>NC_069394.1:67442500-68940000 GCF_027475565.1 Acinonyx jubatus | reverse complement strand
GCTTCAGACCCTGCTTTATTGTCTCAGAATCATGTTGACCACACACTGTGCCATCTGTCCAGGTGAAGGGTCCCACCCAGTGAGATTTGTGGCTCTTGTTCTTCACATCCTTTATCTGTCACTCTTACTTATGTCTGTGCTCCCCGGGCTCCCGTCCTTTATTGCCAACATTGCATGGCCCTGGCTTAACAAAAAGAGCCTTGGGTTTGGGATACCTGATCTATGGGCTATTAATGAAATGCAGCAGTAGCTGCATTCTTATCTCTAAGCACCATAAGCTTCCAAGTGCCAGAAGTATACTATGATCACTAAATTGCCCTGAAATACGGGGCCACAATTCCAGTAATATGCCATTTGCCATGAAATTGTGTTTGAAATTGCTATTAATTCTTTCCTTTGACTTTGATTATTCTACTAGGAGCTTTTTTTCTTACCATAACTCTCTTAAATATCACATTTTCCATAGATCTTGATTACTAGCTTCATGTATATCAACATTTTTAGACATTTTATTAAGTAGCTCAATTTATTAAGGGCCTGCTATGGACAAAACATTGTGTTAAACACTGGGAAACTAAAATAGTTTGGACATGGGTCTTGTCCTTGAGCAAATTAAGATCCAGCAAGGAATATAGGACATGTGCATAAATACATATACTTTAAATAGTCAAAGAGATTTAGAGTAATGGAAATAGATGGTTAGGGGTGAGAAGTGGGAATAATTCTCTAGGACTGGGAAGAAGAGAGAAAAGCACATAATGAAATTGATACCTGAAATCGATATTGAAAATTCAGTATCAGTTGAAATACCGAAATTGATTTGGGATATACAAAGATTTGGTGAAGATACTCCTGGCAGAGGAATCAGAATAAATAAAAGGAAAAGTGAACACACAAGAGAGTCTGTATAGGGGAGAGTGAACGGTTAAGTATGATATCTGTTAGAAATGTTTTCAGATGGAACAGCAACAAACAGGGCTAAACTAGCTTTAACTGAAAGGACATTCAGGGCTCATTCTACAAGAAGCCTGCAGTTAGTCAGTCCTGGGATCTGTTGTGTCATGAGGGATCCTGTGTCATCAGGGACCCCCCACCCCATCATCCTGAGCATGTTGACTCTTTGCCACTTGGCCCTGGCAACTCATGTCAGAACTGAGTCTCAAGTCCATCTCCAGGCTAATCACGGAGAAGGCCGTGAATTCGCTATGATTATCTTAGACCAACTGTGTTGGAGTCCCTTACAAAAAAACAAGGATAGCAAGAAGAAGGAGGAAGACGAAGAAAGGGGGAGGAAGACATGGAGGAGAATAAGAAGAAAAAGTGAAAGATGAACGAGCAAGAGGAGGAAAGAAGAAAATGACTTAAAAGTTGAGTTTTAGTAGCATAGTAAGTAATTGGTTTGGGTATATTTAGGGGCCATATTATGGATGAACCCCATGTTGCTAAAAATCCATTTTTTGTCTTCTTACTTGACTTCTTCTTGGCTTTTGACTCTTGATGCACCTCCCTTGTCTGTTTCAGCCTTTCTTTTGTGTTCTACGAAATAGGCTGCTCCTTCTCAGTGCAGTTTCCTGGTTCCCACTCTCTGTTTCCCACGTAAACTGCAGTGCCTCAAGGTTTCTGGCCAGTTTCTATCCTTGTCTCACCCCTCCTAAAGGAACCCACATCCACTCATCAGGTCTATACTTACACCTGTAAGCCTCCAGCACAAACTCTTGACTGTGCTTTCTGCTCTGGTCTGGCTCTATCTCCCCACTCGCTTTCCACAGGTGGTAGAATACCACATCCTCTCCTTGGTTTCATTCAACAAATAATTCCTTATTCAAGACTTCAATTAAGAGGCACTTATTTGCAAATGCTTTCCCGCAGTTTGATTTCTATGATACCCCTCAGGGTCCCTGTTCCTTCAACCCACTTTTTGAGGTGTTTATCTCACTATATTGAGTCATTGACTCAGTGACCAATGACTCTCTGAGTCTCTCCAAGGCCATTGTAACCTGCCCTCTCCAAGCTACTATCAACTCCCATCCACATCACTGGAGAGATCTTACTAATCTCATTGCATCCCTCTGGCTGTTCTCCAAACTGTGCTTTAGGCTGCAGCAAAAGATCTTTTCCAAACAAAAATAGCATGATGACTGTTCTCTGCTTAAAACCTTTCAAAAATTTCTTGTTATTTTCAGGAGACAAAGGTCCTTACACCTCACACAAAATCTTACAAGGGTTCTCTCTCTTCCACTTTAAATACATTTGTCTCCCAGGGGGCGCCTGTGTCTCTCAGTCTGTTGAGCATCCGACTTGGCTCAGGTCATGATCTCGCAGTCCATGAGTTCGAGCCCCACGTCAGGCTCTGTGCTGACAGTTTGGAGCCTGGAGCCTGCTTCGGATTCTGTGTCTCCCTCTCTCTCTGCCCTTCTCCTGCTCACACTCTGTCTCTGGATCTCTCAAAAATAAATAAACAAACGTTAATAAATAAATCAATCAATAAATAAACAAACAAACAAATACATAAATTTGTCTCCCTCTTGCTCTCTCTACCAAAGTCTTACTGGTCTTCTGTCATTTACTCAAAAATGTCATGGCATCTCCTTCCTTCAAGAATCTTTACAAATTTTCTTTCCTTAGCTTGGAATGTCATCTTCTCCACTTTGACCAAACTAACTTCTACTCTTCTGTCTGATTGCAGCTCAAGAGCTATTTCCCCTCAGGAAACCTTTCTTAGCATCCTGGTCCATGTCGTCAGTGAGCCGTGTCTCACACATTCACTATGTTTATCTTTATTCATGACCATGGAATCATTTTATGATATTTAAATAATATCTCTTTCTGCTCTAAATACTTATCTCTGTGAAAGTATCAGTTGGGTCTATTTTACTCATGTCCCACTGTCTTGCATGGTACCTGGCATGTGGTAGGTCCTTAATAAATATAGTTTTACTTAGAAAAAATGAAAAGTGAATTGACTTTCTATTTTATACTATGAAATTCTAGAGAACTGAGATAATCCTTATTTAACATGACATTCCCAGGACCATGGAGAGTTATTTTCCATGAACGTTCCTAAAATTATCAATGCATGATTGATTTAATAAATGAGTGATTGGGGCGCCTGGGTGGCTTGGTTGGTTGAGCATCCGACTTCGGCTCAGGTCATGATCTCACGGTCCGTGAGTTCGAGCCCCGCGTCGGGCTCTGTGCTGACAGCTCAGAGCCTGGAGCCTGTTTCGGATTCTGTGTCTCCCTCTCTCTCTGCCCCTCCCCTGTTCATGCTCTGTCTCTCTCTGTCTCAAAAATAAATAAATGTTAAAAAAAATTGAAAAAAAAAAGAATAAATGAGTGATTATAAATATCAAGCTAATGAATTTATGGCTATCAGTGGAGACTGTGGATTTATAAGGAGTTTATTGCTGTAGACAGCTAATCCCTGATACTCTCAACCAGCACTTCTTTCATCCTCCTAACCCATTTCTTTTACCCCAATCTTCTCTTTTCAATACTTATTGAAGGCCTGGAAACATATTCTCATTCCTGCCTCCTGTGATGAGGCCAAAGAAATAGGTCTCCTTCAATATGTACCACGATTTCCCTGGTTTTAAAGGATTTGGTGTTTTAGGTCCCTCTGACTTCTTCTTCAGCCTCGTAGTCAGTACCATTTGAGGTTGATACTTATTTTGGTTTTTTGTCCTCTGAACCACTTCCCTTGATCTCAGATTCTACTTTTATACTTGCTCACCCTTTCACGTTGGACTGTTTGCATATGAACTGCTGCTACGAATAAAACCATGCCTGTCACATGGAGAGTCTCTGTATGTAACCACATGTGTAAGCTCAGGGAAATCCTCAAATTTCAGCCTGATCTTGTCTTTCCTTTCTGATCAGGAAAACTTTTATGTATCATGTTTTCACATCCCCTGAACAAATAGTGCATTACCAGCAAGTGACAAATGGCTGTCTTCCTAAGAAGTCTTTAGAAACAAATAAAAGTAATCACAAAAAATATGGCAGCGGGGTGTATGGGAAATTCAGTAAGTAAATGAGTTTATCCCACTGTTTGCTTTCCTACTGGCATCATAAGATCCATTTCTGGGAAAACAATTATATATATATATATATATATATATATATATATATATATAGTCAAAAGAAACTGAATTGGACAGCTTAGCATCATGTACGTTTCCTTTGTAACACAATTATTGGGGAAAAATAAATCTCTTGTGAAAGCATTTGCATTCCTAGAAGACAGAAGTCCTGTTTAGCCTCATGTATGTAAATAGTGGTAATGCATTATAATAAACAGATGTCTCATACCTTGCTAGGAAAAAAATCTACTAAGGCCATTACTGCCATGAAATCCTGTAGTGCAGGATTCAGGCAATACATCTCCAAAACTGCACTCTGTCACTTCAACTTAGCCACAGACTCTTTCCTCAGATTCTGTCGCTTCAACTTAGCCACAGACTCTACTCAGATTTTCTAGAGGTAAGGCATGAGAATAGTCCTGGCCAAGATACAACAGTATGTATCTATTCACATTTCTGTATTCTAAACTTTTAAGTATTTATTCCTTTTCTAAACCAAGCTTCCCTATTGGAATATAGTCAACACTACCCATACGTTCCTCTACATTTCATCAGAAATCTTATTTGTGCAGTGAAGATAATTAATATAAAGCCAGATCTTCTCTGTTGGATTAAATGCAACTTAAATTATATGCCAGTTTATAGATTTACTAATAACACCTCAGTTTCTTTTTATAGACTATATCCTTGAGTAGTATCCTCAAATAGGGATATATCATTGCAGTATTGTTTTTGTTGTGCCTACTTTTAATAAAACAAAATTATGCTAACTTTGAAGAAAACAAAATTGTGCCAAAGAGTCATTCTGATTTTAACATCTGTTTTATATTCATCACTATTTTAAAAATCTATTTATGTTGTTATATATACCTCTAATATATTTCTAAGTTCCATGGCATGAACCTTCCACATTTTACTTCCCCCCTCTTAAACTGCCTCTATTATCTCTTCCATGTCATAAACAACACTTTAGTATTTCTATGCATATTCTCTTTTATCATGAGGGGTGTGTGTGTGTGTGTGTGTGTGTTTGTGTATTCATATCCATCTGGGGTGGTTCTGTTATAGGTTACACAAAAATCAATTTCACCAAGTCCTGCCAGATTGTTTTCCAGAAAGGTTTTAAATAATTTATAGTTTCATTGTAACTCTGCATGGGTTTTTGTTTCCACACATCTTCACCAACACTTGATATTACTTGGGGTTTTCTAATTTTTGTCAGTCTGATGCAAGTAAAGGCATGTCTTTACTTTTTTAATTTTTTTTTAATTTTTTTTTACGTTTATTTATTTTTGAGACAGAGAGAGACAGAGCGTGAATGGGGGTAGGGTCAGAGGGAGGGAGACACAGAATCCGAAACAGGCTCCAGGCTCTGAGCTGTCAGCACAGAGCCCGACGCGGGGCTCGAACTCATGGACCACAAGATCATGACCTGAGCCGAAGTCGGCCGCCTAACTGACTGAGCCACCCAGGCGCCCCTACTTTTTTAATTTTTAATTTAATATTTGTATTTATTAAATGCTAGTGAGGCTGAACATATATATATTTTTATATATATATATATATATATATATATATATATATATATATTAACTTTTTTTAAAGTTTATGTGTTTATTACTTGTTTTGTGAGAGACAGAGAGAGAGAGAGGGCAAGAAAGAGAGAGAGAGCCCAAGCAGGGGAGGGGCAGAGAGAGAGAGAGAAAGAGAATCCCAGGCAGGCTTCTCACTGTCAGTGCAGAGCCCAGGGCGGGGCTCAAGCCCACAAACCACAAGATCATAACCTGAGCTGAAGTCAAGACCTAAAGGCTTAACCAACTGAACCACCCAAGTACCCCTGAACAGTTCTTTATACATGTGTTAGCTATTTTGGATTTCACTATGAATTGTCCATTTGTATTCTTTCCTCACTTTTCTGTTGGCCTTCCTATTTTCTTGATTTGTAGGGGTTTTCTTACATTTTGAAAATGTCACCCCTTGTTTATTTTAGACATTGTAATTTTTTCTCAGTCTATGATCTGTCAACTTTGCCTAAGGGACCTTCTACTGAACAAAAAGTCAAAATTTAGATGTACTTGGGTCCTTCAAATTTTCTGGGCTATTTAGTTTGTATATTTGGGAGTCTCAAAATGTTTTATTTATTCTTGTATTAACCTTAGAGTCCCACCTCTCCCAATCCATTGCTAATCATAATTAACTTTCTTATCCATCTTGACCTGTCCCCCACACCCGTGTGGTATAACATTAGGATTCAGAGGGTTTTTTCTTTATTTGGTAAGCAAGTTATCTCCCAATACCTTGTACTAAACAGTCTACCATTTCCTCACTGATTAATGGTGCCAGCATGACTGTATATCAAGTTAACACTGTTGTGCAATATTTTTGCATATATGCAGGTAGAGTTATCTTCTACCAGCCCCTTCTGTGTATTACTAGGACTTTGAAATGTGTCTTGATATATGATAAAGGAAGATCCTAGTTTTTGCTCTTCTTTGGCAAAGTAGCCTAGGATTCACATTACTTTGAAGCTAATTTTCCAAGTAACTTCAAAAAGCCTTCTTTGTACAGTTAATTTAGCAATGCTCAAATTTACAGATAAACTTGAGAAAAATAAAGATCTTTAAAATGTAAAACCATCCATCCATTAACAAAGTATATTTCTCCTGTGATTTATATATGATCGACATCCTCTAACAGAGTTTTAAAAATATACTGTATACAAATCTTATGAGTTTTTGATTCAGTTCATTCCTAGATACTTAGTAATTTTATTCTTATTATAAATCTGAATCGGTAGTCCAAATCTTTCTTTTGAGAATCAACACTGTATATGTACCCAACTGCCACTTTGACACTTCCATTTTGGAAACTTATTTTTAAATTTCTTGTGTACCCAATGGAGAATTTAATCTTTACCTCACACTCAAAATGCCTCCCCCTCTAGTCTTCTACATTTTGGTAGCTGGTACCACTTGCAGCTCCTTCCAGACCTCTAGCCATAAATCCTGTTCCGACTTTCAACCTGCTCTATCCTCTTTTTAACCATCCCAGTTAATCCATCATTAAGTTCTATTTTAATGCCAAAATTACTTGTATAGGAGTGTTTTTTAAACAAAACTGGTGCATAAATATTGATTGAACAGATGAGTGATTTCCTGTAGTCATTTCTTTCCTGTGATTACACAGGTTGATTATGACTTTTAGATTGTGGTAGTAATACTTTTCTTGCTTAAGCATAAAATAAAGTGATGCTTTATCACAAGGACAGTGTTTTTCCTTACTAAGCTTACCCTCAAAAGTGTAGTAGGCATTAACTAAAAATAGTCTAAATTTGTAATTTATAATAAATTGGTAATTTATAACTTGTAATAAATCGGAATAAATAGCCCTAAATTCTGAAGACTGATTTCTTATTAAGTGAAGTCTGCTACAAGTTTAGGCAGTTTTCCAAGACACTTGCCCTCCATGCAGTTTTATAGTGATACAGGCAAATGGAGTCTTTACCATCCTGTAGCCATATAATCTGGAACTCACAGCATTTCATACATAACCAGATGTTCTTCATGTTTCCTTCCAGCACTAGCATCTTGTGATGCATATACTTTGTTATCTTTAAGACTTTAAGTTCTCCTTAATCTTAAATTCTCCTTAGATACTGTGGTCAATAGTTTGTTTACAATGGGCCTATTGTTTTTTGAAGTATAATTACAGTACAATGCTATATTACTTTCAGGTATACAACACAAAGTTTCAACAAGTCTACACATTTCTCAGTGCTCAACACAATTAAGTGATCTTAATCCCTTTATCTGTTTCACGCCCCCCCCACCTACTTCTTTGGCAACCACCAGCTTTTTCTTTGTATTTAAAAATGTGTTTTTCTTTTCATTGTTTTCTCTGTGTATTCGTTTTTGCTTCTTAACTTCAGCATATGAGTAAAATCGTATGGTATTTGTCTTTCTGTGTCTGACTAATTTCATTTAGCATTATACTCTGTAGATACACTCATGTTATTGCAAATGGCAAGCTTTCATTCTTTTTATGGCTGAGTAATATTCCATTGTATATCCATATGACATCTTCTTTATCCATTCATCTATGGACAGACACTTTGGTTGCTTCCATACCTTGGCTATTGTAAACAATGCTGCAGTAAACATAGGGGTGCATATATCTTTTCAAATTAGTGTTTTCATTTTCTTTGGGTAGATACCCAGCAGTAGAATTGCTGAATCATATGGTAATTCTATTTTTAATTTTTTTTTTGAGACACCTCTGTACTGTTTCCCACAATGGCAGCACCAGTTTACATTCCCATAAATGGTCCATGAGGGTTCCTTTTTCTCCACATCCTTACACTTGTTATTTCTTATCCTTTTTTTTTTTTCTAGCCATTCTGACACCTGCAAGGGGATATCTCATTTTTGTTTTGATTTGCATTTCCCTGATGATGAGCAGCATTGAGCATCTTTTTTTTGTATGGCCAAATGCTTTGGTCATTTGTATGTCTTCTTTGGAAAAACATCTATTCAGGTTCTCTGCCCATTTTTGATCAGATTGTTTGTTTGTTTGTTTGTTTTGATGTGAGCTGTCAAAGTTCTTTATATATTTTAGATATTAACCTCTCATCAGATAAATCATTGGCAAATATCTTCTCTCATTAGTAGCTTGCTTGCCATTTTGTTGATGGTTTCCTTTGCTACGCAAAGGTGTTTATTTTGGTGTAGTCGCAATAATTAATTTTGCTTTTGTTTTCCTTGTCTGAGGAGACAGATCTAGAAAAATGTTTCTATAGGTCATGCCAGACAAATTGCTGCTTATGTTTTCTTCTAGGAGTTTTATGGTTTCAGGTCTCAAATTTAAGTTTTTAATCCACTCTGAGTTTATTTTTGTGTATGGTATAAGAAAGTAGTCCAGTTTCATTCTTTTGCATGTAGCTGTCCAGTTTTCCCAGCACCATTTGTTGAAGAGACTATCTTTTCTCCATTGTACAGTCTTTCCTCCTTTGTCATAGAATAGTTGATCATACAGATGTGGGTTTATTTCTGGGCTCCCTATTCTGTTCCATTGATCTATATGTCTATTTTTGTGCCAGTATTATACTGTTTTGATAACTATAGCTTTGTAATATCTCTTAAAATCTGGAATTGTGATACATCCAGCTTTTTTCTTCTTTTTCAAGATTTCTTTGGCTATTTGGAATCTTTTGTGATTATATACAAGTTTTAGAATTACTTGCTCTAGTTCTGTAAAAAAATGCTACTGGTATTTTGATAAGGATTGAATTAAATCTGTAGATTGCTTTGGGTAGTATGAACCTTTTAACAACATTGGTTCTTCCGATCCATGAACATGAAATATCTTTCCATTTGTTTGTGTTTTCCATTTCTTTCATCAATGTTTTATAGTTTTCAGAGTATAGGCCTTTCACCTTTTTGGTTAAGTTTGTTCCTCAGTATTTTATTCTTTTTGATACAATTGGAAGTGGGATTGTTTTCTCAATTTCTCTTTATGCTACTTCATTATTTGTGTACAGAAATATTTCTGTATATTAATTTTGTATCCTGTGACTTTACTGAATTTCTAGTAGGTTTTTGGTAGAGTCTTTAGCAAGTAGTCATCAGCAAGTAGTAAAAGTTTTACTTTTTCCTTAACAATTTGGATGTGTTTTATTTCTTTTTCTTGTCTGCTATGGCTAGGACTTCTGGTACTATATTGAATAAAATTGGTCAGAGTGGACATCCTTCTCTTGTTCCTGATCTTTGAAGAATAGCTCTCAGTTTTTCACCTTAAGTATGATGTTGGTTGTGAGCTTTTCATATATGGGTCCTATTATGTTGTGGTATGCCCCCTTTAAGCCCACTTTGTTGAGGGTCTTTATCATGAACTAGTGTTGTACTTTGTCAAATGTTTTCCCTGCATCTATTGAGATTATCACATGGTTTTTATCCTTTCTCTTATTAATGTGATGTCTCATGTTGATTGATTTGTGAATATTGAACCACCCTTGCATCCCTGGTATAAATCCCACTTGATCATGGTGAATGAAGATGAAGGAAAGCTCCCAAATTCATTCTACAAGGCCAGAATTACCCTGAAAACAAAACTCAACAAAGACACTACAAAAAAACTCCAGACTAATATCTCTGATAAATATAGATGCAAAAACCTTAATAAAATATTAGCAAACCAAATCCAACAATACATTAAAATAGTGGGTCTATTTTTAATGTTTGTTTTTCATAATTTCATTAGAAAGGAATACTACCCAAAAGAATATAGTTATATCTATGTGTCTATATCTATGTCTGTATCTATATGTGTATATCTATATCACCTATATCAATATCTATATTCATATCCATCTATGTCTATATCTCCCACTTCACATGGCATGGGAATTGTAGCATGAGCTCACCTGACTGGGGTCCTTTTCAGCCAAATGAATTAATTGTGAGAGCAGATACTGAAAGGTCAAGTGTAATTCAGCACCTACAGATGCCCAAATGATTCCATCATTGAAATAGATTAATGTTTGACTTTGCTGTTAAGTACCTACTCTTTGTATCAGTTCCCTCATTGGAAATTACTAATAGTACTAGTGCCTACCTCCTTGGGATGTTGGAAGATTAAATGAGATAATGCAGTGAGGAGTATGGCACAGTTCCTGGCATAAAGTAGATGCTCTCTAAGTGATGCTGGGTATTAAGGATGTATGATTTCATCATGTTATAAACAATTTGGCTTTAATTTTTGACATCAAGAACATTAGGCATCAAAAGATTAAAAAATTTTTTTTCTAAAAACACAGTAAAATTACTTTTTTATGCCATGACTCTTTAAAGTTAGAAGGAGAGACCAGAAAGGGGACTCTGAAACATTTTGTCTGTGAATTTGAGTTGCTCATAAAAGTCCACCTGAATAATCTCAGCTATTGCTAAGACAGCATAAAGAAGCAAATCTTTCCATGACCTGGATTCTAGCTGCATTTTTCCTCCAACTAGCTACAGGATTTAGAAGTGACATTAATACCTGGGTCCCAGCTTTGTGAGTCTACCATGAAAGGATTTACTAGGCAATCTCTCAGTCATTTTAGCATTGAAATTCTAATATTAATAGCTTTAACAATGTGTGAGGTGGACTTACTTTTCATAAGGGTTAAAAAAACATTGCACAATATCTCAGTAGACTTTTGCACCAGGCCACATACACAGCAGGACTTAGGACACTCAACAGAAGTTGGAGACACAGTTCATGCACTCAGGGAGCTTATGATATCAGTGTGGTTACATGCATGTCAGTGTTTGCATATCAAAAAGAAATGAAAGGGGCACCTGGGTGGCTCATTGAAGTTCCAACTCTATCTCAGCTCAGGTCTTGATCTCAGGGTTGTGAGTTTAAGCCCCATATTGGGCTCTGTTCTGGGAATGGAGTCTACAGAAATAAAATAAAATAAAATAAAATAAAATAAAATAAAATAAAATAAAATAAAGCAATGAAATAACAAGAGGTTAGTATTTCAAAATGTCGAGGAAAAGTTGGAAGGGAAAGTTAACTTGCTAAAATTCTCGTGGTGATTCATTAAAAGATCTGGAAGCAGGCATCTCATGTCTTCTGTGTTCATCCTCCTCGGTGTTCCTCTGTCAGAACAGACCAGATTCACTTTCTTGACCCTTAAAACAGTGCTGTCCTGAATATACCTTACATCAAAAAAAATCTGCTGGTCATTTATTACATGTTACTTTCTTAGAAAATCAGAATCCATGAGAATGTATAAAATATTAATGCTTATAATCGCAGAGGGTACACACCTATAGAGTATTCTTTTAGTATGATTAAAAGACACCTGAAGGGGGTCCCAGGGGAAATAAAAACCAGCTTTTAACTTAAGGTGATAGAAGTGAACACCAACCCCCTAAAATCAACTTTCTGTGAGCATTTCTGCATGATCATCTCTCCTCCTGGGTAGAGTTGGGTCTGGCAATGGGCCAGCTCTAATCTATGAGATAGCATTTAAAAAAATCATTTCCAAGTTATAATGCTAATCTTTCCATACCCAGTTGCATTCAAAACAGCTTCCTAAATTTTCAAATTGCCAAGACCTCTTATCTCTTTGAATGTGGACTTGGAATACAAGTCTCAAGCCACAAACTTGCGCACACACATCACATCATATGCAGCCCAGCATAACCATGTGCAGATGGGCCCGAGGCCTTCCCACACCAGCCAGATATGCTGAGGATGTGTAAAATTCCTTCTGCAGCATTTTCCCCTTTTAGCAGCCTCCTATTTAACATCTATCACATAATCACTTGCAAAGTCTGAAACAAAAATTAAACAAAAAAAAACAAAACAAAACAAGACAAAACAAAATCCTTAAAGTAGGCATGCTTGTATACATTAGCCATTTAGTTGGAGTGCAAAGACCATGTAGAAGATGTTAAATCTTTTTCCCTGGGCTACTTCTAATCATGACCTTGTGGTACAACATTTAAAATCCTGCTGTTCCAACTTACTTCCTTACCTTTTAGCCCTGTGTCAGATTTATGATGCTTATGAGGAGAGATATAATAAGGGATAGAATTCCCATTAAATGATTCTTTTCAAGCTTATGATTTGTTTTAAAAAGCTAAAATTAATTTTGATATTGGATGTTATCTTACCCCGTGTCTTAGCTCATGCTGCCATGACAAAATACCATAGACTGGGTGGCTTAAACAATGGGCGTTTATTTCTCACATTTCTAGAGGCCGAGAAGGCTGAGGTCAGGGCGCCGCCATGGTTGGGTGCTGGTGAGGGTTCCAGCCCTACCTCCAAATACCATCACATTGGGGATTACAGTTTCAACATATGAATTTTTCTGGGGAGGCAACAGAAACACTCAGCCTATAACATCCAGTATATCCAAAATATTAAAGTTTCCACAGGTAATCAATGTGAAAATATTAATGGGATACTTAAATTTTTCTTTTCCGATTAAGTCTTCAAAACCCTCTGTGTATTATGCACTAAAGGGAAACTCAAAGTGGGTGCTAAATTTTCATCATCAATATTTGAACATTATTTATATTTACATTTGAAATTTACATTTGAAAAAGGAAATGCACAAACCCAAGATGTTCCAAACATACTTAAAATTCTCTAAACACTGTAGCAAATACCAGTATTTAGATCTAAACTAAATTTAGTACAACTAAATACAATTTAGGGGTGCCTGGGTGGCTTAGTCGGTTAAGCATCTGACTTTGGCTCAGGTAATGATCTCAAGGTTCATGAGTTCGAGCCCCATGTCAGGCTCTGTGCTGGCACCTCAGAGCTTGGAGCCTGCTTCGGATTCTGTGTCTCCCTCTTTCTCTGCCCCTCCCTTACTCACGCTCTGTCTCTCTGTCTCTCAAAAATAAATAAAACATTAAAAGAATTTAAATTCAGTATCTCAGTCACACTAGCCATATTTCAAAGCAGACATGACTGGTGGCTACCATAGTAGACAGCATAGAGACCTTTTATTTTACTCAGATTATTGATCTCTAATTAGACTTTACTGAAAAATAACATTTAAGTCTAGGGTTAAGAGCTAAGGAGAACTAGAGATAACTTCAAGAAACAAGTGAATGTCACAAAAATTAATATTTTAAAAGTTTCGTGAGAATATGTTCCACAAGGTGGGAACCAGCTGCCTTTCCCGTAGAGAGTGTGTGATATAGGGATTGTTAGAGAGGCCCTTCTCCATCTCAGACAACAGCCAGACATAATGAATAGACTTCAGCTCTAAGGGAGAGATTGTTGAGCTGTGAGAAAAGGTTTTATTCTACTCTGAATAGGAAGTCATGAGAGCACTGTCCCAGAGCTCATTAAAATTCGGGCAAATGTACCTCTGTCTGGGATGATTTAGTTGCAGGCTTCTAGAAGGACCAAGGGATTGCATCAATGTTCTCTCAAGGTCTCTTCCTGCTCTGATTCTCTGATTCTGGGATAACCCGTGGATAGAGAGGCCACATGCCATCTGTTTTTAAATGTTGCTATTGGGAGAACAATTAATCTGTGTGATTGTGTGACTGGCTCAATAGAGTTTTCTAACTTTTTTTTCTTGCCTGGGAATATGTTAATGATTGAGCAAGTGCTTAGCTATGAAAGCAGGAAAGTTCTGAAGTGGTGCAGGAGTTCTTGCCGTGGCCAAAATTCTGGTCATGGTCAAATGGCAGTAAATCTCATGTGCGTCTCTGAGGGGCAAACACACACATCCCATTTAAATGGTCTGCAGAAGACTGCTGAGGCCGAGGACACATCCATGTTGAATCAAATGCAGAGTCAGCCCATTGACCCCACTTGGAAATTGTCAGCAGTGTAGCTGAATCATGGACAAAAAAAAGAGCATCTTGGATCTGGACCTACATTGAGGCATCCGTTTCTCCACAACGTAAGTTCTAGTTCATTTCAGAAGATTCATTAATCCAGAGTACTCAAAGCTTGACGGTTCACAAAAGAATGATTCTAGAAATTAGAAAACCTCTCTGGCTGATGTCATCAGAATCCTTATTCCAAGATAAAATTTACCTAAGGTTTTCCCTAAATTGTTTTACCTCTTGGTCCAGGGAAGTCTGAATTCCTAAATGTTATGATTGCTTTTAAAACATTTGGAATATGAGACTGAAAGTTCTCAATGTTTTGGCTGAGATTAAACATGGGTTCTCTGGATGAGACAGTTATTAAAATAGCAATAGTGGCAATGACATTCAAGTTGCATGGCAACTCTAGTCCTCTACTGGAGGTGAGAGTAAATAAAAAGCAAACAGCCTAAACAGGCAGCAGTCTAGGGTTTGCTATGTGGTTAGATCTCATCACATTCATACATGAAACATGTACTCATTTAAATACTCCATTTGGTGACAGAGGGCCGGGGAATGCTGGCCCTTGGACCACAACACAGTGGCCAAGTTGTCCAGTATTGATCACATTCCTCAATAGTTGACTTACCTAAACAGATGTAAAATGCTGAGGCAATTTAGGACGAAGAGACCAGCTAAGCAAACTTGTGAGAGGGAGTAATTAAATAGCCCACTGGCATTCACTGCTGCATACCGGAAATGAAAATGTTTAGGACTAGGAAATATTTCCCTCGTGTAGGGAAAGGAAAAGTGAATGGGGCACACTGTGGGCATGCACAGAATTCCCATGGGTTTCATCATGACCACAAGGATACCAGGGCTCTGAATATTGGAAGAAGGTAAGGATATAATACATCAATAGCAAGTATGTTTCACACTTAAATGTACATCCAGCTGTACTTAGGAGGATGTTCTAGAGCAAGGATATGAAAAAAGATGAGTTCTGGCTGTGATACCAACAGCTCTACACCAGAGCCAGAACTTGCCCAAGCCTCACAGAGAGAAGGATGAGTTAGAAATCCATCTGGCTTATCCACTGTTTTATTTAGG
This sequence comes from Acinonyx jubatus, assembly GCF_027475565.1. Taxonomy (NCBI): domain Eukaryota; kingdom Metazoa; phylum Chordata; class Mammalia; order Carnivora; family Felidae; genus Acinonyx; species Acinonyx jubatus. Next base: position 68,924,483 of record NC_069394.1, on the reverse strand, counting down.
TGTAGTGTAGCCACAAGGGATTTCTCCTGTGGGTCTTTTTTGGTCCTCAGGGATGATGATCCGGCCTTAAATTAGCAATAGTTGCTTTTATATAATGTTCCCTATAACACTGAGCTGACAACAAGACCTTTTATGTCAGTGACATTGATAAATCTGATACTCTCCAACAGTGGCTATATATACATACATATATATATATATATATATATATATATATATATATATATAAAACAAGGCAAGATGAACAAAAGAAGTATTAAGTTCATCACACTACACCCAACAACAACAAAAAGTTAGCTAATATATCTTGACTAAGATTTTAGGCTAAGACTTAATTGGTTTTAAGAATAACAAACACGTTGTATCTCTGATTTGTCTAAAGATTCATGTTGTCATCTCCAAAGTTTTCCACTACAGAGATTTATGCTGTCATTAGATCTAATTATGAATTAGTGATTGATTCATCTAGGGAATAACTCAACCAAATGGCGGTGAATTGAAAAATGAGCAGGGCCCTGAAGGGACACATTGGCAGTGATAACTAATTCTGTCTGCTGATGGGAATCAGCATAGGTCATTCAGAAAATAGCCCTGGATGGAACAAATTATTCACCTTCAATCCACAGTGAGTGGTTTCTTCAGCCTTGCACTACTGACATCAATTAACCCTCATGGCATTCTTCAATTATTTGAAATCTCCAGGCACATCCCATCCTTGTAAGGTAGCTATCCAGAATTTTCAAATTTGTTGTGCTTTCTTTCCAAAGGTTTTAAACTGAATGGTTATACTATTTTCATTCTTTATTCTTAAGACCAATCTGTCCATCCCATGTTGGTGACTTGTTTGCTGTTACTATTGAGCATATCTTGAGATTTTATGAAATGAGTGCAGGCCCTCAAAGAATTCTTGAGATACTCTGGTTTAATAGCTGCATTAGTGTGGTGATGTATGTGGGTATATTAAATATGTATTAATTGCACTTAAGGATTGATTTTACTGAAGAGTCCATAGGAAGGAGCCCACATAGAACGATCTATTGCTCTGTCACCTCATCTTTTACAAGGCTACTGTGGCGGGGAGAGGTGTGGAGAGACCCTCTAAGGGTAAATGATTCCATATAAATTTCTTCATTTACCAACAGCTTTATAATTCCTGTTGTGAGTCATCAACTACACACAGATTAACTTTAATGGGGAGCTATGTACCAAGAATTCTGCCACAGAACCCCCTAAGGAGAGCTGATTACATTTTTTTCAAATGCTAAGAGATGCATACTTAAGAGTCAATTGTAACCTTTACAAAATTAGCATTTCAAAAGAAAAAAACCACAGACTGAGCAGTGGGAGGAAGAGGAAGCAATTGCATTAGTAGAGGAAAGGATCACAGCAGAAGGACCCCTTGTTCCTAGTAAACTTGCCAGAGCATTCCATGGAGTAACTGATCTGTTTTTCTTCTTTTTTTTTGGTACCGGCTTCTTCTTAGGAATGGAATGGGATTAGATGCTGACTAGAGAGCTTTCTATCAAAACTTTCATTGGAAAAGTTCCTCCTGCCTTTCACCATATAAGTAATTGAACATTATATTTAATTTTACTTATTTTTCCAGCCCATATTTTTTCTCCATTAAAAATTTAATTACATTATTTTACCATTAAACGTGACCCAAGGGAATGGTCTTAAGACTTATTAAGCAAATCCCTCTATTTAAATTAGGTCAGTTCTTAATGTTTTCTCCATAAATGACACATGGAAGATGGTTTTCCTTGGCAAACATGCTCCTGCTACGGGTGTAATCACACCGTGATTACCAGTCTTCTCTATTTCTTTCTCAAATAGGAATCTAGCACTATCGTTTCTTCTACTTATCAGGACTACAAACATAAGACTTCTGTGCCAAAGCACATATTATCTACACTGACTTGGGAATCAACAAAAATGAGCACAATTCACAATTTCTTGAGTTGAGAGGAAGGCATGAAGGGGAAATGAAAGAAGTGGACATGTTGCACGTGGTGGAGTGTGTGGACGGATAACAGGAACCCATGACTTTTCCATTCTCCCTGGAACAGGAGAGGTGGTCCTGCCTTGCAATGGGAGCAATGGGGCAGGGGAGAGCTACTGTGGGAGCAGGAGAGGTAGAAGCTGAACTGGTGCTTGTGGAAGGCTGCCGGACATGCCTAAGGATAAGATGGGGAAGTAGAGCTGTCAGAAGCAGGAAAGATTGTGGAACATACTAATCTGATAGCAGTGGGCAGCAAGAACGATGGCAGGATTGTCGGCCTAGGATCGGAGAAACTAATGAGGAAGAGGACGCAGTGGTCTAAGAATGAGATGTAAGAACTGTAAGTGATAGAGGTTGTACAGGAACAGAAGAGGGATCCCGCAAAATAATGTGAAAAAGAATCAGTTACATTTGGTGACTAACTATGCCAGGTGAAGAGGCAGAAGAGTCAGAGATGATGCTGAGATTGTCTTCTGAGAGGGCAGGGACAGTGTCCACCTCACTTTCTTTCCTGGCATGGAGCATAGGGTACACACGACACCTAACACTTAGAATGCATGATAAACAATCTGTTATTCAGATTTGAAATGAAACCAAGAAAACTCCAAATTTCTCTTTTAGTAATAATATTTTATAGGTGAGATTGTGGAGGAACTAACAAATTATGGAGGTGGAATCTCCCTTTTCCACTATTCTACCATTAATAATAATATGCATAATTACTTTGGCCATGCAAAAAAATCAGTGAAACATTTTTGATGGGATATCAGAAAGAGGAAGCTATTTGTGAGGAAGTTGATGGGATTTATTATAGAATTCAAGTCAGTTGTAAGTCATTTAACTGGAAGTGTCCAGAAGGTAGTTTAAAAAAGCAAGACCAGAGCTTCAGATTGAGATTGTAGTCAAAACTGATGATAGAGATTTATTTTTCTCACTCACTCTTTCATTGTTTTGTTTACTCATTTATTCTTATATACCTCACTTCATTTTGAAAGGAATTCATTTTGAAAGCTTATAAAAACACTAATATTATTCCTACATGAAATAAATTCATTGGAAAATTTGGTTGGTGTGTGGGTATGAGGAGAAAAAGAAAACTGTGCCAAACACAAGTGTATTGTTTCTCTGTTTTGCACTCTTGCTGATTGCAGTCACAACTTGGTTGTGCAAAGCTTTCACTGGTCAAAGCAAAAAGAAAAGTATCATATCAACACTTATAAAATTTACAGGGTATGGAGGATAAAATAAAACCAGATGTCAAGAAGTACAGCTTTCCTACGATTCCCACAAAAGCATCTTTCCCATTGCATCTACAAAGGAGCCATTATATAATACAATGGACAGTGGTTAGAAGAGCATTTCCACCTGTACTAACTGTAGCGGAGAATTTCATAAAACCTTTTCTTATAATGTTCCTCAGTGCATACATTTGACCAAATAATGCCATAGGGTTGAACTTAACTTTTAAAATGATTTTTTATTGTTGTCTCCTTAAACTAGCCCATAGTTTGTTTATTGGACATGCCAGAAGTTGAGGAGGAAAAATTTTCCTCTTACTCTTCAAGATTCTTCTGACTGTTTAAGAATTGATTTGACATGAGGGGCACCTGGGTGGCTCAGTCGGTTGAGCATCCGACTTCGGCTCAAGTCATGATCTCGCGGTCGGTGAGTTCGAGCCCTGCGTCGGGCTCTGTGCTGACAGCTCAGAGCCTGGAGCCTGTTTCGGATTCTGTGTCTCCCTCTCTCTCTGCCCCTCCCCCCGCTAGTGTTCTGTCTCTCTCTCTCTCTGTCAAAAATAAACATAAACAAATTTAAAAAGAATTAATTTGACATGAGACAAATTAACAGAAGAAAGTCAAAGTTAATCCACATAAACATGAGAGATTCCAAATACAGTCAGGCAAAATGAGGCTTAATGACATCCTGAGCTAAGGGGAGGGGTAAGAGTCTGGGGGCACAAATGGGAGGAAGACCTTTAGCTGGAAGGTGAGAGGAAATGTTTGGAAAACAAAGGCTGCACTATTATGTAGGTAAGTTTCTTAGATGATAAGAAGGAATCTTTGTTAATAGCTCCCTTCCAAGTACAAGACCCCCTTTCCAATATAGATTTAGGCAATTGAGGGGAGAGGTATAGAACTTGTCCTGAATCTGGTGGGTGTTGGTTGCTTTTAACTCAAAACAATCCTTATGCCAAAGTAGCGTATTTCCAGGAGACTTGTCCTGAACCCCTTCACAGACATTTTACTTTCTGTCCAACAATAATAAATTTTTGTCTTATATTCATATAGAATAATACATTGTCTTTTTGTACATGAATATAACCATTTGAAGAGCAATTTGGAAATACGTAGAGAGTTGAATATGGTCTGACTTCACAATTCCACTTAGAAGGATAGACCCTATGAAAATTCTCAAACATATACCAATGAGTATATTGGCTGTAATAGAGAGAAATTTTATGCAATCAACTGACCTTTCCATAAGAGGTTTGCTAATTAAAGTGGCTAACTATTTAGAGATTTACTATAGATATGTCATATATATGTCATATGTCATAGATTTACTATGATATACATATATCAACATGACTAAAACTGGAAACATAATACTGAAAAAAGGAAAATTGCAAAAAGGTGCATAAAGTATCATACCGCTCATAAGTGTTTAAAACAAAACATACGTGAATATATAGTGGAAGTATAAAAATATGCATAGGAATGATGGACACCAACTTCATGTGGTGTTTACTTCTAGAAAGGACAGAGAAAGAGTTGTGAATGGGACATTAGCTGCAAAGCTATATACCTCAAAAAAAAGGAATTCTGGTACAAATATAATGATGAGTACATTGTATATAATTGAAATAATTCATAGTGAAAATAAAAATAGAGGGAATGAGATGAGATCATGTTGTTTTTAGTAACTGTCTCCAAATATTCATATTTAAATTTTATCAGTTGCTCTCGTGAAGGTCAAATCAACTATATACAGCTTCTAAAGCAATTAAATTCTATGTTAAAGCTTTTTTAGACGTTTATAAGATTGTTGCTATTGGTCTTCTTATCTAAATTTCAAAAATCTGAGTTAATTATTGATAAAACCACAATTATATTTTCTTAGCTATGAATTCGGAGATATGCAAGGAATGTAACTGCTCTGAGACAAGCAGAAAGCATGACAGTCATATGTAATTAGTGATACGTATGTGTCTCATATTAAGCTTCTGATTGGGAAGGAAACAGGAATTCACATTAAATAACTGACAATTTTAACAGGCACAAGTTACAGTGTGGCTTTTAAAACATACCCCACTTCCGTGCTTAGTTCGTAGGTCATATCCAGGTTTATGGGCCATACTCTATCTGAAGAATGTGTCTGCTACATTTTATGAGAGACATTGATCCTTCAGAGTGAATCAGAGGGAGCAACCTGTAGGAAGAAAGCCCTGGGACCCTATAGAATGAGAGAAGGGCTGAAAGAATGAAAATTTGAGTGAATGAGCACAGGAAGGGTGAGGAGGGGCATAAACAACAATAACAGCACAATCCAATGTGGAATACAAATACAAATATAAGAAGGATTACTACAGAGGACAGAATGAAGGGAAAAAATCTACAGAGAACCAGAGTTCGGCTCAAATACATAAGTACCTTCTAACTTAGAGTGCTCCAGAAGAGAAATGGGCCCCTACCGCAAATTTTCCGTTATAACAAAAAGCTGGCTATTCCTTAATCAGGAGCATGTTAGAGTAGAATTCTGTCTTGGCATAGATTATTTGATTGTCATCTATCTATTTACATACAGGGCAACCATATAAGTAATGGATTATTTGATTTCTTTGTTATACTTGACACAAGCTTCCCAGAAACCAGTTAAGTTTCTAAGATATTCACAAAGGAGTATTTAGCGTTATTTAGCATGATAATCTCCAAACTTTGCTTGATGAGGAAAACAAAAAGCCATGATCCTGTGTAAATATAAAACCATGGAACAGCACATCTAAAATGGACTTCATGTTAGAAGTGAGAAGTAAAAGCCCAGAGTCTTCAGCCCTTTCCAAGGCTTTATGATTAGTAATGGACAGAGCACGGTCCCTTGGTAACAGCTCCTCAGTTCTTTCCACCCACTTGGTCAAGGCTTGGCCCATTGTAATCTGTGGTTCAACAAAAATAGCAATTAAAGTCCCTGAAGCCACCTTCCTACATCCACGCCACCACCTGCTCCTGGACATGTACTCCCCCAGATGAACCAATGTTGGGGATCTCGCCTCTGTATCAATTCTTAATCTTATTCCTCCACCCACACTGCAGCTTCTGGCATTTTCATGTATGCTCCCACCAGTGTCTCTAAGAGGTAAGCTTCAGTCTTTCTGGTCCCCAGACTGGAATCCCCAAATCAGAGATAGCAGGGCCCGTGACTGGATACATGACAGTCCCATCCGACAAGCCTCCCCCCACACCCGCCCCCACTCTCCTGTGCTGAGGTAAACACCAGAGTCTCCCATCTCCACTTCAGCCAAATGACCCAGCCATCAAACAACTGGACCTTTGGTTAAAGCTAAGCAAATGGAGCAGTGAGATCCACTTCACTGAGCATCACCATGAGGTTTACTCTTTCTTCATTTTTTTGTTTTTGAGTTTTGGTTTAATTCTGTCGCATTTGTTTTCTGTTTTTGCATTTTTGTCTTATCTTACTTGAAAAAACAAAATGCAACACAGCATGGTAATACATGTGACTGTGTCTTTCTCTCTCCTTATGATCTCTTCAACATACGACGTTTGCCTATTTGCATAAATCTATAGCACTCCCATTTCAATTATTGTGAGGGCAAACACAAAATTTCATGTAAAATGCAGTGCATCTTGGTCTGCAAGGCTGCATGTGTTGAATCATCAGAAGAAATGCATTCATCTTTTCAACTCCTTCGCCGCCACCGATACCAAGGAAACTGGGGCAGGAAAAAGCTTATTAGAGTATCAAATAGAAAAATGCTTCAAGTATTTAAAGTGCTCTGCTTTGAATATTGCACTTTGTCAAATGGCAAACCTACCCAGTAGGAATAGAGTAGGATGTGTTTTGAAAGTTTATCAGATATAACAAGTAATCTTATGTTCTAACGTTGATATTTCTGCTCTTGCATTGAGATCCTTGAGGTTTTTCATAAGATGTTGGAGTTGAGATCAACACACAGCAGCTTTTAATATTTTTAAAAGTAAGAAACAATGGTAGACATTCTTGATTAACATAAAACTTGAACATATTTACATAGCAATTGGAGAATTTTAAAAAAAGTAACTTTTACAACTTTAGTTAGCACATTTTGTTAGGGTGATAACTGCTATTGAGAATGATATAAAAAGAGAAAATCTCCATATCACATATCCTGTTTCTACAGATAGGTTATACCTCATATTTCAAGTCTATCTTCCATCCCTGAAGATTGGAACTTAAAACCTTTAAAAATAAAATTGAAAAAAGTCAAGATGCACAGAAATAAAAATGAATAAGTCTTGGGGCCCCTGGATGGCTCAGTCGGTTAAGCGTCCGACTTCTGCTCAGGTCGTGATCTCACAGTTCATGGGTTCGAGCCCATAGTCGGGCTGTATGCTGACAGCTCAGAGCCTGGAGCCTGTTTCAGATTCTGTGTTTCCCTCTCTCTCTGCCCCTCCCCTGCTCATGCTCTGTCTCTCTCTCTCTCTCTGTCTCTCTCTCAAAAATAAGTAAACATTAAAAAAATTTTTTTAAATGAATAAGTCTTATGTCATATAAACAGAAAATATGTATTGAGAGATTAGAACTGTATATTCGCATCCCTTAAATATTGAGGATTTTCTATTCAATTTAAGTCATTTTATAATTGGATAACTTTTTTCTTAATTTGGGAAATATATCTGCCACATCTTGATAAGCATATTCTTCAGAATGCTAGACCCCAGAGATGCTGCTTCTTTTGTGAGTATTGTTAGAATTTCAAATGCCTTGCAAAATCAGACACAACATACTCCAAAGAAGAATGAAAACAAAGGGTAAAGGAAAGTTATCTTATTTTATTTTGTTTGGTATATCTCCACCTCAGTGAACCTTTCTAGATGAACCTAGTTTTATGTTGTTTTTAATGTTTGTTTATTTAGTTATTTACTTTTTTAATGTTTATTTTTGAGAGAGAGAGACAGAGCATGAGCAGGGGAAGGGCAGAGAGAGAGGGAGACACAGAATCTGAAACAGGCTCCAGGCTCCCAGCTGTCAGCACAGAGCCCGACGCGGGGCTCGAACTCACGGACCACGAGATCATGACCTGAGCCAAAGTCGGTTGCTTAACCGACTGAGCCACCCAGGCGCCCCTGAATTTTTATTTTTCTATCACAGTGAAGCACTCATAAAATCTAGTCACCTTGAAGATAGGAACTGGCTGTGTAATATCTTCCACAAGGCCTAGGATATGAAAAAGACATAACCCAAAATCATTAGTAAATAATATAACCCCTCTCTGCTCTACAAAGCAGCCGCTTCCAACATTTTTAGCTAATTTTTTAAAAATGTACTGGATGACTGTAAATGGTATATTTACACTGCTATTTGAATTCTCAACAGAATTGAACTAGTCTGTATTTTATTCTTCTTTTTTTAATTTTTAAAGAAATTTGTACTCTTCTCACCCATTTCTCCCATTCCCTCACTCCCCACTTTTGAAAGCCAGCAATCTGTTCTTATTTATGAGATTTTAGGGGGAGGGTTTCCACATAATAAGAGAGATGATATGGCATATGACTTTCTTTTTCTGACTTATTTCACTTAGCAAAATGCCCTTGAGATGTATCCATGTTATTGCAAATAGCAAGATCTCATTATTTTTCTATGGCTCAATATTATTCCATCATATGTGTGATTTATTTATCCATTCCCCTATTGATAGACACTTAGGTTGTTTCCAATATCTTGGCTTTTGCAAATAGTGTCACAATGAACATGGGGGTACAGCTATCTCTTTGGGACAGTGATTTGGATAAATACCCAAAAGTGAAATTGTTGGATCATATGGTAGTTCTATTTATAATTTTTTGAGAAAACTCCATACTGTTTTCCATAGTGGCTGCACCAATTTACATTCCCACCAACAGTGCATAAGCGTCCTCTTTTCTCAGCATCCTTGCCAACATTTGTTATTTTTAATCTTTTTGATAATAGCTACTCTAACAAGTGTGAGATGATATCTGATTGTGATTTTGATTTGTATTTTTCTGATGATTAATGATGTTGAACATCTTTCCATGAATTGTTTGCCATGTGTATGCTTTCTTTGGAAAAATGTCTATTCAGAGATTCTGCCCATTTTTTAATTAGATTTTTTTTGCTATTAAGTTGTTTGAGTTCTTTATATAGCCTTTATCAGACTTATGATTTGTAAATATTTTCTCCTATTTATTAGCTTGTCTTTTCATTTTTTTGATGATTTTCTTCACTGTGTAGAGCTTTTTTTTTTTAATATGAAATTTATTGTCAAATTGGTTTCCATATAACACCCAGTGCTCATCCCAACAGGTGCCCTCCTGAATGCCCATCACCCACTTTCCCCTTCCTCCCACCCCCCCCCCTGTATAGAGCTTTTTAGTATGATGTAGTCCCATTTATTTATTTTTCCTTTTATTCCTTTTGCTTCTAGTGTCAGCTGTTTAAAACTTCATCACCAATACCCATTTTCAAGGAGCTACTGCTTATGATTTTCTTCTAGGAGTTTTAGGGTTTCAGCTGTCACTTCAAATTTTTAATCCATTTTGAGTTTATTTTTGTGTATGATGTAAGATAGTGGTCAAGTTTCATCCTTTTTCATGTAGCTGTCCAGTTTTCCCAACACCATTTATTGAAGAGATTGTCCTTTACCCAGTGTATATTCTTGGCTCCTGTGTTGTAATTAATTGATAAAATATGTATGGATTGATTTTTAGGCTCTCTATTCTGTTCCCCCGATCCATGTGTCTGTTTTTATGCCACTACCATACTGGTTTGATACTATAGCTTTGTAATATAGTTTGAAGTTAGAGAGAGTGATTTCAACATACTAAGCTTTTTTTCTTTTTTTCTCAAGGTTGCTTTGGCTATTTAGGATTGTTTTATTTTGTTGTGTTCTGTTGCCATTCCATACAAATTTTAGAATTATTTGTTCTATTTCTTTGAAAAATATGCCTTTGGAATTTTGATAGGAACTGTGAATCTATAGATTGCTTTGGGAAGTATGGACATTTTAACTATTAATTCTTCCAACCCATGAACAAGGAGTGTCTTCCCATTTATTTGTGTCTTCTTCAATTTCTTTCATTAATTGTAGTTTTCAATATAGAGTTCTTTCATCTCCTTGATTAAATTTATTTCTAGGTTATTTATTTATTTATTTATTTATTTATTTATTTATTTATTTATGTTTTTTTATTTGTTTTTGAGAGAGAGGGGCAGAGTGTGAGTGGGGGAGAGGCAGAGACAGAAGGAGACACAGAATCTGAAGCAAGCTCCAGGCTCTGAGCTGCCAGCACAGAGCCTGATGTAGGACTTGAACTCACAAACTGAGTGAGTTCATGACCTGTGAGACCGGTGAGATCTCACCATGACTGGTGAGATCATGACCTGAGCCAAAGTTCGACGCTTAACTGACTGAGCCACCCAGGTGCCCCTAGGTATTTTATTTTTGATATAATTATAAATGTGATTGTTTCCCCTTTTCCTGATAGTTTGTTATTTGTGTATAGAAATACAGCAGATTTTTGTGTATTGATATGTACCCTGCAACTATACTGAATTTATTAGCTCTAACGGATTTTTGATGGAGTCTTCAGAGTTTTCTGTTTATAATGTCATGTCATCTGCAAATATTGATAGTGACAGCTTTATTTTTCTTTCCCAGTTTGAATGCCTTTTATTTCTTTCTCTCGCCTGATTAGTCTGGCCAAGACTTCCAATACTATGTTGAATAGAAGTGGCAAGAGAATCATCCTTGCCTTGTTCCTGATCTGAGAGGAAAGCCTTTCAGCTTTTCACATTGGGTGTAATGTTAGCTCTGGGCTTGTCTTATGTGGCTTTTTTTATGTTGAGGTACATTCCTTCTAGGCTCACTTTGTTGAGGGTTTTTTATCATAAATGGATGTTGAATTTTGTCAAAATTTTTTGAATCTCATTTTACTTCTGTATCTTTTAATTATTATAACCATATTTATATTCACTACACTTGTTTTTTTAATTTTCAAACTAGCTTTATAAGTGACTAATATACTGTCTTTACTATGTATTTACCTTCCCAGTAAGATTTACTTTTTCATATGTTTTCTTATTACCAATCACCTTTTTTTTCAGCTTAAAAAAGTCCCTGTGACATTTCTTGTATAGTCAATTTGGTGGTGATGAACTCCTTTTGCTTTTACATGTTCAGAATATTCTTTATCTCTCCTTTAATTCCGAATGATAACTTTGCTGAGTAGAGTATTTGGGGTTGGAAATTTTGTCTTTAAGCACTTTGAATATGTCGTGATATGCACTTTTGGCAAAAGTTTTGCTGAAAAATCCGCTGATGATGATATGGGGTTCCCTTGTATGTAACAAGTTGTTGTTGTTTTTTTTCTCTTGCTGCTTTTAATATTCTCCTGCCTTTAATTTTTAACATTTTCATTACAGTTTGTCTTGCTGTGGGTTTCTTTGGATTCATCTTCTTTGGAATTCTCTCAGCTTCCTGGATCTGTATGTCTTGTCTCTTTCCCCAGGTTAGGGAAGTTTTCATTCATTATTTCTCAAACAAGATCTTTACCCTTTTCTTCTTATCTTTTTGGGACTCCTACAACGTGAACGTTAGTCTGCTTGGTGTTGTCCAATAAATCCCTTAAGTTATCTTCACGTTTTTTTCATTCTTTTCTGTCTGTTTTTTTTCTTCTGTTTTTTTGTGTTTGCTGCTCTGATTGCATCAGTCCCGCTGCTTTGTCTTTGATCTTTTCTTCTGTTTCATCCAGTCTGCTGTTGAATGCTACTCGTGAATCTTGTAGTTTAGTTATTGTAGGTCAGCTCCGTGACTTCTGTTTGGTACTTCTCTGTATTTTCTATCCCTTTATTGAAGTTTTAACCGTGTTCGCCTATTCTTTTCTCCAGTTTGATAAGCATCCTTTTAACCATTTCTTTGAATCCTTATCAGGTAAAATACTTATCTCCATGACATTAAGTTTTTCTTCTGAGGTTTTATCTTGTTCTTTCATTTGAACATACTCATCCATTTCCTAATTGTGCTCATACTCCTGTTTCCTCTGTGCTGGTTCTGTACAGTAGATGAAACAGCCAACTCTCCCAGTCTTGTAGGAGTGACCTTGCATAGGCGATGAACCTTGTCATTCAACCCTGCCCCAACACTCTCTTGGGTCTCAAACTTTTATGCTTACCCACACAGTCTGTTGTATTTTAATCGCTCCCAGTAGTTGAGAATGTGCCAAGACCTGGCAAAGTCCCTAAAGGAAGGATCTCAGTCAGCACCTAGATTCAGGCTCTTTGGCAGCCAGACCCTCAGGCAACAGATTTTAAATGTGTACAAGTGCATATAGTTCTGTGAGATCACAAGTATAAGTCCTGCTGGCCAGGTCATCTGATGGTGTTCTCTGGGTAACAGTCACAAAAAACTGGGTCTCCAGACGGTGTATAAGCTCTTTTCTGGTGAGCTAGAGCAGGTAGAAGAAGAGCACCAAGTTGGTGTTCATGGTCTGCATTCCTTGAGAGCCCTTTCATAGTTTAGTACATTCATACCCAAACCTGAAGCTCCGGAATAGGCAAAGAGGCCTCCTTCACAGAAAGATTGAGGGGTGTGCCTCAGTCTGCTGTCTGCATAGTGCCCTTCCGGTTGGCAGTCCTCCAAGGGCCTTCTCTCCAATTGCCACAGTCCTGTGGGACCCGGGAATGCAAGTTAACCTGACACCAGAGCTAGGTGATCAAGGGGTGTCCTTGGTGGAGCTGCAAAAACCAGGGTGTCAGGCATAAAACCAAAGGCACCAGCCATGTGTATAAAACTCTACTCCATGAGACACTGGTGCTCTGGAGTGTGGCAGAGAAAGAGTGTGAAGGCAGTGCATACCCTCCAATCTCTCTAGAAAGGACTATACCCAGCTCCTGGATATGTATTTAATTAGAGGCCTGTGCCTCAGGCCGCAGCCATGATACTTACCTAAGAAACTTCCTTCATGGGAAGATGGAACTCCTGGGTCTTTACCTGAGTGCACACCTGCTGCATACAAGCTTTCCTGGCCTCCAGAGTCAGACAGTCAAGAGGCATCCCCTGGGGGACAGACCCCAAATCAGGGCACCAGAAGTGTAAAAGCTTCCTTCTGGGAGATACTGGTGCTGTGGTCTGTAACAAAGGGAGAGCGCAAAGATGACACCCACCACTTTTCATCCCTGGAGAATGTTCTAGCAGGCTCCCAGATGTACGTGTTAAATTAGATGCTGCACTTTGGCAATCCTGGTTTGTGACCTGTTCCTAAGTTCTGTCTCTCTGCCACGTCAGCCTTCTTCACTGATGATGTCGTTGTGAGGTCAGAGTCAGGGGGTCAGAGACCAAAATTTTAGAGCCTATCTACGTGTGTCTGTCTCTGGGTCACAGCAGCAAAATCCCTGGCCACGTCTGCAGCTGACCAGAGTCCTGAGAGGGTACCTTACATCTTTTTAGTATGTCATAAAGATAAAATGATCATGAATATTGGGTGCCTCTTTTCTGTTTCCTTCTATTGTGTTCAGCAAACACAGCCCGGGCACGGCAAGAGGTAAAGACCCAGGAGCTCCACCTTTCTATACCTAACGTGTCTCGGGGGTTGTTGCTAATGTACTGATATCTTTAAAGCATCATAAGAATTCTGCCTTTGTTTCCTAAGTTATCTCTTTCTACACTTAGTTGACTTAGTAGCTTTTTTTTTCTTTTTTATCACAATGGCACTATGCTCACTGTATACGTTTTCCCAAGACTGGGAAGAGCAGGGATCATGATCTCTTTTCTTTTGTATCCCCAGCCCACTTTCTGGTGCAGAGTAGGTGGCTTATACGTTTTTTTTTTTCTGAGTAAACGAATGAAGGAATAAAGTCAACCCACAAAATAGTTTAAGATGCACTGACATAGAGATGATCTGAAGTAAAAAACCAGCTGGTGGGTTTTTTCTCCCAACCCCTTGTTTAGATGGTGTCTGTTTTGATTGGAGATGAGCAGACAGATTGAAGGGAAATAACCAGACTCTGTACCACAGAGCAGCAGCACTACTGCCTGCCTTCCTGGTGTGAATGTAGCTCTCAGCTGTACAAAAGCACGCTCCCTCCTGGGGAGGAGGAAGTCTGAATCATCCCCATGTGTCCAACTGCTTTGCCAAGTGTTATTATGAATGCCCAGATCCCTCTGATGACAGTAATGAAGTAGGGTCTCAATCCACCTCACCTCAATGTGTCTGGAAAAACATGTTGGTATTTAGAATCTCCTTGTGAGCCCCAATGGATACGTTCTTTTGACTAACTTTGGCATCTGTTCTTGGGTTAAAGCTCCCAGTCTGATGCTTTCTTCCTTGAACACAGCCCAGTTTGGCCAGGGGCTCTATTAAAATACTGTTTGTCAGTGACATCCATGAGAAATAAGATGATTATCTGACATGTGCCATGTCACCACATCGATTGTGGCTGTTAACTGAAAGTAAAGGCAGCCTCATGGTACCAGGAGACGCCATCAAGGCCTGGCAGAGAGACAAAGACTTACCCATGCCAAGACTGTGGTCTGATTCCACCAAGTATACCCTACTCAATCCCCCATTCTGGGGCTTCGTGCCTTCATGATCCAGTCCAAAATGTAACATCTATATTTGTTCTGCAGCCCCAACAGGGAGAGGAAAACTGCATTATAATGAATGTGTGCATTGCTAGCAACAGCATAATAAACATGATGCTATAATTATCCACATATTCATAGAGCTGGGAAGCTAATCTCTTTAAGAATTAGTGTCCCTGGAAGACAGGTTCAGCATTTTGCATTTGTTTTGTGATGATACATGGCTTTGTACTATGTTTGTTTGTGTCAGCATTTCAACAATATCTGGAAGACCATCATATTAGAAATATTTTTGTAGGTAAGTCTGATTAGAAGTCAGTATGATTTCAGTCGCTTTGTGATTTGTCTCTGCCTTTCAATTCCACTCAGTGAGAAAGTTTATTAATGTGGTGTGAGACTACATTAGTGATAGCTCTTCTCAGAACTTCTGGAGGCTCCTTTTCATTCTATGAAGAGTTTACAAATTGACTGAGGTATGAGATTCTAGGGTATACGTGAAAAATTCTACTCCCATCCTGTATTATTGTTGGGTTTGATGCTTTACATTCTAGCACTGGTGAATCAACATTTTGGATCTAGAAGATATTATCTCCTAGAACATTCATGTATTCATTCATTCAATAGCTCTTTCAGTGTCTACCTGTGTCACTCACTTCTCTAGGAACTGTGGATACACAGTTGGCTAAGCAAAAATCTCTTGATTTTTGAGAGCTCGATCATTAGTTATATAGAGAGGAAAAGTCAATATGTATAAATTGGTAGTTCATATTATATGCACAGGAGTGATAATTATGCCTGGATTCTTAAAAACCTTTTCTCTTCAGACTCTGAGTAAATAGAAGTCCTCCACCACAGATTTATGGAAAATGAAATTGTGATAATCGTTATTCTGCAGTATCATCCAAACTTGGAAACTGTCAGACACAAAAGAAAGAACTGGAAAGATTGTGAAAGAAAGAAAGAAAGAAAGATACTGAGAACTGGAGCACACTGGAGGATGTGGGTTCCACAGAGGCCCTGGGGGTCCCAGGTAGTGATTGCCCCAGACTTCTGGTGCATCATCATCACCACGGCAACTTCATGAAAATGGGAAGGGTGAGCTGAGCTTTGCCCAGCTACTGAGTTTTCTGAGGCTCTGCGTACTCCCTGATGATTTTCTTGCCTTAGGTCTGCCATTCTTTATTAAGCACTGTGGTCATGAAATGAAGCTCTTCCCCTGAGTAAACTGGTGCCAATACATGTGTCCCAATCAGTGCACAGGAAGGCTGGCCCTGAGCTAGACGGCAGCCACGTGTGAGAAGAGTTGAGTTGCTTCCTTTGAAGGTTCATGAGAACCAGGTGAGGTGGCATAGAACATCTAGACCTGTCTGAAGGAAACACATACTAGCCAACAGGGATGCTAATAAATAGAACAGCTCCCCCTCTGGGCTGACTCTGTAGTGTAATGTCTCTTTTTGCGGTGAGGATATGGCAGAATTATGAAATCACACCCACACGCACTTCATAGTAGTTGGAAATTATGTAACTTTGGTCATAATTATATGTAGCTTCCACTCCCAAAAAACAACATAGGTTAGGTCTCATCTGTGAACTTTAAATATCATTGGCTGTTTCTTATCGTTGATAACTGAACTCAGTGGTTTTCATACTGTAGCAGGTGTCAGAATTACCTGGAGGGCCTGCACAAACAGAGTGCTGGGCCACACCCCAGGATTCTCTTCTGTAAATCTGGGGCTGGGCCCAGACATTTCTATTTCTAACAATTGAGAAGATTCTCTATTTGTTGATGCAGCCACTTCTGAACTACACTTTGAGAACCACCAGTCTAACAGATGCCTCTTCCTTTCCACCTGGCTGCCATTTCCTGTCAGAGAAAGAGCCTCTTTCTTCATGGCAAAAATGTGATAACATTCCATTTATTCTTTTTTTCTTGGTGTGTTTTCTGATTTTCTGAAAGCACCACAGAATGGTCCCAAAGGAAATGTTTATAAGCAGCTTCTTGTGAAACAGAGCTAGATAAATAGCACTCTATCTACTGCAGATGCATATTGGAATTCAAACTGATTTGTGTGCATGCTTTGTTTATGAGTAGCATTATTTATAAAACTTGGAATAGGACTGTCTTTACGGAGTCATTACCACCATTCGGTTCAACACTAAGTGATTCCTTTTTGCATCCAAAATTGATAGAGTTAACAGATGAGCACTGAGTCAAAGTCATATATTGCTCATCGTATACTGTTCATCTTACTAGCAGCATATGCCACAGCACATGTCCTGTCTCAGACTCGTATACATATACATGTCATCTGATCTATATCATATAATATGTGCATACATATACAAATAGACACACATATATATGTAACATATATATAAAAAAATCTTTGAGTTCCCTTGGGATATGCGTTTTTTTTTTTTTTTAATTTCAAGGAAATGACCCTAAGTATTTTTGAACATTTGAACATTATTATAAGTGGAGCCATTTGGGACAGGGATAAAGAATGCTTATGCCATTTTTAAGAGTACAATTCATTTAAAAATAAATTTATCATTCCAATGCCTTCAGAAAGCAAGGCTGCAAACTCCCATGATGCCAGGCCTCTACCTGAACAAGAGAAGGGTGGCATGACCCAGTTGCTTTCTCTGTTAGATCTGAAAAACAGTATTTTTAAGGCATGAGCATATAGAACAGTTATTAAACACCTATTATGTACATGTCAGGGATTAATTTAACAATAATATTTATATATGTCCTTTCTCTCCACGGGAGATAGAACTTAATCGATTGGATTTGCTGAATTGCATTTGCTTTGAGTATATTCTCTGTAGAAATTAGATGAGGGGACCAGTAACACAGCAGTGAATCTTTCCTGGGTGTTCCAAGTGGTGGATCCATGGACACATTTAAGAAGGCCTGAAGATACATGACAGGAACAGTTTCTGTGGCCATAAAACTGTCTCTAGAAGAACCCGCAGAACCCTCTCAAAACAGTTGCTATTTCCTTCTAGTCTCCTGAATTAGATTCTCGCAACAAATGAAGCCGCATTTAGAGAGGTTGCTTGCTTAGATTCTCTTCAATTAAATTGGAACACCAGCATTTTCCCCAGTTCATGTTCCCCCAATTTAAATACGTTTTATATACAGCACACACACCATCCTCAGCCTACATTCCAGCAATATTCCTGACACCCAGGGAAGGAGAATTGTGATTTGTTGACTCAGCTCAGTATTGCTGAGCTCTGCCTGCCTGCTGTCAAGAGAGGGAAGAGTCTGAAGACAGCAGCAATCATCAGAACTGAGGCCCATCTCGTTAGGGAGCAAAGACGTGCACACATGGCAACACACAGTCAAATGTTGCTTTCTGCAATCAGCACTGCCACATTTCAGGAAAGAGAAGGAAAAGACGAATAGTCACCTCGTGCCTTTCCTTTGGAATAAATTCTGGTTAGAGCGCATCCCAAATGAGGACAGGATGTCAACATGTCCTGGCAATCAGACTTGGAAAGAACTCATTATGTAATTTGTCATTTCACCAAGCAGGGGCTTCTCCAGAAACTCTTCATAGATGGAGTCCTGGGGTAATGAGCGAGTTGGAAGGAAGAGATAAGGAATTTGTTGGAAACTGTGTCTGTCAAGTAAATACACCAATTTTACCCAGGGTTTACTGGGAAGTTTTTAAGAAGGTGCCTTTAATTTTATTATATATATATATTCTTCTACTTTAGTAGTTCTCTGTTTATGGTGGCTGGAAGAGGAATCCAGTCGTTTCTAGGGATCCTAAACCGTATCAGCCTTGGTCTGCCACTGTTATAAGTTACTCAGCATCATTTTAGGTGCCGCAAGTGATAAAATGGCTTCAACTAGAAATGAATTCTCTAGTCTCACTTCCCAGGAAGGTTCTCCTTTTCTTAGTTTGACTTCACTACTCCTGGCCACTTGCCCTGAATGTATCTTGTTATATCTAGCAATGTCCTCATTGATTTCCCTCTTATGGCCTCCTGGTTTTCATCCATCAGCTCTCGATCAGTAATTCCATTCACCATTAACATGTAGTCTTACAGAGACTTGTGACTTTCTTAGGAATCTCAGAAAACAAACCTTGTTTGAAAACATACATGTCTAAAGTAGAGCTGGTGACTTTAAAAGTTGATTTCTGTTTTCTGGGCCACTTTGATCAGGTCACTTTTGAAAGGTACTCCTGCTCAATACTGCATTTGCAGAAACTTGTGCAGGATAATTTTCACTTTTTGACACAGCCTCAGACAAGCCAAGTTCAGGGACAGAGCTGTGTCATCTTTGTGCTGTTCCTCATCCTGATGGCTACTGTGATTACAGCCTAGTCTCCCCAAGTCCTGTGTCTCTGCCAGGAGCCGCTTCCCCTGACAGAAAGCAGTCCGAGCACAGGGAGAAAGGGAAAGAAAACAGGGCCTTGAGGAGCTGTGGAAAATCTTCAGTCTGGCTTATTCTCTAAACATGTCATTTGGAAACATAGTTCTTATTATGAAGTAGCCTTACAGTTGTCCTGTTTTTCTGGGTTTTTTTTTCCATCACAAAATACATCTTAAACACAGTTCCAAAAGAAAATAGTTCCATAGTATCTACCATAATAAAATTCATAATAGTTCATTTCAGCCACAAAACTAATTGTTGTTGGAATTATAAAGAGGATTTTTCCAGTAGTGACATATTTCAGATATCCTCTAGCACTAAATCTCATTTCAGTCATAGTGGTTTGTCTAAGTTGCATTTACTGTTGATTGCTGTATTCTTATGCCATCAATATGTTCCTCTACATTACATAATACTTTTTCTAGTTTTTCCTATTGCCTTGAATCCTAGTGGATCTCTCTATTTATACTAATTTTGGGAAATTAAATGGATGCAAGTTCATGTAAGCAGGTGATGAAATGTATGCTACCCTCTCCCTTAGCTCTTCATCCCCTTACCCTCTTTGATTTTCTTTTACACTGTTGTACATACTAAATGTTTGGGTTTTTTGTTTGTTTGTTTACCTACTCGCACTCTTCTCTATCCTCTAAGCACCTAGGACAGTGCAGGGCTCATGAGAGGCTTTCCGTGAGTGTTTGGCAAATGAATAAATGAGATTAGTAGGGCCCCGACTTCTCCTAGTTTCAAGCTTGACCCTCTCTACCCCTGATTCCTGTGTCTATGCCCTGAAATGTGTGTGTTCCAGGGGCATTTTTACATTGCCCCTGGAACTATTCGAATCAATCATCAATTCCTTTTGAACTTGAACACAACACAAGCAATATCACTCTATAAATGTGACACCATGAAGAATTAATTTCTGAAATGATAACTCAACAGAATAATAGAGTTCCAAAACAATGAAGGGAAGTGAAAGGCTTTGCCTGGAACAGCTGAAAAATCAGTTATAAAACTGGCAGAAACGTAGGAACTTAATTTCAGCTTTACTGCAATATGAAATTGGTCAATTGCCATAGACTCTTCCCACAAATCAAAATTGGAAGTGTACTGTGTGTAGATCTTAAAAAGATTCAAACGGTTTCTTTCGATCAATTGCACAAAGATATCAAACAACTGGGATGCATTTTTCCCCCTTCTTTCTAAAGTAACCATTCAAACATTCTAATATATGTTACATATTTCAGCCAATCATATTCACAAAACACAACAAATGGTCTATGCATTGCTTCATTTTGTGTTGGTAAATGTGTCAGCTTTCAGTCAAGAAGAACAATAACATTCTTAGGGTGCCTGGGTGGCTCAGTTGGTTAAGCGTCCGACTTCAGCTCAGGTCATGATCTCAGGGTTTGTAGGTGCCAGCCCTGTGTCGGGCTCTGTGCTGACAGCTCAGAGCCTAGAGCCTGCTTCAGATTCTGTTCTCCTTCTCTCTCTGTCCCTCTCCTGCTCTTGCTCTGCCTCTCTTTCTCTCTCAAAAATAAATAAAAACATATTAAAAAAGAACAATAACATCCTTGATGAATATTATGGTATTTTATTATTTTAAATTTGTATCAAATTTGTATTTCTATAATTTAACAATCAATTACTTCAACGATAATGAAAAGTATCTGTCTCTTACCTGCGCCCCTTCCCAATTCCTGCTCTCTAAAGGAAAAACAGTTTGAAACCCTTCCAGCTATTTCTTTGGTATTTACCCCCAAATCACTCAACAACATGCTTACGCTGCTCTTCCTGACTTTTTAGCTTTATGCAGTTAGTGACTAGATGTCTGTGTTGAAAGAAGGGGATTTAGTGTTTTTCATTATTCCCCACCACTCTCAACCACTTCCCAGCCCCATAATTACCTCCCATCACTTAGCCAGTATTAATAAATCATAATTTTCAGATAGATCCATATTCAGTGTTAATATGAATAGAAGCACCATTCATAACTGAGCCATGTAGTATACTACAGTTAGGTTTCCATTCTCATAATCTTATCTTTTTGGTTACTGATTTTCTGTGTGTTTGTCTCTGATTAACTCCCCAGCTCTCATCCATAGTGTACATCTGTCAGTATGTTCAAACACATCGGTTATTCTATCAATTGTACCTTCTGGGAGGTATCTCCCTCACAACTTTCCAGCTTGAGTATTCTCTGGGCCTGCTCTTCAGCCGTCATCTGAAGAGCCCCCTCAACCATCATTTTGGGTGTTTGGGATTGTTTTGTCTTCTGTGTAGACTCTCCTCTCATCTAAATGTGTGTTTTATTTTTTGTTTACTTTTTATTAAGGGAGAGTACTTTCAAGTATGCTCCTGAGAAACAGAGTAAAAGAAGTAATTTTTTAAAGATTTTATAAAGATACTTTATCCCATGCTAACATTCAATTAAGAGTTTGAATAGGGGGCACCTGGCTGACTCAGTCAGTAGAGCATACGACTCGATCTCTGGGTCATAAGTTCAAGCCCCATGTTGGGCTTGGAGCCTACTTAAAAAAAAAGCCAAAAAAGTCCTGCCTGAGGAAGAACAGGTGTAGAATTCTGGGTTCAAATTGTTTTCCCTCAAAATTATGAAGGCATTAGTCCATTGTTCTCTAGCTTCTTGTGTTGAATCAAGAAGTCCAATGCTGTTCTTTTGTTTCTTTATCTTTGTTAAAGTATAATTGACATAAAATTGTATATATTTAAGGCATGCAACTTGATGTTTTGATATATGTATATATTGTGAAATAATAACAATTAAGCTAATTAACACATCCATAACCTCACATAGTTACCTTGCGTGTGTGTGTGTGTGTGTGTGTGTGTGTGTGTAGTGAGAACACTCAAGATCTGCCCTCGTAGCAAATTTCAAGTGCACAGTACATTAAGGAAAACAGTATAGAGTTTCTTCAAAAGAATAAAAATAAATACGGAACTGCCTTACAATCCAGCAATCCCACTTCTGTGTAAATATCCAAAGAAACTGAAAATCAGGATCTGAAGGCCGGTACCACACACCCATGTACATAACAGCATCGTTCACAATATCCAAGGTAATGGAAACTGCTTAAATGTCTGTCAGTGGATGAACGGGTAAAGATAAGGTGATATATGTATAATGTAGTACTATCCAGCCTTTAACAAGAATAAATTCTTGTCATCTGCAACAACACGAATGAAGCTAGAGTCCAACACCACTGTGATTCTAAATCTTTGTACGTGCTTATAATCTGCCCTCCCCTCAAAAAAAAGAAGTAAAAGAAAAGAAAATGAAGAGTAAAACATATTTTTTTTTTGTAGCCAAGGTTCTGAAATACCATGATGATGTAGCTTGTTAGGGTAATTTCCATCTATTCTGCTGGGTGCTTGGCTGAGGAAGAGGATCTTTTATCTGGAAATTGTTGTTTTCGTGCTCTAAGAAATTTTATTAAATTACTCTGTTTTCTCTGTTGTTTCTTTGGGAACTCTTATTATTTAGATATTGTATCTCTCATTCTTTTTCTTCTATTTTCCTGTGTTGAATTCTATTTTCTCAGGTAGTTTTCAAATTTGTCTTCCTTAAGGAGTTTTCTATTAGTACTATATATTTTTTTATTAGTACTATATTTTTAAATTTCCAAAAGTTCTTTTTTGTGTTAACAGTGTTTATTTCTTATAACATCTTATTCTTGCTTTATATATGTGATGGTCTATATCTCTAAGAATGTAAATGATAGGTTTGGGGTTATTTCATATTGTTGTGGAAATTTCTTCTCTCTGCATAGTCTCTTCTCGGTTGCTTTTTAAAATTTTTTGGTATCTGGGGTGCGCGGGTCGCTCAGTTAAGCATCCGACTTTGGCTCAGGTCATGATCTCACGGTTCGTGAGTTCGAGCCCTGAGTCAGGCTCTGTGCTAACAGTTTAGAGCCTGGAACCTACTTCTGATTCTGTGTCTCCCTCTCTCTCTGCCCCCCCTGGCTTGCTCTCTCTCTCTCTCTCTCTCTCTCTTTCTCAAAAATAAATAAACATTAAAAAATTTCTTTACAAAGTAAAATTTTTCATGTCTTTTGTGTTAAAGATGTGTTATGTTGTGTATTATATGTTATGTTGTGTATACCCATACACTCACTACCAAACTTTAGAAAAAACCTTCAAACCTTCAATGCACAGTTAAATGTTCCTTATGTGTCTTACCATGATCACTTTTTCTCTCTCTCTCTTTGGCTTTTTTGTTTACTTTCACTACAGGTATACACCTAAGCATTTTATGTTTTGCATATTGTTAAACATGCACGTTTTTGGTTTTTTTATAATCTGTCTGGGAGTTGACTCATACTTGAAGCGGTGATCTTTTCAACAAAGACACACATTAGAGAACAAGCTTTTTGTGTGTGGCTGTCGACCTCCTTCCTTCTGCAGGCAAACCGCCCTGTTGATTGAGACTGCTGGTGACCCTGCCAGCTCCACACATCTCATTTTTCTGGACCAGTTTGTCACCTGGTGGATTTTCCTAGCACTCCAGGCTATTAGCCTTCCTTTGGGCCATCCAGCTCTGTCTGTAAAGAATTTAGAGATCATTCATTTTCCTTCTATGCCCAGTCCAGAAGGCACATGTAAACACGTTCATAAAAACTTCACTCTACTGGATCAGGCCTTCAGTTTCTATATAAATAGTGGTTCAGTGATGGCACTGACTCAGTAGCTTCGAAGTAAGCCCTGAGAGGACCTCATAGGAGACACTGTCAATCACATTATAGAATCCCATTGGAATTAGTGGATTTGAGAAGGGATTTGAGCATGGATGGCCACAAATGCCCCAAATTGTCTATTGCATTGATCTAGAATGTGATCGTTCCCGGACATCATACTTTTTAGCACCCAGAGAAGATGCTAATCTTTATCTGCTTTATTTAAGCTTATTAATTGGATACTTTTACAAAATCAAATTGGATAGTTTGGGTAAACTGTAACATCTTTGGTAAATAGGAAACTGGAAACCTCAAATTGGTTTCCTGAATTTAATTCCTTTCCTGTTTTAACATACCTTGTATTTAAGGTGTTTGGCAATATGTAACTGTTTTGGCCTGCATTTCCCAAGATTTAGAAGGTTCTCATTCATTTTGCTTTGTTTTTGTTTTTGTTTTTGTTTTTGTTTTTGTTTTTGTTTTTGTTTTATCAGCACAGAAGTATTATATATGGACATTTTTTGTTTTAAGTAGGTTTCACACCCAGCACAGAATCCAGCATGGGGCTTGAAATCATGACCCTGGGATCAAGACCTGAGCTGAGATCAAGAGTGAGACATTTAACTGACTGAGCCACCCGGGTGCCCCTACATATAGACAGTTTTTAAGGTGCAGTGAAATTTTAAAAATTATCTGAAGTGTCATTAACCAAAGGAAATTACTGTTAATATCTGTTTGTTCTTTTCAAGTCATTTTTCTTCCTTACTGTGATGTTAGAAACAACATTGACATACTACATTTAAAAGATAATATTTTTTGTGATTACAGCAATAGTTTGTGTTCACTACAAAATATTTAGAAAATACAGAAATGCATAGAAATTTAAATCCAGTATATGACTATTCAGATGAACCACATTAAAACTTTATACTTACATATTTCTTCAAGACCTCATTTAAAAAATAAATGTAATCACAAAAGTAATAAATGCTTAATTAAAAATATAGATAACACAGAATTATGAAACAAATAAAATTCCCTTTTGAGTACTATTTTCTCCTAAAATTCTTCAAGATTTAGCTTCTTTAAAGTTTGCCATATATTTTCCTAGATCTTTCTATGCATTATACCATTTTTTTTAGAGAGAGAGAGAGATAGCATGAGTTGGGGAGAATCTTCAGCAGGCTTCACGCCCAGCATGAAGCCCAACATGGGGCTCGATCTCATGACCATGAGATCATAACCTTAGCCGAAATCAAGAGTCAGACACTTAACCAACTGAGCCACCTATGCACCCCTGCATTACGCTATTTACAACATTGATAAAAAGCACATTTCCTAAAATCCAAAGTAACTAACATAGATAAGTATATATACCAACCTTTAATATTTCTTACTTAAAATTATAGCACACATACTGTTCCACAACTTACTTTTTAAATTGGTCATTTACAACAAGCACATCTCTATCTCAGTGAATATAAATTTATCTCATTCTTTTTAATGACCTCATGGGCTTGATATATAATAATTTATGTAAAATTTCCCCCATTGAAAAATACTTAAAGTTGTTCATAGTTTCTTACTATTATATACAACACTGTTGTATGTACCTTTGCACACAAACCACTTTTCAAATGTGTACAAAATAATCTTTTTAGTCAGATAGAGTCCTAAAAGTAGAATTATTCTATCAAAGGGCATATAAATATTTAGTGATAATGTAAGGTCCAATTGCTTTCCAAAAAGGCAATACAAGTTATTCCAAAAATATATAAGTATGCCTAGTTATTCACACCATAACCAATACTGAATATTGTCAATCTTTAAATGTTTTGATAATTTGAGCAGTACAAAACACTAATTTTTATTTGAAATTATTTGAAATTATTTGAATTTATTTGAAATTATTTGAAATTTATTTGAAATTATTTGAATTTATTTGAAATCCCTATTTCTTAGAATTTAGGTACTCATGCAGACTGGATTTTTTGCATGCAGACAGGCTGTTTGCTGTTGGTTCTCTGGCAATGTATAAAAGCTGCATTCTCCAGCATGCACTGCTTCCAGGGCTTGTCCTTCTGTCTACAGTGTCCATCTATCTATAGTAGTTTAAGACATTCCTTATGTGCCCATATCCATCTCTGAACCTGAGGAAAAGATTCAAGAGACCTGCATCAGACCACTCATACTACAGTTCCGGTCAATTTCTGGGCATTACAATTGGAATGGATGTAGGAAAA
This sequence comes from Acinonyx jubatus, assembly GCF_027475565.1. Taxonomy (NCBI): domain Eukaryota; kingdom Metazoa; phylum Chordata; class Mammalia; order Carnivora; family Felidae; genus Acinonyx; species Acinonyx jubatus. Next base: position 68,898,346 of record NC_069394.1, on the reverse strand, counting down.
TGTACTTTTGGGAGCAAAGCTGATGTGGTACCTTGGCTGCCTACAAGAGCAGCAGCTAGTTTCAGAGTTGCTATAAATCTTGCATTCCTGGTCTTAGCAGCACATAATGAGATACTGAAATGATGGGGAGAGGTGGCATCTAGGTACCTATATAGATAATTGCAGCTTTGCTTGGTTTCCAAATGGCAAAGCACAAGTGGGTACTTAGTGTACCTTTTGTTGTATCAGTGATCATGTCTTCCAGATCCTGCAATTAGCCCTTGGCTTGTGTTGTGCTTCTCTGAATTTTCACTGTTTTAGTGTCTTCATCCTTATCATCGTGTGAATTTGGAAAGGTCATGCCATAAGGATGAACCAGACACTGTTTTATACCAGAAGTCTCCGGATTGGCTCCGGGTGAAATATTTCCTACAATTTCACCTCTGCTTAAACATAAGCTTTAAAAATATCGCAAAGAGCAGTAAAAGAAAATGCAGTAGTAGATGTTTAAGTCTTGCCATTACGCTTAGCATGCCATCCCCAGGATTCTGAGAGAGGGTGTCAGGGGACCCACTGCAGCTTTAAATATTGAACGATAGTATTTGTGATAATGTGGCATATGGTTTTGTGTGAACAATGAATATTCTATTCTATGATGTGTGATGCCAGGGAAGAAGTGGGTTTTTGAGGGTCTGGTGCAGCTGAGCCTATATCAGAGACAACCCGTTTCATGACTAAGGTCTAAAAGATGGATTGAAGAACTCACTTGAAGAAATCAGACAAGGATGAGTCCTTTAATGAGTTACAACTGTGCCCCAAAAAAGACACCAGCAACTGCTACGACCACATAAATTTTGAATGACTTGATAGTGTCCCTAGTGATCTGTGCTTGATCCCAGCTGCCTAGATTTCCTTACATTAGAAACATGGTGATTTCATCCCTGTCCCTAGAGAGAGATCTCCATTGGTGCATCTCCCTCTTGCAGCTCCTGACCGGTTACCACAGTACCGTATCTCTTTCTCTCCTACCTGCCAGATTCAGTTTTCACCTATACAGGTTTGTCGAAAAGTACATAGGGTAAGAAGGAGGAATATCACTAATAATTAGTGACAATAAGGTCCTGGCTAATGGCAGCTTCAGTTGATTGTCAGGGACTTTCCCCTACTTGTTCATTTCCAATCAAAAGGGAAAACTCAGAGGCCAGGAGACTGAGGGTGAGGAGCAGTAGAAATCTATATTCCGTGACGTTAGTGATTACATTTCCATTGCTTGTCTGCTTTAAAATGCTGGTAGAATCTCAGGGCCATTACTTAAAATAGCCCCTGGCCACCAGCTCAGTTATGGTCCACATATGATAAAATTGTTCCTCCAATGATAAGCAAGCAAATACAGTGTGAAAAATAGATATTACAGAGCTTCAGGCTTCAAGGAGAATCCTGGTTGGACTCTTTCCATTGTCACATGGATTGGCAAACACCATGGCATACAGTTGAGATAAAGTTGTCCTCTAAGGCACTGCTTCTCAAATTTGAATGTGCACGCAAGTTCCCTGGGGATCATATAAAAATGGGGGTTCAGGGTTCAGATTGTGCCGTGGTTGATGAGACCCAGGAGTCTGCAGTAATCACAGCTGCTGGTCCACAGCTATAGTATACTCCAGCCTATACTTTGAGTATGTGAAGTCTTATGTTCTAAATCTTTTAACTATAACTAAAGATACAAACACAAACTCTATCAGTTTGTGATTCCTTGGGTTGTTCATCTTGAGGGAACATTCACTTCCATGCCCTCACCTGGACATAAGTGAACAGAAGTTCAACCTTAACAATGACGAAAAGGTGATTAATGTATTTTTTTCTGATAATCCCTTCATTCCTTATGATGTCACAAAGTAAACTAGCTAGAGTTAGCACTGAGATTTACTAAATGAACTGAATATATTCAGTATTTTACTCCTTGAAACATATTTCACAATTTGCTGATAGCAGTTGGGAATGGTTGGTAAGAATGGCAATGTTGAAGAAACAGCGTTTTACAGCTTCAAAGCCGTTTTATTTCCCTGTCCGGACTCAGGGAGGCCTGGGGTTACTGCCCTCATAGCACTAGGGCTCCCACTCTGTGTGGGGTTGTCACATTGTTCCAAGGACCAGCTCTCCACCCATCCGTTCCGGTGTCCACCCGCCATACGCAGGACCAGGCACCTGCAAGTGTTCAGTGAAAGCTAGTGAAAAAAATCCTTCTTGGAATAAGAAGTAAATTATGGTGTATCAATCCAGTAGAATAAAACGTACCTCAGGAATTAATTATTGCAGCAACTCTAACGACATGAAATTTTTATAACATTATGTTAAGTGAAAAAAAAACTGGATGCAACCATGCATTTTTTTGTGTTTCCATTTTTTATTCCATATAAATAATGAACAAAAAAGAACATGGGAAAATGGAAGCAGGCTAATTATGAATGAGTTAATTTCCTCTTAAAAGTATTCCTTTTTTTATATTACAGTTTTCAAAAAATTATATACAATAAGAAACCACGTTGAGTCATATTTTACTACCATTAGATATCATTCTTGCTTCCCTCCATGTACTTAATTGTAAAATCCCACTCTACCTAAGACTCCCTTTAGAAGAATTAGAGAGATTTTGAAAACATTTAACTGTAAGAGTGAATAAATTTTTATAGATTATGTTAATGCTTTCATTGTACTTGTAAACTCTGAGTAGTCCCTAAAATTTGATGAAACTCACATGGCCTTTAAGGAAGAGCTCTTGCCATATTCATTTTATTCTTCCCTCATCAAGACACTCAGCAAAATGAATGAAAGGCTGTTAGGAACTCACCTTATCAAGTGGAGTGTAGCCACACTTTCACATGCTTAAATCGATTGGATAGCGTTTTCCCCATTTCACTTCCTTTACCCTCTGTACTACATAAGTTACTTTTTTTCTAATTTAAATTCCTGTCTTTGTTTTCATCTTGTGTAAAATCTAGCCTCAGTAACAGGTATGTTCGTCATCTTTCTGCCTACAACTGTTAAATTTGAAAGTGATGTTATCAGGTAAAACCAACTAGCAGCTGATAAGGTCATGTTAACTTTTTGCATTTTCACTGAGAAGTAAAAATTCTGCTTAGAAATTGACAACATCAGCCCTTAGTGAAATAGTTCGGTTAAGCAGAAGACAAATTCTTTTTCTTAGACTAACTTATGGATTCCTTTCTCTTCTGCAGATGGACACATTCCTTGTCTCTCTCCCAAGTCTTCTCCCCCGACCCATTTCTCTTTCTTCGTCCCTCTTTTTCTTCCCTTAAATGATCTGCACTTCTAGATAAGTTGTATTCAAATTACCTTTTCTTCAGTTATTTGAGTTTATGTTTACGCATACAAATGCATATGTGCGCTCATGCCTGTACACATATATTTTGGCATCCTCTTGTTTCTAGAGGTGCAAAATTCATGAGAAAATAATATGACAACTCTCCTTTTGCTCACTTTTGTACCTCTAGAGCCTAGCAGATCCCTCCATATATGTTCACTGAAGAATGAATATGTGAATTAAAGAGTGAACAAATGAGATAAGAAACTGGTGAGATAAGAAATAGTGTTGAAAACCAACAAATTATTAGAAACTCTTATAGTTTGCATGTCAACGTTGACTGCCCTTTCTCTAGAATCTTCAATCATGACACTTTTGTTGGTAAATCTTTCTTTCTCCTTTGCTTCACTATTTGCTGCCAAACCATGGCCCTTAAAACTTGTTCGCCTTTTGGGGTGCCTGGGTGGCTCAGTTGGTAAAGCATCTGACTCTTGAGTTTGGCTCAGATCATGATGCCATAGTTCATGACTTTGAGTCCCATGTCGGGCTCTGTGCTCTCAGTGGGGAGCCTGCCTGGAATTCTCTCTCTCTCTCTTTCTCTCTTTCTCTCCCTCTCTCTCTCTCTGCCCCTCCCCTGCTCACTTGCTCTCTCTCTCAAAATAAATAAGTAAAACATTTTTTTAAATCTTTTCCACCTTTTTATTTTCACACCATCTCCCCTTTCCCTTTTGAAAAATATGGACAACGCTCAAGAATCTATAATTCCATCTTCTCCTTTGAACTAGGACAGCATTTGGTTTACACCTCATTCATCTCATCCTGCTTTGTCATTTGGGAACTTGACTTTTCATCCCTACTAAGTTTTAAACCCTTCTTAGGAAAATAATGATTTCTCTATTTGTTTTAAATCTCTGGTATTGCCTAGATCGGTTCCTAGAACATCATTGGCAATGACTGAATTGGAGTTAGACTTTGAAACGTTCTCTGCAATGAGACACAGTTAAAAATGCTCAAACAATGTTTATCCAGAGATGGACAGTGGAAATGATTTTAAAAGAGTAAGGTGCTCAAAGAAAAGTCATATTTATTCAATTTCCCTGAGGCAAGATGAGCATTGCATTTTACACAAAGAAAAAGATTTTGGTGCATTTAATGCGTTCCTAGAAAATCAGATGTGCTATACATTCTAAACGATTTTACAGATTTTTAGATCGGGATTGCCTCAGTATAGGAAGTGGGAAGGGGAGAAAATATACAAGAACAGATCAAATATGCCTTTGCCTGGTGAACAAGGTAAATTCCTTATTTTGTTTCTAAGTCCTGACTTTGGAGTCCCAGACTTTGGAGTTACTGATTATCTGCTGGAGTCCTGATGTCATCTTGCTGCTCCCCTCCACTGTTCCACAGTATTTGTATGGCTGACTTATTTGCCCATTTCCTCAACTTAACTGTGAGCTTTGGATGGACTATGGCCCCATGCTTAGAGAGCAAAACATTTTTATATTGAATTATTTATGCACAGTTCCATGGTGAATAATGATTTGAAGAAAACTTTCATCAGTGGCTACTCTGTAATGTGTGAATAAAATTTCATCATCTACTTTAGTATTTTTCAAATGATGTTCCTCCCTAGTGGATAGAGGGTAATGGAATGGATTGATTGAAGGAAAGAGCAAAAGTTGAGTCTCTAGGCTCCTCAACTTCACTTTAGTTCAGTATCTTTTTTTGTTAGGACTTCTGTAATTTGAACAGAAGGTTTTATGATCATAGTTTTTGTTTTTGTGGGTTTTTTTTTTTGGTATTTGTTGTTATTGCTTAACCACAAACTAGCTTAGTTTGAAATATCAATGCAATTCAATCATGATGAAGAGGGAAAACAAAAGAGTGATGGGAATAATGCTTATTTGTGCCTTAGCAATTATTATAAAGGAGAAAAATAAGGAAGATGCTTTAAAACAAAGAGAAATTAGTATCGTGTTGTTTGAGTGTATGGTGCTGGAATAGGGCTTTCTCCTGACTTACAGACTTTTAACTCAGCCTGCAAAGGTCAGCGAGGACAAAAAGCTATTATGTGTGAACAGGTGTTTTGAGACCTTTGGAAATGAATTTGTAATTTGAGTTGCATTCAGAGACAACAGGGGTATATCACTGTAAAAACCAACCAGTCACGCTGCCAGTAGTTTCAGGAAGAAGACTTTTGTATGCAGAAGTCAGATGGGAAATGTGTAAAACATGCTTACTCTTGAAATAATAGTAGATAAGCCTTATATCAGAGATAGTGCTGGCCATGTACATTTTATTTGATCTTGCATTGTTGGCTGGAGTACCCTCTCACTTGGAAATATTTGATGTACCTCTACTTTATTTGGGTGGAAGAACTAATTTTTGATCACAATTCTTTGCACGTTTTTAATCAAGTCTTACCACGTGCAAAATACCAAAGTGGTTGAGGATATGGGTCTGTCCATTGAGTTTCGTATGCCTTGAGCCAGGACATAATTCATTTGCTCAACCTGCAACTATTGAATTTGACCTGTTCTAAATATTGGAGTGCAACAGGTACACAATCATTGAGGAAATATAGAGCAAGGACCTTGTCATTGTTTGAGCTACATTCACGTATCATACTCAGCTCTATGTCCTGTTTTGCTTTCTAAGTATGGCTCTCTTTTCTCATTTATTTAAAGATTTATTTTGACTACTTTAGTAGCTATTAGAATAAATATAGTATGCTGGATCCAGAGAGTTTAATGATTTCTTTGCACGGCAATCTGTTGTAATGCAACGCCTGCATGCTCTTCTTCTTTTTTTTAAAATGTTTATTCATTTTTGAGAGAGCACGGGTGGGGGGGGGCAGAGAGAGAGTGGGGGATAGAGATCTGAAGCATGTTCTGCGTTGGCAGCTTCAGTGCTGACAGCTTTGGCCATGACAGCAGCGAGCCCGTGCGGGTCTCGAACTCAGGACCCTGGAGATCATGACCTGAGTCAAAGTTGGATGCTCACCTGACTGAGCCACCCAGGCACTTCTGCATGCTCTTCTTAGTTGAACCATAAAGATGAGTGAGTCCAGTTTAGATAAGCAGTTCATTCACATTTTATGCTATTACAGATGTCAATATTTAGTGACTAAAGAAGCATCCAGTTTTCGTTAAACTGTATCCTGACTGGCACTAGGTGGAACAAAAGAAAAAGAAACGTGCTATTTCTGAACCTGATGCCAGCCAGGCTGCTTTTCTCTTTTGTCTGGTTTGATACGTTAAAATCTCAGTTAATGCTGTTGACAAGTATGTAAACTTGTAGTTGCCAGTGCTGGAGAAGTTCTGGCCCAGAGACAGCTGCTGGGATAAAAGGCACCTTTCACTAAAAAACACCACCTCTCCCCTCTATGTGTGCCCTAAAATGCAGCAACACAGCCACTGGAAGGTGACTTGGAATGCAAAGGTAGAAAGAGAAGATTGCGGGATTCATGATTGCCAGTACAGGGTTACATAAAGTTGGCCATACAATTGCAATCATGCTGGTAAATCAATATGTGTTGCCATGGAGAGATGACTATAAGAGGAAAAGCAGATGGTGGCAGTTGTGGTGGAGACAAAGAAATAAGAGCCCCAAATCCCCTTCCATGTAAAAGTTATGTAGAATTTGACAATTCAGGGAAGAGTGTCATGTGTATATTTAGAAGACTTACATTACCATTTGTATCATATTAATACAAAAATATACCACTAAAATCATTGCATTATTTGTCTTTTTATTTCCCTTATGTCCCAGGTCAGAAAACAAACTCCTTTCCTTCACCTGTCAAACCATTCCCCTTATTTCATTCAACTTATTTAAATACCCATTTTATTTACTAAATCTATCATGATTTAAAGCAAGGTTGCCTACCACCAAATATTTTCACTGCAAATTCTCTCAAAGAAAAAAAAAAAACTACCCTCTCTTTCTCTAAAAAGAAGATAACAATATTTATAAATATTAATAAATAAAATAATAAAATAGCATTTGTCAAATAAGACAAATATTTATCATACAACCACTACATGCAAAACCCTGTTATATTCCGTGTGTTTGCTACCTGATAAAAACATAAGCCGATCCAGTCCATGGATTACTAAAACCTTATATCTGATGCTACAGTTTTGCCCTCTAATGTTTATGTAATGAGAATGAACATGCAGTATTTTTCTACTTAACGCAATCTCATCCATGAGTTTCTAAAAACCCATAGCTTTATAACGAAAAATCAGATTTTAGTCACTATTTTTTTAACATTTATTTTTATTTTTGAGAGACAGAGAGAGGCAGAGCATAAGCAGGGGAGGGGGAGAGAGACACACACACACACACAGAATCTGAAGCAGGCTCCAGGCTCTGAGCTGGATGCAGGTCTCAAACTCACGAACTGCAAGACCATGACCTGAGCCGAAGTCGGACGCTCAACCGACGGAGCCACCCAGGCGCCCCAGATTTTAGTCACTATTATAAAAGAAGAGTTATACTTTTATTTGTTCCAATGTTTGGTATTAAAAAATAACATCACTTGCTGGAGATGAGTGCAGTTTTCGACTTTGTCTCAAAGCATAAAGATGACCTATGTCAGTAATGTCCTAATAGAGCATATCAGTGGAATTTTGTTTCCTTGAAATAAGACATTTTTCTTTGTAATTCCGTGAGAGGAAGATGTAATGAGGCAATATAATACTTGAGATCAGAAACACCTTTGGAAGACATATTTCTGGCAGTACAGTACAAAAGTTCTCCAGAACATCACTGCTGTTAAAAACAACTGCCAATGTCAGATTTAAAAATGTTTTAATTGCATCAATGGGCTAACAAGAAACTAAGTTTTTCTAAACCTGAGCTTCGGTGCCCAAGACTTCCATGAGTCTTCTTCATAGAAGAATGTTTTCCTAGAGCTGGAACCCAAAAAGGGCTATAGCTGGAAAGTCAAGGTGAGAACAACCAAAGACGAGTAAAATTGTCTGCCTCCGACCCCGGTAACTAGATGGAATTTCTTCTGAATGTTCATAAAATTATATTTATAAACTAAGTTCACACCTCTTGGGTGATCCAAAAAATCTATAAGCAGAGAATTGAATTGTAAGTGGTAGTAGCCTATGTGTGTCTCAAAGAACCTAGGAAATACAAACAAAAACATAAAAGCAAATAAAAATCCTTTTGGAGGTTATCTACCTTCAAAACAAATCACAAAATTTCCCAAAGGTAATGTTCCAAGGAACAAGACAAAAATCAACAATTCAGAATATACAGAGAACCAAGATACCATACCTGTAAAGCCATAGAAAAAAACAAAGTGAATTAAACAAGCTGAATTAAATCCACAAAGATATCAGAGATAGAATATGAGGTAAATAGAAATTAGTATACTCAAAGAAGTAAAAGAGGTTTGAGATACAGAAAGAGCAAAATGACTGAGCATACTTGAGAAAAGAACCGTATATAATTAACAGAAAATACATAATATTAATTTTAAAAACCCAAAGGACGAGTTCAGAAAATTCTAAAGAATGGAGGAAAATGATGAATGGGAAAGTATTTTTGAGGATATTATACAGAATGCAGGAGAGAAAAACAAGAGTTAGGAAATGTAGAAGATGAAGTGAGAGGAAGATATAATGAGGAGTTCTATGTGCCTATATAGATTTCTGGTAGGAAAGAAAGAGAAACAGAATAGGACAGCTGTAAGTGTTTGAAAAGAATTTTAGCTGAGAAGTTTTTGGAACTGATGAAGAACACCACTCATCAGATGCCGGAACACCAAGAATTACCAAGAAAGATAAATTAAAAGACATCCAAATGAAGATACATTATAATTAATCTCCAAATTTCAAGAACATAGATTTTGATATCTATTGGTGGGGCAGGAAGGAGACATTGTGTTCAGAGAAAAAATAATTAAACAATAGCTCCCTTCTTACTAGCACCACTGTAATACAGCACATTCTTTAATGTGCAGAGAGAGAAATATACTTAATTGGAAATGTTTTGAAGTATATGAATGAAATAAAGATACTTTCAAGTGAAGAAGAATGGAAAGAGTTTGCCCCCAAGATGCCCTCATTTAACAAATTTGAAAATGTATTTTTCAGGAAAAAAAGTTTTGCCCAAGAGAAGGTCTTAAAGACAAAAATAAGTGATATGCAGGTGGCGGAATATAAGTGGGAAAATCATATACATTGACTGAATAAAACAAACAATAATAATGTCAAAGTAGAAAACTATACATTTAAAAAAGTGTTGCGGGGGTGGGGGGTGGTGCCAGCATGGCTCAGTTGGCTAAGCAGCTGGCTCTTGATTTTGGCTCAGGTCATGATCTCACATCTCATGAGACTGAGTCCCAGGATGGGCTCTGCACGGTCAGCACAGATTCTCTTGGGATGTCTCTCTCTTCCCCTCCCCTGCTTGCACTGTCTCTCAAAATAAATACGTAAACATTAAAAAAAGAAGTAAAGTCCATGCACTTGAAACTAAAAAGGGAAGAAAATAGAAAATGGAAAAAATGATAATTTCAAAAGAAGAAAATAAAGTAGAAAGATGAAGCCTGGAAATGGCAAGAAAAATAAATAAAAAACTAGAATAGTAAAAACAACAACATATCATTAATCACAAAAAATATAATTGGACAAGATGCTTGATTTAAGGACAAAGATTCCCGGGTTGAGTTGAAAAATTAGTCCAGTAATATGCTTATGTCATTAATTTGAGGTGAGTTTTTTTTAATAGATAACATACAGATGGGTCATGATTTTTTAATCCACTTTGCCAATTTCTATCTTTTAATTGACATATTCAGACCATTTAACATTTAATGTGATTCTTGATATACTAAGGATTGAAATTCTAACTCTTTTTTAATTTTGTTCTCACTTTTTTCATTTCTCTTTTTTCTTTTGCTGCCTTTCTGTGGGTTACTTGGACAATTTTTAAGAATTCAATTTTGATTTATATATAGTGTCATTTAGTATATCTCTATGTAGAGCTTTTTTAGTGGATTCTCTTATGGTGACATAATTTACCACAGGCTATTGGTGTCATCATTTTACCAGTTCAGGTGAAGTACAGAAACCTGACCTCATTTCTCCCTTTACTCTACCCCTTTAATAATATAATTATCTTAAATATTTCTTCCACATATATTTGGAACCGCAACAGTGTTACAAATTTTGATTCAATCATCAAATATACGTTAGAAAGTTCAAGAGGAGAAGGAAAGTCTATGTATTTACCGGTATTTTTTCTTATTGTGTTCTTCTCCCCTGGTGTTTCAACATTCCTTCTTTGATTATTTCCATTCTGTTTAGAGAACTTTTTTTAGCCATGTTTTGAGGGGATGAATTTTTGTCTGCTGATGACAAATTTTCTCAATTATTCCTTATCTGAGGAGGTCTTGATTTCCACAAATTCCTGAAGGATATTATTCCTGGGTATGAGTTTCTCCATTGACAGTTCTTTTTCTTTCAGTATTTGAAAAGTATTGTGCTAATTTGTTCAGGTTCCCATAGTTTCTGGTGATAAATAAGTTGTTAAAATTATTTTCCCCTATAATTAAAAAATTGTTTATGTTTATTTTTGAAAGAAAGAGAGACGGAGACAGAGTGTGAGTCGGGGAGAGAGAGAGGGAGACACAGAATCTGAAGCAGGATCCAGGCTCTGAGCTGTCAGCACAGGGCCCAACGTGGGGCTCAAATTCACGAACTGTGAGATCATGACCTGAACTGAAGTCAGATGCCTAACGGACGGAGCCACCCGGGGCCCCTTCCCCTATAATTAAAGTGTTGTTTTTCTCTGGCTGCTTTCAGGATAATTTACTTGTCTTTAGTTTTCAGAAATTTAATTATGATGCATAATTGATTTCTTTGTATTTCTTTGTATTTATTCTGGTTGAGGCTCAGTCAACCTGTTTAATCTCTAGATTTATTTCTGTTGCCAGATTTGGGAAGTTTTCAGCCATTACTTCATCAAGTGTTTTTTTTTTTCAGTTTCACCCTCTGTCTCCTCTCCATCTGGTAGTCCAATGACAGAAAAGTTAAATATTTTGTTATAGTTTCACAGGCCCTTGAGTCTCTGTTCATTTTTTTTAATCTATTTTCTCTATGTTTTTCAAATTGCATAATTTTTATTGTTCTAGCTTCCACTCCATTGAGTCTTTCCTCTCTCCCCTCCTTTCTGTTGTTGAGCCCATACACGGAGGTTTTTGTTGTAGTTAGTGTATTTTGAGTTCTGAAATTTCCATTTGGTTCTTTATATCTCCTATTTCTTTGCTGAGAATTTCTATTTTTTGCTAAGGCTTTCTTATTTTTCATTTGTTTCAAGTATGGTTATAATTGTTTGTTGAATCATTTTTATCATGACTGCTTTAAAATCTTTGTCAGATAATTTTAACATATTTCTGTTCTTGGTTTTACCATCTATTTCTTATCTGTTTTCATCCAGGTTGAGATCTTCCTGGGTTTTGGTATGACAAGCGTCTTTAAAACCTGGACAACTTTGTATTATGTTATGAGACTCTGTGTCTTATTTAAACCTTCTGTTTTAACTGTCTTTTTGGTGACACTTCTCCAGCAAGACAGGTGGAAACGCATGCTTCCCTTTCAAATTGCACTGATAACTCTTTACTGCTGGGTGTCAGTGGGAGTTTTATCTCCACTGGCACTGTGGTGGGAGTAGCTTCATTACCTCTGGGCATTGGTGAAAGCCCTCATCTCCACTAGTTTTCATCTCACACTAACCCAAGGGTGAAAAGGAGAGATGCCTCATTACTGTCAGGTCAGAGTGGAGGTTCCAATTCCCCAAGTGGTCTCCACTGTCACCCCAAGGTGGAAGGGACTCACTATCGGCTGGAAGGATGAAAGTCTCAGCTCACTATTTGAACTTCCCTGACACCACCCTTGCCTTGTTACATTTTCACCAGGGCAGAATTCTAGGCTCCTCGCTCAGCCTACTTGGCATCACTCAATGGATAGCTGCTGTTTTGTTTTTTGTTTTGTTTTGTTTTGTTTTGTTTGTTTTGTTCTGTTTTGTGGTGTTTGACCGGAGTAGCAGTTATTGCCTAAAAGTTTTCTAACTTACTAAGCTACCATTGCCCTCTTCCTGGTCGTTGGGGTAGAGAAAACAAGTTTTGAGGAACTTTTTTGTCTGCACCCACTGGCATTTCTGAGTTGCCAGCCTTATAGTTCCAAGGCTGGGAGTATAGGCAGCAAAAGGAAAACGCAGGGGGTAGAAATCACCATCTGTCTCATCATTCCTGAGGTTGCTAACTGCTCTACCTTCTTCTCTCCACTTTTCGGAGACTTATGCTTGTTTAAAATGTGATGTCTGAGACGTGTAGATGTACTTAGCAGAAATAATACAGAAAAGCACGCCTGTTTCATCTTCCTGCAGGAGAAAATCTTATCTGTCTTTTTGAATTTCTTTCTATAAATTATTGAATTCTTTCTTTTAACCGTGCTACCATGGATCAGAAAGTAAATTCATGAAGGAGGCACAAATGAGATGTCTGTAAACTTTATAAACTGTACATATATATTTTTAGTAAAATATTCAAGCCACGTAGGGATTAATGTAAACGTTTAGCACAAGGCCATACTATGTGTAAAAAGTCCAGACTCTGCAGCCTGACTGAGCCAGGTTCTCATGCTGATTCTCGTACCACTACCGTATTTCTTGAGTGTGTTAGGTACCCTTTAAATCTATGTAAAATGAAAGCGAGAATACCCTCTTCATAGGGTTTTTTTATTAGGTTATAATGAGATAGTATATGTAATACCTACCACACAGTAGGCGATAGGCAAATATTAGCTCGCTCACTTCCCCTAACTTTATCAGAAATGGAATAGATTTGTAAAACAACAGTCCTTCTTTTCCTTTAAAATATAAAGCTCTTTGAAACATAGGTCAAAGCATCACAAATACGTTCTGTAATACTAATATCATGTTAAGCCACAGTATAGAACAGTAATTATATTAATTGTACATAAAATTGGGCAGTAAAGCATGATCCCTACAAAGAACTTTTTAAATACAGATCCTCAGTAGAAGCAAGGGAATGAGTGTGGCTGAGATAAAAACTCAAGATGTTGAAAGTGTATCTCCGTATGATCCGCATAGCTGCATCGGAGCGCAGAAAATGAACACTTACTCAACCCTGGTCACTAACGGAAGGCCCAGAAGACAGATTATAGGATAGACTCTGTTTTCTTGAGTCTGTTTGTACACTTAACGATTTAAAACACTGGAAGCTAAGAGGCTTATCAAGTTTCTCTGGTCCTTTGAGAAACATTTGTCCAAAAAGTCTGAGGATGATTCAAAAGTGGTTAAATCAGTTTGTCCATGAAACTCTGAAGGTGTAAGACACCAGTAATCAAGTTAATGAAGACCATTTCACCAAATTGGGTCATAGTTATTGGTCAGTGATAACTGTGAAGAAGAAAGTAAAATGCAAGCCACACCAGAAACACCTCAAACATTGTCTGAGGTTTTCACTCGTTCTACAATCAAGGATATACTCCATTGTCAGTGTTACCCACACCCGTCCCAGAATATGGACGGCAGCAAGATACTCAAGCAGCTACTACACAGTGCATTTAGGAGAGCAAGAGGTAGGCAAAGATAACCACAAAAGGAAAAATAAACATTAAAGTAGGTTAACACCATCAACTGTTTATTACTTAAATGTGTATCGTACACTCTAATTTTCAAATGAGAACAGCTTCTCTACAGCATAAACGCTTTGACATGTTCAAGTTTAGAAAATAGTAGAGAAAAAAAAAATCCTGAACATGTCAAAGCGTTTATGCTGTAGAGAAGCTGTTCTCATTTGAAAATTAGAGTGTACAATACACATTTCATTCCCAAATGAAAAATGTACTTCGCGCTGAAAAAAAATGTATGCTTTAAAGGAATTCTTTAAAGAAGGCCTTCTTGCAGGTGGTCTCTACTACAAATAAAAATGTGAAAAGGCCCTTAAAGAAACTTTTGGCCCATAACCCTCTCTTCCGTCTTCTCATGCTGGGTTGCCATTTAAGTGAAACCTCCATGGGAGTCTTAAATGCCACGGCAGGCATGTTCCCGCCAGCTGTTTGTGGGATTGTATAGGTCGCCCAGCCTAGGGGTTCAACTTTCGTGTTCTTGGATCCATTATGGCTCCACTGGGGGATTGAAATTCAATCTTCAATCACTGTTCTGTAACAAATTGGCACTTTGGGCTTTTGATAAAATAGTTGCCTTACTCCTGGCTTGAGCTATTCATGGACTGGAATTGCATTTTTAAGGTCAGCTTCTGCTTAGCAAAGTTGGGCAAGTTGGGCTTTGGGATAATTTCTGGCAGGAAAAAGATACTAACAGCCTGAATCAAATGATGAGATCACACTGTTTAGAGATCAAGGGACATCCTGGACCAAACACTAAAAGATTATTCGCTTCTGCCTAATCTTTGTGGAATTCTTACCCAGAGTGTTACTGGCTTAGAGTGAAAGAAGGAATGAGAGTATCCTCCCCCTAGATTCTTTATGGCATGAGTTTGTCTTACATCGGTATCAGTGTCTGCAGCCCTAGAAAACAAGTAAGAAAACCCCTTTCTGGATAAGAACCTATTGGTAAATGTAAGAATCTTCTGAAAAATGTTTGCTGCCAAAAGGATTTTACAAGTTTACTTAATTCTCAGAAACTCATTTCTTATCATTAAACCCCAGAGCTTGAAATTTCGTATATTTAGTTAAACTAACTGGGTGGATATAAGAAGAGTGGCGATTAAGATAATCTCAAACAGTAAGTAACCCAGAAGTTATTTTTAGTAGGCTTAAGTTTCCTTACAGGATGTTTTTTATCCAGTTCTTACTATTATTTCAATTATTCAGATGATATTCGGCTTAACCTAACTTTTTACTCACGTCTTGACAGACAGAGAGGAAGGTGTCTCCATACTTATATTGAGTTCAGTGGCAAAGTTCACAGTTCCTTGATTTGAGGCATTATCAAGGTGCACAGTCTACAGGTGGACCATGCACAGTAGGTTGTAATTAGTCTTTAAAAAATGATAAAAAGGATAGGGAACGCCTACATTGGAATATGTAATCTCATGCTGTGTAAGATCTGTAAGGAAATCAAATACCTTAGCTTCAAAATTGTAATTTTCCTCCTCACTTTCAGTGATTGTAACAGCATACACTGAGTCAATTTTCTTTGGTCAGAGCAAAGATGTAAGCCAAACTGACCTGGGTTATCCTTCACCTTTCAGATAGAAGTGGCCATTAGATTCTGGTTCTTGAATATTTCCACACTGTCTCTGTTCTGATTTCCCTGGTCTTACTTCTTAGTTCAGGTTTCCATCCTCTCTCATGTGAAAATTGCATTCCACCACGTGCCCTACCTTCAGTCCAAGTCTTATCCTTACCCCCATTACCTCCCTAGTCCCATTGCAAAACAAGATAAAAACACTTCCAAACCTCTGACAGAGGGGTTTTCTAAAGCATAATACTGTTTATGAAACTTACACATGAGATAAAACCCTTAATGGCTTCCTAACACTTACAGGGTAAGTCACAAACTCTTTAGCCAGGCACTTTTTGCTCTTCAGCTTCTCCTGATGAAGCCCCTTCCACAGCATGTGTGGAATACCAGAGATTAGCATACAATTCTTGACCAACTGGTAGGTTGGAAATCAATTTAGTTGGTCTAGACTAGCACTGCCGATGAAATACAATAGAATAGACCAGACGATGGCACACATAAGATTAAACATTGCTTCTTGATCTTTTGTTTCAGTATGTATGCTGTAGAGGATGTGATGTGTATTTCATTGCATGGATTAAAGTAAAAGGCACACACACACACACACACACACACACACACACACAGGGAATGAGAGGGAGAGAGAGAGACAGAGGGAGAAAGCGCAAATCTTTTTCTTAAATAATCCATGTTTGTTGAGTAAAATTTTTAGAAAAACTAGAATAGCAATAGTGTTTAAACAACCAAAATTCTACTATTCAGTCATAATTTAGACAGATGGGCTTAATGTTGTATGTTTCTACACACACATTTACATGCATAGCCACAGAAGCATTTCATACATTTAGTAGGGTCTCAAAATACTTACGTTGATTGAATGACTAGAAATTAGCTTCTTGTTATCAAGTAGAAGCTTATTATATGTACACATGATTTTGTCCAACATATTATGATCAGTGTCTTTATCAGTACCTATTGATCTACATTATTTTATATGGATATGTAGTATTTCATTTTATAAATATATCAACATATACTTTTAATGTCTCATAATATTAGACTTAATATTATGTCTTAATTATGAGCTCCATTTTCATGAACATCTTTATATGAGCAAACATGTATGCACATATGTGAAGTGTGTGTATACGTGTGTGTGTGTGTGCACTCACACCAGGCACAGATTTAAGTGTCTTATATAATTAACTCATTTAGTCTACAAAACGACATGGTAAAATAGATTCTATCGTTTTACAGATGAGGAGTCATGACACAGAGAATTTAAGGATATTGCTCAGGATCCCATGTTAATAAGTGACAGAGCCAGGATTTGAAACCAGCCAGTCTGTTTCAAGAGTCTGTATACCTAACACTATGCAATGGTGCCTCAACTTATCCAATTAAGATACATTTCTGAAAGTGCACTTAAATTTAGTGGAACTAAAATTGACATTTTATGGCACTTTGAAGTGTTATGCCATGCCTTTTGCTTTAATTGTTCTTTAATTAATGTAACAAATTAATTATTTAATTAATTGCTCTTTAATTATGCTTTCATTGTATTTCATTGTAATTTCATTGTTAATTTAATTGCGCTCTTCTTTGAATGAAAAAAATTTGACCATTCTTTGGGAACCATGTTCAATAGCCACCTCTTTTGTAAAGATATCTGAAACATGCTGGTGATGCCAGGCAGAGGTGAAAACATTTTTCTCTGTGTTCCTATAGCTGTTTGAACACTGCTATACCGTAGTGTATTTATTTCATCATAATTTTTTGATCTATGTCTTTCTTCCCCTACTAGAGTATGCACTAGTTTCTCCAGTCTAAGAATTCTGCCATTCACCTTTGTACCCCCAGAACCTACCTCGTCGCACTTGTTAAGTGGTACATATTGAACAAATGAGTGAATTAACACAAAAGAAAAAATAATTGGTTTTCGGTTCAAAAAACTGAATCTAAAAGAAATCACTGATGACATTCTAATTATTGGATTAACTGTATTTTTGAAACTATTTTATGCTTTCCTCTCTAATCTTTCCGCATTGCATTCATTAATCATTTCATATATCATCTGGTATCATATGATTTCTGAAATGCCTGCCATTCGAAGCATCTCTGCACTCTAGAAAGACCAACTACTACAAATTATTTTTCAATTAATTCTTCTTGAAAAAGTCAGAGTATTTTGAATTCGGTTAAAGGGGTGACTTGAAAATAAAAACAGCTACATAAGTGCTCAGTATTGCTATTGATCATTAAATATCACACAGCCCAAGTAATTTTCCTCATTATTGACATGAAAGTCATTTTATCTAGACAAAAAATAAAGACCTATTCCTATTTTCATTTCAAATAGGGTATTACTGGGATATATGATATATATCCTAGTATATATACTGGATATATTTATCCTTTCTTTTCCATTATGCCTTGTTGATAGATACTTCTGTAATTTAAAAACTCTGTTTACATCAGAATCCTAAGACCTACATCACAAATTTTAATTTTTAATACTATTTCAAAGAGTTTTTCTGGAAAGGTTTGTGCAAGAAGGTTTGTGAGAAGTCCCAATAAAGCTAGTTCAAGGAACAACTTAAACAATCACACTTGGCATTAAGGAAAATACTCTTCCTCCTGCTAGCATCCACAGTTCCACCCACATCTAGCTACATAAATACTAACGGTCAATGAGCCACTGGAGAAGATACTAAAAGTCAAGTAACAGAAAAAGGATGTGATATATTAAACTTGATTTGACGTTATTCATTTCACTAAATGATTGGTTTCTGCATTCACTGGAATAACCTTGCCATCTACCCCTACCAAAGATAATACAAAACTATGCAGAAATTATGAAGCCCTTAACATTATTACTGTCTTTATTGGATGAACCAAATCATAAGCAGGCCATTTCTAGAATTCTTGACTCCACTGAAGTTTGTGTACATCCTAAGGCTTAGTTACCTGTCTACAGACACATAGAAACTTCTCTGGAATAGCACCTGCTTTAGCATAGTGGTAAATCTCCAAGAACTCTGTGACCTGACTCTATGAAATAGAATCATGATATAAATGCTACTGATCATTTTTTAGAGCCATGAAAGAACATTCACAAATTATAGCTTGAAATATATAGCTTGAAAGGTCATAATTTGGCCTAGGCCAGGTCTGTGGGCATACAACTTGGACATTATCACCTCCAAGCATGAAAAGTCCTCTGGGACTTGAGTAACTGTGAGATTTCAGAGCAAAGGAACCAAGGATGATGGTGGTAGCATGGAGAGCTACCTCGACTCCCCAGACATAAAGAAAAACTGTAATAGCTCAAGACTTACTTGAAATGGCCTGAGATATATCAATTTAGCTAATGGGAATGCTAATTGGAGCTTTTAAATTCCCACTTTAAGGAAATATTTGATCCTTCATGGTTATAAAATACTGACTGCATGAATCTCTAAGCTAGAAGTTATACAGAAGAGAATATCAGTCGTACAATATGCTTTAATTTCACAGTCTTTTGTGAAACTATGATTTGATCAAATGCTTTCTTATGATTCTGCCAACATGAAAAACCCTGTTTTGATCTTTTTTATCATGTCTGACTCCAGTGAGCAGGCGAAAAGTCCAAGGGGGAATGAGTGAAAAGCCAGCTCACTTTTCTTACTGGGAAGTTGACTCTCCAAGGTTATTCACTCCTTAGGAATGAACATTCTTTTTAAAATTTTTTTAATGTTTATTTATTTTTGAGAGAGAGACAGAGAACAAACAGGGGAAGGGCAGAGAGAGAGAAAGAGACACAGAATCTGAAGCAGGCTCCAGGCTCTGAGCTGTCAGCACAGAGCCTGATGCAGGGCTCGAACTCATGAACTGTGAGATCATGACCTGAGGTGAAGACAGATGCTTAACCAACTGAGCCATGCAGGCACCCCAAGAATGAACATTCTTACCCAGCTTTTGTTTGGGCAGAGGCTTATTGTGTAGACCCAGACTAGGGAAATGCCCAGGGAAATGTTTGGTCACCTGGCGTTTTTATAGCTCTTTAATTAAGTATAAATTAATTTTTATAATTAGTAATAATTATGAACAATTAAGCCAAATACCATGTGTATCATTAAACATGATATATGGATCAATAAGAAAGTTACTGTATTTTAAAAGTGCTCCTATTTGTCTCTGTCTTCATTGTGTGGACATAAAATAAGGGAGTAGAAATACTTCTTGAGCTGTTGGTGTGTGTGGTTAATGTGGGTTGCAGTTAATGATTCATAGATTTATAGGGAATATTCCCACCTTGGAGCCTGGTAAAAGGAAATGCCTGACCCTGCATAAAGAATTTTAAAGCACACTCTATTCCCTTTGCCATACACACAGAACATTCAGCCTTTCCTAACTTTTGTTAAATATGCTTTATTTTTTTTAAATATTCATTTTCTTATCAAATGAGTTTTTTTTAACGTTTATTTATTTTTGAGACAGAGAGAGACAGAGCATGAATGGGGAAGGATCAGAGAGAGAGGAAGACACAGAATCTGAAACAGGCTCCAGGCTCTGAGCTATCAGCACAGAGCCCAACGCAGGGCTTGAACTCACAAACCACGAGATCATGACCTGAGCCGAAGTCAGACGCTTAACTGACTGAGCCACCCAGGCACCCCTAAATATGCTTTATATGGTCGAATCCCACATACGTTTTGTTCCATAACCATAATGAAGACTTTCAGACTTTCTACAATTTGATTCTGAAAGTTACAATCCAGTAAGCAACATTTACATTATAGTGAATATGGAATATTTTTCATGCAGGCCCAAGTACGATCTAGGGTTACATTTCTTTCCTATAGTTCCAATGTTCCCATCCTTCTGCCACTCAAGGAGAATGTTTCAATGGCTTCTTCATATTTACATTCAAAATAACTCCCCATTCTAATTTCATTGGTTCTTTGCATCACTGATTTGGTCTTCTATCCTCTCTCCCTCTTTTCCTCCCTGTTTTTCCTTCCTTCCTTTTTTCCTTCCTTCCTTCCTTCCTTTATTCCCTTCCTTCCTTCCTTCCTTCCTTTATTCCCTTCCTTCCTTTCTTCTTTCCATCCCTCCCTTCTTTCCTTCCATTTTAAGATTCTAATTTCATTTATTTTGTTTATCTCATTAGGAAAAGAAACATATCCTTCTTCATCATATTCTTATAGCTTCCAGAGTCTTACCTACTTTACCTTTCACTTAGAAATGATGCCATTGTTATTTATATCCCTGCTTCCAGTTGTTGTTTTTTTTACATTTTATTAATAATTTATTTATTTTTTAATTTACATCCAAGTAAGATACCAAGTAAGGCACTGGAGAAGAATGTATATTCTGCTGCTTTAGGATGAAATGATCTGAATATATCTGTTAAGTCCATCTGGTCCAGTGTGTCATTCAAAGCCATTGTTTCCTTGTTGATTTTCTGTTTATATGATCTGTCCATTGCTGTGAGTAGGGTGTTGAAGCCCCCTACTATTATGGTATTATTATCAATGAGTTTGTGTTTGTGATTAATTGATTTATATATTTCAGTACTTCACATTTGGAGCATAAATGTTTACAATTGTTAGATCTTCTTGGTGGATAGACCCCTTAATTATGATATAATGCCCTTCTTCATGTCTTGTTGCAGTTTATTTGAAAGTTTAGATTGTCTGATATAAGAATGGCTACTCTAGCTTTCTTTTGGTGACCATTAACATGATAGATGGTTCTCCATCCCCTTACTTTCAATCTGAAGGTGTCTTTAGGTATAAAGTGGGTCTCTTGGAAACAGAATATAGATGGATTTTGTTTTCTTACCCAATCTTTTGATTGGAGCCTTTAGTCCACTGACATTTAGAGTGAGTACTGAAAGATATGAATTTATTGTCATTAAGTTGCCTGTAGAGTTGGAGTTTCTGGTGGTATTCTCTGGTCCTTTCTAGTCTTTGTTGCTTTTGGTCTTTTTTTTCCCCTTGTCTTTTCTCCCCTCAGAGAGTCCCCCTTAAAATTTCTTGCAGGGCTGGCCACAAACTTCTTTTATTTTTGTTTGGAAAACTTTTTATCTCTCCTTCTATTTTGAATGACATACTTGCTGGATAAAGAACTCTTGGCTGCATATTTTTCCAATTCAGCACATTGAATATATCCTGCCACTCCTTCCTGGCCTGCCAAGTTTCTGTGGATAAGTCTGTTGCAAACCTGATCTGTCTTCCCTTGTAGGTTAAGGACTTTTTTTCCCTTGCTGCTTTCATGATTCTCTCCTTGCCTGAGTGTTTTGTGAATTTGACTACGATATGCCTTGTTGATGATCGGTTTTATTGAATCTACTAGGAGTCCTCTGTGATTCCTGGATATTGATGTCTATGTCTTTCCCCAGGTTAGGAAATTTTTCCACTATAATTTGCTCATGTAACCGTTCTACCCCTTTTTTTTCTCTCTTCATCTTCTGGGACCCCTATGATTCTTATATTGTTCCTTTTTAATGAGTCACTGATTTCTCTAATTCTTAAATCATTCTCTTTTGCCTTAGTCTCCCTCTTTTTTTCTGCTTCATTGTTCTCCATAAGTTTGTCCTCTATATCGCTGATTTCCTGCTTTGTTTCATCCATTCTTGCTGCCATGGCAGCCATTTGAGATTGCAACTCAGTTATAGCATTTTTTATTTCATCCTGACTAGCTTTTACCTTCTTTATCTCTGCAGAAAGGGATTCTAATCTATTTTCAACCCCAGCTAGTATTCTTGTTATTGTGATTCTATTTTCTGGTTCAAATATCTTGCTTGTGTGTGCGTTGATTAAGTCCCTGGCTGTCATTTCTTCCTGTTCTTTCTTTTGGGGTGAATTCCTTCATTTCATCATTTTGAAGGAAGAAAAGGAATTATTAAGGTAGAAAAATTGAAAGTAAAAAATTAAAAACAACACACACAAAATCAAATAAAGATGCTAGATCCTAGGTGTGTTTTGGTCCAGTTGTTGAAAGAAGCTTGATAGATTAGAGAAAAAAGGGAAAGATAAAAAAAGAAAAAAAAGGAAAATATGAATACAATGAAATAGAATACAATGAAATGATGGAAGTAAAATAGAATTTGAAAAAATTTACACAAAAGTATAAAATATAGTAGAAAAAAATAAAGAAAAATATTTTTAGTAAAAATGGAAAATAAAAATAAATTTTATCTCTTTAGGTATTCAAGAATAAGAAAAGAAAAGGAAAAGAAAAAAAGTTGAATAGATGGACCAGTGAACAGACTGAACTATGATCGAAATTCCGTCAGTTTCCCTAGAAGTCAAACTATGAAGCACTTTGTCATCTGTAAACTAAGCAGGTGGAGAGACTTGTGGTGTTCCTGAAGAGCGAGTTTGGCCCAGTTGGGTGGGGCTTAGTGTAGCAGCTCCGTTCTCCACTAGATGGCACTGCTTAGCTTACAGAGGTGGATTGTTGTGGCACATGTAGATGTGTATGTTTATGTGTGGGAGGGGTCAAAATGGCATCACCCAGCTACCCAGTCTCTAGTATCAGAATTCTGTGCTCTCCCCTACCAGCAATCATGCACCCTTCCTTTGTCTCTGGCTTCCATCCACTCCCCACTTTTACATTGTCCGCAACCAAGCCATCAGGTTGCCAGGCGGCACCTCCTTCCTGAGTTTTATCTCAGATGGGGCTGTGCTTCCCATCCCTCATTTCTGAGGGACTGCAGCTTTGACACCTTCAGACCTTCTGGGGGAGGGTCTCATCGAGCAATGGCCAGGTGCTGCTCCCAACCCTCAGGAATGTTCACAGGACTGTGCTGCTGCTGATGCCCAGAGACTGTGGTTGGGTATCAGCCCACCCCAGAAAAAGTTCATGCAATTGTGTAGCAGCAGCGTTTCAGGGATTATGAGAAATCACAACACACATCTGGCACCAGGCTTCCCACTTAACATCCTTATTCCAGCACCAGTGAATGTGGTTGTTCTCCAGGGTCCGCTGGGACCTTTGCCTGTGGGGTGGCTGCACAACCCCTACCAAATGTTCTCCCAGCAGGGGAACTGCCTCTCCCCCTGTGGCCCTTGGATCCCTCAGACCTTGCTTTCTGCTCCTGGAGATTTGCCCTTCCTATCAGAGCACCGCCAGGTATCGAGCTGCAGAGTTTCAGACTCTGAAAATGCCCTGCTTATAGAGTCTTGATGGAATTTAAACCCTCTCCTTTCTCCTTTTTCCCTTTTTTTGTTCAGTCCCTTGCATACACTTTCTTTTCTCTCCAGCTGTTTTCAGGCAGTGGGGGGATGCTTTCCTGTACTCTCCCCCACCCCCCACCCCCTTCTCCATCCTCTCTCCACAAGCAAAAACAGCTTCCTGCCCTCTGCAGCTTCTCTCTCCCCCAGTTCACCCCTCTGCACCATGTACCTGCCGAGTCCTATAGTTCAGGTTGTGCAGATTGTTGTGTTCATCCTCAGATCAGTTTTCTCGGTGTGCAGGATGGTTAATGTTGATCTGGCTGTATTTCATGGATGCAAGACACACAAAAAAACTTCCATTCCATTCCACCACTTGACCCCTCCTCCTGCTTCCAGTTGTTTTAAATTTTTTTTAACATTTACTTATTTTTGAGAGAGAGACAGACAGAGTTTGAGCAGGGGAGGGGCAGAGAGAGAGAGAGAGAGAGAGAGAGAGAGAGAGAGACAGAATCTGAAGCAGGCTCCAGGCTCTGAGCTGTCAACACGGAATCTGATGCAGGAATCAGACTCACGAACCATGAAATCATGACCTGTGCTGACGTTGGGTGCTTAACCAACTGAGCCACCCAGGTGCCCCCCCACAGTTGTTTTAAACTGATGACTGTTTGGTTTTTGCTTTCTCTGGAGTGTCTTATTGCTCTTGTATCTTCTTGAATTCTATACATGTATTTAAACCTCAAATTCTTCAGATGTCTCAGTCATTCCTTTCTTTGCTATGGCGTCTCTGCAGATACCCTCTTTGAGCCTTCCATTCTTCAGCACTCATCAGGGCTGGGCACTTTCCTTTCGTGTTGCACTGAAACATTTGATCACTTCCTTTCAGTGTCTTTCTGAATCAGAACCACTGTTTTCTAGGTGTCATATGCAGTGGTGTGTAGGTAATATTTAACAGTAGATTCTCCTAACAAACAAAACTCTTGATTTTTAGCATTTCCCAATGTCCATGTTGTATATATTGCCATAATGGTTGATGTCGGGTTCCCAGCTTGAGGTCACTGACCATGCATTTGGGAAGAGATTCACCCGATCTGCACTCCCAGGCCTGCTCCATTGATGAGAACTATTTTGACAGAGATATTTCTAAAATAAACTCATTCTCTCTGAGCTAACAAAGCAACCTGGATCTCATTTAATTTCACTTAGTGGCCCTGGGTCATTATTATTAATGTCAAGCTCTAAGGCAGCAAGAGGTGTCTCTAGAGATTATGACATTTAGAGAGAAGATAGTTGCCTATAAACTAAATGACAAAATGGCTTAACATGGAAATTAGATAAAATAATTAAGTAAAAAAATGCAGTGGTGTTTTGTTTATTTTTGAAGGGCTTTTTGTTGTTAGTTGACTTTTTAATTTTTTTATTATTATTTTTTTAACATTTATTTGTGAGAGACAGAGCACAAGCAGGGGAGGGGCAGAGAGAGAGGGAGACACAGAATCTGAAGCACACTCCTGGCTCTGAGCTGTCAGCACAGAGCCCGACACGGGGCTTGAACCCATGAGTCATGAGATCATGACCTGAGCTGACGTCAGACACTTAACTGAATGCATCGCCCAGGCACCCTGTTGGTTGACTTTTTAAAATACAACACAGTTGGCCCTTGAACAACACAGGGGTCAGGAACACCAACCCCCTACACAGTTGAAAATATCCAAATACAACTTTCGACTCACCTGAATTTAACTACCAATAGCCTACTGTTGACTGAAAGCCTTACAATAACATAAACTATCAATCAGCACGTATTTGGTATGTTTTATGCATTCTAGAGAAAAAATGTTTTTAAGAAAATCATAAAAGAAAATGCATTTACAGTACCATACTGTACTTATCAAAAAGAATCCTCACGTAAGAACCCGTGCATTTCAAACCCTGTTCATTAACAGTCAGTTACTGAAACCTAGGTTTCATGGTTTGTATAGCTGTTATAGCTGCCTCTCTTTTAATCCTTGGTGTGATCCCCTCCTTGTTTAGTTTTTCTTTTCTTTTTTTTTTTTTTTGCTGAACTTTTGTGTTCCTATTTCAAGCCACCATGAATCCATTTCTAAGTAAGTTATCCAAAAATAAATATTAATAGATATAGTGTCTCCACTAAAGAATGCAGATTTTCTAATATTTAAGCGCAGATTTCCTAATAAGTGGTGTTAATGCAGCTTCTCCTTCATTATATGTGTTTTCTTTAATATCATAAAAGAGAATGCTATCCATGCAGCTTCTGACAGACAAGAAAATGGATTTTTCTCTGTTTGAAAAGTTCACTTTAAAGGTTTTTGTGATGCGCGACAGCTTTAAAATAGGGTTGCTTTTCAGAATAAATTGCCTGCAGCTGCTCTTCAGGGTTTCTTTTTTATCTGAGCACATCCATCCCTTTTGGACATAAAAAAACTGCATATTTACATCACTGATGGGCCAATAAATAAAATGCTGCATTTTTAGGGGAAGGTTCCAGGGAACTAATTAGAGTCACAAGCAGACAAACAGGGTATTAAAAACACGGTTCTACTTCTTACCTTGCTGTGATTATTTTGTGTTTTAGCCATTTCTGTGCGTCTTCCCATTCATGAGAGCAGGGGATAGTGACAGATCACTTGATGATCAGGAAATACCCATGAAATGAATGTGGTTCTGGTGTGGTTGTCTTTAGGCATTTGCTCATTTCTCTTCTCCTCCACAGCTTTTGAAGGTGAATTTTAACCAAGGTAAATTCAGCTTACTGGATGGAGGACATTTCTTTATGTCCAAGGAAATTAAAGCTATTCAGGCATACACCTGCCACATAACTAGAAAAATACCTAGGGTACCATTTTGATTTCAAATCTGCGGTTTCTAGGTCCATCAACATAACCAATTGTTGGATCATTTTATTAAAATTACTACTTTATCAAAGTAAATCTAGAAAAATGTCTGAAATGTATAAAATTAGTGTCCAAATGCAGCAGGTGGAACTATAAAAGTTTTAGATATAAAATACAATAAATATCATTTTTATATGATAATGACATTTTTGGCATTCACTAGACTATATGAAATTCATCTGTTTCATAAATCATAAACAGATTATTTAAGTGTATATTTTATTACATTGTGTAATTGTTTAAAATGTAATTGTGTATAATGCAGATGTAATAAACCGTAGCATGTCTATGATTGTAATGGTCCTGTAATTTTTATTTCCATATTCAAAAAGGGTTTTACCTAATCTAAGATGAATTTCCATGTAGGTATATGATGGTAATAAATATGATTCAAAGGAACGATTTAACTTAGTTTTACATGGGAGCCTTGAGCCCAGAGCTAAATAAATGAGAAAGCTTCATTTTGAAAAAGTGGTTAGTCATTATCATCAATGACAGACTAATGAAAGCAAAGAAACCAAACAGATTTGGTAATTTGTGTTTCTTAAAGGAAGCCAGGGGTGAGTAGGAGACTTTGGGTTTTGTATTTTTCCCCCAAATCATACCAGTTCTAGCACTCAGGCTTGTAGCTATTTTTCCAAGTGTGTTATACTAAGCCAATCATTTTACTTAAAAAAATCAAGAACTGATATCATAGAATATGATATTCTAAAATATCTGCCTGGATCTTCTACTACAGAAAATGATTTAAGGAATATATGTTGAGCTCTCCAGATAGGTTTAAAGTTTATTTTTACTTGAAGTCATAATCCTCTTAGTTATCTTAGTACATTTTCTGAGAGAAGTTGCATAAAATAGGACATGAAATGGGTGTCACAACGGTAGTGATGATGACGTCCGTATGTGTGATTGAAACCAAATATGCAGACTTTTCTAGCTGTGTGATACATATTAAAATGGTGTGATTCTGCTTGGGTTAGAAGCTAATGGATTCTCTTTGCTTTATTTTAGCTCTCAGCGTTAGAGAGGCAAATCTTTGACTTCCTTGGCTTCCAGTGGGCACCAATTCTTGGAAATTTTCTACATATAATAGTCGTCATATTGGGTTTGTTTGGAACCATTCAGTACAGACCTCGATATATCGTGGTGGTAAGTCGTCTTTTTATCATAATAAATGCTTGTAGTAAATGCTACACATTTATAAATGCTTGTAATAAATGCTACAAAATTACTAACAGAAGATTAGATTAGATTAGATTAGATTCATCAAAAATGAATAAACATTAAAAATAAAAAGATATTTTAAAACAGGGTTTGGATAGAGTAGGAGGTCTGTCTGTGATCCGGATGGCATGATGAGATATAAATGTGCATTAACTGTCATTTCTGGGACATATGTCACTAACCCGAAAAAGCAGACTTACCTAGCCATAACTGTTTACCATCTGATAACAATAATATCATTTAATTTTAGTTGATTTAGGATTTAGGACATTGTAAATGTTATTCAGTATTCAATACTCATCCCTGATGTATTTAATACTTTATATCGCTGAACATTTCTCCATTTTGTTATGATAAATTTGAAATGTTAATTCCATACTCCCTACTATACCAAATACGGTCAGCACACCCTCCTTTGTAGGACAGTTTAAGGAAGTGTATGCTTTGTACCACAATGGGATGGAAATTATTCACAGTAATTAGTTTTGTATGAAAAGAAGGCAGTATTTTAGGCTACATGTATAAGGTTGTGAGCAATAATAAGCATATATAAGTGATTGTAACTAGGAATAACGTATCTAAAATGCTCGTTGAACCTGAATAAATAACACAGTGTTCAGTAGGACTAGTGAGTATTTTCTTGCAATGCAGTGACATTGCCTTACTAGAAGAAAACCATAGACTTAAACATATGCCATCTTTCAATATTTATTTAATCTATGGAAAAAATAAAGCTACACATTTTTCTGTGAGTGCATTAATTCTCTATTTTTAATCTCAAACTTGGCTTTTTTGCACCTTTCACCATATCAAGGTGAATGTAGCTGGCCCACAGCCGACACTCTGCACTCAACATGGCTGCCCTGGGGACATTAGGAGCATTTGATATCACTAAACCAGCTGCAGGGACCAAACAATGTCTGCTTTACTTTTCTTTCTGTATAATCTGCTAGAAGGGTATCTCATAAAGTTGGACTTGTAGTATAAAACACTTCAGTGTGCATAATATCAAACTATTATATTGGATTCTATCTTCCAGTTTGTTGCCACAAACACAGCACTTGTACTCAATACACACTTTTTATTTTATGATATTTTATTTATGATAATAGTGAAGCTCACAATCCTCAATGGCTGTGAAACCAGTGTCCTCTCTGGAATGAAGCTGTTGGTACACATTAATGGCATTATCTAGTCCTATTGATTGTACCCTCTAAATACTAGCTCTACACATTCGTCACACAGCTACTGCCTTGGATGAGGCCTCTGCTTTCTCTTTCTGGAATAGGGACTTCCTGCTTGCTTTCAGCCTTCCTACCTTCCAATGTGTCCTTTGCACTTTTCCTAAATCACTGGCTTAAAACTCTTTGATAACTCTTAGCAGGATAAAATCTAAGAATATCCTTGGCTGACCACATGACCAAGCACTGATCCCACAATCAATGTGTCCTCTCTCCTCTCCTTTCCTGCTCCCTTCTTCCCTACCTTCTTTTTTTTTTCTTTTAAGTTTTATTTATTTAAGTCATCTCCACACCCCACAGGAGGGCTCAAACTCACAACCCCAAGATCAAGAGTCACTTGCTCTTCTGACTGAGCCAGCGAGGTACCCCACTTCCCTTCTTTCTTAACTTCCTTTCTCCTTTATTTAATTAACTTATTTATTCAAACTCTATTTATTGGGTCTCTGCCATGCGTTTGGCATTGTATTAAGTATGGGCTACGTTGGTGATCAAATACGGACACATGTATTCTCTGCCATCTTGGGTACTTACCTTACATATTATCAAATAATCATCCAGGTAAATGGTAAATTGCAACTTTGACCAGTGTTACAAAGGAGCACACTGTGCCATGAGATGTATAATGGGGAAATGGGCTCTGCAGAAGTCACTGGGGAGCTGAGATCTGCAATGTGTGAATTCACCAGGGAAGAGGAAGACCAAAGTGTTGTGGGCAGAAGGCACTGCAGGTCACGTAGTAGGATGTCAATAGCAATAGTTCCCATTCACTCATTAAACATTAATTGCGGCCCTACTAGACTTTGCTAGGGCTGGATACATAGAGAAGAAAGTAAACTACAGCATCCCTGCTCTCCAGGAACTCGTTATGCAAAGAATGGGGAGGCACCGGGTCCAGGGGTCTCTGGAGGTGATGAAAGGTCTTTGAATGAGTCATGAGAAGGATGATGGGGCTGAGCACTAGCCCTATCACAGGTGAAAGAGCAGAGAGTTTGTGCATTTCAGCACCATGCACCCTGCTCCTACCTGCTTCTCCAGCCTCTCACCCAGGTAGCCCTGCTCGTTTTTGAGCTACAGCTACAGCAACGTTTTCTGTCTCTGGAGCACACTTCCCTCCTTCCAGGCACTTTAATAGTTAATCACTACTGTTGTGTGCGTTGAACATAGTTTACAATTCGTTCACATTTATGTCTTCTAATAGGCAGCGTTCTTTGAGAATATGGAATGTAATAGATGCTCAATAAATACTTATTAATTGTTTTTCCCATGTAGTTCCTTACGCATTCAGAGTCCATTCATGTTAGAACTGGCATCACTTCTTTCTCTGGTATCTTTTCTTTGCTTCCCTCTCTCCCAACTCCCTCTTGTGCATAGAAGGAGACAGATTTAGATCTTTAAGAATCTTCAAGATGGGAATGCAAGCTGGTGCAGCCACTCTGTAAAACAGTATGGAGGTTCCTCAAAAAACTAAAAATAGAACTACCCTACGACCCAGCAATTGCACTACTAGGCATTTATCCACGGGACACGTGGATTCGAAGGGACACGTGCACCCCAATGTTTATAGCAGCACTATCAACAATAGCCAAAGGATGGAAAGAGCCCAAATGTCCATCGGTGGATGAATGGATAAAGAAGATGTGGTATATATATACAATGGAGTATTACTTGG
Organism: Acinonyx jubatus; assembly: GCF_027475565.1. NCBI lineage: Eukaryota > Metazoa > Chordata > Mammalia > Carnivora > Felidae > Acinonyx > Acinonyx jubatus. The sequence continues at coordinate 68,867,585 of NC_069394.1, read as the reverse complement.
CAGTCAAATGAAATGCTGCCATTTGCAACTACGTGGATGGAACTGGAGGGTATTATGCTAAGTGAAATTAGTCAAAGAAAGACAAATATAATATGACTTCACTCATATGAGGACTTTAAGAGACAAAACCGATGAACATAAGGGAAGGGAAACAAAAATAATATAAAAACAGGGAGGAGGACAAAACAGAAGAGACTCATAAGTATGGAGAACAAACTGAGGGTTGCTGGAGGGGTTGAGGGAGGGGGGATGGGCTAAATGGGTAAGGGGCACTAAGGAATCTACTCCTAAAATCATTGTTGCACTATATGCTAACTAATTTGGATGTAAATTTAAAAAATAAAAAATTAAATTAAAATATAAAAAAGTAAAAAAAGAATCTTCCAAGAAAAACAATGCATGTTTTTGCTTGTGTTGATTTTCTCTTTTAATGCATATGCCAATCAAATTTCTATGATTTTTGTTGTTGTTGATGTTGTTGTTGTTGTTGTTGTTGTCGTCTTAGGAGAGAAAGAAAGTAATGAATTGGTGGGAAAGCCTTCTGTGCCAAAGATATCATTGGATTTAACTTTCACACATATCCTATGGGCATTTATTAGCATCCCTAATTTTACAGACAAGAAAAGAGTTAAGGAAGGTTAAGTGACCTACCCCAGGAACCCACATAGTAAGTGGCAGAAGTGAATGTGTATCTGCCTCACCTCTGTTATAGTTAGGTTTGTGAAGTTGCTTTATCATGATCATCATGATGCTTTGCTTTGCTTCACCACCATATTCCAGACGATATGGTGCCATTGTCAGTATAAATTTTAACATTGAAACTGATCCTGCCCTACCACCGCAGCTGATCGCAGAATATTGTTACCTGTGTGGGATTCCAGATTACCTCTTGTTCTAACATGGGTATAAATCATCCATTTGGAAGAAGTGCCTGAAGAATTGTCAATCCAGGGTGACTGGGTGGTTCTGACTCTTGGTTGTGGCTCTGGTCACGATCTCACAGTGTGTGAGATCATGTCCCACATTGGGCTCTGCACAGGCAGTGTGGAGCCTGCTTGTGATTCTCTCTCTCCCTTTGCCCCTCCCTTGCTTGTGCTCTCTCTCTGTCTCTCAAAATAAATATATAAACAATTTTTAAAAAGGAATCATTAATCCACAAACATAGAAACTCTGTTCAAAAAAAAGTGCCTTCAATGGGAAGATCATATTGTTACTGGGAGGGTGGCTACGCCATGTTATCTTCATTACGCCACAGGCGATTCGTCCCCAAGTTGTTCCCATGAATGCTTTGATTCGAATCTACCACCGGTGGTCTGGGATTAATTCTGAAAAAGCCAGAAAATAAATCTGGCATATGTCACAGAGGTACACAGGTGTGTCTCGAGAGGCCCCAACTTTTCAGCGGCAGTGAGAGGAATCCTGGATCAGAAATTCACACACATTTTTCACTCAGCAGGGAAAGAGTTTTTGATTGTGGGAGATTTTCTCTCAAACTCACCTGCAGTATTCTTAGTATTAGCCCCCTTTATTGGCCAAAACAAACACCAGTAATGCCAACTAAGTTTAATCCATTTCAAACTAAAATTTTTGGAACACTGAAACACAGATGGTAAGTTACTACCATTTCTGACATCAAAGAATCAAAGAATTTAAAGAATTGAAAGAATTAATCATGCTTATGAAAATGGTTATGGTCAAGGACCATACAAAACAAACTCTCCAATGTCTATAGGCAAACTTCTAACTTCCGCGAATGGAACTCAAAACTCATTAAAACTGCTCCTTTGCTTATGCCCCACTCCCCCACCTCGCGCCAGCCATGCTTAATGATTGTGTTTTCCAAAGACCACATGCTGTTTCTTGCCTCCTCTGTTTGCACACTCTGTAATTTCTACCTGGAATGCCCTAGTCCCCTTACCCTCTTGGAAAACTCTAAATAGTGCTTCCACCGAATGGTCACCTCTTAGGAGCCTTGCCTGAGCATCCCACTCCAGGATAAATGCCTCCTCCTGTGCTCTCATGGATCCTGGTGACACCTTCCACCCTTGTACACTGCACAGCTACAACCCTTGCTTCCAGGCCCATCTTATTCCATTCAACTGTGTTCTCCTGGCATGCCCATTGTTCCTATCCATTGCTGTGCTCTAGGTCTATCCTGGTATACATGAGGCTTTAAAGATGCTTAATAGTTGGGGCACCTCAGTAGCTCAGTTGGTTAAGCATCCAACTCTCGATTTCTGCTCTGGTCATGATGCCATGGCCTGGGATCTAGCCCTGTGTCAGGCTCCTCTCTCTCTATGGGGTACCTGGGTGGGTCAGTCGATTGAGAATTTGATATCAGCTCAGATCATGATCTCAAAGCTCGTGAGTTCAAGCCCCACATCAGGCTTTGTGCTGACAGCATGGAGCCTGGAGCCTGCTTCAGATTCTGTGTGTCTCTCTCTGTCTGCCCCTCCAGGGCTCATGCTCTCTCTCAAAAATAAACATCAAAAACAGAAGTTCTCTTTCTTTCTCCCTCTGCCCTTCCCTGCTCTCACTCTCTCTCTTTCTAAATATTTTTTTAAATATGTTTAATACTGTAATGAACAATTGATAAATGAATCAAAAGTTATTACATGAAATTATTTCATAGGATGGACTTGACGTGATTTCTTATCTCAGAACACACCAACAATAGTTCAATAAGAGAAACTGGCCTTTCCTGCCTTGTTGATCTCAATCTGAGCTTAGCTGAGGATTTACATGATAAAATGATATATGCTGCTCTGCCTGCACCTACCATTAGCTGACTTACTCCTCATCTTATTTTTCTCTAAGAAATATAATGTTATGGACTCCTGCCACTGTATCTGAGGAAGCTCCACAGCAAGGTGTGGTATCTATCTATCTATCTATCTATCATCTATCTCTATATATCTATATCTATATCTATGTATCTATATATAATTAGTGGATACCAAGGTCAGTTCTAGGGTTTCAATGTACCTTTTGTGTTTCTTTGACCCTAGACAATGAAGCAGAAAGCATATTGTTCTGGAATCAGCTGTTTCCTCCTGTTTACTCCTATATGAAATATTTTAAAACCTTACATAGAAATTCCAAAATGAGAATCTTCCCTACAATTGTTTAAACCTTTATTATTTCATGGGCAGTAATTTAATCAAGCAGTTCTAAATTAATTGAAGTACAAAAGCATTAGTTAACTTAAGTTTTTGAATAAATACTAACTTTGGAAATTAACTCAAAACTGCTTTTAAAAATTAGAAAGGAAGCCAAGTTAATTTGCTAAATCCACAGTTTAGTTATGGGACTTTTGTGCAATAGAAACTTGTGTAATTTGAATTGTTATATTAAAATTTTCCTGCTATGTCATCATAAACCTCCTTCCTGAGCTACTACTCAGCATGACAGTTGAGAGTGTTAATTTTCTGGGGCGCCTGGGTGACTCAGTCACCTAAGCATCTTGATTTCAGCTCAGGTCATGACCTCAAGAGTTCATGAGTTCAAGCCCTGTATCGGGCTCTGCGCTCCCAGTGCGGAGCCTGCTTGGAATTCTCTCTCTCTGCACTTCCCCTGTGCGCACTCTCTCTATCTCTCAAAGTAAATAACTAAATAAATATTAAAAAAAAAAGAGTGTCAATTTTCCTTTTAGTTGGTCCTATATTAAATCTCCTCCACCAATCTCCTCCACTGTGAAGCCTTGGGACATTTATTTCCATTATTTGTACCATAGTTAACTTCATATGTAAAAGTCTGACTCAGGTTGTCTTTAAGAATTACATTATGTAATGTATGTGACTTGCTTAACATAACCTAACAGAGTAAGTGCTTAGTAAGTGATTGAGCTGTTAATATATCTTTTTTTTCTTTCTATTTTTTTTTTTTGGCTTTCACTCTGCTTTTTTAGCCATTAAAATGAAGAGATAGCACTTAACTCTCTTAAAGTTCTTCTGGAGATGAATACTAAACTCTAGAAAGTGTTAGAGCAATGAGTTCACAAGAAACCTTTTTTTTTTAATTATTAGTCTAACATATTGTACATAATACTGTATCTGATACAGTATTATACACAGATACACATGTGAATGAATGAATAAATGACCTTTCTGTCATTTGGAAAACAAGCTCAGGAAGTAAAAATAACTTATGTCATAAACTAATTCCTCAATGAGGAAGAAATAGGCTGCAAGACTTCCAAAATTCATTTCAAGCAAAAAACACTGAAATATCTTTGTAAAACCTTGAAATATCCAGGCTACTACTTAGAATAGATGGACATTTTTTTCATCTTACAGTCTTTGAATATGTAAATTAGGATTTAAAATATACGTACCCTGGGGCGCCTGGGTGGCTCAGTGGGTTAAACATCTGACTTCGACTCAGGTCATGATCTCGTGGTTCACGAGTTCAAGCCTCACATTGGGCTCTGTTTTAACAGCTCAGAGCCTGGATCCTGCTTCAGATTCTGTGTCTCCCTCTCTCTCTGCCCATCCCTACTTGTACTCTGTCTCTCTCAAAAATAAACCAAACGTTAAAAAAATTTTTTTAATATATGCAGCGAACATAAGCAAAATATAACAAATAAATAGGTAGATAATTATACAGAGTAATTTTTTATATATTGGGAAGTGGTTTTCTATACTGCAAGTATATGTGTCTGGATGTGAGAAGATGGGCATACTTCATGATAACCAAAAGGTATTTCTTAAAAATGGAGTCTTATCTTTTTTTTATTCCTGTTTGCATTGATTGTAAATAAAATAACCTATGTCAAAAAGAATACATATGTTGTCCTAATACTTCCTGCCTAGGTAAATGCCTATGGATATGTTTGTATTGCTAGAAACTTCTTTCTCTTTATCTCTATGTACGGACTTGCATCTTGGACTTGAGATATGTAGTTTTCATCTCATAACAGTCCAATGTTCAGTCATACAAACAATCTTTGTTGTCAACAAACCAATATATTAGAAGAAAGACGCTTACAATATTGTTTTTAAAAACCATGAACTTCGTATCACATGTAACACATCAGTTGCAAAATACAAAAGAAATTGTTATTCAAAAACATTGCCAGTGGCCTCATTATATAAATGCCATAAATTTTTAGAAAACTGATAATTTGGTGAACTGGTCATTTTATAAGTTGCAAAATTTGGTGAAGTGTTAACTTGCAAATTATTCCGTAGTCCTTTTCCTAAAACCCTTTTGAAATGAAGCCTATCATGTAATACTTAGCTCAGCTCTGGAGTCAGACTGTGAGAGTTCCTCTCCCAATTATGACACTAAGTAGGTGATCAAAAGATTACTCTCTTCCTGGGTTTAGTGTGATGACTGAATAACGTGATCTGTATCAAGTGCTTAGCGTAGTACCAGGAACATAGAAAGTGCTTAACACAGTACCAGGAACATAGAAAGCAGCAGAATAATAACTCATGTTATTGTTAGGGAATTTAGCAGCAGACACTTGGAGCCTACTCAGCCTGGTAATTTTATCTTTGAGAGTTCACAAATGACATCAGTGGTACAACTTGTGAGAGGTCCTGAATACACTTCTGTCACTGAGTTTGTGCCGTGATGTTAAAGTAGATTGGTTTTATTATGCATTCGTTATAACTATGGGTGGATTGTCTTTTCTAAAAGAATACTTATGGGCTTAAGTTTGCCTTCCTAATAATTAAGAATCATATGGTTTTGCAGTTAATTTTGTTTATTTCCTTATGTTAGCCTTACTTTCTTTTATGCCCTTTCCTTAACCTTTGTATCATTGGCTTTTTTCTCATGACTTAGTGGTTTGCACTGCTCTCTCATTCTAATTGACTCATAATTAGATTAATTTAGAATGAAAAACGTAGATACCAGTGACCATCTTAAATTAGCAACAGCTTTGAAATTTGTTATGGTTATTGTGACTTGATCAGTTTGCAAAAAATATACATTGAGGATGAAGTTTAGCTATTTTCAATAGTCATGGAACTATTTTTGCGGTTTTTAAAACTGTATTTCAATGTACTTGGCACATTTTTAAAACTGCCTAAAGTCATTCATACTGGAAGACTTTATTAACAGAAGATATTGTCAGCATCAACAATATCTACAAATGCTAAAAGCCTCACTATATATTTTAATTTGTGTTAATATTTGAACATATTTGCCACCTCGTCTAAATTTTCAGTGATTTTGGACCCCCTTAACTCATAATTATAATTGTATTATTCTTAAAACAAACAAACAACAACAAAAAAAACCTCCTCTCCAGAAAGAAAAAAAGATGTATGGGATGTGACATCAAATGTATCCAATTAGAAAGCTACACAACTACGTGAGATTATTTTGAAAGCCTTTTAAAAATCATAAATGACAGACACAAAATATAAATTTTGCAAGTAGTGACAGGCTTCTGATAAGGTTTCTAATAGGAGCGTGGCTATTTTACACAGTGTTTAATCTTCATAATTGTGTTACTTGACACAGCATAGAATAAGTTACTTAGGTGGTTTCAATATTTATTTTCATTTGACAATAGCATGGGATGATTAAAATCACTGTAGAAAGCAATAATTTAATCAGTATGTCGACTGAAGGAATTAACAATGTATAGGCTTTTGTGGTAAAGTAAAATGAACGAGAAAAGCATTGTGTTGTGTTCCCACAGTAAATTCCATCCTCAGTCATCCAAGCTAATTCTATGTCAATTCTAGATTTCAGTTTCTTCATCAGGAACCAGGTGGTTTGTACCCTAAGACCCTCTGCACTGATGAGTCTTGATCTGAGGCTACCTTAATTCAGACTCACCAGTACTCTCAGGGAAGGCATTTCTTAATACATAATACATTGATAAAACCAATTAGTCAGTAAGGCAAGCATGTTTAGAGTTTGTTGGATGTGATTGGAAGGTATTTTCCTATTATGGAAATCTGTTCTTTATTTGCTCATTCTTAACCATATTTATTAATTTGGGGGTTTTTTAAAAATATTTTAACGGTCATATTTAACATAATTGTGTTGGAGGCACAGACGCACTACTCATACTAAAATAGTTCAACAGGAAAGTGTGTTCATTTTACTCCCTACATCCATTTTCAAACATGCTCTTCATTCAGGGGTATGTAAGTGCTGAGTTTTGACTAACATTCCTAAAAATTTGACAGGTTAATATTATAACTAAAAGATAGATAGATAACCCACAGAAAATTTGCATAATTGTATTCCCTGGAAAAGCTAATACTCAGAAAACAGAAATCAAGTCAGCTCTTGGATTTAACTTTATCTGCAGGCCAGCAGAGCACTTTAAAAATAAATCTAGCCTTATTGGCATCTACTGAAAGCCGTAGAAACTATTGGATTTTTAATTTCTAGATCTTGGGGGACCTCATAAGGAGTACTCTTTTCTGAGCATGCCCTGCTTCTTCCCAGAAGACTTAGACTTATTGACATTTTTATTATTGATTTATTTAGTATACATGCCTTTCATCTCTACATTTTTTTTCTCTTTCTCCCCCTTCCCCCCTTCTCTCTAGTACACAGTATGGACTGCCCTCTGGGTCACCTGGAATGTGTTCATTATCTGCTTTTATTTGGAAGTAGGTGGGCTCTCTAAGGTAAGTTTATCATGCTTTTAAAGTACGCTTTAAAAAGAGAACACTAATAAATAATTATTATGACCATACATATGTATATGTATATCTATATATCAAGACAGAGAGAGAAATCTAAGTAACATTACAAATGGAATACTAATCAAAAATCAGTTTGGATACTGATCAGGAAAGAGTGATCTTAGAAGCGCGTTAATTTAATGAAACTCCACAACTGTAGCTTTCTGGTTTGGTCTGTTAAGCTGTGGTAGAACCCAGCTTCTAGTGTATCCTCATGTCCTGTTGAAAAAGGCCTAATGTCATGGTGACAAAAGCCCCAAATGTTAATTGAACAATGTTTTTGAACATTCTTGTATTTAAAGTGGAAAGGGGGGATTGATGAAAATGTTGACGTAACAGATATGAATAGCAATCTGCTATCTTTGCTTGAATATTGATTGTGGGGGAAAAAAAACTTTGACAAAGGCTAAAATCCTTACATGTCAAGTGGAGGATACATTTCCTAACTACTAAACACGTCTTGAAATTCTGGTTAAGTAGAAGAGAGCTGTCTCCATGCAACATGATACCAACGTTATTTCTGTATAAAACTAGTGTCAATCGAGAACACATTTTTCACTATGACTCCTACAGAAACATCTTTTGATTCCCATCCAAATGGAAGAGCATCTTGGGTGAAGCTTCTAGCTGTGTTTCTCAAACATGTGTTTCATAAACCAGAACAATCTTTACTTGTAGAAATCATAGAGAGGAAAGGTAACCGTATAATTACAAAAAGAATGAGAAAGCTGTATTTTTTTTCAATTTCTCATTATCAACTCTATTAACTTGTTCTATTATATCATAGTTTGAAATCTAATGAATAACATAATGGTCTTCTGCCAGCATTTGTGGTTTTAGATCTTAGAAAATTTGCACTGACCAGCAGACTCTTAAAGTTGTCAGGCTCCACTGAAGATCCATATGGTAACAAAGAATTTTGTTACCCTGAAGGGTTTTCCCCCCGGAACCTCCACAAGTGGTTAGTCTTTATTCTACATACACTGTGATAACCTTATAATTAGAACTTGTCATCATTTTCTCACATTGGCAAATGTATTCGGGAGCCAGAAGTGACATTTCTAATACTGACTTTTATACAAATGCACAAGCATCTACCTTTAATATTTGTGCCATTAATCACATTTTACCTCTAATTTTTAAGACAGAAAAAAGTATTTAAATCAGTGCCCAGTTATCTTCTATAGCATGCAGATTATAAAGTAATTTTAAAATGCAAATTTTATGAATATAATAATTGTGAATAATAAGGTAAGCAGAGCATTTTTCCAACCATGGCATTTTGTATCTTATAATTTGGTCTATTTAAATCATTAGCGGGTAGTAATTCTCTTCTATTTGCTTCCATATAAACTGATTTTTGAGGGGAAAAAATAGACCAGAAGAAATGTGTCTTATGGAATTGGCATCATGATGTGCTAAAAGAAAACTGAATTTTAAATCCTAAGTCTTTTATTCAACTCTTGTCTTTAACAATTATTAACTATGGGCCCTTAGGCAAATCATTTAACCATGCTAAATCTCTGTCACACATAAAAATAGGACCAGCTCTGCCAATTGAGCATTGTTTTAAGCTCATCATTTATGGTAACTCAGGTAAGCTTCAAAACAACGCTATGAATTGATAAAAAGATAATATTAGCACCTGTTGGTTCCATATAAGTGTGTTTTCGCTCCTCTGTTCAAGGTTACTTTTGTGAACTGCTTTTTGTGACTGCGTTTCTAATATCAGTATGCCTGTCAGGGTTTTTTTTCTTTCTCATTTCTTCAGGTGCACGGTTAAAAGCGATGTATGTACTAGTCCCGGTCACTCATTTTATTACCCATTCAAATGGCGTTAGGCAGTCAACCAAGTATCCTAGGTAGTTAGAAGGATAGATGACTCCAAAATGAACATCCTAAAGATTTTCTGTTGTTCTCCTCCTATTAACTGCCTCAAAGGCTGGTAATATTTCCCTAGTTAGCCACAGTTTAGCCTCTGTTGCAATCTGTAGGACATCTATCCTGAAAAATAGAGACGAGTTAAGGACCCTTGAGAAACGCAAGCACCACTGCTACCCTTCCAGATTGGACTCCAGTTTTTATAAGAAATTTCTTGTCCCTGTGTGCTGGTATATACTTTCTAGAGCTCTCCATTTCTTGCTAGTTCATGAAGGCGTTTCATGGCATTACTCACTGGGATAGATTAAATAGAAGTCTTCTTTCACCTTGATTTTTCCCCAAAAATATCCACTCTAAAATAAGGAATCTTTTCCCCAAAACTGGATTCAGATGAATTTCCACAATATCTCTACCCGGTGTTATTCCAGTGACAGGAACCACCTAGCCATTCTCATTAACTACTAGTGCACGTTATTGTGCGCATGAACCATCATCCATCTGGCCTGTTATGATTCTTGATTCCAGCATCCAGACATTCCTTTACCTTTTCACTCCATCTGCCAACCAGCTCTGGATCATGTGTTTGTCACTGGTCTTGAGGGTCCTGATTCTCCTCAGATCTTCCAGAACTTGAAGGAAATGGATGTATTGTTTACAGGGAACGCATACATGTATGGTGAGGTCAGGGATGATTGTGGGTCTGCGTTTACATAATCTCCTGGAGCTTCGGTTTCCTTTTGAGGAAAACCACAGCACTGTTTTTACTTTAAATAAGATAATACATATAAAGGACTTAGGATCTTGGCCTAGAATGAGGTTTCTGTAAATAGTCGTTCTCATAATTGCCATCAACATCATGTTTATGATTATTGAAGAAATTAGCAGACATCATGATTCTCATCCTGAAACCTTAGGGACATATTATTACTATGTGAGGAGCTGTGAAGGGGAGAAAATGTAGGACTGAATGACTTGTTTACAAAATATGTACCAGTCCCTTGTGGTGGGACTTCTGACCTGCGTATTAGCTTCACAGCTGTAACACTATTGATTAAATCCTTTCCTTCAACACGTAAATGGCTTTTTTGAAATACTTCTGCAGCTAGATTCTCCCTGTGTCCCTACTGTTCCCCCTAGGAGAACTTTATGCATCTTTGGAAGTCTCCACGGCTGTTTTTCTGCCATACTTTAAGATCACCCAGGGCACAATTAATAAGTTATTGCTGCTTCTTTGGAAGTTGCAAGATTTGAAATCATTTTTTCCACCCTAGGAATACATTCAGAATATAAACATTAAAACCCAACTCATTTGCTACATTTAAAGAGACTAAAAAATAAGTTATGTTGAGAACTCAGGTTGTACTTTCTTTGTAATTCCAAAGGAGTTTACGCTAATGTCTTATGCCAGATTTTGGATTACTCTAAATTGTACAAACTTTCAGCTAATATTTCTTTTATTCAACTCTTCTCGAATGTGTAAGTGGTCCTAGCGAATTTTGAGTGGGTCCCATTCTCATAAAATTCAGAATGTGTATAATTGGCATAATTTAGACATAAAATGAATATAAACAAATTATATGAAGATTTATCTTATTAATCATGTGCTTTGATCAAGGGCCTTTCAAAAACTTATAAACAGGGCATGGAAGAGAGAGAGAGCCTAAACCTTACTGATTTTTACTCTGTGTAGATGCTTTATTTTGCCTTCACATACAAGGAAAACCTACCTTCATTTGTTTCTCTATATCGCGTTCTAATGGCTGCACGTTTTCCATCATGACCTGATGTGTAGGTGTTTTGATTCTTAAGGAAATTTAAACCATTTCCCCAAATGGCAGTAACAGCACACTTTGTATTATTTTTTTTTTACTTAAATTGTCACCATTCGCTCATAAGGGTCCTCTTCTTCTGTGAGATTCTTCCACTGAATATTTCACCTGAGCAGCCAGGCAAGATCAATGAGATAATTCTTCTTTTCAAGGCTCACTCTTATTACCTAGCCTGAATTGTTCTTCTGTGCTTACTGGAAAAATTCTCTTTCTTGCCCAAGATTCATTTTCCTTCAAGGTTGAATTCTTCCACTCACTTTGGCTTTGGACAGGCACTTTCAAGCAGAAAACTTTTAGCGTCAATTCAGAGTTATGTACAGGAGCAATTGCTTAGGAAACAGAACTTCACTTTCCTGTGCCTGCTTACATTCTATCCATTATTTTTTATAAACAGCCAAAATATTGTTGTCTCAAAGAATTCTTTTTCTTCTGGCAGTTTCAAACTAACTGATGACAGTTTTCAAACTAAATCAGTGATGTACAGTACATTTCTTTTGTACTTAAGCAAATACAACATACTGAATCTAGCCATGAATATTAAACTTACATTTATCTTTTCCTTTTCATGATCTCTTCCTACCTGGACATTTTGCAAAACGAATCTTGAAATACGATGTTTACAGAGGGGTGAAGCTAGGGCACGAAATATCTTTATTTGAGAATAATGTGGCAGCAAATGATACAATAGAATCCTAGAAACCCAGCAAAATTGTGTCTACATTTGGAACTGCCAGAATGGTATATCCTGTTTGGTATATCAGGAAGTAAATGTCATATCTATATCAATGAAACACTTTGGGAAAATGCATAAACTCTCTCAGCTCGCTAGAATAACAAAATATTTCAGGATCTGAATTAATATATTGTTACATACTTACCCTGCTATCCCGAAAGAATGTTTTTGTCTGTAATATCGGCCAGGGGGATGTGGAGGCGGTGGGGGATATCTGTCCTGCTATTAAGGATTAATAAAGGAAGAATCATCACAGTCTACTTCCAGGCATTAAATTGATAAAAGACTCAAAGACTTGCAGATGTTTATTTTCATGGTCGGTTCCTTATGTCTGGTTCATCTTTTATGTCTAAACTCTTTTTTTCCAAAATAATACAATTCTGTCCTTTAAAAAAAATAGCAAAGCAGCATAAGTATAGGCATGCATTTCTTATTCCAAAAGACTTAAACTACACTTTTTTCTTTGATGTTGATCTGAGTGAACACAACTTCTTAAAACAGCATCTTCAGTGTCCTTCCTTGTATGGGAGGATCATTGTTTTCCTCTCTGGCTCCATTTCCACATAAAGAAAACGATAACCACGTTTAAACTTAGTATTCCGTTTTTCACAAATTGTATCAAATGCGAATATTTTGAAAACAGTTGCTCTAAATTCATAATTTGCCACTCTGTTAGAGTCCAATGACACATACAAACCATAACAAACTACTAAATAAATGTTGCAGGGTCGGTGGTGTTAGGAGTTTGTAATCAGAAATTTATGAGATAATCCCATGCCCTTCCGTAAGGGTTCAAATAGGTTTTTTTTCCTAAAAAGGAGATGAATATATAATTATATCAACAGTAGCTCTGTTTATTGCAGTATGATTAGAGTAGCTGTGTGGAACAAGGCCCATGCAAATATAACTGAAAAACTACACAGAAATTTGCCATCTCTATTGTTTATGTTTTATAATTTATTCTTCTTATAGGGAAATATGCCTGAGATCAATTTTTGAAGAAGGGTAAACATGGTACCTATAGATCTAGTTTATTGTCTCAACTCATTGGATTTTTATTAGGAAATAGTTGTATTTCTTTAGAATAAATGCCCTCTCAACTATTTTGTCTCAAACCCTATTTCCAGTCCTTATTATATTCTGTACAGATTCTGTAGCAGATTCGGTTGTTAAAAATTAGTCTCATGTCTGATTCAAATCTGTTCTCCCCTCACCGGAACTGGCCATGCTTAAGGCCTTCACATACCGCGCCCCTCCTCCCCCACTCCTCCCTTCTTGTGACTCTGCCCCTCTGGGAGAGGAGACAGGAAGTAGTCAACTTCTTGTATAGCCAACCTATAGCTGATGGTGGAGGTTGCAAAGATTGCTGACCTCATGCTGACCTTCATGTTTCCAGATTTTACTACCGGCCTCTGCTGATGTGACAATCTTCAAATATGCCTAATTCTTCTGAAATTCGATTAAATGATATTTATTTTTAATAAATCTATAATTATTCCAATAGATGTAATTTGTTAAGCCAATGCTTACATAAGCCATTCTGAGTTGACCATGCCTGCTGAATTTCCATGTAGCCATTATTTTCAAGAAAATTTTGGTGCTGCAAAGAAACCACACTTTTACAGCTTATACTCAAATGCTTTGCCAGGTTTTTAACAACTGTTTAAAGTAGCTGCTGCAGAATTTTTGATGCAGTCAGTTGAACATAAGACCATTTTAGAACAACGTATAGAATGAATAGAACATGAGTGAATGCCATTAAGATTTTGGATTTTCTTGCTGTGATGTTAATTAGTTTGTTTTGAAGACACGATCTCTTTGTTAGGAAATGTCAATTAAGAATACAGTCTTGGTGATGAAGAATTTCAGGTGACATTTGCAGTGTTCACAAGATTAAAAAGAGAGCCTGATTAGTTGCATTTGTTTACTATTTAAAACCAGAATAGCAGCATATACCATGGTGTAGTTTTATAAAATAAAATAGCACCACACAGCCCAATTATAACCAATGAACATTAAGCTGAAGGGCCCCATACACACAGAAGAGCCTATGATAACAATTGCTCAACACCACTCTCAGATGAAGGCAATGACAAGTCATTTACATGCTTTGTATCAAGGTTTCCTATGTAGCCTGTGGGGGGTGAGAGGAGGGAATCACAGATAACAGTGATAATATCTAAAAAGTTCTCTTTGCACAGAGAAAGTTTCTCTTGTGCTTTGATGGTATGAGGAATTATGGGTCTGCAGCCTCAGACTGATCGGGTCTTGAACGCAGATGGCCCTAAAAGTATCTGTTCATTAATTTGTCATGGCAGCCACTGGAAGCCCAATGTTGTCCCACCAGCTGCCATAGCACAAGAGTTCTGGATCCCTGGCTCAGAAAGGATAAGCTTGAGAATGCAAGATGAACAGAATGATAAGGGAATCAAGCCAGATGTATGGAAGATGTGAAAAATGATTGGCCAAGAGATTAGTGTCAAAGATGAGAAGTAGGGAGGGAGGTATGTTTTGCTTTCTCTTGACCCAGGTTGTGCTAACAGAATGACAATTCAGAAATCCTTGTAATGGCATGCCCTTTGGTGTGAAAGTCCTTACAAGTCATGTCTGCCCACCAGCAGGGCTGACTGGGATGTTGGCTGCAGCATGCACCTGCCCAGGGAAAAGAGTCAGGAGGCATGAGCGATTTCAGCCCTCCTTGTCCTCTCTGGGGACTGACAGAGAGGAGAACAGAGAAAAAGTGCCCGGAGCAAAGACTGCCCAGAAGATGAGGCAGAACTGGCTGTCTGCACAGATTGCAGAACAGAGGCACAGGAAGACAGAATGACAAGGGCATGAGAAACAAGCATCCGAGTGTCTGGTAATCACGGATGAGGCTGTATCTCTTACACCCTTTGGAAGTTCTCAGCATTAATCACCCTTTGCCTGTTTCCTGACTTCAAAATAACAGAAGTGGGGTGCCTGGGTGGCTCAGTCAGTTAAGCGTCCGACTCTGGATTTCGGCTCAGTTCATGATCTCATGGTTCATGAGTTCACCCCCCACATCAGGCTATGTGCTGACAGTGCGGAGCCTGCTTGGGATTCTCTTTCTATCCCTCTCTTTCTGCCCCTCCCCAGCTTGCTCTTTCTCTCTCTCTCTCTCTCAAAGTGAATAGGTAAAAACTTTTTAAAATTTTTTAAAAAAGAAAGAAGAACAAGTACAGTGAAATACAATATCCAGTTGTGTTGATAGGAATCCTTAGTGCTCTTGTGTGCTAAAATAGGCGCATGGAAGCATCTAGCACTCTGGACAACCTGAAAAGTTGGCTCTTTGGGGGACTTTCAGTTTACTACAAGAACCAGAGAGAATATTTCATATTCAAATAAATAACAAAGCTAAAGAAAAGACATTAAAGAACTAATTCTACTTTATTCTTGTAGAAGCTGGTTTGACTCAAGCTTTCTTATTTATGGAATCTGAATATCAGTAGCTCTTAATTTCCTCAAAGTATAGAAACTTTAAAAGCATCCATTTCTAAGATGAAAATTAGATGGACAAAAATTGAAGGAAATGTAGATAACTGAAAAGATGAAGGATATCCATTTGTTAAATTAATTGACAAATGGGAAATCAACTTCTATGAAAATCATTTCATTTTTCTAATTTTCTAGTTGTTCAACTGTGTTCATATAATTATGCTCTTGTTAAACAAATGGTGGCTAAAGTTTCTGGTTACCTTCCATTATCTATTCTCTCCTCTTCTGATGAAGAGCCAGGGAAAACCTTGCTTTCATTTCAGACAGAAGTGCATTTCTTTGTGTCTGTAAGAGTAGGTGTGGTCCTGTAAGTTCTGGCCACTGAGATATAAGTGGAAGAATTATCAGGACTTCTGGGAAAGCTGCTAAGAAACTAATTCAGTTTAGAAGCAGACCCAAACTTAGTGATTTAAAGAATACAAATCCTGGGGCGCCTGGGTGGCTCAGTTGGTTAGGCATCCAACTTCGGCTCAGGTCATGATCGCGCGGTCTGTGAGTTCCAGCCCCGTGTGGGGATCTGTGCTGACAGCTCAGAGCCAGGAGCCTGCTTCAGATTCTGTGTCTCCCTCTCTCTCTGCCCCTCCCCTGCTCGTGCTCTCTCTCTCTCTCAAAAATAAATAAAAACATTAAAAAAAATTTTTTTGAAAGAGTACAAATCTTACACTTAATACAAATCTTACACTTCCTCTGTAGGTCAGAAATCCTACATGAGTCCCACTGGGCTAAAATCAAGATGTCAGATGTCTACTGTACAAAACAACATGAGGTTCCTCAAAAAACTAAAAATAGAACTATGTGGTCCAGCAATTCCACATTTTGGAATATATCTGAATGAAATGAAATCACTATGTCAGACATATCTGCATCCCCATGTTCATTGCAGTATATAAATAAGTAGTATAAATATTATATCTCATGTCAAGACATGAAAACAGCCTATGTGTCCACTAACAGATGAATGGCTAAAGAGAATGTGATATATGTATGTATGTATTTGATGTGTGTACACACACATATACACACACTGGAATATCATTCAGCCATGAAAAAAAGGAGGAAGTCTTGCCATTTGTGACAACATGGATGGACCTTGAGGGCATGGTGCTAAGTGAAATAAGTCAGACAAAGAAAGACAAATACTATATGATCTCACTTACATGTGGGGTCTAAGAAGACCAAACTCATAGATACAGAGATCAGATTGGTGGTTGCCAGAGGTCCGGGGTGGGTGTGTGTGGGGGGATGGGTGAAGGTGGTCAACAGTTACAAACTTCCAGTTATAAAATAAATAGGTTCTTGGTATGTTATATACAATATGATGGACAGTAGTATATTGCACAGTTGAAGTTGCTGAGAGAATAGATCTTAAACATTCTCACCTCAAAAAAATGTTATAATTATGTGAGGTGATGGATGCTAATTAAATTTATCATTGCAATCATTTTGCAATGTATACACCTATCAAGTCATCATGTTGTGCACTTTAAATGTATATAGTGTTATATGTCAATTATACCTCACTAAAATTAGGAAAAAATAAAATACAGTCAAGACGTCAGCAGGGCTATGTTCCTTTCTAGAAGATCTAAGGGAAAATCTTTTCCATCTCTTTTCCCGCATCTAGAGGCTGCCCACATCCCATCTTCCATCTTCAAAGCCAGCAATGACAGCCCAAATCCTTACTGTGGCATCTCTCTGATTTTCGGCTGCCAGGAACAATTCCCCTCTTTTAAGGACTCATGTGATTCGATGGGGCCCACCTGAATCATACAGGCTAATCTCAGCATATCAGGGTCCTTCACATCAATCACATCTGCAAAGCCTTTTGGCCATGGAAAAGTACCATATTCATAGGTTCTGAGCATAAGGACATGGCCATCTTTGAGGGCCATTATTCTGCTACTACAGTGATGGTAGCCATCTTGGAGCATGAGGTCACCCTGCGGATGTTAACCAAGAAGGAGAAAAATAGAATAAAAAGAAAAAAAGGAGCCTTGGGAACCTAATAACTCTGTGGAGTTTTCATACTAGCCCTGAGATGCCTCTGACCAGAATTCTTTTATATTAGAAAATGTGTTTTAGGGCTTGATATATACAGCTGAAAATAATGTCTAACTAATCACATAGAATTCTATAGCCAATTTTACTTAGTATTCACTTAGGTCAAAGTACTGTGCCAGGCACTAGGGCTATTTTCAGTTCTTGCCCTCATGAAATGTTCTGTATCAGAGGTAAGACAGACATTAAATGAGTAATAATAAGAAAATGTAATCAGTGTTATGTTAACGAAGGAAAAAGAACAAGGAAACACAGAGCAGGGAACATAGCCTTCACCGTGATCAGGGGAGGTTTCCTAAGGAAGGTGGGATGAAGATTGTACACATTTAGTGAAGGACAGCATTACAAGTACCTCGCTGACCTTCACAAACACAGATGCTGTTATTGACCTACCATAAGTGAGATACATGCTTTGAGTTGCCACCTTTTAAAAAATCTCCTAAAATGAATTTGCGTTGACCTGCCCACCTCCAGCCCACACTCTTTTCCCAGCCTCTCTTCTGGCCAGCAGACATTGGCGAGACAACTCCATGGATTTACATGTATCAGAGCCAAGGTCACTACCTTTGGGAAGTGATCTTATAGGGACATGCTCTAAACAAGTGAGCTATCAAGTTACAGACCATGACTACCAGTGTCCTGGAAATATCTGTCCAGGCAGACACAGCTAGGAGAAAAAGCCAGCATGTTGGGGATCCTTTTGAGATGATCTGGAGTTAATTTCCCTGAGCATAAATAGACAAACGTGATCCTCTAATATAAGACTGTTGCACAGCACAACTGCACTATTTAGCTTAGAGCCAGTACCGATTCAAAAAGTATTTCAAGGAACGATAAATATCCCATGTATGCTGCTGAAAGAAAACATGGTGTTAAGACGTCCTTTCCAAACAAGCACTCTATCCCTACTGTTACTTTAGCAACAAAAACTCAATTCAGTTAAGCTGTCTCGAGAGTTGATTTCACCATTTGCAGAGCAATAAACAACGGCATCATTCCTACATGGTCCATTTGATGTTTTAGGTTGTACATATATCTCATCATGTTATTCCTTCCTTGTAATAGAATTAGTAGAGAAAACACTTCCTCAGTATATTGGAAGTATAAGGGGGGCATTGAGGCTATTTTAAGTGTTAGTTTGAGAAAATACTCTGTCCTGCCTCAGGACGGCATAGGAAGCAGAAATGCTGATTGTGTGTAGTGAGTTGTGCTCACCATTAACTGAGATGCTGAGACAAAGTATTATTATTTCCTCTTTGAAATTAATCTTATGTGCCAGGAGTAGGAATTTCTCTTCTGTATGAAAGGCAGGCAGGCTACTGGTCCCTAATCAATGACAGAAGAGCCTAGACATTGGGTGATCTGATGAATAATTTAAGACTGATTTGTTAACCGTGCAGAAGTGAAGTTAGCCATGCAGGGAGACACATTGTCAATTGCCAGCAATTTACTATGTTTTTGAAAACCACAGGCAGCAATTTACAGAAAAGATTAGGCCAGTTACTGTACACGTGTGACATTTTCTTGATTTAAGATGTCATCCTGAAAGCTGTTAACTGACAACTGGAGTTTGGAATGAGGTTATAAAGTTTAGTAAAGAACTGCCTTTATCCAAGAATCTCTACATTTCTGCTCTGGGAGACCTCTGAATGCACACCTCCTGCCGGGATTAACCAGGTGTATGCAAATGAGCGTTGTCAGAGAGGGTGATGCACCTTCTCTGGGAACCATTAAGCACCTTTGCATGACTCAGTGCTCTAATGCACTAACTATTCCAGGACAAAGCATGGTGATGGGCTTTTATTTCTTGGAGGAGAAATCATTGTCCATATATTTCCTTAGTCTTGTGCCATCCGGGAGGTATAATCACTTTCATACTGTACCAGGAGTCTGCCTTACAGTTCTTCATAAGAAGCTGATTAAAGAAAAATCTCCTTTTTATTAGTGTAATTTCTTTCCCCCTCTTTTTCTTTTGAGGATTAAGTCAGTAACAATAATTTCTTCATATTTGAATTTATAAAAAAGTGGAATGAAGGTAGGCTTAGCTTCCAGAGGAATTTGAAACTCTAAAGCATTCTGAAGGATGACTTCTGTAGGAAGAATATTCATGAAATAGTGTCTCATAGTTTAAACATGAGAAAGCATAACCTATGATTGGTCATTTTTGGAGCTAAACCAAAAAATGGACTTCTGATATATTTTGAAATTTATTCTCAGTGTTTACGTTAACTTATCAAATTCTCCCAGGTTTCCTAGCAAGCTCAAACCTTACAAGTCAGAGTTGTAATTGGAATTCCTAATCTGGAATCACGTATGTTAATAGTAACTTTTTTTTTAACAGTTTAGCTTCCCATATGAGAGACAAGTCAAAACTTCCTATGTGTGTCGTTGTTAGCAATAAAGTCAATCTGAAAACTAAGACAAATACCTTTTTCTTCTTTCTACTTTCTCTGTCTGCCCATCTGGCTCCTTTACAAACTGATGACAGCTCTTGTGTTTTGCCTTAATAAATTTTTTCCCACATTATCTTTTTCCTAAAAAGAGTAAAAAAGATGTCCTTGTGATAAACTAATTTTTCTTTTCTTTGTCACGTAGTAAAGACAAAATACCAGAAAGTTACCATAAAAGCCAAAAAATTGAACTGTTTAATTGGCAGAGATTCATATTAGACTACAACTCTGGCTTTACCCAGAGGTTTTGTTTTTAATATTAAAAAATCAATAAAATGAAAGTCCATATGAGTGGATTACATTTAAAACATTACATTGAAGACGGACAGCTCTAAAGTGGCTCAGCAAATTTATTGTCTTGCTATCTAAGGCAGTAGAACAGCACTTTAGGCAGGTGGGTGTTCCTTTTCCTGATAGTTTTAGAAGCATAGATTTAGAACAATAACAGACAGTCACATTCAACTTTTCCAAAATATTCTTTATGTAATACGAGCATCTATAATTAAGTCATGTAAACTTGGAATCTAATCTCCTTAAACTTATCATAAAAGTAAAAAATGTATTCATAAATATTACAGAAAGTTTCCAGTGACTTTTAATCTTAGCTTTGGATTGGTCCAACCAATTAAATCTTATAGTTTTATTGTCCGTTCTTTGTCTGTAGTGTTTTCAATGGAGTAAAAAGGATATGCTCCAGAAAGGGGGAAATGTTGGCTTATTTAGAGGTAGCTGTATTGTAGACAACAAAATCAGAATTTTATCTGTTTGACTAAAAGATGAGGTTAGAGTATAATAACGGTGGTAGCCTAACAGAATGCCATGAAGGCAGAAGGCTTTCACCTTTGTTCAAACCATCAAGAAGTGAATTTCTGAGGTCTAAATTGTGGTAAGTTTACATGCCAAGACCCCTTGCTGCTTGGATCAGACTATAATGATCTTGACTTGACCTATTTCTTTACCTTTAGAAACTCTCCACTTTATTTTTCACTAAATCAACGAAAGCTTCGTGTACTTTATTATGAGTCAGAGAGGTGATTTAGTATTAGTTTGCATTTATATTGTATTTTCCTTCAAGTAGCTCTAGGGGCTTTACAAAACATGACAACAGTCATCAAAACACTTTGTCAGGTATGTAAGGCAAGAAATAATGCTGGTATAAATGTGCCAAAGGCATAGTGCTCACTGGAAACTTTTCATTTTCTACATAGAGATAATCTTTCAGAGATTTCCTTTAAAATAAAAGTCCAACTGTCTTAAACATTTTCTTTTCTCGGCTTTAGAATCTGACGCTTTTGTTCAACAAATTCATTGAACATGTGCTCTGTGCCAGATATTATTGTAGTTGCTGAGAACTTATCTGGAAGATGAAAGGAACTTGCTCTCACATAGTTTATATGTAATATAGAATCAAACAAATACATGATATAATATCATGTTGTACTAAGTGCTATCAAGGAAAAAAAGCGGGGGTAGGATAAGAGGATAGAGAGTACTTAATGGGAATGGATGGTGTTCAAAGATCCAAGTGGTGGGAGAAGCCATATAAACATATGGGGGAATGCCAGGTCCCTACGATGGAAGTGTGCTCAGCATGCACAAGAAATAGCAGGATGCTGTGTTGTGTCATCAGCATGCCATTGAGGAGGTCAAGCCATGTGTCTGGAGAGCTGGGCAGTGGCAAGATCCTGTGGGAATCTCGTCCGCCATGATAAGGATTTGGTCTAAATGTAATGGGAGCCGAACAGAAGGATGAGCATAGTAGAACCGTGGAGTCAAAAATCAGTGCAACTGCTGTGCAGGACACAAGAGTGGAAGCAAGACCAACAGAGAGATGATTGTGGTGGTCCAGGTCAGAAATAAAGGTGGGCTGGGCTAGGGTGATAACAGTGGTCAAGGGGAGAGTAATCAGGTTTGAAAAGCATCTGTAAAGCACAACTCACAGAATTTGCTAATGGATCAGAGATGGTGTATGAGAGACCTTTAAATTCTGTCTCTGCTACATGTGATGTCTGGAAGCCATAGTTTTCTCACTGGTAAGATAGCAACAGTGAGTAAATCAGAATGTAGCTGGGGACTCCTGTCATACAGAGCTCACTTTCCATGCCTTAAAAATGTCTGCTCCCTCCCCATGCTCAGCTAGCCCTTTTCTTTCTTACTTTCCTTTCTCTTCAACTTCACACTCCTTATTTTTCTTCCCCTTTTGTTTCCTGCTCCTTCTTTGTTGCATTGTGCTTGCCCCCAAAATGTGTCATTTAATGATGCTGGTATTTTGCCATCTGGTCTATCTTTGAACATTCAAATGAGGAGTCTTCAACCTAGCTCTCTATGTTTTTAGACTCTAATCAAAATCTTTGGCTTAATAGTAAATATTCTTCTAATGCACATGTCTGAAGCTTCAGCGAAAACAAGATGTGGAGTATTTGCTTTCTCTGTCAAAGACAGGCTCTAGCATTAAGAACAAAAAAAAAAGGAAAGACTTTTGAAGTTGAGAATCAATTAGAAAATATTTTTTTCTACCAAGTTGTATATGCTTACCATGAAATTCTACTTTCAGTAAGAATCAGTTATACTTAAATCCACATTTATATTTTGGTCCTTCAGTAACTTCTAATTGTATCATTTTTTTTCCTGACACCAGTCAAATCTCTCATTCTCCAACACCAACGGGATGTCCAACCATTCAGTTCAGTTGTAGCACTACCCATAGTTAGCACAGACTCCACAGTTTGGGGCTCAGCCCCAAGATTGTCTCACTTCACAGGCCGGCTACAAATGGGATCCCCAGGCTATTCACACTTCCCCAGACACAGCAACAAACTTACAGGTTCCCATAGTCCCTCCTAGAATTCGGGAAAGCACTTTACTTACAATTTTTGGTTCATTATAAGGGATAGAGCTCAGGAACAGCCCCATGGAAGAGAGGAATAGGGTAAGGTATAGGAGTGAGGAGGGGGCTGCGGGGCTTCCATACCCATTCCAGGTGTGCCACACTACTGACCTAGATGTGTGGAGGTGCTCACTAACCCAGACGCTCCCTGAGCCAGATTGTTCAAGAGCTTTTAAGGAAGCTTCATTATGTAGCTGCGATTGATTAAATTATTGGCCAGTGGTGATTGAACTCAATTTTCAGAGGGAGTGGGGCTGAGAGTTCCAAACCTCTAACCATACGGTTGGTTCCTCTGACGATCAGCTCCCGTCCTAAAGCCATCTAGAGCCCCCACCCTCTAACAGGCACCTCAGTAACGTAAACTCAGATGGGGTCAAAAAAGTCTCATAAAAAAGACACTCCTATCACTCAGGAAATCCCAGGGGTTTTAGAAGCTCTGTGTGAGGAATGGACAAACATCAAGTATATACTTTTTTTAGACCACATTAATCATGGTGTTTTTCATTACTATCCCATTGAGAAAAGAATTTTTGGAAGGACACTGAGTCTAGGTGCTGACTTTCAACTAGAGTGAGGAAGACACCATCTTTGAGTGCAAAGGACTTGAAGCAAGAAGAAACAAAGGCCAGGGTTAGATGTCCGCTGCGTACCCAGCAAGTTCATAGAGGTGGCTCTTTTCACCCTGACATCCGTCTCTCAAAGAAAGTGGCCTCTTCCCTGACATAGATAAGAAAATGGAAGGATTGTAGGCAGTAAATAATTTACTCCTGGTCAGACAACTGATAGCTGGAAAATGTACTTTTTAATTCTGGTTGCTGCTGTCTCTGAGACCAAGATCATATCCATTATTGACAGTTGCCACCGTTATGTAAGAGAAACACGACATGGAAAGAAAAAAAAAGAGCAAAGATTTTTTATTGCTGGACTCATACATTCTTTTCCTCCCCCACCACTAAAGAGTGTTTTATCTTCTCTCAGCACCCTGAAAGCCAGAGACCAGGGAGATATATGAATAAACAAAATGCTGCTCCAATAGCTGATACCGGGGCCACCTAACATAAAATGATAAGAAGACTTAGCTTAGTAATCTTGTGAATTCAGTCATCAAAGACTGTAAGTCAACATTAGTGTTTTCAGATTTCAGAAAGGCTTTGGCTCTGAATTATCTGAGAAATTATATTTTCAGAGTCCTGTAATTAGGATCTGAAACATCAGCTGCCCCTCTTGCTGTCTTCATTGGTTATCCTCCTTGTAATATCTACACGGAACTTTGCAATTTACAGCATCTCAACCCATGTGGCACCATCAGTCCTGTGCTGTGATCCCTGTCCCACCAGGCAGGTGAGGAAATCCTATCTCTGACAAGTTAAAACCTCTAGTGAACACACACAAAATGAGGGCTAGAGGGAGAGTCCAACTTAGAATATCTGACACCAGTTCATGGATGTTTTCAGGGATGTGATTCAGGTTTGGGGTTGGAGCCATCTAATTGACTTATCAGGATCCAGGAGCTGCCTTGGCAGCCAGCCCAGCCATAAGCAAGGAAAGGAGAGGTATATATTGCTGAGCCAGTTCGAAACTACTGTCCCATCCAGCTAGGTGTGTCTGAAAGCAGGTGTAATCTTCTTATTACCTCCCTTGCAAAGGACAATTTTATTGTGGTAGCTTTTCTTTTTTTTTCTTCCACTTATTTACTTAATTTGCATTGTTTTTCCCTTCCTAAAAAATGGCTAAGAAATAAAATAGATATCCTTACACCTTTTTCTACAGTGTTTCTTTTGAGTCAATAAGCATTCTGATATGAGTGCATCTGGGTACAGTTGGTTAAGTATCCCATGCTTGATTTTGGCTCAGGTCATGATCTCACGGTTCATGGGATGGAGCCCCATGTTGGGTTTTGGCTGGCAGCACAGAACCTGCTTGGGAGTCTCTCTCTCTCCCTCTCTCTCTTCCCCTTCCCTGGTCTCTCTCTCTCTCTCTCTCTCTCTCTCTCTCTCTCTCTCTCTGCTGTCTCTCTCTCTCTCTTTCAAAATAAGTAAATATTAAAAAAAAAAAATCCTGATATGGTGCTAATGTTATTCATTAGACGATTAGTTCCAACTTGGAGAAACCCTCTACTAATGTAAGCAGTAAAATGTAACCAGTGATTTCTGGGGCATTTGAGTGGATCAGTCAGTTGAACGTCTGACTTCAGCTCCGGTCACAATCTCATGGCTCCAGAGTTGCAGCTCCGCATCGGGCGCATCGGGCTCGTTGCTGTTAGTACAGAGCCCGCTTTGGGTCCTCCTTCCTTCTGTCTCTGCCCCTCCCTCACTCGCACTCTCTCTCAAAAATAAATAAATGTCTTAAAAATAATGTACACAACCAGTGATTTCATGTGAAGATGATGCTGTGGTGGAGAGTTATCTCACTCTTACCTCTTCGTTACAGTGCAGTCCTTTGATGCAAGTATTTACTTACCTTGGCTGAATTCAACTTGGCAATTCCCATACTGGGTCACTTACATTATCAAGGGAATGGAAGCATTCAAGCCTGAAACAGCCGATGACTGTCAGAAAGACTTACTGAAAGAACATGGCAGTGGTTTTAAGGGTCTTCCGTACTACTGGCAAGCTAGTAAAATGCTTATTAAGATGTACAAAAGGGGTGTCTGGGTGGCTCAGTCGGTTGAGCGTCCGACTTCGGCTCAGGTCATGATCTCACAGTCCGTGGGTTCGAGCCCCGCGTCAGGCTCTGTGCTGACAGCTCAGAGCCTGGAGCCTGTTTCCAATCCTGTGTCTCCTTCTCTCTCTGCCCCTCCCCCAGTCTCACTTTGTCTCACTCTGTCTCTCAAAAATAAATAAAAATTAAAAAAAAAAAAAGATGTACAAAAGAATATGATCAACAACATTCTTGAGAAAAAAAGAAAGTGAATTAATTGAAGGTTAGGTCTTAAAAAGAAGAGTTCCAGGGATGTGTTACACACAAACGTGTATTAGCAAGGTCTTTTCTGGACAATTTAAGAGATGCCAGGAATGATTTGCAATACATTATACTTGATTCGCACCTTATGTGCTGACTAGAGACCCAGATCTCCCCAAAAAAGGCAACTGCATTTGGTTATAAGTATCAGTTTTAGAACCTGCTAGCCACCATTTTTGCTACATATAATGCGAGAAAAAAAGATAGCGAGGAAAGAACCCCAATTTTCTCCTAGAAATAAAGATGAAGTTTTATTCCTTTCCCTCTCCCTCCAACCTTCTACCATTTTCTTTATGTATCAGGTCCATTTCTCAGCAAAGAAGATGTTAATGATCTTATTAACATATTAAACAATGGCATAGGAAAGGCTGACATTTCCCAAAGCTGTTGGTCAATGATTAAAGTAATGAAAGTTGCCAGTTATTCAGGCCAAGCCTATAAAGGCCTTAAATTCACTCACTGCCTGAAAGGTCAGGTAAATTAAAGGGAAATATAGGGTTGGCCTTGAACAGTCTGTATGTGGTGATCCTGAGTGCTCTTAAAAGTGGCTGAAACTAAGAAGCCACGCATTAATTCCAGCTAGCTTCCTGGTATTGATTAAGAAGTAATGGCAAGTGCTCGTTTGTGGGCAAATTAAGAGATAAGTCCTTTTCAGAAGGTCATTTACATGTCTTCTTTTTAATTAATATTACTGACTTGAAGATTTGCAGTTAAATTAGCCCATTAATTATAAAAGTCATCAGTTTGGAGAGTAGGAAAGGATAATTTATTTAATATCAGATCTAGGTTTTCAATAATGTACCATTTCTTCTGACGCCCTATTAGAAAAGGTCTGAAGTGTTGAAGTAGGAGTTGGCTGGGTGGTCATGGTCTAAGCTGGTTTGTTTTGTTGTTGCCAGTTATAAACGTAATATATAAACATTTTTTAAAATCTGAAAAATATGTTGAAGAAAAACAGAAAAACTATCTTCTTTCCCCATCACTCGTAGTATTTTAGTGTTCTCATTTGTTGAGCTCAACACGCGTGCACACACACACACACATATATATGTATGTATGTATAAATATAGTGCATGTATATGCATACATATATATATACATGCATGCATATATATGTATATGCATATATATGCATGCATATATATAGTATATATGTGGCTCAGCATGTAGATAGATACATACACTCCCTAAATTTGTCATTACTTAACTATATTGTTTCATATTTTGCTTTTTCACCTGCTATATGAGCCATTTCCCTAGGTAATAAATGTCCTTTGAAAACCATGTTTTAATTAAACTTTTTATTTTGAGATGATTGTAGATTCACATGTGGTTGTAAGAAATAATGCCAAGAGAGTCAGTATACCCTTTGCCCAATTGCCACAGTGGAGCCTCACACACAACTATATCACAACCAGAATATTCACACTGATATACTCAAGATATAAAATATTTCCATCCCCACAGGATCCCTTGTGTTACCTTTCTATAGACAGGTACTTGCCTCCAGTCCTTAACCTCTGGAAACCACTAATCTGTTTTCTATTTCTCTAGTTTTATCATTTCAAGAATGTTATATAAATATGGTATGCACCCTTTAGGAATCCCTAGTTCTCTAGATATTCATCAGAGTTATTACATGTGTCAATAGTTCGTTCTTTTTCATTGCTGAGTATTTATTCCATGATATGGATATACCAGAGTTTGTTTAACCAGCCACCCATTGAAGAACACCTGGGGTTTTTTCCAACTCTTGGCTATTATGAATGAACATTTGTATACAGATTGCATGTGAATACAAGTTTTCATTTCTCTGAGGTAAATGCCCAAGTATGTAATTGCTGGGTCATTGGTCCCTGCGTGCTCAGTTTCATGGAAAACTGTCAAACCGAGAAGAGACTACAGTGCTCCCGATGTGCGAACACTCTAGTTTCTCTGCATCCTCGCCAGCATTGGGTGTCACCGTTACTTATTTTAAGCATTCTGATAGATGCATAGTGATATCTCATTGTGGTTTTAATTTGTATTTCTTTAACGGCTAATGATGTTGGATATCTTTTCATGTGAGTATTTGCCATTGCTGAAATATCTCTTCGTGACTTTTGCCCATTTTCTAATTGGATTTATGGGTTTTTTTTACTGTTTAATACTGCTTTATGTATTCTAGATATGAGTCCTTTGTCAGATGTGTGGTTTGCAGACATTTTCTCCCTGTCCGTAGCTTGTCTTCCCTTCCCATTAGCAGACTCTGTAGCAGAGCAAACATTTTTAATTTTGATGAGAGTCAATTTATCAACTTTTCTTTTTATAAGTAATATTTTTGGTGTCAAGTCTAAGAACTCTGCCTACCCCTAGATCCTGAAATTTTTCTTATTTTTTCATCAGTTTTAAGTTCTGTATTTAAGTCTGCAGTCCATTTTGAGTTGATTATTTAGCTGTAATTTTATTCCTTATAAAAGGATTGAATTAATATGTTCACAGTGGGAGAACTTTTTTGTTTGTTTGTTTAATTGTTAAACCAAGAAATTCGTGGATGAAGTGAGGCTAGGAGAAAAGAGACATAATTAGATATTAACTGAGGATAAACTGTAGTCCATTGGAACCAGCCTGAGATGAGGGATCTCAAACTGACTTCCCCTCCTGACAGTCTGCTATTTCCAATTCTCCAAAGGTCTTATCCAGAATAACATTCATCCCTTCACTCCTCACCCCTCATTTCTACTGCTTTGAGGTCTTTGATCTACTAAACCCTCATCCTCTTTTTCATTTACACTTGTTATTCTCTTTCTGGTTATAGAGTATCAACCTAGTCTGATATCAGCAAGCACATTCAACTGTTATCAAACAACCTAAAATCAGTAAACTCTTCCCTAGAAATGAAATGTGTGTATATAACCACTGTGGCATTTTCCTTCTTAATTAAATATATAATGGCCTTGAATAAAACACTATACATGTATTCATTTATAATCCATGTAGAGCTAATGTAGATGTCTAGATTAGAAGGCAGATAATAATCTCTAAAAATGCCATGTAGATGAGCAAGCTTTAAGACAGAATCAAAAGGCTCAAGAGAGGGCAGAAAGATGTCAGACAGAGAACATCCTGGAGAAGAGAAATGGGGAAAAATCAAGGATCTGGGTTCATGGAATTTATGAAAACACTTTTTTCCCTGTCTCCCCTTATTGACCTCATAATTGTAATGATCATTTTGGGGCCAATGGAAATGTCTCAGAGTCACTATTTCTCTTTTTAAATGAACATATTACAACAGAATGATGAACTAGAGGAAACATGTCATTGGCTACAATCTCTTCAAGGAGCCTGAAGGCTCCAGAGGAGAGGGGGGGAAAAACCAAAAAAAAAAATATATATATATATATATATCTCTGGAGACACAGAGATAGAAAATGGAGAAAGTCTGTTACCCAAGGCCGTTAGCTTTAGGGAAAAGAAAATCCCCATATTTCTGTTTGGGTAATAGCAATGGAATATTTCTCAAAACTACCAGCAATGAGGGAAACTTCTGGACAGAAGCCAGGCCATAAAGTGCCCCTTTTATCATAGGCCTGGCAGGTGATTTCAGATGTTCTTGTTCTCCTATGAGATCAGTGAGGCCAGAAAAAAATTTCTTGCCACTTTAAATTTATATGAATGATCAGCAAATGCCAAGTGACAGGGTACTTATTTGAGGAACAATAGTCACAATAAAAATGTAATGGAGTAGGAATGGTTGATGGTGAGATTTTTCAGTAATATAATGAATAGGTTTCTAGGCAATGTAATATGAGTGCAAATGGGATGTTATGATTAGAAAAAAATTCATGCATTTGTATGTACATTGTTTAAGTATCTAGAAATAATCTTTTTTTTAATGTTTTTATTTATTTTTGAGACAGAGGGAGACAGAGCATGAGCAGGGGAGGAGCAGAGAGAGGGGGAGACACAGAATCCAAAGCAGGCTCCAGGCTCTGAGCTGTCAGCACAGAGCCCGACGCAGGGCTCGAATTCACAGAGTGTGAGGTCATGACCTGAGCTGAAGTCAGACGCTTAACTGACTGAGCCACCCAGGCGCCCCTAAGTATCTAGAAATATTAATCAATATAGTCATTTATAAAGATTATGACTATGTCTAACTTTGATATTTGTATGATTTCTCCTACCTTCATTACTTGATGCACAAAATGTCCAGTAAGGAATATATTTGCATTAAAATAACATCATTTGTATTAAAATAACTGATATATAACATTGCTTTGATGTGACATTTCACAGCATAATTTTCTCAGTCCAACTTAATTGTTCATGTCCCATCCATCCGTCTGTCCATCCATCCATCCATCCTTACCTATCACCTGCTGGACACTGTGCTGGGGATATAAATCTGGGATCGAGGTCTGGTAAGGGTAGATAATTCTAGTAAAAGCTTCAGCTAATTAAGTCCCTTCTGGTTCTCCATAAGCACCATCTCACTTAATCCCCACTTGTCCCAAGAGGCAAATACATTATTTGCATTTAACAGGTCAAGAAACTAGAGTCTGCCCAAAGTCGTACAGCTAATACATGCTGAAACCTGGGCTCCCACTCAGATTTTTCTGACTCAAAAGCCAAGCAAGCACTGGGCCACCCTGAGTTATGTAAACCCAATGATTATATTCTGGCTCCACTTGAGTCTCATCTCCACTGCTTAGCATCTGTGTGACAGAAGCAGATTGCTTAACATCGAACCTCAGTTTCCTCATGTGAAAATGGGACAATAGTGGTTCCCGCCTCATCAGATTATGATAAAGGTGAGATTACTCTGACCGAGAAATAAATAAAGCATGTTACCTACAGGAGGAAGAGCAGCTTGCCTGAGGGATTGAGAAGGGCTCTGAAGGAGAGGTAGCATGGGACAAAGGAGCTGAAGAATGACAAGGAACTGGAAGTTGCCGTATCCTCCCTCATTCTCTTTTGAGCCGTAATCACTGTTTTCTCACGCTTCCTATTATCCAATCAGGGGAGTCAGCAGCAAAGAGAAATCACAGTTACGGTTACTGAACGCTCACACACAACTGTCCACGACCATTACAAACATTTCACATGAGTTAAAACACAACACCCAAACAGCAACCCCCTGATAAGGAAACAGAGGAACTGGGAAAGTAAAAAAATGTACAGAAGGACCACAGCCCATGAGCCCTTGTGTGCCGCTTGATTTGGGGAAAGGCTCTTTCCAGCTCACTAAACCCTTATGCTATTTCTGTGTTTATTAGCTCCCAAGCCCCCCCCCCCCCCCCCCGCTGGAATGTAGGCACCACCCGAAGCCTCTTCCCTTCCACAGTAAGTAGGAGGGGCACACAGTGTTCTGCTGTTAGCACATCTCAGGCAGGCTCTTCAGAGCCACTCAACTTCCATTGATTTCCATGGACGAAAGCCCCATTCGGGTAGGGATGTGGAGATGGATTTATTTGTTCCTGACATAGACTTGTGTTTCATGCTGGGTTCAATAATTCCCAAGAGTAAGGAGGTTGAATTCAGATCAATGGAGATTCCAGAGATTGTTCTTCCTGAGCAAACACATCAGTGGCCTGGAGGGCGCCGATGCTGGCGAATTATCAGAAACAGGAGGTCACGGCTGTCTTCAGGCTCTCTGGACGTAGCTGCCAGTATTCTCATTCAACACCAGCCTCTGTGGCATTCTGCAGGGTGAGGGAGGTAGATCCATGGGAGGCAGTGGGGCATTGGGTCTAAAGGCAGGGGCTCCGGGGACAACACTCTTCGAGTTTGCATCCCAGCTCCATCTGCTAGCTCTCGGGTCGGTTACCTGGGTGTGCGTGCCTGTCTTCCCATCTGTGAAATGCACATAGTGATAGAACTGTTCGTCTTAGTGTGGCCTACATATTCAATGAGACAATGTATGCAGAATGCCAAAAGTAGTACCCACCAGACATTAACTGAAACAACGAAAAAGTAATGCACTTTTGTTGAACACCTCTTTCTACAGGGCTTACATACTCGTGTCAAACAGTGACTCATCCACTCTTGCCTCTGTACCTCCAAATTGAACAGTTAACTCTGTTCAACAGGTCAGTGAAATACAAGAGAACACTGAGCAAGTTTTTGAATGAGTTTGCCAAATCACTAACTGCATGAGTTTTACATGCCGTGGCTCAAAGGAAGGATATGCTAGTGGCCGGAAATAGGAAACAGGCAAGGAAGAAGGTTGGCTTCCTGAACAGCTGGGAGAGATAACGGACGGACGGAATATGCAACCATGAGCGAGAAATTCTGCGTGTAAACCCCGGCTCTGCCACTTAGTAGCAGAATGACTCTGTGCTAATTACTCTCTCTCCAGCTTAGTTTCCCTATTTGAAGACTTCGGCTAAGAGCACCTCAGAGAATTGAATATGCTTTGCAAATCTTTGTAAGCCATAGCGCTCTACCCAATGCTAGTGCACCGTGTAGGTCCTAGGAGGGCAGGGTGGGTCTAGCCGTCGCTTGTCGGCTATTGTGAATTGCTTCAAGAGGCAATGAGGCTGCTTTCCTCTCAGAAATGGCTGGGACCGGGGAGGCTGGGTGGTGGCAGTGGGCCCTGTGCTGTGGAAAGGGTGATGGGAAAGAAGTATTTCTTGGAACAGAGTACTCAGGGGCTAAGGTGGGAAGGGATCCAGAGAGAACGATGGTCGGATCCGCTCATGTCCTATGCTCTGATGCCAGGCTTGATGTGACTGTTCATCAAGAGGGTGACATGGTGGTGATTGCAGTAATTCCAGAAACTTGCCTTTACACAACCCTCTTCAAGTTTAAAAAAAACCCTTATCCCCTGAAAAAGGCACAGCTCTGAGGTAAAAGAGAGCCCTGGAAAGAGTGCGTCTTTTGTTGTCTTTAGGTTGCTGGTTTCATGGAGATTTGAAGGAAAGACCCATCTTGTAGGCAATAACAGGGCCCACAGGACAGAAAGTGGTTGCCGGAGTCAGAAAGGTCATTCCTGGCTCTGCCCCTCACTTATGATGCACACAGAGACGAGCTTCTGAATCCCACAAAGGTGGGGTCCGTTATTGTCATGGCGCACGCATCTGTAAAAGCACTTTGCACTTGGAACCGTTGTGAGGTCTCTATAAATGCTAGTTACAGTTTTCTTCATTGTGAGTTAAATCATTACCCTGCTTCACAGATGGGGATGCTGAAACCCATAAAGGTCAAGGGGCATGATCAAGACTATAAAGCTATCTTGCACATCAGCTTTGGGAAACATCTCACAAGTCATGGAGCCTGAAGAGAAGACTGGGCCTCTATCCAAGCTTATGTCAGTGAGATGCTAAAGTGTCATTATCTCAATACAGAATTAAGTGCTTGTATATGTTGCTGCACAACAAAATACATTATTGATGTGCTAATGTTTTCCCCGCTGGGTTTATACTTGGTTTGCATAGCAAATTTTACATTTTGTCATCACCTGTATTTGAAAATGGGATGTTTCTTGACAAATTATCCCATTATCTAACCAATTTTATCATTACCAGTTTTTTTTTTCGTTTCCAATCTAAATGTTTCCTTTTTAGATTGTATAATGTTGCTTCTTATTATGCAACGCTCAATCACTTTAAGTAATTCTTCTAGCTAGTTCTGTAATCCTATTCCAAACATTTCTAAAGAGTTACCCTTTCCTCTTAGTATTATTTATCTCCGGTCTATACATATGCTATGTTCTTAATGTTTTTGCATGGGTCACGCTTTGGATCACGGTGACCAGCTTAGTTTGTGGTCCAGTTTATCAAGAAGATTTTATAGATTTCATATGCATAAGTCATGGTTTGGATAACTTCTTATTCAAGATTATTAAAAAAAAAGAAAACATATTGGCCTTCCTCTCCATCCCCACCCCCCACCCCAGATTGCAAATTCCATGAGGGCAGGGACTGTCTCTTCCGTTTTTCCTCAACATTTTATTCCAAAATGTTATCCCATTTCATTTTATTCATTTTATTCCAGCAGAGCACATGGGATATAGTAGCCCCTGATTCATATTGCTGAATGAATATTGAATAAATGACCTAAATCCATTCTAATTTTATTAAGACAAATAATTCATTAAGCTCTCAGAAATATCTGTTTGAAAACATCTTCTCCCTCAAACCTATCTGCGGACTACCTAACGTATGTAACACACTGGCCCAGGGGTAGAGAAAGAAATAAGGCCTTGCCTGATCAGGGGAGAAAGACACAAAAGTATATAGATAATTCTAGTAGTGCTGACAAAATCTGCAGGCAGTGTTTACTATGTTCCAGGCCCTATTCTTCTTTTTTTAATGTTTATTTATTTTTGAGAGAGAGAGAGAGAGAGAGAGAGAGACAGAGTGCGAGCAGGGGAGGGGCAGAGAGAGAAGGAGACCCAGAATCCGAAGCAGCTCCAGGCTCTGAGCTGTCATCACAGAGCCCAATGCGGGGCTCGAACTCAAGGACTGCGAGATCATGACCTGAGCCAAAGTCGAACGCTTAACCGACTGAACCACCCAGGCTCCCCAAGCCCTATTCTATCAACTCACAAATATGAATGTATTTCATCCTCACCACTACCCTATTTTAAGTACCTTTCTTATGGTGGCTCATTTAATTTACACTACGAAACCTTAGGGAGTAAGGCCAATTATTTAGTATCTCTGTTGCTCGGTTTCCTCATTTGCCAAATGAAGTTTTACCTATTGAGAAATATGTTTTACACGCCTACTCTTTACCAGATGCTGTTGCAGGCGGCAAACACAATGGTAAAATACCCTTGTCCTGATGATCTTACATTGATAATAATACCTACTTCATAACAGTGCCAGGAGTATTAAATGAGATAATACTAGCAAAGTCACCTAAAACAATGCTGGGCATATAGTCAGTACTCAATAAATGTTAGACATTATTATTATGCAACAACATACTTAGACTTAGTAGATTAATAGATGTTTCCCATCGATTAAGAGGGAATTGAAGGAGAACAAATAGTTCAATATAAATTCATCATCACTCAGCAAAAAAAATTCTAAGTGTTGGACTGTGATGGATCCAGAAATTTGGGAACAACATATGCTCCTTTGGACTGGAAAAATCAAATCAAAGTATTTCAAATTCACTCCTGTTCATTAGACATATGAGTTTGAGTTTATGAAATTTATGTAGGGATCTGTATCCAAGGGTTTGATTCATTTTGGAGCTTTTAAAAGGTACATTCTAATAATTCTAATGTAATTACATTAGATAATTGTTTAAGCAAGAGGTAGCGTCTGACTATAAAAACATACTATAGGATGGAGCCTTTCTTCCAATTGCATATAAATGATGTTCTGCAGTGAAATGAGTTGTAAACCATACAGCAGACAGTTATAATGGGATTTACCCCAATTAGTGTGGGAGAGCTGAAACTCTTCATTAAAAGTAGCACTTCATAATCATGTAATAACGAAGCTTTGGTTCTGAAAGCCTGATGGAAGTGTTGACCCTGAAAAAAATGAAGCAAAATAAAAACAGAAAGATTTCTGGATTTTCCAAGTATATTTAGCAAGTCACCAAAACCGTGACGAGGTGTATCCAGAGCACTGCGTGTGCTCCCAGCCAGTGCTCCACCTCCCTTATTCGGTCCCAGTGCCTGACCTGACCCTCCTTGCCCCTCCTCTACACATGACGCCGCGTGTTACTTGAGAGTGGAAATAGGAGCAAGTCATTGTGACTCATCTTGCCTTCTCTCTAATTCGGAGAAAGAGAGGCACTGCTCCCTAACGCCTTCTGTTTCTAGAGATTGCCTCTTTCCTTCCTGTGTTTTTATTCTCCCCACTCACACACTGCTGGGTGTTTCTTTTTAGCATATAACAAGCTTCAAACCACCTCCCCAATGTTAAGAGAAAGGCAACTTGCCTCTACATCCCACTCTGTATCTCTCTTTTGACAGCCCAATTTCTAGAAGGACTCACTGCATGGCTGAGTGAGTTCCCTAACCTCGCTGAGCCCCAGTTTCTGCCCTCATAAAATGGAAACACGTACTTCAAACCTCACAGGCTCTTAAGGGCATTATAATTTCAGAATATTTTGAAAGTGTGAAAATTAAAGTATTTCTCTTCTCCTGATTTTTCCACATGACTGTTTCATCTATTTCCCTGTTGATTACCCCATCTCCCACCTCGGCGGGGGCCCAAACTTCCCAGACTCTGTCTCCGTAGTCCTGTGATCGTGGGTGAGGGTTTCATGTCTACATCTGCAGCCTGACTTGTGTCTGACATCCCATGTTTCTTGCAATGGGAAAGACCCACTGGGCAATAAGACAAGAATAACAGTGGTCACTAACTGAATGTCAAGTCTTTGCATGTATTTTTTTTTTCTAATCTGTACAATAGCCACAAGGAAAGGTATCAATGGCCCACAGTAGACAGAGGCGCTGCTGATAACAAAGAGGGATGTGTGCTGGAGGGAAGTCTAGAAAATACCTGATGTGATCAGGCCACAGCCCCTTATAAGCACAAATGCCCAAAGCACAGCTTGTCTTTGAGTACAGCAGCCAGGCTCCTTGCCACGTGACCCTCCAATTTCCCCCACGTGACTGAAGTCAGATGTGTCTGACCCAGAATGGCAGGAACCAGGGACACTGGCAGGAATCCCACCTGGTAGAAACCAAAACAGGCCTGTGCTTAGCTAGTCAGAATGTGAGAGGATACAGAGAGGGTGTGAGTCTCCTTACAGAGGGCACCTGTCATTCATGGTTACCCTTCCACTTCTTCAAGAGTGCAACTAATGCAGGCAGTAAGGTCAGGAGTACTGAGTATTTACTCATAGAGATGGGACTCTCCCTCCTCTCTACAAAGAAACATTTTTAAAAATGAAGAGGAGGGTGGATTTACAAATCTGTGCTCAACCTAACTGAAACCAAGGAATTAGAAGTGTAACTACATAGAGAAGTACTTCTCTTCTCTACAAATAACGTCCAAAGAGAGTAGTGGTTGTACCTCTCAGAGACGGAGAGATGGGAAGGAGTGGTCCCTGCTGAGAATACAGCAGTGACAGTTGGGAGGGAAGGGGCAGAGCTGTGAGGGAGCAAGGATGTGTCAGCATAGACTTGTGGTAAAAAGTCTGTACAAGTGCCTTTAAAGAAAGAGCTTCCAAAAATTGTAGAGATGGCTTAGCCTTTGAAAACACACACAGACACACATACACATGCACACACATGCCCACGCACCTACATGTCATATATAGCAATAGCTCCTGTAAGAATTTTCCTAGGACACTATATTTGCAATTATTTGCCATGGACACTAAACCAAATCTCTCTTTGTACCCTAAAAAAGTGAAATTTACCATAGTAAATAGCACATTTTAAGAGACACATCTCCTTGGGGGCACCTGGGTGGCTCAGTCGGTTAAGCATCCAACTTCAGCTCAGGTCATGGTCTCGTGGTTCTTGAGTTCGAGCCCCACGTTGAACTCTCTGCTGTCAGCACAGGGCCCACTTCAGATCTCCATCTCCCTCTCTCTCTGCCCCTCCCCTGCTTGCTCACGTGTGCGCTCTCTCTCTCAAAAATAAATAAATGTTTAAAAAATAAAAATAAAACACCCATCTCCAAATAATGTTGAACTTGAAAATGCATGTCCATGGCAGTCCCAACAATAATAACAAAGTCTCAATCTGCACTTGAAGTTCTCTACTTTGAGACTAATCATTAGTTCGTGAAATGCAGTGGGCATGCTTTCATTCATGAAACTTTTATCTCTATTTAGGACTTTCCTCATAATTAGAGACCTGAATTAATTATACTCATATCCTAAACAAAAGAAAATCATGTCACTGGTATAAATTTTGCTACAAGGACCTCATTAGAGAACTCAGAAATCCCCATTAATCTTATGTTCATACTCTGTAATGATAGTAATTAGTGATGATAAATTGATAGTTGAAAATACACAATAGTTCGCAATTCTCATTTCATCATGATGAACTCTATGCTCCCCTACTTACAATTGTTTAAAAATTGAATTTTTGCTTTTTAAAGTTCCTCACCTTACATAAAAATATAGATTTTTAAATTCTGTATGCATATCAACAGCTATCAGTTTTCTCTAAAAAATGTGAATTTGGTATGTTTGGGGAAAGTATGATTTCAAGTCTATGATTGCAGTATAAAAAATTGTTTTAAATGACACAAGTTAATACCAGACATAACCAGGCATGAAACAAATGTTTTCCTCTAATTAATGAAGTTCAGTATTTAACCAAAAGACCTTTTCTTCCTTTTCATTGCCTGGAGTCTTAGAAGAGCACCCCTGAGGCTGCTCAAAATTCACAGCAATATTCCTTTGTTATATGGACCAAGCAATCTGTGGAAGAAACATAACACCTGTGTGCATGCAAATGCGCTTCCCATCTTGGCAAATCCTGCTGGACCAGGTGATTTCTGCTCTTTTCCTGCCCCACAGGAAAACTTCAGGAGGAAGACACTAATCAACATTACTGCTGAGAAATGAGAAGCTCTCTCAGCTTGGAGTTTCCTGTGCAGACATAAAATAATGAAACCGAGCAATTAGCGGGCTTCTTGGGGGAATGTTCTTATCTGCATTTGGTGTTTCATCGCAAGGAATTCTCAGTCTTTTGGAGCCAATCTTAGCAGGCCCTAAATAGACTTCTAAGCCAGCTTTGTCCTATAAGGGGGGAGTACTGTAATTCTGAGCATTTATCGTTAATTCGCTCGAGAGAATCAAGATGCATGATCATGGTGCAAATAGCACCGCAGAAAGAGGCCTCCCAGCTCTTTGCTGGACACCTCCAGTGTCAGCGATCTGGGAGCAGTGTCCCTCTGTGTTGCATAAGAGAGTGCAGGCCAATAGGGAAAATGAAGATCAAGAACACACAGGAAAATACAAGAGTCAGGTTTCCATGAAATATGCATCCATTGTATGTTGATTCCCTCTGTCTATGGCACGTTATAAACACCATCCTGGAAAGGCATAGAAATATAATGATGGTAGTTCTTTATTCAGTCCAAAAGGAATAGCAAGTAGATTGACTAATTTGGGGGACTTCAATTAGTATCCTCAAGCTCAGACAGCTCACAATATGCTAATAACATGTTCTACTTTATGGAAATACGTTAAGATGTTGGAAATAGGACTTTCTCAAACTATGAGTGTTTCCTAGAGTGTTTGACTGCTAGTCAAAGACCTTACCAAAAAACAAACAAAAACATGAATGATTGACCTATCCTAATGAGGTCTGCAATCTCCTAGTAAAATTTTTATAGAACTGTGATGGTTGAAGGAAGATTGATTTTGAATAAAAACCCATCTCCAGGATTTTTCTCACCATTATCATTTAAAAAAATAATAAAATAAAACAAAACCTACTTTTCTCCATTCTTCCTACTAATTCTTGGCCGCAGACCAGATTTTCCAAATATGAAGGTTAAATCCAAATCAGGGCTTGGTGGTAGGAAGCAGTAATGGGAAAAGAAAGACACAGAGAGTTAAACAAAGCTAAAGATAAAATAGGATATATGTCGTCAACTTCTATGCACTTTTCAAAATCTTCTGTGGCCATAGTTCCCATCCTCTAAGTTGCCAAGATGGCCTTATCATCTGAAAGTCTATGTGCCGTTGAACTAGTTTTAATGAGCAGAATAGTTGGGTTTTCCCCACCCAAATACACCCAAATGCTAAAAATGGCAACAACTTATTAATATTGCTGATCACGTTTCTTTTTCTCAAGACTTAATTTGATAATCTTGCCCTAATTTAGTGCTCAGACCAAAAGCCCGTCCATGCCTAATGTTACTGATTCAACCCTGATCTCACAACCATATACCATATTTTCCTTCGCTGAACCTTGATACAGCTTCCCTCTACAACTACCAGCATTCTGTAAGTG
Organism: Acinonyx jubatus; assembly: GCF_027475565.1. Classification (NCBI taxonomy): domain Eukaryota; kingdom Metazoa; phylum Chordata; class Mammalia; order Carnivora; family Felidae; genus Acinonyx; species Acinonyx jubatus. The sequence continues at coordinate 68,827,739 of NC_069394.1, read as the reverse complement.
CAGGGATGGATAGTTCATGTAGTTCAAAAAGTGCATGAAGGAGATTGGGTGTTCCACAAACTTTGGGTCCTTCTGCCTCATCCTTTGCTCTTACCAGTTAGCTTTTAGTGCTAAAGCCTACTAAACCAGCTGAGAGTGCCTTGCCCTAGGCTTCCCCGGGAGACGGCCCTGGAGAAGTATATAACTTTGTTCTCTACGCTGTACTATTTCAGCTCTCTCCTCAATCTCAGTATTACAGAAAACATCTCAAATCCTGACACCATGCCCTTTAAATTAACCTGTTGGCATAGAACTGAGTGACATCCTTGTAGACTGAGTGCAGGTAAGGAGAAAAGGACCAACGTTTGAACCCTGAGAACTCCAAAATCTGGTGGTTGCCTCAGGAAGACACTTCCAGTGAGACAAAGGAAATCAAGAGAATGTTGATATGGAGGCCAAGACAAGAAGGTGCTTCTGGAAGAAGAGAGGTGATCGGCCATGCCAGAGGCCACCAGGAGTTCCAATGAGATAAAAACAGAAAACAGGCTACCAGATTTGGCAAAATAAAACCCATGTTGTTGAGCAGAGAAGAAACAAAGCTCATTCACAGGGTTTGAAAGAAAGAATCTCACTCACAGGGTATACATGAGGAGGAAGTGAAAAAGGAATGACTCTCTTTGAAAATTTTTACTGAAAGTGAGCTGAAAAATAAGGCAGTGACTGGAAGAAGATATAGTATTAATGGACCTTCTTTTTTTCCTTAAGTCTAGGAATATTAAGGCATATTTGCAAGTCAATAGTAACGGTTCTGAGAGGAAGACATTGACCTTGCAAAAGAAAGAGGAGGGAAATTGCAAAAGCAAGATCCTTGAGTCGACTAGAAGGTGATAAAAACAAAGAGGCTGGGCATACACAGAAGCAGGAACATACAAAAAGAGGAGGAAAGGAGAATATGGGTACAGAGAGAGTAAGTTTTATCTGATCAGGTGATGGGAAAGTAAATTGGTTTCTTTCTGGTGCTTTCTTTTTTTTTTGTCAGTAAAGAATGAGGGAGGTCATAAATGAGAATGAGAAAGGGGGCTTTGGACATGGAGAGAAAACTAAGTCAATAATCATCTTGGAAAATGGGAACACAAATACACTAGAGAACTTTGGTAGGATTGCTAGGCTTTACCTAGTATTCATTTGAAATTTGCAGTTATAACATTAGCCCCTATCTCTAATTTGGCATTTAGGGTTTACAAAATCGTGTTATTAGTAACCAGGAAGCCATTTTGTATGTGAATGTCATATTTTCCCAACTCGTTTGCCAGTTTTTCAGAAGTAGAATCCCAAAGTTGTATTACCTGATACCTTCTCCAGGGTACACTTTAGAGTCCTAGCAAGTAAGTACCTCATAAATATTTGTGGAATTTAAGATTGAATAATCTTGAATGAAACACTTCAGTTAATATTTCTAGTACATTTCTTCCTTTGCTCTGTACCTAATTAACGTAGCTGTTTAGATAATTGCATACACTCATCCTGGCAAACCCAGGGTCTGGCTTAGCCCACCTATCACTAAATGGATCCAATGGCACTCCTGTGCACACCCCAGAGTGAGTCCAAGTTTCACAGCAATTTTTTTAATGTGTATTTATTTATTTTTGAGACAGAGAGAGAGCGAGAGAGCGGGAAAGTGTACAAGTGGGGGAGGAGAGGGAGAGGGAGAGAGAGATCCCAAGCTGATAACGCAGAGCCAGAGGCCAAGCTCAGTCCCACAAACCATGAAATCATGACCTGAGCCGAGATTGTGACCTGAGCTGAAATCAAGAGTCTGAGGCTTAAAGGACTGAGCCACCCAGGCGACCCTTCACAGTCTGGTCTGGAGCCAGAGCAAGCACCAGTGTGAGATGTGTTTATCGTTTCTTTCTTTGCAGCTGGAAACCAGGGCCAGTTCCTTTCAATCACATTTTGGTGCTCAAATTCTTTAATCTCAGTAATTTCTGATGCTCAGCATTATGGTAGCACAAGTCACAGACTGTGCCCTAGAAATAAAAAAGAAATACCTCATTCATTTTTTTTTTAAAGATCTTTGCTTTTCAACGTGTGGTCCTGGTGCCAGCAGAGTCAGCATTACTGGAGAGCCTATTAGAAATGCAGATCTTGGGCCCACCTACTGAAGACCCACCGAAACAGAGTGCACTTTAACAAGGGGCTCAGGTGATTCCTAAGCCACCAAAGTTTGCCACGCACTCTTCTCCATGATATGAGACACTCCCAAATGGGGTTATGTAGTTGTGCTGATGAAAATCTTTGCAAAAACTAAAAACTTGAATAACTGCTTTGAGTTTTGCCCATAAATAAAAGCACGCTTCACTACAATATTTCGGGTGGGTAAATACAGACCTAGGGAACGGAAAGGTTTTGTGATCACTGTCAGCAGCAAAGCTGAACGCTGCTTAATACAGGCTGACTCTTCCATGTAAATTGCACTTAAGAAATTAGACACAAAATCCGTACTCACAATAATACAGATGCTCTCAGTAATACATTAATGTTTTGTAGCACATTTGCTCTTTGTAGGTTTTTGAAAAGTGGTGTAGACGACCACTGGCTTTCAGGAAAACCGCGTTAGTGTTATCCGAAAGCCTTCCAATTTTATTTCAAGTTCGATAAATGTTGGTGCTGAACTCAGACTTCCAAGTTCTCAAAGGAGAGTCTCATCTTCATGATTTGATTTCCTCTTTCTTGGTCTGTTGTTACAATGCTAAACAACATCATACACCATGTAAGCAAAGTAAATGGTGAATTTACACCCCTTTGCTTTTTCTTCTGGTGAAGCAAATATATCCTGCTAAATTCACACCTAAAAATTATCTAAAGAATTTGTTGATCTCTTTTCTTTAGTGGCTTTCCCCTTAGTCCTCATTCCTGCAGAGAAAGTAGGCAGTTTACTTTATCAAAAGTCATGTTAACATAAATCAAATAGTGATGAGCTTCCTGTAAGCACATCCCTCGCACCTTTTTTATGCTATCTCTATGTGAAGCTGACTTAGAAGCTCTCCGTCACCCCTTTTCTTCAATTAATTCATAGGCTAACATACGATAAACACAAAGATATGCTGGTGAATACAAAAAGAGGCTGATGGTCTATAATAACAAGATAGAATAAAATAAAAAGTTTACTGAGAGTATCTGAAATGTATACATTAGTAAGCGAATGGTCACCTTCAGAAGTTTTGTGTGTGTGTTTTAAGTTTATTTATGTATTTATTTTGAGAGAGAGAGAGAGAGAGAGAGGGAGAGAGAGAGAAGGGTGGGGGAAGGGCAGAGAAAGAGGGAGAGAGAGAATCCCAAGCAGGCTCCACACTGTCAGTGCTGAGTACCATGCCAGGCTCTAACTCACGAATCAGGAGAACATAACCTGAGCCGAAGTCAAGAGTCAAACGCTTAACCTACTGAGCCACCCAGGTGCCCCTCACTTTCAGAAGTTTTAAGAGTATTCTTCTGTGTTCCAGAAATAAATGGAAATGACCAAAGAATGTTAGTGCTAAAAGAATTCTTTGAGATCTTCTTATTCAGCCCCTCATCTTTGTTTAAGGTAAAAACACCAGAAAAATGAAATAACAAAAGGCATTCAGTTGAAGTCAATACTGTTATTTAAACGCACATTAAGATTTTAAAATCCTAATGTATCCAATAAGAGTCTACAAAGCTAAAGTACCACTTTGAAACTCTGATATGGTAGGAATAGAAATAACATATGGTCAGCTAGGAAGTTAACACACAAAAACACTACCTACAGAGGTTAAGTGTTAACTTGTCCAAGACTGGTTCCCCGCAGGCTGGACTCCCAGAGGAGTTGTATCCTGCAAGGCGCTCAGAAGACTGGCTAGAATATCCACGGCAGTCAATCCTGGTGGGATGGTGGCGTGGGGATTTGGGCAAAGGAACCCCATATCACATGAGCTGCAAGAGTCCAGCCTGGCTGTGCAAGGAAAGCAACATTGGCTTCTTTAGTGTAAAACCCCTAGAGCTGGGTTTTCTTTTTATTTTTGAATGCAAATGCCTGACTTAAGCTTTGATTGCTGAGGCATCCATTCCAAAGAGACACCTGCTTCAAAGTCAGCCACAAACTAGATAAAGAGCCAGGTCACCTCCCTCACTGAGGTTCCTTTGTTTTAGAAATCTCAGTGATTTCCAGATCTTTTGGGAAATGTGTCTTTTCTCCACCTGCACTTAAAATTCTTGCTCCTGTGTTTTAAATTCACAAATAAAGAGTGGCCTGTGAAACCCTAGGCCCCCACCCTTGGCCCCAATAAAAGCAGAACCCCCCAACCCAGGCATCCGTGCTTGTTTTCTACCAGAGACCCCAGGCAGACATGCTGTGTAGTTTCCAGGTCTTGTAAGTAATAAACCTTTAGTGTTTTGAAGTGTCCCGATGGTTGCTGCTGAAGGACGTCTTGCAATCACAATGAGAACCACAGGGTCTGCCCACTCATAACCCTGGTTTGGAAAGGGGAGAGGTTTGCGGGAAGGTCATGGGGCACAGGTGAGTGCCCCCAGGCATTTCTAGCTAACAACATGGGGAAGGATAGGCTGAGATCAGCACAAGACAGTTCCCAATCACGCCTCTTAATAACCACCCCCAAACCCAAGGCTAGGGTCTCCTCCCCAAATCTGATGGCACTGTGCATCTCTGTATGCAGTGGACAAAAGGGAGGATCTGCCCAACTGCTCCACAAATAAACCCGCTTCACACATAAAGCCCATTCGTTGTGTGTGCTATTGGTTATTTGCCTTTGTTGCTCAATATCCACCTCTGGGATTTTTTCATCAGCTTTCCAAATATTGCTAAGCATACCCATCAGCCTGTTGGGAAAGAACTGTTCCCGTCTTTATACATAGATTGTTAGATCTCTTATTGCTTTAATGGATGAGTCATATGGAGATACAAATTCTCTTCCAATGTAATGCCACATATTTTCCATTTGACTTTCCAGTTCCATTTTTTCTTTTCTTTTTTATTTATTTTGAGAGGGAGAGTGTGCACCAGAAGGGGAGGGGCAGAGAGAGAGGGAGAGAGAGAATCCCAAACAGGCTCTGCACTGTCAGCACAGAGCCCGACATGGGGCTCTGTCTCGTGAACTATGAGATCGTGACCTGAGCCGAAACCAAGAGTCTGGATCTTAACCAACTGAGCCGCTCAGGTGCCCCTCTGGTTCCACCTTTTACTCTCCTCCTTCTTGTAAATGCCAGGACTCCATTTGTATGGACTCTGTCTGGGTTCCAACTGGTTTTGTCAGAAGCAGAGGTCCTTCAGGCAACGGAAAGGAGGAGAGTGAAGTCAGGGGTTTTCATCTCCTGGGCTCCTCCCTGTGAGGCCATCTCAGGCTAGGGCTGCCCCTTCCTTCACGAAGGTACTCCACATGGCTCTTTCCTTCTGCCTGGCTTCTCACTCCCCGAGTCTCTCCTGGGCTCAGGGGCAACACCTCCAGGGGCCCTGCTGGTTCCAGGTCCCTGAATGCTTTTCGTAGTTCTCCTAGACCTTGTCACTGTCTTCGCAATTATTCCCTTTGCATACAGAGACCTCGAGATATCCTGATGTAAGTGTGCAACCTTTTTCCTTTTGGGACCCACAATGATACAAATGTCAAACTTTTATATCCTTAACTCTGATAAGGGATTTTAATGCATATCAGGCACAATATTCTTCTTCAGGGGTATAGCTACATTTTTTTAAGTATAGCTACATTACATTTTTCCTTTACTAGGAAACAGAAAAATCCTTCAAAATGACATTTTTAGAAGACCAGAAGAATAAATTCCTACTTAATATGTCTGTTTATTCTTATATCTTTATATACCTATCCCAAATTTCCTAAAAATTCAGAATTATGACTTTTAAGTAACTTGTTAAAATTAAGTGAATCAGATGTTCATATAATGAAGTCTGCAGAAAGGACAACTATACATCAGTTATTTTTGGTTATGACTGAAAGCTAAGTAATGGCTGTATATCGATTATAAGTATTGATTTTGGCTTTTTTTCTGAATATTTTTGGCTTTTTAAATGGTTGTTCAGCAATTAATGATGAGGGTTTTTTGAGGGTGTTAGTGGGGTTTGTGGGGTCCAGAGCTGATGACCAAAAAAGAATTCTTGAAGACATCTTTGGTGCAAAAAGGTGGTTTTATTAAAGCACGGGGGACGGGGCCTGTGGGCAGGAAGAGCTGCCCCGGACCTTGTGGAGAGACTGGTTAAATACTATGGGGTTAGGGGAGGTAAAGTCCAGGGGAAGTTTCCAGTGAGGTTTTCATAAGCTAAAGAAGACTCCCAGGATAGTGGAAGCCTAGCTATTGTCAAGCTAAGGTGGTTTTTCCCTCTAGCAAAGCATTAGCATTAAGATAGCAGGGAGTTCCTGGAGAAATGTTTTACTCTGCCACCCTCAAGTATTTGTCAATGGGCTGCAGGGTATAAGGAAATTTAGTTCTGTCTGCCATTTCCTTCTGCCTTTGTTTCCCACATCACTATGGAGGGGTGATGGAGACTTAGGTCCTGCAGGACTATGATCTCCATCAGTTAACCATTTGCTTGTCCCCTTTTCTTTGTTCTTGGGCAGCCAAGAGTGCTGGAGGAATATCACACATATCCCACCTCAGGGTGGTGGGGAGGGAGGTTGTGGCCTGTCAGCTTGCCTAATGCTCCCTCATCAATTAATATGCATTTGGAAGGTGTTCATGTTTTATTGTCCACAGCACCAAGCACAAAACAGACGAGTAATAACTGATTGCTGATTAATGTGTTTGCATAACTAATTGTCCATGCAGTTATCTACATTCAGCCCAATAGTTACGTATGTAGGCAGACCATCATGGCTATATTATTTATTTAAAAATGAGAATTTTGTCGAATTTTCTCCTTAGGTAGGTTAAAGGAACACTCAGAAGGGAATTATAACAAATATAACTTGTAGGAAAGGTCCTTAACTATGGTTGATTAGGTTATTGTCCCTTTAAGCCAAATTAGAGCAGTGTCTTGATGGCTGACTTTATTACTAATTAGGAGTGGTGGGCAGGAGAAGCCAAGGGGTATAGAATAGAGATTGGGTGACTATTTAACAGTGAGCCACTCCTCGTGGTTTCAGGTCACAGAGTTTGTTCAGAGCACAAAAATAGGGACAATTCTGGGGTGAAGCTGAATCTGTGATTTTTTGAAGATATTGCGTGTTCTTACTTTTGACAAATTTAACCCATAACTTTCTACTTACCTCAAGTTTTTGCTCTATATCTTTTTAATTTTTAAGGAAAGTCCTACCAGCCAATATATGAATGACAGCGTTTATTCATCCTCTTGTGATAAATGTGATGAAGTCATGCTGCTTTGGGAAAAGGGGTAACGGTAGGGAGATACTTGGTTTTTCCGAGATTTAATTTAAATGTGAATAAGGATAAATATCCTTCAAATAATCGAAAAGTAAAGGGATTGTCTGCACAGCCACAGACACGGGTAACTTTTACAATCCACCCCCACTTTGTTTTTAAAAGTTTAATTTATTTTGAGACAGACGGGGACAGTGCGAGAGAGGAAGAGAGAAAGAATCCCAAGCAGGCTCCGCACTGTCAGCACGGAGCCCGATGCTGGGCTCCAACCCCCGAAAACCACACGTTGGATGCTTAACTGACTGAGCTACCCAGGCACCCCAAAATCCATCCCCCCTTTTAAATGAAAGATTACACTGGATCGAAGATAAAAGAATTTACCAAATTTATATGAAAGGTTGGATTTCTGACAGCTCACTGGCTAGCATTTCCAAAGTAGAATTTTCCTGGGATATTATATGCAAAGGACATCATTACTGCTGAGCACTAGCTTTGCTTTAGACAATTAATGATATTCTGGGGTTTCCATTCTCAAGAACTGCTGTGGTCATTAGTGAAGTTTTGTGATGCAAATCACCTGAGGCTCAAGTTCTCAATTGTTTAACCCCCAACACAATTTTCAGAACTATTTCCTAGTTAATCTGAGGAACGATTTACATGAAATTAATACTCTACTTTCCAAAAATAGTAGTGTTCTTAATAGCTGTTTTCTGTCTCACAATTAAATCTTGAAACATTACTTTGAAATGCATACCAAAATCTATCTGGGATGAAGCCTCTGAGATGAGATACATCACTTACAATAGCTTAAAAATCGAAGGGTATTTTTCTCAACCTGTTAAAAAAGGGAATGCAGATATGTTGACCGACTACACCTTATTAGCCACGAGTCTACTAGACAGCTTTATCCTTACAACTCCTATGCTGAACTTAATTCATGGTTTAAATAAAATGAGGCCTAGAAGGTGATCTTTTAGAAAACTAATACACTCCTAGTGTAATGTACGAAGTACATTATTCCATACGCTTTTATATACAATACTACAAAAGAGTGCTCAGGGTTAGCTTTTGAATCTGTGTTTGTGGAGCCTTGTGATTCATTCACCCAACTCAAAACAAGACACTTAAGATACTAAAAAAAACCAAAACCAAAAACAAAAAAACCTAGTGCAAAAGATAGTATGCTTAGATATAAAATGTCCTTATTGAGCCCATAATAGCTTGTTCTGAACATAAAGCTCAAATGTGGGTATTAATTTATATGTTCCTAATGTTTATAATAAGCCATTGTATTTATCCATTTTGAACAAGCTTAGCTTTTCCATAAAGTTGATTTCTTTGGAAATTATTCCATTTTAAAAGTCCCATTTATGCGATGAGCCAATATTACATTTTATAACTCTAAAAATTGCCATCAGCAACTTCTATTCAACAGATAATAAACTGTAAACAGAGCAAAAAAAAATATATATATATATAATGGAAATGGCACACATGATCACCTAAAGTTGCAGAGAATGAAATAAAAATACACACAAGCAAAAATTATGATAATCATGAAATACTTTAAGGATACAATGCGCTAGGCCAATCACAAAAGAAAAATTCTCAGGTAGAGAGCCATTGGGGAAAAATGGCAAAGAAGAGGCATAAATGAATACAAAAGTGGCTCAACTCAAAGAGGCATAAATGAATAAAAAGGTGACTTTTTATTGTAGCCCCAGCTCCCTGCACATGGTCCCTGGAAAGCAATGCCAATGAGTGCTTAATTTACTCACTTGCCATGAAATCAGTTCTTAAAGACTGGGTTTTTTAACACTATAAGCTAGAAAGAAGACAAACTTTGAAATACATAATTAACAATTGCATTCACACCAATGTGGTGTTATTTCTTAGAACTAGTCAGTGATAAATTCTACCTTGGAGTGTATGTGTTAAAAGTCATTCTAATACTACCTACTCGTGATTCTACAAGGAAAGCTGTTCCAAGGGCCTCCAAAGGCAAGACTGAACACAACAGTGGTTGAAAACTCTGGGGAGAAAACTCTGGATGTTCTGGGACTTGACACGAAACAAAAAGCTACGTGGCAAAACTACTTGTCAGTGTGTTTATACATTAGGAGTACTTTTAAACCAGTCACTGTGCCAGGTTCTAAGGAAAGCAATTATGAGGAAACTAGACAGGGGACCTGACCGTATCTGGAAAGCAGAATTAAACGGTATGTCTGATTCAGCACTGAAGTGCTGGCAGAACAAACAGGCAGGTTCAATGAGAGCTTTGGCAGCAGGCTCTGACCTGGACTGGGGAAGAGGGTGAAGATACAGAAGGGCTTCCTAGAAGAACTGCTATCGAGGCTGAGATCCGAAGGATGGGTAGAGGTTAGCTGGATGAAGACGAGAGGGGCAACAGTTTTAACCAGTCTTTAAGTGAAGACGCCGAGGTGAGATAGAACACAGAGCTGCGAGAAAACAAAAACCCAATAGAGCTAAAGCCTAAGTCTCCTAGATTGCTGAGAGGGAAGAAATGGACCGGGAGGAAAAGGCAGGGCATAGGACATAAAAGTCAGAGTAAGCCTCATTAAGGAAGTTTTACCTGAGATAACAGAAAGCCTTTTTTGAGATCAGTGTTTGAAAGGATCTCAAAGACTGATCCTATTCATCTTATAAATGGAAGTTTCTGCTCTCTGACAACATCTCCCCACTTCTCCCTCTCCACCCCCCAGCCCATAGTAACTACTTTGCAATACGTACGTATATCAAATCAACACATCATACACATTAAACTCACACAGGGTTACATGCCAATTATATCTCCATAAAGCTGGAAAAAATAAAAACAAATAAAGGGACTTCTTTATAGAGAGTGGACTGGAGGAATGCAGCCAAGTAGGAAAATGACTTGGAGAGGTCATGGAGGGAAGATGGAAAAAGGTAGATGTTGCTAAGGATATTTAAAAAACAGAATTGTCAAAGCCTGATGAGCAACGGGGTGTGAACAGTGAGGCATAAAGGAGAGTGAGGGATCAAGGCTGCTAGGTGTCTGATTTAGACAACTGGGTGCATGGTGGTACCATTCACCCAAGAGAGGTGGTACCATTCATGCAAGAGAGGAAATGTCAAGGGAAGAGCAATTTGAGTTCGGCACACAGATGAGTTTTGGGCATGTTGAGACGGAGATTCCTGAGAGCCTCCCAAGGAGAGATGTCCAGAAAGAGCTGTGTCTGTGGAACTGGAGCTCAGAAGAGGAGCCAGGATAGAGGTCTGAGAGTTATCAGATTGTAGTTGGCGACTGAAAACATGGGAGTGGGTGATGTCTCCCCAGAAAAATGTGTGCTATGAGAAAAGAAATGATGTAGGAAGGAACCTCAGAAACCATAAATGTGCACTGATCAGAGAAGATCAGTGTCTCAGCCCAGGTTTTATTTCCTAAGAAGCAAAGCTGAAAGTAAAGCTACATGCTACCCTTTATTGGGGGAGAGGGTGTGATAGCAGGGCAGTAAGAATAAAAGAAAAATAGTAGTGAGGAAGAAATGTCAGGAAAGCAAACCCCTGGTGGTACGTTACCCACATGGAACAGCCTAATGTGTAGTCTTGGGGGACATCCCCAGAGAGACCCTGTGGAACTACAAGTCTGTAAGGCTGGGAAAGAGTATGCAATTTACCTTCCGGGTCCTTCCAGCTCTTGCTTCTCACTGATCAAAATGTGCCTTTTAGGGTGCTAACTCCCTCAGCCCTTCCAGGCAGCACCTGGGGAAATTAGAGTCTCCATGGGTTCAGTCCGGTCAAGCCTCAGTGCTAGAGCTTGTAGTGCCCTTAGTAATGGATGTGATGTGGGTTTGGTCACAGCTGAATCCATCAGTACCTTTGGGAAACACTGAGACAGGAAGTCCTGCTAAGAGATGAAACGATGTCATTAGTAGCTGGAATGTTTTAAATGATAGAATGATGTGAGCCTCAACGGATTTTCTTCAGCTACGAATCAGAGCAAGCAACCAATGGCCTGAAACAATTTGGGGTAGTACCCAAACTGGGTCAGGTATATCCCGTGGAGAAACCTGAGAAGGAGTAACAGGAGAAGTGAGAGAAAACAAATAATGCCAAAAATAGCAAGAAAATGCCGTATTTCAAGAATGAGTCATCGGTGTCAAAAGTTTCTGTCAAGTCAAATAAAATAAATGCTGAAGCGTAAATGGATGGATCCCCTGTGCTTCTGATAGTTCAGTTTTCCCGTAGGAACCATGCCTTCTCTACTCCTGATTTACTTGGTGTGGGTTGAGTAGACCTCACTCAACTGTTCCCAGTTTAAACAGTGAGTGTGTGACCTCCCTGAGCCCAGGGATGGCCTGTGAGGAAAACAGGCCAATGAGAGTCCATGTCAGGAATTTCACTGCAATTACTGGTAAAGAGCTGGAAGCCTGGACTTTTAAATGCTATGAGAATAAAAGCCTCTTTTTTTTCTTAAGTCCGTTGGAGTTGCTTTTCTGTCATTTGTAAACAAAAGACACCTGATTACTTTTTTAATTTTTAAACAGAAAAGCAACTATTAGGTTTAATGACAAAAGTTATTTTTTAATCTAATTTATTGTCAAGTTGACTGACATACAGTGTATACAGTGCTTGGTTTTGAGGGTAGATTCCTGTGATTCATCACTTAACATCCAATACCCAGTGCTCATCCCAACAAGTGCCTCTCCCCACCCCTCCCCCATCAGCCCTCAGTTTGTTCTCTGTACTTAAGAGTCTTTTATTGTTTGCCTCTCACTCTGTCTGAAACTATTTTTCCCCTTCCCTTCCCCCGTGGTCTTCTGTTAAGTTTCTCACGTTCCACAAATGAGTGAAAACATATGGTATCTGTCTTTCTCTGACCGACTTATTTCACTCAGCATAATACCTTCCAGTGCCATCCATGTTGCTGCAAATGGCATAATCTCATTCTTTCTCATTGCCAAGTAGTATTCCATTGTATATATAAACCACCTCTTCTTTATCCATTCATCAGTTGGCGGACATTTAGGCTCATTCCATACTTTGGCTATTGTTGAAAGTGTTGCTATAAACATTGGGGTACATGTGCCCCTATGAATCAGCACTCCTATATCCTTTGGATAAATAGCTAGTGCTATTGCTGGGTTGTAGGGTAGTTCTATTTTTAATTTGTGAGGAACCTCCACACTGTTTTCCAGAGCAGCTGCACCAGTTTGCATTCCCACCAACAGTGCAAGAGAGTTCTCATTTGCCCACATCCTCGCGAGCATCTGCTGTTTCCTGAGTTATTAATTGTAGCCACTCTGACCGGTGTGAGGTGGTGTCTCAGTGTGATTTTGATTTGTATTTCCCTGATGATGAGTGATGTTGAGCATCTTTTCATGTGTCTGTTGGTCATCTGGATGTCTTCTTTGGAAAAGTGTCTATTCATGTCTTCTTCATGTCTATTCATTTCCTCACTGGATTATTTGTTTTTCAGGTGTTGAGTTTGGTAAGTTCTTTATAGATTTTGGATACTAACCCTTTATCCGATATGTCATTTGCAAATATCTTTTCCCATTCCGTCGGTTGCCTTTTAGTTTTGGTGATTGTTTCCTTTGCAGTGCAGAAGCTTTTTATCTTGATGAGGTCCCAATAGTTCAGTTTGATTTCCCTTGCCTTCAGAGATGTGTTGAGCAAGAAATTGCTGTGGCTGAGGTCAAAGAAGTTGTTGCCTGTTTCGCCTCTTGGGTTTTGATGGCTTCCTGTCTCACATTTAGGTCTTTAATCCATTTTGAGTTTACTTTTGTGTATGCTGTAAGAAAGTGGTCTAGTTTCATCTTCTGCACGTTGCTGTAATGAAAAAAGTTATTGATAACTTCAGAGAGTATGGTTTCAGTATGGCAGCCCTTGTAGAATTCAGGGACATTCTTACTCCAGGTGAAGAATTCACCTTCTTTATGCTTAAAACACAGTTTCACCTACTTGTGAAAGGATGGAGGAAGTCAAACTAAACGTTTAGAGAACCCATGTCAGAAAGCAGAAGGGGCATCTGCAAGCAATCTTGGCATCGTGGCAGCATGTTGTTCTGGACTCCATCTAAGAAAGAGGTATGCTACATCACCCAGGGTAGGGGTGGGGGCTTTTCAGTGTTGCCAGAGCCCAGACAGAGCCCCATTCATTTTAAACAATTGTAAAGTCAGCATGACAACACATAGATCTGATCTTAATTTTCTCTTTTCCTCAAGTACTTAACACTGTTCCCAGGTACGTAGTGGGTTTTTATTAAATATAGGTCCATTAAAGGTACTCAATATACCAGAACAAGGGGAAGTTCACAGGAGTCACTCGATCTGCGGTTTGACAGAAACAGTGTCCTGGGGTGCCTGGTGGCTCAGTTGCTTGAACGTCTGAGTCTTGATTTCAGTTCAGGTTATGAGCCCAGGGTCGTGGGATTGAGCCCTGTGTCAGGCTCTGTGCTGAGCATGGAGACTGCTTGGGATTCTCTCTCTCTCTCTCTCTCTCTCTCTCTCTCTGTCTCTCCTTCTCTCTCTCTCTCCCTCCCTCTCCCTTTGCCCTTCCCTTGCTTGCAGTCTCTAAATAAATAAACAAGCAAACAAACAGTGTCCTTCTGTCCTTCTGATGGCCCCGGAAAATTACCATTTGATTCCGACATCTGGTCATCCTAGTGACTATGGAAGTAGAAATATTTGCACCAGTTCTGTGTAGTTCTTCGCCTCACCACCGCTCGCGTATTTCCACAGACTCCTAGCAATCTGTCACCACAGCCTCAATTTTCCTTCACAGAGCTTCTCACATCCACTCTTTTTTTCCTATTCAAAATATATTACAAAATTTAGATGCACACTACCTCTGGCTTAGAATAGAATAACACCCCCCCCCCAATTGCTCTTTGGGCCTCTAGCCATGGTTTGCTCCATCTGTCACCGTATATTCTACTACCAGGTGAATAATCCCAAAGTTAATTGAATATCCCGGCACCAGTTAAATCATGCAGTGAAAGACCACATTCCTAAATATCTATCAGGGAATTTCACTTATGTATTTGTTTGCTTTTTTATTTTTTTTTTTTCAGAGCACATAGTCTGCCTTTATTTATTACTATTCATTGAGTGTGTTTCTGTCTTTTTATCTCTTCTTCTTCATGACTTGATTATGAATTCTTTGAGGTTAGGATGTGTTTCAGTCGGTCTCACTTCATGGGTGAGATGAATTAAAGGAAGGGATATTTTCCGTGACTGATTTCACACCAACATACAGCATGTTGGTATTGAGTTCTGTGCTTCCAATTATCACAAATTAAGGACCAAAGTATGGTGTGTGGGCATTGACCACAAGCTATGTTCAAATGTCTGCCATCCCTGTACTTATTCTTCTCATTATTTCATGGAAGTCAGTGTCAGTTCCGATGCAATGTGTTTTTAACATATTTCTAGACATATAGAAAATATAAGGTTGGTATGAGCACACTGAGGATGTTATGGAAAAATGATACTTTGTGATTTTATACTGGCTGAAGCAATATTTTCTTTATATGAAAAATCGTCATTGTCTTCCAATTGCAACAAGATTTTCTAACAAAAATGCTTTTATTTCTTTTTAACATCTTTAATATAGGTTCTCTTTATTTTAGTTGGGGTTTAATTGCCATATAACATTCTATTAATTTCAGGTATTCTATAATTTTTGTTATAGAACTTTTAAGATTTACTCTCTTAGCAATTTTCAAATATGCAATACAGTATATAACTGTATACAATATATAACTACAGACATATAACTATGGTCACCATGCCGTACATTACATCCCTGTGACTTACTTATTTTATAACTGAAAGTTTGTACCTTTTGTTCCCCTTCATCCGTTTCACCCACCTCATTACCACCTTCCTCTGGCAACCACTTATCTATTGTCTAGAACTATGAGCTTAGCATTTTTTTGGTTTGTTTTGTTTTTATTTGATTTCAGTTTTGTATGTGGGTTTTTGTTTTTGTTTTTGTTTTTAGATTCCCCATACAAGTGAAATCATACAGTATTTATCTTTCTCTCAAAATTATTTCACCTCACATAATGCTCTCAAGATCCATCCATGTTGTCACAAATGGCAAGATGCCAATCTTTTTTAATGGCTGGGTAATTATTCCATTTTACATCTGCTTTATCCATTCATGCATCTATGGACACTTCAGTTGTTTCCATATCTTGGCTATTGTAAATAATGCTGCAGTGAACATGGGGGTTCATATATCCATTTGAATTAGTGTTTTCAATTTTTTCAGATAAATACCCTAAAGTGGAATTGCTGGATCATATATTGTTGTTCTGTTTTTAATTTTTTGAGGACCTCCACACTCTTCCCATGGTGACTGCACCAATTCATGTTCCCACCAACAGTACACAAAAGTTCCTTTTTTCCCCACATTTTCACCAACACTTGTCATTTGGATGATACCCATTCCAACAGGTGTGAGGTGCTATCTCACTAGGGTTTTGATTTGCATTTTCTTGATAACCATTAGGGATGGTGAGCATTTTCTCATGTGTCTGTTGGCCATTTCTATGACTCTTTTGGAAAAATATCTATTCAGATCCTGTGCTCATTCTTTAATTAGAATGTTTATTGTGTGTTTGCTTTGTTTTGTTTTTGTTTGTTTTTGTTTCGCTGTTGAGTTGTATGAGTTCTTTATATATTTTGGATAGTAAACCCTTATTGGATATATGATTTACAAATATTTTCTCCTATTGAGTAGGTTGCCTTTTTATTTTTATTGATGATTTCTTTTGCTATGTGTTTGATGTAATTCCACTTGTTTATTTTCGCTCTTCTTGCCTTTGCTTTGGAGTCAGATCCAAAAAAAAATGGTTGATGATGTCAAGGAGCTGACAACCTATGTTTGTTTCTAGGAATTTTGTGGTTTCATATCTTATATTCAAAGCTTTAGTCCATTTTGAGTTAATTTTTGTGTATGGTATAAAATAGTAATCTAGATTCATTCTTTTGCATATGGCTGTCCAGGTTTACCAACACCATTTTTTAAAGAGAGTTTTTTCCCCTTTGTATTATGTGCTTTCCTCTTTTGTCATAGATGAATTGCCCATATGTGCATGGATTTATTTATGGGCACTCTGTTCTGTTCCGTTGATCTGTCGGTCTGTTTTTATGCCAATGCCATATTGCTTTGATTACTATAGCTTTCTGTCATAATTTGAAATCAGGGAGCATGATGCTTCCAACTTTGTTCTTCATTCTCAAGATTGCTTTGGCTATTTGGGGTCATTTGTGATTCCACACAAGTTCTGGGATTATTTATTCTATTTTTGTGAAAAATGCCACTTGGATTTTTTTTTAGTTTGTTTATTTATTCTGGAGGGGGATGCAGAGAGAGAATTCCAAGCAGTCTTTGTACTGCCAGCACAAAGCCCAGCGCAGGACTCGAACTCACAAACAGTGAGATGACCTGATCTGAAATTCAGAGTTGAACGCTTAACTGGCTGGAACACCCAGGCACCCCAAATGCCATTGGAATTTTGATAGAGATTGCATTGAATCTGTAGGTTACTTTGAGTGGTATACACATTTAAACAATATTAATTATTTCAATTCATGAGCTATCTTCATTTACTTCTGTCATCTTGAATTTTCTATTATCAATGTCTGATAGTTTTATAGGTCTTTCACCTCCTTGGTTAAATTTATTCCTAGTATTTTATAATTTTTGATGCAATTGTAAATGAGGTTTTTTTCTTCATTTCTTTTTCTGACAGCTTGTTGGGTGTAGAATAGGTTTTTGTGTTGATTTTGTATCCTGTGGTTTTTACTGAATTCAGTTATTATTTCTAACAGTTTTTTGTGAAGTCATTAGGGTTTTCTACATATCATGTTGCCTGCAAAATAGTGACAGTTTCATTTCTTCCTTTTCAGTTTAGATGACTTCTATTTCTTTTTCTTGCCTTAATACTCTGGTTAGGCCTTCCAATACTATGTTGAATAAAAGTGGTGACAGTAGACGCCCTTGTCTTGTTCTTAACTTTTAAGGAAAAGCTTCCAGCTTTTCACTGTTGAGTATGATGTTAGCTGTGAGCTTGTCTTATATGGCCTTTATTATTTTGAGTTACATTCCCTCTATGCCTACTTTATTAAGAGCTTTTATTATAAACGGATGCTAAATTTTATCAAATGCTTTCTGCCTCTATTGAAATGGCCGTATGATTTCGACCCTTCATTTTGCTAATGTGATGTATCACATTGATTGACTTGCAGACGTTGAACCATCCTTGCATCCCTGGACTAAATCCCACTTGATCAAAGTGTATGATCCTTTTAATGTGTTGTTGAGTCTGGTTTACTAAGATTTTTTAAAGGATTTTTGCATCCATGTTCGTCAGGGATATTGGCCAGTAATTTTCTTTTCTTGTGGTGTCTTTGTCTGGTTTTGGTACCAGGGTAATGCTGGCCTTGTAAAATAAGTTTGGAAGCATTTCCCCTCTTCAATTTTTGGAGGAGTTTCCAAAGGATTGGTATTAATTCTTTTTTTAATGATTTTAGAATTTACTAGGGAAGCCATCTGGTCCTAACAGGAATGCTTTGTTTTAATCTTTCACAGGCTCTTAATTAAACCTTTCAAACTGTTTTAAAGATTCAAAGAATGCCTAAAAGCTGTGTATTTTTAAATAAACCTTCTTTTGAATATAATCCTGGGTTCTCACAGTACCTGCAAAAACCAAAACATCTGTTTTGAAAGGGAAAGAGAATGCGTTGCAAGATTATTCCCTACTGGGAAAAGTGGATTTTTTAAAGAATAACACTGATACATCTTTTTGTATTCAACCTATAATTTAATTTTTGCACATTTTGTATTCATATTTGCATGATAAAAAAGGTATCACATCTTTTTTTAAAGTGCCTCTTTATGGTTGAATTGCTAAAGAGAGACACCCAAGGAATCAAAGAAGAATAACAATTTTCAAGTCTCATATTGGAATGATTTGCATAACTCTCTAATATTCACCTCATTAAGTCTCATTAGCAAATGACTTCTCCCTTGTGGAAGGTGTGGGAGAAATCTTACTTGGAAATTTTTATGGAAGCTCAATAATGTCATTCAATACTTTATATGGAATTATTTCCATCTAGAACTTTTGGCCTTCAATATTTAAGAAATCATCCCAACTATCTTTTAAGAGAAGTTAGAATTTAGACCAGTCAATTTAGTACACAAAGGATCTCTTCATATTAACTAGCCATACTGCAGCTTAGCCAAAGCACTGCCAGACAGGTGGGACCAATCATTTGTTTGCAGAAGAAACCTACCATTTTTTAGAAGAAGAAGAAAAGCCTCTTATTCTCAAAACCTTAGAACAAAGACAAAGCATGAAAAATATCTACTCTTCTCTTCACTGAGACACTTAGCAAAAACTGTTTCTGAGGAGGTTTTAAAGATGCAGATTCATTGGAGTAAATCTGAGATATGCCAATCCACTTAATGTTGGTTAGAATCCCTGTAGCATAATGGTGTGGGTGGTTGAGTATTACAACTACCATTTTTTAAAGTAATTTCTGCCAGAGCTCTTCTAAGCACTGTATGTTTAATTACCTAAACAACTCTTTTAGGTAAACAAACTTATTTTTGTTCTCTTTTACCAAGAAAGAAACAACTATAGATAACTTAAAGAAGTTGCTTGTGGTCTTCCACTAGGAAGTGTCAGAGTCAGGTCAAACCTTGGCTCTGATACTCAAAGTATGTTCATCTATAAAGAGATGCAAAGAAACAGAGCCCAGGAAGACCGGAATGTGATATTCTTTTTATCACATTAAACCACGTTCCCTCTTGCCATTATGAATTTGTATCTAGGGTAATAGTCCCATTTGGGACTATTGTTATGGGATTATTTTATGTGTTAGGGTCTGTATTAGTTAGCTCAGGCTGCCATAACAAAATACCATATACTAGGTATAGTAAACAACAGAAATTTATTTTCTCCCAGTTCTGGAGGCTGGAAGTCTAAGGTCAAGGTGTCAGCATTGTTGGGTTCTGATGAGAGCTTTCATGCTGTGTCCTCACATGACAGATAGACAGCAAGCTCTGTGGTGTCTATTCTTATATGAATACTAATCTCATCATAAGACCTCCATCTCATGACCTCATCTAAATATAATAGTCCCCCAAAGGCCCCACCTCAAAATACTATCACTAATCCAGGTTTGGGGGTTAAAAATGGGAAAAACCCTAGATATTTACTTCAAGGAAATAAAAATGTAAGGGGATACATAAGCAAGTTATGACAACCTTATAGATTGTAAAATAAAGAAATATGCAAGGTATCCTGCAAACACCAAGGAAAATGCAATTAATTTTGTCTGGGACTCAGGGGAAGGATGGCTTCAAAGCAACTTTTACAAAAGAAGAGATCGAACTGAATCTGGAAGTGTGTGTGGTTGGTGAATGTTACAGAGGGGTCCATCAGCCCTACTATTCCACTCAGGTAGGCTGGAGTTTGATCTGTTACCTCTATGATCAAGGTATACAGTTCAGTGTTCTTTTATGAGAATTATTATGTCCCAGGTTGAGAACACATACAAACCAAATCACTCTTCCTACAAGTTCCAAATTGACAAGCCCTCACTATGGCCTGAGTGTTCATATCATTGTTCTGATCTCTCCCTCTAATCATGATCAAACATCAAAGGGATATCATATACTTAAAGGGATATCATATACTTAATTTTTTTTAATGTTTATTTACTTTTTGAGAGACAGAGAGAAAGAACATGAGTGGGGGAGGAACAGAGAGGGAGACACAGAATCTGAACAGGTTCCAGGATCTGAGCTGTCAGCGCAGAGCCCAGTGCAGGGCTCAAACTCACGGACCGCAAGATTATGACCTGAGCGGAAGTCAGACGCATAACCAAATGAGCCACCCAGGCACTCCAGAAAGTCTTTAAATGAAGGAGAGTGACCAAAACAAAACAAAAATAAAGAACATAGACTGTGCCCCCCACCAAAAAAAAACAAGTAAACAAAAGGGAGAAAAACCCTATTATTAATATTCTAAGAGAAATAAAAAAAAGATTTTGCCACACCAAAATAGGACCAGAATGCTTAAAATATTGCAGAAAACAAAACTACATTCTTGGAAATTAAAATCTTTATAGCATAAATAAAGAAGCCAATAACAATGTATAAATTTCTTCTCTGTAAAGAAGAACAGAAGGGAAAGAAAAGATACAGTTAGAAGAATAGTTTAAATCCACTCCCAACATTAAAATAATAGGGGTTTGAGAAGAGAGGAGGGAGAAATCAATGAAACAATTCAAGAATAAATCCTAGGGCAGTAGCACCTGAGTCAGCCTGAACATCAGCAGTGCCTAAAATGTATCCACAATAAGGCCCATCTCTGAAATTTCAGAGCAGTTGGGTACAATGAGAAGATGCCATAAGCTTCTACAGAAAAAAAAAAAAAGCATGTGCCAAATACAAAAGATCAAAAATTAGGACGGTTTATATTTTTGCAGCTCAGTGAAGGCTGGAGGACAATGGAGAAAAAAGCTCCGAAATGGAAAATTAGAGGGAAAATTCTTTCCTACTTAAAATACAGACCAAGCCAGGGGCACCTGTGTGGCTTAGTTTGGTTAAGCATCTGACTCTCGATTTTGGCTTGGGTCCTGAGCTCACAGTTTGTGAGTTTGAGCCCCACATCAAGCTCTGTGCTGACAGCACGGTGCCTTCTTGGGATTCTCTCTCTTCTTCTCTCTCTCTCTCTCTGCCCCTCCCCAGTTCATGTTTGTTCTCTCTCTCTCAAAATAAGTAAAAACTTTAAAAAAAGATCTAAAAAATATAGACCAAGCCAAACTACCAATCAAGAAAGAGTATATAATAAAGACATTTTTGGACAAGCAGTATCCGCAAACATTAATCACACACACACACACACACACACACACACACACACACCCCACATACACACACTCACTTTTCCTCGTAAAATACCAGATGATTTGTTCCACCCAACAAGACAACACACAAAAACGAAAATGAAAAGGAGGAACTCATAAGAAATCAGAAATAGGATCTTTCAAACTGAAGAGCAGTAATGAGAACTCCCTGAGTTATGAAGAAAGATCCCAGGGTGATTGGTGCTCTCGGGCTTAGTGCAGGTGGACACAGGGATGAAAGCACACAGCTACCGGCAGCTAAAATTCTATACTATGTC
Source organism: Acinonyx jubatus (assembly GCF_027475565.1). Taxonomy (NCBI): domain Eukaryota; kingdom Metazoa; phylum Chordata; class Mammalia; order Carnivora; family Felidae; genus Acinonyx; species Acinonyx jubatus. Next base: position 68,806,201 of record NC_069394.1, on the reverse strand, counting down.
CACAGTCACTCTTTTCTGCAAGGTTCAGCTATGGCATAAATAAACTTGGAGAGGCAGGTGCTGGTGGTAGGGAGGGGTGGTAAGAATCAGTATGAGGAGGTAAACAGATGGACGTAAGGCTATGATGACAAGTCAGCATCGGTCAGGGAGGGGATGGGGTGAGTCTGAGCCATAAAGGATTCAGGGATTTGCCTCCTCTGCTTCAACCAGAACAAGTCCACTTCCATCTCTTGGACATATTTAAATATAGATGAAGGAACATTTCCTGGCAAAAAATATTGACAATCACTACTCTAAATCATAAGTGGTCCTTGAAGTATTTTAGGCGGGTGGGTGATATAATCAGATTTGAATTTTAGAAATATAGCTTTGGCTTCAGTGTACAGAATAGATGAGAGGGAAGAAACACAAAAGAGACCATTTAGAGGTTGCAGTGGAACAAGCAAAGTGGTTAAAGAGTTACAATAAGGATAGACAAGGAAGAAATGACAGAATGTATCTTTATTTTTAAAAAGTAGGCAGAATCAAGATAGAACTTGGTGAGACTGGGTATGAGAGAATGACAATGGCACTCAGATTTCTAGCTTAGACTATTGTGTCGATGGTGATCTGTCTTCCAGAATACAAAGAAAATACAGGAGAAAGAGCTCAGAGAGAAAGATGAAGATGTCCATTTTGGATGTGAAGCATCTGAACAGAGATGTCTAGTAGGTAGCAGGATATATGTATGGGTTTAGGACGGAAATAGGCATGCATATTTTGGCATCCTGAACAATAGGGGTTTGTAAACATGGGTATGAAAGAGATCACCCCAGCCCCGTGAAGAATGTATAAAGTGAGAACGGAGAGATGTAAACTTGTGGTGGATCATGAGCAGATATGGCTCATGGGAAGTCAGGAACACTGAAATAATTGCCAAGTTGGAAAAATTGTGTTGGAAATAAAGCAAGCCCCACTTACTTTGAATCTGCAAATAAAATTAAACAAAACTCATCTGTTCTGGCCAACTCTCATGGGCCCTATCTACCAGAGAGACCAGAGGGACAGCTCCAAGGAGATGGACCTCAGAGAGCACAAGGCAGCTGAGAGAAGAGGTGACCGAAACTGCGTTCCCTGAGCAGTAGGCTTGCTGTCAGGAGAAACCTGTCTGGGGCTGATTTTGCTACCATTCTGAGCCACATCTACCATTGATTCCCCATTACACCCCCTATTTTTCAATTTGGAAAATCTGATTCAGGAACTTGTTTAGATCTCAGCCTTGAGAATTGGCATAGATTTTTAAGCATGAGAATATTTTTGTGGCTTACAGATTTTCAGCAGCTATTATTTTATACACCAGGAAACATTTAGCAAACTAAAGAAACAAAAAAAGTGAGGTGGATAGAATTATAGAATCCTATGTTGGGGGTTATTTGTGGCTTAGGGCAATGAGCCTCATAAATTAGATTACAAAACACTTTGTAATTTGCATTTGTATTTAAAAATTGTACTTCCCCAAAGCATAAGTTATTTTAGGCTTTGAATTTGCGAATTGGAATAACTGTTTTTGATTTTTCATTAGACGTTTTTTCTAAAATGTCTAATTCTAACCGCCTCCCTACTCCCCAAACTAAATATAGTTCTCATTCATTATTCCTATCAGCTCTTTTGTAACCACGGCCCCTACCAATTTTTCTCTTATTTTAAAGGGAAGCCTTAACAGTGTTCTGTATTTCTGAGGTTGCTTCCAGCTAAGACTCTTCAGGGCAGATAAAGAAACCTATAAGTAAGGAAAGATCAGGGAAGTCACTAGTAAATTAACATGTTACCAAAATAACTGAAAATTTTGTTAAAAATCCATTTGTGTAAGTGAATTTTTTTTAATACAAGGGTATTCTTTGTGTTTTCTAATCTCAAGCATTAGGAAAGTCAATATGCAGTAGATGAAGTTCTTGCTTTCCTTGTTTTGGCTATTTTGTTCTGGCTAGAAACAGTATCTAAAACATCTCAACTTTCATACTGTTTTAAAGGGCTGCTTACATATGGAAGGCTGTCTTTTGAAATAGCTACCTAAGCATGTCTGAAGTTGCTGGTATATATCAGCCGATCAGAACAGTTGTGTAAATATTTCATAGGTATATAATGAAACCTTTTAAGATGTCAGAATCCATTTTAGAAACTGAAATAATACAGTATTAAGTGTATTGAATTATATTCACTTTAACAGACTAGTTGGTCAATATCTGCATTTAATTATATTCATTTGGGTCCATTTTACATATGCATTATATAAGAAGCAAAGCATGCCCCGCTCTGTGCCCACGGCCAATTGTCAGAACAGGAAACCAGGACTCCCACACATAAGCAAGTAATCCTCTCTCATCTTTTGTGTTGAAAGTCTATCCCCTCATTGTTCATTTCTCCTTTTAGAAAGCTGAAAGAAGAAAAAGTACACCGTCGTGGTTTCCATGTTGCAGGAGCTTTATGTGGCTCATCATTCTATCTGCAGTGCCTAAAATAGTCCCCCCACACAATGAGCTCTCAGTATGTACTTGCTGACTGAATGAATGGTGCCAACTGTGTGTGCATTCTATACAATATTCAGTGGCTATGGTACAGAGGGAAGAGTCCTGCAAGTGGAAGCAGGAGCACTGAAATCGGTTCCATATCCTGCCCCTTCTAGGGTGACCTTGGCCAAGTCTGTATCTCAGAGTTTGAGGTTCCTCCTTTGAGAAATGGGGATAAAGCAATCCTACCCTGTCCTTCAGCATTCAGTGGAACAAATGGAGAAAACTCTGTAAACATCCAAATAACCAAAAGAACAAAAGAAATCAGGATGACAGAAGCCAATGCAGATCTCTTGCTTTATCTTAGCAGTCCATGTGCCTCTTTGTTTACAGTCCTCTTTTAATTATTTGCATTAATGAAGGGCAGCCAAGGCATGAATAATCCCTAGCACTTCTGTTTGCCTTTGGAATTAAATTTGAATGTGTTCTGTGTACATTTCGAAAGTGTCTTCTGACAAAATCATGAAATCACGCTGTGAAGATCCTGTTCCATGGCATTGGCTTGGGGGTCAACTTGTGACAGTCTATCTCCTGTGCATTAACAGATGCTTATCAGATCCCCAGTAACAGTTGTGAGGTGAATGTCATAAACATAACGTATTGTCCTGTGGGAAAATTGAATTTGGTAGTGAGAATGTCGTACAAGCTTCTTGAGTAAACTTTGGAAACAGTCATTTTGTGTATTTGTTTGCTTTACGTGTGAAGAAATTAGTTGGGTTTATCATTGGGGAACTGAGGCAATGGATGTTCAAAGTTCTAATTTATCACCGCTTGGCATATTATATGTAAATGAACCTTACCCATTCAGATAATTTGATGGTGCACTCTTGAATAAATGAATATATCACACCATGAAGATATTGAGTCTTTAAAATAAGTACTGTATTCATAACTTCCCTTCCACTCAGTGATTTATCATCGATAAAACATGAGTTTCTGAAATAGTGTTGAAATAATTTATTTGTTTTCTAGTCTATGCATTTGTTGATCTGGATAGTAATTTTATCCTCCCTCTGCAGCAATTGGTTGGTAAACTATTCCTTGCAACTTCAGGAAGTGAAGTATTACCTACTCATTTCTCTCCCTTATGCCTACAAGCTACACTGTAATTCTAACCTGTCCTACTTTGCTATGGACATATTTTTAAGTGTCAGAATGGTCTGCATATTTACACTGGAGTGTATATGTGGGATGCAGGGGTTATTCAAGGCTCTTGAAATGGAGCAGCGATGAGAAGAAAAAAGTGACTAAAAAGTGAGGGGCTCAACCCACTTGGAAGGCATATCCTTGTAGCCCCTCCTCAACATGGAATTCTTCATTTTCGACCCTCCAAGTGGCCATCCAATTAGAAGTCATTCATATCTCCATGGAATCCCTTTCACACTGGGCTTGACTATGCCAAGGTCACAAAGTTAAACTGGTACCACAGCCAAGAGGTAACACAAGGGATACACATTCCACTCCATCCCCTGGTAGCTACTGAGCCAGCTTCTGAGAGACTTACTTGGGTTTGTCTCTCCCATCCTCATGAGCAGCACTGACCAGCTCCATAAGGACCCATCTTCATGCTGCATTTTCTGTAACAGTAGAGGCCACCGTGAGACTTCAGATCCTGGCTCCAGCACTTACCAGCCGTGCATCAGGATAATTATAGGTAACTTGTGATGCTTTGGAAGGATTAAATAGATGAGACATGAGAAATACCGTAGGGCCCTGCATGTATTAGACTCTCAAGTTTTTAATAGATAAATGTGACTGTCAGGTACATTGCACCTCTGCTTTTGCTGGCACTGTGACAACAAAGAATTATGAGACTAAGGTGCTTCAACATGGTTTGTCATGCTGGATGGAGACAGCAGACCGCTTCATTGTCATTCTGTAATCTATTGAGTCCGTGCTGATTTCTGATGTAAAGGTCAGAATAGATTTGGCCACCCGGAGGGCTGCACCCTCTATGGCTGGCCAGACGCCTCAGGGGACGTCTGCCTGCTTAGCTGAACTGGAGCCAGTCCTGACGTGGTGTCATGGTTTAGGGGCAACATGGTTTCCTGGATGGGGCACAGGAACAGGATTCATGGGACCTGGGCTTTCTGCCAGGTCCCAGCACTAATTTGGCAACTGATGTTGGGCAAACCACTTTCCTTCTCTTCTTTCTATTAAAGGAAGATAATTGATCTTATGGCCATACCTCACAAAGATATAGTGAAGACTAATGTAGGATATCGGGATCAGATTAGGAAGGAAACACCACAGAACACACAATTAGTTTTATAATCTATAATTAAGTATACGGAGAGTAAGGAAATAGCCACATGTGAATTATACATTTAAAAGTAGACCTTGCTTTTTTGTTTATTCCTTTCTAAGAAAACTGAAGACCCTATATGCTTGATCTGACATTAGTAGAGATGATGGCCTGGAAGACCCCACTGAATGATATTATGGAGGTTTCAATGCATCAGGCAGATATAATACCAAAGCTGCTAGTGAAATGATTAATGGTAGATCATATAGCCCAGGAGAAAAGGCAAGATGTGATCAGTTGTTGTTGATTTACAAAGAAAAGGAATCTATCACAGATACTTAGAGATTGAAGGTTCAGGGTCTTGAGCCCATTTTGGATATGGGCATGCAATGGACAGTAGTCAAGAATCATTTAAACACAGCTGTGCAGAACATCTCTTGAAGTTCTCCTCCACATCCTCCATGTCCATGCCACTCAGCCAAAGGATGAAGAAGGATGACGTACAGAGTGAGAGACATGCCTGGCCCGTCAGCCTGGGTGGGGAGCTGTCCACTGGACCCTCTGGGCATCAGGACACTATCCTCTCCCTGGTTATGCAACCTCTCCCCACCCCCTTCTACCAAGGGAACATCCTCACTCAACACTTCAGAATAGCATGGGTTGATGGGCATTAAGTATTTCCAGCACCCTCCGAGTACATCTCCAGATACTCAGCACAGGCAATTTAAGAAAGCTGGCACTCCAAAATTCAGGATCCTGACATAAACACACTTACATTATTCAGTTAGTTGAAAGCACATTCAGAGCACAGATACCCTGTTTCAGGCCCATTAGCTGTAGTCCCATGGTCAGTAAGCTCATGCTGCGGTCTGGACCTTTGGCTGTTTTCTGTCTCTCCACCCCTTCCCAGTCAGGCGTGACTGTCCTTGGGCCATCACGAATGCTGGGACTGTGATGCCCTTTACTGTTTGAGCATCAGGCCACCACTTGGTTTCTGTCTGAAGCTGCTCTTTTCACAGCCCCTGGACTTCCAAGTTGATAGGTCACAATTTAACACACTGGATTCATAAAAACCAATAAAATAGAACTTATTTTAATTTTCTCTGGCTGACTGCTCCTGCTTACCAGCCTCTACTTCCTGGGGCTGGGCCAAGAAGGTGGGGGAGATGTCTACATAGCAGTCCCCAGTTAGTTTTAGTCTAGATCATGTCTGTTGGGGAAACAATCCATCAAAGTGATTCACTCCTAACAGACCTGCTCCTCCCCACTCTCCCCTGCACCTCCCCCACATGGTGGCTGGCTTCCCAGGAGTGGGAGCTTCCCATCCCCCTGTTGTCAGGATGCGGAAAGGGATCTTGGCCTCACAGGAGGCCTCACCAGAGAGGCCTGGTCCCCCTGCACCGGCTGGTCCTGGCTATCCTCTGGCTGATCTCTGCTGAGATGAGGTGGATGCATTCTTAACTGTAGAGTCGGCCTGTGTTTCTGCTCGGGCCTTGGCTGGTGTATCTCCCAGTGTGTTCTCTCAGTCAGGCCATGCTCCTGGGGAGCCCAGCACCCTGCGGCTGAACGAGCCTATCTCTAGCCAGGTCATTTGTACATCCTGAGAGGCCCATCCATCAATACTTGCATTCAGCATCACTTAGCCCATGCCAAAATGAACCCCTCTGAGGATGGCCAGCTCTCATGGCCATTCCTTACTCCATAGGAAACAGTAATCTCTGGTCTGTTCTGTTCTACACAAGGGCCCAGGCTGGCTGAGGAGCACTGACCCAGCCCCCTTCCTGCCCAGGTGCCCTGAGCTACTATATTTGCTTCTTGTGGTTACTCAAAATCATAGCCTTGCCCTCAGTCTCTCCAGGCAGTCCAAAACTATGAACAAAAGCATCTCAACTCAGACTTGCTAACAACATTCTCATCATGCCTGTAACCCCCTCCTGGCCAGGAATGGTGTCCATAACATCTTTCTCAGCTTTTTTTTTTTTTTGAAAGTGTATTTCTCTTGAACATCCCAGTCATTGTTAATCCAGCTGTGACTGACTCCACAGTTCTATTTTTCTCCCATTTTGTTTGGAAATTATTATTGTTTTATTACTTTTCTCACTGGGGTCATACTTTACCCTTAACCATCAGATGGGCCTGCTATATACACTGCTATATACACAGAGCCCTACGAGTCTTGAACCCACAGACTGCAAGATCATGACCCGAGCCAAAGTTGGACGCTTAACCAACCAACAACTGAGCCACCCAGGCGCCCCTATTCAGGCTTTCTTCAAATGGCAGTTTCTGAGAAGGGGAATGGTGGGTCTGGCCTGGAATTTAGGAGACAGAGTAAGAAGTTGTTTGAAGCAGCAGAGATTGGGCAGTAAATTCTGTGGGGGTTGGATGCAGAGGTCAGTGTAGAAATGAAAACAAAGGGTCAGGTACAAGGGACATTAGTAAACTTCAGTTGACAGTATGGGATGGGATGAGGATAATTTAGTAAGCGGCTGAAGGAGTCAAGGGTGCCCAACATTTTCCTAACCAGAGAGTCTGGGAGTTAGAAGATGCTGGGACAAGAGGAGATTATGACATATACAACTACCTCCAAATATCCCGCTTCTATTGTGTCATATGCTCCTGACCATTCTAGGGTTATACACCCACACAGGGTAAAGCTTTTACTACAATGATACCAGAACTTGGGTTCCTGCATCTTAATCTTAAGTATCTTAAGCTTTCCACATAATATTATCTACCGACTCTTTTTTAAAACATTGTTTTCTCTAATTTTTTTTCATGTTTATTTATTTTGGGGAGAGAGAGAGACAGAGCCCAAGTGGGTGAGGGGCAGAAAGAGAGGGAGACACAGAATCTGAAGTAGGCTCCAGGCTCTGAGCTCTCAGCACAGAGCCCAACCCGAGGCTCAAACTCACGAACTGTGAAATAATGACCCAAGCCAAAGCCAGACACCCAACCGACTGAGCCACTCAGGTGCCCCCTACTCTTTTCTGATTAGCTCACAAAATAGACTCATTGAGTGTGGTGAGATATTAATAGAGGAGAGGGGAAAAAAAGGAAAAAAAGCTCTGTAGAAAACTCCAGCCAACCACAGAAGACAACAGTATTTGACACCCAGATAGTCAGTCCTCCATGAGTATTTGCTGAATGAATGAATTGAAACAATACAATCTTTGTATGGAGCTGCATATATGGCCCTAAAGAGTATTGAAGAGTGGAAAATTTAGGTCTTGGTGAAGATATCTGTCCTCTGCTGACCTTTTCACTATTTCTCTTCATATATCGGGGCGCTAACCTTGAGCCCATATAGTCTGCCTCCCCTCCTGTTACATGTTCCAGGCTCTTCTGTGAGGCCAATTCCTCCTCCTCCTCCTAGTAGATCCTATCACCTTATCCTAGTAAAACCTCTTAAGATTGTCACTTCTCACTTCAGAATCCTCATATTTTCCTCTCTACTAGAAGATTTTGATTAGCATAGCTCCCATCCCTTAATAAAAAAAAAAAAAAGTCTTCCCAATCCCTTCCTGTTTGAAGTCCAGCTACAGCCAATTTCTGCACTCTCTAAACAATGCTTATATTCACCATTCAACCTTCCTTCCATTCTGTTCTCTCCTGAACCCACTCAGATCAAACTCTCTCTCTTTGAAACTGTTCTTGCCAAAGTCAACACAACCTGTCTCGTGGAAGGAGAAGATAATAATCAATAATCCTCATTTTATTTGACCTCTTAATTGCTCTTCATATATTTAATCACTCCCTCATCTTACTGAATTTGATGAAGCCCTACGCTTCTGATATTACTCAAACTTCAATCTCAGTCCACTGTGATGAACCATGTCTTCTTTTCCTTTAATTCAGCCTTTCTCAGCCAGAGTTCCCGGAGATAAAGCCCTGATGGCCAAAGGCATCCACTGAACTTACCACTCCCTTGTACATCTAGAATGGGTTCCTTAGGTGCCATCCTCCGATGGAGAAAACAGCCACTGAAATCATTTTCTGTGTTCTGTGGTTGAAGGGAGGAGGAACACCAGTTCAGAAAGGCTGCCCTAAATGTCACTGTGCCCTAAAGTTCAGTGCCAGGCTTTTTTCTTGTCATTGACTACCTTTCTTACTTAGATGATCTCATGCTAATCTCCTTCTAAACCCCAACTCTTTTTTTTTTAATTTTGCAGACTTGGAATCACCATTTGAACTATTGCTAACATCTTGTGACTCAAATGTGATCCTAAGACTGGCACTAGGAAACCAAGGAACTTGTTAGAGATGCAGAATCTCAGAGTCTGCTGACCCAGAACTGTGCGTTCAAAGTCTGCATTCTAACAAGATCCTCAAGATTCACATGCACATGTAAGTTTGAGAGGCACTGGAGTAAAACATTCAAGCCAAACATGCCAGAAAACCAGATAATTTATTTTCCCCTTTCTCCTCTTCAGTGTGCTCAAGAGAGTCTTGAACAAATTTCCCTTCTTTGAAATTGAAACTCCTTTTAAGGTTACCACTTATGTAGTTATTATTTTCTCTCTCATCAAATTACAACAAAGTACACCCCAAATTGTGACTCTTGAGGAAAAGAGGATTTGCCACAGACAAAATGAAGCTCAAGTTCCAGGGCCCCTCATGGCAGAGCCCTTTCCAAGGTGCTGAAAGGGGTCCTGGCATTGCGTTCACACAATGTTTTAGCAACATTTGCCAAAGTAATTTATTAACATTGTTTGAGACAATTGTCTTTTTTCCAATTTTGTCACATTCCTGGTGACAGGATGGCATTGCAGTGGGCACAGGCATTTTAGTCATTTGGCTAAAGAGAAAGTAGCTTAATGGAGTATATTTATGAGTTTCATAGATGATTCTCAGTGTAGACTTCCCAGTGTGGGAATGACTTCCAAGAATATACTCAGATGGCCTACTGTACCTTCTCCCTAACACAAAGGGTCAGGGCCAGGACCACGGCTAGGTCACGATGCAAAGGTGTCTGTGCCTAACACCAAATTTCCATGCATAGAAGAGGAAGAATAATGTTTGAAGTATACAGAGTCCAAAGCTGGTCTTTCAAAAATCATTTCAATCATTAAAACATAGTTTTTTTTAATAAAAATGATACAAAACAGGATTAATCAGAATTCTGTGTTTATAGGGCATAATTAGCCAATTAGTGAATACATCCATGTGAGAAGACATATTTTTATGGCATCCCAACTATAAAATGTTTTTAAAGTTGCATTAACCATGCTAGAATGAAACAATTATCTTACTCTTTTTAAAAAAATAATGTAATTTTTGTTTTGTGTTAATGTGATCGAAGTATATGCAACCAAAAGTAGGGAAAATTATTACAGATAATAATTTATAAAAAGATTATATTATTTGTGTGTATTCTGTGATTTCTGTGATTTTATCAGCCTTAAATAGTATCTTTTGCAACTTTTCCTCATATGAATAATTTCTCATTCTGATTTTCATATCTGTAATTATTTGTTTCTTACCTTGAAGAAGATCTTCTAAGTTCTTTAAGCTTCAGGCCACAAAAAAACTGATTGTCTCCTTGTCTAGGTTGTGGTTCTAAAGGATGTCTTCCTACTACTTCTGTCTGCCTTTACATTATGTCAAACAGAGTTTATAATGCTGCCAAATTCCTACGAGAAAACCTTTCTCTAAAAATTGTGCCAGCTTTTGCTTTCTTATTATACCAAAAAGCATAAGTGGACTTACTCATTAAACCCACACAGTGGGGTATTGAATTTGATTGGCATCATCACGACCAACCATTTCTATCTTAAGTGGGGACTCTGATACAGATGCCCAATTATGGTCTGAATTCCCCCCTTCCACCTCCCCAAAAAAGGACCAGTCAAGATGTATACAAAATTCTATTTATATGAGTCAATTGCTATGTTGATAGTGAGTAGCAAATAAGGTAGCAAGCGAAAAATAGAGAGCTGCGTGCCCTTTTATGTGACCTGAAACTCCCACTCACTGCTTATATTAATGAAACAGAAAATTAGGATTAGCTCACAGATGGCAATCACCCCCAATTTCTGCCAAATACCTGCTAACACATTTGAGCTCCACATTTAAGCTGTAGCTCAGATTAGAAGTTATTCTTGATCCCTCTCTTACCCTCACACCCTGCATCCAATCTATCAGCAATTCCAGACAATTCTGCCTTCAAAATGTATTGTGAAGCAGTCCAATTACCACCTTGACTGTCTAAATTACCTTCATGTTTCACCCAGGCTAATTAGTGCCTTAGCTTTTGGCTTCCTTTCTTGCCACCCTACAGGTGTTTTCTCCCACAGCAGCTAGAGTCATCTTTCTAAAACATACCTCATTTATCAGATCATCCTGCCTAAAAACATCCAGGACTTTCCTTCAGGCTTAGAAGAAACTCAAACTCTTTGCATGAATTTTATTTCTGGCAAGATCTGCCCTTCCTTACTCACCTCACTTCTGCAACCAGCCTCTTTCACAATAATCCATCCACACTTACCTTTACGGTATTCCTCCCAGAAGCTCAGCTTGTTCCTGCCCTGGAATTTTGCCCTTGCTGTTCCTTCTGGCTTTCCGTTGCATGTACTAGATTTGCTCCTAATATCTTCTCTGTTAGAAGATAAGCTGGACCACTCTACCTAAAATCCAAGCCTCCACCCTCATACACAATCATACAGGTATTTTCTTTCTATTAGAGTGCTTCATCTTTCTTCACAGCACTTACATCTATCACAAATTGTACTTGTTTTTTCTCAGTGTTTGTTGCTCCCACTAGAGCACAAACTCAAAGAGAATATGGGCTTTGCTTTGTATCTCAAATGCCTGGGACCATGCCGAGTCTGGGTTCTGCACTCAGTAAATACTTTTTGAATGAATGGAAGGATATCTCTAAAGACGTTTGAGACTTTTGGTATTGTCTACTATAATACAGACAAGATAAAATCCACAATGCAATTATCAATAGGAAGTAAATTATTTTTTGAAACTTAGAACATAGATATTTACTGTCAAAGGAGAATTCAAGACCAAGTCTTCTCACTTCCTGCCAGGGCTATTTCCATTGCACTATCTATACTGTCTTTCTAGATGATGTGTTAGGTAACAATATGTTTATCCAAGATTTCACACATTAGTCTAATAACTTTTAATAATATACCTGGAACTACTAAGTCCATACTAGACAGTGCTATTGATATACGTAAACAGTTTACTTAAAATTTGACCAGTGAGGGGTGGCTGGGTGGCTCATTTGGGTGAGTATCCAACTCTTGATTTCAGTCCAGGTCTTGATCTCAGGGTTGTAAGTTCAAACCCCATGTTGGGCTATGTGCCGGATGTGAAGCCTGCTTAAAAAAAAAAAAAAAAAAGAAAGTAGACCAGTGAAAGGAAGGGTAAGGAAAGGGAGATCGCCAATTTAAATATTTAAACTTTTTATTTATCCATAATTTCTTTATTTTCAAAATATTTTTGCTGTGGGCTTAATGTGTTGTCCCCACAATTCATATGTTGAAGCCTAAATCCCCAGGATGATGGTATTTTAAGATGGGGATTTGGAAGGTGAGTAGGTTGTGATGAGTAGAGCCTTTGTGATGGGAGTAGTACCCTTATAAGAAGAGACTGGAGACACATGATCTCCATCTGCCCTTGCCCATGGGATGAAATAACAAGAAAATGGCCAACTACAAACCAGGAAGAGTGTCCCCACCAGACACAGGACCTCCTGGCATCTTGATCTTGTATTTCCCCAGCCTCTAGAATCCTGAGAAATGAATGTTTGTTGTTTGAGGCCCCCAGTCTATAATATTCTATTATCGCCGCCCAAACTAAGGCTATGTTTTTGTAATTTTTAGTTGGTTTACAATAAATCATCATAAATGCTTCCCTTTAATAGAACAGTTGTTATAATTAACTGTTACATTTTCACTCTCTCTGCCTACAAATGTAGAATTGTGCTCCTTGGTAGCAGTCATAAAAATGACAAAGTCAAGGGGCTCCTGGGTGGCTCGGTCGGTGAGGAGTCTGACTTTGCCTCGGGTCATGATCTCACAGTTCATGAGTTCAAGCCCCACGTCAGACTCTGTGCTGACAGTGCAGGGCCTGGAGCCTGCTTCAAATTCTGTGTCTCCCTCTCTTTCTGCCCCTCCCCTGCTCACATTCAGCCTCTCTCTCTCTCTCTCTCTCTCTCTCTTTCTCTCTCTCTCTCTCCCCCTCCCTCACAAAAATGAATAAACATTTTAAAAAATGATGACAAAGTCAGTACGTGACACTTACTCTGGGACTAAACCAATATCTCATTCTAGACAAACTATTTCCTGTTCTGTGACAATCACGAAAGCCTACCATTCCAAATTCCCTTCAAGAAAGCACTTGCTCTTTCTCTGCAATGAGTACTATGAGTTCACAGTATTCTGCAAGGTTTGCTTCATCCTGGAGAGTGAAGGTCTCATTCACCCAGACAGCCCCCTGTAATGACTGAGCATGATTGGGATACTAGCTTTGTTCATTTCTGCCCAATGCAGAACTCCAGTGGGCAATTCTTGCTTTAGATTTCCCTTGTTCAATTGGCTCAAATTTTTTGAGATCTGCATTTCAGTCTGAAGGCTTAGGCTTTCCTTGCTCAGTTCTGCTTCCTCCTCCCTCTTTTATATTCAGACATCAACGTTTAACAAACCTCTTCCACTCTTAGCTACATCTCAGAATCTGCTTCCAAGAGGACCAAAATGATACATTTTCTAAATTCCCTTTTTCTTCTATTTTCATCAGATGAGGTTGCACATAGTGTATAATCATGCTGGCGTGTACAATCATGACTATACAACAAAAGAAAAAGGAGAGCAAAAGGCATACATTGCAAAGTTATAGACCAGTGACATAAGTGGCTTAACAATCTATTCACCTTTCTTTCCCTCTGGCTCATTAGAATGGCTGCACTTAGGTGACATGGTGAGAGTTGTATTGTGATGGATAGGACTGTCAGAAACTCACTTGAGTATTTAGATATTGCATTAGTGCATTACATTTACAAATAGCTGCAGTCAAGGAAAGTGTGATTGCCTCTCCTTCTGTTATGTTCTCCTGCGTGTTAAGGAAATCAGCTACTGGAGAGTCACTTGATAAAAAACAATGACATATTTTCCTCTCCTCTTCTTACCACTGGCTTTGTGCTGTTCAACTATAATGGAAGCAAACTCCCAATGCTTTTGGTCCACAAAAGTTAGTCTATGAATGAAATCTCTTTTCAACTAGACTTAAATAATTCAAACCAGCAAAAGTAACACAATTAAGATCAGTTCTGCACTGTAAACTAAAAAAAATAAACCAACTTTGTTGAGGAGAGACGTAGAGAGTGAAGACTTGCAAAAGACTCCACCCCATTTCTTGCTCAAGGATTAAAGAAGTCAGCCCTTTCCTTTTAGGGGAGCCATTTTGTGTTTTGTGTAGGTGATTTTAAGGGCTCAATCTCTTCAAATGGCAGGACAACAGGCATTTTCCTCTATCTGCAATAGAAAGAACATCTAACCAATAGACATTTCCTCTAAGGAATTGCTTCTATTCAATTTTTGTGTCTTAAAGAGTGTTGGCATTTTATCCTCACGATATATATTACTAGACCTAATGCTTTAGACTTCTGACACAAAGCACAAAACAGTTACCATGCTGTTAACTCCTTTGGCATTCTATGTCTACTTGAGGAGGCAGGAATTTGCCTCAGGATCTCTGGATCTGTGGATGCTATAATGAGAATGTGTGCTGCTTTGGTTGGCCATAAGTTAGTCATCAATTTTTTTTTGTTTTTTTGGGGAATGGACCTTCTGCCATTATATATGGTCCTGTTGGGAAGGCAATTAACTACCCACTAGACAAACTAAAGAGGCTAGATGCTCCCTTTCCTGAGCAAGCATGTGGCCAAAGGAATTCTCTTCTGAAACTTTAAAACAAACAGGTGAAACCTTGACAGAGGGAATGATTACAGATTTTTTAATCCCAGTGGTGGGGGCTTGGACGGGTTAAAATAGAGGGACTATGATTCTTGTTCCCTGGGTTTTGTCCCTCTGTAGCTTCTTTGATTTCCACCTGTTTCTTTTTTTCTTTTTCAAATGCTTATTTATTTTTCAGAGAGAGGGAGAGAGAGAGAATGGGGGAAGGGCAGAGAGAAAGGGAGACACAGATTCTGAAGCAGGCTCCAGGCCCTGCACTGTCAGCACAGAGCCCGACTCAGGGCCTGAACCCGCCAACTACAAGATTATGACCTGAGCCGAAGTCGGATGCTTAACCGACTGAGCCACTGAGGTGCCCTGAAATCTACCTGTTTCTAGACTAGTCACTATTCTCCCATCATTTCTGTGAAGCCCCACATCTGCTCATGCACGCATACTAATATTCTTCCAAATAAATCTATTTTACTCAAGAAGCTAGAATTGCTTTCTCTTGCTTATAACGAAGAATCTTAATTACACTGATGCCATGATTCTGAATATTACATTTTTTAAAAGGAGATAAGCAAAGCCCTAGTGGGGTATGTATTTGTCCCAATCCTCAAACGCTGAGCATTTACAATTACTTGTGTGAAGAAAGAGTGGGGTGACAGGTGTTGCCATATGAAATGGAAGCCATATCTAGTGACTTTCGATAAATTCCTGTTGTTTTCTTCTATATCCTCATCTCTTTTAGAATGTTTTAGTATGCTGCCTCCATTCTCATACGCTTGAAACTTTTAAGTTTATGTGGGAGAAGGGTCACCCAGGATGAGAACAGATGTGAACACATCCTACATCTCTTGATGAGCTGAGCTTTTTGAGAGTCTGCCTGACAAAAAATACTTTAAAAAAATCTATTCATGCCCAAGAACACTCCGTTGTATCCTTCAGGTGCTCTTGACAACAGTTTAAGATTTAGCTGCTTAAAACTGAAAGTTTAGTGCCAAGATTTTATTGACTTGAGAATAGACATGAGTAAGCACCATAAACATCTTTTCTTAGTGACATCAGAAAGTTGGTTAAGTGTGGTAAAATCATTTTGAAGGAATGAAAGTATGAATTGTTCTGTAAAATATCAATACCAAAAAGCTATTTGCTTTGTAGTTTTAGGTATTATTTTCAGGGTTATTAATTTAAAAATCGAGAAAATAAAAATTATTTATAATGATACACTAGTGTACTTTTCTAGGTTAGGGCCCTTTGTTTTGCAAGTAACATAAAACTCAACTCAGCTGACCTAAATAAGAAGAAAGAATTCATTGGCTTATGTAACTGAGATGTCACACATGGGTCAGGCTTTAGGCACAGTTTGATTCTTGGGATTGTGATATTGCTGAAGTTCTGACTCTGCTTCTTTAAATTTTTCTTACTTTTTCCCTCCTCCTATGGTGTTTTCATCAGGACAGCTTCCATCCTTATAGCAAAAGAATGACAGTCGCAGTCCCCGGCCTAACAGCTATATCCCACATACCCTCTAGATGACAGGAAGGTCCCATACTTTTGTCTCAGAATTCCAAGAAGACCTGAGATTCAGTCTGACTCAACCAGATTATGTCACATGCCCACCACAAACCAATCACTATAGCTAGAGTCATGAAATGTTCCGATTTCCCTGTTTGGTCATACATTCCATCCAAGAGCAATGGTGGGCTCAGCTTCTCCAAAACCACATGAATAAGCTATTGGAAAGGGGGAAAGGGAGGAAAAAGACACGGTAGAGGGAATCCACAAGTGTCCAGTCCTCCTCCCTTACATGGCCAATGTAAATTAGAAACCAGAACTACGTGTACGTGTGGTACAAGGCTCATCCACACCATTTATCACTGTGTCCCAAGGCTCTGAGGTGTGAAACAATGCAAAGGAGCTTCATAATGGGGTGGACTCCTCAAAGTGGCATAGGATGTTGACCTTGTGAGTGTCTCAGAAATATTGGACTAAGAAACAGTGATCCACAGCGATAGAATTCATAATACTCCAAACTCAAAGAACCAGTTTATCCAATAAGATGAAAACAAAACAAAACATTTTTTTCAAAATGACCAGATACTTGTCTAAAGCAAACCACAGGAAAATCTAAATTATTATCAGGAGGATGTGTAGGATAAATCAAACAAGAAAAGGCCTGGTTAGTTTTGTAATTCAGGTATTTAGTGGCATCTAGCCATGCCTGCACCTCCTGTTGGGATGCCCACATCTCCTGGACCAGGTAGGAGTAGGTGCATCCTTGACCATGCACTAGGGCTTAGACAGACACTAACCAGATTTGCCTCATGCTCTTCCCTTTCTCTATGCCAAAATGGCTACCAGTAGCTTTTCTGAATGACTCATTATTTCTTCAGATAAACATGTACCTTCAATTAACTCTTTTCAATCCAGGAACCACTCTGTTTCTTTAAAATATATTTATGTGTCTTGGATAATTATGTGTCAGTTTTAAAGTTTAATTGTATAAGGCTAATCTTATTAGTAAAAATATGATTTTTGTTCCTATATACCAAGTAAATACCTCTTTACTAGTGTTTTATAGAATTTATTAATTTAATAGACATAGATGCAGGGAATGCTTGGCTATCTATTACACATTGGCTATCACACATGCCCATGTTATATTATTTATATATTGTACACCCATGTGATCCAGGTGCCACAAGTCTAATTTTACAGAAAAAGACACTAAATTTCAAAGAGGTCTAGCAACGTTCCTGAGGTCAAACAACTAGTAAATAATAAAGTGAATTCAACTCCATTATTTACCTGATTCCAATGTCTGAGATATATAACTTTCCACATATAACTGCTCTGGGAGAATATTAAGATGGGTCTTGTATTTTCCCCAGTTCATTTTTTTAATGTTTATTTACATGAGAGAGAGAGAGAGAGAGAGAGAGAGAGAGAGAGAAGGGAGAGAGAGAGGGGGAGAGAATCTGAAACAGGCTCTGAACTGTCAACCCAGAGCCTGATGGGAGGTTTGAACTCAGACCGTGAGATCATGACCTGAGCTGAAGTCGGTCACCTAACCAACTGAGCCACCCAGGCACCCTTCCCCTGTTCATTTTTAACTTTATTATTAGAACTGTTAAAAAAGCAAAATTCTTCATACCTAGAAACAATGAACATTCTTAATTTATTATTTCAAATTCTATTATAAATTATTAATTTATAAATTATTTATAAGTTATTAATTTATTTTATTTATTCTATGCCTGACATGGGCAAATCCCTATAGAGAAGAATATATAGTGGTATATAATGATGATGAGGACCCATCTTTATTTGCAATGAAGCAAATTATGCACCAGCATTAATAACTGTTTGATCTGAGAGCATGTTAGATGTTAGATGATAGTTATAGAGAAGATGTTAGAAAGTTATATATGTTCTAAAAAATAGAAAGTTATATATGTTTGTTGAAAGAATACTATGAAATCTACAAGGAGGTTAGGCAATCAAGGGAGGCTTCAATGAAGAGGTATCCTATGAGCCAAGAAAAATGGGAGAAATTTTGTAAACGGAGATTAAGGAAGTATCTTCTACTACAGGAAAAAAAAAACCAATATGAACAAAGCAAAAGAGTAAAGAGTATATTTAAGGAATACAAAACAGTACCGTTGAACCAAGGTGAAGATTTCCACTGTCACACTGAGAAGTTTACAAAATTCAATAAGCAATAGGGATCCATTGAAGGTTTCTGAGCAGAGAAATGATATGTTCAAATTTACAAGTTTGAGAAGATTAATGAGGATGTCTAGAATGGATGCAACTTGAGTAAAGAGAAAGCATGGGGACTCACCTGCTAAGTATACTGAAATATATCAAGTAAAAAATAATGAAGTGCCGATCTAGGGCACAATAATGAAAACAGAAAATAAATAGAGAATTTGTTCAAGAGACCTAGAGGCCCAATCTTAATGACTTGCCGAGTATAAAAAAGGAGGCACCTTGAAATTGGAAGAGCCAAAGTAAATCTACTCCGAATGTTTACCTAAGGCCTTGCCCTCCTCAAATAACCTCCATAGCAACAAGGGAGCCTGTTATCTGAGTGTGTCATATCCTCTTGCTTGAAACCTAGAAATCACCTGTGAGTCACCTCTGGCACTATAAGAAATAATTAATTCCAAGCCTTCCATGGTGGGATTAAATCAGTCTCTTATTTGGGGATTATTAAGGGGTTCGGGCAGGGGCCGCTTGTTTATGAAAGGGCTTCCATGTGATTCTGTTGTGCGGTTGTGCCCTAAGGCTGATCGCTGGTCTACAGGATCACATCCATCCTACTTAGCAAGCCTACGCACACCCTGACCTGTCTCTCTGGCCTCATTCAGGCTTGTGGAAGAACTCAAAACTCCCTAAACGTGCAAGGCTCTTTCAGGCCTGTGCCGTGGCTCATGCTGTCTCTTCACCTGGAATCCCCTCCCTGCCTGTCTGCCGGTCAAGAGCCAGCTGACTTGTCCCTCCTTTGAGAAGCCATTGCTTATTTCATCAGAAGCAGACATAACTGCTACCTCCTTTACCTTTTTTTAAAAAAGGTTTAATGTTTATTTGTTTTTGGTAGAGAGAGACAGAGTGCAAGTGAGGGAGGGGCAGAGAGAGAGGGAGACACAGAATCCAAAGCAGGCTCCAGGCTCTGAGCTGTCAGCACAGAGTCCGACGCGGGGCTCGAACTCACAAGCCATGGGATCATGACCTGAACAGAAGTCGGACGCTTAACCAACTGAGCTGCTCAGGCTCCCCAGCTGCTACCTCCTTTATAGTTTCACTGCTTTTTTTTTTTTTTTTTTAGACATCTACCTTGTTCTTAATTCTGTCCATGTGTCAATCTGCCTCTATTAATGAAACTCCTTGTGCCTAGCACTGCCCCAATTTATATTCATTATATGAATGTTTACAAGTATTGTGCTTTTGTTGGGGGGAAACACAATGATTTCACTGCCACCAGAAACACTAAAGGTAATAGATGACAAAAAAGCGAAGAGTTAACCATTGCAATTGCACTAGTCTGATACCTTGCTATTAATTTGCTTAACATGAAGAAGGGTAGAATTTGATGGGGGTGATTCCATTCGTTCACGGTCAGTTTTAAGCACCAGCCAGATATCCAAGTAGAGGTGCCCAGCAGGCAGCTGTAAATATCCTTCAGTCATGAAAGATATCCCAATGAGAGAATATGTGAAGGGAAGAGACACTGGGATGGTTAGCATCCTTTAACATGGTTACTTCAGAGAGTAAAACAAAGGTTCTTGCTGTGCCTTTTATGAGAGTATGGCCAATTATAAATCTCCAGATAAGGACAATTAAAATGGAGGTGTGGGGGAAAGGGATCTGGCATCCAGTTCTATGCTCTGTACTCTTCTCCCCAAATCCTACTATGGAACATGCAGGCTTCCACACACAGCTTCTATTTAGGCTCCTGGAAGGAGACGTGTGGTCTTTGCCCAGCTTCTGCCTGGGAGTGAGGAAGTTAATTTTTTTTTTCACGTTAATGTTTCTGAGTTTCAATTTGTTCATGTGCCCAATGAGGTGAAAAATACATAGCCTTGGGGTGCCTGGGTGTCTCAGTTGGTTGGGCTTCCAACTTTGGCTCAGGTCATGACCTCACAGTTCTGAGTTCATGTGCTGACAGCTCAGAGCCTGGAGCCTGCTTCAGATTCTGCGTCTCTCTCTCTCTCTCTCTGCCCTTCCCTGCTGGCTCTCTGTCTCTGTCTCTCTCAAAAATAAATAAACATTAAAAAAAATTAAAAGAATATGTAGCCTACCTATTTTAAGGAATTATCATGAATATTAATATATGCAAAAAACCTCTGTAACCTGTGTGGCACTGTAAAAAGTGAGAAGTGATTCTTTTTCTACTGATACCAAGATCTTTTTCTTGTGTCAATTCTATTAAATTTTTCAGATGCCCTGTATACTGCCAAATATCACTAAATTTTGCTCTTTTTCTTAAAAAAATTTTTTAATGTGTTTTATTTATTTTTGAGACAGAGAGAGACAGAGCATGAGCAGGGGAGGGGCAGAGAGGGAGACACAGAATCCGAAGCAGGTTCCAGGCTCTGAGCTGACAGCACAGAGACCGACACGGGGCTCGAACTCACAAACTGCGAGATCATGACCTGAGCCGAAGGCCTGATCGGACGCTCAATGGACTGAGCCACCCAGGCACCCCTGCTCTCTTTTTCATGATCAATATACCCATATTTCCAAATCTCACTGACAGACATTTACAAAAATAATTTAATTAGTTTTTACAAATCAAATTTAATATTTTTCTACAGTCTTTCTATTCAGAATATATTCATTTCTCTTCTAAGCCCCGAGAAATCCATCCAAAATTCATCATGGCCTGGTTTATGCAGCCAATAGGAAATATCAAGAGTGGGTAGACTTTCCTTTCTGGAAGAATAGCCAGGTTTAAATCACCGTCACCAGTGGTGTGCTAGTTACCCCTGGAAGTTCTCTGAGGACTTTGAGGGTCAGGGATTCTAAAATTCCAACATGGCCTACCTAGAAAGGAAGTCAACTGTGGCCATCAACTGTTGTCTCCTGACTCACTCATCAAAAGCTGCAAAGTGTAACTCAGGACCACCGGGCAAAGGCATGTTAGACAAGAAGGAAGGTAAGAAGTTTCTATGGAAGCAGAAAGGCATGTCATCTCAGGCTCATCAGAACCCCCTGGCATCATATAGAGACCACAGTCAGGCCAACCATGCCTTCTAGTAATAACGTATGGACTCTGTGATTTTGACTTTGTTTTTAAATTAGGAAAGAGAGGATTTATTTGACATTGTTTTTCCTAGCACTCTGTATATTAACATCATTTATTTAAAGTATCCACCACAAAGGATACATTTCCTGATATTCTATCACATTTATTCTCTCAAGAAGACTATAAGCAGGAGAAGAGGTTTTCAGATACCCTCATGGGAACTGGAAGAGGAACTAACATTCATAAATTGCCCCTTCCATGCCAGGCAGAATGCTAGGGTTGTGCAGGGACAACATTTAACTTAATGTTCACAACAGTCTTTTGAAGTAGCCAGGTAGCATTGATCCCCACTTTACAGAAGCTCAGAGAGACTAAGTCATTTGTGCAAGGATGTAGAGTTAATAAATGGAAGGATGGGAATTTAGACCCATATGTCCAAAGAATTTGTTAGATTAGAAAAGAACAGGTACTGAAAAGAACACACTCTTGTGGATCCAGGTAAATTACCAAAAATTTTTCAAAACTAGAAATATCTCTTTACTGCTGAGTTGTACATAGTTTATATATCTGTAACCCAATTTTGGAGTAGTTCACAGTAAAAACAAAAAAAAAAAAAAAAAAAAACCTTTAAATAGGTGCCCACCCAGACAAATCCCGGGACTTTTGTATTTTTGCTTTGTGGTTGGCTTATTTTTGTATTTTTCAAACGTTCAGTAAGTATAATTCTACAGGAAACAGACCCTGAGATGGACATTATCTGCTCTTGAGACCTGTAACCGAGGGAGGGAAGCAGGATTAGCAGAGGGACTCTGAGAAGGGATATACTTCCAGTAGAGGCCTTGTGCCATTCCAGAGTGAACTCTGAAGCTGGAATCAAGCCTCCCAGTAGTCCATGCAGGCAAGAAGACTTGGCCCTGGTACCCTCACAGGTAGCATTGGGTATGAGGAGGGGGCACAACCCTGGTCTATGCTGCTTCCTTCCTGAGAAGTTGATTCCTGGGAAAGCAAGGGGAGGGGGGGCACTCAGTCACACTGCCACATGCACTACAGCCCCCTCCTGTGTCTTTGGGGCCCATTGATTCTTATAAGCTTGCCTGGTATGAGGCCAACTCCTCCTGGATTCTGGATGGTCTCATTTCCTGAGATAATTTATAAAAGAACGGTTAGTCATGTAAACGTCAGCCCGCATGGCTGTGCTGGTCTTGAGGCCACAAGAGATACTAATTACTCTTCATTCAAAATTACTCACACTTCTCCTCCAGGGCTTACCCATTAGAGTGCCCAGATGTGGCCATGCTTGTGGCAGACAAGATGCTCCTTTCTTTCTGTGTGGTGGACTTTTTTTCTGGATGATATCTACACCAAGCATATAGTCCTTGCCTGCATTTTATGTTAGAGTATCTCCTAGTAGACTGCCCATGTTGGGTATTTTTCCCATTACCGGTACATAGAGTAATAGTATATCACAACCAATGGATTCCTGGATTCGGTAAATATTCCCCACGCTAGTGGGTGTCCCCATAGTTGCCAGGTCCTAATTCCTGGAAGTTTTGAATGTTACTTTATATGGTAAAGTCTTTGCCAACGTGATTAAGTTAAAAGTCTGGAGATGGGACATTATCCTGGATTTTCCAGCCCTAAATGCCATGACACGTGTCCGTAAAAGAGACAGGCAGAGGGAGATTAGATGCATACAGAAGAGAAGGCCATGTGATGGCAGAGCAGAAAGAAATGTGAAGATACTGTTCCTAAAGACTAGAGTGAAGCAGCTTCAAGTCATGGAATGTCAGCAGCCACCAGAAACTACCATTGGCAAGGAATGGGATCATCATCCAGGCCTCGGGAGTGAGCGCAATCTTGCCAACAGCTTGATTTTGGGCATCTGGCTTCTGGAACTGTGAAAGAATAAATTCCAATTGTTTCAAGCCACCTAATCCGTGGTGATTTGCTACACCAGCCATAGGAAATTAATGTGCCCATTGTACTACTCCCAAGACCCTGCTCTCCATTGGCTCCGTTCCTTTTGTGTGTTTATATGCAACTTCTAGAGACACGAGGAGCTAGGCTGGAGCTTATGTAGTAATGGCAGGGTTCTCACACCAGCTCTGGAATCAGACAGCCTGGGTTTGTATATTGACTCAACCAATTTCTAGCTTTGTGACCCCAGACACATGGTTTAACCTTTTTAAACCTTAGTTTCTTTACCTGCAAAATGGGGAGGAATATTGCATCACATAGCCATACTGTGAGGATTATATTAGATGGCCACATGAAGTATTAACAGAGCATCAGGTACAATGTAATGCTCATTAAGCATTAGTTACTACAAGTCACATATATTTTAATCAAATTCTAGATACCAAAATGATACCACTTAATTAACATAGTTTGATTAAAGTTATGCTGCTAGTATGTATCAATCAATGCAAATAAACATGTTAGCTACGTATTCATTAAGGATTTACTATGTCAGGCAACTCTTTGTGCCTTAGTTTTTCAATCCGAAAAATAAGGATAATAGTAATAGTGGCTTTAAAGGGCTAATGTGAGGATTAAGTGGGGGCAATTCACATTGAGCACTTAGCACACTGCAGGGCACATAAGAAACACACATTTTCATTAGTACCTTTACGCCACATCTCACTTAATCCCCACACAGGCCTCTAAAACTGGTACCATTGTTACCTCATTGTATAGACAAGAGTTAGAATAAATCGTTCGAGTACACACTGCTAGTATCTTCTAAGCCAGCATTCATGCCCGAGTCTGTCAGATGACAACCTAAGATCTCCGTCACTTACAGCTACCAATGCAAAGTAACTTTTACCATTTAGAGCTTATCATTTCAGTAAGTATTCTAAGTATACTTTCTAGCATGTAGGAGGTCTCTAAGTAATCTCTCTACCATAGAGGAATGTCTTATTGTTGAGAATAAAGGAGCTTGTGAGCAATTAACCTGTTAGAAGTTTTTGGGCACTAAGAAACATTAGCAGATAATTACCAAGTTCTCCTATCTCCCAAACATCAGCATCACTAAGAAACCTTTAAAATGGCTGTGTTCCATAATAATTGTAAAAAATTCTATACTTACCTACATGTCAATGATAAGTACGACAAGATTCCTGGAAATATAAGAATACTAAGCCCACCAATACTTTGAAAATGTCTTTCTGGGAATAAAAGTGATTATGAGTCACTAAATAAAGCTGTTTTGTGTATGAAGACAGCAACATTATTTCTTAAATTTTTAATTTTATTTATTCATTTATTTATTCAACACTTACTGGGTGAGTGCCTAAGACATGCTGGGCATTATCCTAGGCAAAGAGGTTTCACTGATGAAAAAGATTTAAAGTCTCTCAAATAAAGCCTACTCTCTGGTGTTTGGAAATTAATCAGCCATCCTAGTAGAAAATATCCAATAGTAAATAAGGGACTAAGTGACAGCAATCCATTCATTAAACCATTACTGATCGTTTGTTAAGTAACCATTGTGAGGATATAAAATGAAAAAAAAAATTACGTATTCTTCTCCAAAGGAGCTTGAAGCCAGTTTTAATTCTACTGTGAGACAGTGTGAAATGTGAGAAGTTAGGATGGGTTCAAACAAGTGAACAAAATTCACTTCCAGATAGGAGACCAAGGTAAGGAGCTTCATAGTAGCTGAAAAGGTGAATTTTTAAGGGTGTGTGAGGTTTAACATATAGGAAGTGATGGGGAACGTGAATGAGAAATGGCATCCTCAAAATAGGGAGGCATGTGAGCAGAACAGGAAAGCAATGAATAGCAAACAGTCTAGCTAGGCTGGAGGAGAGGGATTGTGTAGACAGCCAGGGTGAAATACAAGAGGACCATGGATTTAATCAGATCACAGAGCCTTTGACAGCCAGACTGTATTCAGGAAATACTAGTTTTGATGCAGCGAATGACACGCTCAGAGTTATACCATGAGGAGTTTAAATAACGGTGAGGGTTTCGGAGTGATAAAACACTAAAAACAAGGACACCACTTGGCACATTATTACAAGAGACCAAGTGTAAGGGATGGGCGCTTATCTGAGATGGTGATAATGGGAATGAAGAGAAGACAGTGGCCAACAATTTGTTTTCTGCTGTGGAATAGGTAAGATTTTGTGTGTCCATGTGTGCCGGTCAGGGAGGGTGAGGAGAAAGCAGATGAAGCTGCATTAATAGAAACGAGGATGAGAAAAATGTGGATGAGAATAACCTAATTGACTTGAGATCTAAACGACAAAGGCATGAGAACTTCCACTCTCTCTGTGCTTTGGTTTCCATTTCTTCATTTGGTAGACTGCTGGTTTCATACTCTTTCTGAGTCTAAATATGTCAAGATTCAAGTCAAATGAGAGGCTCAATACACTCACTATTTATTAAATGTCTATCCTAGACTAGGTACCAGATATGTTTCTTGATAGCAGAGTCATTTTTTCCTCTCTTCATAGTTTCTGTAAGGCCTCATCTGTACCTTTGGCGGGACATTCAATACTTTTTACCTTGAATTCCAGATATTGAGGTACCTCCTACCTCCTCTAATAGGCTGTGAGTGTCTTGGGGGAAGAATCCATATCTGTCTTGTTTGTATTTCAGTGTGGTGCACTCAACAGACATAAAATAAATATTTGTAATTTGAGCTTATGAAGTCACATAACGTTTGAGATAGCCCAGTAAGAGTTTTGATAGTAACTACTCAATTCCATTCAATACCCACAGTTAGCTTCTGGTTGCCTAATAACCAATTACCAAGTAGCTTATTAGTTTACTACAATATTAATACAGTCCATTTATTAAAATGACTCAAATTACCAAGGTGAATATTTCACAGCTCACTCATTTCAGGCATATTAACAATAATAGTGTAATTATATCTTAATTCAATAATTTATCAAAAATGTCTAATGAATAGTTGATCCAGGCTGTATAAACTTTTTTTCCTATTAACCTAGTCATATAGGTTGTTGAAAAATAACTTTGAGTTTGTGTTGTGATTTATCACATAACACATATATGCTAGCTTGAGCCATAGCTAATAAAGTTTTCATATTTCTAGTGAATAAATGCTAGAACACAGAAAGGACACTTTAGTAACATTCCAGATCTAGTGATAGCTTTTAATAAATACAAAAAAATGAGAACAACAATGCCTCGTGGTCCTGAAGGATGAGTAATTCAAGCCAGAACCAGAGAAACTATGGAAAGACTTGAGACCCTCCAAAAACACATATGGAGATCCCTGGTTGGGGCTGACAAGTTTAGAAACCATGCTGACCAACCAGGATAGGGCAAAGGACAGAGAAAGTCCAATATTCGAATATCCAGGCAAGTGGTTGGGAAAAGATCCTCTGTCAAAATTGAAGGGGCAACATAAAGCTGACAGAAAAGTAGATTTGAGAATTCGCTAAGAATGGGG
The DNA here is from genome assembly GCF_027475565.1 of Acinonyx jubatus. Lineage (NCBI taxonomy): Eukaryota > Metazoa > Chordata > Mammalia > Carnivora > Felidae > Acinonyx > Acinonyx jubatus. The sequence goes on along the minus strand of NC_069394.1, from coordinate 68,779,320 downwards.
ATCTTGGAAACAGGCCATTTCTGGGAAGTCATTGTATGCTTCCCATACAGAAATGAACAAGGGCTAGAAGACACATCCAGAGTCTGCAGGTGGAGTTTAGAGGATGCATCTGGTAGGGGTGAGACCTAATAGGACAGAGATATGACCAACTCTTAACAACATCAGAAGCAGAATAGTCCCAAAGGTGGACATGGCCTAATCCCTGGAGCCTGTGTGAGTATGCTACCTGACATGGCAAAAGGGACTTACAGTTGTAATGAAAGTTAGGGACCTTAAAATGGGCCAATTATCTAGGTGGGCTCCAGGTAATTACATGAGCCCTTAGAAGCAGGGAACTGTCTTCAGCTGGGAGGAGAGATCAGTGAGATGATGCAGAAGGAGAGGTCAGAGAACTTCAAAGCATGAGAGGGACTTGCCCTACTATTGCTAACTTTGAAGATGAAGGAGATCACAAGCCAGGAAAATGTGGTAGCTTATAGAAGCTGAGAACCACTCCCAGCCAGCATCCAACACAGGAAACTAGACCTCAGTCCTACAACTGCATGAAACTGAATTCTGCCACTGACATGAATGAGTTTGGAAGTGAATTTTTTTTCAGAGCCTCTGGTAAGGAGCACAACACTGCTGATAGCTTGATGTCAGCCTTGTGAGTCTCTCAGCAGTTCCCAGCTCAGCCCTCTGGTCTTCTGGACTACAGAACTGTAAGATGATAAATTGGTGTTGTTTTAAGGCACTCAAATTGTGCTCATTTGTTATGGCAGGGATAGGAAACTGATTCAGGTATCAAAAGACACCCTATAATTGTCAAGTGGCATGAATGGCTCAGAAAGGATTTTGGATATTGCCCCTTTTTTTTTGAACCTTGAAATTCAGTAAAGTAACACATAATGTGTGATTTGAACTAAAAGTTTTGAGTTTTAGTTTTTTATACGTCTTACTGTCTCTATAAAAATGCCTCACTACGTATTTATATTAAATTATCTCAGGTAAATAATTATCCATTTAACTGTATAAATTTCCCTTGCTACATTTGATTCAACTATAACCAATCTTGTTTCAGATTATAGTAATTAGGGCATTGAAGGAAAATTAGAAACATGAGTAAATATTTTTAATGAGTTGAATAACATCATATATATTGTAGAGATCTCTGAAACTTCTTTGAAACAGTAGCAACTGAATACAAATTTATCAAATATGAAGTTAGAATGATTTCAGCAAAGGAGAAAAGCTTTTTTGGTGACTATTTAGCCCCTTGATCTTGACACATGGCATCCCATACCTGAATCATCGTACTTGGCTAGAACAACCATTTACAATGCTCCATGCAGACCCTTTCCCGATGAGCCAGGCTTGCTCTGAATGCCCACTTTAAAAGTGATAAAATGCTTCTAGTTTCAAAATTGCACATGTAATTGTAGGATTACTAAATGATGCCTCAGATGGATCAGCTTTGTTTTAAGAAGAACTCTGAGATTGTTTGAATGAGAGACTCTAGAAACATAAAACTTCCAATTCACCTTCTCCTCCTAAGGAAAAGGTTTCAATGTCATGTAGCTGATCTTCCTTCAATGTCTGTAGTCTCCTCCAGAGTATTCTAGGCATAGGGTTGATACTCAATTAATTTATCTTTCATTGTCACAAGCATGGACTTTCAATTTTTATTTCTCCTATCTTTTCAATACTAGCTTATCATTAAAACTATGTTGGAATACAGTAGAAGAACACATCATACGGACATTTTTTTTTCCTTTTCCACCAGAAGTGATAAGGGGAGTTGAAGTTGGGGAAGATAGACTTTCAAAAAAATAATATTAGAACATGTATCTTTACATATTTGTTCTATAAATAAGTTTACTCATATAAGCTACTGAAGGGCAAGTTAAAAAATTCTTATCATTGGAATACAACTTTAAATCACCTCCCAGATGGCATGTTTGAATTATAAATTAAGCTATATGGTTTAATAATTGCATGATCTTGAGAAGTTATTTTAACGTATCTTAGTCTTTATATTGGGATTATCAAATCACCTCACAGTTTGTTGTAAGGATTAAATGAAATGAAATGATATTGATGAAGTGTTTATTAAAAGTATCTGGAATGTAGTCAGCTCTCAAAAAACATTAGCAATTTTTTATTAAAAATGGCAGTTAACATGGAGAGGGAAAAAATCAAATGAAGATTAGGAGTCCACATAAGCCACATAAGTGCCATATGGCACATACTCAAGGAAGCCAAAAATTATGGCTTTTCACCAGCATCTATAATAGATAATTCCAGTCCAGATGTAATTTGTCAATCATGGGTCAGTTTTTACCATATGAAATATGGCTCCATAATGTCGTTGGCACATACCATCTTGAGCAAGTTATCTGTAGAACAGAGCTAGAGACTTGCCGAAGGTCAAATTCTCACGCAGCAGGAGAATAAGTATTATGAACCAGATAAAAGGTAGATAACAACTGCGACTAAGTGAATTATTGAGAAATGATATGTTGGGGTATAAACATAAAACTGCTCTTTGTCAATAGTTCACTCCACCGGGGTGCTCCCTGCCAGCCTCTGTCAGAGCTGCACTGCAATCCAAAGACCTTCCCATCCAACCTTCCTTTCCTCTCTCCCTTCCAAGGTGTGAGCCTGGCACTGTGGACTGAACGTTCTCCTGCTGATGTCTGCTCTCTCTGCACCTTATCGTTCATGGCATTTCCCCTCATTAAATCTCTTAAAACTTTCGGTGTCTGTTGCACAAAGGATGCTGATGTGAGACAAACTCTGCACAGTCTACAGAAAATCATGTTATTAGGGAAAGGAATAGAAAGATGATATCCACCACTTCTCCCACTTCACCAAACCATTTCCTCTGGGGGAAACAGAGGGTGTAATGTTATATATAAGGCTTTCAGCTTAAGGAAGTTTTTTTTTCTTTCTATCTTTCTTTTTTAAGATGAGAATTAATGTAAGATGGATAAAGACAATCTCTCAAAATAAACAAGTCAAACCCATTAAAATGTGAATTTCATCACCAGATCACATTTGGATTCTTCAGAATACACACATCAAACTATTCTCATTGAAGGAGTATGTGTGTTGTCATTTCAACCTTATAAAAGAAGCAAAAAAACAAAGGAGTGACAAGTAAAGGATTAAAAAAAAAATCTTCCATCTGTAGTTTGATTAGTCTTCAGAACAAATCTTCAAAGCCCCTATTCCACTGCCCTTGCTCCCTCCCTTCTCTGGATTTGTGTCTGAGCTTGGGGAGGCTCCTGAGGGCCAAGCTCTGGGTCAGGACAAGTCCCTTTAATCCTGGGGTCACCTGGTACTCTCTCTGGCTCTGTTTGCCCAGAGACTCCTTCCAGACAACATTTTGCTGGGTCCACAGAGCTTCACCTGAAAACAGGTATGGCTACTTGTGTTCTCAGGCCCCTCAAACCCTTTCTGGGGTAGTTCTACAACCATGTGGCTCTACTCAAGAAGGATGCTAAAGGGCATCTCTCTCTATGCAGCATCAAGGACCTTGCCCTTGCTTACCATTAACTCTTCTATGCTTTGTTCATCCAGTAGCTTTTTTGAACTGGTGAAGAAGCCCTGCTTCCTCTTAAAAATTTTGTCTGTGCCCCTGACCCTCCAGCTTCCCCTGAAGGCATAGGCTTCAGTAACAGAAAAGCCAAAAGATAGCAGACCTTCTGACTGTTGTTCTGTATATGCTTCTCCTGGGGCAACAGGCACAATAGCAACCATCTGCTTTGAAAGGGAAAGAGAAAGGGGGAAATACCAAGAGAGGGAGAACCATATTATTCTGCCACTTCAGCATATGGCTGCACAGTAAATTAAAGTTTTAGCATTGAGAAGAACACTACGGGTTTTCTAATGCTGTCTCCTTTTGCATCTTCTCTATTATATGTTCCTGACAGATGGTCAAACAGACTCCATAATTCCACAGATAGATAATTCAGTTCCTCATAAGAGAGTGCATTCCAGAATTGTTAGACTTCTTAGCAAGTCCGTCCTTATATTGGATTGGCATCTGTTTCCATCAGGGGCTGCAGAGGATGTCCATCATGGTCCAAGAAACATTGGTCTTGGACCTAAACAGACAGAGATGGTTCAAATAGTCTCTGTAAGCTTTGGTTTCTTCATCTACAGAATAAAGTTGATAATATCTATCATTCAGAATCCTAGGGAAGGTTAAATGATACAAACATATATTTCCTGTTACAGTGTTTGTTTTGTCATGGTAGATGCTTGCTTAATATTACTTCTGTGTAGTAATGGTCCAGAATCATTCATTCAATCACTCATAAAATATTGGTTTAACATTTTCTTGTTGCAAACCCTGGAATAGACCCTGATAACATATCAGAGAATAAAACAAACTTATATTTTGTCTAAAGGAGATATAGTGTATCCAAAGTAAACACTGAATTGCAAATGTTAGAAGTGCTATGAAAGAAAACACCAGGGTACTAAGAGAGCTCATACAAAGAAAGCATAAAGAACAACTTCACCTTCTGTTAAACACCTATGCGCTCATGCACGTGTGCACGCGCGCGCGCACACACACACACACACACACACATACACAAGCATAGTGTATTGTCTCCCTCTACAAAGTCTTTTTATCTCAAGAATAAACATTTCAGTGTTTTCATCCATTCTTCAGATAGAATGGTTATGGGATGGCTAAAATTTTCTATTAAAATACAGAACACTGAAAGGTCCTTTCTTAAATTAACCTTGAGGCTAATAAAGTTTTTAAGTCTCCTTCGACATGTAAAATAGCAATGGCGAACATTTGCATTCCTTTTATAGTTTGCATATTCCATATATCAACTTTCATTTGCTGTCATATTTGTTTTATAATGTTGGGAGGGAAAATAAGTTTTAACAGCAACTATGAACTATTTCCTCTGGGGAACTTATTTTAAAGTTATAAGATATCTAGACAGAGTTTCTAAATTTCTCCTCATCACTAGACCCACTGCGGTTGTGAAGTGACTAAAAGTGCTTGCGTATTATCCCTTCTAAGTAGACGCCTGGACCAAATGCATCTAGTCTGGTGCATCTTCTGTCTACCTGGATATGTGCTTTTATATTACATGGCACCCATAGACCAAGTCCCTTCCCTCCATTCTCCTGCACATTCTAGTATTTAAGTCATCAGTTTGATTTCTCACATACTTCATTTCCTTCCGTTTTTAAGAATTTATACTGGGCATTGCCTATACATTTTGCCTTTCAGGCAGGCATGGATTTGATCCCATCAGAAGTCCCCAAACATTTAATTTAGACTATTTATCCCATTAATGTACATTCCACAATGTCCTCCTGATAAGCCTCGTTTTCAAACCTCAATAGATAATGTGCTTATTCTTAAAAAAATGTTTTTCTCTTTCTTTATAAAATGGACATCATTGGAACTGACTACACTTTTATGTTAGAACACATTTATTTTTATTTATTTATTTATTATTTATTTGAGAGAGAGAGAGCTTGAGTGGAGGAGGGGGCAGAAGGAGAGAAAGAGAATCTTAAACAGGCTCCATGCTCAGCACGGAGCCTGAGTGAGGGCTCAATCCCATGAGCCAGGGATCATGACCTGAGCCAAAATCAAGAGTTACACACCTAACTGAGCCTCCCAGGCATCCCTACATTGGAACGCATTTTACTTTTTTTAGGTTTTTTTAAAAGTTTATTTTTGAGAGAGAACGAGAGATGGAAAGAGCAAGCAGGGGAGGGGCAGAGAGAGAGGGAGAGAAAGAATCCAAAGCAGGCTCCACCCAGTCAACACAGAGCCCGATGTGGGGCTTGAACCCACGAACCATGAGATCATGACCTGAGTGGAAGTCAGATGCTCAACCAACCAACCCAGGCATGCCATTAGGCATGAACATTTTAAATAATGTTCATATATTCTTACTAATCCCACCCAGGTACCCAGAATTCCTCTGGCCCTATCAGAATTTCCTCTGCTATATCTTTGTTTCTCTGACCCAGAAATTATATAAATTTGAACATAACTATGAGATTTAGTTAACTATCCCTGTAAAGAGACTTATGAAGTGACGGTTTGGGCCTGTACACTCTCTAAGGAAGACTATGAAACACTGAATCTCAGCTTCCTCAGGTGTTAGCAAAAGAGGCTCATTGGCATCTGGCTACCTGGCTAGCACAGTGAACAACAAACACATAAAGAAAAACAAAAAAGAAAAAACGGATAGTGTAAGTTGATGAGAAGGAGAAGAATGCCAAAGGATCTTTGGCCTTGCTGCACGCATACTTTGGTCTCCCTCTTGGCCCACCTTGCCCATCCTAAGTAGCTTCCTCTGGATAAGCTGGTCGGGCTGTGCACCAATCACAGGGCTTACCCCAGTGAGGCTTGTGTGCCAAGTGGGCACTTCCTGATTACACACATTCACCAGCAGCTATGACAATGGGGGCAGAGCGTAACAAGGCAGGCACTTGTCCCTGAAAGAAGGAAGAAATGTCATCCTCCCCCTGTGAACAGATATGGCTGTTCTCACTGTCTCCCTTGAAAGCCTCATTCTCTGCAGTACAAGATATTATGCCAAGGCAGATGTACAATCTGGGAAGTTTTCCAAATTCGTCACTGAACAGCACAAGGTATTCAGCTTCAGCGCCTCCGTGGAAGTTTCCGTCTCTGTCTCAGTCCGCCTGGCTGGTAGCACTAACAAGTAGACAGTTGTCCAGAAGCTGGCTAGGTAGGAACCCAAGCATTGTGACAGAGGTACTCCCAGCCAGTTTCCCAGTTGCAAACTGAGAAGCCTATAAGGTTTTCCCTGACAGCTGCACACATTTCGCACAAGCAGAACGTTCCACTGACGAAGCTTGAGTTTGTCTGGATAAACCACACTCCGGGCAAGTGCAAAGTCACGAGCTTCACTGTACAGGGTCTATGAAGGAAGACAAGAACGACAGCCGTTGTTACTGCTTCAGCACCGGTGGAGGGTCACACTGTTAACCACTTCCACGGTCTCCATTGTGTTCCCTGATACTTGGGACCATAACTGGAAGCCATGGACTGAATTATGAAGACAACAATTTGTTCCTCATGCTATAATGCAAGAGGGTATCAGACTCACAATCCTTGTCATCTGTAACATAGGATCAAGTTGTCCAACTTTCCGAGGCCTTTAAAAACATTCACATATCTTAGAGATCCACAGTTTCAAGTGTGCAGTTCAATGTTTTTATAAGTGCTTGAAGCTAAGTAGCAACCCGTGCTTCTTTGTCATGCATTACCCATTATCTCCTCCTCTGTGAAAGAGCTTTCAGCACTGAAGCAGGTGTTATTGTAAAGAGGCTGACTCAAATGAACCTTGGAGGATCTTAAGTGCCTCCGATCTGGAATATAACCTGAGAAAGAGAATGAGGTGTGCTCGTTCCATTGTCTCTGGCTCTAAGCACTGTTGCAAATGTATGACTTAGGGGGCAGAGTGGGGGCAGTTGAGGCACAGCACAAGGGTGGGTGCTCTCACAGCAAGCTGGCCTAAGTTAAAGAAAACAGAGGGCTCTTGCAGGTTTTCACATAGATTTCCAATTGTCTCAAGATTTCAAAACTTTTTTTAATGTTTATTTATTTATTTTGAGAGAAAAAGAGAGAGAGAGAGAATATGAGCACGAGTAAGGGAGGGGCAGAGAGAGTGGGAGAGAGAGAATCCCAGTCAGGCTCCGTGCTGTAGGAGCAGAGCCTGATGCGGGTCTTGATCTTTCAAATCATGAGGTCATAACCTGAGCAGAAATCAAGAGCTGGATGCTTAATCAACTGAACCACCCAGGCACCCCCCAAATTTTTAACTTTAAATGTAATTTTTAAGATTCTGTTTTTGGTGGTGAATTTTTTTTTTTGTTTCTAATCAAAGGGAGAAAGAAAAAAAACATTTTGTGTATTTGAAAGTGCTCAATTCTAAAATTCTTAATAGAGTCCATCTGGCCCTGTCTTTTCTGGGTTCTATCTTCCTCTGTTGCCTCATCTCAGACCACTTGCCTCTGTGAATGGAAAGAGACTGCTCTGCTTTTGTTTTTTATGTTGTTTTACTAGCAAAATTCATCAAGGCTGGGCTTGTGGAATTGATGAGATATGAGCTAGACTACTTTATCAGTTAGCTATTGCTGCATAACAAGCCATATTAAAACACAGTGGCCCCAAGGAACAAAAATTTGTTATTGCTCATGAGTCTAAGGTCGCTTAGTAGGTCTTCTGGCATAGTTAGAAATACACAGGCATCTGTGTTCAGCTCTGAGTCAGGCAGGCAGCTCCACTCAGCCTAGCTGAGTACCCTTTCATGTTCCAGGACTGCACTGCAGGAGACAGGCCTGTAATGGACTTGACTGTTGTCCACATGATCTGACATTGTCCTAAAGACCATCCTGGGCTTCTTCCCAAGTCATAACAGGGCTCCAAGAGAGAGAATGAAAGCTCTCAAGGCCACTTGAAACCTAAGTTCAGACCTGGCAAGCTACATTGCTCATTCTATTGGCCAGAGCAAGTCTAGAAGCCAGTCCAGATTCAAGAGCTGGAGAAATCAACTCCACCTCTTAATAGCAGGGCCTGCAAAGTCATACACCATATTACAAGGGGTATAGGGACAGCGGCCATTTTTTTTCAATCAAGCCATCACAAGCTTTAAGGATAAGTAGGAGCCCAAGTGGCACTGGTAACATGTAAGAATGCTCCCAAGTTAGGAACAATAGGAAAAATGCACAAAGCAATTTCATAAAGGGCAAAAAGAATTGTTAATAGAACAAAGATTTCGTGTTTGCAAGCATAGAAGAGCCCTGGGGTTTTGGGGGAAAGAAGACTAGAAATGAGGTTTGGGAGGGATTTCCATTCCACACTAAGAAACTGTGTTCTATGAGCAGTTGAAGGCACAAAGAATTAATTACAGAAGAAGATTACTTGTTTGCAGCTTAACAGTGATCGCCATTGCCTTATTCTTAAAACTCTCTCCTCCTGTGAGTTTAATGAGAGCTACTCTTTCCTGGTTTTCTTAATATTCATCTAATGTTTATGACTCCATTTTATTTATTAGTGCTCTTTCCCCATTATCCCCTAATTTAGGGCCACCTAACATTCCATCCCCACCCTTTTCTTCTCATTCAAAAATTGCCCCTCAGTGGGGCACCTGGGTGGCTCAGTTGGTTAAGTGTCTAGCTCGTGATTTTGGTTCAGGTCACAATCTCAAAGTTTGTGAATTCGAGTCCTGCATTGGGCCCTGTGCTGGCAGAGAGGAGCCTGCTTGGGATTCTGTCTTCCTCTTTCTCTGCTCCTCTCCCATGCGCGCTCTCTCTCTAAAAATAAATAAAAAATAGGGGTGCCTGGAACGTTAAGCGGCCAACTTCGGCTCAGGTCATGATCTCGCAGTCTGTGAGTTCGAGCCCCGTGTAAGGCTCTGTGCTGACAGCTCAGAGCCTGGAGCCTGTTTCAGATTCTGTGTCTCTGACCCTCCCCCATTCATGCTCTGTCTCTCTCTGTCTCAAAAATAAATAAACGTTAAAAAAGTTAAAAAAAAATGATAAACTTAAAAAATTGCCCCTCAGCAAATTCATCCCTTTGTTGTTTTTCACTAATGCCATATTGCTGATTCACAGATCTATACTCCTCTCAAGCTCCCTTCCCAGCTCTCGACTCATTTATCTAACTGCATCCTGGATACTCCTCATGCATTTCGAGCTCAACTTGTTTCAAAGTGAATCTTACTGTCTTCCCCTTTATGCTTCTCATTCTCTTGTGTATTATTTTATTTAAGGACCACTGTTATCAATTCGAATGCATGAGCCAGCAGCTTGGGAAAGACCTGAACATGCTCTCTCTCTCCCTCTCTATCTCTCTCCCCTCTCATATTTATTTGCTTTAATTTTTTTTAACATTTATTTATTATTGAGAGACAGAAACAGAGCCTGAGCATGGGAGGGTCAGAGAGAGGGGGAGACAGAGAATCCGAAGCAGGCTCCAGGCTCTGACCTGTCAGCATGGAGCCTGATGCCTGGCTCGAAATCCCAAACCGAGATCATGACCTGAGCCAAAGTCAGTTGCTTAACCGACTGAGTCACCCAGGTGCCCCATCTCCCCTCTCATATTTAGTCTTAGGTCCTGGCAGTTAACATTCCTTGGGTTTGCCGAGTTATACAGGAAGGACATAGATAATTCAGCTCACCTCATTTTACTTGGAATATGATTTCATTGATGTCGTAATGTGTCTTGACCAACTGATATTTAAGTTGAACATCTTATCTCCCTGAAGCATTCCATAATCGTCCCCCTATAGTTAAGAATTTGCACCCCAATTACAAGAGGCAAGTGTGTTATCTGGAAATATCGGAAAGAGCAAGCTTTCCAATGTGACTTTTGACCTTCATATACAGCTGGCCTCAGAAATGTAATCTTCATGTGACTTACAGACATATTGTGGATAGCATTTCTCCATAGTTTCAGCAAAAGCTCAGGCCAGCCTTTCTCTATATCTTGGCACAAAATGGATTGGGTTATTCCTCCAAGTCTAATGTCAATACTAAGTGAATCCTAAGATTACTTAAGCTCCCCCCACTACTTTGAGCTAAACATGTTTAAATAGCTTTCTTCAAACAAAATCTTCTGGGGGAACTCACGTAAAATAAAAGCAGAGCTGGCTTTGTTGGAGTGAGGAGTAGAGGCTCGAGCACTGTGGCCCTCAGGCTCCCACCCGTCCCTTCGTCCCTTCGTAGCACCTCCTGCCAGGCCCCTGGAGCAAGTCTAAGTCATCCTAAAGCCCCAAAGAGCCCAATTTAAAAACCACATGCCTAGGGGAAACAGGAAACCAATACACTCTAGGAAGAAAGCAAATGTCATTTATATAGAAAAACACAATGACCTGGGTTGTATCTGACCAACTCTAGAAAACAAAAAGAACGGTGCATTAACTGGAAGAGGTTGGATTCAGAATCTTGACCAGACAAACTAAGAGACAGATGGGTCCAGTTAAAACCCCTACCTATAACTGACTTTAGAATGGAGCCTTTTCTTTCCAACCCCTTGCCATATCTTCCTTGACCTGAACTGCCCTAATATGCTTTTCCCTGGACTCCTAGAAGAAACTAACTGGTCTCCTTGCTTCCAGTTCCTGATCTATCTGGTAAAGGAGTAGAACACTTTCCAGAGCCTAAAACCAAATACCACCTCCTCACCTCCATTATCTATAAAATACAAAAGGAAGTCTAAATCGCACACCTACTACATAAAACCTGCCCCAGAGAAGTTTCTGTCCAAACTCTGTTGCCAATTATCCTGCCTTTCTTAACACATATACTATGTTCTCTCAAGACCAGAAGACTTAGAGATTTTCAAACTTGCTATATTTCTTACCATCCTATCCCTGCAAATATTGTTCTCTCCACCCCTCATTAGCTTTTCCCTAGTGTCTGCGTGGTGAAAGGCCACCTATCCTTCAATACATAGATTTCATATCACCTTCTCCTATCTGAAGACTTTCCTAATCCCTCCCCCCTTAGGCAGACTTGATCTCTTCCTCTTATTTCCATAGCACTTTGTATATGCTCATGATGTTTCATTAATCCTACTGTATTAAAATTATTTAATTACCTGTCTCTCTGCCAGACTTAATTGCAGTTTGCTACAAGTGAAAGGACCAAGTCTTATTTACCTTTACATCACCAGCATGTAATACAGTAAATGGCACCTGGCAATGGTTCAGTGATACATGAACAAATAATAAGAGCAAAGCTTTAGGAACCTAAGTACGGGAATAGCGTGGAGAAGGAATTAGAGAGGAAGCCATATGGAAGGGACCAGCTAGGAGGGTATTGAGATAATCCAGGGTGATGCTAACAATAATGAGGTGCAACAGGAAATTGTCAATGGGCATAGAGCAATGAAGAATATTGGGCATTGCTGAAAATCCACAGTACTCAGCAAGGCTTGAAAGGGCAGAAAGAATAATTGACAATAAATCCAAAATGGAGCCTGGAGCTGAGAATGGATGGTTTTAATAACAACCCTTGGGGAAACAGGAGGGAAGCTGAAGAACTCGATGTCAAATATGGTCAGCATGGACTCTGTGCTGTGCACAGTGTTGCCTATTGCTGGCATGTGGCTTCTTTGTTCTCTCCTTAGATTTGAAAGTAGATCCCAGGAGACCATGGGGACTCAGGAACTGCTGACTGCATGGCCGTCTAAGAACACAGTCATGGTTCATGCTGCAGTGTCTGACATTGGAGACAACATGATCCTTGAATTTTTAAAAATCAAGTGTTTTGTTTCCTAGCATCTTAGGAGAATGGTTCCAAATGAAGGGAATAGTAAATATTTTATATATAAATTTTGGTGTATATATTTTATATATAAAATTTTGGTATATATGTTTGTGTATACATGTGTGTGTGTGTGTGTGTGTGTGTACAAATATACACAAACACAAACACAATAAAGGGTTTCAATTGAAAACTTATTGATTTATAACTTTTATTTCTTTTTTGTTTTGTCGCTGTTGTTTTTAATTTTTTTTTATTTGAGTATAGTCGATATGCAATGTTACATTCATGTCAGTATACATGATTTTTAATTTTTAATAGTTTTCTAGTGAATTTTCACTGAGCCAAATATTTCATCCTGTGATTTAACACCTAAAGTATATTTTTCAAGGGAATCTATGTTAGCTATTTTGAACTGCTCTGTTAAACTTCTTTTAAATTACCATCAGAATTTTTTCCTTAAAGGTCACTCATTGTAATAGAGTAAGAATGGATCTAAAGCTGGATTAAAAGCTTTTGGTGAATTCAGTGTGTTTTTTTCTCCCCCAACTCAGAATTAATGACTTAATGCTCCCTGAAGATTTCCTATCTACAGGCAACATACACCATCTTGCTGGGTTAAAATCCTAGTAAGGGATTGGATTAATTCTCCATTTCTGATGAGAAGAGAATAATACCAACAATAATTCTAATTATATCTTGGATTTATAGAGCTCATTTCTTCCTAGGAGCTAAAGGAAGGTGTACATCTGTTAATTTATACATATAAACAAAGTGATCTGACAAAGTTTATACTGTATGCCAGTGTGATTAGAACCCTATATGATTAGAAATCTATTTGGGGGATTTCTATTCTAGAAATCTATTTGGGGGATTTGGGGAGGGGGTTATTTATTTTGAGAGAGAGCACATGCACGTGCAAGAGCAGGGGAGAGGCAGAGAGAGAGAGAGAGAGAGAGAGAGAGAGAGAGAGAATTCCAAGCTATCAGCACAGTGCTATCACCATGGAGCCCAACTCAAGGCTAAGGGCTCAATCTCATGAGTCTTGGGCTTGATCTCATGAACTGTGAGATCATTACCTGAGCCGAACTAAAGAGCCTGACGTTTAACTGACTTCCATCCATGCAGCCCTAGAAATATGGATTTTTGATTTCACATTTAGTACTCTTTGTTTTAAATTCCATTTATGAAGGAAGGAGGAAGGAAGGAAGGAAGGAAGGAAGGAAGGAAGGAAGGAAGGAAGGAAGGAAGGAAGGAAAGAAGGAAGGAGGGAACGGAGGGAAATTACGATTTACAGAATGAAGAATTCTAATTTGACATAAGGAAGAAATTTTTGAAAGAGATGTCTCTGAAGCTTTGGAGTGTGGATTACAAGGAGCTGTGAAATTTCTTTTACTACAAGTGTTTTAACATAAAGCAGATTCATATATGTCTGAAATCATTTATAAGAATGGTATCTGAATGAGGCAAGGTGGAATAGATTATTTCTCAAGGTTTCTTCCAGTCATATAATTCAATGATTTTTCTGTGATATGCTCCATTACATTTTTCCTAGTAAAACTAAAAAAAAAGTATATAATAAATGCAAAATGACATTTCTAAATTGCTTCCTTTTTTACTCTACTAGGGAATAAATGAAAGAGACTTGCCCTGAATGTCTAAATGCTGGCCCCTCTACAGTCTATTTTCAACACTGTAGCCAGAGTGATCCTTTTAGAACATAGGTCAGACCATGGTAGCCCATTGCTCAATACTCCACATGGCTTCTTATTCCACATGGAGCAAGAGGGAAAGTCCTTACAGAAGCCTACAAGGTCCTGCATGATCTATAGTAACATCCCCCCATTGGCTCTCTGTCCTATCCTCTGTCCTACTTCTTGCCCACTCCCCTCCAGCCACACTCACCTCCTTGTGGTCCTGCTGGAAAGATGCCTGCCTCGGAGACTTTGTCTATGCTGGTTTCCTCTGCCTGGTATTCTCTTTCATGAGCTGTTCTCATGACTCTCTGCCTCCCTTCTTGAATTCTTTCTCAGGTGTCACTTTTTTCAATGAGACTACCCTCATCACTCCTTATTTAAAATTACAAACTTCCTCCACTCCCAGTGAATTCCATCTTTTGTCTTTTTGTCGCTTTCTAATATACTTAGTAATTTGCATACATATTTTATTTTTTGTTATTTGTCCCAATCTCTAGTACCTCCCCCATGCTGGAATACATGGTTTTTAAGAACAGGGATCTTTGTCTGTGTTGTTCACTGATTTATCTCAAACACCCAAAGTAATGTAATAAAATAATCATCAGTTAGCTCTAATATGAAACATTAAATCAGTATAAACTGGGAAATGGAAAGAAAATAGAAAGGACGAATTAAAACTGAGGTTTTTCAGAGGGAGTCAACAGAATAGGTATTGTTTTAGTGTGATTACATCCATTAAAGGAAAGAAGTTTAAGTACTTTTCTTAAACTTTTCTCCTAAATAACAGATCCTCAAATATTTGGAGAGTTTTGATGCTCCACTCAAGTACTTAGTCTATTCTGAAGCAGGGTAATTCTTGAACTGTTTCACAACTGACTTAAATTCAAGTTTGTCCATCATCTGAGTCCCTTCTCCCATCTCCCCTTGAAGAGCAACACCCAGAATTAGGTGCTCCTCACACACAGGGAGAGCACAACCATCCTCTCCATCTTAGATGTTTTGCTGTTATTAATTCAGCCTCAGATCATGTTTGCTTTTTGGAAGGCTATGTTCATGACTCCTGTGGAGTTCCTATTAAATTTAATCCCTAAGACTCTTAGGCTGCATATTTCCCACTGTGTACAGCCAAGTGTGAAACCGTATATTTTTCCAATTAAATAGAAATTTGATAGATTTCAGCTTATGGCTATATCATGTCAAGACATTTTTGACTCAGTATATTTACTGACCATAAAGTTAACTTCAACTCCAACTTGGGGGTCGTATGCCCTCTTTTTTGTGTGTGTAATAAATATCACTAATTGGAAAAATACTGAAGAGAACAGAGGAAGAGGTGGAAACTGCAACACTCCCCTGGAAACCTGCTTTGTGATTGACATCAATGTATTAATAAACATCATTATGGTACTCTGATGTAAGTAGTTTCTAAGCCACTTATCTGTTGTTCCAGTTTGTCTCTCCCTTAAGAGTAAGCATATTGCCTAAGATTTTGCCAGCTTAAGAACAAGTCCTAAACAACTGCTTCTTTGCATTTGCACCTACTACCCCTATCATAGAAATAAATCCTGATATGTTATTGTCATTAGACACATGCTAGATTCCTTGTGGTCTTCCTTGGGATATTTACACATCGTTTCTTTTCTTTTCTTTTTTTTTTTAATTTTTTTAACGTTTATTCATTTTTTCATAGAGACAGAGCGTGAGTGGGGGAGGGGCAGAGAGAGAGGGAGATGCAGAATCTGAAGCAAACTCCAGGCTCTGAACTGACAGCACAGAGCCCGATGCGGGGCTCGAACTCATGGGCCGTGAGATCACGACCTGAGCTCAAGTCGGATGCTTATCTTACTGAGCCACCCAGGCACCCCATACACATCATTTCTTAATAATTTATCCTAAAATCTTTTTCAAGATGCACATCAATAATTTGCATAATTTTGCTTCCTCCTTCTTGAAAATTAGAACATTAATTTGATATAGCCCCACAAAAGCTGTTCAAAAAAGGTCAGACAGGTTCAAGAAAATTAGTATGATTCGCTGCATTATTATAAAGCACATTTCTAGATTTCTCTATAATTATACTTTTCATCCCAAATCAATTATATTAAGAATCTATATTAAACCATGAATGATGATCAATTAAAAACATCTTTAATTGGCAATGCCCTTCAAAATGGAATTAATGCTAATGAAATAAACTGCTTTTGCTAGCATAGAACCTCTGATTAAATGATTGCTGCTGTAACTAATTGGGAAACCCTGCATATCAAATGCTTGTAAATATTGGCTTCTCTTCCAGCTACTTTCCTACCTTTGTTGGGTGGGGGAGAGAAAGAGGGGTCTCTTCAGCTGAACTTAAGATCTTCAAAACTGTGACCTCCTTCTTCCATGGTTTATTCATCCTGTCCCGTCATTTGGTGATAAGAGAAGATTTTTACATTGGTTTGGCTGTTCTTAACAACCCTGAAATTATGATTTACTTAGTCAGGATCTGTGGTCTTTGTGGTAGAATACCACGAAAAGGTAAATTCACAGTATTTTATGCTACTCGAAGCTATCCACTATGCAGAGTGGGAAAACAGGGAGACTGAATTGTGACTTAGAATCTTGATACTTGGAGAGCGATATATTTTCTAACTCAGTCATTTAATTGCTTGGTGGTGACTTTGAAACTCAGAATGCTAAGTGGGTTCGACAGCTTCTCTGCTACGCTGAAACAGTCAACTGGAGGAAGTGCTTGTATGGGGAAAGCCGAGACGAAATCTCGGGAGCAGGTTTTTTCGGTTTGAGTTTGCTTGAAAATTCAGAGAAGATAATTGAGATGATGCACAGAGTAAAAGAAAGAGCATAGACAAGGATCCCGGAGACCTCCCAGGTCTGCAGCTTAAATGCAGGTTCTTTGGGCTAGGTTGTTATGACTCTGCAGTTTCCTTAGCTAAAATATGGAGGAACAGTATTTTCCAGAATTGCCTCAGGATAATTTCACTCAAATGTGGAAGTGTTTTATGAACTATAAAATACTGTGCAGACTCCCAGAAATAAAAACTCTTTTCCCATTCATCTCCTAATTCAATCAGAATGGTCAATTTGGTAGACATGTATTATTTAAACCTTGAAGTATTATTTAAACCTTGAATCACTATTAATCATCACCTTTGGCAAAGAAAATGGAGACGCAAAATAACAGGGTCTGTATTAAAAAACTCCAAAACATGATCGGAAGTGCATGATGTGTTTACCCAGTTTTTTTTTTTAAGAAATTTATCTTAGCACATTTTAAAGCAATAATCAATTAACTGTTTTGTTGTTTTCTGTGGTGTTGATTAGTCTTCAACAGACATAGTTTGAAGATGCTAGACTTTCTCTGTTACAGGCAAAATCAAACAAATCCTCATCAGACCAAATTTTCCAAACTGAAAAATATTATATTTTATACACTTGTCTTCCATCTGTTTATTTCATGGACCCTAACTGCTCCATGGTGCTCCTGGCCAGAAACAAATTATTTCTAGATATTATGTTTGCATTTTGATCCTTTATCTTAGCTGTAAAATTATACATAGCTAGTCTTTTCTCCTACAAACCCATCTGTGGTTGCTAAAGAGTAAATTATTTTGTTGAAGGTCAGCATTAAATTCAGCCAGATTTACCTTTTATTAATCCCTGTGTGTTGCTTAGGTTGTAAGCTTTTTATCACTGTACTATAACCACTTTTTGGCCCCACAATCTTTTTCTCTCATTTTGATTCATGATCCTGCTCTAATGCAATAGATGTTAGGATTTGGCCATCTGGGCATTTCAAAACATGGCATCAAACCAATGGCGTCTCAGTTTGGTGCAGTGTCTGATGTTCCCCTCTTTACTACACATAACTAACCTTTTGCCAAAAATGCACAGCCTGTATCCAACAGTTTACTGTGGCCACATATCCTTCAGTCATGCTTTCTAACTCTCAATTAGAAAAATCTCAGATTTAGTCATTACATGTTTTATGGGTTGTGGAAGCACAGGGGGTCCCTCGGATGGACGGACAGCTGAAAGATTTGGCGGCCAGTTAAATGGGAATTGAGTGAGACTCCCCTCCCCACCCCCCAGATCAGATGGATGATTTGCCATCAAGCCTATGCTCAGTCTATGTTGAAATAAAAGTCAAATCCTAATTTCAGCATTGAATAAATGAGTGATGCTAGACTTGCAGAGGCATTTTGCAGCAGGGGCCTATGTGGCAAACTCACATGACGGGTATAATCATCTCAGCTATTCAAATTAGCTTTCTTCAAAATGAGTCTCTGGTACCCTGTTTCCATCATTTGGAGATGGGCCAGAATGAGAAACAGACTGTCCTTCCTCGGTTTCTCCGCTGCTAACTGAGATGCTGCACATCTTTCCAAATCGAAGTGCTGCCTCTTCCTGGAAGCCCATCAATGCCTGTTTGGAATTGATGTTTCCATTGCGGTTCCAAAGCACTAGCTTGCAGAACTGAATTCCGTGCTCTCCCCTTCCCCCCATGTGCACAGGATGCACAGAGCTGCATCCATCCACGGGTGAATCTTTTTCTTTAAATCCCACTAGTGGTCCCAGTGGGCTAACAGCAGCCATGCATGCTTGTGTGACTTACAGCACTTTCTCTGTTCTTTGTTTGATGATCTAGTTCTTTTTAAAAAAAATTTTTTAACATTTATTTAGTTTTGAGAGACAGAGAGAGACAGAGCGTGAGTGGAGGAGGAGCAGAGAGAGAGGGGGAAACACAAAGTCTGAAAGAGGCTCCAGGCCCTGAGGTGTCAGCACAGAGCCCGACGTGGGGCTCAAACTCACGGACTGTGAGATCATGATCTGAGCCGAAGTCAGACGCTTAACCCACTGAGCCACCCAGGCACACCAAGATGATCTAGTTCTTGACATGCTTGTCTCCATGTCTAGATTATAAACTTCTTTAGGTCAGGGCCATACCTCGCTCCCCTGGATAATCCACACAAATCTTTGCACTTGAAGGCCTGTAACCAAAGAATGTTAGAAGTTGGGTGAGTGTAGAATATCGGATAAAACTATGCAATTTTCAGTTCTGCCATGGTTGTGTGTGCTCATTTTAGAATTTGAGTGTATCAGCTATGTGTTATATTTGATGTAAAAAGGCAATTTCTAAATGAATATTATTGGCGTCATTCTCAGAAATATTAAGACAGGAGAGCATACAATTGCAGTGTTTAAAAAAGGGTGGGTGTCAAATACATTTGGAAAATATTTTAAATTGGAAATTGTGGACATTTTTGAAGCAAATGTCTAGTTATTATGACCTTGAAGGTTAGATTTGTATACAGATAGTATGTATAGGAAGACAAGACCCCTGTGGAAAATTCATTTCCTGATCAAACTAATAATTATTTTATTTCTTTTTTAAAAAATGTTTGTTTATTTTTGAGAGAGAAAGAGAGAGAGATAGGGGCACAGAGAAAAAGAGACAGAGGATCCAAAGCAGGTTCCATGCTGACAGCACAGAGCCCGATGTGGGGCTTGAACTCACGAACCATGAGATCATGACCTGAGCTGAAGTTGGATGCTTAACTGACTAAACCACCCAGGTGCCCCAATAATTACTTTATTTCTAATACAAAGGTTGAACACTGATGACTGAACCGCACATGGTTTTTGGAGTTTTCTAGATGGCTTACATTTTGCAGTTTAGAGGTCTGGGAACAGCACTTCATTTTAATGGCTCCTGTAAGTTGTCATCCATGTTCTATCGTTATCCACAGATCTACTTTGAAAATTCTAGATGGTTTGATTTTCTATTTGTTTTGCAAATTGTTATGTTGTGGTAGAACCAACCCCCTTAACAATATTTAAAGTTTCGTGTCCAGAATTTTATTCTGATAAATTTTGGCTGGTTGCTTCACTTTTTATTTCTGACTCAAATTTAACAACTGTTAAGACACCACAACATATCAATGTAAACTTCAGTGAAGCCACATAATAACAGAAGAATTAAGAATAAAACGACAGGGAATTATGCTACACTGAATCAAATCATCAGCATTGATTGCCTCCACTTGCACCAATATCTCATCCTTTCATTCTGTACCATCGTGAGAATGAGCACCATTAGGATAATATATTCCAAAGGAGCTCATTATTTTAGGAGCTTGGGGGACAGGGGTATTGTTCCATGACAGAGCTACTAAATTTAATTGCTTCTACCTTGCAAGCAGTACATACATTCATTACTTTAATTTATTAAAAATATATGACTGAAAACCACAGTCAACTAAGTCATACAGTTGCTTAATCTCCTAATATCCACTATTTTGGTCATCTTGTTCACAGGATGTGCTCTGAAGCAAATTCTCACTTTCCTTTTAACAATGCCATTCTCTCATTTGGACTTTTAAGATCAACAGACTGTTTCAGCAAGATAATCGCTCAATACAGGCTTTTCCATCTACTCTTATAAATGAACCAAGTGAATTTTGTTACATTTTGTTTTATTTTATTACTTTTATTATTCAATGTTTATTTTATTATGACTATAAAAACGATATTCAGAGATGAGACATGTAGGAAAGTACGGATACTGTGTATTTCCTGAACTTTTTTTTTTTAATTTTTTTTTTTCAACGTTTATTTATTTTTGGGACAGAGAGAGACAGAGCATGAATGGGGGAGGGGCAGAGAGAGAGGGAGACACAGAATCAGAAACAGGCTCCAGGCTCTGAGCCATCAGCCCAGAGCCTGACGCGGGGCTCGAACTCACGGACCGTGAGATCGTGACCTGGCTGAAGTCGGACGCTTAACCAACTGCGCCACCCAGGCACCCCTTTCCTGAACTTTTTAAACTTTGGAATTTCTGGAGGATGTCTTTGATTTTATTTTGTAACATTTCTGTTTCCAGCATCGTATTTTACATACCGCCCCAAAAAATATTTCACCCATAAATTTTTCCTTTTCTACAAAACCTTCATCTTACTTTGTATTTTCAGTGTTTGCTTTCTCCTTTCTGTGGATATGAAAGAGAGCCACCTTTGCCTTTAGGGTGTTTCTTTCCTCCAACGACTTCATTTGTTTCATTCTATTTGCTGTAGTCTCTGTCCCCCATCTTAAGGTCTTTATTCAATTGTCTAATAATCCTTAATTGTAGGCTCATTTTTTAAAGTAGGGGGAAGGGCGCCTGAGTGGCTGAGTCAGCTAAGCATCTGATTTGGGGCTCAAGGTTGGGTTCGTGAGTGTCAACTCCCACATCGGGCTCTCTACTTTCAGTGTGAAGCCTGCTTTGGATCCTCTGTGTCCCTCTCTCTCTCTGCACCTCCCCTGCTTGTGTTCTCTATCTCTCTCGAAAAAAAATCAGTAAATAAAATTTACAGAATAAAATAAAATAAAATAAATAAAATGAAAGTTGGGGGGAGGATTGCTCAAAAACTCTAACCACACGTCGTGAGTCTTCTTGGCTGTCTCCTTCATATTAAGTAATAGATTTCATATTAAGGTAATAGATTTAGTTTGGCTCTCCAGCTGGTCCCGAGGAGACTCTTGTAGCCTACCTTCTAGAGCCTGGCTTCATCATTGTACACATATATACTTTTCTTAAAACTCTTACTGATATTTTAATGAGGTTTGAAGAGGAAAGTGTATATATATATTCATTCAAATTACCACCTTGACCAAGAATTCTCGTTTATTTCTGTATAGTTTTAACAGCTAGAGCATAACTTGCACAAGTAGGGATGAATTAAGTAGTTGAGTGAATAGATGTTGAATGGAAGAATTCTAAGAAGTTAAACAGTGAGTATCCTTGCTACTCTTGTTTTAATGCTTCAGTTAGGAAAAGTTTTATTTTGAATTCAAAGTTAAAGGGTCTGAAAGTTCTAAATAACATCGTATGGCTCATTTGCTGCTGAGAGCAATGATTTGGTCAAATAAGATGACTTTAAGAATCATCCATTTTCCACTGACAACAACTGGCACAATTCAGAGCCATGAAATACCTTTTTTATAGAAGTTAATAGCCCAGAAGGTACCTCACAGTTTTGCGTGGGTAACGAATGTTCTAAACAGTTGCGTAAATGTGACATGATGGGCAAATCCCTCCCACCATTTATTGTTAACATGCTTATGAAACATATAGTACTGTCCAGGAATTTTCTTCCAGTGCTTTATTATTATTTAATTAAATTATCACCCAGGGTTCCAGAATTTAGTCTTTCATATTTCAAAGCACGGAGAGAGTTAAATCATAGTCTGGCTTGAGGGACTGTGAAAGCCCTTTAGGGCATCACCAGACCTAGTAATGGTTGAGTTCTGGGAAACAGGAAGCTCTTCACAAACAAGGCATCTCATGCTGAACATTTAGCAGACTCTCTCTTTCTGGAAATGTATGACCTATATTTTATGGAAATATTCTCAAGTCATTTGTTGATAAGTTTCTCCCCTCCACGTCTGTGTCCTGAATTTCTCATGGGAGTTTGGAACCCTCAGACATTGGGTATTTTGCACTAGCTTGCCAAGTTTCTTGATTTTCTCTATTTTCCATCCTTTTGTCCTATCACGCTGCTTTCCAGGAAGAGTTCTTAAAATTGTATCTTCCAGTCCTTCCACTAAATCTTCCTGAGTGCTGTTATGTTTCTGATATCCAATGCTCCTTTAAAATTTGAACGTTCTTCATTAACAGCATCCTGTTTTGGGTTTGTTCATGTTTCTAATAGGTTTTTTTTAAGTATTTTTTTCTCCCTGCATAATCTATTTCTTCAAAGTTGCTTTTATTTGGGGGGTTTTAGTTTTCTCCCCCCCTCCTGCCCCCATTTGTTAGTTTGAGTCTTTACCTTTGAAAGCCTTTCCTCAGATTTTTCTCATCCTTGGCTTTCTGTGCATGATTGAACGAGGGCTTTAAAACCTAACTGGCCAGGCTGAGCACGCTGTGGGGCTCCTCAACTCTGAGCCACACTGCAAACTGACCTGTGTGGACCACTTATTGGGGAATTACAGGTGTCAGTGTCTTTGTCTTCTCTGCTTTGGAATAGATAAACTCTTCAGGGAAGAATCTTACAATTTGTACCTAGAGGGGAGGGATTTGGGAGCCAGCATCTTGAGAATCAATTAGGGGCGGAGGCCAGGGGTCTTTGCATTCCTTTGGTATGCCTCTGATCCTTAATTTCCATGTCATCATCAGCACATACACCCTCAACTGTGTGTGGCATTTGCCTGCTCATGATGTTCTGTGTTCTCTCTCTAACGAGTACATCTCCAGACTTGGGGGGAAGGAGGGACACATAGCAATAAGGAGCAGAAGACATCAGAGGTCTAACTAGTTCTCAAACAGATTGTACCTAGGCTGCCTGATTTCAGAAACACTCTCTTCACCTCCTTTCCTGAAGTAACTGATGTGTTTTATGGTTCTGCAAGTGTAACCTGAGTCTGTCCCTGTCTTTCCTTACTGCCATCAGTTCCGGCTCCTCCATTAGCTTCCACCTTTCAGAATTGTGTGCCCTTGCCTCCTCTTTTTCCCCATCCTTGTGGATTATGTTTTTAAAATATATGTCTTTACTATTGTTTTTTGGGTGTTTTCAGTACCCTATCTTCTTTTTAATAAATAAATAAACAAATAAATATTTTTGAGAGAGAGGGCATGAGCGGGAGAGGGGCAGAGAGAGACAGGGCGACAGAAGATCCAAAGCAGACTGCACTGACAGCAGCGAGCCTGTTGTGAGGCTTGAACTCACAAACCCCAAGATCATAACCTGAGCTGAAGTCAGATGCTCAACCAACAGAGCCACCCAGGTGCCCCTCAGTACCCTATCTTAAAGAGAGACCAAAATAATATCATGTTTATTTTTGACTCTCTCATAGCATATGCCAATGTCTTGCACATAGTAGGCACTAAACTGGTATTTGTAAATTTGAATAAATGGATACTCGGAACATATTCAAAACGTAGTACTACAGCACTTTCACTCACTAGAGATTCATGTATTTGACAAATTAATAAAACTAAATGTCACTTTTCTCCTACAATAATGTAACATATAGATAGCTCGTAAGTTTTTTTTTTTTAATTCTGTATTGGAAAAAGTTAACAACGTTTTGAATGGGCACTTTATCTGCTCTTGTCTTCTTACCTATTCAACAAATATTTATGAGAAAGCACAATGTCACTAATAATCACGGAGATTAATGATTGCATTTTGTTACACGGAACGTCTCTTATAAATTGGGCATCACTCAATTACTAGGAATGTCCCGCAAATGAATTTTGTAGGTTAAGATTTGTTAGCTCCCAAATCAAGAACAGATTGAAGTGAACAGTTCTATGATTTATATGTGTCACTAAATATGACTTTGATATATAGAATCCCTCATTCTGTTACTAAATTTAATAATGCAAATGGAGTTTTAGTTTATTGCCTTTGTATAAAGCTTCATCAGTTTCTGAGAGGGCTAGAAAGCTAATTGTAATGTATTTGGAATCTTTTTAGAATCAAGAAGCTATTACTAATATGTCTTGAAACCAGAATTATACCTAAACCACTAGATTTTGATAGATCAGGGTTTCAGTTCATCCAGATAGTATAATATTTCCTTAGGGGTATAGTATTAGATATTTAATTTTTGTACTTGGATGTTTGATCTATATGAGTTTATGGATCAGCAAGCAATATAATTTTCCAGACATGTCTCCATTTTTCATTTTAGAAAGAGACCAATTGCTTATACAATAGCATGGCATTTCTTATGTAACAGCTTGCACAGACTGTAATTGGTTTTCATTTATAAAATAAAAAGTATGAAGTATGTATATTCAGACTGTTTTATTGAAGGAGTAAATCTTTACACAAAACGTGACAGTGTTATTTTTTAATGTATATAATTTTTTAAGAAAAATAGTGTTATGATAGCTTTGACTCATAAAATAGAAAGGACTACTTTTTTAATTATAAGACTTTATAACATTTGTTTTATCTTTTACATCACATGTACACTATTTTGATTAAAATAAAAAATTAATTGGAAAGAAAAATACTGAAAATCTGTTGAGCATTTTCTATAGGTCAGATATTCTGCTAAACACTTTATGTGGGTTGCTTCATTGTATCTCATAACAACCCTATAACTTTATTGTTATTCACATTTTACACATTAGAAAAACATCAAAGGTTAATAATAAAATGTAATAGAGTAGGGCGCCTGCTTGAGCACGCTGGTTAGTTGGTTGAGTGACCCACTCTTGATTTCAGCTCTGGTCATGATCCCAGGGTCATGGGATCGAGTCCTGAGTCAGGCTTCATGCTAATCATGGAGTCTGTTTAAGATTCTCTCTCTCCCCCTCTCCTTCTTCCCTGTCCCCAGCTCATGGTCTCTTTCTCTAAAATAAGAAAAAAAAGTAATAATAATAAAATAATATTTAAAATCACTAAATATTAGTGAATATAAACTCCATTTGGGGCACTGTTTTAAGTGCTATATGTATATGATACCATCTGATCCTCATCACGCGTATGAAGTAGGTGCCACTCTCATTCCCTTTTTACAAACGAAAAAGGGAAAGGATGCTTTCCCTCAGAGGAAAACAACAAAAACCCACCCAAAATCGCGAGGCCCAAACTCAAACACAAGTAGCCGCATCCATAATTGGTGCTCGATATGACTCTTGGATCCCTCGGGAAAGTTTAGGCTGGAAGTAACACAGACTCTAACTCAAGGGCTATAGATGTGCAGGGCATTTAGCATCTTGCATGCCAAAGCCCAGAAGTAGAGCAGGTTGTAAGGTTAGTTGACTCAGTCATGTCAAGGACTCAGGTTATTACCGTGTCTCTGTTTTGCCACGTCAGTCCACCTTCCAAAATCAGGTCCGCTCCTTAAAGGCTATCAATTAAAACAAGTTATATAAATGATCTGAAAATAAACCCAAGTATATTCAAATGTAACCAAATGACAACGTTGCCACGTTGATTGAGGACTGGAAGCAGTCCAGGCAGACCTCACAATCCAGCACCCGTTTCCTCGTCTGCAAGGGCAGCGGCATGATATCAACTACTCCAGAGGCTGTTGCAACGATTAATGTAGTTAAAATACACAAAGTGCAAAGATCTGTGGCTGGTACATTATAAGTGCTCCGTATGTGTCAGCTATTTTCTTGTTATGCGTTGCTGTTTTCTTGTTATGCTGCTAGGACGGTGTCCAGAAAAACAAAACAAACAGACAAAAAAACAATGGTACTCTCTTAGATATGAAAAAAATTTTTAGTCCTTGTAACTGATTTCCTCCCACCTCTGCCAGTGGGAGCTGGGTTTCAAGCCTTTTCCTGAAAGAGTCACCAGATAGGAAACAGGTTCACCCTTAGCCCAACGGCCAGGGCACCCCAGAGCAGAGGGTAGAGTGCCCTCCCCTGAGGCACAGGGCCAGGAAGGGCGGGCACGAAGGAACAGACCTCAGCAACCTTCCTCATCTCCTATGAATATGATATGGAGTGTTAGTGTTGCTCCACCAGACAACTTGACATAAGGCACAATGGAAGAGGTGTGCACCACGTCGTCACCCAAGCGTGCCTCCCTCCTCTGTCGTGCAACTGCCGGTTGGTTGGAGCACAAACTCCTAATCCAAAGACTAAGTCACAGAGGGTTGTTTTGACTGACTTTGTCCGTCCTCTTCCTCCCTCACCACGATCCTCCGGAAGCTGTAGTCAGCCAATGACCTTCCCAGTGAAAGACCTTTCCCACAGTCCTTTTTTGGTCGGAGATGCACAAGAGGCTGTGCTTCCCTGGCAGGCCCTTCAAACAAATGAGAATAATAACACACTACCCTCCTGACTTCAGAGAATGGTTTTAAGAAGCAAATGTGATGGGATGTGAAAATGCTCTGTAAAGTTGGAAGACCCAGCAGTAAAGGATGAGGGTTAATTTACCCCTCCAGGACTTCCGATCCATCTGCTAGGGCGATAGCTTAGTCCTTTTCTGATAATGGATTAATGGCTGATGTACAACAGTAGAAGCTATGTGGCTCATTAACCCATGACACTAGAATCTTAGTTATAAAAGTGAGCAACTTTATAGAACACATATTAGCTAGAACATTAACAAAATGATCAGGATTTAATGTTTCCTAATGGGCCATTATATCCTTTTTGTTCTCGAAGCAGATTAAAAAATACCTGAGTCTGTGACATAGAGATTAATATCATCCTAAAGAGCTGGCATCAGAACACTAACGGACACACAGGGAACTGCTTGTCTTTGGCCTGAAAACCGGAGTTGTCTGAGGAAAAAAAAAAACTTAGAGAATAGTAGCTATTAGTAATCATCTTTTAAGAAGTCAGACCAAAACTTACCTAGAAATTAACGTGCTGCTGAAACTGTATCTGATACCCAAAATTAGTCAGGAGGCTATATCCACATTTAAATTATCGTAGCTTCAATTCTACTTTAATGATTGCTGCAGCAAAGGAACATTTATTTGATCAGGAGGTAGCACTGAAGTTTACTACAAATGGAGGTTTGACATCAGCTAAAAATAGCTCCACACCCAGAATATGAAATGTGAAGAGACCACAAATCAGTCATCCTGTGACCATTGCCGAATAGTCACACTTATCTATAGAAAGAATGTTCATTTTCTAGGTACTGTATTTTATTACATTTTTAACATGCTCTACTGACTAATTTTCCCAGAAGCATTAGAATATTGGTGGGAGGGAGGGGCGGGTGGGTGATGGGTATTGAGGAGGGCACCTGTTGGGATGAGCACTGGGTGTTGTATGGAAACCAACTTGACAATAAATTTCATATGAAAAGAAAAAAAAAGAAACAAACAAGTAACTGTGTAGAGTGCTGGGATTGGGACAGGCTCCAGGAAGGCAGTGTGGCTTGATTGACTCTGAGTAGGGTGGAGGGGATGGGCACAGGGACTCAGCATCTTTTCAGTTCTCTCTCTCTCTCTCTCTCTTTCACAGCTGGTTATCTGATCTGTATATTGGCCAAATGTTCTGAAAATTGTATGAGAATTAGAATATTGTTTTAAAGGAAACCATGAGTAAGTTAATATAATTCTGTGAGCTTCTCTGAAGAACCTTTAGAGCATTTAAAAAGCATGTTTTTCAAATCTCTCAATGGGAAGTATGCATTCCTTTCTCCTGGACCCATGTTTATTATTCGTGGTTCTGTAATATATGCCTGCCTATGTTTTTGCAGAATTGTTGCACTACATTAATTAAGAAGAGCCCAGGACCCAAAGTGTTTGAAGTTCATATAGCAGTGGCCCTACTGATACATCTTTTCTTGAGTAATTATTGTTACATGAGATTGCTTTTATAGTTTCTACCTTATATATAAATTAGCTTTATATATATATATATATATATAATTATATAAATAATTAGCTATATATATAATTATAAATAATTAATAGAATTGACTACATAAAGATTTTATGATGCCATCATGCCATAACAATGTAAACAGAATAAAGAGCAGACAACCAACTGAAAAAAAAAAGAATGTTCCCTATATAGGGGGGCCTGGGTAACTCAGTCTTTTAAGTGTCCGACTCCTGATTTCAGTCCAGGTCATGATCTCACAGTCATGAGTTGAAACCCCATGTCAGACTCTGCACTGACAGTGTGGAACCTGCTTGGGATTCTCTCTTCCTCTCTCTTGGCCCCACGCCTGCTTGCGTGTTATCTCTCTCTCTCTCAAAATAAATAAATAAACATTTAAAAAAAGAATTTCCCAATATAACACATTAACCTCTCAAATTTGAAAAGTGATTTTTTTTACATGCCTATATTTACTCTTTGCTTCCTCAATTAGTGATATTTGCCTAGTAAGATTGTCTAATAAGATTTAAAAAAAAAAAACCAAAGCTGTGTGTTTTACTGTATATGCTTTATTATAATTAAAGTTGTGTCTTTATGATACCAAATAATGATAATCATCTCGCTATTTCCATCAAGTGCTAATTTGGAATTCTAAATTAATTAATTTAGTTAATTCAAGTTAATTTTTAAAGTGTCCAGTATCTATATACATGATTAAGATTCTTATTAAGTATATAATTTTGTTACTTATAAATATATGTTTCTATATGAATACAGAAAATAGGCTTTTTAAGTAGAATTTCAAACCTTTTAATTTTACTAGACAAACAATAATTTACCCTCCAAAATCTTTGTGATGGTGAATCTGTTGGCAAAAATTAAAGGTATAACACTGAAGTTTGTAACTTTTCCAGAACATGACTTTTTCTCAATTATCACTTAGGATCCTTAAACATGTAATTGTGAATTTTCTTGGTTAGTATGGCATACAACTTGTAAAAGAATCTCAGCCAAAAAGGCTGTGGTAAATAGAAGGAAGGAAAAAAAATAGTTACAAGCAGAGAGGGAGGCAAACCATAAGAGACTTTTTTTTATTTTATTAAAAAAAAATTTTTAACGTTTATTTGTTATTGAGAGACAGAAGGAGACAGAGCATGAGCATGGGAGGAGCAGAGAGAGGAGGAGACACAGAATACAAAGCAGGCTCCAGGCTCTGAGCTGTCAGCACAGAGCCCAACATGGGGCTCGAACTCACAAACCCATAAACCATGAGATGACCTGAGTCAAAGTCGGACGCTTAACCAACTGAGCCACCCAGGCGCCCCCATAAGAGACTCTTGAATACAGAGAACAAACTGAGGGTTGATGGGGTAGGGAGAAAACGGATGATGGGCATTAAGGAGGACACGTGTTGAGATGAGCACTGAGTGTTGTATGTAAGTGATGAATCAAGGGAATCTACTATGAAAGCCAAGAGTACACTATATATACTGTATGTTAGCTAACTTAACAGTAAATTATATTTAAAAAAAAAAAGAAGGATCATTTCTTGTTACATCCTTGTGGAGCTGTAAAGCTGTACATATTTTACAACTAGTAATTCCCTAGTACTCTAATCCTAGGATCACACCTAAGGGACACCAGGTTAATTGACTAAACTCTGAAAAAATACAGTCAAACCAATTATTTGTTGGTAAGTTTTTGGAAGACATTTTAATGCATCTTGTTTAATTCGTGTAGCATTTTTCCTTAATGCATTAAACCAATTTGTCTGTGTAAACGTAGTGTTGTTTACAGGAATATTGTTCCTTTTAACATGTGGTTGAAAAGACTCAATTTTGGCAAAAAACACTTTTCAAAGTGGCATAGTATAACACAGGGGGAAGACGCCAACTCTTAATTCCAGTGTCAATTCTTCTCATTAGCTATCCTTGAAAGCAAATTTTTCATATCTATTCTTCGTCATTTTCTTTCTTGCTAGTTTTGTTTGTCCTTCCTCACCCTAAGATAAATATCTATGTTTGTTTTCTCTAAGGCTTTTATAGTTTATATTTTATGTTAACTCTTTAGTAGGTAAGAAATTGACCCTTTGATTCTAAAGGATGCATGTTATTTATCTTATTTAAGAACCAATAATTCATCAATGAATATTTATTACATATCTACTACATGTTGAGCTCTGTTTTAGATACTGTGTATATAAAAATGAATCCATGCTCGCTCTTGAGAAACATAAAGTCAATGGACAGGACAATCCTAAAGAGATAAATTATACTGCAGTGTGAAAAGGGCCAAAGAGCAGATGGCGACAATGGTGGTAGTTTTTCCATTGACCAGGGTTCTGCTTCTTGGTATAGCTAGAATGCTGAGTTCATGGGGTACCGTCATTACAAAGCCAGACTTACATTAGCAGAAAAGAGTAAGTGTAGTGTTGGCTATGGACTGGCTATGTCCAAGGCTGGACAAAAACAATAGACAAATGTCATTGGGTAGGCACTGTTGCTGCCATTCCCATCTCAGAAGTCCAGAAAGACCACAACATTATGATTGCTTTTCAGGTAAATGTTAGGCATAGGATGCAATGCTATGGTTAACCTGTGTGTGATATGGAAACTTAGATTACAGAGGCTTGTTTGGAATATCTTTTTCTTTCTTCTTTCCCATCTAACTTGAGGTCCCTGGAGTCTCCTCCCTGTCTTTCGTACTTGTGAGATAAGAGGTGTGCGTGGGAGGATGTAGAGCTGGGGGTATGGGCGAGAAAGAAAGGCAGGGAAATCTGCCATCATGCCATCACTCCATTAAAAATCTAGGAACTATTAGAAGCAACTAATCTAAAAGAAAGTGTTCTAATTCTGTTCACAAGCAACTCTGTGTTGATTAGGAGCCTGGTTAAATTTTCTTGGGAATGAGCCTTTGAGACTAGTCCACAGCAAGAAGCTTTGAAGAGTTCTGGGATGAGCTAGTGTTATGAATCATTGTCCTACAGTCAGCTGAGATCTTGTTTGTCTGTTTGTTTATTTACTCTGGGCATCTGGCTTTGTTCTCAATCTTAGCAAAATGTTCACAAATAATCCATTTGTCTTATGTTTTGCCTGACAAGTAAATTTTGACCAGCACCAGCACTGATGCTGTGGTTGTTGACAGTCTCTTGAATCCCTTGCATATGTGTTTATGGGATGCAAGAATTGACCTAGCAAAAACTTATTACAATTCACACATGAACACTAAACCAAACCTCGTGTTATGTGTAGTTATGACCAAATTAAGTATTTATCAAACTAAGAAGCGGAAATTTATATATCCCCAAAGTAGAACCTTCTTTATTCAATAGTGAGAATCTTTATATAAATGGTCCAGAATGTTTTCAATAACAATGATGATCTGATGGCCTAACACATTTATACATTCACATCAAGTGATAGGAACATGTTTATTTCTAAATGTTCATAAATAAATGTGCATTGTGTAGTGGATTCTAATATAAGCTACCTGAATTTGAGAGTAGTATTAATGGTCATGAGTAAAATAAATAATCAAAGAATACTATGAATCATCAAATAGCTACAAAAATTCTCGATGGAATTATTTATTATCTTGTAATTCAAATTCTGTCTTTTGTTCATTTTATATAACGCATGGCTCTGACCTGTTGATTCCCGGTCTACTGAAGGTCCCCATAAAATTCCCTTTTTCTCCTAGGTTGATCTTTTTCTGACAATGGCAGCATTTCTTTCCTCTCCCCTTTTCATTCTAGCCCTTCTTTCTAGACACTCCTCCCCAAAGGCAACATGATCCAAGCCATCAAGTTACCGGGCTTCCTACTGCAAATCAGCCCCATCTGTCGAATGATTCAAAGAGAAGCTGCTATTTAAATTCTGGACAAAGTGGAGAAGAGGAGGGAGGTGGGTGTTCCCCATGTTACCATGCCCAGCAGGGCTGCTATCTTTCCAGCAACCTTTTATTTAACTTCACTTCCTCTGAGTTATGTGATGTTGGTCCATCCTTCCGTACAATGCATCTGGTATGTATTATGCATCTGGCCTTCCCTTCTTCGTGGATCTTTCCTGAGGACCAGATAGTAGCACTTACTGGTCTCTCATATAATGTGAGATCATGGAGAATAGATACTTGGGAAGATTCCTTCCCTCTCAGAACTTTCTTCATGGGCAGGTTGGCTCTGGGGTAATATATACTCGATCAGAGTCACATCTAGAAGCTGGAAATGTAAATGTGTAACATACCCCAAATAAAGGCTGATGTACCATATAGCATAATTCTCTACTGAAGATTGCCTCAATTTTAAAACATAAGGGAGGGCACCTGGGTGGCTCAATTGATTAAGCCTCTATTCTTGAGTTGGGTTCAGGTCATGATCCCATAGTTCATGGGTTCGAGCCCCACATCGGGCTCTGCACTGGCAGTGATGGTGCAGAGCCTGCTTGGGATTCTGTTTCTCCTTCTCTCTGCCCTTCTCCCTCTTATGCATGCTCTCTGTCTCTCTCTGTCTCTATCTCTCTCTCTGTCTCTCTGTCTCTCTCTCTTTCTGTCTCTCTCTCAAAATACATAAGTAAACTTAAAAAAAAAAAAGAAAGAAAGTATAAGGGAACTACTTGGACTTTTAAGTTGAAATCGAAATTTTATGTAACTTGCCTAAAGTATTGCAGGCTACTCGGCACATGGCCTGAAATTAGAGAATGTTAAACATATAAATGAGAATGAAACCTGTTAAGAATATAGGGGGAATGCAAGTGCCCTTTCTATTTCAGTTCTCCTCTGGTTAAAAGTTTAAAACTGAAGTCTGTCAATAGCTTGTTGCCCATATGGAGATTTTTCTTTTCCTTTTTCTTACTGGCGAGACTATGATTAGAATGCCAGGCAAACTGTGCCTTTTCAGCCTCACTTGCTTGGTCCTTGGTGCAACTGCTGCCTTTGAATGCTACGGGCTCTCCTTCCCCCACCAAACGTGCCTCTTAGAAACAGTGCCCTTCACGAAGGAAACAGACTTTTAAAAGAATGACAGCTGTGACAGTAAAAAAGAATCTTCTCCTGTTTGATCTGTTTCTGGAAAGTCTCCAAAAACTAACTTTTAAAGTCCTAGATTTCCTCAAAAACCATATATCTCATTCCCAGACTTTGAGAAAAGGAGTTGGACCCTTAGTGGATGATGTTTTTTTCCCGCCTCAGCGATGGTGTGGGCATGTTCTGATTGCTGATTGAACCAGCCTCCACTTCTCCAAACCTTGGCCTTTCAGTGTGCACAGAGCCCCTGATGCACAATACTTATCCTCCAATAACAAATAAGATGCCATCAGGACTTATGATTGGTGGACAAGATACTCAAAGCATCGTTCTTATAGGGAAAATGCATCAGGCTGTGTGAGTCACATAATGGCTGCGTAAATGGCTCTGAATTGAAATAGTTCTAAATAACTTTGGTGTGCAAGATAATATAATTAATATAGACTAGATATTTTTAGATTATAAAGTGCTAATTAAGAAAATATGATATTGTTTGCTGTATAATGGATGGAGAACGATGATTATAAACAGTCTTTCTGTTACAGAGCTGAGCAAGGAAAAATGTATGCATTCGTTCTCGGGGAAAATCTTGTGACCTAATAAGATTTTTAAATTTATAATGACCCATATGTATAGTGGAATTACTGTATTCGTAGGAGGAAACCTACACTATTTGACAGCTCTTTGTGTTTAGACAGAGGGGAAGTAGGACAAGCATAGACAGACACTTATGGCCTCATACTGTTGCTGTTTCAGTCATTGCAAAAGATGTAGCCACAGTAACTACCCAGAATCCCTGGAAATAATCCCAGTTCATGGGAGGAGGATTGTTGGGTGCAGGTGGAACTGTGAAGGGGAAGAGGTTGGATAATAGTATGTATATTCATTTAAGTACTTACAAAAAATGTAGCTAAGTATGCTTTTGGACAAGTTGGATGCTTTGGTTTAAGAATAGCTGCTATCTATAAAGAAAAACAGAAATTTATATTTCTCCTTATGATCAGCAAATTGAAAAGGCTTTAAATATTCTTCAGTGGGGCACCTGGATGGCTCAGTCGGTTAAGCATCTGACTTCAGCTCAGGTCCTGATCTCGCGGTCCATGAGTTTGAACCTTGCATGCGGCTCTGTGCTGAGAGCTCAGAGCCTGGAGCCTTCTTCAGATTCCGTGTCTCCCTCTCTCTCTGCCCCTCCACCACCCATGCTCTGTCTCTCTGTCTCTCAAAAATGAATAAATGTTAAAAAATGTAAATAAATAAGTAAATAAATAAATAAATATTCTTTGGAAAACTTCCAATTGAACTCTAACTAAAGAGAGCTAGAAGTGATCTTTACTTCATTTGGGGAAATTAAAATTATTAAGATTAATCACTGCTAATAAGAATTCACTTTCTAATATGAACTAATTCATGTTTGAGAAGCACCCTGAGCTCCTTAGAACCCTAAGACAGCTACGGCCATGACTCCGCCCTGGTATTAAAAAAAAAAAAAAAAAAGGGAAATGACCTGAAATAGCATTATTCCCAAAAGAATCAAACAGTAGTAAAACAAAACAATTTTTTTAATGTTTATTTATTTTTGAGACAGAGAGAGACAGAGAATGAACGGGGGAGGGTCAGAGGAGGGAGACACAGAATCTGAAACAGGCTCCAGGCTCTGAGCGTCAGCACAGAGCCCGACGTGGGGCTTGAACTCACGGACCGCGAGATCATGACCTGAGCCAAAGTCGGCCGCTTAACCGACTGAGCCACCCAGGTGCCCCGAAAACAAAACAAAGTCCATTATTTAGGTGACTCCTTTGTGGCCACTGCACTTTATACACTTGTGGAATATCTGGCTGGTGATAACTTAATCCTATTTGGATGAAGTGCATAGAAGTGTTGTTGACATGAGGGGTCTCCAAACTTGGTATGATGACACCTATTTATATCAAAGGATCTAGGGAGATATGCAGGGAAACAATATTTCAAAATGAAAATATAGCTACAAATGGGCAGAGTTGGGCTTTTATTCCCAGTTCAGCTCCTCCCCACAGCACAGTGAATAACTCCCCCAATCACATATACACACCAAGATTTGTATGGAACCTTCAAGACCCTAATGAGGAGTCAAGCAATAAGAATGGGTTAACACACATCCCTCTGCTACAGTGAATATCCACCCAGAGTTGTATTTAAGTCACTGTCTCTGAAACTTCCATATCCCAAGAGGCTGCCTCTTACAAGCCATCTAAGAAGGTTGCTGTGCAACTTGAGATTGATGGTGATAGATAAGAACCTGCCAGAGAGGTTTTTACCACATCCAAGTTTGCAATTAATCAGACCTCTTTCCAGCCTTCACAATTATTTCAGCAAAGGAAGCAATTAACAAAATAGTCTTCTTTTGTAGAGGGTTTTCAACCACACCAGCAGCCACATTCATAGGTCAGAAACACCAATATTGTTCTTTTTATCCAGACACTTTTCAAAAAGGGAACAACTAAAAGGACTACATGACTTTTCTTTTTATTTTTTAAAAAGAATTCTATCACATCAAAACAAATATCTATTTTTTTTTTCTCAAATGAAGAATTTTTCCTAACAAAATTGAAAAATAAGTAAGGGTGTTCTTTTCAGGTGGTAAACTTAGCAAGAAAAAAAAAAAGATTAAAAAAATTTTCTGTTGTGCAAATTAAGTAAAATGTGTGCATACGTGCATATGCATGTATGAATTATGAATACACCACGCTATAAATACAACACATTAGCGCCAGCATGCATACCAAAGGTAGCACAACTTTATGGGCTCAAAATCCTGATTAGCATAAAAGGCATAACATTGTAATCAAATAATTATTGATCAACACAAAGACAGAGAAGCCAGATGTGTTGAGTGAGCTTGGTAATTAAGTAAGTAAACTACAGGTGTTTAAAATTCATAGATTACAATGATAGGTGTACTTATTTTCTAAAAATCATCTGTAGGCAAATCTTAATGTAATCAGGTGCATCAATTACATACCAGAAATGTTGATATCTGTGAATGTACGTTATCCCTTCACAAATAATTAATATGTGAAATGTTTTCAGTGCTTAAGTCCTCTGAAGTCTTTGGAGGGCTGTTTTCACAAGGACATCTCTGGTTCTGCCCAACGGACCTGAGGCACATCAAAAGTAGACAAACCAGTGTACAGGAAGATACGGCTAATAAAGGGACAACTAAAAATTAAACACAAATAAGAGACTGGGAGCTTGACATTTAAAAGAAAAATATAAGTTCTTTTGCAAATAGCAGATTTTTGTTAATTTCTCACTGTAGTAGAAATTTACTACAGTAAAAATTTACTACAGGGCCAAATGGCCCTGTAGTAAAAGTGGCTTCATTTTTACTACACGAGTAGTACATTTCTTCCAAAGGAACTAATGATTTCTTCAGTCATTATTAGGAAACCGCAAGTTTTTGTATGATTGCTTCCAATTGTATCAAATGACGCAAACGGACTTAAGGAAGGAAATTAGGTCTTTGGCCGTGGTTCTTTTCCTCCTACCTATGCACGCACAGTGCCTCAATTATTTTCATTCCATATGAGAAAGATGCTGATCCTTTGCATACTTACCTTTCTTAAGAAATGCATTTGATAAGACTCATGTCAATTCCAAGATGAATGCAACAGGGAAGTAAAAACCCTATGGGGTGCCTGCGTGGCTCAGTCAGTTAAGCATCCCACTTCTGCTCAGGTCATGATCTTACAGTTGGTGGATTCGAGCCCCACATCAGGCTCTGTGCTGACAGCTCAGAGCCTGGAGTCTGCTTCGGATTCTGTGTCTTCCTCTCTCTCTGTTCCTCCCCCACTCATTCTCTTTCTCTCTCTCAAAATAAATAAAAACATTAAAAAATTTAAAAAAGGAAAGAGAAACCTTGCAACTCCAACTTTTTTCATATGTAAAAAAAAGTTTGTGAAGCTTTAGAAGTCATATGGTTTACCAACACCATGTGATCTCCAGCTTTAGAGACAACCTCCATCCCTGCAGTGATACCCATGCTCACTCTTTCCACCTTCATCACCACAGCCCAGTCCTGCCTTTCTTTGGACATAGAAATGGAATCATATGGTATATCTCTATTGAGTCTGACCTCCTTCACTCAACATCGTGTCCATAAGAGTCAACCATGTCCTTGTGGTATCAACAGTTCATTCTCTTTTGTTGTTGTGTGGCTTCCATTTTAACAACATACCACATGTTTTCAATCTATTCTGTTGGTATACATTTCAGGCATTGGCTACAAATAGATGCTAAGAACATTCTTGTTCAGGTCTTTGGTGGATGTATGCATTCATTTCTCCTGGCTACATACTCAGGAGTAGGTACACTAGGTCCTAAGACATATACTTATCTAGCTTCAGTGGGAATACAAAACTCTTTCCAAAGTGGCTGCACAAATTCACACTCCCACTAGCAACATAAAGAGGCACTTTGAGGGATGTGCAGTTGATTTCTTGTTTTATAAGTTTTTCTCAATTCTCAACTGAAATCATGCCTCAAAAAACTAGCAGTTAGGTTTGTTCATTCTTTTGATTAAAAAAATATATTGAGCTATTTTTGTGAGCTTGGCATGGGAAAACAGTGCTGATTATAGTTGGTTTATAATCTTGTAGGTTAGTCAAAAAACTGATTATAAAAAAGAATGTGTCATCTCTACCCAGATAAAGCTATAAAATTAGGTGGAAGAATTGGGCACTTGGGAAGCACACAGAAGAGTTATATTGCCCAGACTTTCCAGGGGCCAGGGATGACTTTCCAAAGAAAGTGATATCTCTGCTGAACCCTAAAAAGAAATTGGAGTTGGCCAGGTAACCAGGATGGGGAAGGGTTGTTTGTAGGGGCAGGAAAGCGGATGGAAGGTAAGAGTGAAAGACAATATTCTATAAAAAGGGAACAGGGTGTGTGAAGACCAACAAGTTAGACAGAACAGTTCATTTGGGGAAAGGGATTGGTATGGCTAGAGCACAGATTGTGAAGAGAAGGACAACAAGGAGTCTGCAAAAGTGACTAAAGATCCCTCAGGCTTTCCCAAGGATAACCTTTTATCTTTGGACAGTGGGAAACCCTTGAAGTGTTTTTAAACAACTAGTGATGTCAACACATTCGGGTTTAGAAAATATTATTCTGGCTGTAATAAAGAAAATAAATTTGAAGACAGGAGATGCCAGGAGTTACATTTAGGGGTCACTGCAATTGTCCCAGAGAGAAACCATGGTGGCCAGTCTAGGATAGTGGCAACTGGAATGGAGAGAAATAGAGGGATATTTTAAAAAAAAATTTTATCTTCAAGCAGTATGTAATACTTAATAAAGAATAATGAAGTAGTCGACAAATACTCATTTTATCACCAATGAAATAAAGATAAAACTTTTCCCTCACAATTAAACCCTTCTTGTTTACTGTTCCATGATCCCTTTTTTCACTCTGTATTCTGCATTTATTTGTTATGTTTTTATATTTATTTAAAGTTTTACCATATGTGTATATATATATATATATATATACATATATATACACATATATATATGTATATATATATATGCATTCCTAAAAAAATGCATAGTATTGTGCAACTTTTAAAACTTTATATAACTGAAGTCATACAATATTTTGTCCACAACTGGATTCTTTTTGTCAACATCATGCTCAAGAGATCCATCCTTTTGAATATACATAAGCTTATTTAATTCATTTCTACTTCACATAGCATTCAATTGCATGAATACCAATTTATTAATGCCTGATAGACATTTAGCTTGTTCTCAACTTTTTGCTGTTGCAAACACCATTGCTAAGTAGACTCATATATGTATACAGGTGGATATGTGAGCTAGGATAAAGGCAGAGGGATAAAATTGCAGAATCAAGAGGCATTCCCATTTTTAACTTTTCAATGTTGCCACACTATTCTCTGGTAGACTAGTGATTATCCTGCATATGACTGGCCCCCGTACCACACTGAACAATGGCAAGTCATATTGAGCTTGATCATTCTTACTAGGATGTAGTTAAGTTTATTGTAGATTTTTAAAGATACAAATTTGGTCTTTGTTTTGCTATCTATTGGATCTTTGATTTTTTAATTAATTTCTGCTATTATATATTTCTGATGTCCTTACTCTTTTTAAATAGCACTCATCTTCGATCATGAAATGTGCTTTTTTGTTATGTTTATAGTCTATCTTCCCATATGAGAATGTTAGCTCCAATGGAACAGGGATTTTAGTCTGTTTTGTTCATGGATTCATCTAGATCCCCGAATAATATAGGCACATAGCAAATATTTGTTAATGAAATCTATATCTAACATCTTTAGTTTAACTTGTTAGTCTTTTAAAACTTTTAAACTAGATGCTTGGCTCACTAATTTTTAGCCTTTCTTCTTTCCTACTAAAACATTTAATGCTATACATTTACCCTCAATGTGATATATTTATTGTTACTATTATTCTAGAAGTATTGTTTGACACTAAAAATAAATCTGTGTTATGTACTTTGGCACTGTGTGGATTAATTATTTACTTAATTTTTTAAATAACCAATTGCTAATCCTTACAAGAATCAAACAATTTTGTTAAAATTGGCAAAAATGTGGTTTTTTAAATTCTTTTATTCCTTCTATCTTTATTGCCTGACACTCATCAGTAATGTAGAATTTTATTTCACCAGCTTGGTTAACTTGATTTAGAATTTCTGCTGGAAAAAGACAAAATAAATGCTTACTTCTTTCTCTTAAGTCATTTTTTTCAAGTGCAGTTATTTTTTATAATTAAGAAACACTTTTTAGAGAGAGCAGTCATAGCAAAATTGAGCAGAAGGCACAGAAGTCTTATTTAAGTAGCTGCTTTAAATATTAACAATGAGTTTTTTTACCTTTCTTTTTTGATCATTATGGAGTCACAGATTTTCATTGATTCAATGCATTTTGTCAGCCTTAAACATTATTCTTTCTGATGTTCCAATTATTATAACTTCAGCCAATAACAGACCCTACATACTGGTTCCCACATGTTTTCAACATGACTCATCAATTTTTTTAAACTGTCTTGCTTTCTAGGACAAAGTATATTTCACACTGTCTTTGTTCCTTCCTTGTACCACACTGTATTTAGCATTTCTCCAGGGAAAAACCTTGGTTCTTATACTGGGGAGTGTGAACCAGAGATGTTTGCTGCTACCGGAGTGACATTGCTTCTAGGCCATTTCAGTGAACAGAGATCACTCACACACACACACACACACACACACACACACACACACACACATTCTATATAATCATTTCGAATCATGAGCACAATTTGAAATTTTCAGTTCAGTCTTAACATCATAGTGGTTTTTTGCAGCGATACAATTTTATTGCCATGTATAAGGTGCTGTGCACATAGCCCCAAACCCACAAAGACTGAGGGGATTGAGCTTATATTAATCATTTATACAAAACAACGAATTTATATATACTTACAGACTAAAACTGTACTAATTCTAAAAGTCAGCTAATCCAGATAT
Source organism: Acinonyx jubatus (assembly GCF_027475565.1). NCBI lineage: Eukaryota > Metazoa > Chordata > Mammalia > Carnivora > Felidae > Acinonyx > Acinonyx jubatus. The sequence goes on along the minus strand of NC_069394.1, from coordinate 68,738,520 downwards.
GAATATAAATAAAAGACTCAGCAATAGAATTATTTTTTATTTTTTTTAAATTTTTTTTAATGTTTATTTATTTTTGAGACAGAGACAGAGCATGAGCAGGGAAGGGGCAGAGAGAGAGGGAAACACAGAATGTGAAGCAGGCTCCAGGCTCTGAGCTGTCAGCACAGAGCCCGACGCGGGGCTCGAACTCAGGGACTGTGAGATCATGACCTGAGCCGAAGTCGGATGCTTAACCGACTGAGCCACCCAGGCGTCCCTAGAATTATTTTTTAAAGTGCTACTTATTATGGGACTAAGATATTCAGTTGAATAAGTTAAAAAATGAGAACAAAAGAAAGGAACACAAATATTAGCCATTTCCATGAAAATTATACAATGAACTGTATGACTGAACAGACTAGAACCAAAGCTCAGAGCATGATAGTAAAAGTTGTTTTGGTGACACAGTGCAAGTGGGGGAGGGGCAGAGAGAGAGAATCCCAAGCAGGTTCCACACTGTCAGCGCAGAGCCTGATGCGGGGCTTGAACCCATAAAGCCATGAGATCATGACCTGAGCTGAAATCAAGAGTCGGACACTTAACCAACTGAGCCACCCAGGCACCCCTGGTTTCCTCATTATTGAGATTAATTGATCATGGGCAATATTTTAGTTCTTATTTCGAAAGTAAAAGCATGTGGATAGTAAAATATATTAGTTAAATTTCTGGAAGAAATTTCTGGAAGAGCAGTCAAGTCTTTGTTTTCCAAATCACACTATTTCACTTAATTTCTTTGATCTTATAACTGTTTTTTCTTTTCTTTTTAATTTTAATTCCAGTATAGTTAACATACAGTGTTATATTCGTTTCAGGTGTACTACATAGTGATTCAACAATTCGATACATTACTCAGTGCTCATCGAGATAAGTGACTCTCTTCTCTTACACCGAAAATTTGTATTTCCAACACCATTTAACATGACGACTCCTTTTTTTTTAACCTACACATAAGGAAAATGGTTTTACAATGCCAAGCTGACAAAGATGCACTGGGACATACTGTTTCGGGCCCCGTCCCTTCCCCTTTACGGGGCCGATGTGCCCAATTCCAGCCCCGCAATGATGCTGCTGCTGGAGTGGCCTTCCTCAGGGCATTGCCATCAGCTGACAGGCGGCTGCCACCCGATGAGAGATGGTTGTCCTCCATTTATCTCTTCCTCTCAGCCCCACATGCTATTCTGCCTCCAGAATATGTCTCACCTCTCTGTTCTGCCTCCCTCTACTGCTACCGCCTTTCTCCAAGACACTCACCTGCTATCATAACCACCTACCTGGCTCCGAGTTTTGCCCAGTCAAACCCATCCTCTTTACAGTTCTTAGAATTATCTTTTTAAGAATGCACAGGAGATGATGTTGGTATTTGACTTCTCAACCGGACTCTGCCGTGGCTCATTGCCTGTCTTCAGCCTCATCATACACCACTTTTATCCTCACCTCGGCTTCCCTCCAGCTATACCAGTCTTCAGTCGGTACCAGGAATACTGACACCTCTTTGCCCTCACGTGATCTTTGCACTTGGAGTTCCATCAGTGTGCAACACTCGTTCCCCAGATCTTCACACATCTAGTTCCTTCTCATCTAACAGGTCTTAGCCCAAATATCCGCTATTGGAGAAGTCTTCTCTGGCGACCTATTAGGGAGGAACTCCATTTCACATCCCAGCCACTCTCCAGCACGTTATTTCCTTTATATTAGTTTTCGCAATGGGTACTTATTCTGCCTACTTAGTTGTTTACTTTATTGCCTATCTTCTCTACTAGAGTATATGTTCCATGAGGACAGGGATAAGATCTCTTATGTTCAATCTTACGTCCCAACACATAGCTCACATTAGAAACTCCATAAATATCATTGGATGGATAGATGAGACTTCATTCCTTCCTGTTGTGGTTCAATTCAGGGAATTAAGCCCCAGGATGAAGACAAAAGGCTTCATTACTTTTAGCTCTGCCTCTGGTTTATGACCAATGGTACAGAAATGAAAAATCCCAGCAATACCTAGTTGTAGAGATGGGAAACAGGAGGTCAGAGTAACCAGTGGCCACTTACTCTGCACACTGCTTTTTTTCTCTTAGTTTTTTAATTTGAGTATAGTTGACACACAATGTTACATTAGTTTCGGTTGTACAACATAGTGATTCAACAAGTTTATACATTATGCTGTGCTCAAACGTGTAGCCACGACTTCTCACCATACAATACTATTACAATGTGGTTTTTTAGATGTTTATTTAAAACATTATTTTGAGAGAGATAGGGAGAGACAGCATGTGTGTGCCAATTGGGGAGGAGGAGAGAGAGAGGGAGAGAGAATCCCAAGCAGGCTCTGTATTGTCAATGCCAAGCCCAACATGGGGCTCATGAGATCATGACCTGAGCCAAAATCAAGAGTTGGACGCTTAGTCATCTGAGCCACCAAGGTACCCACAAAATCATCAACTATATTCCTTATGCTGTGTCCTTTATTCCTGTGACTTGTTCATTTCAAAACTGGGAGCCAGTACCTACCACTCCCCTTTACCCATTTGCCCAACCCCCACCCGCCCCCCACCGTAACCATCACTTTGTTCTCTGTATTTATAGGTGCAAACTGCTCTTTGTATTCAGAACCAATGGCACAGACTGAGTGATTATGACTTAGCAAATGACAGACTTTTTCTTCCCAATGGAAACTTGAATATCTTTTAAACCTATCTTTAAGGAAAACAACATGTAATTGTTAATATATTTGAACTGGTACCTAGTCTTTGTATTACATGCTCTAAACACTTACACCTCACTACCAAGCACTGTGTTTGCCCTTTACTCTATGGATCCATAGTACCCTCTAAAATATTTAGTGCTTTGGTGAAAAAAAAAATAATTAGAAATGTAAGCAAATTGTTCTTACTTGTCTAATTCATATTCTGAGATGAACGAGTATCTCAAAAGAAGTTTCAACTAACATGAAGTCTACTATCTAAATATAAGCCCAATGCTAACTCTTTAAAACTGAGTAAAATCTATTTTGTTAAATACACGTTCATCTCCAAATGTCCTGGCTTATGATAAGACTGAGTAAAAAGACAAAGAAAGGAGATAACTATGTAAGAGTGGATTCAATGATTCTTTGAGTCACAATTAAGGAAACAGAAAAAAAGAAAAGAATATCATTAGCAGTTGAGCATCCATTTCTAGAAGTAGAGAGAGTTAGTTGAATTAGACACATGCCCAAAAAAAGCAGATAGAATAAGAATAAGACAGAGACTATCTCCTTGATTAATAAGAGATAATATAGTGATACACCATAAAAGAAGTGAATATTGAGCTTTTTTAGGACATGAGCTGATTCCAGTGCTGCGGCTACACTTATTGTGAAAGGAATGTGGGCAGGCATGTTCACCTACACGGTTGATGAACAACACTTCAAAGAATTCTGGAAATTCCTTTTTTGTTTAATTCAAGTATTTGAAGGAAATGGGAACAAGTTTGGAATTCACACTAGAGAGATGAAAGTACTTTTAAACATTCAATATTTGCTTAAATAGATATTAGGGGGAGACAGGTATTCTGCAATAATTTTCTTCTAAGTCACAGCTTTGTGCATGTGAGCAGATGCAGCTGGCATGTGGTTCTCCACATGTTTCCTTGGAGGGACTCTTGCTTTCCTTGCCCACCCTTGAGGCCACCATCCTGTGTTCTCACTACGTTGACTCCCAAACTTCATGAAAAAACACACCAAATTCTCTCCTCTCAGTCCCCTCTATTCCTTGTAATCCAGTTTTTTACTCTCGATGCTCTCCTGGCATTGCATTTCATAAGGCATCCCCCCTCCCCCTGCCAAACCAGTCATCAAATTCAGTGGTTCTTTTTAACCAGGTTTTGAGTCTATGGCATTACCATCTTCCCTGAAATTCTCTCTTCTGTTAGCCTTGATGTGTTCTCTCTCTCTCCAGGCTGCCCTTTGCATCCCAAGCCCCTCTGCTTGGGTTTCATGCTTTTCTTCTCCTTCCTTGCTTTCTTTGTCCTCCAAACTGTCCCTTGGTAATCACCCACGCTTGCATAAATGTAAATATCATTGTTGAAATCTTTTAAATTCTAAAGAAAATGACAAGGATGTCAGTCACCAGTTTTCTTAAGCATGTTGTGCTTAAATCATCACTATACTATTCTAACTCCAAGAAGTGAAAGAGAAACGACTTTTGAGCTCCTTGAAATTATTTGTAAGGATCACTTTGGTGATCCAGGTTTAGCGTTAACCCATGTATTTCAAATCTATAGGCTTTGATGTGCTAACGAACAGCTTAAACAAAGTAAATGACCTTCTGTATTTTTTTTTCATAAAAAACTTTGTTATAGTTTTTTTTGTTCTGCATTTCTTCTGATGTGCTTCATATACAAAATTGAGTTATTATGTGTTAAGGGTTTTTGCAATGTTTGAAATCTAGCTACTGAAGGGGATTGAAATCAGACACACACTTGCAAATTTAAGTTAGAAGTTTAAGCTTTAAGTATAATTTGATGCTATTGATGTTCTCATTCACATTTTAATGTAGTCATGGCAAAAAACAGCACAGTTTTTAAATATTTATAGTACCAGCAAATTAAGTGAGAACTACACAGAGGGATTTTATGAGTGTAGCAAATACATACCATGAGTTCATAAATTCACTTTTGTTTTATTTGTGTAATATAAATTTCAGTCAAAATCATATCGAAAGGAATTTAGAGTCCAGCAATAGAAAAGGCTACTGGGGAAGAATACTTAAAAAGCAGAAATTGCTATGACTTTTGAGATCACTCCAGTTCATCCTGAACCTAATGAATTCTATTAAAACGGGAAATAATAGTTTTTTGGTTGTGATCATGACTAACTGTAAGAGATTAAATCTGATGGTCAGGAAAGGGAGCAGTCAGTGTGCTGTTTGCCTGCAGGTAAATTGCCTTGCATTAAACTGAATTCACTAGCTAAAGCAATTATTTTTCTATAATATTCTCCCTTCAGAGGGCACTGCAAATGATACAGGTAGCAAACCAAGAACCAAAAAAAAAAAAAAAGATGTAAAATGTTTTATTATCAATAAAGTGCTGTAACTGTGAAGGTAACTGAATGATATGTGTAACAAACCAACAACCCAAAAAAGAAAAAAAGAGATATAAAATGTTTTAATAGTGATATAATCTGAGGCATGCCTATAATAGTAGTTTTGTTAGCAACCACGGCCCTTGGGCTCACCAAGCAATAGGAATTAACTAGAGGCCACGCAGGACTTCTGGGCAAGGCTTTTATTGGGGATTACACTCCAGCAAAAGGAAGACAGTATGATGGGGAAAGATAGGATTCAGTGGGCAGAATGGGAGAGGCCAGGACTTGAGGTCAGTTTTTTGGGAATCAAGATGCTGGCTCCTTACCTATTCTTTTCAATCCATTGTTACAGCAAAAACAGTCTGATCTCAGTTGTTCCAGGCTCACATTCCACCAAAATACTAATGGGCATCTTTTGAGGATAAACACCTGGGCTGTTGTCTCTGCTAAAGAGCTCTGAAAGCTTATTTTGATATGTAAATGCCAAGGATTGCCTTCTTGGTTCTTTTGTTCTGGCTCTCAGTGGTGTTTTCCGGAATTGAGGAGGAATTTAGGGTATGAGGAATTGTAAAGGTTTGGGAGGGAGAACACCATAGGCAACGGGGTAGTACCACATCAGAGCTGAAAGTACAGACTGCAGAGGATCAAGTTGTGGGTCTGTCATTAAATAGGCAATTTATGTAATTTGTTCATTAAATTGGGCAATGTATTTTGCCTCTCTGTGATTTCCTTTCCTTACGTGTGTTAGTTTCTTACGGCTGCTATGTAACAAGTTACTACAAACCTGATGTCTTAAACAACAGAAACTTAATCTCACAGTTCTGGAGGCCACAAGTCTGCAATCAATTTCCTTGGGCTGAAATCAAGGTGTTGACGGGGCCATGCTCCCTCTGGACCTCTTGAAGACAATAGTCCCTTGTCTCTTCCAGCTTCTAGTGGCTACCAGCATTCCTGGGCTTGTGGCCACATAAGTCCCATCTCCAATTTTCCATGGTCACATTGCCTTCTCCTCTTCTGCCTTGTGTCTGATCTCCCTCTGCCTCCCCCTCATGAGAATACATGAGATTGCATTTAGGGCCCACTCAGATAATCCAAAGAAGGTAAAATTCACAGGTACCAGAGAGAGGCACATGAAGGTCTTTTGAGGGGACTACTATTCAGCTTACTGTAAATTGGGTTACTACTAGTATCTATATGGACCTTAAGGATATAGTATATGAAAAGTGCTTAGAACAATGGCTAGAATGCTAAAAAGCACTCATGTTAGCCCATAAAGGTGATGTCGATGATGATGAACAAGAAAATGCAGACAAAAAGTCACAATGAATAAAATAATTTGTTTTGAACAAATGTAGAGGACCTTGCCTCTCAATTTTTGAGGCGTGCTAACCTTAAAATGTTATTTTTCAAAGGTTGTATCTATGTTAAACGATTATAATCCAGTCGTTTAGGCATATGGTGTATATAGCCATTTGTGGTTCTGTCTTGTGTTATTTTGCACCTGAAATGTAAGTCCTCTCAACAATTTTCTCCATCCTGAATTCTTCCTAAAGTGCAAATCAGAGACATGATATGATAGGACTGTCTCCTTTTGCTCTCGTCTCCTGCCCACCTAGGATACAGATCTGATGACATTCAACATTTCTGTGCACCGGTCGTGGTGGCGGGAACACGGGCCTGGCTGTGTCCGAAGAGTGCTGCCTCCGTCCGCCCACGGCATGATGGATGATTACACGTACGTCTCTGTCACAGGCTGCATTGTGGACTTCCAGTACCTAGAGGTCATCCACAGCGCTGTCCAGATACTACTCTCTGTAAGTAGCACCAATGAATCACTGTCTGATCAAGACTCTCCTTTATTGGCATTTTTGTATCTAAACCTGCTGTCCACACCCATCTGGTAGATAATGCCTTAAATAAGCACATGGAGAACATCCTCTAAATAATGGAAATAGTAGCAATTGTGCTAACAGTAGCTGTGCTTAATGAGGCTACATCTTCCCTCTTGGTATCCGGACACTTTGTTTTAGAAATAGTTTTCGCTATAGTTTCTAACTTGAGATACAATATACACCATTCAGTGAAATAGCATCACCGTCCCCCAGAAGCAGTGCCTTTCCCATTCTCTACTTTGGGTTCTTCTGCTTACACGTCTGCTACTGCTTCTACTTCTAAAGCATTCTTTAACTAATGCGCATCCGTTCCAGAGAAAGGAGGGTGCAAACACATCCAATGGCTTGATCAATCTAATAAGCTTCATATTTCAAATAATTATTCCTGGGGGCGCCTAGGTGGCTCAGTCGGTTGGGCTTCTGACTTCAGCTCAGGTCATGATCTCGTGGTCCGTGGGTTCAAGTCCTGCATTGGGCTCTGTGCTGACAGCTCGGAGCCTGGAGACTGCTTTGGATTCTGTTGCTCCCTTTCTCTCTCTCTCTACCGCTCCCTGTCACTCCCCCATCCCCTGCCTGCTCGTGCTGTGTCTCAAAAATAAACATTAAAAATAATAATTATTATTATTATTATTATTCCTTAAGAAAACAAATCCCTGCAAAGAGTCTTCCACATTTTAGTGCTTAAAGTGTGGTGTCAAGATGTAATTCCATATAGAGGAGCAGAGAGAAGAAATGGCTTGATTGGACCACAGGAAGTTTATGTCTTGGGAATCTCTTAAAGTTAATTTTTTTCTATCAGATTGTCCCACACACAATTTGATTACAGTGTAGAGGGGAAGTAACTTAAGGTATTATCAACCATGCTGTTCCTCTGAGATCCAACAAGGACATGGCATGTTGTTTGAGTCAGCATACAATAAAGTCAATTTAAGTTACACTTTACATATAAGCCAACTATCCAACTCGATCCTTCCATCCAACTGGTTGAGTTAGAATAGGAACAAAAGATACAGGCTCAACAGTAAATGAATAGACAACAGAAGTATAAGAGATGTATGTCGGTGAAGAATGTACCTTGGAATTATTTCTAGAAACAGGTTGAGAAATCCTTGTTATCATTTAGTATATCTGTTATCTACTGCTATGTAACAAACCACTCCAACATGGAATTACTTAGAGCAATATAAATTTATTGCTTAGAGTTCTGTGGGTCAGAAATTTGGGCAGAGTTCAGCTGTGTAGTTCTTCTGCTCTGCATGGTATTGGCCAGGATCACTCATATGCACCTTTCAACAAGGGCCTCTGCTGGGGCTAGAATACCGAAGAGGACCTCATTCACATGTCTGGTGCTGCTGTTGGACCACATTCTCCTCCATATGGCTTGTCTTTTTGCAGAAACTTAACAGGTTTTCCTATAGCAAGGTAGCTAGGTTCCAGGGGAAGCCCAACATGTAATCATTTTTCCAGGCTCTACCTGAATAACTTGTACTATTATTCCATTGACTACAACAAGTCATATGACCAAGCCCAAGCCAAATGTAGGAGGGTAGCTATAAAAAAGTGAGCATACCAGGAGCCATGGCTGATTTGGGACCACCAACATAGTGGTCTTGCCTCACTTGTATAATCTATGAATTGTTGTTCTTTAACCCACATATGTCAAGTTTTAAAATAGTGTTTTAGAGCACACTTGAAATATAATTTTCTAGAAAGACTAAAGGTTAGAATACAAAATCAGATTGTTTAGTGTTCTAGTCCAATGAAAGCAAATTCTGCACTGAATTTAAAAAAAGAAGAAAGAGGTTATGGCTCAACACTAAGGAATTTTCTCTCAGAGATGTACCAGAGATTCTGATTCTTCTTGGTTTCTAGATATTGCCATTTGTCAATAGATGTTTATCAGTTGTTTCCTATTTTCTGATCTTTCTTTAATCTCCTAGCAGTTACATATGAAACTGTGCCAAAATATATGTTTAAATCTTTGTTGTTGTTTTTTTAAGAAAAATAGAGGGCACATTTTCTCTTAAAATTTTTCAGTGTATGTTAAGGTAAAAGAGTACTCTATTATTATATGCTAGATTCTAAAGGTTCTTATTCTTTTTTTTTTTAATTTTGAAACATTTTTCTAGAATCTTTCATCTCTGGACAGATCTACTTCCTTTTAAAAATTATTCAGAGTAAATTGCTAAACCATTTTGTGGAATGATAGCATGATGTTCACATTTTTATAATACAGCATAATACTGTGGAATCAAAAAGTCATTTCTCCATGGTTACTCCAATTCAAATGAATAGCAAGGTGAAAGTATTTATTTGGTAAGGGGCTGAACTGACACATAAAAACATACACTAAGGAGAAATACTCAACAAAATGTATGTTGCCACCTAAAAGGACTTGTCAGTTATAAACTAATTCTTTGACATATTTGTCTAGTGAACATTCAAAGCCGTCCACCCGCATGTATAGTCCTGACTCTTCTATTCAGCATTCCAGCAATAAAAGGATTAGTTGCTGATCTCTGACTTTTCTTGTGTAATACACCCATGAGACAAGAGTTCCAGTATTGTATCTTTTTATATTAAAATGGAATACACCCTGAAATTGTTTGCCAGCTGTCAAATTATGTATTATTGTGTGGTTGTATGGGTTTTTTATACTTTCCACGTATTTCATATAAATATGTTTATAACTATTAGAATTACAATTTTTTAATGTGATGATATAGGAATACTTTCTGTAGTAGTCACCTAGCATGTGCTGAGATGTCAACCTTATTCCTGAAAAAAAGGGAATGATGGTCACAATATTTAACAGCCTGTGCTGCATGGGCGACAACTTGGCAAGTTAGACAAAGGGCTTTGAGATGGGACAATGTCCTGGAGGCCCTGCTGTGCCAGGGGGTACCCCTGTAATTGCTAGAGGCACAGAAGGATCTAGAAGGATGCAGGGAGAGGCCAATAGAGGTGGGCAGAATAATGGAGGGGGTGTGTTGGGGTTTGAAAGCAGCAGCTCTCTGGCAAGTGAGAGGGAAATATTTGAACGGTTTACTCATGGATACAACTCTGCTCTGCTCATGAACACTGCCTGTACAGTTGTCCCACATAAGAGTAGAGGTTGGAACTGGAAAAAAATGAAATGCCAGTCAAATATCTGCAGGAGCTATGTACAAGCTTGACAGAAACACAAAAAATAGCAGGATTCAGAAAGAAGGCAGTGGCCTGCTACCCCCTCTGGGACGACGTGTCTAGCTCCACGGGCCCCAGCACGGGAGCTCTGGTCCCTGGCCTTGCCAGTGCCACTGTGTCTGCATAGCAACAATGTGTCTTGGGGTCCCTCACTGGCACCCAGGTTGAAGGGGACAGGGAGAATGGAAGGCAGAGAGAGATGCCTGCCACCCTAATCTCACTGAAGCCTATTTAGCAGGGGTCCTGCAAATGGCCAGCAACACCAAGTTATACTTCAGGGTGGAATCTAAAGAATGACTGTGAATAGTATGAGGAGAGGAGCAAAGTCTAATCCATGGAGGAAATGAAAAGTCAAGGGCTGTAGCCAGGAGCAAGGTGTGGGTGATGTTAGTCCCCCTTGTCTGTGACCACTGCCCATGTCCTTGGCCCATATGCTCATCATTTCTACCAGAAGGATGGCCAATAGCCTCCCAGAGAGTCTTCCCAGCTCCGGTTGTGCCTCACCCACCATCACACGTGTACTTGCTCCCAGGAAGATGATTACAAAGTGCTGTTCTGGTCACTCATTTCCCTTCTGATCACCAGCCAAAGATTCCCACCTCCAAGATGAAATCGGAATTCATATCCTGTCACATGAGGACCTCATGACCTGCACTCTGTCTGATTCCCAAGACCCCCATCTCCCAACACTCCCCTTGAGGAGCCCACCTGTCATCTTCACAAAACATGACAGGTTCGCAAGCACAGCATGCCTCCCATGTGCAACACTGTGCTTGGAATGGCTCTCCACCCCACCCCGCTCCCTCTTACCCCGTTCTCAGCTCTCCAGCCACCTGTCCACAGTCCACTAGTAGATACCATCCCCCCCCAAAGGTTCAGGATATGTTAATTTTTTAAATAGATAATACATTCACTTAGTCCAAACTCATAAAAATGTGTACAGTGGCAATACGCCCTCCCACCCTTGTGTACCCTCTGCCTGGTTTCCCCATCTCTGCTCCCCAATAGGCAGCCAGTTTTGTTATAATTTTTAGTGCTATGCCAAAGTGTCTATATGAAATTCAAGAAACTGTGACTTTTTATTTTTATTTGTCCCCCCCACAAAAGACAGCATATGACATCCACTCCTCTGAGGTCTTCCTTTTTTCAACTTATATATTTTGGAACTATTTCCATATCAGCACATCAGTGGTTCATTGTTTATTTAATGCTTCCCTATTAATGGACATTTGAACTATTTACCTCATCCAATGTAATGATGTTGGATGTATAGAATATAGAGCTAATAATTGGGGCGCCTGGGTGGCTCAGTCGGTTAAGCGGCCAACTTCGGCTCAGGTCATGATCTCACGGTCCGTGAGTTCGAGCCCCGTGTCGGGCTCTGTGCTGACAGCTCAGAGCCTGGAGCCTGTTTTGGATTCTGTGTCTCCCTCTCTCTGACCCTTCCCCGTTCATGCTCTGTCTCTCTCTGTCTCAAAAATAAATAAACGTTAAAAAAAATTTTTTTAAAAAGAATATAGAGCTAATACAGCTAACATAATATATAATCCATAGTATAGCAATTTTGTATCATGATTATATATGATATAACTGTTATGCACAGTGTTATACTATATAACTGTGTACATGTGTCACTGAGAACATTTCCTAGACCTGCCCTGCTCACTCACCCTCCCTGGGCTGTACTAGATGGCTTGCTATGACAGCACAGTTTTATCATCATTGAGTCTCTGGTCTATCTACGGAAAGCCCCGTAAAGGCTGGAGTTGTGCCCTTTTTTTCACTTGTTCATTTCTGCAATCACAGTGATAGCTGAGTGATAGCACATAAATATTTGGTGAATGAATAAATGACCGACAAACAGGAGATTCCAAAGCCTGAAGTGAGTAAACACAAAAGGAAGAATCCACTGACCAAAAAGTGCAGGAATGAATGAATGCACTAACAAAATTCAGGAGCCAGAGTGAGCTTCATTTGCGAAGTGAGGGGTTGTCCACAAAATGTTCTGCACAGTGCATGACACGGAAGCACCCAGTAAATGTTAGCTTTGTATTGCTGTTACTGATGTTTTTACTGTAATTGTTTCAGCCTGTCCCTCTCCTATCTGGGCCAGTCCTTCTTCAAAGACCATGGGCTCCACCCTGGTGTGCTATAACTGTTGAACTCTCAGTTCTTTAATCCCACACCTGACATCCATTCCCTGCAGGAACAATGTCATTTCTGTGATCTTCATAGGACACTGAATCATAAATTTTTACGCAGAGGACTGAATGTTTAATATGTGTTTATTTTCCTCATTCTGGCTCACTCAAGTTCTTGCCTACCTATGCCTCCCAAGAGCATTTGGATGACTGAACAAATTTCATATTTTCATGAAAAATTTTAGAATTGCTATACTGTAGTTATAGATTACTGTAACCTTGACTCTGTATTTACCCCCACATCTCTAATGCCTAGGACTGTGCCTGACTCAGAACAGCCACTCATTCAGAGCTGTTGAGTAAACTGTCTACATTTTCTGGATTTTAGTTTTACAAAACACAAAGGGCATAATTTTTAAACACTGGAAGTGATTTAATGACGCTATGCCTTGATGTTGTTTCATACCACTTGCTAAGGAAAACATATCTGAAGAAACACACTTCCAAATTCTTTCCGATTTGGATGCTATTTGTTTGGATTTGTGAGTGTACCCAGAAAGCCATTTGCCTCCGAGACCATGACTCTCCTTTTGAATTTGTTCTTCCACATCCACGTGTTCTTCATTTTGAGAGGGACTTCACTAGTTCAGCCAGGTTTAGTTGCTTTGCTCCCATTGAAGAGAACATCAAAATAGTTTCTGGCAAAAATGTAAAATTATGTCCAGTTGAATTCTAGGTACTATATGTATTTTCAGAACAGACTTCCAATCTGGAAATTTAACACCACAGATTTAAAGAAGAAACATATATATCAAATTAAATACTACAATCCCAAATACAGCATTTTCTTTTTCCACTAGAGAATGTGGATAAAATATTTCTGGTTGAAAGAATCTCTATAACCATTTAATCTCATTCTACAGTGTTATGTTTTACTCATTTAATTACCAAACTCTGAACATGAAATCTTACAAAACTAAATGAAACAAGTAATTAAAATTCATTTGTATGATAGGCAAAGGGTCATTATCGACAACACATGATGAAGTTATTTAAATGAATAATAAAAACAACGAAATTTAATCATTAAATCAATGAAGAATATAAACAAATATAATCACATAATTGTAAACAAAGGTGTAAAATAGGATTGTTTCAGTAGTAACTTGATCTGTGCAAATTGAATTTGCACTAATTTAACAACTTTTAAAAACGGGAACACATAGCATCAAAGTAAAGTGTTACTTACTTGTTGGTAAAGGCATTCTTTCCTGCAATGCTCATTAAAATGTCTGTACTTTTTGGCCTGGTAAGCCAACTCGGTGGAGTTTCTCCTAAGATAATTGAACAGCGACAAACAGCTACCTGCATGATGTTCTTTTCACTGTTATTTATAATAGCAAAGCTGAGTATGTCTAAACAACCTTGTTGAAGACAGTATAACAATTTACAGTACATCAGCATGATTTTTAGATAGCAATAACTGATAATTCTGTATAAAATTTTGTATATAAAACATGGAAAGGAATTTGTGATTTAAATAAGCAGTCAAGGAAAAGAAGTAAGATGCAAAAAACAAATGTGGAATTATGTGTGTTCTCTCCAAAAATGTTTTTAAATACTGTAAGTATTTTTAAAATAGTGTTTAATCATCACATGATTTGTATAGAACAGCGGAAGAGATGTTATGGTTGTTTTCTTAGATGATTACATATTCCTAAATCTCACAACATTTACTTGATCATTTGGAGGCACTCTTTTTTAAAAATGTTTATTTAGAGAGACAACATAGGAGAGCAAGTGAGAACAGGAGAGGGGCAGAGAGAGAAGGAGAGAGAATCCCAAGCAGGCTCCAGCTGTCAGCACAGAGACTGATGTGGGGCTTGAACTCACGAACCTGATCATGACCTGAACTGAAATCAAGATGCTTAACTAACTGAGCCACCCAGGTGCGCCTGAAGGCACTCTTAAATCTAGAGTTATTACATGTTATTCCATTTTAGCAGACTGCTCAGTTCTGAGGTCAATAATCATGAATATGCAATTTAAGGCTCGTTTTCAATTTTAAGCATTAGTTAGTTGTTGGTAAACAGATCCATAGACTCATGTTAACTATTAAACAACATACACACACACACACACACACACTTTTTTTAAGGAGCTTATTTTTATAACTAATAGACAAATTCTAAATCTCTAAACCTGGAAGACATCTTTAAAACTTGCCTTATCTATCTCTCTTCGGTGGTAATTTTACATACATATTGTTTTGAATCCTTGCTGTCAAGATATTCTCTTTCATATCTGATAGGTGATGAGTCTCATTCTTTAACGTCTTTGGAGGCTGTCACCATGGGGGGAGCTGGGGACCAGAGCACTCTGAGAATGGCTTTTCCTTCATCCCCATGGTGTTCTCATTGCATCCATCCAGTCACATCAGCATTCATCACTGCTTCATGCCCTTCATATCAGACACATTCAGCCTAAAGATAAATTAAAACTCAGTAGGGTGAAAAGTAACATTAGACCACAAGGTATCCTGTAGAATCTTTATCCTGGAAAGACTGTATAGATTATCTGCTTCATCTACTTAAAGTAAATGGCCCAGTGACAAGAACAGATAATACTATTGCTAATTCAGTAACATATGCTCACACAGTGTAAGAATGCAAGTCAAAAGGTAAACCTTGAAATAAGTTCCAATTGCTATCAATGATATTCTTCCAAAAATGTAAATATAGTTAAAAGAGGATTTTTTTGTTGTTGTTGTTTTATTCCTGTGTTAACATTTGCATTTAGTTAACAAGCTCCTCTGAGAGCTTTGCAAATAGGAGCTCACTTAATCTTTAAAAGGACCCAAGAAGAAGGTATTATTTTATTAATTTTACAAAGGTGAGAACTGAGACATACAGAGAAATTAAGTCGTTTTCTCAAGGTCACACGGCTTAAAATGAGCAAAGCTGACCTAAAACCCAGGCAGATGGAATCCAGAGTTCATGGTCTTAACTACTTTGTTGCACTTCCTATGACATTGGAAAGAACACCTCTGATTCCTTACAGCCCTTTTTGGGTGAAGGTCAGTGGTAAACTCTCAGATCTCTAAGCCTGTGAATCTCCTTCTGTGTTGATGGGGTTTACTGACAGTTCCAGTATTTGAAAGTAAAAGAGACCAATTAATAATTATTCAATAGTTAAAAGATTATAGGATGAATAGTTCAAGATGTTTCTTTCACCCTTGAAAACATCTCTTAACCATCTTTTTGTTGTTTAAAAAAATGGAAGATTTCAACACTTAAAAGTGCTAAGTATATCCGACTCCTTTTTCTGGTTGCTTGCTTGCTGGGGCTTTCTAGGTAGTAGCAAGAGGAAAGGAATCATAGTCAATCTCTCCTGCCCTAAATTCTTCCCAGAATCATTCTTTCCCAGGAATCCACTTTTATATGAATTAGATGGTTTCTGTCTGTGCCAAAATTTGAGCAATCTCTAAGTGCTATCTAGAAGTATTAGTATTTCCCTATACACCACCTTTGGTCTCTGGATTTAATTCCATCCTCAAAAAGCTGAATCAACAGTTCATCCAAAGTTCCATAAAGGAATCCTTTATTGTACCATCAAAGTATTGAGAAGGGTTTGTGGTTGTGGGGGAAGAATCACCATGTCAACAATACTAAAAAGCTTTTGGCGGAGACATTTGTGTTCGGGAACCAGAGTATACCTGGTCAGTAAAATTGCTTGGGTATGAAAGTGCTTGTCTGGTGAACTATAATTTTAAGTAATGTCTTTCTTGTTATTCATGTCTTCACAGTGTACTCTCTGTCTTTGAAATGTGCGTACGTTTTTTAAAGGCTTTACTGAAATATAATTCACATCTCATACAATCCATCCATTTGAAGTACACAGTTCAGTGGTTTTCAATATATTCACAGATATGGCAACCATCATCACCAAAGTCAATTTCAGAACATATTCATCACCTTGGAAAGAAACCTTGATTCTCTAGCTACCACCACCTATCCTTTCCTTCTCCCCAAACCTAAGCAATAGCTAATCTACTTTCTGTCTTTATAGATTTGCCTGTTATGGTCATTCCATATAAATGAAATCATATATGTGTTTCTTTGTGTGTCTGGCTTCTTTCACTTAGCATGTTTTCTAGATTTGCTCATGTAGCATGTAGCATGTAGCAGAACTGTATTCCTTTTTACGGTTAAATAATGTTCTATCATATATTTACTTTTAAGCCTTTTATCTGTTATAACACATGTATGGCATCTAGCAAAAATTTCAGAAATACAATTTAAATGTATAAAGCCCTCACCTGCTCACTGATGAACTCTAAGTGGAATTTAGGCAACCTTCCATATATTTTGTCTCTATATATATATCCATGTTTTGGAAACATCCAGATTAGAGATAGCAGTTCTCAGTTTGTATAGATATTTGGTCGTACATAAATGTAATACTATTATCTGTCACTTGTACATAGCATCTGTGGGTTTTAACAACTTAAAATATGTAAGCATTTAAAGTTCATATTCTTCTTATACCATAGCATTCTCCTTAATAGTATGTGTATGACTGGATTTTATTTTGTATGTTAACCAGTTATCACATACACTTATGTCTCAAACCACAAATTCCATACCATTTCCAAACAACAGAATCAAGTCTCACAAGGCCCAGATACTCATGATTATCTCAGACATGTCTGCACGTTTTCATAAATTATTACTGCCCTGCTGGTTTCAAATAATCTGTTAAACATTGATTATTAAATGCAAAAGTGAGTTATGACGTTTGGTATATTAAATACAATTTCATCAGAGAAATGGAAAGCTTAATTCGAAATCATATCTCGCACCAAAACCATTACATACAAAATGTGAGATATGTTTAATAATTAATGGAAACAAACATTGTGACTTGGGCTTATGGCGATATTAAAAGCAAGAAAGCTAATTTTATTGATGCTTTACTTAGGGTAATTTAATGTCATTCAGATGTTGGCAGACATTTCATCTTTAGCCCCAGGTAGGATTAATTATTATGTAAAAGAAAAAGTAGCTTACATAATGATGAGAATGAATTCAAAAACATTCACACCCTGCTTTTAGAAGACCAAAGTTTGTACAAGTTCCATAAAGAACATCATTTGTCATTTTTTGTATTCTTTCTAAGAGAAAACAAGCAGTATATGATTCATTCAGAAAAACATACTCAGTAAACCCTGCTTCGATACAAAGCACTGTGCTAAGAACTTTGCTGATGAGAGGCTGGAAATAAACCAAAGTGGAATTTGACATGGTCCTCCCTGTGGTAATATTCAGTCTACCAGGGAAGATTGGGCAGGCAAGCAAAGTGTCAACTTTTCAGATGCCCTAAGGGATAGCCAGCTGGGACTTCAAGGAACTTGCAGGACAGGTTTTGTGACTGATTTTGTGTTATTTGCTAATAAATATTGTGGCGCGCCCGTGTGTGTGTGTGTGTGTGTGTGTGTGTGTGTGTGTGTAAGAGTTTATACTGAAACTTGCTTGCTTTCTGGTAGCAAGGTTGTAGGAGGGAAAAACTTTGGGCTTTGACTTCCTCTGAGTATCTACCCAAAAAGGACTTAATGATTATAAATGATCAAATTGGTTTAGTCAATATTTAACAGAGTAGCCAGAGAAGATGTCTCTTAGGAAACGGCATTTGAGCTGAGTTACAAATGAACTCAATTAGAGTAGGGCTAGAAATATTCCACAAGAAACAGAAAGATGCACATGGCCGGAGTCTAGAGAGCAA
This sequence comes from Acinonyx jubatus, assembly GCF_027475565.1. NCBI lineage: Eukaryota > Metazoa > Chordata > Mammalia > Carnivora > Felidae > Acinonyx > Acinonyx jubatus. The sequence continues at coordinate 68,720,416 of NC_069394.1, read as the reverse complement.
GGGAGCGAGTGGTGAAAAATGAAATGAGAGAAATAGGCAGGGGTTGGAGAAGGCATGGTACAGGATTCTAGTTGGATGATAAGACACTGGCAAGATACTACTGTGTTTCAACCAGGAGAGTGACAGGATCTACATTTAAGAAAGCAACTCCAGAGCTGTTTGGAGAATGGATTGGAGAATACAAATGGAAGAAAATAAACCAATTTGTTGGCTATTCCAATAGACCACCTGAGAGAAGATGGTGACTTGGACCTGAATAGTGTCCATGGGAGTAGAAATGCCTATGCAGGAGCTCTTACGGGACAAGAGCAAGTGGCCTGTGAAGAAAAGAAAGAAATAAGGGTGGAGCTTAGGGTTTAGATTTGAATAATATGTAGATAATGTTGCTAGTTATTGAGATGAGTCTGGGAGTCTTGTTCCAATGGTAGCTTTTATCTTTTCTCAACATGTAAAACAATAGCAATCAAACACAGATTATTGTTTAAAATAGTTTTAATAATTAGAAGAATAGGGGCACCTGGGTGGCTGAGTGGGTTAAGTGACCAGCTTCAACTCAGGTCATGATCTCACAGCCTGTGAGTTCAAGCCCTGCATCAAGCTCTGTGCTGACAGCTCAGAGCCTGGATCCTGCCTGGGATTCTGTCTCCTTCTCTCTCTGCCCCTCCTCACTCAGTTTTGTTTTCTCCTTCTCTCAAAAAAAATAAACATTAAAAAAATTTTTTTTAATAATTAGAGGAATATTTCCAGATATGTCATGAAACAAACACAGTCAGCCTAAAAGAAGCATCATCTAGAAGTAGCAGGTACGCCTTCTCAGATTGAAAAATCCTGCCGTGCTAATGGTTCAAAATTGTGATTTCATAATGGTTTGAAGCAATTAGTGCAGTATCAGCCATTCACACTTTACTAAAAGTAAAATTGATAGCAAAAAAAGCTATGGGGAAATAGTGCTCTGTATTTAAATGGATCAATGTAAATAGCTCTTTCATTTAAAAGTGACTCATATAAAATTCGAGCAAATATTTGCAGTGCATAATTATTACTTAGTGGCAAAGATAATCAGGAAGTCCTATGGACAATGAAACACGAACAATTAAAATCTTTAGGATACATAACAGCTTTTAATTAATAAGCTAAACTAATCCAAACAAATAGAAAACTGTGCTACAGTGCTTGGGTATAAAGGATTTTAAAGTCACTGTTAATAAGAAAAAGAATCACAGGTATCATTACTAGGTCTATATTATGTGCCTGGCATCTTCCTTTGAAGTGTTATCTTGTGTAATATTCTCAAAAATAATGAAAGGTAGGCTTTATTATTTCTAATTATATATGAAGAAACCGTGACATGAAATTGATATCTTGTCCAAGATCCTGTGGTCAGTGATTGGGGAGGAGGCACCAAATTTGGTTCTTATGTATCCCAAAACTGCTGTGCTTATTGAAGATACTTCATTAATACATAAAACCAAAGGCAATATAGACCTAAATATATCTTTTAGTGTATGCTTTGGAAAGATATTAGAGTTTTAAAGTATCAACCTGAAAATTTTGTTCATTATTTCACAGTTTTGTGTAAGTCCATCCAAATGTTCAAATTGTGAGATTTTTGTGTTCATGTACTGGACAGCAGAAACAAATTCTATTCCAACCATTATTATTATCCAATTATGCTTGTTAATGGAGTAAATCATTAGAACAAAACTTAAACTACTAGGTAATTCTTTCAAGGTGGGGCTTTGAAGACCTTTTATGCCTACATGTGAACATTGAAACTGTGCTGCATTCTGGGAATGCATGAAAAACAAAGAGGAAGGTCAGTGAAGATTCAATTTATAAAAAGAGTTCAGTCCCTTAACCTAGAACCCCTTCTCAACCTCTTAATACTTCCTTTGACTTCTATAACCTTTAAACTGATGGTGAGACCCTGCTTAAGCAAAATTCACCTGATCTACTCCAGAAGTGTATTCTCATTTGACTCTTTCTTGCCTGGAGTAGATGTGTTATATTCAGTTTCAATTTTCTTTCCTGACCACTGAGTCAGAGTTTATATTTATATAGGAGATACACTGTAAGAAAGGAGTTAATAAAAAAAAATTCAACAACTTTCCTATGACAAAAAGTCAATTAAATTGTCAGTGTATAACTATATATATTTAATTGCCATTAAGTGACATATTTTGATCTCTCATATTAAAGTCAGTATTTTATATTTCATTTCAGCACAGGATTTATTTCTACAAGATTAAGGCTTACATTCAACTAATAATATGTCTTACCATTTTTTAGAATACACTTGGAAATACAATTAAAATTTCACTAATGCTATGGTCTGAATGTTTGTGTCTTCCCAAATTTTTATGTTGAAATTCTAACCCACAAAGATGATGGCATTAGGAGGTGGGGTCTTTGGGAGGTGCTTAAGCCATGTGAGTGGAGCCCTCATAAATGGGATTAGTATGTTATAAAAGAGGTTTCAGAAAGAGTCTTAGCCCCATCCACCATGTGAGGACATAGGTGTTCGCAATAAACCAGGAAGAGGGCCCTCACCCAGCCATGTTGGTACCTTGATCTTGGACTTTCCAACCCCCAGAACTATAAGAAATCAAATTTTTGTTGTTTATTAGCTATCCCATCTGTGGTATTTTATTATAGCAACCTGAATGGACTAAGACGACCAAGTCAGACCAAAATATTTATTTCTAAACTAAACTATTCGGTACTACTTTGCAATTGATTTGTATCTTCATGGTTTGTCTTATTGCCAGAGTAATTGTCAGCAACAAATATTAATTGATGATTTACCTTTGGCCTAGCACTACACTAGATAGATTCTCTATCTCACTATAACAGGTACAAGACATGTTGACACAGGCTTACGCTGATGATTGTTAGTGATTAGAATAATATAGAGGAAAATAGAAAAGAATAATTATCTAATAACTATTATGTGCAGGCTGTGTTTTACATATTTTATAAATATTAAGTCATTTAACCTTAGCAATTCCATTATTATCTCCATTTTTTTCAAATAAGGAAAAATATATAAATTTATATAATATATATAAATATATATAATATATTTTTCATATATATAATATATATTATATATATAATTTCATAATATATATATAAAATATATAAATATTTTCAAATAAGGAAAAATTTCAAATAAGAAAAAAATTAAGGAAGAAAATGCTAACACTGTGCAAGGTCACTCAGTTTTAACATATGGTAGAACTGAGATTTGAGGGCCACCTGGGTGGCTCTATCGGTTAAGCATGCGACTTTGGCTCAGGTCACGATCTCATGGTTTGTGAGTTGAAGCCCTACATTGGGCTCTGTGCTGACAGCTTGAAGCCTGGAGCCCCGCTTCAGATTCTGTGTCTCCTTCTCTCTCTGCCCCTCCCCTGCTCACTGTCTGTCTGTCTCTCTCTCTCAAAATAAATAAATATTAAAAAAAAAACAAAACTGAGATTTGAAACCAGGTACTCTGGCTCCATGAGATCCATGGTTAAAAGCCTCTGTAGTTTGATCTTCTAATAGAGATTGACTTTAGAGTTGGCTTCCATTTAAATATAACAGACATTTCAATTCCTCTTTGAAATTCATAGGTGAGTGGCATTCTAGTTTCCTTGAACCAGATGCTGAAACAAGGACTTAAGTGCAGATAGTTGATTTAGGAAGTGGTCCCAAGAAAACACAGTGAGAAAAGAATGAGAAAAGAGTGGGTTGTTGAACAAGTTATTACTATGAGCTCAGGGCTTAAGGTCCTGGGTATCCCCCTCCTCAGTTGTGTGTGTGTGTGTGTGTGTGTGTGTGTGTGTGTGTGTGTGTCCCCATCCTCTCAAGTTGAATGCTTCCCTAGGAATATTAAATCCCTGGCATTCCAGGATGCCCTGCCCAGAGTCTGAGCAGGCTTGGGGCCAGAGAAATCTCTCAAGCCAAGAATCATGGAAGTCCGTGTGCAGAAGAATGGCCCATTGATGTTTCAGGGTAACTCACAGGTAGTCAGGGAGTAGGGAGCAGAGGATAACAACACACACTACAGTGAGGAAGAGCAGACATCTATTGTCTTTGTCTGTCAGCTTCCATATCCATAACTTTTGATAATGACACTTCAGTTGCCTTGTAGTTAAATAGCCGCACATCCACTCTTTCCCTCTGCATGGTGAAGGTGGGTAGGGCAGGACTGACTCCACTACCTTCCAGCTCCAGAGTAAAAACATGAGTCCCCCAAATTTTCAAACAGCATATTCCTTCCTCTGGACCCGGTGATTGGTTCACAGATAGTTCTGTAAGCTTGTTCCTAAGACTTAGCTGTACAATTCTCAACTTTTATAAATTTTTCCTTCCAAGCCTGCTGAATTAGGAGGGCTTAGGTTTGCAGAAGCAGGCAGCCATTGGGTGGATAGGGCCTATCTGAGAGAAAAACAGAGCTGTAAAAAAAAGAAAGATATACGGACACCGAGGAACACAGACAGATGTAGTAGTTTTCGATTGAGTCATGCCCAAACCAGCCCTGCTCATGGACTTTTCAATACATGAGTCAATACATTCTCTTTTTTGCTTAAGTAATTTTCAGAAGAGTTTCTCCTACCTATAACACTTTTTCATAGTGTTTTTTAGTGCCTGAACAGTATCTTAACTTCTGAGTGTTTACTGGCTTAAAACCTGAGAATTTTTACTTTTTATTTTTTTATTTTTTTTATTTTAGAGAGAGAGAGGGCATGCAAGCAGGGGAGAGGGGCAGAGGGAGAGCGAGAGAATCCCCAGCAAGCTCCATGCTCAGTGCAGAGCCTCACATGGGGCCCGATCCTACGACCCTGGGATCATGACCCAAGCCAAAATCAAGAGCTGGACCCTCAACTGACTGAATCACCCAGGCATCCTCAGAATTTTTCATTGAAAGGGATCCTTGTAGCAATCTAGGCCAGTCTTCCTCAAGGCCTATAGCCGTGCTATGCAATGTGGCAGGTCAAAACGGAGATGTGCTGTAAGTGTAATATATACCCTGGATTTTGAAGACTTGGTGCATAAAAAATGTAAAGTATCCCATTGATAATTTTTCTATATTGATTATATGTTGAAATAAAAATACTTTGCATTTTTGGGTTAAATGGAATATATTATTAAAATTAATTTAACCTGCTTCTTATTTATTTATTTATTTTTTTATGTGGCCACTAGACAATTTAAAATCACATATGCAGCTCACGTTATATTTGCATTGGACAGTGCTGGTCTGTGGCTTTCCTGACAAACGGTGATGCAGCCTCTTCAGGAACGTGCAGCTCATTACCCCCCTAAGGCTGCCACATCCATTATTGGACTGTTCTAAGTGTTAAACATGATTGTCTGCAGATCCAAAATCCATCACCTTGAAATTTCCATCTATTGGCACTAGTTCTGCCTCCTGAGAATCACAGAGAATCTACCTTTCATTCACACCCAGATCTTCTGTTTGTTACTGGAAGATTACCATCCAATGTATCTTCTCTCATAGTACATCACAGACAGGATTCTTTATTTGCATTACGAACTGTTGCAGATGTATTAGCGATGATCTCTTTATAGCTAATGCACAACCTGGCTCAATGTTCTTCTTGTGAAGCCAGAGGCAAGATACAGACTTCTATTTGGGACCTAGGAAGCTCTCTACACCCCATGAGGTATGACCTGGAGAGAAGTTAAGCTCATCCAGCAGGGATGTTTGCTTCTGCCCTGGGCTCAATCTTGAGAAATGGACATAGACTTCAGGCTGAGAAGAGGACAGCTGTCAAAAGAGAATGGCAATTCTGAGTCAATTTTCGGCAAACAACAGAGTCTGTTCCAATATAACCTGCTCCAACTGAGGCTTTGTGAAGGCAGACTAGTCATAACAGTAGATCAGATAGCTTCTTTGTCATTAGTATCCTTAATGAAGTACCGAGAAATTTAGTGCCCCTTTTAAATTTAAAAATAAAATAAATAGAATGCTGCAGATTGCTACTTAAGTATGTCATGAAGATGTCAAGTTTCAAGTTCTTGATGCTTGTTTTGATGATCAGATAGAATTTACATCTTTCAAGATAGAGTCATGGTTTAAACCACTATGATTGTCTGTGGCTTTAACATATTCGTTGCAAAGTTTTGGACATCCATGAAATACTAAGACTTTTTAGCTGGAACTCCTTATATTTCAGAATATTGATACTCTTGAAAGCAAAAACACATTTGTCTGCCCAAAACTGACTCTTTTTTCACTTCATCTTATTTCAGCATAGATTTCATCACTAACCCCCAAAACCCACATTTTAATCTAGTGATCAGATGGAATTTTTTCTTGTCTAGGGAAAGCTTTTTATTGCAAATAAATTTCCTAAAGGAGAATTGAAATAGGACAAGTTCATGCCAGGCACTAATTAAAGCATCCAGGTTTTGCAGACACAATAATATGCCCTGATTATCAAGATAAGTAACTTAAGAAGTAATAAATTGTGTGGTAATGAATCTAATTCAAAATACCACTTGGTGCTAAAGCATTTCAGTGCCCTTTCAACATCCATATTTGTCCTATTTCAGTTCATATCAACATCCAGATTAAAATTCTGTCTACATGATTTCTAAAACATTCAGTTAATTCAATTCACTCAATCCAGTTAATTAAATATGAAAAAAAAACCATATTCACCAACAAACTGACAAGCTAATTTTTCTAAAAGAGTTGATCAAAACAGTCTCTGCCTAAGAAATAGAGAGATAATCTAAAAGCCACAACTCTCATCTTGTCTCATTTTTCCTTCAATAAATCATTGCATTGCTTCCTCCCACTTACAAAACAATCTTAACATTCTATAGTTTCTCTTTCCCCCAGTGCAGTGAGCCTTCTCTATGCCATCAAATCCAACATTTCTAAAATCTCATTGTCAATAGCTTAGTGTATTGAAAAATTTAAGGTGATTCTTTTAAACAGTTTAGAGATTCAGTCATCCTCTGAAAATCCTCCTAATTTGTACCTTTCCGGCCTTTCACCACAGAATAGGTAATCTCTGAGGTTCCAAATGATTTTTCTTTATATGATAGATGGATCCTAAGGTGACCCTCAATAACTTTCCCCTTTTAGTATTTATGCTCTTATATAATTGCCTCTCCTGGAGCATGTATAGCACCTGGGACTTGTTTCTAACCAACAGAAAGAATATGGTGAGATGATGAGATGTCCATCCCCTGATACATTGCATTATATGGCAAAAGTGATGAGATATCACCCCTTTGATTGTTTTATTGTATATAAAACTGGGAGGCTCCACATGTGCAGGATAGAATCAAGCAGGCACAAAGCTCTCCAAACATCCCTGGCTGCCTGAGTGATTGCACACATATGAAAGAAAGACCTGAAGGGCATGGAAATAAGGAAAAGCCAGGGATTATTTGAAAATTAACTAAATTTTGAGTGAAACTCTGTAACCCACACATAGATGCATCAGCAGAGAGTAGATTTACTAGCATTAGATGTTTAAGCAAACCTCTCACGAATCTTTAATCAACTACTAGGCTAAGCAGACATAATGGCAACTTTTAGGATCCCAGGATAAAAGAAAATGTAATAGGACTTTTTTTTTTAAACTAAGCAGAGAAAGTCTTAGCAGTTACATACCAAACTACATACCAACAGGATTAAACCCAGACAAGTTATTTTAAAATAAAACAAAATAAACTAACAACCTATCAGGAATAAAAAGCAGAATCTGGAATTGCTATGATATGTTATCTAAAATGTCCAGTTTTCAACAACAACAAAAAAATAAGACATGCAAAGAAACAGGAAAGTGTGACTCATACTGCAAGGTTGGGGTGGGGGCGGGGAGGAGTTAATAGAAATTGTCTGTGAGTGGCCTCAGACATTATATTTAGCAGATAGATATTTCAAAGCACTAATTATAAAAATGTTCAAAATTAAAGGAAATCGTGTTTAAATTATTAAAGGAAAATATGACAATGAATCAACAATAGGAAGTCTTCATAAGGAAATAGAAATTATGAAAAGAAACAAATGGATATTCAATAAATGAAAGTTACAATAGCTTAAGTGAAAATTTCATTAAGTGGGTTCAATCACAAATTTGCAATGGTAGAAGAAAGAATCATTAAACTTGAAGAAAAAGAAATAGAAATTATCCAATCTGATGAACAGAGGGAGAAAAATTGAAGAAAAGAATGGACATACCTCAGATCTTGAGACAACATAACAACACAAATGTAATTGGAATCCTAAAAGGATAGATGAGATAGTGGCAAAAAAATTTTTTTGAAGAAATAATAACCTACAACTTTTCAATTTTAATGAAAAAATAAATCTACGGATCCAAGAAGCTGAATGAATCCCAAAGTAGAAAAAATAAACATAAGGAGATCCACACCTAGATGCATCATAGCCAAATTGTTGAAAATGAAAGTCTGGAAAGCAGTAAAAGAAAAGCAACTCATCACATACAAAGAAATCACAATAAAAAATCAACAGCTGACTTCTCATCAGAAGCGATGGAGGCTAGAAGACAACGAAATGATGCATTTAAAAGTGCTAAAAGTAAAAAAAGGTCAACCAGAAATTCTATTTCCAACAAAATGAGGGTGAAAAGTGAACATAAAATAAAGACATTCCTAGACAAAGACTGGCAAAATTTGGTGCTAGTAGACTTGCTTTTTACATGAAACACTAAAGAAAATTTTTCAGGCTGAAACTAAAAAACCCCAGAGTAAACTGAATTAAAAGGAAGTAATGACAAGCACCAGAAATGGTAAATATGTGGATAAGTATAAAAACATCCAGAATGGGGGCGCCTGGGTGGCTCAGTCGGTTAGGTGTCGGACTTTGGCTCAGGTCATGATCTCACAGTTTGTGAGTTCGAGCGATGAGTCGGGCTCTGTGATGACAACTCAGGGCCTTGTGCCTGCTTCAAATTCTGTCTCCCTCTCTCGCTGCCCCTCCCCCATTCACATTCTGTCTCTCTCTCTCAAAAATAAAGAAACATTAAAAAAACAAACAAACAGCCAGAATGGGAGCACCTGGGTGGCTCAGCCGGTCAAGCACCCAGCTCTTAGTTTCAGTTCAGGTCATGATCTCATGGTTTGTGTGAATTTGAGCCCTGCACCAGGCTCAGTGTTGAGGGCTCAGAGCCTGGAGCCTGCTTCAGATTCTGTGTCTCCCTCTCTCTGTGCCCCTCCCCCTCAAACTCTGTCTCTCTCTCTCAAAAATAAATAAACCTTAAAAAAAATTTTTTAATAAATGATGAAAATAAAAGATACAAGATTCTACAAAACAATATTCACACTGTATTTTTTATTTCTAATATATATACGTGTGAGATATAACAATAGCAGAAAACAGGAAAAGGAAATAGGACAATATTGAAGCAAAGTTTCTATAGTTTACCAGAATTAAGCCAATATTAACCTGAAGATTAATTAGATATGGCAAATAAAGATGCATATTATAGTCCTTTTTAATAACAAAGAAAATTACTTTTAAAATATAATATAAAGCCAATAAAGAAGTTTACATGATACAATAAGAAAAATCAACAAATAAAATATGTAATACTAAAGAAGGTCCTGAGAAGGAAAAAAAGAAGCAAAAAAGACATGAAACATATGGAAAGGAAATGGAAAAATTACAGATGTAACTCTAAGCATATAAAAAATTACAATAAATGTATAGATGTACAAACACTCTAATGAAAAGGCAGAGGTTGTCAGAATAAATTTTTTTAAAGAGCAAGATCCAACTGTATGCTGTGTACAAAAGACACACTTTAGATTAAAAGACACAAATTATTTGAAAGTAATAAGGTAAAAAAAGATATTCTATCCAAATAGTAATAATAATAGAGCTGAAATTAATATAAGAAAAAATAGACTTTAAGAAAAGAGATGTAATTACAGATGAGGGGATTTATAAGGATAAAAAAGATCATACACCAGGACAATATATACACACCTAACAACAGAACCCAAAAATCGTATGTAAAGGATAAATAGAAACTTGTTTTTAAATTTTTTTTAATGTTTATTTATTTTGGAGAGAGAGAGTGTGAGTGGGGGAGGAGCAGAGAGAGAGGGAGACACAGAATCTGAAGCAGGCTCCAGGCTCTGAGCTGTCAGCACAGAGCCCGATGCGGGGCTCGAACTCAGGAACGGTGAGACCATGACCTGAACTGAAGTCGGACGCTTACCGACTGAGCCACCCAGGCATCCCAGAAACTTTTAAATTATACTTGGATATTACAATACCCTACTCAAAAATAAGGATCTGGAAGATCCGTACAACACTAGCAACCAAATTGACCTGATATTTATAGAACACTGCTTAACAGCAGACTACACATTCTTTTCTTTTTTGATTTTTCTTTTTTATTCTTTATTTATATTTGAGAGAGAGACAGAGAGAGTGCAAGCAGGGGAGAAACAGAGAGAGAGGGAGACATAGAATCCGAATCAGGGGCTCGAACGCGGGGCTCGAACTCCAAAAACCATGAGATCATGACCAGGGCCAGAGTTGGATGTTTAACCGACTCAGCCACCCAGTCACCTCAGACTACACATTCTTTTCAAGAGCACATGGAACATTCTTCAAGATAGACCATATGCTAGGCCATAAGACAAGTCTCAATAAATTTAAAGGAATTGAATTTATTCACAGTATGTTCTCTGACCATAAGAAAATTGAACTGAATGGAAACAAAAGCATTATAATAAAATTTATGGACCACAACCAATAGTTATTAGAGGGAAAAATTATACCTATAAGTGAATACATCAGATGATGAACATTTTCAAATAAAAATCTTAGTGATCAACTTAGGTGAGAAAACAAAGAGCAAACTACCTCAAGCAAACAAAAATAAGGCAATAACAAAGGTCAAGCATAAATAATAAAATAAAAATAGAAAAATAATGAGCAAATCAAAATAACCAAAGTTTGGCACTTTCAAAAGATCTACAAAACTGATAAACTTCTGACTAGATTAATCAGGAAAAAAAATGAAAGAAAGTATCAATGACCAAAATCAGAAATGAAAGAAGGGACATCCCTATTGACCTTACAGAAATTAAAAGGATTGTAAGAGAATACTACGAACAACTCATGGAAACAATTTAGATAACTTACATAAAATGGACAAATTACCAAAACTAACTCAAGAAGAGCTTATACGATTTATATAGGCCAACCATGAGGAAATAAAGAAAATGAAACAGTAATTAAAAATTGCCCAGGGGCACCTGGGTGGCTCAGTTGGTTGGGCGTCTGACTTCGGCTCAGGTCATGATCTCATGGTCCATAAGTTCAAGCCCCGCGTCGGGCTCTGTGCTGTCAGTTCAGAGCCTGGAGCCTGCTTCAGATCTGTGTCTCCCTCTCTTTCTGCCCCTCCCCCATTCACGCTCTGTCTTTCTCTATCAAAAAATGAATAAACGTTAAAAAAAATTTAAAAATTGCCCAAAAAGAAAGGTCTAAACCCAGATAGCTTCATTGATAAACTCTATCAAATATCTTAAAAATATATAATAGCAATCCTTCACAAACTTTTGCAGAAAATAGAACAGGAAGGAATTGTTCTCAACTATTAGTCTACTGTTAAGACACCAAAACCACACAAAAAAAAATCAAAGAAAATTACAGACCAGTATCTCTTGTGAATGTAGACACACAAATCCTTCATCAGAGATTGGGATGCTGAATCCAGTAAAATAGAAAGTGTATTATTTTTAAATGAAAACCACGAGGTATTCCCTTTGCAACCACTAATATGGTTATAATAAAAAAGATAGGCAATATCAAATAGCGGTGAAGATGAGAGAAATTCGAACCCTCCTACGCTGCTGGTAGAGATGCAAAATATGCAGCTGCTTTGGAAAATAGTCTAATAGCCCCTCATAAGATTAAATATAGAGTTTCCATATAAACCAACAGTCTCCTTCTTTGGGTATATACCTATCCAAAGAAAATGGAAATATTCACATAAAAACTGGTACACAAATGTTCACAGCAGTTATATTTATAATAAAAAAACAGAAGTAATCATAATACCCATCAAGTGATGGCTTCCATACTTATGTAAAGGAATGAAGTATTGATACATGCTGCAACATAGATGAAACTCAAAAACATTATGCTAAGTTAAAGAAGCCCGTCACAAAAGACCGCACCATTATATGATTCCATTTACAAGAAATGTCCATAATAGGCAAATTTATAGAGACATAAAGTAGATTAGTGGCCACCTGAGGCTGTGGATGGGGAAGGGACACAAAGCAGGGGAGGACTGGGAAGTGATTATTAATGGATTCATGGGTATGAGTTTCTTTTTGAAATGATGTGAATGTTCTAAATTTAGATCATGGTGATAGTTGTACAGCAATGAGAATATACTAAAATTCACTGAATTATACACTTTATAAATGGATGAGTTGGATGCTATGTGAATTCTACCTCAATAAAGGCATTTTTTTTTTACAAAATACTTTTTACAAGAGTATTATACGCTATGACCAAAGGGGATTTATCCCAGAAATGCAAGGTTAGTTAACATCCAAAAATCGTCTTGTTTTTTTTTCTGCTAAAATTAATAGTGCAGTGAATAGAGATATTATCATCTTTTAGAGAACTTTTATGAGACAATATATCACTCTTTCTTTTTGAATTTGAAATCAAGCAGGAAAAAATAAAACCAAAAAAAAAAAAAACAAAAACCAAACAAACAAAAACAACAAAAAAAGGCAAAATAAAGCAGGAAAAAGGATTCAGAAACAGACATGGAAATCGGAGTATGAGTTTTATTCCTCGTATATCCAATTGAAGAGCATGGCTTGTTTAGGTAAGCAATCCAATGGGCTTTCTAATGCCTGCTACCCAAGTTAGGCACCCTCACAGCTAGACAACCAGTGGCCAGTGCTGAAATAAGTGGCAGAGTAGACAATGTATTCTTCCTGCAGGCAGGCTGTTTCTCTCATTCCTAACTCAATAGCCCCCAGTAAAGAGAAAATGGCTGAATCACTAGAGAAACTTTAGTCCCTCCAAATGCAAACATAGGGAATAGATATAGATGCCAAAAATTCAAGTCGTTTCACAGAACTGCTTACACTATACGTGAAAATCATAATTAAAACATCCTGTTATAAATAAATGTTTTTGGAATCAATAAATGATTAAGAACAATCTCATTTAACAGCATAGCACTGAATAGTTTTTATCCCATTCAGAATACTTTTTTTTAAACGCCCTCCATTTTTGTATATTAGGGAGTGGCAGCTGAGATGGGATTAGAATTTTGCAGTAAAACTCTGGCTCATTCCTATACTCTTGGGAGATTGCTACCTGCTTCCCAGGGCGGCTGATGTCAAATACAATCACAGAGAGTGGCTGAGTCCTGCTTTACTACTCACATAGTTGTATAGAAGAATGTATGTTGAATTACTTATTTAAAGATACATAATCTATTTGCAAATGACATGTCAGATTAAGGGTTAGTATTCAAAATCTATAAAGAACTTGTCAAAGTCAACACCCAAAAAACAAATAATCCAGTGAAGAAATGGGCAAAAGACATGAATAGACACTTTTCCAAAGAAGACATCCAGATGAATAACAGACACATGAAAAATGCTCAACATTGCTCATCATCAGGAAAATACAGATTAAAACTACAGCAAGATACCATCTCACACCAAAGTGGCTAAAATGAACAACTCAGGCAACAGCAGATGTTGGCGAGGATGCATAGAAAGAGGATCTCTTTTGCACTGCTGGTGGGAATGTAAACGGGTGCAGCCACTCTGGAAAACAGTATGGAGGTTCCTCAAAAAATTAAAAATAGACCCAGCAATTGCACTCTTGGGTATTTATCCAAGGGACACAGGTGTGCTGTTTCAAAGGCGGCACATGCACCCCAATGTTTATAGTAGCACTATTGACAATAGCCAAAGTATGGAAAGAGCCCAAATGTCCATCAACAGATGAATGGATAAAGAAGATGTGGTATATATGTACAAATGGAGTATTACTCAGTAATCAAAAAGAATGAAATCTTGCCATTTGCAACTGCGTGGATGGAACTAGAAGGTGTTATGCTAAGTGAAATTAGCCAGTCAGAGAAAGACAAATATCATATGTTTTCATTCGTTTGAGGAATTTAGATACAAAACAGATGAGCATAAGGGAAGGGAAGCAAAAATAAGATAAAAACAAGGAGGGGGACAAAACATAAGAGACTCTTAAACACAGATAACAAACTGAGGGTTGCTGGAGGGGTTGTGAGTGGGGGAATGGGCTAAATGGGTAAGGGACATTAGGGAGGACACTTGTTGGGATGAGCACTGGGTGTTATACATAGGGGATGAATCACTGGAATCTACTCCTGACATCATTATAGCACTATATGGTAACTAACTTGGATATAAATGAATGGATGAATGAATGAATGAATGAATGAATGAATGAATGAATGAATCAATGAATCAATGAATGAATAAATACATAAATAAATTACAGTTGACTTTTGGAAAAAAATAAAAATACATAATCTTGGCCTCCGCATCCTATGAGAATGAATTCAATCTTCATCACATCAGTTTTTCATCAGTGGTAGAGACACCTAGTGGGGTTGAAATTCTAGCTCTAGCATATCCTGTGCAAGCATAGAAGTTCTATTCCTACATCTGTGAAGATGGTAATGGTGTCTTTTTTACTGGGTTATCGCAAGGCTTGGAGATTATAGATGCAAGGAGCTAAGCCTAGCGATTGGCACAGAATATGCATTCAACAAATTTTAGCTGCTAATGATGTCACAAGCACCAGCATGCCTATTAATAATAAATTAGCTCAAGATTGACAAGATGTATGGAACTCCTATGAGAAAAGTGTCACATAAGTGGCAGGCATTGCACATAATATTATCATACATAGATCTTTGAAGGCGCTGCCTCATACTGGAAACAAAGACAAATTAATTAGCTGTAGATGATTTCAAGTGAGATTTTCTGTTGTAGTAAAAAAAAATCATTTTTATATCAGGACATTAGCAGAATAATGTTTATCCCGGTACTTACTGGGATAGCTGACGTATCTAACCTTGTTAACAGAGAATGCTTGGAAAAGTTGCAAAAAACACCTACAGTGGCTCTATCCTTGGTGACCCGGGAGCAGTAACAGAAGGGCACAAAAAAGAGAATTGGTTGTGTAATTGCATTCTGTCTAACAGCTAGATAAGCAGCCAGCAGTTTTGCATTAGAATGCATTTGGTTATCCCATTTACAATGGGCTGGTAATCCTATAAATATTTATTGCCGAACTAAAGAAAGCAGCATAAGCTTTTACCCTTTGAAAAAGGTCTATAACCTGCACAGTGCCAGTGAAGTATGAAACCCTGATGATTTGGTTACTTCTTAATATGTTAGAGGCTGGAGGGAGCTTGGCACATTTGAACACTGTGAATGTAGTTGTTGGAGGCAAGCTCCTGGGGGGGGCAATTGTGAGCATATGCTTCAGTGGGTGAGCTATCAAACCCACAGCTGCTCTCTAGCCTGACCTGAAGCAGGACAATATGGAACTCTCGGATTAGCAGATTTAACCCTGAATGGTTGGGAATAGGGATCAATTCTTTGTGAGTAGACTAAACGCAAGAACAAAAGGAGAAAGAACAAGGGGGAAAAAACATGTTTTCCTTGAGATGATTCTGTATCTGTTTATGTTACATAATGTTATTCTTCTACTGTGGCTTGGAAGAAATAAGCTGATTCTTTCTTCAAAAGGTATGGCATTACTTAAGTGATAAACCTATTCCATTTCCAGCTCTGTATGCTGCATGCGTCAAATAAGCAAAAATAAAAGTATATCACTTATCGTTTTGCAGATCTTTTCATATCCTGTTTACTCCCCAAAAGATTTAGGAGGCAAATAATAAAAACTCCAAAATAAAAAGACCAAAACAGCTATTGATATAACAAAGAAAATAATCAAAAATGCGAGAGGATAGTAGAGAAAGAGATCAAAATCTGCTGGCAGAGAAAATCTGCCATAACTAAATGTAATGTTTAATTGTGAACTTTCTTTGTAACTAGAACAAAAAGAAAACCTCAATGAATAAATACTACCATCCTCCTATTTGAAAAAGTTATGATACCTTCTCAAAACTGCACATCAATACACCCTTTGTTTCTCTTACTCTGTTGGTATGATAATGAGTACCAGTAGGCATTGAGCAGTGAGTTCATTGTTTCTAGGTACGATGTGTGTGTGTGTGTGTGTGTGTTTCTATTGACAGTTGAAGTGCAAGCTCAGAAGCTACTTATGAATTTGAAGATTCAATTTTTAAAAAAAATTTTTAGTGTTTTTTTGAGAGAGAGAGAGAGAGACAGTGCAAGTGGGGGAGGAGCAGAGAGAAAAGGAGACACAAAATCCGAAGCAGGCTCCAGGCTCTGAACTGTCAGAACAGAGCCCGACGTGGGACTCGAACTCACGAGCTGTGAGATCATGACCTGAGCCACAGTCAGACACTAACCAACTGAGCCACCCAGGCACCTGAACATTCAAATTTTTAATGCAGGAATTCTAAAAGGAAGATAATATTTTTCCCTCTTAAACATCTGCTATATGTCTGATGTCTTTCCAAGCACTGGGGGATACGCAGAAAGCAAGACAGACATGGTCCTATTCTCATTATGCTTACAAGCTATTAAAAAAGACATACTTTGGAACAAGTAATTGCAAGTCTGATAAATGTTACAAAAATGATGGGGGCATACTCCTCTTTCCCAGAAGCAAGGAGATTCTACCTGTCCCTGCTTAATCAGAACAGTTATCTCTGCCTACGTGTGTGGTGGTTAAGAGTGCAGGTTCTAGAGTCAGAGTGCCTTGATTTAAAACCCAGACAACGATTTGCTTTATTGCCAATGATTAGCCCTACAATCTCAGCCAAACTACTCAGCCTCTGTATGCTCCTGGTTCCTCATCTTTACAGTGGGGATAATAATAGTATCTACTATTTTTAAATTTTTTTAATGTTTATTTGTTTTTGAAAGAGAGACAGACCATGAGTGGGGGAGAGAAGAGAGAGAAGGAGACTCAGATGTGAAGCAGGCTCCAGGATCTGAGCTGTCAGCACAGAGCCCGACACGGGGCTTGAACCCACAAACAGTGAGATCATGACCTGAGCCGGAGTTGGACACTTAATCGACTGAGCCACCCAGGCACCCCTATACTATTATTTAATTACAATTACATAATTATGTGATTGTGAGGATTAAATGGGACATCTTTTCCTGGAGTCACATGGTTCCAAGACCATGCTAGTGAAAGCTATAAAGTCTCTTGAGCCCCAGCTTTAGAATGCCTCAAACCTCACCTGGGTAGCATTCTATTGGTCAAAGTGAGTCACCAAACCCACGTAGACCCAAAGGATGGAGAAATAAATTCCACCTCTTGATGAGAGGTGCTAGCAAAGTATGGTGGCTGTTTTTACACTCTTCCACATGGCAGTGGGATGAAAAGACCACTTCGAGTATAGGATGAATCAATCTTACTGTTTGTGGATGTAGGAAAGGAAAAGAAAAGAAGGGAATTGATCATGACAGCAAATCTTCTGACCTGAGCAACGAGGTGGATAATTTTGCAAATCGCTTGGTACTGACTTGAGAACCAATGCACAATTTAAACTAAACTTTAAAATTGTGTTATTATGGAGGGTTGTCAAACATACTAACCAACAACTCAGGTTGTTTTGAGAATCATAATCCTCCATGTTACTTAAAATATTGTTGAATTCCCTTTGACTCTGTACTTCAAGGGCTAGAAAAAAAATTCTTCAGTGTGTGGGCTGACATATTACATGGACTAGGTCCATGAGGATGAACTCCACATATATCCTGATTTATTCCAGTGAATTTGTTACTGTTGTTGTTTATGAGAAAAACATGAATGAACGACTTTCTAGGAAATGGATAAACAAGGCTATATCCAAAGAAATAATTCTTGCTACTCTCCATATATCCCCAGTTCACTAGCAATTGCGGTAGAAATTGTGACATCTTCCCTTAATGGGGTACTTCCCACAGTGTAAATGGCCATTCCTCTTTTGTGAGAATTAGTTCATTCTATGTAGGTGTTTTACCTTTAACTCATACAATGATAGTCTTGAAAAACCATTGTGTGTATTCATAAAGCAGATTCCAGAAAACTTGACAGCATTATCTTACTAAAAGGCTTTGAAAGTAAATATCATTGAGTATACATCGACCTGTGTATATGAAAATTTGGTGGCTTTACTGTGAATACTCTTAAATATTTCTCCCTCTTTTTCCTTCTCCATCTCCACAGCCACTGTCTTAACTTTGACTCTGAATGATTCCTTAACAGGTCTTCCTACATATAGTTTCTTCCTTTTAGGGCTATTCTCCACATGTTTCTAACATGCAAGCCCGACTATTAATTTCTTTACTTGAAAAGGTTCATGTCTCTACTTTACCCACAGAGTTCACTCCAAACAAGTATTTCCAATGTATTTCAGAATAAATTAGCAGATTAATTTAAATTATTTTCAAATTCCTAATGGAAGGATACACATACAAGGAAATTGAGCTGTTAATTCCAAAAGCCACACTACTTATTTTCTTGCTTATAATTCGAGTAGTATATTCAACAATTATTTGAGTGGAAATATTGGATGCAAGTGTATCCAGTGCCTAAAATTTTAAAATATTGGAATATAGTTGTTCTTTTTCCAAGGTTATTTCATTCTACATGTAAGGTATGATATATGCAACGTTACCCAATGATGAGTGCCTTTTGATTTTTGAATTTTTGAGTTGTTTGCAATCATCTTCCAAAATTCCAGGTATCCTAGGTTAAGTGAACTCACACATTTACTTAATATTGGATTGTATCAGAGACGGAAAGAAGAAAAGGTGGTCCTTGCTCTAAAGGACCTCCTGGCCTTTGAGGTAGCCTTCTAGACAGACTTTCAACAGGTAAGAGTAGTGTAGCATGGAACTTGCTAATGTAAAGTTAAAGCACTAGGCATCAAGGAAGAATGGAACAAGGAAGGGATCCACTGAATCTGGTGAAATCAGGAAATTTTCAAAGATGAGCTAGCATTTGAAGTGTCTTAAAAGATGAATATATGTATACACTCCTATGCTTTTTGCAGCATTATTTACAATACCTAAGATAAGGAAGCAGCCCAAGTGTCTATCAATATATGAATAAAGAAGATGTGATGTGTATATACAAGGGAATATTACTAAGCCATCAAAAGAATGAAATCTTACCATTTGCAACAACATGGGTGGAGCTAGAGGCTATAACGCTGAGTGAAATAAGTTAAAGAAAGATAAATATCATATGATTTCATTCATATCTAGAATCTAAGGAACAAAAACAAAGAAAAACAGAGACAGACAAAACAAGAGACTCTTAAGTATAGAGAGTGGGTGGTTGCCACCAGGAGGGAGGTGGGTGGGGGTATGATGAAATATGTGAAAGGGATTGAGAGTACACTTATGGAGGCACCTAGTGGCTCCATCAGTTAAATGTCTGACTCTTGATTTCAACTCAGGTCATGATCTCACAATTTGTGAGATCAAGGCCCGCATTGAGCTGTGCTGACAATGCAGAGCCTGCTTGGGATTCTCTCTCTCCCTCTCTCTCTGCCCCTCCCCAGTTCTCTCCCTTTCTCAAAAATAAATAAATAAGCATTTTAAAAAATGTTTTTTAAAAAAAGTACACTTTATGATGAGCACTGAGTGATGTACGGAATTGTTGGATCACTATATTGTACACCTGAAACTTAAACAGCACTGTATGTTAATTGTGCTTGAATTTAAAAGAAAAAGAGATGAAAAGAATTTACAGGTAGAAAAGCTAGGAAATAGCATTCCAGTCAGAGGGAATAGCATAAATGAGTTTATGGAGACATAAAAAGCATGGCTCAGAAAAGTGTAATGACTTAGCTAAGCCTAAAATTCAATAGGAAAATGAGTGGAAGGTGAGAAAACTAAAAAGCTGAGCCCCCTTCTCTATGCAGGCCAAGGGTAGTCTGCATAAGACACCGTGTCAGGTTGAACCAAATGAAACTGACATTTTATAGATCAACAATGTCAAATACTGGGATTTGGAGATTCAGACTTCTCAAATGCATCTGTAAAGCCTTGAGCTCGGCATTTTGAAGTCAGTTTGTCTAACCTAACACATTTGCTTGTGAGCAAAGGAGTCCCACTGGATATTTCTCAGGTAAAGGATGGTTTACTGAGGGGAAACAAGAAGAGCTCTCCCAGGAGTCCAAGAACAAGAACTAGACTCAGCTGAGCATCATGGAAAATAGACAGAAATAATTCCCACTTAGCCTCCACCATGGCATTGCTGCTCTTTTTGTTGATCGATTCCTCTTTTCCTTCTCTATCAATTGATTGCCTTGGTGTCCTCAGTCCCTGCTCCTTCATGACTTTAACTTACTACAGACAGGGCACCCCAGCCCTCCTCCAAATCATAACCCTTTGGCCTCTGCTGTTTCCTGATGATGAGCCCATGTTTGGAAATTCTGAGAGGATGAATCTCATTGGCCTAGCTCATCTTTTGCTGTTGGGCCTGTTTATAAGCCAGATGTCTCTTTTAGAGTCCACTACCCCCTCCAGTCAATTATCTGTGACCACAGGAAGTGCATGACTGCTTAGTGGAAGGACATGTGGGTGGGGACACTTCCCCAGAGGAGGATGTGGCAGGCAGGCCTAAGGAGCCTGAGCAGTACTGGTCGCGTCCCCCCGTGAGGTTAAGGTGAGACCCTCTGACTCAGTTCCTGAGGTCTGAGAGGATCTACTCCCTAATATTTAGCTTTCAGTTTCAAGAATATATAAGAATGCATCCTTAATGTGATTGCCCAGAATATCCATAATCCTCATCATTCTTGACATTGTTAGAGTTTGGGCCCAAGGGAGGGGGAAAATCACTAGTTAAGAAGCAACAGCGTGATGTCCTGTTTTATTAAGTAAATCCTTTTGAGTGTATAAGCGATCATTGACAGCCATTACTTTTATACCTCCCTACATTAGACATAGTTGAATATCTGCTTTCTGGTTATTAGAATAAAAAAGCCTTTCTGAAAACACCAGTAGCTACTAGGAAAAAAAATGGGCTGCAGTGCTGGCAACCACTTTGCTCCCTTCTCATCATCTCTTCATTTTTTTTTTTTTTTTTTTTGGCCACCATTAGTAGCCTTCACACACGTGGCCTGTTACTTCTCTACAGGAAGTAAGGTGGCTTGACTAGCAATAAATGGCCTCCTAATGAGGTGATTATTTTTAACATGTGTAGACTCTACTCTGGCTCCAATAAATATCAAATAGAGCATGAGACAAATGTCGTAGAAAATTCCTTTTTCACTTCCTATGTGGTATATAAGTACAAGAGAAATCCATTCACCTGCCACTAATAAATGCTCCTAATAAATATAATGCCATCAGGCAAAAATGGAACTCAGTAACAGTACTTAAAAAACAGTCCTCAACCCTGAAGCTACTCTTAGGAAAATCCATAGGCCCCCGCCCCTGCCAAATCTACCTAAAAATACTGTCCTTACATCTGTTAAGGTGTGTGTTGAAGTAGGAGTTGGAAAGGGAAATTGAAAGGTGGTAAGCAGGGAACTGGAGGTCTTTTGAATGTTAGCTTCAGTTTCTTTCCTATTCTTGTCCTACATGTTTTTATAGGGAGACTTCCTAATAGTTGCCTACATCTCTAAGACACTGTCTATAATTTGTCTCCCAGCATTAAAAGCAGGTCCCCAACATAGGAACTGCATGGGGAGAGATGGAGAAAGCCAGTGTGACCTCGTAGACAATTAGCTGGGGCCAGTAGTCTCACTGTCTTTTGGTCCTGCTGCTTCTTTCGCTGTTTTTCCTTCTTGTTCATTATTTAATTATGCATCCATCCACCCCTTTCAGGGCACTAATTGTGTACCTTCTGTGTAAATATATCACGGTGTAGATGACCAGAACATACCTCAAGACCAGCTATCTCAACATTTCTAGAGCGCAAGGCCCAGGAATTTGTATATTTAACAAACTCTAAAGATAATTCTGACTCTCAGACCTGGATGAGCCCCACTTATTTGAAGTCTACAAATATGTATACCTGGATTCCTATCACGAAGGAGGGCCCCTCTTGCTGTTTCCTATCCAATATTCAGTTCTTATTCTTATTCTTTATCTACCTCATAAGAATACAACCAAACAAAAATGAGACTTCTAAAGTGTGTTGCCGCCATTTATAATTGAAACAAATGCTAAAATTCAGTTCGAGTTTAGTGAAAAACAAGATGTAATGTTTTCCCATTCGGGTCATGGGCCCCTGAACTCCATCTACAAACCTCTTGGGCATCTGTGGACCTCGAGTTGAAAAGTCCTATGAGCAAAGATTTTAAAGCAGTGTTATGTAGTGGAAAATGTACCTAACCATTTTAGAATTAGGTGGATCTCTGTGGCAGAATTTACTAGCTAGAGAACCTTCAACTAAAAATTCTTTAACTTCTCTTAGCCTCTTTCAATCCTAAAATGCAATGAAAGGAAATTAATAACTCACTAATGCTTCATTTTCAAAAATTTAATTAGATAATGTAGATAGTAGCTTGGAACATTGTGAATGTTCCAAAAAAAAGTATGTTCAGTGTATAAATGACCCTCACCCTGAAACTTGTGATTCCTTATAAATCCACCAAATGCCCAGATCACAACTAAGCCTCTGACTTTTTCAAAGACCATTTCAAAAAGTGTATTGGTTTGGGCAATAATATGACTGTCTTTAATTCTTCACCTTTAGTTTGCGGCTCAGCAAGTTAGATGTGACTGGTGACTTTAAAGTTCATGGTGGACGCAGAGAATGCCCTTAGACTCCGCAAAGTGGACAGAGCTGCTCAGTTTGACTAGCTGATTACTCTGTGCAAACACACATAGGATGCTCTCAGCACTTACCTAAGTGCAGACAGCCAGCCTGAATTCCACACACGTAGACCAATGATGCCCACATATATCCAGAGATGTGGACTTGCAGAGAATTTTCTCTTACTTCTTAAATCTCAAAGGATCAGTTGAGCCAGGGACCCAAGTCCCAGCTGATCTTGTACTGTACAGAGGAACAAGTATATACAGGTTACTGAGCACTGTGCAATTGAATTTAATAGAAAGGAAACATAATTTTTATGGCAAGAGAAAACTGGTTTTTATTTCATGCGTGTACACACACACACACACACACACACACACACTGAACCTAACAAGAATTGAAAGGCGTTGTGCTGGAGAGGCTCTCATTCTAAAAGCAGTCCATTAGCACTTCAGTGTAACCCCCCCCACTCCGCCCATATGCTGGTCCTCCCAGCAAAGGGAGAGTTTATAAGGTCACTTGGGGTTGTTTAAGGAGAGCATTGAGTGCTCTCCAGTGCAATTGTTGAGAGACTGAAAATGCCACTGTGATGTAGCAGGAGTTGGATGAAAATATGTTCTGCCTGTTGTTTCTTCTATAATTTTTAAATTTTTTAAATGTTTATTTATTTTTGAGAGAGAGAGAGACAGAACGCGAACAGGGGAGGGGCAGAAAGACAGGGAGACACAGAATCTGAAGCAGGATCCAGGCTCTGAGTTGTCAGCACAGAGCCCAATGTGGGGCTTGAACTCACGAACCATGAGATCATGACCTGAGCCGAAGTCGGATGCTCAACCGACTGAGCCACCCAGGGGCCCCTTTTCTTGCATATTTTCATTTGACTCGTTTTTTAATCTATTCTCTGGAAAAGGCAGAACCTTTTGTTTCAAAGAAGGATCCCTCTTGAGAAGGTTTAATGCTCTTTTTATCAGCTTTTTTTTCTTTATCAGGAATCATTTTCAGAGCTAAGTAACAGCATCGTAACTGGATTTTCCAGACCCTGAAACTTAAATACATGAGCCCTCTTGTCTACCCAAAGTTCAGGAACGTACATTTTACAAATAACGAATGGTGAAAATCAATATAATTGACATCTTGGTCATAGATAAATTTAGTAACAGGCACTTTTAAGAAATTTGTAGACATGTTATTTAAACCAATTGTTCCTATCAAAATCTGGCAGATCATGACCAGTTTAAAAAAAAAAAAGACCAGCCTTGGGAAAAATGGGTCATGGTTTTTAAACTTGTAATGAAGGATCGTTTTCCATTGCACACCTGTGTCTCCTGACAGCCAGCAAGCTCCTTTGCTCTCATTTCTTGTTTCTTCTAATGTCTGGCAGAATGTCTGTCTGACATATGGTGAGCTTTCAACAAATATTAGTTAAATGAATAAGTGAACAAAGGAATGAGTGAAAAAATTAAAAAGTGAGTAACAGTGTCTCAATATGTTATAGAAACCATAGTGTTATGGGTTGACTTGTGTCCTCCAAAACTTCATGCATCGAAGTCTTAACCAACAGTACCTAGGAATATGACCTTATTTGGAAATAAGGTTGTGCAGATATAATTAGTTGAGATAAGATCAAACTGGAATGGTGTGGGCCCCTAATCTTATGTCACTAGTGCTATTGTAAAAAGGGGTAGCTTTTTATAATAGAGCTGTACACAGCAAGAATATCACGTGAAAACGAGAGTTAAATTGCCTCAAGCCAAGGAACCACAGGAAGGTAGGAGAAAGGCCTGGAACAGAACCTTCCCTAGTGGCACCAGAGGAAGTATGACCCTGCAGGTGCCTTGATCCCAAACTCATAGCCTCTGTGGGAACTATGAGACAATAAATTTCTGCTGTTGAAGCTGTTCTGTATGGTCTTCTGTTTTAATATCCCTAGAAAGCTAATGCACTTGGTAATTGGGAATTTAGAAGTAGGAAGAGTCCCAAAATTGTTGAAAGGAGACATTGAGAAAATGTATCTACCGGAGGGAGTGGCCCAACCACTCTAGGATGCAAGAACTGAATTCTAATGCATTGGAAGAGATGACAGGACCCCTGACCTAGGGTATGAGGCCAGTGACCAGATGGGGTCTGAGGAAGAAGACCAAGGTAGCTGCCACAGGAGGCTGGAGAACCAGTAGCACAGAAACACTTGGTTAGCAGAATTGCTTCATGGTTGGAATTAGGGCTGGTTAAGTGTTCCTTTCCTCAAGTTTCAATTGATGTGTGGACCAGGAATGGAGCAGAACTGCATGTGGGCATCTAGGGGAGAGGATGTGGTAAGTTAAAAATGCAAAAACTGGGCAACCGTGGGCCCAAAAGAATGTCAGTCTGAGGCGTACTTCCCATTTAATGTTAAGTTGACTTTTCTGTACACATAACTAGATTATTATTTGCCAGTAACTGGTTTTGACAATTACACATTTGCATATGTGCTGGAGTTTGTGTGGGGCCCTCTGCTAAGCTTTGTTTATGGTTGAAATCTCTAGGACTATGGAATAAGACCAACTTTCGCTCAGCAAAGACCAAACTCCACCACTTAACTATTTGGTATCCAATTTTATTGTAAAATCTCAGGTCTGTTTCTAAAAGAATACCCAGTACACTGGCCTTGAAAGTCATGGCGTAGGTCAGAAGACATGGTAGGCCTTGAAGGGATTTTCTCCACCATCAATTCACTATGAAGAATTTCAGGAAAGCTGTCCTATCTTGCAAGAAACACCAGACCAATATTTTGCTTATTTCCAGTTACCTACATTAGACCAAGCGGAAGTTGCACTGTGGAGTTAATACCCAGCCTCTGAAGGATGCAGGGAATGGTGCAGAATGGAGGATAGGTGACAGGCAGACGGCACACTGATTACCTTATCCAAAACCATCACTAGAACTTTCCCCAAATCACATATTATGCTTTCACTATTTTATAGATGAGTATTTTGTTTTTTAAACTTTTTTACAACGAAGGGTAGAGTTTCTTTTGGTTAACCTGTATACACATGCCCTCGTGGACATATATGATTTATGGATTTTTTATTGCCCTCTATTTCATATCAATAGACAGTAAGATAACAGGTACTCTTATACCCAAATTGAACAGATATTAACATTTTGCCATTTTTGTTTCACACAATTTTTAATTGGAGAATAACTGACATACAATATTATATTGGTATCAGGTGCACAGCGTAGTGATTAAGTATTTGTACACATTTTGAAGCAGTCGCCACAGTAATCTAGATAGCACTTTCCTAATATCACCATAGCACCTTTGTGTCGGCTTTCCCCATCCTTCCTCAGAGGTAGCCACTACCCTAAAGTTGATGAGTTATCCTACCCCTCATGTTCTTATCTAACCAATGGATATGAAATTACTTAATACATAGATTAGAGATTTTTTAAATTTCTTGTTTTGTGTCTTCTATTTACCACGATTTTACCTTGCTTCTTATCTTCTCCTTTCCTGCTTTCAGTGAGATTCATCAGTTTCTTTTATTCTCTTCATTTCTCACCTGCTAGTTAATATATATTTCTGGTCTTTCCATGGTTACCCTTAAAGTTTTATCATATACCTACTTGATTTAAAAGTCTAAACAACTTATATATTCTTCTTCCTTTTTGAGCACACTAAGGACGTGAAATCCTTTACATTTTAGTTCCAATCATCCCTCTCTCATTTGGTCTGGTATTTTAGGTCCATCTTATTTATAATGGCCACAACTTATTATCTTATATTTTGGTGTTTTCACATACTTGTCCATTTCTTTGGTCACTGTTGCCTCTCACTTACCACTCCCTTTGATGGTGTCAACCACTCTGTTCTGGGGTTGTCATGAGTAGTAAACTCTGGCTCTGTTGGTCTGAATGTCTTGATCTGAGCTTCATTCTGTTGAGTGGTTTGGCTGGACACTTACTCCACGTCGACAGCTGTTATCCTCAAACACTTCATCTTCTGGCCTCCACTGGAACTGTGTGGTGCTATTAACCACACTAGCTGAGTAAGCATTCCCAGAAATATGTGTGCGAAGAAAATATTTGGCTTGAAATTTTCATGGGAAAACCATTTTAGAGTAATTAAATAGTTCCACTCCTGCTACATTTAAGTCTTTTCAAAATAATTCACATTCTTTTTAATTCGAATTTAAATGCTTGTTGAAGGCCAGAGGCTTTCCCATTTCACTGAGGGTCATAATCAGGAAATTTTAATAGCTGTACATTTTATAGATGAAGAAACCAAGGCCTGCTTGGCCAAATAATTTATTCTTGATCACACAGCTAAGAAATGGTGTTAATGAATGCAAACGTACATCTTCTAATTCCAAATATAGTTGCCTCTAGAATTAATAATATTACTTTGTATCCCTTCATTAATTGTGATGACAGTGAAAGAAAATAGAATACTATGAATTAAGATACAGAGCCCTTGGTCACTCTCATTTAGTGATAAACATAATTTATGATTTTGTCTTCCTCATGAGGCCCAAGGTAGAGATCAGCCCCCTAAGTTCAAGGATCAAAAACCCCCAACCTGGCCCTAAGGGCTGGGGAAGCAACTCTGTTTTTGAGAGCTAGAAGGTAGAACTCAGCTGCTTGAGTAATCATGCTCATGAGTTTTAGATTCAGGGTAGGTTCCCTGAGCCACATGTTGAGAAATTGAAAAATGGCAAAATTGAAAAATAAATGACCTTTGAAATACAGAAGAGTCTTCACTCTGGAGAAAAATGTAATTCAGTTTTCAGGCACATTCCACTTCTTTTATGATTTGAGGATATCGCAAGGCATGCCAGCAAGTCTAATGGGATATATTTGGTGGAGTAGGTCATTTCTGGGGTAAATTTTTTTTTTATTTATCGCATGTGAATGGGAATTAGGGGGACTGGGTTTCACTCCAGCCTCTGTATCCAGTTTTCTTTGAGAACACCACATGTCATTTAGGCTCCATGGGCTTCAGTTTTTTCATTTATAAAATGTAAAAAATCTGCCATTTAATATGTGAACTCAATACATTCTTATTTATTAGACAAACTTCAACCTTTTCGTTTTATGTTTTTATTCACCATAGTATATGTGTATGCATATGGTATACATGTATGTATGAAGGTAGGTAGATATTTATTTTTGCTTTCTTTTTTCTCCTTTCCTGACTTCTGTTAAATCCATAGTCTTAAATATTCCTGGTCTTATGTATCTTGCACATATTAATGTATGTATGAGTGTATGTATTTACTGCTCACTTGGAAACTGTACAAATATTTTCTTCCATTAAAGATTACCCTTAGTTATTTTTCTTTCTTTTTTAAATTGAATGTTTTATTTTGTTTTATTTTATTTTGTTTTGTTTTATTTTATTTTATTTTATTTTATTTTATTTTATTTTATTTTATCTACTTTATTTTTTGAGACAGAGACCATGTGCGTGTGCATGCATGCCCATGAAGAAAGGGGAGAGGGAGACGGAGAAAGAATCTTAAGCAGACTCCATGCCCAGTGGAGGCAACACATGGGGCTCAATCTCACAATCATGACCTGAGCTGAAATCAAGAGTCAGAGGCTTAACTGATTGAGCCACCCAGGCACCCCTAAATGTTTTATTTTGAATATAGGTTTACACACGGTTGTAAGAAATCATAAAAGAGAGCCTGTCATACCTTTACCTGGTTCTCCCCAATGGCAGTTGTATCTTGCAAAACTATAGTACACTATATCGAAACCAGCATACTGATGTACTGACGTTGTTACAGTCAAGATAACGAACAATTTCATCACACGGATTCTTTCTGTTAGAACCCACACCCTTTTCCTCTGCTCCTACCTATCTCCTCCATGTCATCCCTGATCTCTGGAAATCACTAATCTATTCTCCATTTCTATATTGTTATTCCAAAAACGTTATGTAAACGGACGCATACAGTATGTAGAGGTTTGGGATTGGCTCTTTCACAGGGCGTCATTCCCTGTAGATTCATCCAAGTGATTGCATATAACAGCTACTCTTCTTTCTTGCTCTACCGGTAGTATTCTTTGATACGGGTGTACCAGTTTGCTGAACCACTTGCCTGTGGAAAGACATCCGAGTTGTTTGCAGTTTCTGGCAATTATAAATGAGGCTGTTACAAACATACGTGTACAGGTTTTTGTTATAAACAAAAGTTTTCATTTCTCTGGGATAAATGCTCAAGAGTATAAATGCTAGGTTGCATAGTAGATACATATGTAGTTTTATTTTTTTTTATTTTTTTAATATGAAATTTATTGTCAAATTGGGTTCCATACAACACCCAGTGCTCATCCCAACAGGTGCCCTCCTCGATACCCATCGCCCACCCTCCCTTCCCTCCCATCCCCCATCAACCCTCAGTTTGTTCTCAGTTTTTAAGAGTCTCTTATGTGTTGGCTCCCTCTCTCTCTAACCTCTTTTGCGTATGTAGTTTTAAATGAGACTACCAAACTGTAGTTGTACACTCCCACTAATGTATATATGATCTAGTTTCTCTGTATCCTCACCAGCATTTACACTTGTCACTATTTTAATTTTAGCGATTTTTATGACTATGGAATGAGATCTCACTGTGATTTTATTTTGCGTGTCTTTTATAATAACTAACGATGCTGGATAATTTTGCAAGTGCATATTTGCCATCTATGTATTTTCTTCAATGTAATGTCTGTTCATGTCTTTTGGCCATTTTTTAACTGGCTGTTTGCTTTTCTACTCTTGAATTTTGACAGTTCTTTATATATTCTAGGTACTGCTTCTTTTTTGAATACCTGGCTTGCAAATATTTTCTCCCCATCCAAAACATGGTCTTATCCTCTTAACAGTGTCTTTCACAGAGCAGAGCTTTTAATATTCATGAGATCCAATGTATCAATCTTTCCTTTTATGGATCATACCTTTGGTATCAAGTCTAAGAAGTTTTTGCCTAGCCATACACTCCAAAGACTTTTTCCTGTGCTTTTTTCTAAATGTTTCACAGTTTTACATTTTACATTAGAGCCCATAATTCATGGTGAGTTAACTTTTTAATAAGGTATGAGATTTAGGTCAAGATTCATTTTTTGCCTGTGTCCAGCAGCTGTATAGCACCATGAGTAAAAAGCCTATCTCCCTCTATTGAACTGCTTCAGCACCTTGGTGAAAAAACAGTGGGACATATTTGTGTGACTCTTTTTTCTGGATTTTCTATCCTGTTCCACTAACCTATGTATCAATCTCTCCATCCGTACCATACTGATTATTATAGCTATATAGGAGAAGTTAATATAGGGTAGAGTGATTCTTCCTACCTTATTCTTTTTCAGGATTATGTTACCTATTCTGGGGCCTGTGCATTTCTATATATTTTTAGAATAAGTTTGTCTATGTTTGCAGAATCACTGGTAGGATCCTGGTAGGAACAGCATTAAATCTATAGATCAATTTGGGGAGAAATTATGTCATTCTTGTTGAGACTTCCAATGGCTTATCTGTATGAACATAGTTTGTCTCTTCCTTTATTTAGAGCTGCTTTGATTTCCTTCTTCAGCATTTTGTAATTTGCAGCATATGGATCCCTGTGCATGTTTTGTTAGGTTTATACTTAAGTATTTAATTTTCTTTGAAGTAAATGCATTATTTTTCAAATTTTGCTTTCCACATGTTCATTCTGAGTATATACAATTATGTAACATTTTTTTTCCTTTCCAATCCACATGCGTTTTATTGCCCTTTATGTTTAACAGGTATATCAAATATGTATTTTTCACAGTCTATGTTTATTCAATATATCCATTCTCCTCCTTGAATAATAAGACCGTGTCACACTTTAACCATGCATTGAACATCCTCCATCTTTTTGTTTTTCCCTAGAGTTTTAGTTTTACCTGTTTCAAACATACATACAAGTTTTATTTGGTCTTTTTTTACATAGTTGATTAAAATTATTGACATATCAGTTTTTGTGTCCATCACCTTTCCTTAAAACTTACATCAATATTTGGTAATAAGAAATCTACTATAAATCTAATTACTTTGTAGGAATTTTTCATTTTTCCTCCGATAGCTTTTAAGATTCTTTATCTTCAGTGTATCTAGGTCTGGATTTATATTTATTTACTTTGATCAATACTTAGAGTAGAATTTTGATGTGACAATTCATTTTTCTTCAGTTTTGTAAATATTCCCATTATCTCTTCAAATATTATTTATTTCTTATTCACTCTAATCTTTTTATCTAGAACCATGGCCAGATTGTTTTGGAGCTTTTATTCTTTCTTATATGTGTCTTAACACTCTTTCTCTCTCTCTTTCTCCCTCTTTCCGTCCTTCCCTATTTTCCCTTCTTGCAATGTAGAAACAATCTCACTTATTGATAGTTATGTCAATGGCTGGGCTTTTTTTTTAAATCTATAGTAGTTTTTTTCCTAACCTAGCTATTCTTCCTTTATCTCTGCAAGATTATTTTTTATGAATTTTTCTTCTTTTTCAGTGGATTTTTAAAAATTTCCTTTTTGAGTATCTTAAACATTCATGATTTAAAGATTTTGTTAGGCTCATTGTTTTTGTAAGAATCTAAAATAAATTCATGTTCCAATTGCTGTTTTGTTGTCCATCTATCTTAGATGAAGATATCCATATATTCTAGAATTTTCATTGGTGAACTCATTTGGGGTGAGAAGTTTTTATTTTTCTCTCTTTCTTCTAAATTCACCCTCTCCAGATCCAGCCTTTGGTCAGCTGCTCCTGACCCTACCCCATCACTGACCCTAGGCTCTCAGTTGAAGACAAGATCGTAGAGTGAACTTCAGCACTCTCCCTCTCTAATGCTGAGGATATCACAGATCCAGACACAGAGCAACAAGCAGCTTGATTGGTTCTTATTTTGAAGATGAGTGTTTGTTCTCTCACCACCCCAGAGCCTCTGGGAGTTCCTATGAAGCTACACCTTCAGACAGCAAGTCTTTATCCATAACCCCAGTTTCACATGGAAAAGGGAGAAACTTCAGTGAGCTTGTCCTTGGCAGTTTGTGGAAAGTCTTCATCCACATTTATCTCCAGAGAGTAAAATCCTCACAGCCACTGCCAGCTCCCACACCAGAGACTACCTGAGATTTCATCTTCTTTTGCCATTGTTGTTTCTTTCCTATTGCTATGTTTGCGTATACTTAACTCATCTTTGGAACCCATAAATATCTTTTTTTTAATTCTCTCTTTTTATATTTTATTGTATATTTGAAACAAAGGAGGTATACCAGAATTTGAACTGCAGCAAATGCACCAAAATCTGAACTAGAACTGTTTTTGTGTGTGACTTTATGATTCAAATAATTTTAAACTTGGAGGTTAATCTTTCATCAAAACTAGAGTTCTAGCATATCACATAGATTTTACACACATACACATACACACAAATATACAAACATGACAAGTTCATGTAAAAACTGGAGAAAACTGAA
The DNA here is from genome assembly GCF_027475565.1 of Acinonyx jubatus. NCBI lineage: Eukaryota > Metazoa > Chordata > Mammalia > Carnivora > Felidae > Acinonyx > Acinonyx jubatus. Next base: position 68,688,051 of record NC_069394.1, on the reverse strand, counting down.
AAAAATCTATAATAAATAACAGCATTTCCTATTTTACATATGATGTTACATATGATGTTACATATGATGTTACAGTGGGTGGGAACTCAGTGTACTATTTTTGCATTTTCCTATATGACTATAATTATTTCAAAATAAAAAGTAAAAAAAACCCTAGGATTATAAAATCATACAAATGGTAGATTTTTTAGAAATCATTTTTCATGCAAGAATTAGGCAGTTTGGGGTAGAAACAATTGATATACCTTATAAAGTGTGCAAAGTATTAACGAAATTTCACCTTATCTCCTTTTCTAATGATATTTCTATGCTAACTCCTTTCTTCAGGTATGATCTTTTATCTTACTTGTTCATTTCCTCATTCACTTAGCAAAAAGCTATGAAACAGTATTTATGTGTCATGTTTGACCTTAAGCCCTGGTAACACATAGATGAATAAAATAGTGTCCCTGTGTTCAAGGGCCTTCTAATCTATTGGAAAAGAAAGACATGTAAACACCTGTACAACCCTGATGATTGCACACACTTAGTGCTGGAGGGACTCAGAGGTTGGAAAATCTGTCTTTGGGAGTCAGTGACCGCATCAAAGAGGGAACATATGAGTTCAGTCTTAAAGAATAAGAAGAGATTTTTCAGAATATGACAAATTCTCTGGGTTAAATGGTCTAACAATTCAACAAATAGATGATATAAACAGAAAGGGAATTGGGTGAATTGCTATAGATTAAAAGATGCTTAAGAAACATATTAACCAAATATAATATATAGAACTCATTTGAAGAGCTGTCAAAAGCCATTTGTGAGACAATAATATGAAAACAGATTCAATGGATTAGTAAGGACTTGTTGTTAATAATGATTTAATAATAAATTGATATGGATAAAAATGTAATGTGTTAATAATGGTAGTTAAGGAATTATTGATAATTTTGTTAGGTAATATAATGATTTGTTATTAAGTTTATAATAATCCTTTATGTCAGAGTTACAAACTGAAGCATTCACAAATAAAATGTTTTAATGATTGCAATTTACCTTAAAATACTCCAGAAAATAAAATTGTGGGTGATAGATGACACCAGATTGACAAAGTTACCAACTGTTGAAGTTGGTTGATTGGTGAATGGAAATTCATTTATATTGTTCTCCTTATGCTAGTTCTGTTTGGGAATTTCCATAATAAAAAGTAAAATATATTCCTTAATCATCAACATTTTACATGACAGCTTCAGAACATTTAACACCTAATCTTCATTTTAATTTATTCTGAATCATAGACAGCATTGATTAATTTTTCAGTCACTGTAGTAACATTTTTTTCTGGGTCATAGACTTCTGTATTCCAAATAGGTATCAGCCATGGCATCAGGGAGAATAAGAATTTATTGTAGCCATTTGTGTTTCCTCTATGGATTGGAAGAAGATGACTTATTTTTTCTGAGAAAAATGCTAGGGGAAAATCTCTTTGTCTTCATTGTTATTGGACTTATGAATGATTTTTTTTATCAGCCCTGAAATTGTCATACTTTTGACTCTGAGAATAAGCTGATAGGGTTTTAAAACTTTCTACTCAAAGGTTTGCACAAAATGAAAAGTAATTTTAAAAGTAAACTTCAAATAGTCTCAGTAAACAAATTTTATTTTTAAAACCTGTAGGAGAAAGAAGAAAAGGAAAGTTATTCCAGGCAAAAAAAAAAAGCAGTATTGAGGAGAAAAATTTAAAAAGCTTATGTTAGGGAAATATCGGCTGGACTGGAGCCAAGGGTAGGCTGGAAAGCAACGTAGGTGGGTGGGAGTATGAAGCTGAAAGATAGTAACCATGGTGGCTAAGGGCATTTGCTAACTACCAAATTTTTCCTAACTTACAAACTTGTATTTAATCCCATAAGCTAAAGAGAACTAATGCAGGTTGGAAATAGGGGAATAACAAAGTTGTATTTGTTTTGCAGGTATCTCAGATATTAATGTGGAATGTGCAATAATGGGGGAATGATCTGGCAATAGGAACATCAAAAAGAGGAAGCTTCTGAAATGGTCCAGACAAAAGATGATGCACGCCTGAACTATACCATGGCATTAGGAATGGAAGAAAAGTTTTGTCTGAGACAGATTTAATTAAGATTTGGAAGTTCAGTGGAAGAGGAGACAGGAAGAAGAATGACTCAGTAATGATATCACTAGCCAAAGTTGGAATATGGAACTTAGAGCAGGTTTGGGGAGGGAAGACATGAGTACAGTATTAGACATGAAGGTCTATAGGACATCCAGGCAGAGATGAGGATGACAATTTAGGACTAGAGGTTAGTTCTCCTTTGTTCCAATAAAAGGTATGCCCAGGAAAAACACATAGAACAAGAAGACAAGATCAAAGGCAGAACTATGGTGAACCCACAAGAAAAATGTGTGAGTGAGGGAGCTGCAGGTTAAAAAGCAATAGGCAGGGACACCTGGGTGGCTTAGTCAGTTGAGTGTCCGACAGTTGATTTTGGCTCATGTCATGATCCCAGGGTCATGGGATTTAGCCCTGCGTCAGGCTCCACACTGAGCGTGGAACCTGCTTAATACTCTCTTTTCCTCTGCACCTTTCCCCTGCTCGCACACACTCTCTCTCTCTAAAATAAAATTTAAAAAAATAAAAAATAAATAAACAGCAATGGGCAGAGGTGAAGAGGAGAACAGTAGGAAAATGTTATTAATTTCAGAAAAGCTTCATGGGATCAGTGAGATTTGAGGAAAGGCTTGATTGTAGAAGAATACCATATTAGGGAGCTGTAACAATCCATGAAGAAAAAACACTGAGTAAACAAACAAACATAAACATGAATGTGCATATTTAGGTAAATGATTTGAAGCAATCTGACTCTACAGAGCCTTTATTTTTGTTTAATTATTTTTGCAGCATTTGTTTTATGGTAGTTTTTGTTCTCCTGAACCTATCATAGGCATAATTATAAGCGGGAGTATTTTAATTAATGCTGATTGCATTTTACCCTGAGACACCTGCAAAATTCAAAGCCTAAATTATCTTTTGTAATAGTGAGCTACAGGTTTTGAGCTTTTGGTTTCCATAAAGTGACAGTTGAGCTAAGAATTATACCAATTATTGCCTAATAGAATGCCTTTCTCCTCTTTATTGATAGTAAATGTTTCCTTTTATTTTTTATTTCCAAAGTCAACTCTCAAATATGTAACTGCCAAAAGGTGATAATCTGCAGCAGAGTTTTACACTTCACATGATAGAGACAGGGCAGTAATGGGTTTCATTTTCTCTTTTTTTTTTTTTTCTAAATTTCCTCTTTCACTAGACTGAAGTCCTGTCCCATACCCAAGTTTAGCTTTAGTAAAGTTTCTGTGCAGAGAGACTATAATCTTAGCAGAAGAAAGAGCATTTGATTACTGGCTGGTGTTTTCCATCAATGTAAGAATAAGGAGGATGATGAAAATCATCAATTTTTGAGCAAGAAACAGAATTGGAGGAGATAATACTGCTTCCTATCACATTTTGAAATGTGTCATTATTTTTGAAGTGGTCATGAATTTCTAAATCCTATATTAAAGTAAAGGACGTATACCTACATGTTCTAATTCACATCTTCAGCACATAAACTTAAATATTAGTTGAGATTATAAGTAATATATAAACCTACTAAAAATATACTTCTCGAGGTTCCATATTCATGTATTTTGGGGGACACTTGGGTGGGAGATTCCTAAGTAATCCACTATTCCAGGTCTTTGAGTTCATGTCATTCAAAAGGGAATCTTAGGACAATCATAAATTTCCTATTTACTGCACATTAGAAAAGGAAACCCACCAAAGCTATACCTTTTGATGCAATGCATGTATAGCCTGGCTGTCAAAAAGCCAGTATACAGAGGCTGATGACCAAAGCTACAGATTAAGGCTGGAAAAAATTCCCTGCAGAATGCAACTGCGAAAATCCAGTTTCTCGTTACTAGGTTATGATCCTGTGTGAAGTTTAAATTGGGTTGAGCAAGGTGGCCAAATCCTTCTGTTATCAAAATGAAGCATATTGTCAAGAGAAAAAGGTACCAGCTGATCTATAGTTGTTGTTCTATTACTGATTTTATCTTCTTGATGGTGAGGAATAATTTATTTCCTCTCACTGGAATGGGGCAGAATATTTGAAGGATTCTGAGTAAAAGCATCAAAAGGAAAAGTCTATTGATAAAAACAGATTAAAAAAACCAGAAAGCAGTTGAAAGATTTTTTAGTATGACAAGAGTGTTTCAATGAAAGCATTAATATGAGGTCGATTCTATGCTAATCAATCTTTAAAGCATCTGACCTTAATAATCTGACTTATCCATAACATACATGCTAGTTTTGTGTGATTTAGTATTATAAGGAAAGTGTTGTAGAATACCCGTATGCCTAAATTAATTAATCTAGGGGAATTTAAGGAAGACTTACATTGGAACCAAATTTGGGGAAAAGTTCTCAGCTTTCATTTACTGCACAGACGCGAGGGTGCTGGTGTTATATTATACTTGCCATCCTTGGGCCAAGTATTCAACTTACTGTGTAATATTTAGCCTGAGAAGTCTCAGGGACCATATTTAGGAGACTTTCCCTTATGTTGAAGATGTTTCCCAGTGAGAAAATATACAGATACACAAGAAACCTTAGGTTGTTCCCCCCCTTGATACTCTAATGCTAAATACAGGTAAATTGCACATAACACTGAGAAACTCCTAAGGATATACTTCAAGGATCTTATGGACTGATAACAAATTTACATATAGCATCTATGAAAAGAATCATTACTTAAATTTGGTTTAAAAGCTAGTGAGGCCAGGGGCCCCTAGGTGACTCAGTCAGTTAAGTGTCTGACTTCGGCTCAGGTCATGATCTCATGGATGGTGGGTCCGAGCCTCGCATCGGGTCCTTTGTGGACAGCTTAGAGCCTGAAGGCTGGATTCTGTGTCTCCCTCTTTTTCTGCCCCAACCCCACTCGCACTCTGTCTCTATCTCTCAAAAATAAATAAAAATGTTAAAAAATTTAAAAAAAAAAACTACTAAGGCCCTGGAATGTCAGCAAAAATGAGGATAGTATTGACAAGATAAAATCCACAGATTGATTAGTAAAGCCCTTCATAATCTGGCATAAATCTATCTTTCCATTACAAGACTGCCAATTTCCATTATGTAACTTAATTGTAAAGCACTGATTAATTATGGGAGTGCCTTTCACCTTCATAATCACTGTGGGTTTGTATATTTAGGTCAACAATTTTCTGACAGATGAGCAAGGGCAACCCCTTTTGATTCTCATAAAGGTGTCATTCGGGCTCAAGCAGGGTTGTTCCAACCTTATCCTCTATAGTATCCAAAATTGGACTCCCACCCAGCTGTCTCAGATTGAATTCTGTGAGAAACAGACTCTGAGGTAGAAATTTGCATACCAGAAATTCAATGCCGTGTGCCCTTAGGATGAACACCAGGAGGAGGTGAAAGAAGCAGGGCTGAACAGATGGGAGAGTTGAGCTGCAGTGCAGACTCAACAAAGACACCAAGCAATCCCACAGGGAGCTCCTGTGCTGCGACAGCCCTTCAAAATTGTTTGCTTTGATAGAAAGTGACTTAGGTTTTATGGTCCTGCATTGACCAGCCATTGGATATGGACCCTGTGTGGGGAGGGGACCTGACCTAGGGTGAGACAGATCTAGGACCTGACCTTCACCTGAGAGCCATTCCCAAAAGTGATTGGGTAGACAACCATCAACCATGAACACTCCCAACAGCTGGAGGATGAATACTTGGTCCCCATGGGGTCCTGAGTGATGTACCACAACATTCATTACACCAATCCTGCCTCCCAGTATTCTTATTGCTTCCCTTATCCATTAATGTAACAAATATATATTAAGTACTCGGTCTATTGGCTGGGTCTTGGCAATACAAAGGTGAGTGGAAAATGATCTTGCAGTCTAAGGGGAAAAAAAACACAGGAAAAATAGTTGTAAACACTTTAATAAAGGTCATTGCAATGAGCTTTGGGAATGCAGAAGAGGGAGTTTTACTTCATGGAGAGATTCAGTCTGTCTCTTTCATGGGGGATAGAAAGCTTGAGCTCAGTGCATGTATATTCCAACTTCCAGACTTCCCATTTGACCTGGAATGCCCTCTCCACTCTTTTTTGCCTATTTAAATCCTCTTCTTTATGGCTCTGACCCAATTCTAATTACCTATCACAAGCCTTCCCTCATCAACCCACCCTATGGTCTTGAAGAAGGCTGCTCTGCACAATCCTAGATACTTCTTATGCTGCACATCACCCATCATTTCATGGAAGTGTCATGTCACTCTTCCTAAAAGGCAAACACCAGCAGGACAGTGGTCAAAACAACACTAGCAATGACTTAATAAAAGATTATTACCACAGAATACAGAGCTCAAAGAGACTTTCGAGATGATCCCAAATGGGGGGAAAAAGCAAGAAAGAAGATCAGGACTTTCAAAGGTCTGCCAGCTGGCAAAGCAAAGAGTTAAGCTTAGAACCAAGTCCATAGATGACCATCCCCTGCCTTACACTGTCTCCTCCAATGAATGGAACAATTCATGAGTCTCAGTGTTAGCAAATTTAAGGAAACATTGAAGTACACATTAGGAGGTAGAATTGTCTCCAACATAATAAGTAAACTTTATCAAGTCAGAGACTTATAATTCCCATACGTTGTTCAGTGTTACTAGATATATGTTTAAGTAAAGATCCTAGGTGTCTCTTATTATAGACTCACAAGAAGGTTGGAGAAAATCCATAATACAATGTGTGTATCTAATTGAGCTATGATGGAGAAACTGGGAATATTTCTGTTATCTCTATGATATCTACAGTCTGCCTCCAAAAGTGCCCAGGGTACTATTATGAGATAAAATCCACTAGATTAAATGAACCGGTAGTGTAATTATTTGTGACAATGTGTGTGTGTGTGTGCACCCATGCATGCATGCGTTATCTTGGTACATACTTCCATACCTCCATACCTCCATTTGAAACAGTTAAGCAAACTGAGTGAAACATGGTCCCTCCAAAGACTAACAATCAAATTTACCCAGGGGTGTTTTAAAAATATTCCTGAGTCTCAGTCTCTGGAGATCTTCATTGACTGGGTATAAAATGAGGTCCAAAAAGCTACATATGAAGGGCTCCCCAGATAATCCTCCTGTGTAGCCAGATTTGAAAATTATATTGCGATAAAGTGTGAGGTGACAGAGGTCGGTCACTTCTTGGTACTACTACAGAGGGTGAAATGGCCATACTACCAGTTTAGGGCCTCTGACTGCTGGTCAGTTTCAGGCAGTCCCATCAGTCACAAAGAGGTCTAGAGGAAGAGATAGGGACACCTACAGTCATACCTTGAAAAACAATGAAAGATACTTACCTTACATGCCATATCAATGACATCCTTGAGGGTGATTTATAACAAATGTTACACTCTATGTCAAAATGCATGCTCCTAGTTCAGGCCTCTCCCTCCCCAATTATCCCTGTGCCATCAATTCTAACCCCTCCATGTGTTCATCTCTAATCCTCATGCTGGAATTGCCTAAATAGATTCTGCACTTCAAGGCTCTGTTTAACCTGAGTCTCATTTCCTAACTTAGAGAACAATAGATCATTGAAAAGAACTTGCGAGCTATTTGAGGCCTTAAGGGCATATTTACAATGAGAGTTTATTTACCTCTAGCAAGTGGGTGTATATATATTATGTGTGTAAACTTAAAAATGTAGTCCAAAAAATAAAGGGAAGAGACTTTTATTCATTTAAACTTGCTTAGTAACACTAAATATTCATTACAATAGCAGAAAAAACTACACTCAAAAATATGATCAGCTTGCTCTACTCACTTCTCTATTCTTTTTAATTAGGAAGCATTATTTTTAAGTTCTGTAGGCCATTAGTCCACTCATTTGACTGAATTCTTTTTTTTAAAGTATAACTGATATACACCATTATAATAGTCTCAGGTGTACAACATGATTTAACATTTGTATACACTGCAAAATGAGCACTGCCATAAGTCTAGATATGATCCATTACATACAGAGTTACAAAAACCTTTCTTGTGATGGGAACTTTTAAGATATACTTTCAGCATCTTTCATATTTGTAGTAGAATATTATTGACAATAGTCACCAGGCTATGCATTATATCCCCTTGACTTATTTTATAACTCAAAGATTGTACCCCTTGACCCTCCCTCACCCATTTTGCCTACCTCCCAACCCCCCTCCTTTCTAGCAACCACCAGTCTTTTCTCTGTATCTATGAGTTTCATTTTGCTTTGTTTTGTTTGTTTGCTTTGGTTTGGGACTTCACATATAAGTGAAATCATACAGTTTTTGTCTTTCTCTGTCTGACTTATTTCATTTACCCTCAAGGCCCATCCATGCACACATGGCAAGATTTCATTCTCTTTATGGGTAATATTCCATTGTTTATATATTTTCCAAAACTTCTTTATCCATTTATCCATCGATAGTTGTTTCCATATCTTGGCAATCGTAAATAATGCTACAATGAACATAAGAGTTCATATATCTTTTTGAATTAGTGTTTTCATTTTCTTCAGATAAATACCTGCTAGATATTGGAATTGCCAAATCATATGGTACTTGTATTTTTCATTTTTTGAGCACTCTCTGTAATGTTTTCCACAGTGGCTATACCAGTTCGCATTTCCACCAACAGTGTACAAGGGTTTCCTTTTCTCCACATCCTTACCAATGCTTATTATTTCTTATCCTTTTGATAATAACCATTCTGACAGGTGTGAGACGATATCACATTGTGGTTTTGATTTGCATTTCCCTCGTGATTAGTGATGTTGAGCATCTTTTCCTGTGTCTATTAGCCGTTTGTATGTCTTCTCTGGAAGAATGTGTACTTAGATCCCTTGCCCATTCGTTAAATCTTATTGCTTGCTTTGGAGTTTGTTGTTGTTGTTGTTGTTGTTGTTGTTGTTGTTGAGTTGTATGAGTTCTTTATATATTTTGGATATTAACCACTTAGCAGATATATGATTTGCAAATAACTTCTCCCATTTGGTAAATTGCCTTTTTATTTTATGATGGTTCCCTTCACTATGCAGAAGCTTTCTAATTTGACTTAGTCCCGTCTGTTTATTTTTGCTTTTGTTGGCATTACCTTTGGAGTCAGATCCAAAAAATACCACCAAGACCAATGTTAAAAAGCCTGTGTTTTCTTGTAGAAGGTTTATGGTTTTTGTACTTACATTCAAGTCTTTAATCCATTTTGAGTTAATTTTTGTGTATAGTATAAGATAGTGGCCCATTTTTATTCTTTTGCATGTAATTATCCAGTTTTCCCAACACCATTTATTGAAGAGACCATCCTTTCCCCTGTGTATAATCTTAGATCTTTTGTTGTAAATTAATGTACCATATGTGTGTTATTTTATTTCTGGACTCCCTATTCTGTTCCAATGCTTCATGTATATGTTTTTATGCCAATGCCATACTGTTTTGATTATTATATTATTATTATTATAAGAGCATGATGCCTCTTGCTTTATTCTCAAAATAGCTCTACCTATCTGGGATCTTTTGTGGCTACACACAAGTTTTAAGACTGTTTGTTCTATTTCTGTGAAAATTGTTACTAGAATTTTGATAGAGGTTGCATTCAATCTGTAGATTGCTTTAGAAACTGTAGACATTTTAACAGTATTAACTCTTCCAATCCATGAGCATGAGGTTTCTTCCCATTTATTTGTGTCTTCTTCAGTTTCTTTTATCAATGTGTTATAGTGTTCAATGTAGCTTGACTTCCTTGGTTAAATTTTCTCCTAGGTATTTTATTCTTTTTAATGCAATTGTAAATGGGATTGTTTTCTTAATTTATTTTTCTTTTTTTTAATGTTTATTTTTGAGACAGAGAGAGAAAGCACAAGCTTGGGAGGGGCAGAGAGAGAGGAGGACAGAGGATCCCAAGTGGGGCTCAAACTCACTAACTGTGAGATCATGACCTGAGCTGAAGTCAGACACTTAACCGTGCCCCAATTAATTTCTCATTCTGATAGTTCATTGTTAGTTTCTAAAAATGCAACAGATTTTATATATTTATTTTGTACACTGCAACTTTAATCAATTTGTTTATTGGTTCTAACAGTTTTTTGATGATGTCTTTAGGATTTTTTGTATATAAAATCATGTCATCCTCAAATAGTGACAATGTTACTTTTTCCTTTTCAATTTAGATGACTTTTATTTCTCTTTCCTGCCCAATTGCTCCAGCTAGGATTTCCAATACTCTGTCAAAAAACAGTGTGAGAGTAAGCATCCTTGTCTTGTTCCTGATCTTGGTGGAAAAGCTTCCAGCTTTTCAATGTTGAGTATGATGTTAGTGTGGCTTGTGATATGTGGTTTTTATTGTATTCCAGTGTATTCTGTCTATACCCACTTTGTTGAGAGGTTTTTTTTTATATGAAATTTATTGTAAAATTGGTTTTCATACAACACCCAGTGTTCATCCCAACAGGTGCCTTCCTCAATGCCTATCACCCACTTTTCCCTCTCTCCCACTCCCCAAGAGTTTTTATCATTAATGGGTGTTGAATTTTGTCAAATGGTTTTGTGCATTTATTGAGATGGTCATATGAACTTTTGTTCTTCATTTTGTTAATGTGGTTAGTTTGATTTGCAGATATTGAAACATCCTTACATCCCTGGAATAAATAAATCTTGATCATGTTGTATGATCCTTTTAATGTAGTTGAATTTGGTTTGCTAAAATTTGCTGAGGGTTTTTGGATCTGTGTTCATCAGAAATGTTGGTCTGTAGTGTGCGTGTGTGTGTGTGTGTGTGTTCGTGTGGTGTCCTTGTCTGGGTTGGTATGAGGATAATGCTGACCCCATAAAATGAGTTTGGGAGTTTTGCTTTCTCAAATTTTTGGAAGATCTTAAAAAGGATAGATATTAACCTTCTTTGAATGTTTGGTAGAATTCTCCAGTGAGGCATCTTGTTTGTTGAGAGTTTTTGATGACTGATTCAATCTCCTTACTAGCAATTGGTCTTTTTAAATTTTATATTTCTTTATGATTCCATCTTGGAAGATTGTATGTTTCTAGAAATTTATCCATTTTTTTCTAGGTTGTCAAATTTGGTGGCATATAATGGTCATAGTGGTCTTTTATGATCTTTTGTGTTTCTTTAGTATCAATTGTAACTTCTCTTTCATTTCTGATTTTATTGATTTGAGTCCTCTCGTTTTTCTTCTTAGCAAGTCTAGCTAAAGCTCGTCAATTTTGTTTATCTTTTCAAAAAACCATCTCTCAGTTTTATTGATATTTTCTATTGTCTTTTTTGTCTCTTTCAGTTTTATTGGTATTTTCTATTGTCTTTTTTGTCTCTTTTCCATTTGTTTCTGCTCCGATCTTTATTATTTCCTTCCTCCTACTAACTTTGGGCTTCATTTGTTTTTCTTTTTCTAATTCCTTAAGGATAGGTTAGATTGTTTACTTGAGATATTTTTTTGTTTCTTGAGGTAGGCGTATAACACTATAAACTTCCCTCCTTGAACTGCTTTTGCTGTACCCCATACATTTTGGTGTGTTATATTTCCATTTTCATTTCACTCAAGATATTTTTTTCTTTCTTCTTTAATTTCTTTGTTGACCCATTGTTTTTTCAGTATCATGTTGATTAATCTCCAAATATGTGTGAATTTCCCAATTTTCCTTTTTTTTAATGTTTATTTATTTTTGAGAGAGAGAGAGACAGACAGAAAGAGAGGGAGACACAGAATCTGAAGCAGGCTCCAGGCTCAGAGCTGTCAGCACAGAGACTGATGCGGGGCTCAAACACACTAACCATGAGATCATGACCTGAGCCAAAGTCAGATGCCTAAGGGACTGAGGCTCCCAGACACCCCTCCCAATTTTCTTCTTGCAATTGATTTCTAGTTTCATAGCATTGTGGTCACGAGAGATGCTTGATATGATTTTATTCTTCTTAAGTTTATGGAGACTTGTTTTGTGGCCTAACATATGATCTATCCTGGAGAATGCTCTGTGTGCACTTGAAAAGAATATATATCCTCTTGCTTTTGGATGGAATATTATACACACACACACACACACACACACACACACACACACACATATATAATTGCCATCTGGTCTAATGTGTTTTTTAAATCCAATATTTCCATAGTATTTTCTATTGTTCATCTATCCATTTAGGTAAGTGGACTATTAATGTCCCCTACTATTATTGTATTCTGTCAATGTCTCCCTTTATATCTGTTAATACTTGCTTTATGTATTTAGGTTCCTCTATGTTGGGTGCATAAATATTTACAAATATTGTATCTTCTACTGAATTGATCCCTTTATGGTTAAGTAATGCCCCTCTTTGTCTTTTATTATGTTCTTTGTTTTAAAGTCTATTTTGTCTGATACAAGTATTGCTACCCCGGCTTTATTTTAGTTTCCATTTTCATGAAACTTATTTTTTCCATTCTTTCACTTTCAGTCTCTGTGTCTTTACATTTGAAGTGAGTCTCTTATAGGCAGCCTATAGAAGGGTTTGGGTTTTTTAATCCAATCAGTCACTCTATTTTGATTGGAGAATTTAGCTCATTTAAATTGAAAATAATTATTGGTAGGCTGTCCTTATTGTCATTTTGTTAATTCTTTAAAATCTAGCTGCTTTGTTGTTGCTCTCTGTTTCTTTCTTCTTTTCTTGCTCTCTTTGTGATTTGATGACTTTCTAAAACAGGCTTCAATTCTTTTCTCATAATCTTTTGTGTATCCACTATAGGATTTTGCTTTATGGCTACCATGTGGCATACATATACACAACAGTCTATTTTAAGCTGATAGCAAGTTAGTTGGAATGTATTCTAATACTATACATTTTGTACTACCCCTCCACAATTTTATGTTTTTGATGCCATATTTTACATCTTTTTTATGTATCCCTTAACTAATTATTGTAGTTATAGCTATTTTTACTACTTTTGCCTTTTAACCTTCGTATTATCTGTGGTTAAGCCACTAACTTTACTATATTTACGTTTGCTAGTGAGATTTTTACTCACACGCTTTCTTCTTACTAATTGGTGTCCTTTCTTTTTTGCTTTAAGAAGTTCCTTTAACATTTCTTGCAGATCCGGTTTAATGGTGATGACCTCCTTTAGCTAATGTTTGTCTAGGAAGCTCTTTATCTCTCCTTCAATTCTGAAAGATAATCTTGATAGGTAGAGTATTCTTGGTTGGAAGTTTTTTTGCCTTCAGCACTTTGAAAATATCATGCCACTCCTTTCTGGATTGCAAAGTATCTGCTGACAAATCTGCTGACACTATTATGGGTGCTCTTTTGTATGTAACAAGTTGTTTTCTCCTGCTGCTTTTAAGATTCTCTCTTTATCTTTAACTCTGGACATTTTAATTATGATGTGATCATTGTGGGTCTCTTTAAGTTCATCTTTTTTGGAATTTTGTGAGCTTCCTGGATCTGAATATCTTTTTCTTCTTTAGGTTAAGAGAGTTTTTAGTCATTATTTCTTCAAATAATCTTTCTGCCCCTTTCTCCCTCTCCTTCTTCTGGCAACCCTATAATGCAATATCATTCCACTTGGTATTGTTCTATAGGTCCTGTAAGCTATATTCACTTTTTAGAATTCCTTTTTCTTTTGGCCACCACGTTTGGGTAAGTCCCACTGCCCTGTCTTCTAGACCGTGTATTCTTTCTAATGCTTCATCTAGTCTGCTGTTGAATCCCTTTAGTGTATTTTACAGTTTACTTATTGTATCCTTCAGCCTTGTGCCTTCTGTTTGGTGCTTTCTTATGTTTTCTGTCTCTTTGTCAAAGTTCTCACTGTGTGCATACACCCTTATCCCAAGTTTGGTGAGTATCTTCATGACTTTGAACTGATAAGTAATCAGGTAAATTACTTGTCTCCATTTCATTAAAGTGTTTTTTGTTCTGGTATTTTGTCTTTCATCTGCAACATATTCCTTTTTTTTTTCCTCATTTTGCTTGACTCTCTGTGTTCGTTTCTGTGTATTAGGTGAAACAGCTATCTCTCCCGGTCTTGAAGGAGAGGCTTCTTGTAGCAGATAAGCCTTATCCTTGATCCTGCCCTAGCTTATCGCTTTTTCCCAAACCTCTGTAATCACAGAGGTTTATAAATTTTTAAAAATTTATTCTTGATAGGTCCTCATTGTTGAAGGAGTGCCGAGTCCCATGAGTGCTCCAGAGGAAAGGACTGGCCCCCAGTTTTAGTCTCGTTGGAAGCTAACCTCTCAGGCAGCAGCTTTTGATGTGTGCAAATATATATAGTCCTGAGAAGGTGCCTGACACCTTTGTCAGGGTGCTTGACAAGGCAATCCTGTGTTGTCTGTTGGGTGATAGTTGGAAAACTCAGAGCTCAAAATGAGTGTATTAGGTCCTTTTCGGGAAATACTAGGGAGCTTTCGTGAAACCAGAGAAAGAGTGCAAAGATGGCATCCCCTGGCCTACATTCCCTGAGAATGCAATCCTTCCAGGCCACCAGAGCCAACAGTCAAGGGGCACCTCCTGTGTGAAGGGCATGTGGCTGCCAGCTCTGGCAGGGCTGCAGGGATAAGGTGTTGAGCTGCTTGGCTCTGGTGGAACTGGGGGCCTGCACTAGGTGTGAAGGGTACACACACCAGTGCTTGTAGGTTAGAGAGAAAATGCAAAAATGACACCCACAAGTGTCCCCGAAGAGAGTCCTAATCGGCTTCTGCCCTCTTGCAGATGCTTTAAGATTAGCAAATGAGTCTTCATGCATGGTTGCATGGTCTGGGCACTTTTCAAATTGCTGCTTTAATGCTGGGGCCCACGCAAGTGAGTCTGCCTAGAAGCACCTTAAGAGCGGAATTTCCATTCCCTATAGCCCCACGGTTTTCCTTGACCTAAGTCCCATTGGTTTTCAAAGCCAGGCATTTGGGGAGCTCCTCTCTCTGATTCAGTTCTCAAGGGTTGAAGTGCCTCATGTAGGGCACAAAGCCCTCACTTCTCAGGGAGAAAGTCTGGATTTGTGAGATTCTTCCCAATTGTATGTCACTGCACTGGGGGTGTAAGGTGTGGCACTACCACGTCTCTGCCTCTTCTACCCTTGGTGTGGCTCTTTTCTTATTTATTGTGGGGGAGCTGCTCAGCAGTTTTTCAGGTCTTTGGCAAAAGGAATTATTTCATATGTAGCTGTAGGTTTTGTGTTGTGGGAGGAAGTGAATTCAGGATCTTCCTATGCCATCATCTTGAATAGCCTCTCTAATTCAGAATTATTAAGTTCTCTAAGGTGGTACACATTAAAATTTCCTTACAGCAAGCATCCTTTTTCTCTAACTTTGTTAAATAATATTTCTCATCTAGAAGAATTCTATCATTGTAACAAGGTTGATTTTAAATGGATGAACCAAGAGAAATTGAGTTCCATTCCCTAAGCACTGTCTAATTGCCAAATAACAGGAACTCCTTGCTCCAAGACAAAAACCTGATCTCATTAGTACCTGCTGTTTTGGTAGAGGGAAGACAATTGTATGTGAAGGGTACTATGCTTTTGGAAATGCTAATTAACTATACATTATTTATTGGAAATGCAATGCTCTCCTTATTCTGTAGCTGGGAAAACAGAGGAAGTGAGGATGTAAATAGCTGAGACCTGCTGAATTGTAATGAACTGTAGTCACTTGCAAATTTGGGTTCCATGGCTGGTTTGAATACAACTTTATATCCATGATGTCAGTCTTTCCTCTTTATCTCTGATGGACCATCAAAGTCTAAGAGTGTGGGATGGAAAAGAGCTCTATCATCTGGCAGGTTTTAGCTGAGCTAAGGCAGTTTGGGAACCTTAATTTTCTTTTTAGAGAGGAAAATAATAGATAAATACATAACAGTAATAGTAAATAAAAAAATTTCTCAGCCCAAACCAAGGGGTCAATGACAATTAAGAGGTAGCAGTTTGGCATATGCTGGTTTCTTACAAATTAAATTTCTTTGCATCACTGTTGCAGAATTGTAACCATGTTAAAGTTTTTCTGCATTGTTTTTCTCTTGGGTGCTAACATTAGTAATAAATGGCCAGGAAGAAATAGGATCTCTTTACACACCAGGTATAGAGAGTGAGGACTTTCAGTTCTCACAAGCCTAGTAATTCGTTTTCTCTGCAGCACACGCATCTGGTGTGCCGGGGGCGAAACAGAACAAAGATCAAACAAGAACAGCGTTTCTGGCTTTGATTTGTTCCCATGATGTGATTGTTTTAAGTATCCACCAATCTTTCTAAATATGTGGTTACCAAATGCTAGAATGTGAGAATATGAACAGTTAACTTCAGATCTTTATGTAATTTGTCATTTCACCTGCATCAGCTTCATGACACATCAGGAAGAAGCAGAAGAGCTGGTGTCTCTGCCATTTGCACCTATGTCCAGTCACACCCTCAAGTCTCAGCTCCATACCCATCATGTTAGTGGAATGGGCCAGATGAAGATCTATAAATCTTTTGAAAAGTTATATTATGCAAATTTTGAAACAAATAAAAGTAGAAGGTACAGTATAATAAAGCCCATGTACTCATCCCGCAACTTCAATCACTACCAACAGTTTCCAAACTTACTGATCACATACCCTTACCACTGAATTTAGGAGAACTCATACACAACTTATATGTAAATTATAAGCATGCATTACTGTATCATTGTATTATTGACATTTTAAAACACACTTTGCAAGTATATATTTTTGAAGTATGAGTTAAAACCTAATGAAGTTTCATTCATGAATGCTCATAGCAGCTTTATTTATGAGAGCTGAAAGCTGGAACCAATCCAAATGTCCGTTGACTAGTGAATAGATAAGCCAACCTCTATATTCATACAATGCAATGCTACTCAGTAATAAAAAAAAGGATGAAGGCAACAACATAAATGAATCTCAAAAACACTGTGAGAAGCCCGTCTCAAAAGGTAATGTACTCTATTATTTCATTTATTTGACATTCTTGGAAGGACAAAACTATTTTCATGGAAAATTAATTACTGTTTGCCAGCAGTTATAGGCAGGGTAAATGTGTGATTTTAAAGGGATAGCATAAGACAGTTTTTTGAGGTGATAAAACTGCTCTATATCCTGGTTACAGTGATGGCTATACAAAACTATACAGGTATTAAAATCCATAAAACTATACACCAAAAGCAAAAGAGTCCATTTTATTGTATGGTAAATGCCAAAATAAGTAATGAGAAAAATATAATAAAGTTCTAATATTTTATCTTTGTACTCCAATGCCTCATCATCCATCTTTAACTTCGAAGTCAGTAGAATAAATTGCCTCTAAATTCCCTTTTAGTAATCATGGTCTGTAATTATCAAGTTACCATGACAGATTAAAAATAGTCAAAAATTCTTTGACACTTATCTCACTGAGGGGTGGGGTCTATGTCCCTTCTCCTTGAATCTGAGAGAGTTCTCTCATTGCTTTGACAAATGGAATACAGAGGAAATGATTCTGTGTCAGTTTCTGGAGCCAGGTCTGAAGAGATCAGAAGTTCCTACACACTTCCTCTTGAAATACTCGCTCTTAGAACTCAGTCACCATGCTGTGAGGAAGCCCAAGCAGTTCCATGGACAATCCCATGTAGAAAGAAACCAAAACTCTTAACTAACATCCTTTTGGCTGACCTCCCAGCCAACAGCCACCAAAGCATGCCAACCATATGAACGAGCCATGTTGGAAATAGATATCCAGCTCCAAGCAAACCACCTCAGCTGACATCATGTGGACAGATTAAGGCATTACCACCAATTCCTGCCCAACTTGCAAATTCACGAGCAAAATTAATTACTATGGTTGTTTTGAGCTACTAAGTGTTGGGTGGTCTGTTATATAGTAATAGATAACTGCAAGATTTCTTCAGAAAAAGTAGTCCTCAGAGTCATGAGTTGTTGCCTTCTTGCCGAGTATTAGTGTGTCAGTCTCAACAACCTGCATCAAAATTGTATGAAGTTCGGTGAAAAAAGCACCCACCTCCATTTCTCACCAAACCTATTGACTAAAAATTTCTTGAAGTAGGGATTCAAAAACCCACATTTTTAACAAGCTGCCCATTTGATTCTTGTGCACCCTAATGTTTGGCCCCTAGCATTTCAGACACTCTTAAAAGATGAACTGAAAATAGTTGGACCAGGGAGGTGATGTCATGTGTCACTACCAGAAAAGATACATTCAATGAAGAAAAGAAATTTACTACAAGAAAACCAGGTAGAGAGGTCCTTGAAGTAAGCTTATTCTACAAGACAAAATAGAGCTCATCAGAGCACAGATTCTCCATGAATATAAAAACACGAGATAGTAAGAGCCGGTGTATTACAAAGAATGGGTAGAAACACTGACATTTATTGACAAGCCACATTATATTAATAGAGCATGTAAGTCCTGTGATTTTTATGATTTTGACAAATTAAATAAGAATGACTTAATATGGAGGCAAGGTAACAAAGCTAATTTTTTTTTTGCTCTTTACTTCTATATCTTAAAATAGTGCTTTCATATATATATTTAACAGAAAAACCATTTAAGAAACTATAACCTCCTAATTTTTTAGCTACTAATTTTTTTGTTCATTAAAACTATTTGTGCCTAAAGTAGACTCCTTGAGATCTCTTCCTGCCTTCCATGACAAAATAAAAGAGAGAGATTTTTTTTTAGTTACCACATCTCTTGCAAGTTGACTTTGAAATGAAGTGGAAAATGAGTAAATTGAAGAAATTATCATCATGTTACAATCACTAAAAACAAAGGCTATAGAAAGAGAAGCTAAGATTCTATCATAGACATACATTGAAACTTCAAGGTGCTCAAAGTAGGCTCCAAAAGACAGAAATGGAAAAGATCTAAGATTCACAACAGAACATGGAAGATTTCTAGATATACCTTAACAAACCAATATTTTTCTTGCTGCTGGTTTTTGTTTCTGTTTTGCCATGGCTATAAGTCATCTAACACAACATATTCAAATGTCCTTTGGATGACCTTCTGGTGATTACTTATCAAGTAGTGTCTAAGATTTATATTTAATTATTACTGATTTCTCCCTCTCAGAAATAATCAAATCCATAAATATTCCCTCTGTATTTGAGAAAGTGAAGTGAATGTACTAGAATTAAATCTGAGTTTTAATATTAAACTCAAGGGTTGATGTAAACAGTAAATAGCATTAACTAAGGGATTAAATAATCAAATAATAAATGTGAACATACTACATATAGATCCCTGTGCATAACAAGGCCTTGATTAATGTAATTTGCCTTAAATCCTTCTGAAGTTAAATTAATTCCTTTACTACTTAGAGTCTCTGTTACCATTTTTTTCCTGAATTTTTGAAGGTAGGCTCACTTTCATAGCTTCATACAACCATAAAAATAGCCATACATATAACTATAAAAGTAAGTTGCATTACTAAAAACATCATGCTAGAAAATAAGGTATAAAATTCCCACTCAATCCCCATATCCGGAATAAATTTTTAATATGAAATACCTTTTTGTTTTAGATTTCTAATATAATACATAATGCCCTATAATGGTAAATTATAAGAAAATGCAGCAAATTTATTAAATATAATCTAATCTTTATCCACAAGTTTTAGGACG
The DNA here is from genome assembly GCF_027475565.1 of Acinonyx jubatus. Lineage (NCBI taxonomy): Eukaryota > Metazoa > Chordata > Mammalia > Carnivora > Felidae > Acinonyx > Acinonyx jubatus. The sequence continues at coordinate 68,668,379 of NC_069394.1, read as the reverse complement.
TTGAATTGTATGAAGTCAGTCTGGCTTTCTCCGACTAACTTCAAGATTCCCTTTTAGATGGGGGTGTGGGAGGAGGAATTGGAGGAAAGTAGTCAAATGGTATAAAATTCCAGTGATAAAATAAATAAGCTCTAGGGATGTAATGTACAACATGAGGACTATAGCTAATGCTGCTGAACGATATATACCAAAGTTGTTGAGAGAGTAAATCCTAAGAGTTATCACAAGGAGAACATTTTTTTTCCTTCTTATTGTATCTCTATAAGATGATGGATGCCAACTAAACATATTATGGTAAGCATTACACAATATATTTAAATCAAGCCAGCGTGCTGTCTGCCTTAAACTTATATAGTGATATGTGTCAATTATTTCTTAATGTAACTAGGAAAAGAGTATCTTAAAAAATAAAAACATTCCCCTTTGGTAAAACCAGAAGCCAAAGCAACAGCTGCTCTCGCCAATTACCTGGAATTGCAAGGAATTTTCTGACTGCAATGAGATCAGAAAAGAAACAAAGTCACCAGCATGTTTCGCGGGGTGAGAAACGTGCAGATTCAGGTCACCAAGGGAGCTTGGACAGAGGTCTTTCTCTGGGTCTACCTCACATGCTTTGGCTCCAATGGCTTCCACGTCTTTGTTATAAGGTCCATGGGGAGAAGACTCTGGCATGAAGCAGTGAAACATAAGTAAGAAACAGGACTCAGGGGCCAGCCGGGGAACTTAAGCAGCATTTAGTCAATTCAGGGAGCTAACGACACAAATATCTGTTTGAAGAGTCCAGAGGAGAGTGAAACTTAAACCTAAACCTTTAATAAACAAAAAACAAACTCGCCTGGAAAGTTGAAGTGTGATAGGAACATTTATCACTAAAGGGAGTAAATGCAATTTCTGTTAAATTCACTCACAGAAAAGACTAGACTCACAGTCTTGCCTCTGTTTGACATTCCTTGAAGGCTCCACTATTTGTTTTCTGAAAAAAACATTAGCAAGGAGTAGCCAGCTTCCCCAGTGTTAGGACCTTGCAAATGACATTGTGTATAATGAACTGGCATTTATTTTTAATGAATGCTATCTTCTTTTTGTCCTCACAAATTTGCAATTTACTTAAGACGTGTGAAGTTGACTGATTCTGTGTGTCTTCATGAAGTAGGGAAGGTAACACCATCTCCATTTCAGGTTAAAACGTTACTTCATGATATTTTTAAATTGGGGATAATGATTTAATAATGATCATGACTGCAGAACTGAACGGTGTGTGTATTTAATAATATAGATACAGAGGAAAAGACTCCCACAATCAGTATCAGGCAATTGAACGAATCCCCTCCCCATGTCTGAAAATCTAAATCAGTAGGATTTTAGAGTTATCTTGAAGTGATTTTGCACTGTTCAGGGGAAATTTTTTTTATTCTAAATATGAAGATGATGTGTATGGCATTGTGTTATAGTACTCAAACATAGTGGCATTTTTGGCAACCAGAGAATGGCATTTCTGTTTGAAGTCTGTAGCTCAGAACTTTGTGTTTCCATCTGCCTACTGATTTAGGATAACTCTCAGAGTAGCTATATTTTACAAAATGTGATGTACTATCAAATAATATTGACATTATTTTTCCAAATTCAACATGCTTTGGGGGTAATGAGAAACAAAAGACACTGAACTAATTTACTTTGTCTCCTGTGCCAAAAACAATTTGAAATTTCCAAAGCAATTTACCTTGAACATGATCCAATATGTCCCCTCCAAAGGGAATCTTTGAACTTAATCTTTAAATTTTCCTTGTATGTGTAGTCTGTAAGTGTTTACTAAATGTCTACAATGTGCAGAGTACATCTAAGAGCTAATGAGGGTGATGAAAGTTAAGGATAAACCCTCTTGACTCTCGAAAACTTGATAGGAATATAGAACATAGATGGAAGAAGCAGTTAAATCCTAGGATTTAGAAGCGTGTGATGGTATGAAAATGTGTGGGGAAGGCATTCTTCTCAGTGCTTCTCGAAACACCAGCGGAGACAACAGGGACATTGGGAAAGAGATCTGTGGATCTGGAGGAAACTTAATAAGAAATGGAAGCTGCAAACAGGTAAAATCACGTAGCTAGGGGAATTCAAATTATTGCATCATTGCCGTTGTCTTAGATATGTAAATGTTGTTCTCTCTCAAGAATGGTCTCCACAAGTTTTAAACAGAGACAATCCATTCTTTAGAACTAGCAGAAAGGGATTTGATTGTTGGAGGAGCTACTGATTATACATATGGAAGGTTCTTCATTTATAGGATACAATTACTAGGTGTAAGAGCTAGAAAAACCATCACGTATTTATTTTAATTGACACAAAGTAATCAGTGATTATATCCAAAGAAATAAACTCCTTCGCATTTGAAACACTAATTTCTAGTCATTTCAGTGAATTATAAATATGTGTTGAAATCCTTGCAGCTTGAACCAGACAGTGATATTTGTATCCCTGGGGTCGCCGGGATAACTTGGGCTCTTCTAATGGGAAGGAAATGAGTGGCGTTTTATTAACATTCTTAGCTTTGGATAACTAAGGGAGACATTTTAGTGTGTATCAGGGGGTTCTCCTTGCTCGTTAGTACAGGGTTGTAGGGATTTGGCTCCACACCTGAGCACCACAAAATATAGATCTTTCTGGCATAATCCCACCCCTCTTCTAAAACATATCTGCTCCGGTCTCCCTGTTTCTGAAGCAGAAATACCACAGAGAAGCAGTCCATGTGTCATAGTGTTTTTGTCTCTACGTGTTTCCTTCTTCCAAAGGCTTAATAACAAGAATTATTTGTCTATCATTAACTTTATTTCTGTTAGTTTTGCAGACTCTCAACTTTCTTTCTTTTAAACCAACCTAAAATATGCTCAGCCTGACAGACTACCCTATTTGAACATTTTAGGGTTCTTTGCCTATTTTAGCAAAATAGACTTCGACACCACCACAGAGCGATGTATATGATCCTGTGGCTCTATCGAATGGATTTGAGTTTCTTAAAAAGTCTCTTGCAGGGGCGCCTGGGTGGCTCAGTCGGTTAAGCGTCTGACTTTTGATTTCAGCTCGGGTCATGATCTCACGGTTTGTAAGACGGAGCCCCACGTCGTATGGCTCTGCACTGACAGTGTGGAGCCTTTGGGGGATATTCTGTCTCTCCTGTCTCTCTGCCCCTCCCCACACCTCTCAAAATAAATAAATAAACATTTTTGAAAAGTCACTTGAAAAAACAAAAGATACTCAGATCTGAAGTGGTGATGTTTTAGGCCTTGAGAATTATAATAAAAGGAAATGAATCTTTTTAAGAGAGTTCCTTGGGATGACTTGGTCAGATAAATGAAATCAGAAGTGGGTTTCAAATTGTAGAAAATCGAAGACATTTATAAAATGTCTTCACTGCACCCAGGAATCACACACAGGTTGCAGCATTTTCTCTTTAGGTTATAAACTACATGGAAAATAGGGCTGGATTTTATTCTCGTATATTTACATCCACATACATCCCTCCCTCCATAGCATTGCTTTTAGTAGGCATTCAGTAAATATTTCTGAATGAATGAATGGCTTTTGTAAATAATAAGGCAAGTCTTGCTGTTAACCCCTTGGTGGCGGGGGGGGGGGGTGGGGGGGGTTGGAGTTTCTGGCATACATCTTCCTCACCCACATTATCCTTCAATTGCTAATTTCACACAGAAAAGAAAGATCTCAAAGGGATGTTGACTTATTTAGTGGCCTGGTTACATACCTAGAGTTTATAATGCATATACCATTGCTTAACATAATCTGTTCAGTTCCACCATAGACATATCTACCAGGCGAAATTTCTAACAAATTAATTTTTCATTGCAAAATATGTTTTTTACCTTTTCTCTCAGGTATGCTTTATTTAAATCTGAACGGTCAGAAGACATAGTGAAAGGGAGAGTAAGACTTTCTTTCTTCTGGCTCCTGTCTTTTACCCTACTTTCTACATTGTTTTTGGTGTTAAAAAACATTTCTATGAGGAGACCTCGAGGGAGCCAGATTGCCTAGGAGAGTCAGATTGATGATAGCTTTGCTGTCCCGATGCTGATTGACCTTCCAGGACGAAAGAAGTTCCACAAATAAATTTTAAAATTCTAAGCAAGGCAAATACTACTGGGGTGATTTCTGCAACCATTTTAATATAATAGCAGATACCTTTTCAGTCCCCAGTTTCTATGTTAAAAAGTTGGTAACTCAACCCACATAAAAGAAAAAATACAACTAGTGAATATATGACTTAGTGAAAGCAATCACCTGAACAGGTATAAATAGCATCTCATCAATTTAGCACCTCGGGGACTGCTGTGCATATGCTTTCTTGTGTTACTGTCTCACATTTCCCCCGGCAACTTTCACACTGAAGAGGCAACTAGAGAGTTCACACATCTACTACAACCAGGCATTCGTGGTAGGGAGCCTATGACCCACCCCCCCAAGATATGTATGCCTTGATCCACAGAACCTGTTAAAATGTTACCTTGTATGCCACAAGGGACTTCGCAGATGTGAATAAGATTAAGAACCTTGAGATGAGTGAGGAAATTGTCCTAGATTCTGCAAATGAGCCCAATGCAATCACAAAGGCATTTAAAAATGGAAGAGGGGAGCAGAAAAGTAAATTGGCGACAGGAGACATGAGAATTCAACCTGCCCTTGCTGGCCTTGAAGATGGAAGGGGCAGCCTGAGGCAAGGAACAGAGACTGCATCTAGAAGCTGGCAAAGGCAAGGAGAGGGATTCTCCTGTAGAGCCCCAGAAAGGAACACAGGGATTTTGACTTCCAGAAGTGTAAGATAATCAATTTTGGTTGCTTTAAGTGCCTACATTCCTGATAATTTTCTACGGCAGCAGTAGGAAACAAATACGGTGTTTTTTCAGGACTTGTTTCTGACCTGTGTCTCCTTCTGAAGGAGCTTCCCTGTAAGAGGGGCGCTCAGCCCGTGGCCTCCTGCCTCTCCTCTGCAGTTGTTTACATGAATTCATGACCTCTCCTGTCCACACCAACAGAATACCATTCAAGAAGTGAGAAAGCTCCCGCACGATCTCATTAGTCGTCAGGAGTCCAAAACTTTATGGTCAAAGTCCTAAAACCTCTAAGAAACGATTTGAGGCACTTTGCAACTTCACAACAAAAAGCTATTTGTATGCCCAGCTCATAGTGTGGTAACAGTAACTGCCAGGGCACGATCTGAAATATGATCATAAGTGCCCTAAACACACATATCCTTGGCTTGGCTGATATGACAGGGCATTTTGGACCTGAAAGATTTTTTTTGCGGCTCAACTTATTTGCATCTCTGCCTTGAGCTTTTAAAAAGAAAAGGTTCCATTATTTATAGAAGTCATATGGGAGAGCTCTCCAGGGTTATCGACTGTAAACCTAAATAGAAAGGGAATGCATCCACAGAATAAAATAACTCTGTAGAAACTGTTCTCATGTCGAACGATGATTTACTTCTGGGGATAGTAGGGATTCCAGATTCCTTTCAGAAAACTTCAGATTGACTGCTCACCTTTGGGAGACTTATTTAAGCTTTAGGTTAGCACTTACAACAAAACGTGGTATCAGCCTAAAGGAAAATGTTTATTTTTTTTTAAAAAATTTTAAATGTTTATTTATTTTTCAGAGAGAGTGAGAGAGACAGAGTGTGAGTGCAGGAGGGGCAGAGAGAGAGGGAGACAAAATCCAAAGCAGGCTCCAGGCTCTGAGCTGTCAGCACAGAGCCTGATGTGGGCCTTGAACACAAACCGTGAGATCATGACCTGAGCTGAAGTCAGACGCTTAACTGACCGAGCCACCCAGGTGCCCTGGAAAATGTTTATTTTTAATCCAAGAATAGGGTAAGGAATATTTTTGTTTCATAAAAAAGATCCTCACTTCATTGTCCTTGCTCAATCCTATTCCATTTCCCTCCGACTTCAGTGTTATCAGGTGTTCATAGCCAGGCCTCAATGGGAACACTTTGTTTTCTTATTCTGTATCACTCTTATCAGTACTAAAAGCTGAGGCATTAGAATTGAATGTGATCTTCTTGAAGTCCAGGGGAAAGGAAGATTGAGGCAAAAGACAAAAATGGCCAAGGGTTACTGGTAAAAGGAGCATGTTTCTTGTTGGTGACTATCCCCATTTGGCATTCTCTTAGATATCGATCACTGCCTGGCTGTCAGGGGGCAGATGTAATAGGCTTGGGCAACTGAGGAATCACAGTGGCCCCAAAAGTCCATGAATTATACTATCATTACCCAGCAAGAAAACACTATCCACACCACTCTTATGGTGCTCTATGCCTTCCAGTGCCACTTACCCTTCATGTTCACCATCTGAAAGGAAATTTAGATGAAATGATGCCTGCTTTACCCACCAAGTACATTGTACACAATCATAAATCAATAAGGAATAGCTACCCAGAGACCTAGAACATATTTGGATGCAATTAGAAATTGAAAAAGGAGTATTTTGTCATGTGCTAGGTTTTAGTTTGGGTTTTGGTTTGTTTTGTTGTTGTTTGTTTGTTTGTTTATTTATTTATTTTAGTTAGTATAAAGGCAGATGTCCAATGTTAGGGATGCCTTTAGTGACTCCATATTTTCAATTCTGTCTTTACCACCCTGGTTACATGTTTTATAAATCTTCCTCATAATACAGATCTGCTTAGACCTTAGGCTTCGGTGATAAAAACAATCCTATACCTAACCGAGCTGACTTTTTGCTCTGTATTGATTCCCCCTCTCCCAGCACCCAGCACACCTTCCCCAGAGAAGATGTTCCACAAAAGAGATTCAGGACTGACTGCACTCAACATTCCCCAGGGCCTGAGTCCTGTGCAGGAGAAGTACTGGACAGGGACAGAGTGAATGATCAAAGAGCATCGGGTCAGGATTGAACACTTTCTAAGTAACTGATGTAACATTTGTATTTATTACCTTTGCTTATCACAGTTACCCCAGAAGACATGAGATAAAATCAGGGAAAAGAAAGTTTTAAACTCACATAATAGGCTACAGACATATGTGCTAATCACGCACAGTAGTCTAGCAGACAGGTCTGGGAGGAAAAGGAAACGGGCATTATTTAAGCAAAGATCGAACAGCATGTTTAAAACAAAAAGACAAAAAAAGGAGTCACCCAGGGAAAAGACAGATTTTGTTCACTACACACCCCAAAATGCTACCATATTTGATGTAATTTTCTAACTATAATATTCACCCTGTTTTCTGTACTCTGTTACTTTATTTGATTAAAATAGTATTCTTATCAACACACAACTAGGGTTTCCAATCCACTTAGAAGATACAGAGCGAATTCAGGATGCCGGATTTCCAAGACCTGATTGTAACCCAGAAGACAGAAAAATCTCGCTTAGTATTTGAGTTTTTAAAAATCCATACATGATCATACAGCTATCAAAGAAGTAGAAAGATCAAAAACTCTAAAGCAATGCGTAAAGGGCCAGGAGAGAAAGCCTGTGAGCTTTCAGCGCAGTAAATGATGAATGTATAACGGGGAGGCATGAACTAAAAGAGCTTTGACAAATGAATTTCCTTAGAAATCAATGACCAGACAACCAGGGTAAGATTTATCCAAAGCATAAGAAATGTGACAAGTGGTTCAGCTTTTCCACTTTTAAAAATGAAGAGTTGATTTGAGTTACATATTTTTGAGTCAAAATTTGATTTGAGTCAAAATTTTTAAGAGTATCAGTCTTATGCTATGTTTCGTAGCATAAATTAAATCATTAATCGACATGATTTAATGATGTTTCAGGATGCATCGTTTACAAAATGTTGATGCCAATGATATGTGAAATTTACATAAAGAAAGTACAATTTTCATGCTGCCTTTTTTCCAAGTTAAAAGGAAGTTTAGTTCCTTTTTAATAGCAAGACTTTCTTACTTCAGTTAACTTTTTCTCTACCTTCCCCTTAAGTAAAATAATACTTAACGAGAAGAGTCTGTTTATGTTTAACCGAAATCAAGTAAGTACACATGTAAGTTTAAATTCCTTTAAAGATAATGAGCTCTTTTTTTCCCATTTTGCCCCCTTTCTTTGTAAGTAATAATGCAGGACTTACTAGATCTTTCCTACCAATTGCCAATACTACACAAGCTATTTGTGGGTCTTGCTCCACGTAGATTCACATTTGCAGAAACAGTGCTATGTCCCAATTGGTGTTGCTCGATATTACCTCCAGTGGTAGTAACTGTAGTAGCATAGAGGATGCAGCCCAGTAAATGGAAGGGCAAAGAGGATGAAATTTTTAATAGCTTTGCTCTCTTGGTGCTTCGTCTGAAAGAATCACTGTTACACTTGACATTTGTTGCCATTTTGCTTTTTCATTTTGAATCGCAGAATCGGACTTGTCTGTACGTTGAGGGGAAAAAGAGAGATGACCTCAGAAATGTCAGGAGTATTACAAACAGCAGCCTGTGAGTTTGGATAGGTGGACCATAGTGGGTCATCAATCAGTGTTTAAATGCTGGCTGTGGAGTAGGGACCTGAAACCATAATAAGCTTTTTCAATTTTTCAAGAAGTAAAATAATGCGATATGAAAGACATGGCTTCTTTCCTGGCATAGGCCAGAGATGTGGCAGAAGCGGGTGCCAGAAAGAGTGAAGGGGAGCTCTGGTCAGACCTAAACGTGGTCTCACTTCTGCTGCTTCCTGTTTGTGACCTCAGGAGGGTACACGGCCCCCTCAGCTTCACCTCCCTTATCTGTGAAATGAAATAAAATTACCTACCTCCCGGGCCGGTGGGGAGATTAATAAAATCGTATCCACAAGGTGCCAGTTTGCCTTTCTTCCCTTGTTTCTACTTTAACATTGCAGGTAATTTATGCTCACAGGTGATCAACAACTTGGCCTACAGCCTTGGTGAGAACACGGCCCAGCCCCACAAGGCTAAGAGATCTAGCAGAGGGAGTCCCTAATTCACTGTGGTGGGTTCACTCCTCCTTCTTCCTACTAAGTTCCTAGTCAGACCCTAGGGATGTTTGAGCAAGCCCTGGGAACAGTCACTGGTGCTTGCCTACATTTCCTTGCCTGTAGAATTGAGGTTGAGGGTCTGCTGGTACACATCTCAGTACTGTCGGATGAATCTCTCTGTCTGATGCGGAGTGGTCTGAGGCCAAATACTGGACTCTGAGTTGCAGGTGGCGACTAAGAGCAGTGGGCTGTCCAAGATGACTTGTGTTCTTGCATATGGCTCACGGCCAACAGGTAGACAGCCCTCAATCCATACGCTCAAGGCATGAATCGAGGTACTTTCACCCGGCTGATTTTTCCTGCATGGTGACATTGGAACTTTCCCAGAACTGGGCCAACAGTCTGGCTTCATTTTAGGGCAGGCAGTAGTCATTATGCCAGATGCCTACTCAAGGCCTAATATAGGCAAGGCCAATAGGTTTCATCTTGCGTGGCGGCCCATCTATTGTTAGCAAATGCGTGTAGAAGAATTCTAAGACCTCGTCTGGGCTCAGCATAAACGTGTGCCCTGGCCCGTGATGATGTCTGCCGTGGGTACTGGAGAGGGTTGTTGGGGCACACATGACAGAGTTTTAAACCTCAATTCCCAGGGATCCTCAAAGTGCTGCTTTAGTTCAGTATGGATATAAGCCATTACTCAACTGATGTCCATATTCACATGCATGGAGCACTATGTAATCATTGAGAAATTCCTTGGGCTGGGTCACAACACACAAACCCAACATCCAAAGACAATCCCAGTCTCCGGTCAGTGCCACAAGAGGTTCTGGGCCCGCTCATAATTTTGAATGTCACCAAAGATATTCACTTCTGGACACTACCTGGTTTCTCACAACCTCATAATTCCAGGGATGCAGAGGCTTGTCCACGATCACTTGAAACCATTGAAAGCCAAGTCTAGCTTCTGGTGCTTTCACTATCACTTCCAGCAGCAAGCACACCTACAGGAGTACAAAATAGCACAAAACACACACCGCTCCTAACACAGGAATCCTCCAACTCTGAAATGTATTCAGACTTTTTAAGCTAAAGCCCCGCCGGCCTTCTACCCCTCTGCCTGAGCTAGGGATTTTCTGCCAGGTGTATGTATGCGTGATCAGTCAAAGATGGCATCCTATGGAGAATTCCATGAAAGAAATCTACAGTAGGGCCTCATCTGCCCATCAACTGCCTCTCCTCCTTGTTGAGAAGAGAAACAAGGATGCACATCTGTGCAATGAGTACCAGGTGTTAAATAAAATCATAATCCAAAATCAACACCTTCCTATAGACTCCTGGCTGGCTGTATTTGCACAGGTGAACCACAGTTTATTCCAAACAGGGATTCCCGAGAACATGTAACTAGTTATTCATAGTCATGAAAAAAAAGACAAAAGACCCTATTTTGAACTTGTTTTGACCATTGTGAATATACATTAAGGCCATCCAGCCTCTTCTGACCATGATAACATCACACTATTGCATAATCTGATTGTTGGATAAACATTTTTATTTTTCTTCTCACAACTCTTACAAACTATACAATACAAGTTACCATGGGTACCAGTTAGGTACACATGTGAGTAGGTACGCATTTGACTTTGCTTTGGTAGAATCTTGGCACTCAGAGGTCTCATGTCCTTTGATGGTGCAATTCTGTGTTGGAAGTGCCCACAGTTCTCCTCTTGGCCCATTGCCAAGGGTCTAACTAAGTGTCTAACTCAATAATTTTCAAAAAAGTTTGACCTGAGAACTCTCTGTGCTTTTCTTTTTCCAAATGAAATTTCACCAAGAATCCTGTTGTAGTTTCCTAGGGCTGCTGTAACAAAGTACCATAAGCTGGGTGTCTTACACAACCAAAATGTGTTGTCTCACGGTCCTGGAGGCTACAAGTTCAAAATCAAGATATTGTCAGGGTTGTTTCCTTCTGAGGGCTGTGAGGGAGAATTTGTTACATGCCTCTCTCCTGACTTCTGGTGTTAGCTGACTCTCTTTGGCATACCTTGGCTCATAGAGGTCCCCATCTCTACCTTCTATCTCTACCTGCTATCTTCAGATAGCATCCTCCCTGTATGCATCTGTCTCTACATCCAAATTTCCCCTTTTTATAAAAGCACCAGTCATACTGCATTAGGGATCATTCCAAGGATTCACTTTAATCATCTGCAAAGACTGTATTTCCAAATAAGGTCCCATTTACAGGCACTAAGGGTTAGGACTGTCACATCTCTTTTTTTTTTTTTGGTGGGGGGTGGGGGAGACGCGATTCAACCAATAACAAATCTCAATTACAAAACATAAAGGTGAATCTGCTTACCTTGAAGGGCTGGGGGGGGGGGATGGGGGCCTTTATGCACAACACCTTCCTCTCCCTGGCATTCCTCCCTCTTCTCTCTTGACATGCCTCCAAAACACACTGATCTGCACAAAACACACTTTGGAAATCACTGCTCCAAATACTGGTATGCAACAATCAGATATTTCAGTAGCTTTCAGAGGTCTAGCAAGACTTAAGCTTTGCAATCATCCCACTGTACACCTTAAACTTCCATAATATTATATGTTGATTGTATCTCAGTAAAGCAGAAAAAAAACCAAAAGATAAATAATAAAAGAATTAAGTTTTGTATATACCAACTTAATGTTAAGCGAGTCTTAAACAACTCAGACCTGTGACTTGTTTTTGCCTTAGAGGGTAACTCCTGGGAGGGAGCATGGCAAGACTATGAAGCCCATAGGGAAGATTGTAATGAAACTATCTCTGTCTGAATATCATTTCTGCAGAGTCTCACTGCATCACTTTGGAGAACGAGCTATTTTCCATCAGACCCTCACTATCAATTCACAAAATGCTGGTGGCACTTTCTTCTGGGAGCCAAACCTCCCATTAGCCATTAGCACAAACCAGCAGAACTCAATGACATGCACAAGTCAGCCAAGGACAGATTTATTTACTGGCCCTTTTCTTTCCTCTTGCTGCCAAACTCAATACCTCCCCAAAGCACAGAGCCAGAGAGCCAATTCTAAACCCCTCTGCATTTTAATTTCCAAAGGCCCCCAGCTATCCAATTGCCTGCATACATGCAGATTTTGTCCATCTTGCAGCCCTGGCCAGGGCTCTTGTTCACCTTGGAGCAGCAAAAAGCAGATAGGAGGACCTGCTAACCCCAGAAAAGCATTCGTTATCAATGGGGGCCTCACACCTCAAACCATCACCCTCCATCACCTCCATCCTGTATCTGTATTGCTCTTCAGGCACATTGGTTTCTAGCAAGTTCTTTGTGATAGCGCTGGGAAAATATCCTCATTTCTGTGGTGACTGAGAAATCTATATTTATACCATCAAGAAGAATGATGGCCTGGGAGGAATCTTCTACCAGAATCCCAGGACGCAATCACAAATATCTTTTCCAAACCTTCGTAATCCATCTCAATCATAATAGTGAACAAACCAAATGTCCCATCAGTTCTGCCCTACATGGACATATGTGTCCCTTAAAAATCTACAATAGCTGCAGTAGAAAGCACAAGGCAAATGGGGTCAGGGAACAATTCAAAACTTTATCAGTGACATGAAAAATAGGAAGCTATTAAGAGTGGTAGCAAAGTTTTGCACGTATCAAATGGTCAAGAAATACATAAATCCTATGGTAAGTATGATATTTTACTTTGAAAAGAATGTGCACTTTACTTGCTGGGGTAGAGGACAGAAGGGATGCAGCTTCTGAGTTCTTATGAAGAGGTAGAAGAAAACTTGTCTGAAATTTGGTGGAAAATTGTAACTCTATAAGAGGATGAGCCTGGCTTATAACACATGTAGGAAACCGAGGTAGCTGGTAGATTCTGAGGTGTGCTCATGTTTACATTTTGTGTATTCCTGCACAACTCAGTTCCACTGAGTGCAGTTTTCTGCATTCACCTGTTATTGCTCATGGACAAAATCACACAAAAGAAAAATCTGCATTATATTCAAATTTTTCCCTAATATATCAATCATGTTGGGACAAATCCGTATTTTCAAAGCAAGCATTATAGGTAGCAGAACGGACTATGCTTTGGGCCACCGCCTTCAATTTTTACCATCCATCAGAGAAAATCAGGCCAGCTTCTTCACATGCACCCATCTTCTGCCCCAGAATATCCCTTGACATATAAGTCACCAATTTTATCTTCATTGCTTTTCAGTACCAACTGCCCTATGTCGTGAGGCCATTCTAAGGCAAGGGAGCAAACATGTCTGGATGAGGCAATCCGACTAACAGTAACCCCAGGACAGTCCTTGAGATAAGAAACCAGATTCAGCTGTCCATTGCATGCCCACATTGGACTACCTAGCTTATAAAGCTGGTAGGAAGCCAACTTCACCAAACTTTTGGTGCGTAAATGGTGTTCTAAAAATTGTCCCAAGAATACAAAATTCGGCTCCCAGGTAACAACATGATTCATCTCAGTTTTCCCATTTCTTCTTGTATGGCACCAAATTGCATACAGAGCTTCCCACCCAGTATTTTAATCCACATAAACAACACAGAGAAAGCAGGTTATTTGGGATCCCTGAGGAACAGCAGAGATTGTTATGCTATCCAGCGTGACACCCCACCCCACTGTGGGAGGTGAAATTTTCTCAGACACAACCTGGCCATGCAGAAGTCTTGAGAGTGGATGAGAGCATATCCCTGATATTGGGGAGCTACAGCAGCTTTGACAGGTGCTAGGGCAGGTTTGGGTGGGTCAATCTTTGGGCTACCTCCAAAGAGAAGAAACTTGCTTCAGATCTTGTTCTGAACTTCTCTCTCCCTCCCTCAGTGCTACCTGGGGTGTTTAACTTGGGCTTCAGCCCTCATGCGTCTTGATCCCCCCATTTCCTTGGACCAGCATTTGCTGGACCTTTGTACTCTGCCCTGACCCCCGAGAGTGTAGATGGTTCCTTGCCCCCTTGCGTTGCCAGGAACCATGATGTGCACCCCGCCCCCCTCCCCACTATTTCCTGTTGACTGTCAGAACTCCATTTTCACAATTAATCTGCTGGGATTGCAGTTCCCCTCGCCTCCGTATGACCTCAAATCCCTTGCCCTTCTAACTCTGTCTCAAACGGCATCTGCCTAGATGAGGCAACAGTAGGATCGCAGAAAGGGACGTATTCCTGGGTGATGACCCCACAAGGGTTTCATAGGTGTCCGTTACACCAGCATGAGAACAACAACCTCATACATGTTTTCAGTTTGCATCATTTTCAAAATATTTTGAGAACTCATCGTATTATTTAAGGGAGTCAATTTAGGGACCGCCTTACAAAAGAAACACCACCTTCATTCTTTGCAAATAGTATAACTACAATACTATTTTGAAATTTGTGATTATACTAGGATATTAACGTGTTTGTTACTGATAAACTCTATTTGTGTTTTGATCAGTAGTTTGTTATTTAATCAATGTTTGATATTGTGAATAATTTTAGGATTAAGCCATGGACAGGTTTGAAGCAGCAGCCTTATTCTTCATACTCTAAGAGAACTTTAAAGGAATGAAAGAATTAACAAGGTAGATTCATCTCAATGTGAACGAAGGCGCTGACATGGAAGCTTCCTTCATTTATTCTCTGGTGTCACATGTGAAACAAATAGCTGTCTTGATGCCCACATGAGGCACTTAGGGCTCCAGTTGTCTCCTCGCATTATAAAGTTGTGGTGCCTGTCTTCCCTAAATTTCTGCAGCTACCATGTTGTATTTCCTACAATCTGTTTGATCCACAGTTCAGTTTGGTTATTGATGCTGTTAGCCAAAAAGTGGATTTACTATCAGGAATCCAATTATAAAAACAATATTAATAAAACTAGACAGCTGCCCCTCTGTATTTTAAGGCAATTAAGAAAAATGATTTGGCTTCCCGTGTCTATGACAAATCCAATGCGTCATGTAAACCATAGTCAAAGGGAAGAAAAAACTTCATGAAAGTAGCAGAATGTGAAGCAGTTCAGCTCTAAAAAGAAGATGGGGCACCTAGGAAGCTCAGGTGGTGAAGCCTCAGACTCTGGATTTTGGCTCAGGTCATGATCTCACAGTTCACAAGGTCAAGCCCCAAGTCGGGCTCTGCACTGACAGCTTGGAGCCTGTGTGGGATTCTCACTCTGCTCTCTCTGTGCCCCTCCCTCTGTTTGCACTCTCTTTCTTTCTCAAAATAAATGAATAAACATTCAAAAATAAAAAAATAAAAAGATGGTAAATAATTCATATATATGTATATATACACATATACACATACATATATATACATATATATATACTTTGTTATGCTCTCATTCATTGATTCCATAATATATATACATGTATATACATGTATGTATACTTAATATATTTTCATTGATTCCATAATATATATACATGTATATGCATGTATGTATATTTAATATATTATGGAATCAATGAATATATCATATATGTACATATGTATGTTTAATATATATTTATATATATTATGGAATCAATGAATGAGAACATAACAAAGTCACATAGGAAATCACAATTCTTTTTTTTTTTTAAGTTTATTTCTTTATTTTGAAAGAGAGAGCACACATGTGAGCAGGGGAAAGGCAGAGAAAGAGAAGGAAAGAGAATCCCAAGCATGTTCTGTTCTGTCAGGTGGAGCCCAACAGAGGGCTTGAACCCACAAACCGAACTGTGAGATCATGACCTGAGCTGAAACCAAGAGTCAGACACTTAACTGACTAAGCCACCCAGGTGTCCTGGAAATCACAGTTCTTTGTAGTCAAGACAAATAAAAATCAAAATACTTTTAAACTGAAAATTAAAGAGATTAAAGAAAGCTGACTTACTGAAAAAATGATCAAATATTTAAAACCTGTAATACAGGGTGCAATTGAAAAATAATTCAAGACACTTTCAGAGAAAACAAGAAAGGAAATACTTAGCGTTTATTATATCTGAGTTACCCTTCCTTCGTGCAAAAACGTGCCAAAAATTATGAAAAATTCTTAGTTCTACATAAAATACACTCAACAGTTTTTAAAGGTCACTGAAAATCATTTTGGAATTGGGGGCGCCTGGGTGGCTCAGTTGGCTAAGCATCCGACTTCGGCTCAGGTCACGATCTCACAGCCCATGAGTCCGAGCCCCGCGTCAGGCTCTGGGCTGATGGCTCAGAGCCTGGAGCCTGCTTCCGATTCTGTGTCTCCCTCTCTCTCTGCCCCTCCCCCGTTCATGCTCTGTCTCTCTGTGTCTCAAAAATAAATAAACGTTAAAAATCATTTTGGAATTGGAAAATATAATATTGAGTGATATAGAGCTTTCAGGAGACATAGGATACAAGTCAATGACTTAAGGAAATGGAAAGGAAAAAGACACAAGCAATAACAATGAGAATATCTCACAGGGAAGTTGGATAATGCAAGTGAAGCTTGAGGGTCTCAGATCAGGAAGAGCAGCAGCAGGAAATATTCTTTTCAAACAAGAGCTTAAAAGTGGTTTACTTTTTCACCCTACAATGCAGTTGTGGTAAGTCCTAGGTTTACGTGTCTATGTGTGTGCATACGTATGTGTATATGTGTGTGCGTGTGTTTTGTGTATGCACACGTACCTACGTGTATCCACATGTGTGCATGCAAGTATCTGCCTGTGTAGATGTGTGTGTGTGCGTGTGTGTAAAGACACTGGAGAATCTAGACACTTCAGTCCTTCCTCTCACACATGTCTGCAATTAAAGAAGGTGTAAAGCAAAGAAAGAGTAATTACAAGGCTTTTTTTTTTTAATTCGGAAAGGAAGCAGAAGAGTCTAATGGTTATTAAACCATGGTTTTTAGTCATTCATATGACTGAATCAAATTCTGAGATGCCACTTCTACGCCATGTCACATCAGGCAATTTAATAAGCCTCCTCAGGGTTCATTTTCTTATTTACAAAATGACTATGGAAGTAGTGTCTTCATAAGATTAGTTTCAGAATTGAGTGAGCTCATGTACACAGACCTCGATATAGTGCCCTGAACAAAGCATATGATCAATCCCTGGTAGTCATCGTAATCATATTTACTGATAACCACACCAAGTCCTAAACCAAAATAAGACACACCAGAAGGTCAGGCAAGAAAGTAGGAGCTAGGAGAGAGGGAGTACTGACTCACTGGTGTCTGTCCTAGCTCAAAGCCCTGCTCCAACAGGAACCTGCAGTCTCGGCTAATATAGACCCCACATCCCTGGCCGCTCACTTCTGGGTAACCTGCGACCACACAGTCAGCTTAGGAAGGAAGCCGTCACAGACCAGGAGTCGTGAGTTGCTACAACAAATTTCATACTAAAGTACTCTGCCTCGCAGTAAGAAAAATTAGTTCATGATGACAAATCCAATAACCTGTTGCTTAATTTAGATATTTAAAGTGACACATTTCCTACTTTTAATGACTATCCCTCACTAGCAGTCTAACAACATAGAATAAAAAGCTTTTCTGTGAGCCATTTCCCAGAATGAAATAGATCACCTGGTCGTATATATAAGGGTATATTTACACCGAAAAAATGTACATGCATTCACTAACACATGCACGGAGAAAGGTAGCATATCCAGCTGTGTAAGTAGGAAATGGCTCTAAGACGTATCAGCAAATCAGCAACTGAATCATCAAACTGGCAGGAAACCTTGTACACTATTCTCCTTTCATTCTGAAAAGAACCTACTGGCTCTGACTAGAATGCATTAAGAGACCAGGGTGAATGGAGTTTGAAAAACATCTTTAAAGGGAAAAGTAGGGAAGTGTGGCTGGTAGAAGAGGAAACAGATGCTCTCACTAGGATAAAAAGCCAAATTACAAATACTTGAGCTTTACAACAGTTTTAAATAAGCCTCAACAGTGCAGCATAAGAACTTTAATGAAAGCACGAGTCATTTAATCACACCAGTGTTAGAGTATTTATTTTTTTCTTTTCATGTTTCCTTTTCATACATTGTTGGTTCATTTCATTTTTTCTCCTCATGACCTGGCACTTGCTTCCATTACAAGCTAGGACTATACTGGCAGAGGGAAATGGACCAAAGAGACATTTATCTCAGTAATTCAGGCAGAAACAATTTATACCTGAGGCAGCAAGATGTTTTAGACAAAAGAGAAATTTTGCTTGGATTAACCCCAGACCCAGGTGGGTTTCAGACAGAAAATAATGTACTGATGATACCATGGTGCTGGGACTTTGATCCCCCCAGTACCCTGCATCCTCCCTGAGCTTCGGGACCCTTTTGTGATAGTAGCAGTGTTATCATTTATGTGAAGATTTACATCTGAACACCACTGACTCAACCCTCTTTCCGAATAACTTAGAAAGGGAAAATTGCATGCATCCAACGTTTATAAACCCCGACAGGCTCAGCTTCTAAGTACTTGAGTGAGTGTTGAATAGGAGGGCTGTCATCAGGGGCCCTGCCTCACGATGGCCTCATGTGTAGCATTTCCATAACCTGTCAGTAGACGTCAAGGGCTGGAGCTGTGGCTGGACGAAGACATCCCCTGAATCAGTACTCACACTGCTCCCACCGTGGCTCACAGTGCAGGCGGGCAAGAACAGCAAAAAGATGGAAGCCAAAGGAAGAAAGGTCTAAAAGATTCGATCTTTTCTTCTTGCCTCTGCAACTTTTTGACCCCACGCTCTCTTGATGAGGACAGAGGACAAGAGAAATAAGAAATAAGAAATATCAACCTGGTCGTGGAAGTGATAGGCCGGGGAAGCGGTCTGCGTGTCCTCCGAAGTGGCCTTGGCTGAGAATGTTGTGGAAACGAGACGTCTGTTCTCAAGAGGAGATTTTTTTGAACATTTCTTAACAATATTTTTTTAAGAAAAGAAAAAAACATTGCTGCGTTTTGGTGGTGTTTTTCCAGTGGGCAAATTACTTTAGAAGAAAGATGGATGATATGTAACCTGAGGAATACACTAAGTAGAATATGTCTAGGAGACTGAAATCAAGCAGAATTCATCAAGTTTAGAAGGAATAAAAGGAAGAATAGAAACTTATTTTAAGATAATGAGGTAAAAAAAGATAATGCAGAATTTAAATAGGATTTTTAAAAGGAATGGACATTCATTTGAGATTCAGAAGAATGGAAATCACCAAATAAAGCCATCTACTATTACCTGTTAGCTTTAGAAAAGTGGTTGCGGGGAGAGGTTTATTTTTCAGTCTGTCTTCTTTAGCACAGCAAAATTCATATTGAGAAAACTGGAATCAAAGACTGGCTTTTGTTTTTAACATATCTCCTCAGAGGGATTTTTTTCTGGTATAGCTCTGCTTTGGCATGATTCTAGATGTTAAGGGCAACAGAAGACTTCCTTTACCTTAATGGCTTAATTGCTTAATTGCTTAATATTTCCTTTTTTTTTTTTCTTTGAAGCAGTGGCCAGATAGAGCTCAACAAATGAGCACAATGAGACGAAGAAGATATTATTCCCCAGACTTCACCTGAAAGGAAAGGCCGGGTCTGGGGCGGCTGCTGTTCTGAATCAGCAGCTGGAGGCAGGGCCTGGACTCTCCCTCCAAGGCCAAACCCTGGGAAGGACAGGGGCAGGGTGTTTTGAAGGGGGTGGGGCCTGGGAGCAGCTGGACATGGTGGAAGGTGCAGGATGGGTCCTCAGTAAAATTACCATTTTCATCAGCTTTCTGGTGGAAAATTATAAGAAGTCAAGGATCTCTACCTCATCTACAGTACCTAAGCTGTGCTTTATCCAGGAGGCAAATAAACATAGAAGGGAATTCAATAATATCCAACTTCAGAAAAATAGAAATAGAATCCACTTAGAAGCTTGAAGGAGACCAAAATCTGTGCCTGCAAACACATAACAGAGAACTTCAGCAGTGAGATGGAGAGAAAGGCATTTGCTGAGGTCACAGGAGGGCTTAGGTCATCAGTTTGGAGCTGGACATCCTCCACCTGTGAGAGGCAGGGAGACGCTGGTGACGTCCACAGTACAGGAGGTTCATGCATGACACATGGGTCTCCTTACGGCAGCACGGATGCAAATGCAAACACAGGGATGTCCACGGTGACACTCACGTTCAGGTCCCCTTCCTGCCTGAGCATTAAGGCGCAGATCTGACCACTGTGTTGGGACACCATGGTACCATTGTGTGCCCTTGTTTTTTTTGAATGAGTAAGAAAGGGATATCCCTGACAAATGGCATTGTGGACAGAAGGTGTATTTCTCAGAGGGGAAGGAGTGAATACCAGGAGGCCATGAGCTCCCAGTCAAGAGAGCTGAGCTGAGCTAAGCCGAGACCCAGTTAAGTGGTCAGTTAGAAAGTAACAGTCAAGTTTTCATTCACTTATCGTGATAGACTAGACAAGAGATCGTAAAGACGGTGCTAGCTCCCCCAGTGTTCCATTTTCCCCATGGAATTGGACCAGTATGAAGGTCAGTTGTATTTGATATAGATGGGGTAGGAGGTATCATCCCACTGCCAAGGGAACCCCAAATTAAAGACTTCTGCCATTTTTATAGACCTGGGGGCCAAGGGGAGGAAGCGGGAGGGAGTAGGGTAAAAAGTACTGAATATTGAATCAGGGGAGAGAAAAATGTCTTCAAGCTCCTACTCCCCCATAGCATGGTCTCCGAAGAAGCAGCCGAGAAAGGTCCCTGCTGGCAGCTGACCAGTAATAAGGACTCCAAAGGGGAGGGCACCTAAGGGAGGAGTGACGATATGCAAGAGATCATGGCCCGAGTGTGTGTGTGTGGAGGGGGAGGGGGGATGCGGTGCATGCGTGTGATCTCGAGCCTGAGTCCTTGACTGCAACTCCCATCAGAGACAGGCATGCACTGGCTATGCGCACAGTCTAGTGTGGGGGGGCAACTTTCCCCTGAGACCTGCCTAGTACGGATTTGGCAATTGCCTGTGGTCAGACCTGAAGTAGCACATGTAGGATTTGGACCTGGAACCAGAATCCTCACTGTCTAATTAAAATTTCTAATATTAAAATGTTATTTAGTCCCACCAAAATCTAATACGTTTATATTCACAACACAATACCCTTCATTTTCTCAATAATTTGAAGAAAGCTGCTTTTTTTCTGTTAAATGACAGCATCCACATACAGAGAGACACAAAGAAACCTAATAGAAGGCTTTGCATTTTAGCCAAGGATCAGATATGTGCAATAATTTGCTCTATATCAGCCTGCCTGGTTTGTTTTTTTTTCTGATTATTCCCATGTTTTAGAATGTCGGGAGAACTTTTTAGTAAGGCAATAAGCAGATTAGATTTTTGAAGAGAAGAATACGTTGCTTTGTAAAAGCATTCTGTAATGCTTCGGCGAAAGAATTCATCCTACAAAATTCCAACAGAGATAACTCCTTGACTAATCAGATAATCCTTTTCTTATCAGTTGCTATATCCTCTAAGAAACAGCAAAACCTCCGTGTGTAACTTTGCTGCTCTGACGCTCTTCAGTTCATACTTGTGTGTAAGAGAGCTTCACCTTCGCCGTGGTTGTTGTCCTTGGACAGCGGCTCTCAACGCAAGGAGCGGTCTACAGAGGACCCAGATGAGGGAGTTCAGTGCTTGGCAGGCCCCTGTGCACAGCCCCACTCTGCCTCTGTAGGCCATGGTCCCACCTAAGAGAGAGAACCGTTCCCTAGCGAGGTCCGCGGCCTTTTCTAGGAGTGCACTTTGGTTTCAGCTCAAATCCATCCCCCAGAGAACTGTAATCTCATCTGTAAAAAGAAGTCACAAAAGCCCCTTCAACTCTGGAGACTTCTCGCAGGCCCGGACCCTCAGTCTCCACCTTAGCACACAGATGCGATGCTTTCCGTGTGCCAGATGCTAACTGAACACTTTGCTAAGGAAAATTCATTTAATCCAGATAGAAATTCCATTTGTGGGCTAGATATTACTCTCATTTTGTAGAGGAGGATCCAAATACAGAGAGAGGGAGACACTTGCCAGAGTGTCTAATAAGTGCCAAAGCTGGGTCAGGACTCCAAGTGGTCTGGACGTTTTATTGTCCTGCTAATCCCCTCTCAGTGAAACAAAGGAACTGAATTCACATGGTTCCTTGAGATCTTCCAGTGCCCCTAACCAGACTGTCTGAGACATCGGTAGATGGGGATCATTTCCCAAAAGCCTCACAGTCAACTCCACAACCAAAAGAGTATTCATTGAAAATCCAGCATCCCATCCTTCTGCCAGTTCTGAGGCCAAAATTTAGTGTGGAGTGAAGGGACTAGTTATTTTCTAAGAGTTTGGGATGAGAGGAGGTAAAGGAACACAGCTAGAGATGAAGAGAATCATTTGGTAAGCACACTGAGATTTAAATACGTTGATATATTTTCCTCCAAATCAGGAATTTTTAAAGATATGTTTATGGTTTTATGCACACACACCTCATTCCCCAGTTTCCTCCGTTTTATGATGAAGACAAAACAGGATGTAGCTCATGTAGGTCCTCCCCATAGGGCCTTCATATTGGAGACCCCTGTTCCTAGCTGTCATCTGACAGAGCCCCAAAGCTACTGAATACTGGAAAGAAGGGAGCATGGCTAAGGGTACACGTGCTGGGGCTAGACTGTTAATTTCAAAGTCAGTAGAGGCTTCACATCAAAAATCATTGCTGTATTTGGTTTCATCTGTATGTTTAATTTATGTATCATATTGACCTTTTTTAAAGGTCAATTTTTTTCTTTCCATTTTATTGAGATGTAATTGATGCACAGCACTGTATTTTAACGTGTATGGCATAATAACTCGATTTACGTATACATTGCAAAATGGTTGCCACAATGAATAAGAGTTAACATCCATCATCTCATATAAATTCCCAAAAAATTGTTTCTTTCTTTGTGATGAGAACTTTTAGGATCTACTTTCTTAACAACTGGCAAATATATTATATAGCAGTGTTAACTCTAGTCACCCCGCTGTACATTACATCCCCAGTACTTACTTATCTTGTAACTGAAAGTTTGTACCTTTTGACCACCTTCCTCCAACATTCCCACTCCCCACCTCCCCCCCATTGCCTCTGGTAACCACAAATCGGATCTCTTTTTCTATGAGTGTTTTTTTAATAACCTTTATTTTTTTAGAGCATTTTTAGGTTCACAGCAAAATTAAATGGAAGGTACAGATGTTTCCGTATACTCCCTGACCCTCATATGCAGAGCCTCCCTGACTACCAAAATCCCACATTGGCAATATATGAGAACTTTCTTGTGTACCTAAAAATGCTCTAAAAATTATCTTATTAATTAAAAAAAGAAAAGTCACATCAAAGTGTTACATTTGTATCGGTGAGCCTACATTGACACATCATGATCATACAAAGTTCATAGCATACGTTAAAGTTCACTCTTGGTGTTGTACATTCTGTGAATTTTAACAAATGTATAGTGACACGTATCCATCATTATAGTATCATGCAGAATAGTTTCACTGCCCTAAAAACCCTCTGTATTCTATCCATTCATCCTTTCTTCCCCACCAATCCCCAGCAACTACTGATCCTTTTTAAAAAAATTTTTTTAATGTTTATTTATTGAGAGAGAGAGAGAGAGGGAGAGAGAGAGAGAGAGAGAGGCAGAGCATGAGTGGGGGAAGGGCAGAGAGAGAGGGAGACACAGAATCTGAAGCAGGCTCCAGGCTCTGAGCTGTCAGCACAGAGCCTGATGCGGGGCTTGAACTCACGAAGAAGTGTGAGATCATGACCTGAGTTGAAGTCGGACACTTCACCGACTGAGCCATCCAGGCCCCCCCCCCTACTACTACTGATCCTTTTACATTTCAAAATGTTTTGCATTTTCCAGAATGTCATATTGTTGAAATTATATGGTAGATAGCCTTTCATATTGGTTTCTTTCCCTCGATAATATGCATTTAAGATTCCTTCATATCTTTTCATGGCTGTTATGACTCATTTCTTTTTAGCACATAATAGTATTCCATTGTCTAGATGGACCATAGTTTATTTATCCCTTCGCCTACCAAAGGTCATCTTGGTTACACCCAAGTGTTGGCAATTATTGAGAAGGCTGCTATAAACATCCATGTCCAGGTTTTTTCTGTGGATATATGTTTTCAAGTCCTTTGAGTAAATACCAGTGAGTGTGACTGCCGAATCAAATAGTGAGGGTATATTTAGTTTTTTATAATTGCCACACATCCAAGGTGTTTCATTTTGCATTCTCCCCATCCCTGAATGAGAGTTCCTTTTGCTCTACACCCTCGTCAGCACTTGGCATTGTCAGTGTTCTGGATTTTGGCCGTTCTAGGTGGGTGGTGGTATCTCATTGTCACTTTGACCTGAACTTCCCGAATGACATATGCTGTGGACCATCTTCACACGTGCTTATTTGCAATTCGTATTATCTTCTCTTATGAGATGTCTCTTCAGGTCTTGGGCCCATTCTCAACCCAGTTGTTCATTTTCATATTGCTAAAATTTTAAATTGAAGAGTTGTGTGTGTGTGTGTGTGCGTGTGTGTGCATGCATGTGCGTGTACTTAGGATAACAGTCCTTTATCGGACTTTTGCAAATAGTTTCTCTATAAGTCTGTAGAAATCTGAAGAAATATTGTCTTTACAAGTCAGTGACTTGTTTACTCATTCTCTTTACGGTGCTTTTTGCAGGAGCAGAAGTTTTAAATTTTAATGATGTCCATCTTATCAATTATTTCTCTAATGGACTGTGCCTTTGATATTGTATCTAAAAAGACATCACCATATCTAAAGTCACCTAGATTTTCCCCTATGTTATCTTCTGGGAGTTTTAAAGCTTTATGTTTGACACTCAGGTCTATGACCTATTTTGAGTTCATTTTTGTGAAGGGTTTTCCAGTGTCTTCGCACACGGTTGTCCAGCTGTTCCTGCACCATTTGTGGAAACATTATCTTTGTTCCACTGTATTCCCTTAAGTCAGTTAACCATGTTTATGTGGGTCTATTTCTGGGTCCTCTATTCTGCTCCACTGGTATATTTGTCTATTCTTTCCCCAACAACAAGTTTTGAATGAGCCCTTTTTACCTTTGTTGCACTTATTCAAGAGGTTCCAAAAAGTGTATTTAATATTTTAGCATGAGTTTATTAGACAAATGCTGCGTGCCAGCAATGGACTAGGCCCAGAGTTACAAAGAAAAGTAGGATAAAGTGATGGCATGATAAAAATTTTAAATTCTGTTGAATACCATAAAAGGTCCCTCAAAATGCCACCAATAACAACTAGTGACAACTAGACCTCAAATTGTAAATCCTGTGGCTCTACCATTTCCTATTGATAAAATCTAACCACTATTGAGTTCTGATATGTATTTGTATGTAAATACCTTTTTTTAAATTTTTTATGTTTATTTATTTTTGAGAGAGAGAGAGACAGAGACAGAGACAGAGTGTGAGCGGGGGAGGGGAAGAGAGAGAAGGAGACACAGAATCCAAAGCAGGTTCCAGGCCCCGAGCTGTCAGCACAGATCCCGACGTGGGGCTCAAACCCATAAACTGTGAGATCGTGACCTGAGCCGTAGTCGGATGCTTAACCGACTGAGCTACCCAGGCACCCCTATAAGTATCTTTTTTATTAAACTAAAACTGACATATAATGTGATGTCAGTTTCAGACGTACAGCATATTGATTCAACAATTCTATACATTACTCAGTGCTCGCCACAATAAGTATAGTCACCATGTCACCATACAAGATTATTACAGTATTATTGACTATATTCCTTACGCTGTACTTTTCATCTCCATGACTTATTTATTTTATAACTGGAAGTCGGTACCTCTTAATCCCCTTATCTATTTTGCCTGTCTTCCCATCCACCTCCCCTCTGGCAGCCACCAATTTGTTCTTTGTGTAACTATCTTTTTTAATGATTAAAAAATACCCAAGGAGAAGGGGAATTTGTTCTGGTTCTGGAAAGCGAGAAAAATAAGGACGATACTATGTCATTTAGAGACTGTGATATTGACTTACAATAAGAAAAATATATTAAGTGTATTTGGTCTTCATCCTGTTTCTGGCACAGAGCTCCTAAAAACCCTTGGAATTTCCTAGGCAAGAAGGGAAACAAACATGTCTTTTGCTGTATTAATAAGGTGACTTTTGGACCACACTAATGGTAGGGGCTGGTTGACAGCAGAACCAAGCACGTGATGGGAGGGTGGGAAATTTCAGTCCCATCTCACTGGCCTCTGAGGTGGGCAGAGGGTCTGGAAATTGAATCAATGCCAATAATCAATGATTTAGTCTAATACGCCTGCATAATAGAGCCTCCAAGAAACCCCAAAAGGATAAAGTTCACAAAACTTCCAGGTTTTTGCACATGTGGAGATCTGGGGAGAGGGGCTCACTCATGAGGGCACAGAAGCCCCGCAGCTCCTCCCCACGAACCTGGCCCGTGTTATCTCTTCCATCTGGCTGTTCCTGAGTTACACGTTTTATAATACGCCACGTATCTGGTACGTAAAATGCGTCTCTGAGTTCCGTGAACCACTCTAGCAAATTAATCAAACCTTCCCCATTAAAGTGTGGAGTGTTGCAGTGGCTGTAAGCGTAATTTATTTTAAACGTGCTCTTCAGTTGAATAGGTCTTTAGCTCAGCTGACAGTTCTGGCTGTTGGAATCCACAGTACACTTCTTGAATCAGTTGATCTGAAGCAGCATTAAAATGTTTTAATAGGCTTCTTGAAACGATAGCAGACCAACACTTACTAAACTTTTAAAAACACCTCCCTTCAAAGGGGATTATTGAAACATTTTCGTGCTCTGATAGGAAATGAGTATACTGACCACCAAACAGATCTTCGGCAAATGAGCGCAGAAGGTCTGTCTTTGTTTCTAATTCTCCTTTCGTTAGATCATTTGAACAGTGATGAAAGGATATGCCATATAGGTAATGTCCTCGTTCAAGCCCACCTCCTACATGCACAATGCAGGTAAAAACTTGCTGTGCAGCCCCGTTTTTCCTTTTAACTGATTTATGTTCCACGAGCTGTTTTCTGATTTACGGGAAGGTGATTTGTCTGCCCACAATTAAAGTGTTTAATTTCCCCGGTGTCCTTTATGCAGTCGTGTGGAAGAAGCAACCAAGTGTATAGCGTGTATTCAAACCTGAAGAATCAGCGTTCCAAACCCGTCAGCTGAGTTTTTCTTCTTCTACTCTAACAGGAGCACCCGTTGGGTGTCAGTGCCGTCAGCGTGTGCGAACTTGCACACGCGCCTGCGGCCTCGCAGCAACAAGTGAGAGGGGATTTCAGGGCCCCTCCCCGCAGGCCTGGCCTGCCCGCCCAGAGGGCAAGCGGGCGCCGCCTGCTTTGGGTGCCACGTCTGCCACTCACGCCCCCTCTCATCCCTAGAGAGAGCCCTTCTCCACCCACTGGTTCATGTGCCATTTCACAACCCGCATCCCTACACGATTCTTAGATGACTTTGTCCCTTTAACATTTCGTCCTTTGAAGACTGCAAGATGGCTGTCCTTCTCCTCGTTCGTGTCGCTGAGGCAGCTGAGAATATCAGCAAGGGACCAATGTGGAAGAACAGGGGCGACACAGGACCCCTCTAGAAGCCAGAGAACAGGGTGGAGGTGGGAGGCAAGCAGAGCCCGTTTCACTTTGCTGTTAACTATTGAAAAACCATTCCTATGTAGCCTTTTGGCCAGAGGCAAAATCCTCTCCTTATTTAGAGATTTACCTGGAGACTTCACTATTTCTAAAATGTAGATAAGCTCTCTTTGTAAGAAGGAAGACCTTGACTTCCTCCCTCTCTCCTTCCCATTCTCTGCATCCCGCTTCTCCTCCCGGTCCCGTCCCGCCCCCCCTTCTTCTTCCTCTTCCTTCTCTCTCCATTCCCCCTTCCACCTTCACACAATAAACATTATTAGTTGGATGAAATGAGCAGAGAATGGATGTCACGGAAACCCCTGCTGCAAATTATCTGACAATCCTTTTGTAAGCGGGATAAGGCTTAAATTCCTTCTATTCACGGGATTAAAACTGCTAGTAAAAGCAAAAACAACAAGAGTAGGACTGAGGAATATGTGTGTGGTAGAGGTTACAATGGATTCCATGTGTTGCTTTTGTCCTTTTTAGCAGGGATTAAATGTGTTTTAATAGTTCTTCGTTGCACAATTGTTTAATTACTTTTCTGAGCAGAGGCATCTCTAGGTATCATGTCAGGTAAAACGTTTCAGAACTTAAAAACAAAACAAAAACAAAGGAAAGGACGCAGCATGGTACCCAAAATAACATGACTTCCTAGTCAGAGTAAGGAGGACATTGCCGATATGACATATCCTTTCATCATCCATGCTAACGTGGAAAGGTTAACATTTCATATGACATCCACAAAATCCTTCTAAATCTCCTTGCATACTAGTCTTACACTGACTTCACTTCACATTAGCGCCGTGGGGGAAGAAGGCAGACGTTTTAAAAACTATCAGCATATTAACTGATGTGAGAAAATGTTTCCTGATCTAATGAAGTGTGAATAAGATTTATCTTTACACTTTCCAGGCTGTGGTTATTAGCCCCCTGGTGAAATGCTCAAATCATATACTTGAAAATATAGATTCAAATATACTGCCACAGAAAGTAAATAAACAAATCCAGGTTTTCCACTCTAATTCAAGTGAAACAAAATGTAAAGAAAAGAAAATCTCAAATATAAAGATTAAGAAGAAAAGGTGCTCTTGTGTCAAAACTGCAGTGGGTTAATTTGGTAACATGTTTCCTTATTTGTTCATTCATATCTATAAATAAATATATTTACATAGTCTTCTATTTACTTCTGGAAGTAAACAAGATGATACTCCTTCCTCCAGGAGTCTGTCATTAATTTAGAAAGGTCAGACCTACAGGCATAAAATAGTAAAGAAATGGTTATGAGTTGTCAGGCAGTGATAACTCACGGTGTGAGTCAGTTTCCTGACCTACAGAATAAAGGTGAGGGGAACCCTAATACTTAGTAGCCTCCATTGCATCTTACAAGAGTACATGAGCGTAAATAGTTGGCTTCATAAGAGGAAAATAAACTGTGTGATCATTTCACGCAACTGTAGACAATCAGTGCAGGGCTCTGTGTAGGAGCAGTTCCT
Organism: Acinonyx jubatus; assembly: GCF_027475565.1. NCBI lineage: Eukaryota > Metazoa > Chordata > Mammalia > Carnivora > Felidae > Acinonyx > Acinonyx jubatus. The sequence goes on along the minus strand of NC_069394.1, from coordinate 68,639,307 downwards.
AGTTCTAAACATGCTTGGGGCAATGGACTCTTTCTCCAGACAAATATTTGCATAGAATTATGTGCTCAGGTCAACTTCTTCACCTCGTTTCTCCACTCATGCTTCCAGTGCCCCACATTAAATATCCCCCGTGACCATACAATAAGAGAAAAGACTCAAATAGCAGACAGGTCAGGCAATAGGATGTGAGGACTCCAGGAAACATGAGACTTCTCTGTGTCAATGAGCAGCAGCTATTCAGTTTGAGCTTTTTTTTTTTTTTTTTGAGGTTTTATTAGTTTAGGTAATCTCTATACCCGATGTGGGACTTGAATCCAAGACCCCGAGATGGAGAGTCACACACTCTTCCACTAAGCCAGCCAGCCTGAGCTAACTATTGATATGCAGGACTTCATATCCAGTCTCCTCCAGTTTTTTAAGGGAAACCAGATATTTAAAAACTTTTGTGATATCTTCCAATGTGAACTTCCAAAATCATGTTTTATTTTGGGCCACCATCTTAACATTTCATGGAAAGGATATATGAACCAATTGGAGCGTTTCTGTGAGCTAGGTGTAGACAAAAGACAACAGTTTGTGATGTTTACTCCAGTGATTCGGTGTGGATTGGAGACGCCTGTGAGGTTTAGTGGCATAGTCTGAATTGCTCCCTGAATGTGTGTGTATGCACGCGTGTGTACACACAAAGATATATGCTACCAGGAAAGGCAAAAAAGAAGGGGGGCACCTAGACACTGGAAAGATCCATGGTCCAAGGGTAGGAATGATGAGAAAGTTTGAAATGTTTGGGTGAAAAGAAAATTTTTTCCTAGCTAAGGGAGAAAGAAGATTGACTTTATAGTAAAACAAAGTCTTGAAAAGCAAATGGAGTTGTTTGAGCAGAAGCTTCTTGAATGATCTTGGTTAAATGCTTTCTAATCATACATCAAGATTTGAGTCTCCTGTGATATTTGCCATAAAATGACACTACCAATGAAAATCCAACACCTCATTAAATAGATTAACTAAATTATATGAAGACATATAACAAAGACACAAACTTCCAAAACACATTTCTTCCTCGGCCATTGATTCACTTGTTATTGGTCCTAAATATGAATTCAAAATCTCAGAGATCTAATTCAGCGGCGGAAATGCTGTAGCTTTAACTATTTGCATAGTGATCCCGATGTAAAATTCTGCAGAAAGCAAAACAGAAAACCGGAGTTCAGTTGAATATCAATTCTGCATGGTAATTTCCATTCGTGTACCAATATCTGATTAAATTCATATAATGCAGCTGGGTCCACTTTCATCTTTAATGAAAAGAAAATTTCAGTCAAAGGATGTGAAAACAGGCATTGAAAATTCAAAATATGTTTTTCTTGAGCATTCACGAGAACTCAGGTTCTCATTTTGCTCATGTTTCACTTGTGTGCTTTTTGGTTTGTGTTTTGTTGTTGTTATTTATTGTTTGTGTGCTTTTATTTGTGAATGTTTGTTATGGCTGTACCGTTGGGATGAAAACTCCAAAAAGGACAGAAGGGGACTCCATAAAATTTAAATTCTGTCCCCCTCCCCAGCCTCTCACCCAGGGGATTATCTGTTCCCCTCCCAGGAGGCGACAGCTGATATCAGTTCTCAGATGACCTTCTGAGAAATACTATGTGCATATAGTACCATTTAGTAATTGAATTTAGCTACCTATAAAAGAAAGCCCAAATAATGATTATTTAGAAGGTAGAGATTTGTTTTTCTGTCATCCAAGAGGAATCTGGACGTAGGCACAGCAGGCCTGTGATGGTGGTTCCACTATCATCAGAGACTCAGGATCTTTATCTGCCTTCCTCATTATTCTTGGGACCCAATTTTCATCCTGAAAAGCACTTCATGATCACAATATGGTGGCTAGAGTGAAATCTATCACATCAATATTCCAGCCAAGAAGGAAGAACAAAAAAGCAAAAAACAAAAAAAACAAAAGAGTTGGCCTCCCAGCAGCCAACTTCTTTTCAAGAAATTTAAAAGTCCCACACTATCTAATTGACTAGCCCTGTCTGAGGGGATAGATTTTAAGCTGGGCACTTTGCCACTCCCAAACATTGGGGTTCTGTTGGTAAAGAATAAAGGAAGAATAGACAGGGAAAAGGCAACTAGTAATCTACTACAACATATAAGCCATAGGCATATGTATTCTCCTCCCTGTTTTTTAAACAAATGGTGGCATATTATAAATACCCACATTACTTTTGATTTTATCCACTATGTTTATTAGATTTTAGTAGGACCAAAGGACATGGAGCTAATTCCTCTGAAAGACAGGTTCTGCACGACCCCAGCTGCTCACAACTACGGTTGCTTCCTTCACTCCTTGCTGTTCAAAGAGCAGTCTGCATACCAGCAACAGTAGTATCCCTGGAACTTGCTGGAAATGCAGAATCTGAGGCTCCACCTTAAATCTACTAGATTCAGAATTTACAGTTCAACAAGATCCCAGAAAGACATATGTGCATTTGAGTTTGAGAGGCAGTGTGTACTTTCAACCCTACTAAAGTCCCACTTTAGTGACTGGTAGTATATTAGGAGCCCTCTCCCAACTAGCAGTTAGGGGCTGGAAGCAATTTCATGTCCTAAGATGGAGTCTGTAAGCACCCTGTTTAAATGAGGGCCAGTGAGAGGGTCAGCTGTACAATTAGTGGTCTGTTCCTAATTGTGCCATCAGTCACCAGTGCTGGTTCCTTCCTCCAATCCCTACTCCTTCTCTCCTAAACTGGAAGGAAGGTGGCTTTCAACTCCATCTACTTTTCTCCCTAGTTTCTAGATCCCCTTTTCTCATGGAGCTGTTCTTGCTTCCAGTTTCCTTAACTCTTCTTCACTGAGCCTCACTGCATTTTAATCCCTCAAGCCAAGAGCTCTGAAATGGTATCATCACCCCAAAGCCTGGATCCTGGCCTTCTTTGCTTTCTTGGGTCAGGACAACCTTGGCTAGTGACGATAGTCGGGGTCAGAGATGACTTTGGTACTCTCCTGAACTTTGTTTTGGAGGCAGTCCTTCCTCCCCAGATCCCAAGCAGATTTTTCTCACCCTAAATTTGTGCCACGCCCGGATTGTCCCTGCTTGTTCTCTTTTACCCAAGGAGATGTCAACAAGGACCATGCTGCTAATGTCAAAAAGTGACTTGTTGCTGAGTCCCGCCATCGACCTAGAGTCTTTTGGTCCACTATTGCCACAGCAAGAATTGCTTGTAGATGCTGTGGCCAGGCTGAAATACAGCAGTAGAGCAAGTGGCCCCATCAGGGAAGGAGATGTGGAAGCCTGGCAGAACCAAACACTCACAGTCAAGTAGGAGTGTAGTACCAATACTATTTGAATTTGGATAGATAAAAAGGCCATTAGATTTGACAAAATGTACGCCGTTAACCTTTAAAGGAGCAATCTCAGCAGAAAAATAGGGCCAGAAGCCAAACCGCAGTGAATTAAGGAAGGAATGAAAAGCAAAGGAAAGGAGGCAGCTGATAAAAACATTCATTTCAGAAATTTGTGGGTAAAAGGAAGAAGCTGTAAAGACATAACAGAATCAAGTGACATTTTTGTAAGATAAGGGAGAACTAAACATTTCTGAAGGCACGAGGAAAAAAGCCTGTGAAAAGAAGATATTGCAGACAAATTCAAAAGAGCAGAAGAAAGATCTTTGAAAATCAAGATAAGAAGAAACAAACATTAGTGAGGGGGGTTGTCTTGGCTTAAAGAGGAAAGATTTCTTATCCTCACACACATCAGGAAGGTATGATGGAAACATGTAGAATGGAAATACAATAAGTTGTGTCTGTGGATAGATTAATTGGTCTACTTTAATAGTCTTACACTCAACAAAGTAATGGCAAGATCCAGGAATGTTTGAGTTACATGTGGAACACTCATAGAATCAAAGAGTTTTATGGTAGGAAAAGCTTATGGAACAACCTACTAATTGTACACTCTTCTTCTGAAGAGATAGGAAACCATGAATGAAAGGAGAAACCTATTTGCCAAGACAGGTTTAAAAGAGTCTAGTGGCTGTCAGGATTTTATGCTATCTAGAACAATCCCTGAAGATCATGAGCTAGAGATGAAGACAGAAGTTGTCAAGTAAATGAAGCTGAAGCTAAGACTGAGGTCAATGGTAAACTTCAGAATGGAGATGAAAGTCCGAGTTGAGGCTGAAGAAGTGTAGTTTATTGGTGGGACCTGAGCATTATATTTTGAACGCTTTGCTTTGTGACCCAAAAACAGGGGCAAGAAATGAGAAACAAAAGTGATACTGAGCTGGGGCCTAGTGCAATCTGTCAACGAACAAGAAGGAGGGGGGCCTAGGGCTGTAGGGAGGGCAATATGAAGTGACTTGCCTCAGTCAGTGGGGAACCTCTGATATAAACTGCTTCCTCATCTTCCCAGATCTTGCCCAGTTTAAACTGTGTCAAAAGTGTAGGTGTTTGTGGACTAAAGATTTATGGTTGATTCCTGATTCTACTAATAACTAGCTATGAAACCTGAAAGAAGTTATTTGAATCCTTGGGTTCCTCATTCACAAAAGAGGGATAATAATATTCATCTCACAAATATGGTGTGACAATTAAATTACCAAGAACTTAGCACCAAGTCCTACGCCCCCAGTAAATACTCAAAATGTAGCTACAAATGGTTCCATAAGTCTCTTCTTCTCACGGGATGTAAACTATGTCATGATATGTAAGGAGGTATAATCTGTCTTGAAGTATCAGATTTTTACCATAAAAATAGCAGTATAATATATGTCCATCCAGATATTTCCTAGAATCTCAATAATGAATGAGATCATTCTCTCAGTTCACCTCCCACCATGTAGAAAAGTAGAAAACTATCAAACTTGGTAGGGAACATATACTTTTTGTAATGATTCTGAAGGAAATAGCCTTGGGGGACCTTAAATGCCATTTTAAGATGCCATATTTTTAAAGCTCATTGAACACCATTCTCTCCCACTGAGTTTACATGGCACCAGAGCATCTTCCCACACAGTTTCTACCTTTTAGGGAGACCCAGTTCTAATTACCACTGAACCAACCCTAATGTCTTCCTCTTAGGTTGTCCATACAGCAGAACAGTTGCAGTCTGATAACTGATAAAGCAGAACTAAAACAGGAAATCAGTACTCAGGCATATTGTCAACTATTCTCATCCTTAAACACCTGAAATAGAAGCAGAAGTGCCAACGAATTTCACTCACAACTACATAAATAGTATAACTTATTTTTTATGTAGGATTTTAGTGACTATAGTAGGTCCACAGAGATTTTTTAATTACAGTGTAAATTAGATCTTTAAGGCATCTAGAGATTTCACTGGCTTCTGAAGTAAATAATTTTAAATCAAAAAAATTAGTTGGGAAAAATGGTTTTTAAAGTTTATTTTTATTTATTTTGAAAGAGAGATAGAAAGCAAGGGGGGAGGGACAGGGAGAGAGGGAGACAGAATCTCAAGAAGACTCCGGACTGTCAGCACAGAGCCCAATGCAAGGCTTGGTCTCACAAACCATGAGATCATGGCCTGGGTCGAAGTCAAGAGTCAGACAATTAACCAACTGAGCCACCCAGGCCCTCCACCCTCTCCCTCCACATACACACACAAAAGTTTTTAAACTCCTTTCTTTCAGTCTGACCCTCTTTATCCAGCCCAAATAACTTTTCTGAGTAATATTCCAACCTGCAAATTTTTTCTGGAGTCAGCCCCTTTCTGGAATTTGGTTAGGTGTGAACATTCTTCACTTCAGTGGAGGTTGGCAATTACCCCTAAGATGTGTACCTTGAAAGGACCAAGTTGGAACAATGAAGCTTGCTGGGAGCAGACTCTGGCACTATGAAAATGCAGCTGCTCCTGTGAGAACCTACAACCAGTTCTCACTGACCCACCCTGGTAGTTCATGGCTCCATTTGAAGTATTTAGGTTGTAACACCTTAGGTGTGGATTCTATAACCCAGAACTATCTGTGTCTTCCAGAAATCACACAACTGGTTTTCGTCAATGGTAGGGAACCAAGATTTTACCATGGTGGTTATGTTTTTCTTCTTTGACCCAGGCAACTGTCCCATTTTTCCAAAATATGAATGCCACAAATTATAGAGCAGAAAAAATAACACCATTCCTGCACCACCTCAAAATGGAATAAATTATTAAAAACATTACAGAATGACTGTAAATAATAAAAGATGAGAGAACCCTTGGAGGTCAACATAGACTTTCTAAGAATAAGTCAGAGTGAATTAACCTTGCTTCCTTTTTGGTCATGATTTCTAGGCTGTGCTTGGATTCAAATGCATGATGCACATGTATTTCAACAAAGCGTTTAGTAATCAACTAAAACACAATAATTATGAATTTTCCTGGACCCATACAGGCACTCATATTTGAAAGAAAATATCACGACCATATAATTCTGGTATCATTCCAAAGGTATATTAAAAAAGGAACTCTTAGTTTAGGAAGTAAGAAAATGGACATCATTAGTGAAAAACTCCTCCTTTCTATTGATTTCAACATGTTATAAGAAACAATAATGGTTTTGGCCAGTGGATTGGAAAGTACCTAACAAAACAAAGGAGAAGTCTAAAAACTCCAGATTATTAGACACAAGGATCCTGGAACTACTTAATACTCTTGACTCAAATTTTTGACTTCTTATGCTTTTAAAAATGCTTTTAAAGGTTGAAACCATCATTTTAAAAGTACATAGTGTGTGGTGAATAGCGTGTTAAGTAGATAGGTGGATAGCACTTAATTCTATGTAAGGGCTACTATGAAAAGTAATACTGCCTTCTTGGGAATAATGCTATAAAAGAGTTTGTAACTATTTGGCTAAGTACATGCGGCTTTGAGCTGTAGAAGAACCACATATAGAGCAGCAATAAGGAGAGGAGTTAACATCATGGGCTAAACAGCCAGAGTGTCACTTCCTACCTAAGTGAGTTGGGAACAAGTTCATTAATTTTTATGCCTCGATTTTCTCATTTACAGAATGGAGTTAGTAAAGCACTTAACTCCTAGAGATGTAAGGACTTGATGAATTAATGAACATATCATGCCCAGAATGGGGTCGAGCTAAGCCCTGTACTAAGCAGTGGATATCCACTATCTTAGTAATCCTCACAGTAATCAATTAAGTAATATGATCATCATACCATGCCCAAGGTCACTCAGGTAGTAGTGGCAAAGCCAAAACTTGAACTGAGATCTCTCCAACCAGAAGCTGAACTCTTGACACCATAACCATCCACTGTAAGGTCAGCATTGGCTCTCAGGAACAAGGCTAAAATCCATCCTAAGACCTGGATATATCAGAGCAAGACTACTAGCAAGAGTAACCTCATTTATTCCCCAAGTGTTAAATGAAACCCCTTGAACCCTTGCTGGAAGTAACATCATTGGCCCCAGGACCAAGGTGAAGTTGTTCTAGCAGTCAGGAGAGAAGAAATACAGAGGCTCAGAACCAAACAGGGTGCAGGAACACCACATGGGCAAAGTGACAGTACTCAGCATTCATTTAACAGGGACAATCAGCGGAGATCAAGGGTCCATGACATGGGATACTCTCCACCTTTGACCCTGAGTGGAGGGTCATTGAGCTGCTGCAGCAGTGATGAAGTATGGGCAGGTCCTAGGCTATGCATCTGGCTTACGCAAATGCCCATTAGTTACAAAAGCTGGTATGCCTCGGTACTGTGGCCAGTTTCTCACACAGAATTTCCTGGGGCCGTCTCAGATCTAGGCCACAGCATCATCAGTCTCCTTCTGACTCCTGTTCAAGGAGGTGGAATTGCCTCCATCAGCTAATTCAGCCAAGTGGATCTTTCACATTTCACTAGGTGGGGTTGTCAGCTAAGTCCCTCAAACAAAATAAGAAGCCTGTGAAAACCTTACCTCATTACAGAGAAGCAGGTTTCCATATTGCAAAATTTCTCTCCTCAAATTTCACAGTCACATATGAGCAGAAAAAAATGCCTGTCCTGAGATCTACAAACCGTGTATACCCACACACAACTCCATTAACAACAGTGGGCTAAGCAGTCTGTTGAGGTTACATACCTGCTACTGGCTGGAGCAGTGTCCATAAAAGACAGGGCTCCAGACTTTGCCATTTGTAAATAGCTTCATTGGTGGCTGAGCCAGCCCCTCAGTGAGAAGCAGATGAGCAGTGGATAGACATATGGACCAGTATGCCTATAGGGCAGTGCCTGGCTAAGCAGAGGGCTCAGAGCACAGCTGCTCCGCCACCCACCGCCTTCCACTGGGTGCTCTAGGGGTCTCAATTCTCAACACATGTCTATTTGAAGATAAACATCCTGCTGTTGGGTTATGTGGTCCAGTGGCAAGCTGGATCTGAGGGTGCGTTTGTAGAGATGTCTCTCCCGAGACCCTGAGGGTAACCCAACATGAAAGGGGCTCAAAAAGACTGTGTTCTAGCAAGACAGACAGAAGATTCTGAATGAGTCATGAGAACAAGAGGTTTGAGTTGCCAGAGGCTGAAGTCAGCAGCTCAAGATGGGAACAGGGTATACAACGTCATACAAGAAGTCTGAGGCCATCTGAGTGGACAAAGGTGGAGAGGAGGGTTCCTGCCCAAGACCAGCTTTTTACAGTTTCCTGACCCTGATTCCATTTAAAAGGACAAGTGCGAGAAGGCAGAGCTCCATGAACCCTGGCTTACATATAAGTCCACATAGCGAGGAAGACATGTATGCTCACCCAAGACCTCATCCATCACATTCCGACACTATCACAAAAACAACTCTTTATCACCACACTACATTCATGTTAATCTTACATGTTTAAAAATTCTGCTTTAGTTTACATTTAGGATTGTGAAACAGGTAAAACTACATGAAATTTTCCTTAATAGAAAGTTTTCTTCAAATTACCTCATAACACTCAGATACTGTAACTCTACCCAACTATTCACATGATACCATTGAAGAATTACTGAACTGGACACTTAGAAAAGTCCTAGATGAAATGACCTATCTGAATAGGTACATTTGTTTGTTTGTTTTTGTTTGTTTGTTTGTTTAAAGAATGCTCTTATTCCCCAACAACTTGCCACCAGAAATGCACTATCTGACAACAGTGCTCTTTGCAAATCAGAGTAACATTTGTGCCCTCTATGATATTGCTGAGCTGGCTTGTGCAGAGTGTCTGCATCACAAAAGCATGTCATTAAAAGGCTTATCTTCCTTGGTAGAAGCCAGCAATCCATTAGTTTTCTATTTTGACTGTCTACACAAGTGCTTCCTATACACGTAAGGGCAATAAATCCCCAAAGCCCGAATAAATGTGATGCTGTTGCCGTTGTGCATTTTTATGGTCATCGTGGAGAAAACAACTTATTTCCATATTCATTGATTCATTTGGAGCCCAGCATGCCAGTGGGACTCTTAGGAGATTGAACCAAATGTCTTCAAATAATTTCAGGCTTCTCTTGGCATAGGACACTTCCATAAACAGACATAACTCTAATTCTGGATTCCTGAAGGAAAAGTATGAGCAGCTTGATTAAAAACAAATAGGTTAGGACTCACTAGGATTCACACCCTTCCCAGAGTGGTCCATATAAATAAAAAGCCAGTTCCTCCTACAACTTCTTCCCTTGAGGATCCTAAGATCTTAGACTTCAGTTCTATTGGGCACGCAAGAGAAAACAGATGGACGTGGGTGATAGTTGCACAAAAAGACCCTCCTGGGAGTCATAGAGAAAGAAATGTGTCCACACAGCACTGTGAGATGAGACTGTCCACCAGCTGCCTGTTCTTCAATCTCAAGGTTTTTTGATCACTCCCTAGAAAGGAAGGATACACCTACTGTCCAGTCCAAAATTGAGGGTGAACCATGGTACAAAGTTCAATATCACTCCTAGGAGAGAGTCAGAAGATTCTCAAATTAATAACCCACCATAAGCTGTGTGTCTGGACATTCTGTTGTTTATCACTCTGACATGACACCGGGACATACTGAATTCCCGCTTGCTGTGAGAATTGGAGCATTGCTATACTTCATGAAAACCACTATGTCTCTTCAGTCAAATGGCTGAGAAATTCTTACTCCTTCATATTTATTTCTCCTCTTCCCAGTGAAGGAAGCAACGTGCATTCAGGAATACATTAGCTACTTTCGATATACTTTAACTGTTTGGTTTCATGTAAACCCAACCAATAGTTAATTCATAAGTGAAAATAGCCTAATCTCCTTTTTCTTTCTAAATGTGTAGCTTCCATCCATCTGTCTAAGATGGTATAATCTTGTTCTCGTGTCTATTGTGTGACATAGACATCACAGCAAAACAGAAAAGTCTATGGGACTTATCAAGTCAAGACAACAGATGCTGATGCACACAAGCAGAGTTGGCTTTTACTTTGACTGAGTGACAGGGTGACCCATGTGGGAATTTCAGGGTTGCTAATGTGCTGGAATTCTAAAATTCACCTACTTTGTTCCAGCCATACTCATTTCCCTCCCACACTTTGCTTTGAAATACAGTGCTTCTCATCATTTACTTGCTTAAAACCATTTAGTAAGTACCTTCTTTGTACCAGGAAAAATGCTAAGTTTCAGGAACGCAAAGTGAAATTGAGAAAAAGTTCTCACCTTGTGAGAGCCTGGCAGTGGAGACAGACATGTAAATAGATAGATAAATATGCCTGAATCAAAGAACACGGGGCTGTGCCTATGTAGTGGAAGGAGATCTTCTTCCTAAAGGAACCAGGGCAGGACTTTGAGGACGTGGACTTTGCAGCAGCTGTCTCAGACGGATCCTGCCTTCAAGGACCCACTGGGAAGATAACAAATGAACACAAAGCTTTAACACAAAGCAATACTGGGAACTGCCATTAGAGATATAAGAACAAAGTCCTGAAACAGTTCAGACTAGAGGTGTATCCACTGGGGGGGATCAAAGAAAGTGACATTTACAACAGGGCTTAAAGGATGAGAGGGTCTGTGCAAGCAGAGATGTGAGAACAGGTTAGGGGGTCACGGGCCAGTGAAGAATGGGGTGTGCTCAGGGAGTTGGAGCACAGTTCGTGGCAGAGAAGAGTAGGGGATAAGGCTTGAAAGCCAAGTTGAGGTAGGATTATAGAGGGCTTGGAAGCAGATAAAAGTGATGTGTGCTTGGCCAGGAAAATATTCTTTGTTCTTTATTTCCCCAAATTGTGGACCATAGTTTAAGGAAAAGCCCATTGAATCCAAATATGCTGTATTAATTTCCACCTTTAAAAAAGAAACTAAAACAAAAACAAACAAAAACCTCATTAACATCACATCTCTGTCCAGATCTTGTTCCTGTCTCTACTCTCCTTTTCCAAAACTCCTTGAAAGAATAGTTGACATCTTATTTTCTCTTGAACCCACTCTGGTCACATTTTTGCCCCCAACCTCTACCAGAACAACTCCATGAAGGTCACCCATGTGCTCCACACTGCCCAGTCCAGTCGTCAAGGCTCAGTACTCATTGTCTTTGACCTGCCAGAGACCTTTGACACAGTTGATTGCCCTTGCTTTCTTATATCGCTGTACCTCTCTAGTCAGGCCTTTTCAGTCTCTTCCTGGTTTCTTGACTTCTCTCTAAACCCTAAACATCATAATGTTCCAGAACTTCATCCTTTGACACCCTTCTCTAACTTCACTCATTTCCTTAGCATTCTGATCCAATCATATAGCTTTAATTTCTTTATTTGTTTTTGAGAGACAGAGAGAGACAGAGTGTGAGCGGGACAGGGGGAGGAGGGCGGGGCAGAGAGAGAGAGGAAGACACAGAATCCAAAGTAGGCTGCAGCCTCTCAGCAGTCAGCACAGAGCCTGACACGGGACTTGAACCTACGAACCGTGAGATCATGACCTGAACCAAAGTCGGAGGATTAACTGACTGAGCCAACCAGGCACCCCCATGTAGCTTCAAATACCGTCTATAGATATACCGATAACCTCCAAATTTATAATCAGTCTTTCCCTAAGCAACTTCTCAGGATTGTGTTTTCAGCAAGCAACCTTAAGGAATGAGGTAACTTCTCCCCCATCACACCCCAACAAAGAGTAGGCTTGCTTCCCACTGCTGTAAAAGTAGCTCAATGTTCCTCTCCTGTAACACAACCCACTGTGTGTGCAGGGGTCCGTCATGGCCCAAGGAGAATGTGGCAGAGATATGAAGCTCACGCTGGCTGCTGATCTACGAGTAATGAAGTCCTTTATCTCTAACCCAGCATCCATGAAACAGTAACAGGCTAACTCGTTAGCTTATAGAGTAAAATCCCAAACCCTGCAGTTCTTGACATTAGGTATCTATGCTTTCTTTTATATGTAACTTAACGTCTTAACCCAAATAAAAAATTAAATTATAGAAGGTTTCAAGTTACACATAGAACTTGAAAATGTTCGGTTTAATGACTTTGATAAGGATAAAGCTCTACACAGAGTGAGGTGTGTCAGCCTCTGCCTGCTTCCTGCAGGTGGCTTTGGCCAAGACCTTTATAGAGTCATTTTGGATTTGAGGGAAAAAATCAACCAACAAAGAACATTTTAGAGCCTAGTGCTAAATAGAGACGCTTCTGTCATTCCTTAAGGAATCTCTTAAACATTAATGCTTAAATGTTAGTGTAAATGCTGGGATATCTAGGAAAGTCGTTGGGGAGTTCTTTTTGTTTAAGGATCCTTTTGGCTTCCTTCAAACCCCACTGATTCTTTCACCCTAAGTGAGGCAGGGCCTGTACAAATTCTTCTGAGTTTCTTAGATGAGCTTTTCTCATCCATTTGTTGCACCTAAAAGTGATCCCTTAAGACACTCATGCTTTTAGAAATGCCTCATTTCTTTGATTTATCCTAAGATTCACAACTAGCAGGACTCACAGCCAGTGGCTGTCATCCTAGTTTCTACATATGTGAAATCTAATCCTGCCAATCCTTATACAAGGCCTGCAGGGCAAAAGAAATCAATCGCATATACAAATTCTACTTGCAAAAACTAATCAATCCCTTATACAAGAAGTGGTGTTGGAATCTAGTCTTCCGCCATTTGCATTTATGTACTATACCAAAAAAATGGACTTTATGCAGTCAGAATTTACAATACATTGGAGAAAATCATTTAAATGTTATAACTTTGGAGATGGATAACTTAATGGAAAAGAAGAAAGTGTCTTTAAAATGACTGAGTCCTTCAAAACTTTATTAAAAGCAGACAACCGGGACAATCCTGGTGTTATTTACTTTGTGTATCTTTGCTGTTGGCAAGAATGCATGTTATTCTATTTCTTGGAGATAAGCAGAAAGCCACAGGGACTATTTCAAATCATATTCTGGGAAACCAAGAACTACACAACACTCAGCCATCAACAAATTGGTGATTAACATGATGTCTAGACAGGTTCTCATGAGAATAATATTATTAATTAAGCAGCAGTTTGGTTAATCACGATAGCAAAAGTAATTTTTGGAATAAATATTTTATTAGTGTGCCCATCAATAAAGCAAAAGTAAAAGGATATATGCTAATTAATTCATTTGTTGTAATATTGAGATTAAAGCTGGCAATTTCTGCTTGAGGGCCTGGAGAATGAGCTAATATTCTAGTATGGCACGTCTTTATCTTACTGTTTCCAGCTAATGGTACTGTATATTTCAATTACCTAGCCCAAATTCCTTTCTTGTCATCTATCAAGATATTTTTAAGGCCCATTAGTGAAGAATTGAATTTGACAAATTTTCTGTTGCTATACATTTATCTTTTCTTTTAAAACTGGGTGTTCTCCCATTTCATCAGTAACAAAAACTTCACCGAATGAGGAAAGATAGTGAGCTGTAACTAGAATTAAGACCCTGATCTTACTTTCCATCAGTCAAAAGTCTCATTTGGAAAAGAAATAAATACACTGGCCAGTTCTCTTCAGTACACAGACAATGAATCTTTTTAGAAAACATAGTTAACCCAATATTTTTAGCATAATCCATAGCCCTAAAACTACAGGGAATAAATATAAGCTAATAAAACTTCTGTAAAAAAAGTATTTCTGGAAAAAAATTATTCGGATGAGCTTGCTCTCTTTTGTCTTAATAAAAGAACATCTATGGGACCTTCCAGGTTGGTGAACACTTGGGGATTTGGGGAGAGTGGTGCACTTGAGGAACAGGGAAGCTCTACACTTTACCCCCTACCTTGCCCCATGCATCTCTTCCATCTGGCTATCCCAGAGTTAAATCCTTTTATAATAAACTAGAAATCTAGCAGATGGCCTCAAGCTATAAAAGGACCTAAAGAATACCTTTAGTGCTGTCAAGGTGATGTGTGAAAACTCAAAGGGAGTGTCAGAAACCCTACAGAAGGTCTACAACAGTGACTGGGATAATCATGAGAAACCAATGACCATTGTAGGAAGTGATGATCTCTTTCATAGGTAAGACTATGAAGAGAAAAGAGCTGAACAGACTTTGAGGACTATGGAATATTATGGAGCCCAGTTCAGTGAGATGAAGGAAAGAATCGCCAAGTGGGTTGGAAACTCATGGACTGTGACAGTGCCCAGCGCCACTTGGAGGCATGCAGAATACAGAAAAGACAGATGAGGTTAGTGTGGCCAAGGCTGAGGAAGAGTTCATCAAAGGCCAGATTGTGTCTAAAGATCTGAACCAGGAATTACTAAAGGAGTTGCCTATTCTCCACAATAGTCTTACTGGCTGTTAAATGACCATCTTCCAAAACATTTCCAAGTTGAGGCATGTCTTCCACAGGGAGATGAGCAAACTCAACCACAATTTCTACGAGGTGATGAGCAAACTGGAGAAGCAATGTTCCAATAGTCTTGTTGATGAAAGAACCATCAAGCGGCAACAGATGCTCTTTGGTCATCTCTCCCTTGGTTCGAACCTCTGTGTTTCGAGCCTTCTGACCTCACCGCTTCCTCTGCATTTTCCTGAAAGAGTGAGAGGAAATCCATCTCAGCAAGTGAGGAAAAGCTAAAACCTGATCCTGCCCAGTCTGAAGGTGAATTCCTAGTTCAGGTTCCTAATCTACAGGGTAGTCACAAACATCAGATGGATTGTTCTCTGCATTGGGAATTTCAGCCTTTGATACTGGGACTATCAGAGACTATCCTTTCCAAATGTTATTTTATAAAGGGAGGAGAGGACAGACTTTAACAACAGAGAGAAAAGTAAGAAGGCAGACTATATAACCACTATTGAGGTATCTATTTTTCAGCAAAGTACTTAGAGTAATTTTAGACTAGACTAGCTGCATTGACAATTTTGTCCTTCAGGAATTGCGGTGTCTCTGGCTCCATAAAATAAAAATTGCCTTCTCAGTATAGTAAGTACAGATAACAATATGAAAAACTAGAAAGCCTGCGCTCTAGCACCTGAATTTATTTAACCACTAGTATCCAAGTGTAAACTATCTCTTCGGTGTCATTATATGATTAATGAACTAAAAGTTCATGCATTTTCTGATGATATAATTAACAAAACAATTTAGTATTTAAATAGAATTATATTCTCAGAGCATTTCAAACAACTAAGTAGATGATTGGTATTTAATTTACAATTAGCATATTTTTATTCCTTTTATGGCATTAAATATTAAAATAGTTGTAGTAATAATGAGTATTGCTACAAATTGCCCTTTAAGTAGTCAAACTTAAAACTATATGTTCTGAATAATCTGTGGTGATTTTAAAATATAAGGACTATAAATCCCAAATCAAAATCCAAGTGAAATGTCTAAAAACATTTTCCCATTTTTGTGTTCTGTTTTAAAAAGCCATTGCAACTGAGTAGAAATGGCAAAACTCTTTAAAAATCACAGCTATTGGGGTGCCTGGGTGGCTCAGTCAGTTAAGCATCTGACTTCAGCTCAGGTCATGATCTCGCAGTTCATGGGTTCGAGCCCTGTGTCGGACTCTGTGCTGACAGCTTGGAGCCTGGAGCCTGCTTCAGATTCTGTCTCTCCCTAGTTCAAAAATGAATAAACATTAAAAAAATTAAAACACGGCTATTATTTAAAATCAAGATTTCTTCCTATTACAGACTCATTGACATTCTTATTATGCATTCTTTATTTATTGAATTATATAGGCTCTTCAATTCTGGACATTTAGCATAGATTCTTAAAGGTTTTTTCTTTTTCTTCTCTTTTGCAGTTGGTTGGTTTTGTGTATGCCTGTTATGTGATCAGTATTTTCATGGAAGAAGAGGACACCTGTAAGTACTATGATAGCTACCTTTGGGTTTACTTTGGATGAGATATAGCTTCCAAAGCAAATCATTACAGGGCTATGAAAGCTTTTGTATTTGGAATTTAAAGTGACCGAATGCAGAATGGTAAAATTATAATCAAGGGTTTGCAAACTGAACTGCACACAAATAAGGTGGCATAGGTATTGAAACCCTCAAATCAAGCTGTGTATGAGGATGCCCAGAGACTGTAAGCCTACAGATGGCTGTCAGATCATGTCTTAGCAAGTTTTCTTCAGAGATTTAAAGATAATGTTGAATAAAAAACCAGGGATCGTTTTATCCATTGTCAATTGTAAGTATGCTAGCTGCAGAATTTTGAAATCTGACTAATACCGATAACATGAAAACAATACATTCCAGCAAGAAGTATATGAACACAAATTTTATAAAGTGCTCCACAAAAACTAAAAATGACAACCTTCAAGGTGAGATGTGAAAAAAACACCCCAAATTTAAAGAAGCAATGCTGAAAAATAACTAATGGGATGCTAAAATGCTAAGGAGTCATGTTTCAACAGAATACCACCAAAAAAATAAAAGACATATATGACCTGAAGTTATGTAGGTGAAGATTTAGCCACATACGCCAACACTGGCCTTTATTGAGTGCCTGCTAATGTAAGGCAATTCTTGGCAGAACTGTTATGATCTCATGCAATACTAAAGAAAATTTTAGTTCATTCTTTAAAATAAATCATTATTAGATAACCAAATCACACCCACCCATCTCAATGATCCAGTTATATCATCATAGTTAAACTCCCTGGGTTATAAACTTGACCCTTTAAAAAAATGAGGATAAGTGTCCAGCTCACCGTGATAACTTCTTTCTAGAACACAACTCCGAAGGGGTCTGATGAATGCTTCCCACCAAATAGATGCGGTCGCAGTATACGAACTGGAATCCAGTTGACAATGAGGATTTATTTACCCAACTGGAAAAAAATATTAGACCCTGAGATTAAACTCTCAGGTAGTGAAAATGTGTGAACATACTGCATCATATCTTTTATGCTGGCTTAGAGATTTTTTTCTAAACACGAGATAAACCAGAAAGTTTCTGACATTTCAAAAGTGCTGTTGTAATGACAACACTTCCCACTATGAGGTTAGTGGGAAACTAACAGAAAGTGTATTTTCAGGAGTTCCATTGGTAGCTCCACAGTCTGACAAAGTTAATGCACAGAAAATCGGCAGCATGCCTCCAACTCACAGCTTCACCTCCAAGAAACAGGCTTCACCTCCAAAAACAACTGGCCCAGCATGAACAGTTTTAACGGCAGTTGAGACCTCAAGGAAATTATTAGAATAAATACTTCAAAAAAAACTTCAAAAAATGATACACTGACCGATAAATCGCAGCTGAATCCTTTATAAAGTATGTTTAAGTAGATATCAAAAGCCCCTGTTTCTTGTCCTCCTTGCTGAGCTGTTTGGAGGCCCTCGAATGATGCTAATGTTCCAGTCTACCTTATTGTGTGAGAAAAGGTAGATTAATCAGTAGTCTTTTATCTATTAGGATAAGTACATGAAGGACTTTTCCTTGAGGCGTGTGATTTTAAGCAAAACTTGGAAATACAAAATGACATGCAAAAGGAAAGGCTCATCTAAATTGGGTAAACGATTTTGACCTTCTATCAGCCTCTTTTAGAGTAACAATATTGTAGAGTAAATACAATATTTACTCTCCTGGCAGATATCGCTACTGGCAGATATTGTAGTTCCATTGACTTTGGTGTCTTTCATTAGCGTAAGTTTCTCTATAGAAATCTCTGATTCAGCTATTTTAATGCCCATCAAACTGGCATTCGAGCAGCTGCTAGAAGCCTATTCTATTAATGGTTTAATTCTAGTGTTTATTAGGAGGGCCATACATTAAGTTATCAAGAGACATCGGGATATAGTAGTTGTATCTAGTATCTAGTGTTACGATCAATTCAAACAAAATTTAGAGCCAGAAAAAGTCTTGGGTGCTCAACACAAAATGAATATGCCCTAAACTGACTTGACATGATGATCTGCTGGAAGAAAGATGACAGGGAAAAGCAATCACAAACCTTTTAGGCTGATAGTTCTCAAGTGAGTGTAATTTTGCATTTTTTATTGAAAGAAGTAGAAATCAAAAGTGCAGTGGTAATTAAATTGTCCCGGAGTCTTCAAGGCAGATGTGAACAAAAAGAAATGTCTGGAAACCAATCGCAATGATCTCATAGACTAGCACAATTTGTGCCAACACTTAGCTTTTAGGTGCAGTAATGAACTGCCCTTTGGATATGACATTACCAACCCACAGTCAAAAAGATGTGCCTTTTGATTTGTTTTTCCAAAATCTAAACACACAGTGAAAAAAAAAACCAATACTGGTAGCTTTCCAATCTGTCTAAGTATACTTCTGGAAAGCTTATTCTGAAAGGTGACTGCAAATATATAATGTAATGTCACAGTATTTTGGCAGACAATGTATCATTTATCATTTCAATTCCTATTCTAACTAATGAAAATTTCTGCATTATTCAGAATGCAAAGTTAATCTTTGTTTTTGGACTGAAAGCTGTCAGCCAGCCTTAAAAATTAATAACAGCTACCCACTTCTCTCCCCTGCACTGCCTAAGTGGTTCTATGGGACTAACATTTCAGCTGATGGACATTTCTGAAGGGTAATAAATGCTTGCGGAAACATTTATTTCCAGCCACCCATCTTCTTAGTTACCTCTCGGCCTCTTCTGCTAACTATATCTCCTATAAGGACTCTGATTGCAGGTCAAAGACAATGAAATAAAAAGCTTGAAAAAGGAAGAATGTTGCTTGATGGGGTCAGAACTTCCCATCATTCATTCCAATGAAAAAGCCCATTTATATCTCTCATCTCATTTTTATTTCTTTTTTGGAATATCTATCAATCTCCATGAACACTTTTGTGAGACCAGGATATTTGGAATCTGTAATCATAAAAACCTGTCGACATCTTGTTTGTGAATCACCTACTGCTGAAAATGAACTTGTAGGCTTGTTACTATCTTGTCACACTTGTGAAAAAGAATGTTTCTAATTTGGGAAAGTGTGGAGGCGAGGCAAAAGATGCTGAAAAATAGTATTAACTTGTATAAATATTACCAGACTTCTTCAGAGGATCTGTTGCTAGCATGACTGCTTCTGATATTAGGTTTCAAATTGCAACTGGGACATCTGTTTGGTCTCACAAAGGCCAGTCTGGGTTGTGTAGTTGAATAGTGGGAGAAAAGTATATTGAAAACCCTAAGAGTTAGTTTTTGAAAAGGAAATGAATCCCCCCAGATGCAGGTTCAATAATTTACACTGAAAAGCTCAAAATAACTCTTTATACTACCATTTGACCCTTGATAGTATACTTTTGGGGAACTGTTCATTGGAAGGAAACATGACTCTTGGAACACATTCTATATCTCTACTGCCCTTGAGGCTTCCTACAGGCTAGTGTTCATATATTTGCCTGTCTGCCCATAAATTCCTTTTCAGAGGATAGTGATATTAGCATAGCAATGATGTGAATTGGAAATAAATAACCCTGTCTACCTTCAAAATAGTCAACTATCAGCAAAATTAGTTTCTTTGGTAATAGCAGAAGAATTGCAATTTGGGACAAGCAAACTATGGGGAACCACAGACAAGTCCAAAGAGACAAAGGGAAAGCCGGCCGTTATTAGGTCATAGGAGGAAATTAGGGAGGATTGTTTTAAACAAGCGTTCATCAGAAAAGAACAAAGAAAGAGCATTTCTCATTGGCTATGAGTGGTGGTTAGTGAGTTGTTGCTGGGGCAGGGAGGATCTTCCTTCTTTTTCTTAAAAGTGGAAGATGAAATTCCTATGTGAAAATGTCCTCCCTATCAAGATAATTCTTATCTTCCTTCTTTCTGCTGGTTAGACAGCCTGGTTTGTGCATGAGAGCTCCCCCTTCAGGGCTTCCCAGCTCCATTTTAAATGAGGTTTCCTTTATTTTCACAACCCCTTTCTACCCCTAAGAATTACTGAAGAAGCTAATGGGAGGGCAGTTGAATAGTTTGAATGTTAATCTCTCAGTGTCCCTTCATGGCTTTGTAATGTTTGCAGAAGCCTTAGAGAAGGAGAGTGACCCAAAGTTCAGGCACCGGGAAGGAGAGAAAGCAGCAGAGGCCGGGAGGATCCTCAGAATAGAAAACTGTCCATTGTCTTGTGAGCCTTGCAATATATACACATTTGAGGTGGAGGGGCAGGAGAATTTGGTGAGTCCAAGAGAGAGACTCAGGAATGATCCTGTAGTCATGACCAGCATTTCAAAGGAGTCAGAGCATTTGTCCAATAAGCCATCAAGAATCTATTGGTGCTCAGAGAGGATAAATTTCTTTTGGTAACTATCGGGTGAGTTGTATCTAACTAACCTCACCACAAGTTTAGATTTTGAGTCTGAAGTAATTCCCCTAATTTGATGAGAAGACTTTGTTAAATAGCTACAAAATAACTGGCTAATCTTCGTACTAGAATAGACGATCTATGAGGTCAGGATTTTTATTTTATTCTTTGATTTAATCCTAAAGCCTAGAAAATGTTTTGCACATAGCATCCGATAATGAAAAAATAGCCGAATTTATATTGGTAAATTCTCTTGGCCAAGCAACTCATTTTTTAAGATGGATTTCAAAACCCAAGATTCTCAAATTTGATAAAATGATACTGCCTTACATTTAGAATGCCTGATGCATTTACAAATATTTATGTTTGGCAAATGATGGTCCTGCATCTCTTTAACAAAATTGGATGGATTTTTAGTAATTTTGAAGGTCAAGATCCAAGGAGATGGTTTAAACCTCCATTATACCACATCAGTGTAAGAGCTTGGGTTCGTCAATTCCTGGACAAGATATCATGGGGGGAACAGGAACTTGGAAGGTAGAGATGGACCCACAGAGTGAATTCAACTACAAAATCTGGCCCAGGGAACAGACTCACTATCAAAAAGTTGGGCCCAGCAGGGTGGTGACCTCAGCCAGCACTACACCTGGGAAGGACAAGTGGCATGGAATGAGATCCTAGCTACAATGCTGTGGTTCAGAGACAGAATTCCAGTCCTTGGGTAGGTTATGAAGACTGTCTCTCTCTGTAATGACTCAGTGGTGAGAATCCTTTCACAATGTATACATGTATCAAGTCACCATGTTGAAGATTTAAATATATCACAATTTTATTAGTCAACTATACCTCAATGAAGTCAGAAAAAAACACAGTATCTCTCAAGAAGAATATCATAAACACCCAAATACCCAAACCGGTGAATCAAGTAGAGACTCTCCACAGGGGCAAGATAAAGAAACCTTTTTACTAGAACCAGCTCCCAAGTCAGTACTAAACTCATCATGAAGTAGAACCTAGACTGTTGCCTATTTCACTTGACCAGGACTTTTGTAATTCAGCCTAACTGGGACTACCCACAGCCATTATTTTCTAGTCTCCTCATCTCTAGCCACATCTATTTTCCTAAATCCAGCAGATTCTTTCAGAGAGGCCTCTTCCCTTTGCTGACACACTAACCTACACAAATCCTGCAAATCTCAGCTTAACTATTCTTCCCAAATTTGGCCATTTCCTTCTCACTCTCTCCAGGCTAGATGAGGGCACCTGTGGTACACTGTTAGATGCTTGCATTGGACAGCATAATTCTCCTGTGGAAACATTTAACATAACTGGGATTTTTCAGTCATGATATCCCCAAGAGGCAGCCCATTTCCTGGCATAAAGGACAATCTAAAACAACAGATAATAAGGGAGTGTTGAATGAATAACTGTATGAACAAGTGGATTTAGAGGATGGTTGGGATTTCCATTGGCAGAGATGGGGGAGAAAGGGTTTCCTTCTCTATTCTCTAACTCCAGAGTGGTATGAATGACCACTCTTCACACAAGCTAGAAATTTGGGCATACTCCTTCACTCTTTCCTCACCTCCCACATGCCATCAGTCATCAAATGAGACATTGTCACCTCCCTTCAAGTAACTAACAGCCCTCACATGCTTTTTTAACATTCTTCCCAAGCCTCAGTGGCTTTCCCATGCCTCAGTGGACCCTAAGCACATCTCTGAATCTGTGTTCAACTTATTTTTTACTTAGCTGCATTCCCCACTTGTAGATGGGGATCATGGCTTACTTACCCTAGGATCCCAAGACCTGGTTCAGTATCTGGAACACCACAGGAAACCGGTGTATGTTTGTCAAACGTATATTTGTTGTACACAACCCCCATGTCTTTACATTATCTTTCATATGTCTTTCCTCACACCTTATGAGAATTTAAATATCCCATTCCCTGCACAATAAATAAAATTTGATTAATTCACAATGAGGTATAAATGGCTCATGCACTTATATTCCCTGAAAATTTTCATTGGCTACTTGTCAGAAAGTTCACAGCAGCAAGCAAAGAACACCTACTGCCCCAGAGGGGGTTTTAACGTCCCATGTTTCCACTTGAAACTGGATGTTAGAAATTAAATGAAGGCAGTCCTAACCCTGCCAACATCTAGCTCTGTTCACATCAACAACTCAAATCATCTCTTAGGGGATCCCAAAGGCACTCTGAGGTCTGACACGACAGCTCTATGGAAGATGTCCCTGGCTCTGGGGTTGTCTCAAGGTGCAATCGGGTGCATCCCATTTTTTACATTCATTTACAAATGGAAAGTTTCAGCAGCTGTTCAAAACATCCTGATCTCTCTGCCTCAGATTAATAGTCGATGGAGTGTGAAGCATCAGCCTCACCCCTGAAAGCAAGCCCGCTGCACAAATGCCTGTCTCGCTCGGGAAGGCACAATCACATCTCCCTACATGCCTGTTTCAGACAGGTCGGAGCCTTCAGGTTCTCGCTGTTGCCCAGCAGCCTCCTGTGCGTGGCATGCCCTTAAGTTGAGAAGGAAGAATGCAGGATCTGCCATCCAGATGGTACAGAATGGAAGATTAGGGATTTGGGAACCAGATGTGATTATGAGGGAGCAGAGTAAGAAATTAAAAAAAAAAAAAATCCACACCCTCATGGAACCCTGAAGGCCCAGTGAGAAAAAAATGGGCCGTAAGGATTCTACATGGATCCTGTGTGATGGTTTTATTCTGGATTCTTAGTGGGAAAGATTAGGGGCCCAGGGGGAAGAACAACTGACAGCGTTCTGACAGGGCTTCCGGTGTCTCCATTTTATTTTATTTTTAAATGCTTATTTATTTTGAGAGAGGGAGAGAGAGAGAGCACGTGCTGGTGGGACAGGGACAGAGGGAGAGAGAAAAGAATTCCAAGCAAGCTCCATGCTCAGCACAGGGCCAGACGCAGGGCTCAATCTCTGACGGAGAGATCATGACCTGAGCCCAAGTCGGATGCTTAACGGACTGAGCCACCCAGAGGGCCCCCTGTGTCTCCATTCTAATTCTAAATTCAGTATCCATGCCCCAGTGCCTTTCAGTGAGAGTACATTGATCCCTCCTCTCTCTACACCTGTTCCTAAACTGCCGTGACGTTACAGAGAAGAACGCGCCCCCATCCCCTGGCCCTCGTGCGACTTCACAATGTCGACGCCTGTGAGCAGGCCTGTCACTCATTCCGAGTCAGCACCTTCTCCAGTTCCCTTGAAACTGCAGTCTTAGAGCTCCCTACCATCATTCTAGGGATGAGGAAATGAAGCCCAGAGAGATGTAATTCCCAGCACCTTGCACTCCTCTGCCCCACACCTTCGGCACTAAGACTCTGTTACAAAGAAAATGAAAGCCAGTAGGCAGGGGTCCCTACGAGTTCCTGGAGTCTTTCTCCCATCCAGACTGTCTACATTCGCCCAGGATTATCTTCTTCCCAACAGAAAAAGAGAGCTTCGTTCCCTCCCACGTATTCAGGCACCTTGCCGCACTAATTATTTTTTTTCTCTCTCTCTTTCTCACCCTCCCTTCCCACCCCCATCTAACTCTTTTCTTCCCTTCTCTCTGTCCAGTTTCTTCCTCCCACTGGATCTTGTTCCTCAGCTTATGAATAAAGTCACATAATTAAAATAAAAAACAAAACAGAAATTACCCTGACCCCCACCCAGTATATACAGCTAGCTTTCCCATCTCTCATGCTTCTTCCCTCCATGTTCAGACTTTTCTACAAAGTAGTCCAGACTTCTATCGTTCGCTCTCTCACCTGCTATTCACTGTCAGACTGCTGCTGTCAGGCCTTCTGTCCTCCATTATTACTGAAAACGCTCACTCAGAGGCCAGCAATGACCTCTTAATTGTCAAATTCACTTAGATCTCATCACGCTTCATTATAATTAATGGCTTTGGTCACTGTTGACTGCTCCCTCCGTGAAAATTTTCTCTTCTAGCTTTCCTGTCTCTTGAGTTTTGCCAGGCAATCCCATCATTTGAACAGCACTTACTTTACCAATTAAAAATTATTTTGAATATCGTTACGCAAATTAAGCACACTGCCAACACAGATACAGGTAACAAATTTTGAGTTAGTACTTAACCCTGCCTAGTTTTGGAGTAATGACTTCTCATTAAATCCTTAAAATGTTAACTTGCCATCCCTAGTAAATAGCCCACTGTTAACACTGAAGCATTTTAAGTAAGATCAGACAATAAAACAGAAGCATTTTAAAGTAAGACCAAACAATAAAACAGATGTTTATCCCTTTTAGATAACAAAAGGCATGTGATATTCTCAAGAGCTATATTCATGGACCAAATATTTAATGGAAATCTGATTTTATAATTCCTTTAAAGAAATTTCATACAAGTAACCAACAATAAAAGGTATATAAGGAACACTCATCTTCATGTGCTTTTACTAAGTAGTTTATTGACTAAGGAAAAAAGTAATTTACTGTTCCTTCTGGGAGCAACATTTGGAACTGGAATCTAAGTGAGGTATTTGGGAATATTCATATAACTTGGATGCCAGCATGAAAATAAAGTAGGGGAGAAGTTAAAAGAATTTGTTTCTCCTCCTGAGTTGTATGAGGTGCAAAGTAAATTAATTCTAAATTATACCTAACCAGCCTTTTAACTTTTTCCACACTTGTTCTCATAGAAGGAAACGGGATCTCTCTCTCTCCCTCTCTCTCTCTGTCTCACTCACTCTTTCCCTCTGTCTCATTTGCTCTTGCGTTTGCTCTCTCTCTTTGATTGCAAGAACACAAAGTCTAGATTAGAGTTAATGGTGTATCCAGAGAACAGCTTTCTTTGCCACATATATAGTTCCATCAACTGCAAAGCTTGTAACATTCCCCAACCCTTACTCATTGAATAGCACCTTCACAAGTTTTGTCATAGCTTGTGTGAGAAACTGGCCAGCTGCTCACTAAACCCATTTGTTGGTTTTTCTCCTGAAACAGAGCTGGACTGCATTTCCCAGCCTTCCTGCAGTTAGATGTCCCATGAAATTGAATTCTAGATCATGGAAGGTGAATAGAAGAGGTATGCCCACTTCTAGGCCTGACCCCTAAACACCTTCTACATGTGGTTCTCCATGTTCTCCCCCTTTCTACCTATTAGCTACAGAGAAGCACAGAAGCTTTGGAAGCCACATGTTTAAAATGGTGCTGCTACAGTGTTGAAGGCACCTGGGTCACCAAGTCATTGCTTGGAGGAGAGTTGACCAAGCAGATTGAGGACAGGGTGATAAGTGCCTTTGAGGCATGAGGCACTGAGAAGCACCCAAGAGGGTATGATCAGGAAAGGGTTCCCAGAGGTGGAGACCCTGAAGTAGAAACAGGCAGGAATTCTGCCACCAAACGGGGTGTAGAACAATTTGTGTATTCTACAAAGTGCCGGTGCCTCCTATGTGCCTGGGAAGGTCTCCTGGAGGAGACAGCACTGAAGGAGAAGGATAAGATAAAGGATATGGATAAGAAGGAACCTGTGAGGTGAGTGGCCAGGAGAAGAACATTCCTGGCAGGTGGAGTAACAAATGCATAGGGAGTCACTTCCTAGAAGAGGCCTCTGACCGAAACAAAGGCCTTGACTTCAGGCCTAGCTTCATATTGGATGCTCTGGAAGGTCAAAAGGCAATCAGGACTTCCCTGGCCTGCTGACTGTCAAAAGACTAGTGAATTAAAAGGCAGATCGTATCAGGGACTTAGTTTTAAACCCTGCATCGAGAGGGAAGGCTATGTGGAAATGATGAAAACCATACCATTTTTTTTTTTTTTACATGTTGGGAGCAAAAATAACACACAGCTTGACTTAAGTTTTGTTTCCTTTTCTTTTATTCTATATTTGCCTCATTTTCTATTTATTCACCTACATGTTTATTTGGAAAAGTAAATTAAATCTGGGTGGGTTTTTTTTCATTATTTAAGGAAAACAAAGGTGTCATATTGACTGTTTTCTTTTTGAGACAACAAAGATGCAAGAAAACAGGTGAAAGCCAAAGTTTCCTTAGTAGTTTGTCACTGTACGTTTCCTGATGTCCATGAGGGAAGATTTTCAGCAAATTCTATTTATATCGATTCAGGGTTTAAAATCACTGTGCTATTTATTAGAGTGGCAACGTTTTTAAAACCTGGGTTTTCTTAAGTTCTAAAGGCTACATAGAACTTTCACTATCCCATTTATAAACCTACTGAATTTTCATAATGCCTTTTGGGGAAATTATTTTTATTTTTATAGTGGTAAAATACATAATATAAAATTAACCATTTGAACATCTTTAAGTGTACAATTAAGTGGCATAAAATACATTCACAATGTTGTATAACCACCACCTATATCAATTTCCAGAACTTTTTCATTGTATCAAGAGGAGCTGTGTCCCCATAAATAATAACTCATCTCCCTTTCCCCCCAGCCTCTGATAACCTCTCTTCTGGCTCTATGTATTTACCTATTTACTTTCTGTCTCTTTGTATTTACCTAGTCTAGGTACCTCATATACATAGAATCTTACAGTATTTGTTCTTTTGTGTCTGACTTATTTCATTTGCCACGTTTTCAAGGTCTATCCATATTGTAACTTGTATCAGAATTTCATTTTTGTGTAAGGCTAAATACTATTCCATTGGACTTCAATTACTACTTGATCTACTTATATTTAGTAGTCTAAATTCCTTTAAATGATTTGTTCCATATACAATTTGAACTGAA
The DNA here is from genome assembly GCF_027475565.1 of Acinonyx jubatus. Classification (NCBI taxonomy): domain Eukaryota; kingdom Metazoa; phylum Chordata; class Mammalia; order Carnivora; family Felidae; genus Acinonyx; species Acinonyx jubatus. Next base: position 68,611,931 of record NC_069394.1, on the reverse strand, counting down.
GCCCTTTACATATTGAACCTGCATTCATGAATCCATTGTAATTATCATTCTTTTTTGTAATTATCATTCTTTGCAAGTCCTTCAAATATTCATCCTGATAAACAAAACTCACTAGTTTTTAAACTATTCCAGCAAATCTATAAGTCTAATAAAATAAGCTTATGCATATATTGAATCTCAAATTTTCTTAAATATTACACAAATTTTTGCAGCAACGTGGATGGAACTGGAGAGTGTTATGCTAAGTGAAATAAGTCAGGCAGAGAAAGACAGATACCATATGTTTTCACTCATATGTAGATCCTGAGAAACTCAACAGAAGACCAGGGAGGAGGAAAAGGGTGGGGGGGAGTTACAGAGAGGGAAGGAGGCAAACCATAAGAGACTCTTAAATATTGAGAATAAACTGAGGGTTGGTGGGGGACAGCGAGGAGGGGAAAGTGGGTGATGGGCATTGAGGAGGGTACCTGTTGGGATGAGCACTGGGTTTTGTATGGAAACCAATTTGACAATAAATTTCATATTAAAAAACATATATTACACAGATTTAATAAAGTTTTCCCATGTCTTTCAACCTAAAATCACAAGTGTAAAATTAATTAGCCAATTCAAAACTTGAATTTGTTTTACAGGGGGAATCTGCCAGACCTAACATGATCTGTCTGATTATGTTAAGAACCAAAGATTTTCATACCAAATAAACACCAACTATCCCAATGATTACAATATCCTAATCTATACTTCATAAAAGGGTTTTAAAACATTGAAGTTGGCTTCTTTTCCTCTCTCTGTAGTCAGTTCCTAGTATTGGAAATGTATTTCTCCAATGAATGAGTATCTCAAACAATTTGCATTTGCTACATGCTGAGAGACTGTCAGCTGCCAAGCAGGACCTAAATTCCACTAATGGATATATTGGGCTTTTTTTTAATGTTGGTAGAACAAGAGGAGGTCTTATCCCCATACCCTTTAAATGTGATTAACTTAGCAGCCCACAACACTAGGACTCATGACATTAGATTTCAGTAGACAGAAGACTTTACTCTTATTAAGAGTCTTTTCCTCACAAATTCTTTAAACATTTTAATGTCTTTCCATATGACTCGAGAGACACTCCATGTACTTCTCCATGTACTGACATTCCATGTACTTCTTCCAACCGTATAACATGATAGAATTCCATGTTCATTTTATATTCTTGGTAGGCTGCCAATCCTTGTAGACATTTAAATATTTTTTATTGGATTCTGCAATTCTCTCATATCTCTTCTTGTTCCAAGGTCACTGACCTGTCAAGATCCAAAAGTATTTATAGTACAGACTCAGCATATTATCGTTTAATTTTAAAGCTTAAATAAAGTTAAATAGCTAATTCTTTATTGATTGATTCATTCAAGAAACAGTTATTGAAAGACTTGTGTGTTAGGCCACAAGGATACATAGATAAATAAGACTTGGTTCCTTTCCTGAGAGGTTTTATATTCCAATAAGTGAGCCAGACATGTAAATAATTACAGAAGAGTCAAGTGCAGATAACGATCTGTATAAAGTGAATCACATGCACAGAAAAAAACAAGCAGAGGCTAATTGTGTCTCAGGGCACCAAGCATGGCTCAGAGCATGGGAACACGGTCTTATACAAAGAGTATTACATCACCAGGAAGGGCACAAAGAAAATGCATTTTAAATACTGGGAAATATATGTCAAAAAAAGCTTGGGACAACCATGGAATATTCAAGAAGGCCTGGGAAAAGACTGGATTACCCCAGAAGTGATAAGTGATTGGGTGTGTTCAGTTCACCAAGTGAATGGTGGGGTTGGCTTTGAGGGACCCTGGATTCTGTCTTATTTTGTATTTTGTATTTTGTGTTATGTATTTTGGCACTCATAAAGAAAACTAACATTTATAAGGCACTCTGTGGCAAATACATTACTTTTCTCCCAGCAAGAAATGACTGGCCCATAAGGCTGCCTACTCCAAGCTGTGCGTGCACGCACGCACACACGCACACACACGCACCAGGAAATGAGGGAATTGATATCTTGTCACATCTGTACCTACTCAGGTCACACCAGTTGGGATTTTCTGCTGGATGATGTGGGTCAATAAATGGATTTAATCTTGGGAAGAATATGATCAGATTCAATTTTCTTTGAACAGTAATTCAAAGAAAGAGAAAAGGATTTATAAAAGAAATCTCAGGAGAAATGGCATTTTTTTGGATAGAGACTCTTAGGACAAGGAGAACCAAAAGTAATAATAGAAGCCATTAAAAAAAATAATACTATTCAAAATTGTAGACACAGACAATAAAAAAGAATTCTAGACAGACATTAAAGTGAACAGGTATTTGTGACTTGATTGGCTACATTCGTTTTTTTTTTTTTTTTGACGTTTATTTACTTTTGAGAGACAGAGCATGAGTGGGGGAGGGGCAGAGAGAGAGAGAGACACAGAATCTGAAGTAGGCTCCAGGCTCTGAGCTGTCAGCACAGAGCCCGATGCGGGGCTTGAACCCATGAACCCTGAGATCATGACCTGGGCCAAAGTCGGATGCTTAACCAACTGAGCCGTCCAGGCACCCCTTGATTAGCTAGATTTAGATGAGAATGACAAATACAGACTGGGGGAAAAACTGGATAACTAAGGAAAAGATTAATTACCTGGGGAAAAGTTATAACTGTTTAGACAAATTCTTAGAACTGTTTTTAGTCCTTACATTTTTGAGCATTAGTTTTCCTTTCGGCCATTCCATTCTGCTTTATTGGCCCCAAAGAGATTTTAGAAATTCATTATTCCATTAAATATTACCTACTCCTAGAAAATTTTCAAGTGGGAAGCAACTGTCAGCACTGATTATAGGAACATCTGATTCTAGAGATCTGGACCCAGGAAAACAACAGAAGCTGGAAAGGCAGCCAAAGAAAAATAAAAAGGATGGTGTTTTCAGGATTCTTTTTTATCTTGTTTTCCCTAGAGTAAAAGGTTCCTCTGAACAAGCCCAGCAGTATAGTGACATAGCGGCCATCAGCCACCAGTGATTCTGAACAGATAGTATTTGAAAAACCACAAAAATTGAAAGGGCCTTCAGTAGAGCCAGACTGTGGTTGAAAACAGTGAGCAGCCGTTGCGTCCAATTACTGAGCTACTGATGAAGATTAACCGAAGGGGTAACAGTAACCTGTGATGGCAAAACAGAGCGCAACCTGTGTGGCTTTGAAAGAGCTGAGTAACTTTAAAAAGAATAGAAAATGTGCTATTAAAGATGTGCTATTAAAGCCTAAAGTAAGAAAGGGGGAAAAAATTATGTACTTTCTTTCAAAATATGAGAAAAATGTGCTATTAAAGATGTGCTATTAAAGCCTAAAGTAAGAAAGGGGGGAAAAATTATGTACTTTCTTTCAAAATATGAGAAAAACAAACTATAAAAAGTGCGTGTGTGTGTGTGTGTGTGTGTGTGTTGAGGGGGTAGGATAGTGGAAGCAGGTACGTTACGGGCATCTTTACAAAGGTGATACAACTCTTGCAACTCAGAGTGAGGAGAGAAGCTGCAGTCCTAGATGATTACTATCAAAGCACCCTGTAGGGACACTGCAACCAAGTTCCCCTGTGGAAGATTCAAAGACAAAATGCTAAAGACGGTCCTTGGGATCCTTGCAGAACAACTAGAATACGCATCTAAAGGAATAATGCCGAAAACATTAGGAAGAAGTCACTTTGTGCGTTTTGCATTTTGTAGATATATTTACAAAGAATCCCATGGAATGATTTGAAATGCCAAGAAAAAAACAGAGCTCTCCCCCCCCCCAGGTTTGGGCTACTGTGGGGGAAAAAGGAGGAGAGAATAAAAGCAATGCCAGTCAAAAGCCAAACAAATGGTGATGGAGGTTGTCACGTGTGTACTGGGTGGGTCCTGGGCCCTGGATCTACACTCCTGGACGACTTATCACCAGTGCTGCAGAGAGGGAGCGCTACGCTCCCATGGCAGTTAACTCCACAAGTTCTACTTCTGCTGAGCGTTATTTTCTTTCTTGCGCCATGTCTTTATGTGAGGAAGCTTAACTTTTCCAGAATAATTTAAAAAATGCTCATAAAAGGTGGAATCTCAGGCTTCAAAGTGTGGCAGACCAACCAATTTTCCCTCCTCCAAAGTAGCTACTCTTTCTAAATATGAGAAAATCAAACTAAACTCAAAATCCAATGCAAGTTCCTCAAAGACAGATATTCTCATGGAGAATAGGGGAAAGAGAATGTAGGAATTCTCACAAATCATTGTTATCTTAAGTTACACAAAGCTTCTGGAATTTCAGAAATCAATAGTTGATGGGAATGTATCATGAGAACAAGATAAATATGCAAATAATATCTATAGCAACCTACCGTTTGCTGCATGATTTTCCCATGCCAGCCCTCCAAGGCCATTAGCTCATCTCGGGCAACCACACTGAGGTGGTCATTGTTTTCTAGATGCCCTGAGAATTTCCTCAACTCACTACTAATCTGTAAGAAGCAGAACTTAGGTTTGACCTAGATATTTCGAGTGCCAAAGTCCATGTGCTTTCCAACATGCAATTGTGCTTTTCTTTCCAACAAGGATAACAAGTAAATTCTTCATAATTTGGTAAAGAAAGAGACATTGCTCACTCACTAGATTAAAACCAGAACATTCATATTTAAATATTGAGTGAGAATATAAATTACTTGCACACTGTGGAGAAAAATAATGGGCTAACCTATTAAAATTTAAGTGGATACAGGGAGTCATATATAATGTAACACACCCAATGATCTTGCTCCAAATCAATTGTCTGCTTTTATTTAACCCAGGACACTCAATATGCAAAATTTATCATTAAAATAACAGAATTTCAAGATCCAATTCAAATACTACAAAATTACGAAAACAAACTTCTTCTCTACCTCACCCCCAAAACGACGTGACAAAAATGTGACTTTCTTTATTGTCACCAAACCAGACTTAGCGTTTCTTCCTCATGGTAGGCACGTCCAAGAAAACTCAGCCATTTCAGTGATTTCTCTGGCACATCAGACAGGAGGTCAGGGAGGGCTGTCCTCCCAGCAGGGATTCTGAGGTCAAGGTTGATGTGGTGCTGCCAGCTGTGAGGGGCAGGGCTGGGCATCCACTGAACTGTTTGCTGATCCCACTGTGCCAACCAGATCTCGCTCTTGGCTGTCCGCCACAGGGGAGCCTGGGACTCTAGATCAACTTCCTGAGCACAGTAACTTCTGCTTCCCTTATGTCTGCCGTATCTTCCACACAAAAGTCTCTTGTAGCCAAGCCTCCCTCAGAACCATGGAGAGAGGAGACCTGAAATTCCAACTTAGAAAAATTGACGTGTTAGAAATCATGACCGTAATAAAACTGAGGCATTACTCTTTTGAATGTATCCCATGGAATCTAAATGGCATAGCAATTTAATGCCATAATCATCCATTTAAAAAGTACCTAAATAATTAACAGTTGGAATTTTAAGTTGTGCCAGTTTCTTTTGGAACTTGTACCTCCATTCCACTTGACCCATAGAATTCTGTCTTAATGTAATATGTTTATTCTTAATTTTTTTTCTTATTCTATCATATATCTCTACAATGAATACTTATCTATACCTGGCAATTTTATTTTCAATGGATGCTATCTTTTTAGGAATAAAAGTCTCAATTTGTATAGTCCAGTTATCAATCTTAACCCCAAAATTAGGACATTTGATGGTTTGTCCTTCTTTAAGATTGTCTTAACTCATCTTGAGTCTTTGCCTTTTCATATACATTTTAGAGTCAGCATCTTCATTAAACTGCTGAAAGTTTTATTGAGTTTGCTTTGAATCTGTAGATTAGTTGATCCACAGATCAAATGATATCTTTATAGCATTGAGTTTTACAATCCATGAATGTTTTCTATTCTTCCATTTGTTTAAAACACCTTTAATTTCTTTCAATATGTTTTGTTGTGCTCAGTGTAAAGGACTTGCAGATTTAGATTTAGTCCCATAAATAAAAATTTAATTTTTTCCTGTGACCAGATTTTAAGTGTCAAAGTTTGTCTTTGGATGAGGTTTTGCCTACAGTTATTGGCCACCAACATGACTGAGCAAACATAAATGTATTCATCAATATATTCATCAATATGTACAATATGTTTACATTTGCTCAGTAATGTTGATAGCCAATAATTGCAACTATAACCCTATCCAAAGAAATACTTAAACATAAAATGAAACATTTAATGGAAGAGTACCTCTTAATGAAACGAATGGGGTGTGTTTTGGTTTTTTTTTTTCAATTAGTTCGTGTATTCATGGATGAGTATTAGTTACTGCTAGGATGAGATAGGCTACCTCAGGTACTTTCAATATTTGATGCTAGTGTTGTAATTATAGAAACCTTGTTTACAGGAAAAAAAATATGAGAATGGAAGGAATTTAATTACAGCAGTGTCTCTCAATTCTTTTGATTCCTTTCTTCCCCAAATATTTTTGAAGGCATACCTTTTACCAGGCACTGTTTTAGGAACTGAGGATATAGCAGTGAACAAAATCAGACAAGATCAGACAAAAATTCTTATCCCATAAAGTTTAAATTGTAGTGAGGGAGTCAGACAACAAATAAGATTTTTTTTTAATTGAAACATATAATACAGCATGGTAAACAGTGATAAGCACAACAGAGAAAATAAAGCAGGGAAGAAGGAAGGTGGAGAGGAGTGAAATTATAGGTAAAGTGCCTGAGACATATGTTAAAAAGTACCCAGTGATCTAGTACCGAAAATTATTGTTAAAGTACTAAAATTTATTACAAGATTGTTTGAAAGCAAAAACTTAGAGCCATTGTCATTAGTAGCTATTACTCCATCATCATGTGAAATTATACCTGTCATTTTGTTTAGTGACCTAGTGTATGACACCCTCCAGGATAGTGCACCAAGATAAGATTCCTGATGGCTGAGATAAATACCTTTCATAGCAAAGTGGAAAGAAGACAATTATGGAGGAGGATGAGGGAACCAAGAAAACCAGAATGACCGCAGGTACTTTCTCAGGACACATACATTTTGGAACTAAAGCTCTTGGAATGACCACCGGAAACTACAGAGCGTTTGTAGAGTCCCTACATCTGCCCAAGGCACGCTGAAGTCTACTGGTCTCTTATTGCTTTCCCTCCCCCTCCCTAGGACAAGGAGGCTGGAAGTCCTGGACATACTTGGGGATGCTTCCAGACCCTCCAGCATCTCCCCCTGACCGCTCCCAGTGTTTTCCAGACCAAGTTGCCAGCAGTGACAATGAGCTCTATCAGTTGTCCGTGCCCGTACCTGAGACAGAGGGGGACAAGACAGGCGAGAAGAGTCTATTATTCTACATGGCTATTTCCAGACAGGAAGAGGGAAAAATGGTGAAAAGCTCTAATCTGGACAGCACCACCTCTAACACCGAGGACTCTGCCTTCCCGGCCGGGGGCCGACTTATCCTTGAGCATCTCAGGGGTCCCGTATGCTTCCCTTTTTGAGTTAAGTGTGCTTTCTGAAAAGTTTCAAGAAATTCTGAACTTCTTGCACCCTGAAGAGAACAACAGTGAATAGCTACCAAGCTTGCATTTGGGTGTCATCCGTCTGTTCGAAGGGCTCTTAAGGTGCATAAAGCTGTTTGGGGCAGGGAGCAGCACAGCCCCAGCCACCCTCTCGGCATCAACAGCGCACCCATCGAGGCACCCCCGCAGCCGCTTGGTGTGCCATGAGCAGGCTGGCCGCAGCCTGAGATTCTGCACAGAGCAACGTGCCCTCTGCAAGCTCGGGGTCTTCAGACAGGGGACGGCGGATGAGCGATGCTTCAAAGCAGCTCATGCCCTAGGAGCCCAGAGTTTCGTTGCCAGCTACCTCCGAAACAACTGGTCTTTCCTAAAAGCCCTCGTTAGCCGTGGGGTGCCGCAAAATCTTATCTGTGTGAACTCAGTTGGTGTCAAGCCTCTACCCTGGCTTTTCTCTTATGAATTCATATCGCAGAACAAGTAAACCACAATTCAAGAGTCCCAAATATTTGTATTTTTTAAGGCCTTAAATGCTCCCTTACGACCTGTAAAATCGTACTTGTAAAATCAATGCTTATTAGAACAGTCTAGGGACTGAGTCTAGGGCTCAGTCGGTTTAGCCTCCCACTTCAACTCAGGCCATGCTCTCCTGGTTGGTGATTTCAAGCCCCGCGTCCGGCTCTGAGCTGACAGCTCTGTGCCCCTCCCCCGCTAGTGCTCTGTGTCTGTCTCTCAAAAAGGAATAAACGTTAAAAAAAAAAAAAAAATAATAATAATAATAATAATAAAAAGAACAGTCCAATACCTAAGTAGAAGAAACAGTGATAGACCGGGAAGCAAGTTCAGAATAAATGTGTGTTAATTGGTCCTCATCTTCCGGAGTCTTTTCATTTCTCTGAGCTAAGGGCTTTGTGGCAGGAGCTCGGTGTTTCTCGAGTCAGTGACAAGGCAGCATGCCGCTTAGCTGGATCAGAAACAAAACACCTACATTCTAGTAATTGCTTGACGAATATAGTTAAATTTTCTCCATGTTTATTTATTTATTTTGAGAGAGTGACAGAGAGCTTGAGTGGAAGAGAAAGAGACACAGAACGCAAAGCAGGCTCCAGGCTCAGGCTCCAGGCTCTGAGCTGTCAGCACAGAGCCCGACGCGGGGCTCGAACCCACCAACGGTGGGATCATGACCTGAGCCGAAGTCAGACGCTTAACCGACTGAGCCACCCAGGCGCCCCACTTGGTGCGTATAGTTACACCTGGGACATTAAATGATAGCCTGAGCTCTCACTGGAAATGGCGTTGCCTGAGGTGTATATTTATACAAATGTGCTGCTTCAGGTGTATCAACTTAATCAGGTTTGCAATGTCCCAGTCAGGTTGCAAGTAACATAATTTCTTCCAAGAAGTTACTTGGCTGTGCTGATGGAAGTTAGCACAAGAAATACATTTCAAAGGGCTGCAAACAATGGGGTTTTCTGGCTGCGGGCTCTCCCTGTGGGATCTTTTATAGTAACACCTCGGTTTCCCAGAACGGGTGAAGGAAGCAGCGCTCTGCATAGCTGACTTTTCTGGACAGCTGCTGCCAACTCTTAATTGTGCTGATTTTTTGTTCTACACTTCAAGACTTTAATTATACCGAGTATAGAGAATTCAACTTAATTGTCCTTGAGGTCACCCAGCAAGCGGTTCCCCCAACACCCACCCCTTGTCTCCCCGTGCTTCCTTCTGTCTCTCCCAACTCTTCCCTGGCCACTCTTCTGCCAAAGACCCCCAAGTGGTGTTCTCACTGGAATAACTCCAGATTTCATGGATGCTTCCTTTCGAATCCTCTTTTCTTCATACCTCTGAAAGTCTATGCCTTTTTTGTTCCTTCCCATGTTTTGTTGACATTCATCTTATTTCTCCTGGAGAAATTCCTTCATTAAGCATCTTCTCACATCTCTCTCCTTAGAATGAATTTTAAAATACATAGTTGCTTTACTTTATTAATCATATAATATGACTCCCTTACTGACAACTTAAAAGCCCAAGGTCTTTCCTACTGAATTGTTTTTAAGTCTTCAGTTAGGTTATCTTTTAAAAAAATTTTCTTCATTTTTAAAAAGCATTTGACATCATTAGGGGAAAAAAATAAGCTTTAAGAATCTATAAACTTGGGGCACTTGAGTGGCTCAGTTGGTTAAGCATCCGACTTTGGCTCAGGTTGTGATCTCAAGATCCATGATTTTGAGCCCGGCATCAGGCTCTGTGCTGACCTCTCAGAGCCTGGAGCCTGGTTGGGATTATGTGTCTTCCTCTCTCTGCAACCCACCCCCCCCCCCCCCGCCAAAATAAATAAGCAAGAAAAAATTAAAAAAAAAAAAAAGAATCTATAAACTCACCTTCAATTTATGCTCCAATTTACTCCTTCACTTGAACTATCTTCCCACTCTGGCCAATGGCAAGTGTTGCTATATCCATCAAAAACTAATTTTTTATATAGGAACGTCATCATCTCATGGACTTGTAGGCTTCTGTTGCCCAAAACCCATACTGCTGCATTTTATCCATAAAGGATTCTTGATGGTTTTAATTTCTTACCTACCTACTTTTCAGTGATTGTTCCTTACATTTTCTTGTACTCTTGTCTCGTTCAGAAGCTTGATAATTTGAATTTTACCAATATGTAATATTTAAATTTAGAGATTTGAAAATTTTACCTCACACTAGAATTCTGATGTGCAGAGAAAGGGTCCACTGGGATGACCATGTGTCCTGATCTGGTTGAAACAGCCCCTGTTTACATAGGTTGTCCTGGCATCCTATCTGGCTTAGGCTTTGTCTTAATTTTTTTTTGCTTTTCAAGTGAAATATTGTCAGTAGCAACTGTATTAGGATAATCTGGGATGGGTGAACTGATAGCACCTCAAGCGTCTGCCATTAAGTCTCCTCAAGATGTGTGAGATACAAGAGCAATGAGTCGAATTCTTTTAATATATGGTTAAGTGTGTAAGAAAACCACCACCACCACCGCCCCCGTCTTCTCCCCAAATCTTTACAGATATCGTGTACCTAGGACCTTTCTTCCAAGGACAGCGTGCAGATCCATCAATGATTAAAAAGATAGGTGCTTGGGCAGGAGTAGCAGATACGGCTAATTCCTTTCAGTGCCGGTGGAGGTGAGCAAGGACTGGAGGCTGCCAGCAGCTCAGTGCACCAGCCCATAGCTGCTACAGAGGGTCGGCACAGGGCACCCAGAAGTTGAGGTGATGGGCTGTCTCCAGCAGTGGAAGAAACAATTCCCAAGGAGCCAAAATACCAACATGTTATCAGTTCCTCAGATGTTGTCAGCGGAAAACCAATTAATTTGCTTTCGAATAGCGTTTTATTTTTTTTAATCCAATTCATAGAATTGAAGTAAGGTTTTTAAATATTCATTCCGTCCAAGCTAACATGTAGGGTGTTGCTTTCAATGGTACGGTAATTCAGTTAAGTAAATATTAAGGATAAAATTATTCGTTTTGTGATAATCATACAAATGGTGGAGCACAATATTGTGGGTTTTTTAAAGCGTAGTATTCATATTAAATTAAGAAATTTGTGAAGCAGAAACATATTTGGAATTCAGGCTCACAGGTAATTTGTAATTGCCTCCCAATGACGCTACAGTGATATACCAATGAAAACAGAAACTCTAGTTTTCAAATTTTCTATGTATACAGAGATGTACGTAGAATATATAAGATATATATTATATTTGTATACATACACACCTTAGGGTAGATAAGCTAGAATATTTTTTCACCATTTGGATGTTATGAATCATGCTGTTATAAATATTTGTGTACACACTTTTGTGTGGACATATATTTTCATTTATCTTGGGTATGTACCTAGGAGTAGAGTTAGTGGGTCATATGGTAACTCTGCTTAAACATTTTAGGAACTGATTATTTTGCAAAGTGACGGCACCATTTTGCATCTGACCAGTGGTGTATGAGGGTTCAGATTTCTCTACACCATCACCAACATTTATTATCTGATGTTTTTATTCTAGCCATCTTTGTGGGTATAACATAGTATCTCCTTGTGATTTTGATTTGCATTTACCTGAAAACATTTTGCTAATGAGGTTGATGTTGAAAACAAACAAAAAAACCTTCAGAATGACAGAATACATTTTCTGCCTTTGCTTCTCTTTATCCTTCAGAGTTAGGAACATTTCATCCTTTAAAGAAGTACTTTGTAAATCAATCTAATTTTCCTATATTAGTTGTGAGCATTTTTATAAATGGCTCTTCTACATTTTAGTTGCACTTCATTCAAGATCAGTCGGAAATTTTAAATTGAATCATTCAACAAATGAAGCACCACAAAAGTCATCCTTTGAAGCTTTTAGTAAATGGCAGTAATTGAGAGCTTATAAAAAGGAGAACATTGAAATTTATGCTCACGAAAGGAAGAGAACTGGGCAAATTAAATAATGAGAGCTCAAATGTTATGCAAGATTTAATTAATTGAGGAAATTTATATTCTGCACCAGAATGAAAAGAAGCTGATTTGTGAGAGGGCCTAAAAATTGTGCAGCATTTATATGTGATTTTAAAAAATCACAAATAGATACAATTCACATTTTATTGTCTTATAAGATGTTTGGCAAAGATACACTAAATGGAGGTAAAATAACAGTACCTGGGAAAGTACTGTAAATAACATTACACATATCCACTCTTTGGCAAACTTGCTTGGAGATTATCGGCACCTTATATGGAGACTATTTCCGTAGTTAAAAATACTATGATTTACAGAATCGATTAAGGTATCAACAATTTCAACTTTACTAACAATAAAAAAATTGTGAATAAGACTGTATATAAATTTATAAAAATAATAAAACCAGATTGAAAAAATATATATTATATGTATATTCTGGTGATCTGGTCTATTGGAGACAGAGATGACTAAGGAGCAGATTCACAGCAGTTCCTGAATTTATACCAAAAATAATGATTCTGTGAATATTACACTTTAATGTTCAAATGATCAATATAAAAAAGTTTTCTTTTTATTTTGCTTTAAAGTATACAGATATATGCTCTTTATTTTTATAAAAAAAAGTTTATTTTGTATATAATTTTTCAATTGAATCATTTTATTCACAAATGTATATATTTGTAATTTTATTTTTAACACCCTCTTTAAATTTGAAAAGTGCCTTATAAATCATATCTTCATTCAACTTTTAATCAGGGTGGTTTTCCTTCTAATTTCCCACCCATTGGTCAGCAAGATGAGGGAGTGGATGTTTGATCAAATATCTAACTTGATAAAACCGTAGTCCAATCTGACCATTTAAATGGTCCCTAGTCACTGCCTACACTTTCTGGGAAAATCTTTCCAGTGTCTCAGACGGACTCCTCCTTCACTGTTTCTTTCCCTAACATGGCAACCTATATGACCTGGTAGGAAAAGGATGGGCCTCAGGCTCCTCTAGTCTCTGTGGGGATTATCTTGGAGTAATGGTGATTACAATGGCCCTTGCCACCTGGTTGTTGTGTACCCCCACAGGACCCCAAAGTTCATGTCTACACAGTGATCTGGTGAAGCTTTGATTGACCCAGACTTACCTCAGCTTCTTCAATGGGGGAAAAAGGATACAGCAAGTCAGAAATTGACAAGAGTGACTACAGCTAGAGTAGGTCAAGTCTTCACTAGAACTTCTAAGCTAAGTCATCCATCTTGAAATCACAGGTTACTGAAATGTCTGTCTTGAGCTGAAGATACGATATAATATTTTCATACTGTGTACCTACACACACATGCATTTGCCGAGAGTTCAGAGTTCCTATATGACTGTGTACCTGTTAATGTTATAGTGCCATAATATAACCAAAGCTGGAGGTAAAGTAATTAAAATTTTTAATAGACTACCAAAAAAGGGGGGAGAAGAAGATTAGGATGGACATTAGGATTAGAAAAGAAAGACGGAAACTGTCATCAAAACAGAAATTAGAACGAATGTCACCAAGAACAGTGATTCTATACAGACGGTGAGACAAGCACCATGCTACCACAGAAGAGATGAAACCTTTGCAAAAAGCAGATGTCCATTTGTCAAAGATGGCTTGAGGACAAAAGGCATGGGCATAGATTATGCGACTTCTCAAAGGTCTTTCTAATGATGCGATAAATATTCTTAAGAAAAAAATTGGATTCTGGCAACAAGACGAGAGGTATATCTTTTGATATATAGGGGGAAAGGGCATATCTGTATGCCTAAGGACAAACACATTATTTAAAATCTAATGTTATTTAATGTTACTTCATTTTTCACGAAAGTCAATAACAACTTTGATTTTCCAGTCCTTACGATCCCAAGCTCTTTATGTGTTTCTTAAAATTTCCCTATTTTTTGACCATTGATCTTGTTTTTAGCAGTCTTTTATATTGAACACATATTTTTCCATTTGTGGTAGACAGATTTTTTTTGTTAATATTATTTTTATGTGTTCTACTTTAAACACCTAGTGTTCTGTGTGTTTTCATTTACACATTTATTCACATCGGGCTGTGTTGTATTTGCAGTTGATTTCATAGGTGGACTTGATGCACGCTCCTACTACCAGGATCATGTTGAGTTAAAGCCTGTTAACCTGTAAGTAAAGGTGTGATGAGATGGAAAATATTAATCGTTCTAACTTGGTCAAAACTAACCAAATCTGAAATAATTTGGACCTGCTACTACTAATCATTGGTTTAATTTTCCACTCATATTTAAAACACACCTTTTACATGTAACCCAACATCATCATTGTTGTTATTCATCCCAAAAAGAATTTGAAATAGGTAACGTGGTTTATGTTTCCAAAATGGGATTTTTATTCAGCTTTTCTTATCAGAGGGTTGATAGCTAAATTGGAAATAAAAAGGATAATGTAGTCTACAGAAGAGAAACTAGATATGTATTTGGGGGCCACATAACAGAGAAAAGGGGAGAAAGATTGGGTTAGAATCCAGGCTCTGTGTGTGTGCTCTCAGGGGCCTTCCTTGACACCTCTGAGACTTGGTTCTCCCACCTGTGATATGATTTCAGAGGCAGAGGAGGGAATATGGATTCAATGGGATAAGGTAGGTATAGTATATGTATAGCTTGTACCTAGTACTTAAGTGTGCCTAGTACTCAAATGTGCCTAGTACTCAAAATGGGGTAAGGTATGTATAGTATATGTAAAGTTACCTATGATTGTGCCTAGTACTCAAATATTTGACTAACTCTTCCTAAAGGACATGGAAGGAAGTCAACAAGTACAACAAAAAGCACCTTAAATGGGACAGGTTTCAGTTGAGTATAAAGAAGGTATCATGGTCACCTGACTGAAAAAATACTGGAAAGCAAGAAAATAGATACAGTGACTCCATTCCTAGAAAACTCTAAGTAGCAAGTAGACAGCTGTATAAAATAATAGCTATCATGTACCAAGCACTTGGCATTGTCTCACTCTATCCTCATGGAAATACTGTAAGGTACTCATGAATAGTCCCACTTCATAAAAAGGGAAACAGAGGTACACAGAGGTTAGACAAATTCCCCCAAATCCCACTAGTAGTAAGGGGTGGAGCTGAGATCATTTCTGAATGATAAGCAATCACCATGCCTGATATTGTGAACTTGGTCAGATGACCTTCTATTCTTTCAGCCCAATGTTCTTCAGTTCCATGGTGATAAAGGAAATTATGTACAACAGCCACTGGAGACCAAAGCCAAAGACATGATAAGAAACACACATGAACGCCTTCCTCTGCTTTGCCACAGTGGTTTCATATCTGCAATCCCCCACCCCCAGCCCTGCGAAGCCTGCACCGACCCCTCCACCTCTCCAGGTTGAATTAATTTTATTCTGGCAGAATGATCTAAAGGAAACATAGCTCACAAGCCACACAAATCAGCACTGTGCTTGTCACATGATGGATGTTTAAATAAATGTTGGTTTCTTAAAGCAAATCCAATTTGGAAAATCATTCACCCTATATAACACTCTGGGACGAAGCAGTCACCACCTCATTACTCATGCTACTGAACGCTGGTAAATGATGTGCTCCAAAAGTTGATATTGGTAGATCTGGGGGACTTGGCAGGGATTGTGACAATAATAGAGATGATCACTGCATTGCAAGTGAGAGGAGAATGGAAACAATGCCTAGCAGGGGCTAGGAGAGTGTAATATACATTTGGTATGTAATAAAGAAGGTGATGAATGATTTATTTCATCTCCACTATGAAAAAAATAACTCAGCAGAGAAATTGCACTATGAAAAATGTTGGTCAGACGCAAGAAAGATCTTTCTATTAAGGAAGGTTATTACAATTACAATTGATTGATGTTGGTAATGGAATCTCCTTTCTTGAATGGCATGGGCATCCATGTACCTCACAGTGTTCTCTGGCCTGGCCCAAAGGCAAGTGACTGCCATCTATACTCCCTGAAGTCTCTCCCGTTTCTGTGAATCAAGAACACATAAAATGTACCTGTGAGATGACCTGAAAAGCTTTGATCAACTCTGCTGCCTCCTCAAAGGGTTTTCTCAACTACCCTGTTCACTGATGAACTCTCACACCTTTTTAGCTGAATGTAGCATAAACTACAGGCTACAGAAAGCAATGAAGTTTCTGCTTTGACAGATTATGCATATTACTGTTAGATGAATATGGAAAGCCTTTCAACCATGAAGGGAGCAAGAATCTGAAAGATCAAACTACACCTGAATTAAAATCACTGTGCATGAACAATTTAAGAGGTCAGTATGTGTGCTCCCCACTGTATGTAAATATTGCAGTTTATCCAGTTAGCATTAGTCCGCCTGCTTGATTTCTTTTAACAAGGCCATTATGTTGGACTTTGTTGTGGCCGGCTCGGTGATGCCATATCACCACCCAGCAACAGGTTGGAGAAAAAGCCAGTCTTCTGTTTAAGTTGTCCGAGAGGGGAGAGAATGCTGGTTTTTAACTTTTGTTAAGGCTCTTTAGTCTCCATGGAGTACTAAGCCAGGTGTTATGAGGAAGCCACTTCATTAGGGGACTTCATTAAGGGAATCAGAAGATTCCTGAGCATAGTCACAGGTACAGGGATGTAGAAGGGTGGCTTTCAACTCTAGAAGGGTAGTTACAAGCAGACAGCCCATTCACAGGTAACACTGTCTGTTTGTACAGGAAGCTTTCATTCTCGTGTTTGATTGTGTCATTGCTCATCATCATAAAATGTACCTTTCCTGTGCCCACAGTCAAATTGTGTGTGAATGTGTGTGTTGGGGATAATGTGATAGGGGAAGTTATTTTACATATGGAGTCAGTCTTCCGTGCTTTGTCTCCTTTCAAAAGAATGATACCAAGCTATCAAGAGGGCCTGATTAAGTAAGTTAGTTTTATTTACAACTATTTACTTACTTATAATATGTGTCCACAGTCCCTGTGATAGACACCAGAAATGGAAAGACTAGCAACACTTGAGCATTGACCTCCGGCAGCCAATGATCTAGGAGAGGAGACCTACATAGAAATAAGGAGATGCAAAACAGTGTCCCCAAATTAATTTTTTTGCAGGAGCAAGAATGCTTACTTCTCACTTGCAGGGAGATCAACCAAGAGATAATACCCGAGCTGACTTAGGAAAGAAAATGAGGAGTTAATCAAAAGCAGAAGAAGAGAATGACTGTTCCGTGTATGGAGGCTAATTTGCTTGGCCATTCTACAGCAGATGAAGCTGAAATTCAAGACTGCCCAATCTTCTGTCTGCCATAGTTGTCACCTAAACTGAGCAAGCCTATGAGGTAGCAGATGTTTAAGTAGAGCAGGAATCTTGATAACTCCTGGTGGGGATGCCCCCAGATCCTCCACAGCCACTGCTCCGCCATCTAAACAGTATCACTCTTTACTCCTAAAGCTACAGAGATGCCAGCCATAAAAAAGAAAGAGATCCTGCCATTTGCAACAATGTGGATGGACCTAGAGGGTATAATGCTAAGTGAAATAAGTCAGACAAAGAAAGACAAAAACCATATGATGTCACTCATATGTGTAATTTAAGAAACAAATGAACAAAGAAAAAAAGACAAAAAAAAAAAAAACCCCTGCTCAAATACAGAGAACAAACTGATGGCTACCAGAGGGGAGGTTGGTGGACGGATGGGTGACATAGGTGAAGGGGAATAAGAGCACACTTATGATGAGCACTGAGAAATGTGTGGAATTGTTGAATCACCACATTGTGTACCAGAAGCTAATATAACACTGTATGTTCATTATACTGGAATTTTTTTTAAAAGCTATGTAGATGAATGAAATTCTCACTGTCTGTTCCTACTATCCAGTGAAACCACAGCCAAGGAAGGAGCTTGATGAATCAGTGGGGAAGACCCTATTGATCTTGCCTCTAGTCTGGCAAGATGTGTAGAATAAGTAGGAGCTCCCTGGCATATTCCCCCCTTCCCCCTGTCCCCGCCAGGGAGCAGGACAGGGTCTGCGAAACTTGCGCCAGTGAAATACCACTAAAAAATCAAATATTTAAAAATTTGAAAGCTATAGAGATGCTTTCAGTGGTTGTTGTCTGGATCTGCCTTGGAAATATGTGACACACAGGTCAGGGGTAGCCCGTGTTGGGGTCCATGATCTTGCCACGGCCATCAGTGAGAGGCTATAGCTCTCAACCTAAGTACAGCCTAGGTCTCTGCCAGGACCTCCTCCATCACTGCCACCACCTTTAACAAGGAGAAAAAAGCTCTTGTCATTGGAGCAGAGAGCCATGTGGTCAGTGGTGGCTTTGAAGGGGACACCTACAGAGCGGCTTACGTCGGGGCTGCAGCTAACGCCAAGGGTAGAGGGCTAATAAAAGCAGATTTACCTCTCAGGAAGAAAAATCGCTTGGCAAAAACCCATGCAGCTATGAAAGAGATATGGAATTTCAGGGAACATCCTAGTGAGCAACTAAATTAAAGTGTGTTGAAATCAAAATGGTTAGCGACTGGGTAGTGGGAAAATTAAGTTCTACGTAGCAGTTATTCTTCAGATAGAAATAATTAGACCAAGGCAGTTTGTCAAAGAAAGACAGCAGTGGAATTTCAGAACTGAGTTCCACTACAAAGATAGAGATCTGATGATGTTAGAAATTCCCATGAGGAAGATGCCCCGAGACTGCCATTAAGAAAGACTTGATGAAAAAGCTTCTTCCCCCGCATTCAGCCAGTCTTTCCCTAAGGTTTCCAAATGAGAACTTGACTTTCTCTGGTATCTTGACTTGCCTGATTGCCTTGGCTGGAGGCTAATTTTTCTTCACAAAAAATGTCACATGCTACGTGGCCACTGCTGATCGAGTGTCGACTGTTGCAACTCAGTATGAGAAGACAGATGAGCTAATTCCCATTTCAGGCGGGCTCTGCGGTCAGCGCCCACCTGTACCTTCACTGCCTGGTCTCTGCCTCTAATGGCCCAGGCCCAGAGGAAAACGACCTCTGATGACCGGCTGCCGGACAGATGGGGGTGGCCCTCCACTGCTCTTCCCTAAGAAGAGCTGCTTCTATCAGCATCCCGGTAAGCGGTAAGTTGGAGCCAGACCATTCTGCATTTGCAACCCCTAGATTAAGAACCATCTAAGAAGACAAAACACCTGTGTGTGTGTGTGTGTGTGTGCGTGTGTGTGTGTGTGGCAGGCAGGGAGGTAAGAATGATTTGCTTTCAAACCTGGGTTTAAAAACCAGTAGCCACCAGCAATGTATTAGTAAACTGAAGCTGGAGGAACCCAGAGTCTACAACCTGCATTTACTCCATCACGCCTCTATTTCTTGGCCAAGTACCTAAAGACTAATAAAATGGTAACTCTCTGTCTTTATCTCATTGTTCTTTGTCCTTGACTGGCCCTCACATGTCCATATTTCTCTCTCTATGCTGGCTGTCCCCTGTGGCATACAGAACCAGATGTCTGGAATCTGCTCAGACTGGGGGCTGCTCACTTTTCCCATGACTGATTGTGAAGTCCTGTTGCCTGAGGGCTTCCCTCAGTCCCTGGAAGTGGTGGGCACTTACACGGGCATCAACTGTCCAGGGCAGGGTCAAGAGCGTAGAGCACAACAAATGTCAGGCACTCAGCGCCTTCTTAGTTGTCCGAGAGGAGAGCCGGGCTTCCCCACATGCCTGCGTCACTTAGCACCAAGGGGCAGTGTTTAGGGGCTTGCTGCTTTTTCTCTCCTTGGGGTGCCTTTCCTTTGTCACTCGCATTAATAACTTTTTGATCCATCATAGGAAACGACTATTTTTAGGGGCAATGTAAGAACACACCCTAATGTGTAGCCACTTGACCATGGAGCAGTGAAATGGCTGTGCTTCTAGGGTTCAGACTCATCACTATGCTTGTCAGTTCATGCACCAACTGGCTAGGAAGGAACGATGCCACCAACAGTGCAGTCAGGCAACGCAAAAGACGGTCTGCCATGACCGTGACCGATGGTCAGCCATCTCCCCTGTGTCTCACAGGGATCGCCAAGACCTTCTCATTTGACCTGTGACCTCACTCACTGTCCCCAGAACCTTGTGGAACCTGGTTCTCCACTGCCTTGTGAAGCACATGAAGGCTTTTCCAAAATGAAAAAACTCGCATCGGAATGGTACCCTCCAGGGAAACTGTCAATTCCTGTCTTTGCCAGAACTCTCAGGAATCTTCTCAGTACTTGCCATGGATATTAACAGCAAGGAAATAGATTTACCCATGGAGACATGGAGCACACCCCCAAATTAATCAACATAAGTAAAAATAACTTCATTTTGCTTGTTTCCAAAAGAAAATATCCTCTGATACTAAAATTAAATGCAACGTGGGGTGCCTGGGTGACTCAGTCGGATAAGCGTCTGACTTCGCCTCAGGTCATGATCTCACAGTTTGTGAGTTCAAGCCCCGTGTTGGGCTCTGTGCTGACAGCTTAGAGCCTGGAGCCTGCTTCGGATTCTGTGCTTCCCTGTCTCTCTCTGCCCCTCCCCTGCTCATGCTCTGTCTCTCTCTCCTTCAAAAGCAAATAAACATTTAAAAATTTAAAATTAAATGCAATGCAATGAACATACACCAAATTTCATGTTAAAAACATACTTTGTTTTCCTTTATATTCATATCAAGAAACACTTATAATCCCATGTAATGACAAGTTCTGGAAAGAAACAAGATACAAGAAAGAAAGTAGAATACACAGATGAGAGCACAGGCATATCACGCACACACACCCACACACACACACATCTCAGAAGTGATACAGAGAGACAGAAAACCAATAGAAAAAGATACAATGACAGGCCTCTCAGAAGACACACTTTGAAATAACATCACTACCTTGCTACTTGATTTCATTCTGCCTGGAAGGTAGGTACCCTCAGATAACTACTAACATCTGAAGAAAAAAATAAAGATATGATCTTAAGGTTCCCAAAACTCAAACTGTTCTACTCAAACTCATTGATCAATCATAGCATCATTAAGAGAGTGACAACTCGACATTATGTGTCTCCAGATATGACACAATCAGAAGACGTAGTACCACGTATGAAGTATCTTGCCACAAGGTCAAGCTTGATCTTGGACCGAAAGTGTAGAAAATTCAAGAATAACAGAATTAGATCGGTCTCACCACTAAAGATAAATGTGATGGGTATACCCAGAAGTTCCCCCCAAACTCCCATCAGTACTACCCCCAACAAACAAAAATTCCTTCCCCTATTGCCTTACCTCATTCTAGAAGAAATTTGCCTATTGGATGGATGAATAAACTTCAGGACCTTGAAACCCCTTCCCAACTAAGATACAGTATAAAATGATTAAAATTCCACTATCATAATCTTATCCCTTTATCTTTCAGCTCCAATCCCTATTAAATCACAATGGGGTGAAAGGGGTAGATAGGTGGGCTATATAGTTTTCGGAATGTAGAGAAATAGGCAGAGAAAATGTGAAAGGAAGGCGAGGAGATAAGTAAAGGACTCCAACTCTTGCGATGTGTGAGAGGGAACAGGACTTCCCTGGAGAAGAGTTACTACCAAAAAGCAAAGCTGGAAAGTTGGAGCTTTTTTCCAGTTATTTAAAATTATGACCAAAAAAGTCTGTTCTGAGCCATAGAGAAAGTCATAGCTTCTACTGGCAGGATGCTTATAATTTAGTTGGTTGGAAGAAACTTACATATCTGAGTGAAATGTAAATGTAAATCTCATCTGAAAAATACCTTCACAGCCACACCAAATATCTGGCTACCTTGGCCCACCCAAGCTGACACATAAAATTAATCATCACAGGACGGGATGTATGTAAGGACATGGATCAGTGGTATGAAAGCCAGGTGAGGATGATCCTTGAGCAGTCAACCAACAGAATACTGTAGGAAGATTAGGCTAGGGACGTTTCTAGCAGTTTGGAGACATAATATTACCCTCTCATCTTTACCCCAAGACAACCGAAGGCCATACCTTTACATCATTCCTCAGTTACTATGGGTTGGCACTTCTCTCCCAGGAAATCAGTCCTATATTCTGATTTTTATACCTGATTGCACACCCCGACCTGAAGAGCAGGAAGCCCATGGGTTTTTGGTTTTCTTATTGCGACTGTCATATACATGGACCGCATGAGGCACGCCCAGAATCTATTTTGCGTTTTGAAAAGCCTGGATGAATAGAAAGGAAATTCAGTTTTCAACTGTGAAGTTCTTTAAAGCAATTCATATTTTCTGTTTTAGGTCGAAATAAGTAATGACACTGACTCTGAAACACGGCTGCTGAACTTGAGTTAGGAAGCAAAGCACCACTGAGAGCACCTCTCTGCATTGGCACGTCTCACTTCCTCCCAGAGGACGGACCGCGCCTCCCTACTTCCCCACGAATCCCGGAGTTCTTGGGTCACAGCCTATGTATTATTAGCATTGTTCACTAGATGAGTTGTAGGTGACTGGGTGGGTATTTTTCTAAGTCATTTTCTTCTTATATGAATACTTGTAAATTATTTTAAAAATTGGTCTTTCATTTTTTAACAATATTTACTGTGAGGCATGCAAAACAAAAACACTTCGTGAAAGCCTTCTACAGTCAATTCTAAGAGAAATACTGGTTTTTGTATTGAGGTGTTAAGTCGGTGTTGCTGATGACCTGAGTTATCCTATGCCTGATGGAGTTTGCATTAACAGACATTACCGGGGGCTACTCAATATGAAGTTAGATGCTGTGACAGCTGATAAATGGGTGCAAACAGTGGATCGGCCTTCAGACTGACCATGGGTCATTTTTTCAACACCATAAGACAAAACATGAAGTCCTCCTTTGTTCTCAACTTTCCAAAATGCAGAACACCATTACGTCAATCTAAATTCTCAGATTCATGCATATTATCTTGTTCTTCCTGTATTCTGAAAAGAACATATCATGGGGAGTATAGAAGAGTATGATTAGTAGAATACCTTTCCCCTTTGGAGGTTATATGGGTATCTCTGATGTTCATATTTTCTGCTCTTTATCCCGGTTCTGACATTGGTGTCAGACCTAAACATACAGCTTGTGGAGTTGTGGAACAGAAATCACAACCATCAAGAATATTGCTCTTAAGATATTCAAAAGGAGCATTAAAATGGTATGGAATCCTCTATAAATGCTCCTAAAAAACATATTTATATTTGCTCTACATCAATTTTTCTTTTTCTTACCCCATCCCAATAACCAAGAAAGTAATATGGGAAACATCACTTTCCAGGGAAAGAAGGACTGTTTTGAAAACACATCATAGCTTTTTCCTTTCATATCTTTCAATGACTATTTCCCATATCAAAATAAGTTTTGCTCACTTTGGATAGCAACCAAGGTGAGGCCCCCTATAGGCCACAAAATTGTGTACATGTGTACTATTTAATCCGGAAGTTGTTAACTTGGCCCATACATCTCTAACAAGTCAGTCTATAAACTATTTAAAATCGTATGCAAATTTTTATGTGGGTATAGAGGTTCCTTTTTTCTTGTTTTTTTTTTTTTTGTTTTTGTTTTTTTGTTTGTTTGGAGTCCGTATATTTTTATGAGACTCTGTTAAGAATCAGAACTAATACAACAAAATGCCCTGGTTGCTCCCATCTCATGCCAACCACTGTGGGCATTCCAGAAGCCCATTTTAGTCACTAGCCTTTGGATTGTGCTCCATCAGTCAGGTGACACACATTTAATCCCATCATTTTTCATTCTACTAAATAAACCTGAATGCAAAATGACGAGGAGCTCACAGGGACCTAGGAGATGGTCAAATCCAAACCACCCCTTCACAGTTCAGGGATCCGAAGCATAGGGGATTTGGTGGCCTTGTCCTGAGTCTTGCATGTACACAGAGGGGCAAGAGTCATGGGAGGAGGTGGGACCTTTGGAGGGCAAATGGTAGGGTTTGGACCCAGCACTGTGGCCTTGGATAGTGTTGGACATCGTTGCCCTGGAACTTTCCTCATCTGGGAGGTAGACTATAATCCTACCTCCCAATGAAGAGGTGAGAATCAGATGACATATAAAAAATATCCCAGACACTGTGAAGTGCTCCACAACTGAAAAAGGCAGTTATGATTGTAGCGTCAGGACAAGTGGGACCCTGTCTGGAGCTCTCGCCATACAGCCAAGTGCGGTGAAAAGCCCATGAAAACATCAAACTCTTCTAAGTTTTCTAAAAAGCAGCTGGAAAAAATTGCCATGTTAAAGCAATTAGAAATAGTGAAGACTGAAAGTTGCATTTCCTAATTAAAAAAATAACTTTTGTTTATTTCAAGACTAATACATATTATTACTATGGGTAAAGCTAATAAAATATCAAAAATGTAGAAAGTCAGTAAGACAGAAGAATAAAATTAATATGTGAGTATTTTAAACAGTCATTGCATTAGCCTCTCACACGTGCACAAACAAAACATAGTCAACATTTCACAAAACGGCACCATACTAACTTTTGTTGTGTTCTATCTTCATGTAAATGTGTACATACTGGTAAGATGCACGGGAGAGTCCTAGATCTTGTCTAACTGATTTGAGGAAGAAATCCTTACATTAGTGATTTTTTCTATGGATTTCCAATATAGGCAACTACTTAATATGGTATCCCAGCAATCCATAATGATAATTCTAAAGTTCCGGAGACTTGACCTCTCATCAGAGACAAGTTAGATCGATCTCCTCTCCTTCTCACTTTTCTTCTCCCTACTTCTCCTGTCCTGGCTACTACTTAGAGATTCTGCTTCCCGTGACAAAGGGATGAAAAGAAGTGCTGAGCTTTGCGGTGACCCTCAACAGTCACCCTTGACTGTTTGGTCTTTCCACACAGCGGTGTCACAGCTGCTGCTTCTGAGGAGTGAGTGCGTTGGGTTCTTGCAGGTCTTGCCTCCTGTTTGGGGGAAGCCATCCAGCACTGTGCATTATGTAGTGGGGCTTGAAAGCCCCACACATGTTCATGATGTCTACAGGCTTGCCAAAGCTTGGCTTCTCCATGTGCAGCGGGTGCCTGGTCAGAGTGAGAGAAAATGAATGTGTGTCCAAGCCTGCCCTCATCTGCCAGAACCCCAGCATCCTGAACGATGGTGCAGCTCCAGGTTCAAGTGCCCTCCTCAGAAGTGGTCCTGGGAAAAGTGAAGATGGGACATCCACTGCCCGTTAGCCCCTAGTGCTGACTGGAATGTACAAGGGGATACAATGTACACCTTGGTATTGTGTCCTGTAAAATCTTGGGGAGCACTGCCCCAGGCTGTGTCTTCTATCCTGTGTGGATGACTTATCCTTTCTGAAGTATCTTCTGCTAGCAATGTGTGGAGCCACAGACAGCCGGGATAGTTTGCAGTTTACCTTATATTAACTTCAGCTTCCAGTCATAGCTCATGCCTGCAAAAGCTGAGCAGGGAGCTATGGCTCCCCTGCTCAACTGGGCTATATGCAGCCCGGTTGATGGGCTGCTGGAGCGTTGCCAGGAGACAGGCTACATCTTGGGGTGTGGAATGGTCTACCATCAAGGAAACCTCAAACATTTCTTGGGAAAAGCTCGAAGCTAATACATGCCCAGGTATCTTAAGACTTTCACCTGCCTGGGGCACCTGGGCAGCTCAGTCAGTTAAGTGTCTGACTTTGGCTCAGGTCATTGTCTCACGGTTCATGAGTTCGAGCCTTGCATCAGGCTTTGTGCTGACAGCTTGGAGCCGGGAGCCTGCTTTGGATTCTGTGTCTCCCTCTCTCTCTCTCTGCCCCTCCCCTGCTTGAATTTTGTATCTCTCTCTCTTTCTCAAAAATAAACATTAAGACTTTCACCTGCCATATAACATGAGGGTATGTGTCCCTGAAACAAATACCACTCAAAAACTGAGAGGCTTTTGACTTACTTGTTTGAAGATAACTTGACATCTTGCCCTACCAAAATATTGATTTCTTTCTTTTTTTCCCTTCAGAAAAATAAGCCCTGCTATTTCCCATAGACCTAAATAAGGAAGGTAGCCGGCTTCAGGAGGCTGGATCTAACAAAATATAGCCAGGCTGCCGTTTGTCTCAATGAATGGGATGCTCATGATTGAGAGGAATTTGTGTTTAGTGGAACCAGCTCAAATGTGTGTTGCAAAGCTGAGGAAAACCATCTTGACTCTGCTAAAATGAGAAGCAAATAAAAACCAAAATTGCTCTTTTCAATCTTTGCAAATTAGAAGGGAATCTTGCCAAAAATAAACAGATCTTCATTTCAGACCTGATGTAAAAATGTATACTCTCCCAAAATGTGGATTCACTATGGAGTGAATATTCTGGCTTATCATTTCTGAGTTACTTTAGTATGTAACTAGGAGAACTTTTATAGTTGATTGGAATTCAAATGTTCTAACTTGACATTTTAGCTCAAGGTAGTAGCTCCTTTCAGGGGATAACTGAATTAAGTAGGAAAAAATACAAATAATTGATCTTTTTAAACTTAGAAACCTTGAACATCCATTTTTCTTGTTTCCTTCCCATTTAAGAGTCATCTGCAACCTTTGCTGAATAGGTTTGTGAAAGTGTCCATGAACCCTGTTCAAATATTCATGATAAATGGACCCACCACCTAAGGATGTTATGTCTAAAGAAATCACTGCTCATATAACTAACTGCATAGTGTGCAATGAAGAAGGAGAACAGGTATATTTTAATTATTAGAACAATATATCTATTAATAAAAATTTTTCCAGAAAACAAAATTCTCAAAAATTTCAAAATTTGTGGGTAGCATCCCTCTTAATCATCCTAAAGAATCTTAAGCGTAGTATCTTTGAGAGCTAAGAGGAGAAAAGCCATTTCTAGAAGGTGGATAAGCTTTCTTAGGAATCAATATTTCTAGAAAAATTTAGGGTCAGATGAAAAATGAATCATCTTCCTTGGACTTGAAAGCATATAAAAGGCAAGAATCATGTTAAATGCTAAACCTTAAAAAATATATAAGATACTCAAAGAATCCAAAATATGCTCTGGTTTAAACTTGAGAGCTAAATTAAGAAAAAAGAAGGAAAAGAAATAAGGCAGGAAAGAGAAAAGGGATGGAGGAAAGGGGAAGAGAAAGAAAGGGACATAGAAAGGAAAGAAGGAAGATCCAAAATTGAAAGTCTACTTAATTTGGGTTCGGACAGGTCAGTCTTTTCACTCAAAGTTGTTGTACTTGTTTCCTTGAGTGACTAAAAACAGTGAACCTTTTCCATTTAGGGAATGCTTTTTCTTTCCTCTCCAGTTAGGTTTTGTTTTGGTTTTTTCTTTTGTTTTGTTTTGTTTATAAAACACTTTGAGGAAACCAATGATCTATCTAGTTATTCTCATAGAACTAGCTTTGGCAGACAACCTTGTCAGTCTGTATTAGTTAGGATTAGGTTTACCTACAAGTGACAGAAAGAAAGAAAGATAGAAAGAAGAAAGAAGGAAAGAGAGAAAGGAAGAAAGAAAAAGAAAGAAAGAAAGAAAGAAAGAAAAGAAAGAAGAAAGAAAAAGACAATGGCTTCAACAGGATAGAGCTCTATGCCTCTTTATATTTCAAAACTCTGGAAATCATCAGCAAAGAGCTGGACTCGGATTCCCCGGAGACAAGGACCTAGGTTCATTCTCATGACTTCATTATGTGTCCTGCCATTCTCAAGGCATAACATGACTCAAGATGGCTGTGAAAGGTCCAGCCATTGCTTTTTTATTCCAACCAAAACTGAGGAAAAAGGAACAGAGAATGGTGCTTCTTTCATTTAAGGACCTGTCTCAGAAGTTGCACATACGACTTCTGCTTACATCCTATTGGTCAAGTTTGGACTAATTTTAGCTTCAAGGAAAATTTTGACTAAATTTAACTGCAAGGAAAAGTTGGGAATTGTTATCTTTATTCTTCATAGCCTTGTGCCCACCTAAAAAATAGGGGCTTCTTTCTTATTAAGAAAAGGAAACGTGTACTGAAGAATGCTTAGCAATCTGCCACACAGTTCAAACTAGTTCTCATAACTTTTTGGAATAATGTTTTCATTTACTTTAATTATAATAGATACTTGAAAAAATGCATACATTCTTGAATACTGTGAGAAATTAATCACTAGCTCTGTGAAATGAGAATTTCTACCTCATCTGTCTGCCTTTCTTTCTAGAAAGAAAAAATAAATCTAGGACTCAAGATCCTTCTAAGTTTTCCATAATTCTGCAGGGTATATTTTAGCTTTCCTTTTCTGGAAACTGAATTTAACACTTAGGAGCCAATGTAATGTTTTGCTTGGTCCTCACCATTGTGCTATGAAAATAAGTCTTTTCTTCTATGGTCGTAAATCTTCAACTATTTTATTTCAGCAGCATCTTTTCTTCTGAATTGATTAGTAGTGTCTTTATTTTCTTTTTTATTCAATTTGACAAATATGTATGGACATTGATGCTTAAAAAGGCAGGGCGGGATATATAGTGAAAAGCAAACAATCCTTCGTTTTTTGTTGTTTTCTCTCAGTAGAAGTTTGGCCTGTGTTTCCCTTCATCTGTTTATCAAAAACATATTGGCCAGAGTGGAATGAGTGTTTTAAACTCCTTCATAGTCTGTTTCTCTAAGAAAAAAATACAGCTGAAGGAAATCACCAAAATATTGTCATTACATTTTATCATACATCCTTCCCAGGCTGGGGTTGGGGGTGGGAGAGAGACAGAGACGAAGAAAACAGAAGCAGGAAAATCTTACAAATATACTTACTAAACAATGTCCTATGAAGCGATTTCAATCCCTGAAAAGTGTTGGTTATATCCTCCTAATACTCAGTGCCTGCAAATATGGCGGCTGTCACTAATGATGGAGATAAGATTGGTTGACTTATTCATGTCATAGACACACTTCTACCCACAAACTTCAACACTCAAGTCTACCTTTTCTAAACAATCGTGTTGCTAAAATGTGCCATATGACCCATGTCCCTTAACAAAGAGCAGAAGATTATTTTAAGAGATAAAAGTTGAAAAAAAAATAAGATGCCTAGAGCAAGAAGCAAGATGCCTTGTGCAGGATCAAGTTGTAGAACTGAAAGCACCTCAGTGATTCTTCAGTTTACAGACGAGGAGACAGGCTGGTAGCTGCAGTGGCTTCTCCCATGTCCCATTGGGTCTGTTATACAAGCTCTAAGCCTACCATCTTTCCTCTATCATTGGTGGCCGGTCACCAGCTGTCACAACTCCTGACTAACTAGGCTTTGGCTGTTGACTGCAGTCTGATGGTTTTTCACCTTGTCTTCAAGGCTCAGGACAGCTGAGGAAGACGCCTACTGTTGGCTCCTCCCCCTCCCCCTTCCCTGTGCTTGGATCTGAGCATCAGAAAGTCCCCTTCCAATGGGCTTTCAGCCTGCCATTTTGTCTTCTCAGGGCAAACAAGAAATCCCAGACCTCAGGTCCCTGCTCATTGCTTCCCTGAAGACATAACAGCTCAGTCCTGCCTGCCTTCTTCTTTCTTTACTTATTATGGCTTGAACATGATTCCCTCTGACCTTATCAAACCTTCTCATGATTCTTTGTCAACCAGCAGAACTACTGGATGTCAGTGTCTTTTAAAGACTTTAGTTCATGAGGAAGCAGTTTTGCAAATAATTGCATGAAGTCGCTTTTTAACTGCCTCACATAGTTTCACTTCTTGTAAGCCTCTTTTTTAAAAGGGAATTGTTCTCTTCCCCTTCTGGCTTCTTAAATCTATCTGAAACCTAAAATATCGGTCATTGAATGCAGTTGTACAAAATAGTTTACTTGGATCGCCTATGTCCTGTGAAACCAAAAAGCCTAATTGTTGTGATTATTCCTGTCACATTCAGATAATGACAATACAAAGGGAGCATTGCAAGTGTGAATGTTAATCAGCTTTCCCATTGCTTCATCAGAACTTACCTCGTGCTGTGCAACCTTCTCTTTGCACTCTCTAGGGTTTTTATTGTCATAACCTGTCACATTTAACCCACTTATTCAAGTATTTAGGTTCTTCTACGGCTTTTCACTTTTGCCATCATTCTAAATAAGAAAAAGAGTTTCCTGTGCAAGAGATTTTTAGGCTAAATATAATGTACAGAGCACTAAGTTCAATAACTTTAGAGAATGAAATTTGGGACAATTTATGTGGCATACCTTGTTTTTATAGGCCAAGCAAAGCGCATTAATTCCATTCTATTTATTGTTTTTAAACCACTTGTTTAGTGTGGTGGATTTTTTAAAAAATCAATTGATCGATCTTTGGGGTTGTTTTTTTTTAAGATCACAGAGGAAGCCTATTGATTATGGAACTCAAATATCTAAAGTTCACTCAGAAATCTAAATTGCTTGGCCTTTTGTGAAGTTTTTTTGTGCTCCAAGGCCTGCAAAGCTTTGCTCTAAAGTCTTTGAGCTTGAATCACATGGGTCCCATTAATCTCTGTCAAGAAGGAAGTTTGAGGGGAGGGTCGGAAGGCCAACTCCAGATCCTGTTTTATTCTTTCCTCATTTGTTTCAGGGCCCACGGCCATCAACCCTCCCTAATTTTATTTTGCCTGAGCTTCCCATTTCCATAGCTATAAATATGGGGACGCATGATAATTGCTACCTCTTAAAAAAATGGAGAGTTTTCATTGAAGTTTCCCTGCAAATCTAAGATGTCACGTATAGATGTTAGCAGCACAGAGTATTATTAGCATCAGTGGTAACTGTAGTAAGACTATGTCTCATTTTCTTTTAAAGACATAGGTATATCAATTTCATCCTGTCTGACTCAAAGGGAATTTGGGTGCTAACACTTCAAAATACTTTTAAGTCCTTAGGGAGAGAATCCAAAGTGAAAAGTATTAATTTCTGATTCAGTTCCTAAAGCAAAATGCCTGCCTCAGAATAACAAAGTTATTTCTTATCCTGTGGCAGAAATGTACAGGTGAGAACTCCCACTGAGACCTTCCGATCTGAAAACACTAAGGAATTTCTGCCATTGTAGCTAAAAAGACAGAAAAAAAAACCTGTCTTCTCACTTGTTCTTACCTTTCAATTTTTTTCTGAGACTGTCTTTATGTGACAAGAGCTCAGCTACCTGGCAACTATCCACAGCAGAACAGAGAACCAAGAGACAAATGACAAAGTCTCTGACTATCCCAGGAAATTTCATGAAATCCACACTCTGAAACTCCTGAGTTTTTTTCCATAGGAAACCTCTTCAACCCTTTATTTAAATCCTAATTACTCTTAACTTATACACAATTCTAATTACCTCCCTGGCCTAGTTTTCAATCACATGACAGATCACAAGCAGGAAATTAGAAAGGGAGCTATGGATAAAATAAGCAGAAATACTGATAGTAATGTAACATTCTCTAAAGGGACAGAGACAGAACACTAATATAAAAATCTATAGCACAGTTGTCTGGGGACATCTTAGGTGAGAATGAATATACTTCGCAGAGTCTGTGGGCAACATTGCACTGTTTCAGGGAACGGCATTTTATTCATATAATGAGTCCAGATTATCAATAAAAATATTTATTGGGAATTAGGAATGGGAACCCCTTACTCAAGGTACTTACCTTTCATCCATCCTAAAATTATATTATTCATTTTTATTTATGTAAGACATTTTACTGTCATCTGGAAAATTTCTCAGATAATCATATGGATCTTCAATATCTATTATTTGAATGGGAACCCTTTAAATGTGGCATTGCTGTGCCCTTCATAACCTGCACGTTTTATGTTGGCCTTACGGTCAATGCAGTCTTTTCTGAAAAATAGGTATGTAAATTTCACCATGGAAAACTCACACTCCAACTGGTTACTCCGAGTATCCAAGTGGATGCTTAGGCATTTAAAAGGTTAAAGTGTCTCTTACACCAAAGACATTCCCTGAATGTCCTGAGTGGAAGCCACACCCTGGTGAGAAGACATCTCTGGAAAAAATGAATACATTTTCAGGAGTGTGGGCCTTGGTATTCGTTCTCTGGAATTTTCCCCTTTGATAAATTTTCTTCTGCCTTCCAGTCGCCAAATTATCTCTTCTGGTAGAATGCCTTGATTTTTTTCATTTGCAGAGATCTCAAAGTCCTAGGCTATTTCGCAGAGAAAGGAAGCCTTTGAAGACAGCATGAATGTGCACACTTTCCCCATGGGAAATAGTTCCCTGCCCACATTCACCAAAACCTCCTTCCTGGTGCCTATTCAGTACTCCATAATAGGAAATCTCTTCTCTGTTGATAGTGGCAGCTTGTATCAAACTGGGATGTATCGTTTCTTCTTCACTCATGGATGATTCTGATTTGCTCTTTGGGGTGTAAAACCGACCGTACCCAGAAGATACTATCGGTCTCAAAGTTTCTCTGAAGGCGGGGGGGCCATAGTAGCATTTGCTACACCAGCTGCATAGCCGAGACAGGATCAGATGACCTCCACACCATGCACCAGTACCCACTAGTATGCCATCTAGGATGGCAACCTAGAACTGTTGCTTCTTTCTTTCAAATCACCCCTGCTGTACGCCTTCTATGTGTGAGGTACGTAGGCACTAGCTATATTCAGCAAAATCGTAACAGAGTTTTCCTGCAAGGAGCTTACAATCCAGTTGTCAAGAGGAGTATTAACCTGCGCTAATGTCTGCCAGCACTCTGCACAGCCGGGCCCTAATGGGAGATGCTGGGACTTTCCTTCTTCTGAATCGAGAGTCCCAGCAATCTCAAGAGAGAGGAGAGCCCATGCACAACCCTCCGCCCCCTTCCCTGTGATTCAACAAACATTTAGGGAGTATCTACTTGGTGCGAAAAGCTGGGGAGTGACCAAAACAAATCAAATACACATCTTTGCCTTGAGGAGTTTACAAAAACAGTCCCAGTAGCTTTCAGGTGGTCTGTAAATTGCCTTCCTTGGGTTCAGTTCTGGAAACGACACCTGTGCACTCCATGATCTTGAAGTCACTAGGCCATAGACAGCCCATTCACTTGGGCAGACATAGTACATGCCACGTTTTTTTGTTTGACTTTATGAAAAAGCGCATTGACAAAATGAGCCCAGTATTGCTGAATAACAAACGCCAGAATGCAGTCACTCATTGCAAACAAACCAATGCAAATCTGGAGGACCTCTGAATTTGCATTAAACATAGCCAGTCTACAGCTTCTAACAGTCAGAAGCAATCACAGCCACTGCTTGCTAAAGTGATATCAACAGACGTCTGCTTATTCTATCTATGGTGATCTGAGAGTGCTGCCCTAGGGCCTTGCTGGATGGGTCAGTGTTTACATAAAAACCAGAGCAGACAGGTACGGGGAACTCACCGAAAAAGAGCAAAAGCAATGCTAAACGCAGTCCCCAGGCCACCATGGCATAATATGGGAGACTACGCAACACATAATTCCTTAATATTGTTTCTAACAAACTGGATGTTGTTATTATTTTCCTGCAACAACTGCTACTGCTATTATTATTGAGGGCAGGATAGCAGTATTTAATTGGGGAGAATGACTTTCTTTGTTGCTGTGACCACTGGTAAGAAAGTTTGCTCTCACATTTGTAATGGCAACACTGCCATCTCGTGGAAAATATTGGAAGTACCTAAAGCATTTCCTTTTTATTTCCAAGGCGAGGATCTGCTGGTTAAGAAAACAGGAAGACAAGGATATTGCACCTCCTATTTCTACCTATTTTTAACTTTTAACATTTTTACCAGCAGAAGTCATTTAAAAAGAAAGTTTCAGTCTTGAGCAATTCTTAAATCGTTTGCCAACCTAGATGTGTCTCCATCTCGACACTGCAAGTTCATGTAAAACTCTTGAACGATATTTTGTACCGATAGGAATTTCTACTGCCCCCTAACACTGTGTAGTGACTTCACTGTATATTAACTTCTTTTCTACAGATTTTTGAGCTACCAGGTGAATTAATTGAAAAAGTCGAATCCTGTTAGGCACCACCTTAGATGATGCTGGTAGCCTGTGAAAAATGAATGTCTTTTTTCTTATATAAACCGGTAACAAGACTTGTTTTCACAATTCCTTTTTACATTTTTGTGCATATAATACCTGTATATTATACTCATATTCTAAAGTGACCAGAAAGTGTTATTTAATAGAAACTACATACATTTTTTATGTCTCTATAGACGCTTTGATTCTGGGTACATTTACAATAAGTTAGCAGTAAAATAGACTATTCTTTTCAAGTATGAATAAAAATGTACATTGAAGTAAAAGATGACTACTGGTTTTTTTTAATTTTTTTTTTTTTGCATTTATTTATTTTTGAAAGACAGAGAGAGACAGAGCACAAGTCGGGGAGGGGCAGAGAGAGGAGACAGAGAATCCAAAGCAGACTCCGGGCTCTGAGCTGTCAGCACAGAGCCCGAAGCAGGGCTCCAACCCACAAACCATGAGATCACGACCTGAGACGAAGTCGGACGCTCAACCAACAGAGCCACCCAGGCACCCCATGACTACTGTTTTTAATAACTTCTTCTCCATTACAGTATTTATTATAGTAAAATTGGAAAAGGTACGCATCATGAATGTCCCTTCATTCTTCAGATTTCAAGGGAAAGTGAAGTCACAGGCTGTGTGACCACAAGAAACCCAGTCCCTACCCCAGGAATATCTGAGCATTCCTGTGAGGGTTCAAATGCTCTGCAAGCCCACTGAGGTGTTGCCAGTGTAGGCTCACTGCAGACTCTGGGTTTCTCTGCCAATGACTCAAACTTTCTCATAACTGCCTCTTATCCCTGCAGCTCACTCCTGGCCGCCATCTTCCCAAATCAGGCACTTGGGCTCTCTTTTTATTTCCCGAGGAAAGCTGAAACAAACTTTTGCAACTAATACATTTTACTAAGGTTTGATGATAAATAAAAGGGTTATCCCAGAAAAGAAAAGCTTAAAAGTGCATCTTGGACACCCGTGAGCCTTGAGTCCTTCACCCTCACAGGACAGCCTCTGTGCACCCCTCTTGTCTTAATCTCCTGCCTTCCATCTCCTCACTTCCAGGCAGACCTGCCCGCTGTTGATTTCGGCGCTGCTTCTGGGTCGGGTTGCCAAAAATACCCTCCACTGCACCCCAGCCAGGGAGCAAAATCTCCTTAACATCAGAGTAATCTCTGCAGAGATTAAGACAATACTGTTATTTCTGTTAGTTAACAGAATACTTGACATCTGGCCTAACACGTGTTCACTGGAGCTCTGTCCCCAGATGAGGCTTCTCCAAGATGAGTGAAAGACTTTGATTTGAACCGAGTGGCCAGCACCTCACAGTGGGCTCATTTCCAGAAAACAGAGGGCGAGGGATGGTGGGATCCATGGAAATTCTACTTTGCAATTAAAAACATTTTTTTTTTGGAATTCTAAAACAGAGTTTATTAGAAAGGTGATGGGGGGGAGGTGGGGGATGCTGGTTTCAATGGTATGGTCCAGATTTTACCCTTAGTGATGCAAGCACAACAACATAGAAAATTATAAATTTGTCAAAAAGATTAAAATACAGTCTCCCATGTACTTGCAAGCAAAATAAAGAAAAAGGTTAATTTCTAATCTTATTGCCTTTCCCTTCAAGTGGGCATTTGAATTCCTATAGCTAGTTGGGCAAATAGAATTATATTAGATATTCCTAATAGATTCCATAATCTAATCATGACTGAGAATGTAAAAAACAGACTAACATAATCATATTTTTTCCCTACTCTAAGTGTACATCAAATTCTATTTTTCCTTTATTTTTTACCTCTGTCAAAATAACCTAAATATCATCTCTTAGCCCCTCCTCTCCAATCCCACTACCACTGCCTTAGTCCTGGCCCTCATCATTTCTTAATTAAATAGGTTCCCAATGGAGCTTAGACTCTCCACCTTTTCCTAAAAACTCCACTTTCAATAGATTTCTAAAATGTCAACTCTGAGCTTTGTTTTATCACCCTGCTAAAAACTTAACATAGGATATGGGCATCTGGGTGGCTCAGTCAGTTAAGTGTCTGACTTTGACAGGTCGTGATCTCGCAGCTCGTCAGTTCAAGTCCCACATGAGGCTCTCTGCTGTTAGTGCAGAGCCTGCTTTGGATCCCCTGTCCCCCTCTATCTCTGCCCCTCCCCTGCTCACACTCTCTCTCAAAAAATGAATAAACATTTTTTTTTATCTTGAAATAAGATAAAGAGTCAGGTCCAAAATCCTTAGTTTGGTTTATAAGATCTTTCATTATCTGACCAATCTATATTTTCAGCCTCACCTTTTTACTACTCTTTTTCACACCCTGTACATCTCTTTTATGCTTTTGTTTAAACATTCCTCCTGCTTTTTCATGCTTCTATTACTTAGGAGCCTTTTTCTGCATGTAGAAGATACTCAAGATATTGTCTTGAATTCTAAATATATTTTACTCAATCTTCAAGACCTAAGTCAAATGTTAGCCCATTAAAAACTCAATCAAGGGGTGCCTGGGTGGCTCAGTCAGTCAAGCGTCCAACTTTGGCTCAGGTCATGATCTCACGGCTTGTGAGTTCGAGCCCCGCGTCGGGCTCTGTGCTGACAGCTCAGAGCCTGGAGCCTCTTCAGATTCTGTGTCTTTCTCTCTCTCTCTGCCCCTCCCCCATTCACACTCTGTCTCTCTCTGTCTCTCAAAAATAAAAAAACATTAAAAAAATAATAATAATAAAATAAATAAATAAAAACCCAGTCAATATATAATTTTGGAACCCTTAGTAGGTGGATGATTCTGAATCCATCAAGCAGCGTTGGTCTCTCTATACTCTAAGAACTTTGATCCATAATTACATGTTGAACCCTAACTACACCTACTACATTGTGAGTTTTCTAAGTGCTCTATAAATATTAATCACACTAGCTTTTTTGGCAGTCACATTACCCTGTTCGTTTCCATTCATTCTTCCATCACTAGAGCCATAAGGTTGGGGTTTCCCCACTATGCTTGTACTGTTAAGTAAAAACTCTTCACCCAGCATCTGTGCAAATGGGTTTATTAAGCTCAATTTTAGGTACTTACAGTGACTTCTTCTAAACTTAATTTTGGTAGATTCAGCCAATCATTTCAATATAATGATACCATTTCGAATTCTTATTTTCTTTTTTTTTTTTTTTTTTGCTTTGTTTATTTATTTTCGAGACAGAGAGAGAGAGAGCGTGCAAGCGGGAAAGGGCAGAGAGAGAGGGAGACACAGAATCCGAAGGAGTCTCTAGGCTCTTCTGAGCTGTCTGCACAGAGCCCAACACGGGGTTTGAACCCACAGATGAGATCATGACCTGAGCTGAAGTCAAATGCTTAGCCGACTGAGCTACCGACGTGCCCCTGAATTCTGATTTTCTTAACCAAACTATTGGTTATTCTTCTCAGATTCATGTGACCTACATATATTCAAACATCTTTTTATTTGGAGACTATAAATTGTTGAATAAGACAAGTTAGAAAGTGATTATCGCCAAATTATCACATTATTCTCATCAGTCAGGCTTCAAGTGCCTCCTTAGGGCCTGGGATGATGCACTATGTTAGATACAGAACCGTTCTGAACTCCAGAGTCATCATTTTCTTAATGTCTCTACTGTAGTCTAATATATTAATTCTATGAAAAAGATATAGTATGTCTAACCTGAGGTGTTCTTTGCTAATGAGTTCTTCAAGACCACAGTCAGTTTTTGTTAGCTATTACGAGTCATGTCTTATTTGGGATTTCCACTAAATTCATCACTTACGATTTTTGAAATCTACCTTCTTCCACTTTTTGCAAATTCTCACAATGATTGCCCATTTTCAGTGTTCTGGCTCTTCTCTCATCCTCTAAGATCCTCCAAGTTCGCCAAGAAAAATGATCTTAGATGATTTTAATAAATGCAGCTTTATCTATTCAGTGTTTCAACAAGAAGTTATTAAATGTCTATAATGTGCCAGGCACTGTGCTGGCCACCAGTTCACCTTGAGTTAAACAGATATATTTCCTCCATTCAAAAGGAGGCATTCCCCTCCATTTTGATCCTCTGTGTCTTTAAATGTTATAGTTTGGAGAGCCAGTCAGAATTTTTCTTCAATTACACAGGACTTAAACTAACAATGACCAGTGTTTTGCGTGGTAAGTTATACTTCGTACCAGGGAAGGTAAAGAAATGCTAACCGTTAGTCGTTTGCAGTTATAAAATGTCCTAAAGACTGAAGAACATTCTCAGGAACATGTTTTCTAGCAGCTCCCATGGTGCTCACGTCTTGGTGAGCAAAGGCAAATCCAATAATCGCAGGACACATGAACTTGCAGCAAACCAGTGAACAAGTAAATTCAAAAAAAATAAAGATAAGTAAATCCAGATTGTGCTTCGGTGCCATGCAAACATAAACAGAATGATGTGATGGAAAGTAAATAGATGTGGAACGAGGCACTACCTTTGACAGAGTGACCAGGCACCATCTCTGATTTAAGTGCAAGTGCAAAGATCATGAGACAGGAAAGAGGTGCACACAGTTAAGGAATCTCCATGGTTGGAGTACAATGAGTGTGGAAGGGAGGTATGAGACAAGGTTGGCAAGTGGGAGGTAAGAAGTTAGTAGCCAGATTCAAAGCCTTGTGAGTCTATCAAAGTTGAGATTCTATTCAACAGGAAACCACTAGAGGGCCCTAGGCCCTGACTGACCATGGGTAAATCAAATCATCTCCAATGGCACCTCTTTGGGGAACAAATACCAGCAAATACTAGGAACAGCATACATCTTTGGAAGCTAAAATTGTTGGCAATTTTAGGGATACTGTACCATTCCTCTCAAGCAGAAACTTAATTTAATTTCACCCCTCCCTGTCTTTGCCATTTTAATCTTTTGAGACTACACCTATGTCAACTCAGAGCAAAGTATGTGCTTGTTCAGCTCACTGTGATACATAATAATCCCGACATTAGTCAATATGTTGAAAATAAAAATTCAATCATTAAAGACATTTCTGCTTCCAGATTATGTAGAAATGACTTCATTAAGTTAGCTTTCAAAAAGTATTTTCCCCAAAAGCTGATGCCTTCTTAAATGGTTATGTTTAAGGGCTCTAACGAAGACCTGTGTGGATGGAAACATCAGAACTAATGGTGCCTGATTCTGTCCTTGTCATTTTGGTGACGAGACATAAAAGGCACTGGGTATCTTCAGTTTATGCAGTCTTTTGAGAGCTCTTTGACTGAACAGACTCCTTAAGGGACAAAGTGTCCTGGAGAATAAAAATGACTGAAGCAATTTCTGTGACTTGCAGGCTTTGTTACAGAGCAAACACCTTCAGAGGAAACTGGGTGAGTCACTGGGGAGGAGGTGCTCTGTCCCCTCCTCTCTCTTTCCTTCTCTGACTTTCCTTCCTCCCACCTCTAATCTTTCTGCATTTCTGATACCTCTGCATTCTGATACAACCATGTTCTTTTGGCCTACACTTACATCACTCATTGATTCCACATCATTGAGTCAGTGACGTTTCTCAGAGTCTGCGCTTCCTTATCTATAACAGGAGGCTGACACCTGTCCCATTTGGTTAAGTGAGAAAATACATTCAACACAGATAACACAGGCCCTGATATATGAGTAAGTCCCCTACAAATGCTAGTCTTCCCTCATGCGTTCTGCCCCTTGCCACCCTCCCTTGTCTCTTCTTCCCCTGTCCATGCCACAGGCCAACAAGTTTTTCTTATAGCCAGGGCTCACTTCAGCTCTACTCCCTGGGGTCTAAGGGGTGGAGACCAACGGGCATAGAGTTTAACACACCCAGAAGTATATTCTAGTATGCAGAGTAAATTTCTATTTTGTTTTATTTTTATTTCAAGAGGTTTCACAAAGAATTATCTGACCTCCTCCGCTAATTAAGGGCAAGATTCTTACTTATTTTTTAAAATATTCATTTATTTATTTTGAGAGAGAGAGAGAAAGAGAGAACATGAGTGGGAAAGGGACAGAATGAGAGAGAGAGAGAATCCCAAGCAGGCTCCATGCTGTCAGCACAGAGCCTGGTGCAGGGCTCGAAGTCACAAACCACAAGTTGGAGGCGTAACTGACTGAGCACCCAGGTACCCCGAGATTTTTATTTAAAATTGGGGAAAGTTAGGGGCGCCTGAGTGGCTCAGTCGGTTAAGTGTCCGACTTCAGGTCAGGATTTCACGGTTTGTGGGTTCGGGCTCCACGTCAGGTTCTGTGCTGCCAGCTCAGAGCCTGGAGCCTGCTTCGGATTCTGTGTCTCCCTCCCTCTCTGTCCCTCCCCTGCTTGTGCTCTGTCTCTGTCTCTGTCTCTCAAAAATAAACATTAAAAAAATAATTAAAATAAAATAAAATGAAACGAAATAGGGGAAAAGCTACGTAATGAAGTGCAAGTCTATCCCCGCTCCCATATGCCTCCTGGCTCAGACGCATATGAGTACCTTCACGCACCTGGATGCAACAGCAACCTGCCAGCAGAGACCAATCCGAGGAGAGGACTAACATCTACTTAATGGGGGCATAAAACTTAGGTTCTCCTACTTGCTCTCGTCAGGCAGAACTCAGGGCTCCAAGCTCCTCCCGTGTTCTGGCTTTACTGAAGCCAGAAGTGGCGTAAGGCCTTGACGTCTTTTGTTTCTAGCTGTACAAAAAGGAGAAGAAAAGAGAAAAGTGATTTCACAGGGGGAGAGGAGAAGGGTATGAGGGGCCAGGCCTGGAAATGGTGCACGTCACTTCTGCCCACATTCCTTGGGCCGGAATATAGTCACAGGACCCCACCAAGTCACAAGGAAAGCAGAAAAATAGAATCTGACTCTGGCCCAGAAAGAAAAAAGAAGAGACCATGGTGAACGTATAGCAGACTCTGCCACAGCAATCTTTTATTACAAATAGTTTGGTTTAGTATTTTTTTCTTTGCAATGGGACTTTGTATCAGAATTTTAGCAATGTTTAGGAAAATTAGAAGATTGAGAGCAAAAGAAATTGTCCTCGAACTTTGAGCTCCCACAGAATAATATTGACTGTCCTGATGTGACTCTTCTCACACATCCTACAAAAACCATGTAGTCGACAAGGAGAGAAAATGATGCCGCCCGTAACCTTCTCTAGGGGCACCATAGAGCCTCGCTCTCCTGCCAGCAGAGAAATCTCTGGCCCTTATCCCTTCTCCCTTTTCTACCTTCCTTGACGCCTTGGTCTCCTCAATCTTTCTGCTACCTGCTGTCTCCTCGTGTTCAGTCTCTGGCTTAGTTCTAGTTGAGCCAGATGTTGGTATCCGAAGGATGGCCATTGCTTGTTTGCAACCTTTCCAGGAGCTTCCCAGGTGAAATTTGAAGCCAGTGCCCATCACAGAGGGCAGGGAGAGTCTGAAGAAGTGATAGGCCACTCCAGGTCAGTAGGTAGCAGTTTTAACAAGTGAGGGGAACTTCTATACGAGGCTTATCTGAAGCACCAGCACGAACGGATCCTTGCACCTGCCTGCCAAATCTAAGTTTGTAAAGAGACTCTAACTGGACTCAGTCATGTGTCCCACGAAGGTGTTTTCAAAACCACATCACCATCTCAAGGCCACCTCCTTGGATGGAGCAGCCTGTGGGAATGGGAAAGGCAAGGGGAACCCACATTCCAAGGTCAGGGAACGGGGTGAGGAGCCTCCAAGTGCCTGGGACCGGCTCATGGGTCAGCTGGCAGTCACATCTGTTTGGCGACCTTGCTCAGTAGAAATCGGAAAAAGACTATGTGTCCTATTCCCTGAGTTGCAATACCTAAGGCATCTGTGTTCCCTTCTGGCTCAGAGAAGTGGGAGGATGTGAGGCAGGTGGGGGCGGGGGGCAGAAAACAACTACCCCCCTCCCCGAGAGTTCCTGCTCTGTGCAAGCGAGTTGAGAGCTAGGAAGCAAAGCATTCCTCTACTGGATCACAAACTAAAGACTGGTAAGCCATGTCTCATAAACCATATTATCCCACTTCAGGCCACCAGGTTTATTTCCTTACATTAAACCTAGGCCTCTTGTAAACTCTGATAAGTGCATACACTACTTGTGTGTATGTGTGGGGTGGGGGGTGCGGGGGTATAAATTGGAACACTATTAATGTAAATTTGACAATATGTATTTATACTCGAGGTGCACCTATTCTTTGACCCAGCAGCTTCTAGAAAGTTGTCCTACATACTTCACATACGTGCAAAGGAAGTTATTCATTGTTTTTACTGAAACACTTTGGGAGTGAACAAAAAAAAAAGATAAGAAATGGCCCAAATGCCTATCGGCAGGAGAGAGGCTAAATACATTATGGGACAGCCATACAACGGGTCATCGTGGAGCCAACGGAAAAGAACGGGGACTTGCGCACTGGAGACTTTCCGAGACAGAGCAAAGGAGAGGGTCGCTTGTGCCAGTATGTGCAGGGTGGCACCACGTCTGAAAAGGGGAAACAGAGAATCATATCAGTCTTTGTCTAAGTGTAGAATGCCTCTGAACGGTTATAAAGAAATCGGTTACCCTGGGGCAGCTGGGTGGCTCGGTTGGTTGAGCGTCTGACTGCGGCTCGGGTCATGACCTCTTGGTTTGTGAGTTCGAGCCCCACATGGAACTCACGGCTGTCGGCACAGAGCCCGCTTCAGATCCTCTGTTCCCCTCTCTCTGCCCCTCCCCCACTTGCACTCTCTCACATTCAAACGTAAATTTTTTTTTTTAAATGTTAAAAATTTTTAAAAAATGAATCAGTTACCCTAGTTATCTCAGGGAACGAGGGCTGGGGGGCTGGGTACACTTTTTAGACGTTTTAGACTTTCCTTTTATCATGTGTTCAGGAAAATTCAAGTTGAAAGTAAATAAACAAAAGGTTTCGATCTTACGTCCACAGTGCCACAATCTGTGGAGACAAGGGCTCCTCACCTGACCTAGAGCACTCAAGGGCAGGAGCATGTCCTTGGAGCCAGTGTGACTGAGGCATCACCTGGGAGAAGATGAGGGGCTGCGGGGTTTACGTGTCCACCATCCCCACGGGCAGAGTCCCTTTCAGGGGCCGACTTAGGAGAATCCAGGTTTTCTTTTTACAAAATAAGGTGGCGTTGTCTTTCATGGGCAATCAGACTCTGTTTTCACACAGTTTCTTCAGCTCGGCTGCAGCTCAAGAAAGTAAACAGCAAAAACAGGTGAACCATAAAATTAGGCCTACATCATTGGGGTGATAACAAAGGCCATTAAAGCTATCATTTGGGATCTAAATGTTGGAGTCGGACTTTAATGATACCGTAAAAACTCTACCGAAAGTAGATTAATCCAGAATAATAATACAGAAAACGGCCTGATAGAAAAGTTTGAAAAATTATTCAAGCTTTCCAACTGATATGGACATTAGCACATCCCCATCCTTAATGACGTAAAGAGAAACAGCATTACCGATGCCTCATGCATCAGGGCTCAGCGGATCTGGAGGAAAAAGCAGGTGGCTTATGCAGATCTGAGAGCATTTTGATATTAAACAAACCAGCCACAATTAGGTGGGCTTGGCAAAGGCGTGTCCTGTTTATGCTTAATCGTGAGAAGTAGGCTTTTCGGATGTCTATCCTCTACACTCTTCCAGAGATCACTCAAGTGGTGCGGGCTGAGGGACGGGAGTCAGGGGATGAGACCCAACTGAGAAGCCAAGATAGCACAGGAGCGGGAGCCCACAGAGGGGCGCAGACAATGCCAGAACGGAGGAGGCTGCTCAGCCCACGCCTTTGGGGGGGGGGGGGGGGAAAGACACGCATTTGTACCTCCCGCCCTTGGCGGTGCTGGCTCGGGAAGGGGGTCCTTGCTGGGAAAAACCTAAACCAAAACCAAAACCAAACAAGGAAAGCTGCTCATCTACCTTAGAAATGTCACGGGACACGTTGAAGAAAGGAGCCTGGGGACAAGGCAGAGAGAAGGAGGGAGAAGAGCCTGGAGAGGCCGAAAGGCAAGACGGTAGGTGACTCCTTCCTTTCAGAATGGGCGATGTCGCGAGTGCGGTAGGAAATCTTGGT
Organism: Acinonyx jubatus; assembly: GCF_027475565.1. Taxonomy (NCBI): domain Eukaryota; kingdom Metazoa; phylum Chordata; class Mammalia; order Carnivora; family Felidae; genus Acinonyx; species Acinonyx jubatus. The sequence continues at coordinate 68,567,973 of NC_069394.1, read as the reverse complement.
GAACTTGTGACAAGGCAATCGCCCCCTCCTCCACAGCCCCATGAGAAAGGAAGAGGAAAACTTCAGCTAAAGACCTGTATTACTTTGCAGTGCTTTTTAGAGTCAGATTTACAGGTTTTTGCCTGTGAGTGGCACCGTGCTGAGAGTATTTTTGAGTTGGAAGCAAGAAAACTTCACATTTGGGGGATTGAATTCTTAAAATTGGCACATCTTTTTGGTTTATCTGATGTCTGAAGCTAGTGACACGAGCACTTGCTTGCTCATTGTGGTCAGTGGCTTTAAAGACCTTCGGTCTGCTGGGTCTTTGTTTTATGAAAGAGGCCACATGGACACCACCTTCTATAGTGGACTCAAATCCCACTGGGTGCGGGGGTGGGGGTGCCTGCGTGGCTCAGTCAGCTGGGCGTCCGACTTCAGCTCAGGTCATGATTTCACCGCTAGTGAGTTCGAGCCGCACGTCGAGCTCTGTACTGACAGAACCTGGAACCTGTTTCAGATTCTGTGTCTCCTCGTCTCTCTGTCCGCCCCGCCCCCCTCACGCTCTGTCGCTCCCTCAAGAATAAATGAACAGTAGAAAAAAAATTTTTTTTTAATAAAAAAAAAAAATCCTACTCAGGGGATTAAGTTGTAAAGTGAATGCAGAAAGCAAAAGTTACGTATAGTCAAAATTTGCATTAAAGATACTGTAAAATAAAAATACTGGTGGGGCCCCTGTGTGGCTCAGGTGTTAGGCCACCGACTCTTGATTTTGGCTCAGGCCATGATCTCACGGTTCGTGGGTTCAAGCCCCACACTGGCCACCCTGACAAGGCGGAGCCTGCTTGGGATTCTCTCTCTCCCTCTCTCTCTCCCTCCCCCGCTCACACTCTCTCTCTCTCTCTCTCAAAATAAATAAGTAAAATTAAAAAAAATACTATAATTCACCCTTCAGGTACAGTATTCCTCGGCTGTACACTCAGGTTCAGCTCAGCCAGGGATGTCTGAGGCCTGAGTGCACAGCCCTTCATCAGTTATTTAAGTGGTGCCAACCACACCCAGGCAGCAGCGTGGGACCAAGTTCAGTCCCCACCTGCAGGCAGATTAAGTGAGGAGGCAGAGAATACATACATGAGCAGGCAAATAAAATCACATCAGAGAGTTTTATGTGCTGTGGAGACAAAGCAGGGAAAAGGTAGAGGCGGCACCAAGGCAAGAGTTATAATTTTATGGAGAGCGATCAGGGAAGGCCTCACTGAGGGGGGGAACATTTGAGGAAAGATTTGGGAGAAGGAAGGGTGGGAGCCGGCAGCTCTCCGGGGTCGGGGAGAGTATTTCAGACAAGGCAGCCGTAAGTGCAAAGGCCGGCCAGGGACGCGCACATCGTGGATGCGAGACACAGGGAGGAGGCAGGGAGTGAGGAAGGGCAGGGCCCGTGGAAATGGTGGGGGCCAGATCCCTGAGACCCAGGACGCCAGTGCAGAAGATTGGCTCTTACTCTGAGTGAGTTAGGAAGAAGCTGGAGAGTCCTGAACAGAGAGTAATAATAGAAGAGGACCCGAGTTTCTAAAGAATTACTCCCACGTGGCTGCATCGTTTAATATCTGGTCGAGATCATCATGGTTCATGAGTTCAATTCCCGCATCGGGCTTTCTGCTACCAGCACAGAACCTGCTTTGGATCATCCGTCCCCCCCTCTCTCTGCCCCTCCCTGCTCACGCTTTCTCTCTCTCAAAACTAAATAAACATTAAAAAAAAAAAAAAAAAACAAATCGCTCCAGCTCCTTCATGGGCAAGAGGCCACTGGGGAGCAAGAAGCAGGTCACAGGTGAGGAGTCTGTTACAACACTCCAGATGAGAGATGGGGGTGGTCATGACCATGGCAGTGTTGGCAACAGGTGGCTGGACTTCACGGTCACCAGTCAGATGAGTTAGTTGGTAGACGTCTTCACGGCCGAAGGATCAAGTCGTCACCGGTGGACCAATCTTCCACTGCGCAAAGGGGGAAAACCAGACATTAAGTCCTTCCTGGAGTGATGCAGGACCCAGTAATCATCAAGTATTAAAATATAGAATTTCTGTCCAAAAACTGAATTTTCCTCCAATCAAGTGTTCAGAGCTAATGTCTAGTTTGCAGGAAATGTAGGTGGTGAAAAGACAAAATCAGAAAGGGGGCAGTCTGTGGGACAGGTGACCCAGGTTGTCCAAAAACGGTGATGGAATTTTTTCAAAGGATGGGGGACTGGTTCAGGAAGGTTTTCTGCCTCCAGCCCTGGTTCGCACTCCGCGTTGACAGCGCCTTCTGGAATCCACCTCCCCTGAGCTGCCCTCCCCTCCCCACACTTTCTTTATTCCTTGCCCCGGATTCCTATTCTGCTCAATGCATTTTCTATTTCTAGTTGTTTTCCTTCTGTGTCATGCTGTGAATTTATAGAAGAGATTATTCGCTAGACATTTCTGAGGATCTCAATTCTCATTTTCCACCACTCCTGCTCTACAACCGTCTACTGCTGGTAGGGGTTTAGACAATAGGTCTGAATTCTAAATATGTCTGAATGTGTCTAAGTTTTATTTGAATGTGTTTGTCCTCTGAGGGGAGATTTGTGGGGATTTTCCGTCCTCTAGTTTTCTCAAAAGTGGTTTCCATGGGTAATTTTTCCATTCACTATGCTGATTGATCTATGATTAGTCACCCTGATCTGCCATAACAAAATACCATAGACTGGGTTGTTTAAACAGCAGAACAGAAATCTATTTTCTCACAGCGTTGGAGTCCAGAATCTGAGATCAGGGTGTCAGGAAGCTTAGATTCTGGTGAGAGCTCTCTTCCTGGCTTGCAGACACTGCTTCTTGCTGTGTGCTCACAGAGCAGAGAAAAAGAGAGCAAGCTCTCTAATATCTCTTCTTTTTTAAAAAAAAAAATTTAATGTTTATTTATTTTTAACAGAGAGAGAGAGAGAGAGACAGAGCATGAGTCAGGGAGGGGCAGAGAGAGAGGGAGACACAGAATCTGAAAGCAGCTCCAGGCTCCGAGCTGTCAGCACAGAGCCCGATGTGGGGCTCGAACTCATGGACTGCGAGATCATGGCCTGAGCTGAGGTCAGAAGCTCAATCGACTGAACCACCCAGGTGCCCCTCTGATATCTCTTCCATAAAGGTATCAGTTCCATCATGAAGGCCCTACTCTCATGACCTCATCTAAATCTAATTATTTCCCAAAGCTTCCTTTCCAAATGCCACTACATTGGAGGGTGAGGGGTTCAACAGATGAATTTTGAGTGGCCACAATTCAGTCCTAGCTGTCTATTTGATTTTCAGGGAGAAAGGTGTCTTAAAAACGACCCTGGTATCATGATCCCAGCCCCTGAAATATGATAGAATTTTCTGCTGTGCTGTGTGTGGGATACAAGAGAAAAAGAAAATCAAGGATGAATCTACGGTGTTGAGTCTGAGCAACACAAAGGATGGAGTTTCCGTTTACTGAGGTAGAAGGGAAACCAGGATTTCAGTTCTACGTGTTAAGTTTAGGACGCTTATGAGGCATCCAAGTACAGATGTAAAATAAGCAGGCAGACCAGAGCCTGGAGTTCAGGAAAGATCCAGGCCAGGATATAAATTTTAAAGTAGCCATGCTCTGTTTGGAGCCATGAGATGAGAGAATACCAAGTAGGTCAATGCAGAGAGAGGAGAGAAGAAGTCCGAGGACTGGATTCGGGGCAATCCAATGAGTAAGAGTCAGAGAGGTGAGGATAAATCCACTCAGATGAAGAAGCAGTTGCTAATGAGGTCAGAAGGGAATCAGAAGAGCATGTGTTCCAAGCAAAGCCAGTGTTTCCCTAAAGAAAGAGGGACAATCTAGCTCCAGGGCTCAGGCACTGGTCACATCCCTGAATATGGAAAACTTAAGTTGAGCCCACAAGATGTGTTTCTTATTCCTCTTAGACTTCACATGCTCCAATGTCTTCATTCAAGAACCGTTTACAGTCCAGGCTTTGAGTCAGGCAAAGGGCCACAAAGTCAATAACTCTGGTCTCTGTTCCTCAGGAGCTGGCTCACATTTCAGTGCAGGAAAAAGGCAATAAATTAATAACCTCCACCGAAGGCCAGAAACCCTGCAGAAGTCAAGGTCTATATAGAACCCAGTGTGGCTAAGGGTCAAGGTAGATCAAGTGCCCTTACAGACAGTGTGTGGCAAAATCGAGGAGTTGGGCTCTAAACCATCCTAGGTCCAACTGCGTGGCTTTGGGCAGGTTACAATCTCTGAGCATCTGCTTCCTCATTTGCACAATGTGCATAATAGCAATAATCATAATTTGTGCTACAGGTTGGATGTGCTCATGAAACGGATGTTTATCAACTGCCCAGTACGGGGACTATGCAGGTGCTCGGCAAATGTCAATCCCCTCCCCACGTTTTTGCCCTTGTACATCTGAGCTCTTCAAGCACAAATAGGAGGTGAGTGTTTTCAGGTTGGATAGGAAAATTAAGATAACAGGAGCTCAATTGCAAGTTAAAGGTCATACCTTTGGAATGAGTTGAAGATTTAGGATTAGGAGAAAGCGTCCACAAAATAACTCACCTACAGTCTTCACAAATTCAAGGTCATGAAAGACAAAGACTGAGGAATAGATTCAAGGACACTAAGAAGACATAAATACCCGGTGTGATTTTGGATTGGATTCTGGATCGCCCCCCCCCCACATTTCTTTATTTGCTATAGACAACAATAACAAGAAAATTGGCAACATTTTCATCAGTTGTGTTGATGTTGATAATTATACAGTATTATGTAAGAGAATGTCCTTGTTATTAGGAAATATATATTGAAGAATTTAAGGGTAAAAGATGGCACATCTGCAAATTTAATCTCATGTGGTTCTAAAAAAGAATGTGTGTGCACACATACATACATGCACATACACTCATGCAGAGCAGAGAAAGAGAATGATGATGCGAATGTGTAAAACGTCAACGGTTGGGTAATCTCGGTGAAGGATATATGGAAATTCTTTGTATACTAATTGCAATTTTCCTGGAAGACTGAAATCACTTCAAAATATTTTTTTTTTTTTAAAGAAAGCTTCTACTATGAAAGGCAAAGCAAATGACTTTTTATGTCATAACGATTCAGGAAATCCTACCCAGGAAAAAAAATCAAAATTGGCAGCCAAGCTCTGGAGTGGAAACATTAACATGGCCCCAGCCAGAGACCTGGCAAGGTTCAGAGAATTCTGGAGGCCCCAATTAGAAGTAACGGGAACTGAACTAGTAGTATCTCAACACAGGTTCATTAGTACAGCAACGGTCCTTTCTTAACATAGAGTTCAACGCAAGGGCACCGCTTGTGTGGTTTCCGAGAGGCCCTGAAGCCACCACATCCTTTGTCAGAACTTTCTGTATGAGAGCAAAGAAAAGGTAAGAGCTTAATTGTAGTACCAGACCAGCAACAATCCACACACATTTGATTCTACCTGTCAATCGCTGGTTTGGGAGAATGCCTTCCAGAAAATTATCTACTGTGGTTGCACTGCCACTTTTCAGAATGCTTTTATTCATGTAAAGTAGAAGTCTGTAAACCTTACCCAAGCTATTTTCATTGCAAGTTTTCAAAATCTAAATGATTCAGCCCTCCTTAATTTAACATGTACACTCAATTCTTTGTTTCTGGGAAAGAATCATTACATAGGATATGGCAAGTGTATATATATGTACAAAAGGAAAATGTGAATTAATAATCCTACTGTATTTATTATATTACATTATGTATAAAATACAATTACATATATTTATGTATAAACATATTATATATAACAAATAAATATGATAAGCCCCTGGGAATCAGTTAAAGAGTTGTCAGAATTAATACGAACAGGTACAAGATTCACACACAAAAACCAGTGGAATGCCTGTACTCCCAATTCCCCAACACACCCCCGGTAAAAAAAAAACCTGTTAAAAAATTTAAAAGACATCCTCTTCTGATGAGTTCAAGGGATGCATGTTTAAAACTTTCCATTTAAGAAGGTAAACTAATAAATTCCATTGAAAAGTAGTAATAGACAACAAATAACTAAGAAAAATCCTAATGAGAAATGTATATGAAACTACTTAACTGAATTCAGAGATATAAAAGATACATTAGGGGCGCCTGGGTGGCTCAGTTGGTTGGGCGTCCGACTTGACTGCGTCATGATCTCGCGGTCCGTGACTTCGAGCCCTGCATCGGGCTCTGTGCTGACAGCTCAGAGCCCGGAGCCTGCTTCGGATTCTGTGTCTCCCTCTCTCTCTACCCCTCCCCCGCTCATGCTCTGCCTCTCACTCTCAAAAATGAATAAATGTTAAAAAAAATTTTTTTTAAAGATACATTATATGCTGCTGTATGGAAAAAGCTAAACATAAAGATGCCAGCTGTTCTCAAATTAATTTGTAGGCTTATTGTGTTCTCTATAAAACCCATGTTGAGGTGTGGGAGGGTTCTGAGGACTCAACAAAATAATCTAATTAATCTTAACATATAAATAGGAAAAGATACCATGTACACCTGAAACCAATATTATACTGTATGTTAAACTAACTGAAATTTAAATAAAAACTTGGGGAAAAAATGATATCAAAACAAATTCCTTATAAGAAGGCCAGTAAGAGAGAATTGGCCTTACACTGAAATATATTGCAAAGACCTTATAATTAAACTAATGGTACTGGTATAAGAATAAGTAGAAATTAAGGAAACAAAATAGTACAAAACAGATCACAGTGTTTACAAAATGTAGTATGTTTTATAGACAGTATTGTAAACAAGGAGAAAGAGATGATTATTTGATAATGATGCTAGAAAAACCATGTGTGGGATTTCTAGACTTGAAGAAAAAGGTTAACAAACATTTAAAGAAAACTATCTAGGTCTGGACCATAAGAGTCTCCTGAATTTCCCTTCTCCCATGAAGACACCGAATAACAACTCCACATAGAACAGTTCCCTCAGAGAAATCCAGAGACCAGCAGAGTGGCTCCTATACATCGGGACACTGCGAAAGTACCCACATCAAAGCGACCAGGAGGGGCGCCTGGGTGGCTCAGTCAGCTGAGCACTGGACTCTTGATTTCGGCTCAGATCATGATCTCACAGCTCGTGAGTTCGAGTTCTGCGTCCGCCTCTGCACTGACAGCGTGGAGCCTCCTTGTATTCCCTCTCTCTCTCTCTCTCTCTCTCTCTCTCTCTCTCTCTCCCTCTCTCTCTGCCCCTCCCCCGCTCACACTCTTTCTTGCTCAAAATAAATACATAAATAAACATTAAAAATATATAAACAAAGTGAGTAGGAAAGGCTGAGACCGCTCCTGCCATAAACCCTACCGCTGGCACACGACTATGGCGCTGGGAGGGAACAACACCTCTCCCAGCCTCTCCCTGAGGACCCAGAGGTTTACACAGCACATCCAGTGCCCCAGCTCCTAGGGCCGGCTCCCAGGGATGGGCCCCCAGATCGCCTAGCTCTGAAAACCAGCGGGGCTTGCACTCACAGTCCTGCAAGATGACAGCAAACAGAAGCAGTTACTAGTCAGATGTGCACTCACCTCAGCTGATCCACAGGGCTCGGTGTGGAGGGGGCATGCGGACATGCAAACCGTCCAGTCTCTCCCTGGAAGGAATTTGACTGCACACTTTACAAGCTGCTGCTTGAGGACCCTGCCTCCAGTTAGCACCCATCTACGTGCCGAACGCGGATCCGTCCCAGACCCCGAAACGGCCGGTGGGCACATCCCCCACTTCCCCTCTGGTTCACTCCAGCAGTGAAACCAAAGTGCCAGTTATCTCTCAGGAAGGAGTTGGTCCACACAGCTAGTGCCTCAACATTTACAGCCGTCAGCTGAGGGATGGGCCCCTAAATCGCCTACTTCTCCTAACCAACAGGGCTTGCATTCATTCACTAGTCCCAAAGGGATATTAGCCAAACAAAGAAGCGGTTTTTCAACAGGCGTAGGAGCATGTCCCATGACTCTACGCTTGGGCTTAACACAGAGGAAGCAAGGGAAAATGCCCACCTCCCAGTTCCTCCCTGGGAAGGACTTAACTACATACATTCCCAGCTGCTGTCTGAGCGTCCGTTACGAAACAGCCTGCATCTACTTGGGAACTACAGGCCTCCCCTTTGGTACACGGACAGTCTTGGCACACCCTCACCTTCTGGGAGCCGCTAAGAGAAAGGCTTGAGAGTAGACCGGGAGCTCAGACCAGGCTGATCGACTTCCAGAAGCCATCCCAGTAGCCAGGGAGAGGTGTTGCTTAACCCTGGTAACACTGTGTGTTGGATGCCACTGGACCTTGGGAAGATGTGGATTTAAAAAGTAGGGCTGATGTCCATTGCCTGATGTGTCGGGGGGGCCCTTTCGGTGACCATTGCTTGGCTGCCTCGGGCACTAACCAGCAGCCAGAGTTTCTATTTCATCAGAGGAAGTGAGGAGATTGTCAGCACAAAAAGCAGAGTCCTTGCGAAAGAGGCATGCCCTTCCACTTTTGCAATGATGGCGGCCGGCAAGCCAGTCATATAGCAACCTGATCGAATGCAGATTGCCGTTGGTCCCAATCTGATAAACTCTGTTGGGCCTTGGGTCTATGAATAAGGAGTAGTAAACAGACAGATCTGACTCTCAAACAGTGGCTCCAAAATCCAAGCACGAACTGAGCGCTGAGATCAGATGTCGGGAGACTTGTGGTCCATGGATGCTTCAGCTTTCGCTGATCATCAAAGGGACAGGGATTGGGGGATCATGCGCTCCAGAGTATAACGTCTACGATTTTTGCCAAGATGCCATCTGAGTCTCAGAACCATAAGGGAAGGGACGTAGGAAGGCAAATCTAAGTAAGAACTTCCTAGGGGCATTCAGAGATGGATGAGCCACACAGTCACCGGGCCTCGGCACAGAAGGCACAGGTGGTATAATAACCACATTTTCTAGCTTCTAAATTGATGCTTGACATTCGGGCTTTCCTGACCGGGGAAAGACCGCCCCTGTCAGCACTAGCTAATTCCTAGAGGCAATAGCCCCTACTCACCACCCACATGCTTTAGTAGTGCCTTACTCTTTGGGACAATATCCCCCATCCTAATCACCCCGGGGCCAGCCATTACATAACAGAGGTAGCCCCTACCCACTGAGCCTGCTGAAATTGTGTGAACCAGCCCAGTGCTAAACCTGCTTAGCCTTCTTACCCTGCCTTGCACACTCCTACCAACAAAAGCTGCAATAAAGCCACTTGCCCACAGTTCCCTTACTCTCTCTGCCTGTGACCAATAACGGTGCGTCCCTGGGTGGCCCTGCATGGCATGACATCCCCCTTCCTCTTAGAAACTACAAGTAAGAAACTATCTTTTCAATGGCAATTGTCTTCTGATCTGCCGACCTCACCGACCCTGCATAAAAAATAAACTCTAGGGGCGCTTGGATGGCTCAGTCAGTCAAGCGTCCGACTTCGGCTCAGGTTGTGATCTCGCGGTTTGTGAGCTCGAGTCCTGTGTCAACAGTCCTGTGCTGACAGCTCAGAGCCTGGAGCCTGCTTTTGATTCTGTGTCTCCCTCTCTCTCTGCCCCTCCCCTGCTCACGCTCTCTCTCAAAAAAACGAATAAACTTAAAAAATTTTTTCATTTTAAAATAAACTCTACATTTTAAAACAGTGGCTGATGGATAGACTGTCAGTCTTGGGGCTAACAAATTTTAATAGCTATATCTCAATGTTTTGAAAAGGCCACAGTGTCTAAGTGGCCCCACACTTGGACATAGACAAACTCACAAATGCAGAATTGAATTGATCCCCTCCCAATGCATCCGGTGCCTCGTGGGCTTGCTCTGGGAGGATCTGTATCTTGGGCAGAGCACAGGGGTATTAATCCACTCCCTGCACAGACCCCAGGACTGCCAGCCGCACGTGGAATTAGAAGCTACCTAAAATGGTTATTTTAAGCGACTGAAGTGGGGAGGGGGGCAGTCATTATACAGCAAAAGCTAACGGAAATACTGCCCGGCGCCCATGAGGTAGCACTCCCTCGACCTGCAGGTGGTGAGTTCCACCCAGACCTGCACCCCTTTCCTGCACCAGAGAACTGGGTGAGCCTGATGGCGACCACAGATGTGGCAGCAGTGGTGTCCAGCCCTAGGAAGCCACTGCATCATCAGGCCACTGCAGTGCACCCCATCCTGAGAATGATTATGAGTGCTGGCCCATTGAAAAGGGAAGCAAGGATCTTTGACTCACCATTACAGGTACGAGGGACTCGGAGGAAGCCTAGTCCATCAACCTTCCTTCTCTAGACACATAGGGAAGGACTAAAAGACAGGCATCACTGTATTGCTATTTTAAGTCCATTGGACATCACAGCCTATACACAAGATCAAAATGAGGCCACTTCCCCCTGAATTTAACATACCCGGTGGGTACCGGGCAGGGCAGTCTTCACCGCGCATGGGCACATTCTGCTCGAGTTCAATGATCACCCGCAGTAGACACACACACAGGCCAACGCTTGGGCGGGAGCCTGAGCTTATACATCACTCAGTGAATCACAAAGCCAGGCAGACCACGCCTACGACACACACACAAGGGGACTGGGCAAGGAGAGGAAAACACCCTGAATATCAAACCCTCTTTGGGGGAGAGACCAGAGCGAAGCCAGAAGAGATGAAGTACAAAGGGCAGAGTGGCTGACGACCCAGAGGAATTCTTACACAGGAGGCCTGGAGGGCAGCCTGCAAGCTGGGCAACGGGGGAAAAAGTGGTTAAAGTATCAGCCTGTGCTGGCTTTAAAGTCCCCATCCTGCATGCCCCACGTAGGCTAACACCGCCAGCTTTTACCAATGGGATACCTCACAGTCCGTAAAATAAGTCTTGACATCGTGTCTTGGAGACAAGGCATGCCCCAACCAGAACGTTGTAAAGGACAATCCCCCCCGGAGTTGGGACACTTATCCAGGACTCTCCTGGCTGTAGCGGCCTGTTCGCACCACAGGCACTCTTCACTTCGGTCCCTGACTCCAGGTTCCATGTTCCAGTGACTCCATCACTCTTGTCCTTGTCCTCTTTGCTCTTGCACTCTCTGATTCCCCCTGTATACTTGGCCTGCATCCACCTCACTGCCCCCACTTTGGACCACATTAAATCGGATTCCTGCCCTGTCTGAACCCTCAACCCACCTCCCGCACTGGCCAATCCTCGCCACCGAGGCTAGGTCCTGGCTGGGCCATCCGGTCCTCTCAAAGGACAAGGACCCAACCAGCTAGGATGGCCACATACGTAGCAACACAGAAACATGTTTTTGATCCAGTTAACTAAATACAGGACACAAATTATATCTGCAAATACATGACAAGGCACTAAGGGGAAATAACAGAATTTTTAATTCAATTTTTTTCTCTTATCATGGTTACATTATTATTGTTGTTCTAAACTCTATTATTAGTTCAAACTTTATGTGCCTTGTCCCCTCAACAATGGAGCCAACCATTATTGTTAATTACACCAAAAGATTTGCCTATATTATTTACTAGCTCCTTGGTCTCAGGATCAAGACTAGTAAAGAGGAACTCATTTAGATCCTTCTGACTAGAGAAGAAAAAAATGTAAATGCTCATCTTCACTTCAAGTTATTTGATACAATTTAAAGAGAAAGGACAGTGTTTACTATTGGCAAAGTAAAGTTACTATTCTGATTGCACAAATTGAAAAGTTTTATTTTCTTATTTAACTTTATAAAAAGTGGATGAAATATATTTTTTTAACTATCAAAGAATATAAAAGAAAAAAGAAGGTATTCACTGTGGGTTTAAAATCTTGAAAGACAATTACATGGGATATGAAGTGCTCAGAGTATGGGTAGAAATTTTCATGACTAAGAGAGTATATGATTTGCCCAAGATTACATGAATGACAAGAGATGGGACCAGACCCCTGGTCTCTGACTACCAGTAGACTTTCTACTCTCATCCAGCTAGGAAACTGGATGGAAGATGTGACATATAAGCCAGAGAAGAAGAAATTTTGATTTTTACTTTTTAAAAATATTTTTTCATGTTTACTTGAGAGACAGGGAGAGAGAGAGAGTGAGAGAGAGAGATGGAGGGAGTGCATGACCATAAGAGGGCAGAGAGAGAGGGAAAGAGATAATCCCAAGCAGGCCTGTCAGTGCAGAGCCCGATGCAGGGCTCGATCCCATGAACCATGAGACCGTGACCTGAGCTGAAATCAAGAGTCTGCCACTTAACCAACTGAGTCACCCAGTCTCCCCAGAAATTATGATTTTTAATTTGCCAACAGTTCAGTGTGGTCCAGGGATAATGTGGGTGACCTAAAATAAATATCGGTTGGGTTTCATTAATGGAAATATGGAGTCTACCCATTGCCCACCATGATTATCTACTCTCCCGTTCTGAGAATCTCTGATTCTCTCAAACTTTTGAGCTTCTCCCCGAAAAATTTCCAGGATGAATTAACTTGAATGCAAAAGATGTTAAAGTAGTATTGTAAGTTTCTAAAGACAATCTATATGATGAAACAGAATGACTCTAAATTAGGTTTATGAGAAATTATACTAAGTGTTAGAGAATTAGAAGACTAAAAACATGCTATATTTATGCAAAAAGGAACAGCTTCAATAGAAAAACTAGTGATTAGGAACTTTTCCTTAAGTCCAAAAGGGAAATAATGACATGATTTAGAGTACATTTAGTTGAGACACTTTAATCTATAGGGGAAAAAATCCAATGTCAATGTTTGTTTAAAGTGCTTCTCTTGCATGTACATTGCTTACAGTAGATGTTCAAGGAATACTTCTTAATGGATATTGTGTCTCCTCGCAGGTGTCCCCAGAAGCATCTTTCTTTATATGAAAGATTCTTTACCCATCCAGAGAAAAACCCCGCTAGCCTAAAAGTTGCTCAGTTAGGTAGAAGGGGGATGGGGATTGGGAATTTTGTATATAGATCACAAATTTATGTACATGAAACTTCCTGACCCTTAATAGATACTTAAAATTGTTTGTTTCCCTTCTTTTTACCAAGTCTTTCAGGGCATTCTCTTAGGTCAGAGTAGAAAATATCTAGTATTAGGTATAAATCTATGTTTACACAGCCATTAGGTTTTTTTTTAAATGAGATATAATTGACATACGATATATTAGTTTCATATATTAGTTTCAAGGGCACAACATATTGATTCAATAAACCATTAGTATTTAAATAAATACAATAACTGTGTTATTAAATGTTCTTTAGGTTTCCGGCAGCCTCCTAAAATCTACTATTCTAAATGGCTGGATGTAAACACAGTTGGTTAAACCTTAGGTTAGCTGGTTCTCTTCTGACATCTAGTGTTTCTGACTCATTACTGCAAAATACCTCAGTTCATTTTAAACTGCTGTTGGAAGAAAAATGTTACATAGAATAAAAACTTTATTCATTTTATTTTTTCAAGTTTATTTATTTTGTGAGAGAGAGAGCAAGTGAGCAGGGGTGGGGCTGAGAGGGAGAGTGAGAATCCCAAGCAGGCTCTGCACTGTCAGCACAGAGCTCGATGCGGGGCTCGAACTGATGAACCATGAGATCATGACCTGAACCGAAATCAAGAGCCAGACGCTTAACCAACTGAGCCACCCAAGTGCTCCCTCTTTATTCATTTTAGAAAGAAATTTGTTAAGTGGAGTAAAACTACAAAATAAATAGTAACACAGCTTCTGTTTGTTTTTTTTTTTTTAATGTTTATGTATTTATTTTTGAGAGAGACAGAGATAGAAAACGTGAGCAGGGAAGGGGAAGAGAAAAAGGGGGAGAGAGAATCTCAAGCAGACTATGTGCTGTCAGCACAGAGACTGACACAGGGCTTGAACGTAAGGACCGTGAGATCATGACCTGAGCCGAACTCAAGAGTCAGCTGCTTAACCGACTGAGCCACAGGTGCCCCACAAAGCTTCTGTTTATTTCTAAGAGGCAAAAGACTCTTCTCTTAGCTCTTCCCGTAAGAGAAAAGTGCTGCATTTTCTTGCTAGTCTGACAGGTAGGACAGAAAGACCCAGCACGTGCGTGGGCTCTCTTACTGAAGAGGACGCAGGGGGAATGAGAGAGGTGGCCCTTACCGCGGGCCTGTCACATGTCGGGTGCTGGGCTTGAACGCTTCACTGTGAGCTATCACTGTGTTTGTTTTTTTTTTTAATTTTTTTTTTTTGACGTTTATTTATTTTTGAGACAGGGAGAGACAGCATGAACAGGGGAGGGGCAGAGAGAGAGAGGGAGACACAGAATCTGAAGCAGGCTCCAGGCTCTGAGCGGTCAGCACAGAGCCCGACACGGGGCTCGAACTCACAGACCGCGAGATCATGACCTGAGCCAAAGTCGGATGCTTAACCGACTGAGCCACCCAGGCGCGCCATATCACTGTGCTTTTAGAAGCCACAGGACCGTCCTAACCACAGAAACTCAGCCTGACAGGGTACTGAGGATTTTCGTACTCTGTGGTGTGGAAATGGAGACAGCCAACAGCCAACGTGCCTTCATAAAACATCTCGTGTCAGGCCACATGTCACATAAACTTGTGGGCACTCAAAGACATCTGGCTGAATGGCAATGAGTGTTGGCCTGTTCCTTTGAGTCCAACATTCCCATTCCATCTGGGGTGTTTCACGTAGGTGAGAGGTTGGGAAATGCTGGAGGTAATGACCTGTCAGTTGTTCCCCCAAGGCCCTTAGACGCTGACGGCTGTAGGCTGGAGAAGGGTCCACTTTAGCGGTCTCTTACACATAGAAAGCAAGCCACACTTACCCGATCCTTCCTCCTTTTGTTCTTTCTTCCTTTTTCTTCTAACCTGCATGTTCCCCCACTCACACTTGGTCTTTCAGCCTCTGTTTCTTTCCCCCAACAGAGAAGTTTTGACACTCAGTGTGGCCCGCTGACCTGCTAATGCTTCTTTAGTGTTTACTTCTTTAAGCTGTTGTCACTGAGCCGCTACTGAGCCAGGCAGCATCAACTTTGGGCCCAGGCAAGTGGAACCCCTGCTCCAGACCTTGCCCATAAGGGCCCCCACTTTGGACAACACTTTGGACAACCTCCTCAAAGTTGTCCAGGCCCCTTTCTAGTGCCTGGAACTGGTCAGGGTGAAGTGCTCTCTGGGCTAGGTACCCCATACCTGGACCCGGTCATGTGTGGGTCTGGGTCACCGGAAGTACTACCTCAACATTTCATAAGTGCCCCACAGTGGTGACAAGCCAGCCATAGCAGAGCTACACGGTTAGGGCACTTTGAGCCCAGCCAGACCCGCCTGGGCCTGTACTCCCAGTTCTCCCCTTCAGGAAATGAGCGAAACCCCACTCATTCAAGGCAACGAGGTGCCCTGAGCAGCTTTCGGATTCATTCCTATGCGATTGTCCAGGTCCTGTGGCCAGACTTCAGTTCCAGGAGGGCCGCCTGGCAAGCACAATATTCCTTTCACAGGATTGCACGAGATTGGATGGCCAGAATGGTGTTGACATGTTAAGTGACTCTCATAATGGGCACAGGACAAGTTCAGGTGTGTGGTTATCGGAGATCTACTGATCCTTGGGCTTGAGCCATTTGTTTGGGCCTGTGTATTGGCCCTTACACATCCGTCTTCCAACTACAGTGTCACCTCTAGTTTACAGAATGCAAAGGCATTGGGTGGCAACACCCATCTCTTAGCCTCCATGTCTCCGGCCACTGGAACCCAAGATGGTCAGTCCACTCTTCCCAGGAGCTCCACATGATGGATCAGGCAGCCCTCTGGGGCAGCTATCTCTCTCCCCCTAGGGCTTTCCTAACATCAACAGGCATTTCTAATCCGTCCTGTCTTGCCTCCACTGATGTAGCAATGTCAGGCTGCCCTGGGTCAGTCTTACGTCAAGCTAGACAAGAAACAGACGTTCCTTGCCTGGATGGGACCGCTCTTCTCACTTGCCCTCGGGCCTCTTGCCAAGCCTCTGGCAGGCAGTAGTATGTGAAAGGCAGGGATATTGTCAACTCTGAAAGCGATCCCATCCTTGGAATACAGTGAGTCTAGCATAAAAAAAAAAAAAAAAAAAACCATGGAAAAATGGAAAACTGAATTTAAGTAAAAAAATAATGGTTTACATTTTCTTATATGTGTGCTCTTCATCAATGAAGCACAGTGAGAACCTTTGGGAGCAATTAGTAGCATTCACAGCGGAAGGAGGGATGATACAGCATGAGGAATGACACGGTCAGGATTTAGCGTGATTAGGGAACTTCAGAGACAAGGAGATTTCTATTTCAATACAAATGGGCTGGAAAGAACCCTGGCAGAACAGTCGCCACCTTTTTCTAGTGGTGAGAGACGTGGAATTAGCTAGAAATGGCACATCTGACAAGACTTACCAGAATCTTTTTGCTCACGGATAGAAACTAAATCTGCTACATTTCTCCTAAAACCCTGTGAGCTGACTAAATGTGTTATTCCCTCTCAACCCCTATATTCTGTTTGGATGTATTGCTCAAAGCTTACGGTTTACCTCAGTATCTTCAGATTATTGTCCTTATCTTTCTGAACCTAAAGTCATTCATAAGCTCCTACAACACCTTGCCCAATCACTCTGTTTCCCATGTTTCTACTCCAGCAGCAGCTCGGAAGGACTAAGGAGAACAGAGGCATAGACGCGGTCTGTCAAAAACAGTTCAGAATGTCCTGTCTTCTATTTTTGTTGTCCTCTAGGAATTCCGAAATTTCAGAGTTGGCGAGGGTGTACAGGACTGAGGGATGGAAGAGGGAAGTACAGATTGAGAAATAGATTACAATGTACCCCCAAAAAATGTTGGGCAGCTTTCAAATTATTTTCCATGGAAACAAAGTTTACTCACCAATAGTCATAAGTATTTACTGATGGCGTACTGTGTTAGACACTGTGAGAGAGAAAAAGTTCAAGACACAGGCTCAACTTTCAGGAGGTGTGCAGTGTAACTGTGGAGCTGAAAAGACAGAAGACGAAATATATGTATACACACACACTCACACCACACCCTCTCACATACACACTCTCTCACACACTAATACTTCCGAAACTCAAACAATGACCCCCAGTGAACTAGAGCTAAGATTTAAGAAGGGTCTTCACAAGGATAGGGTGGATGGTTGGTGGGGGGGGGCGGTACTTATCTCTACAATCAACAGGAAAAAAATAAAATATTTGGATTTTCAATACATTTATTTTGTTCTAAGTTTCACATAAAATCTTTTCCATGAAATACACTGTGATTTTTTTATCTGTCTCACTGATTAATTTTCAAATGTGATATAAATGTTCAAACACACTAAATGAAGAATCAGAACCAGTAACATTATAGAAAAGGAATCTCTGTGGCTTTCCATTATTGCCATGAGTAGCAAGTTATTGCAACAGTTTAATAGTGGAATTATCCCAAATTCCTGTGTTAACACATGGCAGGCTTTCAATCAAATATATAACTTTGCTGAAATGATGAAGAAATATTTCCAGTATAAACTGGACGGAACTGATAAATCAGTGCTTTATTCTCTTCCACGTCAGATTCAAAATGATGACTGTTTTTCCGAGCTGCAAGAAAAAGAGTGTTCATTTTTAAAAATTATAAAATCTTCAAAAGGCTACTTTATAACACGGTTTCCTATAATCAACATTAAGTGGGAAAATACTACCAAAAAAGGAGAAATATCTTACAAGAACTCCCCTACATAACACAGCATTGATTCACTACCTACCAAAAAAGAGCATCTGTATTCGCCCTGCACCAGATCCAGTGTGGGGCTCACTCTCCCACTGACTCAAACACTTACAAAGGGCCTACTGTGTGCAAGACTTGCTGCAGGGTCTGAGGACAGAAATATAAACAGGGCAAGGTCCTAGCACGCAAGAAGCCTAGTCTAGTAACCACACAGAATTGTATACTGTGATGTTTTCATGGTCTATCTTCTTGAGATGCTTCAAGAGTGAAGAGAATGGAGATGTTGGCAAAGCTGAGGCATATGGAGAAGTGAGAGGCAAGGCAGAAATGGGGATAACAAGGAGGAACACAGAAGTTGGCTGAAGTTTGGGGCGCCTGGGTGGCTCAGTCAGTTAAGCATTGGACTCTGGGTTTCAGCTCAGGCCATGATCTCACGGTTCATGAGTTAGAGCCCCACACTGGATTCTGCACAGAAAGCATGGAGCCTGCTTGGGATTCTCTCTCTCCCTCTCTCTCTGCCCCTCCCTGGCTCTCTCTCTCTCTCTCTCAAAATAAATAAACTTAAAAAAAATTTTTTTAATTAAAAAAAAAACCAAAGAAGGTAGCTGAAGTCTGGGGGTGCCTGGGTGGCTCAGTCGGTCAAGCTTCCGACTTCGGCTCAGGTCATGATCTCCTGGTTCGTGGGTTCGAGCCCTGCGTTGGACTCTGTGCTGACAGCTCAGAGCCTGGAGCCTGCTTTGGATTCTGTGTCTTCCTCTCTCGCTGCTCCTCCCCCACTCAAAGAAATGAATAAACGTTAACAAAAAAAATTTAAATAAAAAAAAAAGAAAAGTGAGCTGAAGTCTGAATGAGAAGCAGTGAAGGCTCAGACTTTCTCCTAAAGTCAAAATAAATATAGGCCTTGTGGCATTTTTAGAAAGAAGGATATTGGGAAATGAAGATAAAATAAACAGCTTTGCCACGTGATAATGCTGCAACAAACCGCCTACGCCGTTCTCATTTTCTCTGAATATGCGACAGGAAAATGTTACTTGGGATTAGCACTGCACAGGAGACAATTTTTTTTTTTTTTTTAAATTCGGAGTTTTTGTCATGAAACTACCCATTCAACTGAACATAATTCTAAACCGGAGAGAACTGAGGAGGTAAGTACTTTACTCATGAGTGTGGGCAGGAGGGCTGATAAAAACATAGGGCAGCTTGGAGACAGGGTGCAAACACAATGGGCTGGAGTTCACACCTCACCAGAGTATGCCGTGTCCCTTGCAAGTTGTGTTTGTAGCTCTGTCCCATAGCTGTGTCACTCAACTGGAACCTAAGCATCTACCACCAAATTCTCAGTTTTATCCGTAAATATAACAGCATGAAAATGCCTCTGTGTTTTCATCATGAAAAAGCCCATGAACTTTCTCCAATGTGCCAATGCCTGCAGACAGGCAGCCTTAAAATCACAGACTGATGAGTATATACTCAATTTATGTAATTTTCTTAGAAAAATGACATCTAATTCTCAGAGAATGTTAAAATTAAAGCATTATTCCCACAATGACGACTCACGGGGAAAACATTTTTTTAAAAAATCTTCAAGAAAGAAAGAAAAACAAAGAACTCAACAATCTTCATGCTGTTGTTCAAGAATTCAGCACATTTTTGGGGCGCCTGAGTGGCTCAGTCGCTTAAGCATCTGACTTCAGCTGAGGTCATAATCTTGCGGTTTGTAAGTTCGAGCACCACATCGGGCTCTCCGCTCTCAGTGCAGAGCCCGCTTCGGATCCTGTCTCCCTCTCTCTCTGCACCTCCCCCCCACCCAAGAAAAATAAACATTAAAAAAAAAAAAGTTAAGTGCACTTTAGATTGTATAATTAACTGAAATAACTGTCCTGATTTTATTTGAATGTCTAATATCTCAATTTCAGGGCTTTCCTATGATTTAATCTTTTTTAAAGTTCAACTTACAGAACATCTACAGAGCCAAGAGAGTATACTAAGTTCAGATGAGGGCAGTTTCCTCCAAAGCTACAGTAGACTAATAAAGTTATATACCCGCATATTACCTTCAGCAACAAAGAACTCTGCTAAATAAAACGCCGCCATCACAGCATTTGGAGCATGAGAAATACCTTCTAACTTCCCCCACTCGTAAGGTGCTTTCTCCGGATGCCACTGGACGCCGTATACTGGGTACCTGTACCCTGCATGAAGAACACAAACAAGAAAGTGAGGTGAGAATGCTCTAAGATGTTACTTACAATTATGTTTTACACCCTAGGTAAAACATTATTTTATAATTCACAGTGTCAGGGTAAAATTGCGCTCATTCTCTCAGAGACAAAAGAATTTCAGCTCAGAATGTGAACATTCACAGTACATTTCACTGGTTTTTCAACCTTTTACAATTTGTAGCATGATTTGCTAGGTAATCAGAGAAGAGTGAAATAGTTGAGCCTCTGAGTATAACCCAGTTAAACAGTCAGGTGCCCGCATGTGATTAGTGACACAAGTTTCTTCCACAATGGGCCTGTTTTCCCCCTACCTCATGCTGTGTTTTCATCTCCTCCCATAACGTAATCATATGAGAATGAACCATGCTGTGCATTTTTGGTGTCCTTTTACATAAGCCAGTTTGTCTCGGCCTAAACTATGTCTCTGTGGAAAGGTTCCTAACTTCATAATTGGTGTTTCAGAGGGATCATCAGAGGCCACCTGGAAAGTGACTTTGTGGACAGTTAGGAGGTTACCAAGGAGTCTAGGTAGAACGTGGTTAACACAGAAGTCGGCCAGGGCTAAGTTGGATGCAGGGGAGGTAACATTTTCAAGAGGCATTTGGGGAACAGAATGTTGCACACATTTTTTAGATGTGGAGAATGAGGGCAGGAAGTCAAGGACAACATCCGAGTTTCTAACCTGGGATGGTTTGGGAAATGCCAATGTTATCATTAAAGCAAAAAAACAGAGGACGGAAATAGTGTTAAGGAGAAGGTAACAGGTTCAGACTTCATACTAGGCTGACCAACCTTGCCCACAATTCCCCAGATACTGTTTGTAAACCCTTGGACCTCTGACCTCCCCCAAGAGCAAGCCAGCAAAGAGTCAAGCCAATCTTTGAATAATAAGAACTACATCCACTTTATTTTAGTTCATTCCACTCCAGGACCCTGGCCTCTCATGTGGCACAGCCTCACTGACTCAAAGACTGCCTACTGTTTCTGTAAGTTCTCATACATGTCCTTGCTTGCACATTATTTTGGCTTTGACTGCTCGTTTTCCTTAAAGTCTCATCATATGGAAATCCCTTCAAGTCTGATATAAATGCAGTTTCCTCTAGGGGCGCTTAGGTGGCTCAGTTGGTTAAGCATCCGACTTTGGCTCAGGTCATGATCTCACAGTTCATGGGTTCGAGCCCCGTGCCAGGTTCTGTGTTGACAGCTCAGAACCTGGAGTCTGCTTTGGATTCTGTCTCCTTCTCTCTGCCCGCCACCCCCCCCCCCCACTTGTGCTCTGTCTCTCAAAAATAAATGTAAAAAATTAAAAAAAAAAAAAAAAAGTATTCCAAGACGCCTGGGTGGCTCAGTTGGTTAAGCCTCCAGCTCTTGATTTTGGCTCAGGTCATTCACAGTTCATAGGTTCAAGCCCTGCATTGACAGCACGGATCCTGCTTGGGATTCTCTGTCTCCCTCTCTCTCTCTGACCCGATCCCCCAACCCCTTCAAAGGTAAATAAATTAAACATGAAAACAAGAAAGTACTCCATTTAACTCCCAGGGGTTTCGGCGTGAGTATCCCTACGGTCACTTCATCAATATACTGGTATCCCCCACTTGCCAGAAGTCCACGTGTGCCACTTCACGGTTATGAGAGACTTACGTCAGTACAGCAATGGCGTTTCTTCATGAAAGTAAAAGTCCTCCTCGGATTTCTTTCACTTAGCGGAAATAGGTTCTAATGCAAGTCCCTCATAAAACCAAGGTGGCTTTAATGCGAACTTTTGGAATGTGGGGGGATACTCTTTGCTTTGTGCCATTTTGGTTTAAGAGTTTCATACGAAGGTTCTACTTTGGGATAGTGGGGTATACTTGTGTTTAGGAAGATGTTTTTCTGAATGTGAATCATATTTTTTGTTGTTGTCTGCGGGAGAATCTATCATGGTGCTTAATCTACAACACTGCTAAAAACAGAAGTCATTTTCTCCATTTCTATCTTTAGCTACCCTCCCCTTACTCTTTATTTTCCATTTCCCTGACCCCATTCTCGAAGAGGACCCAGGTAAATCACAACTCATTTGGAAAAAGTCAGTTTCCAAAAATGCCCTAGCTCCTATCTTCACACCCCAAAGTAACATGATTTTATAATACATAAAAGAACTATAAAATGAAAATTAATATATAGAAACATAAGGTTTGTATGTGCCATGATATATACCTTCCATGGTTGAAATAAACTCAGTCTTGCCATCTGTATTTGTAGTTAACACATTGAAAAACTTCTTTAACTTTTCATTCATCGTAAAATTCTAGAGTATAAAAATAAAACAAAATAATTACTTCTGTAGTTAATCTAAATGCATTAATTTCATTGTTAATTAATGTGATACCGTCATGGAGAGGCTCCACTTGTGGAAATTTGCAGTTAGAGGTTCCAGTGATAATGACATCAACAAGTCAGCAGGAAAATTCTGGAACATTCTGCTCTGGAATGCACCTGAAATAATTTAAGCACAAGAGAAATGATTTAAACACAGGCAAAATAAAATCCACCAAAGTCACTGATCTAACAGCCAAAAAGAGGCCATTATTAAGACATAATCAAGATGCCTAGTTGATAAGCAAAACACATCATTTCCACATATGTTTTCTGGACAAGCACAAAATGAGTTTAACACACAAATTCAAATATGTTCTATAATCAAGTATTTTTCTTACAGAATTGTAACATGAATAACTAAAATCCTTCCAATATTATCATTATCAGGCTGGCCATAGAGTAAGCAGAGAATTTTAACTTGAGTTATCTTGAAATCAGGTA
The DNA here is from genome assembly GCF_027475565.1 of Acinonyx jubatus. Taxonomy (NCBI): domain Eukaryota; kingdom Metazoa; phylum Chordata; class Mammalia; order Carnivora; family Felidae; genus Acinonyx; species Acinonyx jubatus. The sequence goes on along the minus strand of NC_069394.1, from coordinate 68,545,267 downwards.
CAGTTTACCACACTAACATATTTTTGTTTTCTCAGGAAACGATCCAGAACTTTCAACATATTTTTAAAGGTATCTGGACTTTAAAAGGTTTAAAAATACCAACAATGTAGGGGTGCCTGGGTGGCTTAGTCGGTTAAGCATCTGACTCTTGATTTCAGCTCAGGTCATGATCTCGAGGTTCATGGGTTCGAGTCCCATATCAGGCTCCACGCTGATAGTGCAGAGCCTGCTTGGGACACTCTCTCTCTCTCTCTCTCTCTCTCTCTGCCTCTCCACCATTTGCTCTCTCTCTCTCAAAATAAATAAACTAAAAAAAAAAAAAAAAAAAAAAAGAACACCAACAACGTAGAAAAGAACATTGACCAGGCCAAGGAATCTCTACTCAGTAAAGAGATCAGAAAAGAGCAGTTTACCTCACACCAGGCTCTGGAGTCTGATGCATAAACTCAAACACCAGCAAAAGGATAAAAAAGTTCTGATGATATGCAAGGCCCTGACGCCAGCTCTCCCTAAATGAAGCCTCTCACTCAGCATGCTAATGGCTTCCATAAGAATCCCTGCACCTCAGATAATAAAAATGCACTCATGTAAGGCACTCTTCATTTTTTTTATAAACTGGGTTCTCACCACACAGATCCAAAATAGATTGACCTAATACATGTGCTTCCCACAGAGCTCTTACGATGACTAAGTGAGATAATGTGAGAAAGAACTTTGAAAAATATAGAATATTCGATGGGTTCTATGTATAAAACTACTGCTTTCCATCCAAAATCCTTACGAGAACAAGATAGTGGACGGCACTCAACTCTGAGGCTCCAGAGATCAGATAACCTACAAGAATCATTATGTAGTTACACAGAGTGGTATGACAAAGAATTTGCCTGGTTCTGTGCCCTGAGTTCCTGACAGCTTCTAAAACTCTCAGAATTTCCTGAGAAATAGGAGAGTCTTCGTAATGCTAATGAGGTGACTCCTGGTGGGGCCCTAGGCAGCTTCAAGAGGAGGCTGGTCATCAGAAAGGTCAATCACATGACTAGAGTAGGTTAGGACTTTGAACCAGCCTGACTTCCAGGGACGGGAAGGGAGACTGGAGATTGAGTACAGTCACACAGCCCACGATTTAATCAATGTTGCCTTCGCAATGAAACCCCAGGAAAAAATTCCTGACATGCCAGGAGGGTGATGTGACTCAACAGGGAGAGGACACAGAGGTTCTGCACTCCCTCCCCAGATGTCACGTTGTGTGTATCCTTTATAATAAAAGTTAGTGCAGACACAGCACCTTCCTGAGTTCTGAGAGTCATTCTAGTGAATTACTGAACCTCAGGAAGGGTCATGGAAATCCTCAAAATTGTGGCCAGTTGGCGAGTAGTGTGGGTGGCCTTGCGGATGTGACTTAGGGCTGGTGTATCTTGAAATAAGGGCAGTCTAGCTGGGGAGATAACCTTTAACTGGAGGCTGAGCTAACTCCGGGTGGTCAGTACCAGAATCGAATTGCAGTACACCACAGCTGGGATTCAAACAGAGTACACGGCCAAGGGAACAGTGCTGTACTGTAATAGTTAGAGCTAACATTTACGAGACTTGTATTGAAAGCGTTTCACACAGTACCTGGAAAGCAGCGTCTTGTTCAATCCTCACAAACAACCATAAGAGGAAAACCCTTAAAATCAGGAAATGAAAGCCGAGAGAGGTTAAGCCATGCCTCAAGGCAAACGCGACAAAGTAGGACTCAAACCCAGGTCCGACCTCAGAGGTCTTAATCACACACGGTCCCAGGAGCACTACAGGCAATGAGGGCTCCTCCAGCCATCTTCACAGCTCAGTACAAAAGCGATCATCCACATCGTCAGCTTGTGTAAATCATTTAAGAATCAGTAAACATCATGAGCATTTCCGACGTGGATATGTGCTACTTACGAATCCTGCCCAGGTAATATATATCTTTTAAAGGCTGGAAAAGACAGTGCTCACCTTTGGTGAAGTTGAGCGGCATCGTAACTCCTTCCGTTTTCGTGAGCGTTAATAAGCACTCCCCACTAATCAGATACGAAAGCTCTTCAAATCCAAGGCATGTGCCCCACACAGGAAAATAGTCTCCATCATCGAAACTCTTTACAGAGTGGAAGAGAAAACTAAGCTTATTCAACTTTTCGAAACAAAAATTATACATTTGGTTTGTCATGATGAGACAGGCACGTCATGCATGCTTTCCAGGATCCATAAGTAGGCTACCACTTCATCTTTCCTCAGACCAAGCTCCTATATAATAATTCAGGTTGAGTCAAACTATCTAACCTCAGCTGCGCTGGGAAAAAGACTGACATCTGCCAGGCGGCTACTAACCGACACAAGTAACAATCAGAGACTGCAACCACCAAAGGTAATGCTAGATAAACGCCCATTTATACATCTTCTACAAATCTTGTTGCTTTGGATGATCGTCTGGTTGGAACACGCTGTGAAGTCCTTCCTCCATTATCTAAGCATTTATAGTAATAGCTGCATGATTTAAATCAGATTGAAATCAGGGGAAAGCTACAATCTGGAAGGAAAGGAATGAATGGTCAGTTAAGAATAAGGCCAAGCAAAAGTGAAATAAATTTGCATAAAGTGAAAGTTGTCAACTAACGAAGTACAAATGTATTGAGCTTCTTCAAAAGGAGTCACAACAACTAGCATGGATGGGGAGAAAGTCTTCCAGCAACTCAATTTTTTTTGGCTAAGCAATGATTAAACCCATATGTACTGATATTACCAACATGAGTTTTGCAACTTTTCTAAAAGCAGTGATTTTCCTGCATACATTGTAAAATACAACCTAACAGTCACTCATTTTAAGTGAGGAATTTGTTAAGGTTTCCCTTTTTTTTTTTTTTTCCTGTTCCTCGCTAAGAAAAATACAGATTTACATTAATTCCTATACTTTCCATCCCAAGGTAGGATTTCTAACACTTTATACGCAGGTCTGGCAAATTTTATTTTTAGAAGTTAGAGTTGCATACATCAAGTTGAAGGGTCATACTGCATCTATAGTAAACACAAAAGAGGGTTTAACTGCTCTGTGTCCATAAGTACCAAATTAATTTCTCGGCTAAATGTTAAGTCCTTGCTTGCTGGGACCACGTCTTTTATTTTTTGTGGATCCTCCACAAAGCCTAGCAGAACAAACGACACGGAGTAGCAGTGAACAGATCTAACAGACTTCGCTTCTCAAGGCTTCTTCAGGGAGGGCTTTGTGGATCCCAGGAGCTGTAGCTAAATCAGTTCAAGGTGGCTGAGCTATTTTCCTTTGCTTTGAAATCTTCAGGTAGCTAATTACATTTTAAAAAGTAGACTTTCAGGGGGCACGTGGGTGGCTCAGTCAGTTAAGCATCTGACTCTTGATTTTGGCTTAGGTCATGATCTCATGGTTCGTGAGTTCAAAACTGCACATCAGGCTCTGCACTGACAGTGCAAAGCCTGCTTGGGATTGTGTCTCCATCTCTGCCCCTCCCCTGCTTGCTCTCTATCTTTCTCGCAAAATAAATAAAAGTAAACTTTACAAAAAAAGTAGACTTTTGGATCGTACGGATTATGTGTTTCCTTTTTTTTTAATTGAACAAGCTAGTTACATGAGTCCCCGTACGCAAAAGGAAAAATGACTACTTTATAATGTCCATATGTATTTCCCAAATGCATTTTAAATCACTCACATTACAAAATGTCCACTTTGTTCACTTTTTTAAAAAAATATCCACTGAGTATGTACTAAGTACAGGGTAGCATGTGATATGAAATGAGGAACGCCTCAAAAGGTGTTAGAACTGTGAAATCTGAAGAGACATAAGTAGCTAACCTCAACATAGTCTGTCTTCTGAAATATAAGCTCCTGAAGGTCACAGATCCTGTCATATTACAGAGTTGGAGCTAAGTAAATGTTTGAACTATTCTACAACAAAACTCTCTAAAAGTTAAGAGGGAGTGGGACACCACTCCAATTGGAGTTGGCAAAGCAACTTCTACAGAAGGGGAGTAGCACCTTAGTCTGGAAACACAGCCAAACTGTGCACTGGGGATAGAATGGAAAGAAACAGACTAAACCAATTTAAAAGTAAGAGGACACAGGGCGCCTGGGTGGCTCAGTCAGTTAAGTTTCTGACTTCAGCTCAGGTCATGACCTCAAGGTTCCTGAGTTCGAGCCCCGCATTGGGCTCTCTGCTGTCAGCATGGAGTCTGCTTAGAATCTCTGTCCCCCTCTCTGCCTCTCTCTCTCTCTTAAAAATGAATAAAACATTAAAAAAAATTTTTTTTAAGTAGGAGGACACAGAACATATTCTAGGAATACCAACCTGGCTCCAATTATGTACATAAGGAAAAGCTGGAAAAGTGGGGCTGTGGACACACTACATGTCTTGACCCAAAGACTATGATAGGCTACAGATTACCTAGCCTAACCATTAAAGTCTTTAAGCAAGTATCTCGGATGCTAAAGGCAGTTCTTTTAGGGAAATGTTTAAGGGCCGGGGGAGATACCAGGGCCAGCAAGATTATAGTTCAGGAGAGAAACAGTAAAGATCTGAAGTATGGTGCAAAGGTGGGCTCAATGTGAGACATCAGAAAGGAATCAAGAGGCTTTGGTGCCTGGTGACACTGTGAAGTCTAAGGTAACCGCTCAAGGTCAAATAGGACGGAGAGGAGCTTTCAAGAGGAGATGACAATTAGTAACATACGAACAATGCCTGGTTCACAAGACACAAAACAGCTTACTAAGCCCACATAAGGACCTGGATCATATTAATGAGCACCGACATAGAGGGCCGGTCTGCGAGACTCTGGTTCCCTGGGCCGGCCAGAACTAAAAGAAGAACACAGAAAACAGGTGACAGCTGCCACGAACTTTGGAGCTGGCAGCTCCAAAGGTAAAGCGGGACGAGCCAGGGAAATTGTGAAGGAAGTACCACCACAAGATTAAAAAAGCATTATCCTCACGGAAAATTACAAAAACCCATCTGGTATAATAAAAGATGAACGATATCTACCTGTATGGCCAAGTCGTAAAATTTTTTGGCTGCGAGGGCGTAACCTGACTTCTTGAGATTCGCACTTCCTCCAGGGAAAAGGATCCTGAAACGACATAAAAGTGGGTGCATTTCAACCTCACGCCCCACTGAAAATAAACTCTTTTTACTTTAAAACAAATTTTGCCTTAGGGCACCTGGGTGGTTCAGTTGGTTAAGTGTCCAACTTTGGCTCAGGTCATGATCTCGTGGTTCAGGCCCTTTGTCGGTTCCGGATTCTGTGTCTCTCTCTTTCTCTGCCCCTCCCCCGCTCGCACTCTCTCTGTCTCTCTGTCTGTCTCTCTCTCTCAAAAATAAACATTAAAAAAAATTTTAAATAAATTTTGCCTTACCACATAAGTAACAGTATCATTAATGAAAGAAACTACAGCAAAAAGATAAAATATTTACACTCCCACACATTCACAAACTGCCATAGTTAATACTTTTGTGCATATTCTCCTGCAATTTCTTCAATAAACAAGTTTACTTTTGAGATAGAGTATAGACAAATTAAGGATAAATAGGCAGGGGAGGGGAGGAAAGTATACAAAACTAGAAATCAAGTCGAGATAAAATTCCAGGCACAGCTAGGTTTAAATTCAGGGGATCAGTGATGGCAAAATCAAATGCAGGCCCATGATTGTGAATTGGTTTTGGCTCATAGAGAATTACTTTTAATCCTAAAGAACAAACTGGTCATAAAAATATACATGGGCTAGAAGCAAATATCCATGAGAATTTAATTTTTTTTTCATTTTTTTTAAGTTTATTTATTTTGAGAGGGAGAGAAAGAGAGTGAGCAAGCAGGGGAGGAGCAGAGAGAAAGGCAGAGAGAAAGTCCCAAGCAGACTCCATGCCTCAGCACAGAGCCCGAGGCAGAGTTCAAACTCATGAACCGTGAGATCATGTCCCGAGCTGAAGTCGGACGCTCAAACAACTGAGCCATTCAGGAGCCCCTCGAACTACCTTCTGAAAGATAACCAATTCCGTTCCCCAGACTTAGAACTTCTAAATCCCCTGAGCAGGCAGTATGCCATGCCATTCAAAGTGACTTCAAAACATTAAAGACAAGCATTAAAGGAACAAAGATTATGTGACACTTAAAAAAAAAAAAAAGACCTAAATGTATCTACTATGTAGCATTTATTTCTTAGGCCACTTTCGGTCTGCAGTACTTTTTCAACTCTCAACAAAACGATTCCTGAAACGGAATTCAGAAAACTACCATTACACCACTATAAGATAGTTACATTGAAACATATATACTTATGTGTATTTTTGCAAAAGTAGAGGACATCCACCTCATTCCCTATTATCAAATCAATGCTTCAACTTACCCATTAATAGACCGGAAAAGCCTTTCATACTCTTCTTTGGTAAGATCAGGTCTGAAAACAACAAAAACAATCATAAAACATCCATTTCCAAAACTTAAAGAAAAAAGACTGAAAATAAAGCCCCCACATTAATGAACAAAAAAAAAAGAAAGAAAAATAATTCTTAAATGCTAGGCAATATCTCTCTCCCTTCCTAGAGATATTTTTTCAAACTACATGAAAATCACATACTGTAAGTATATCCTGTGTTGCTAATCAAACAAGTAAATGTGTTTCCATGTGGTCTCAATATAACTTAATATTGTGAAGTGTGTGTTAGTATGTAAAACTTTAAAGACCAAGAGATTTGGGCACCAGTAATTTCTCTGTTAGCTGGAAACTATCAACACACGTAAGGATACTCAGTAGTTTTATATAAAGACTAAATAAAAAGATTTATGAATATGCCTACCTTAACTACAGGCAGTTTGGGCAGATAAAAAACAACACATATAAATGTCAAGTCCCTTCTTCATCCCACCCCCACCACTAACTGCAAAGATCTGGAGACCACTGTGTTTTCAAAAGTCAGAAGAGTTCCGATCTAGGGACAGACTACATGCACACCACTGTAGACCGGTGCAATTTGCCCAGGTAATTATTCTGAAGCTCCCTTCATCAGACCCCGCTTAAGGGCTCCTAACATCACCACGTTATTGACGATTTTACCCCCTTCTCCAGAAAAAAGTGATGGGATTAATCTGTGAAAATTTAGTTAGGTCATAGTAAAATGGGTTTTGCTCTTCCGAAAGTTCACAAAATGCAAGAATAAGAGAAGAGAGCATCGTGATTACGAAACTCCTGCAACAGCTTTCCTACGTTAAGCAGTCTTCTGGTTCTGTAAGAGAATAACAAGACGTAACGCCCTCTCCGTCAGCCACAAAAGTGGGTTTCTGATCAAATGTCAACCACAGTCCATTTCTGCCCCAGGGAAAGTTTAAGGAAGAGTTAGAACACCTCTCCCACTATTAAACACACTTATGATGCCCAGAACTTGGCTGTGCTTTGTTGTGCTGGGTTTTCCTCAAAGTCTAAATGAGCCTTGCCAGTCCGGGTCTCTTTAGAAGTTCATAATAATCGTCCTCCCAGCAGAGAGCTACAAAGCGGTGGGTGATATTAATGGTGACTAACATTATCTTAGATGAAGGGTACATGGGCAAGTGGCCCTGACTCGGGAAGCGACAGGGAGATGGAATGTGAGTCCGCATTCCCAGCACCCTGCCAGTCTAACCTCCCCAGACCGTGCCAATGACAAGGGAAGCAAACAGTCAGGACCCAGAATCTTCCCCGTGGATGTTGAAACCAGGACAGACAATCCTCACAGGAATGGATTTAGATCACTCAGCTACATTCCAGGGACTTCTACCAACTAGCCATGCATGCTGGTTTCAGTCATTTCATTAATTCTAAATAAATGGCTCCCATATTGTGCATGGCTGAATTTTTGGACCCAGGTAATCGCTTTTAAGGGGCTTAATTGTTGGGGGAAGGAGGGGAAGAAGTGTCATGAACTCAAGTGCCTCAGAGACCAGACAGCAAAAACAGGCCAGGTCATATTCTCTGAATATAGATGTTGCTTGCATGTTGTGATACGTTCTAGAAACGAAAGACCTTCTCAATAGGATATGAACTAGTTTGCTCTCTCGTTAACTAAAAGAAAACGGCTTAAGCCTGAAAATGATGGTGGATGACACAGTTTCAGTGGCACAAAGAGGAGTGACAGGCCTTGTTGCCAACGTTGTTTTATTTGAAGTCAGCTCCATACCATTATCTTGCCGGGGGGAGAGAAGAAGGTCAGAAATTCAGACTTTCACGAAGGCTTCTGACTTGTAAGTGTTTAAAAATGTTATAAAACGCTGTGTGAACAAAACAAATTTTTAAATCAAAAGGGGCCAATGCTACCCTTCAGGAGGACGCCGATCGTGGGTTCCACCAGTGGGGATTTAGCATAACCTCAGGGCACCAGGCACCTGAGAAGGCAGAAGGACAACAAAGACAAACCCCTTTGCCTATTCTGGAATTTTCCTTGGGTCTCCCATCCTCCTCCTTATCCCTTCTAAGCCACGGAAGTTGACCCCCAGCATCCCAAATGTGGAAATAAATTCAACCATATCAGTGTGGCCACTTCAGTCCCATTCTACATTAGGCAATCGTCTGTAGGTCACTCTGGAAATTTAGCTGCCATGAATCACATTGCTTTCGTAGGACTCCATGATTCTAATTGCGAGTGATACACCTTAAAATGAACTTTGGGAACCCAACCTGGAAATTAACCTATGTGCTGACAGTTACACTTTCAGTGACTCCGTCATAAATGCCAGTATTCTGTTCCCAGTCATCAGGTTTCAAAAGTTCCTCAGTTTCAAAACTTCCCCAAGTTTCAAAACTTGCCCCGTTTCAAAACTGGTCATTCTTGACTATTCCTCCCTGTGCCCTTTCATCCTATTAGTCATCAAATCTTGTTGATAATTTTAGAGAACGTTTACCCATCAGTCCTACAGCAAGCACTGCTCTAAGCCAAGCCTGCATCACTTCACACACAGACTACCTCAACGGTCTCTGAACTTGTCTACCTGCCTCCTGTCTCTCCTGCCTCCCATCCAGGTGATCAGCACTAATGTCCTAAAAAAAAACACTTGCAGAGAAAGCTTCGGTGATGAAAACGTTGAAACTCTGTTCTGAAGACTCTCTAAAGCCTCCTCGGCTCTAAAACTCTGGTGTTGGGGCGCCTGGGTGGCTCAGTCAGTTAAGCAGCCGACTTCATCTCAGGTCAGGATCTCGCAGTTCGTGAGTTCGAGCCCCGTATCGGGCTCGGTGCTGCCAGCTCAGAGCCTGGAGCCTGCTTCGGATTCTGTGTCTCCCTCTCTCTCTCTGCCACACCCTGCCCCCTGCTTGCTCGCTGTCTCTCAAAAAAATGAGTAAACGTTAAAAAAAAAAAAAAACTTAAACTCTGGTATTATCTAGGTTCCAAATAAGATCTCACTTGAAAAAATTAGATCTGCTACTAAAAACTGAAAGACAGGGGCGCCTGGCTGGCTCAGTCAGTGAAGCGTCCGACTTCAGCTCAGGTCATGATCTCACAGTCTGTGAGTTCGAGCCCCACGTCAGGCTCTGTGCTGAAAGCTCAGAGCCTGGAACCTGCTTTGGATTCTGTGTCTGCCCCTCCCCTGCTCATGTTCTGTCTCTCTCTGTCTCAAAAATAAATAAAAACATTAAAAATTAAAAAAAATAAAAATAAAAATAATAAAAACTGAAAGACAAGTACCAAAAGCGAAAGGGGTAAGAGGCACTTAAATGTAAAAGGTCAAGCAAGAAGATGACCCTCATGAAGCTAAACATAAAGCCACGTTGTGGTACAACTCTCTCAGCTGTAATGCTTGCATTTTGATTATTAGTGTTTTATTTGAAGAGTAGCTTTCTTTGTTACAACTTTTTAACATAAAATTAATGACAAAAACAGGCTGCCCAAAGCAAACAGCTGTGTTTTATGCGTGAAGTCGCTTATGATGGATAGGTAAGAGTGCCAAAAGATTGTAAAATACACTAATTTGGGGTGAAAAAATATTATAGATACTTATAAGGCTTTGTTAAAAAATTCAGTTCTTTCCAAATCAAAATATGACATAAGTCATTTTAGTCTTACTAGGCCATCATATCACCGAAGGTAACGTAGCTCCTTTAGAACTGTAATAATTATGGGGCACCTGGGTGGCTCAGTTGGTTAAGCGACCGACTTCGGCTCAGGAAATGATCTCGCGGTCCGTGAGTTCGAGCCCCGCGTCAGGCTCTGTGCTGACGGCTCGGAGCCTGGAGCCTGTTTCAGATTCTGTGTCTCCCTCTCTCTCTGACCCTCCCCCGTTCATGCTCTGTATCTCTCTGTCTCAAAAATAAGTAAACGTTAAAAAAAAAAAATTAAAAAAAACTGTAATAATTGTAATTTATACTGAATAATTGTAATTTATATTGTAATTTATGCTGTATTAGTCATTCACAAACCTTAAAACAGAGTGTGAAGGTATTTTAAAAGTCATCTTCTAAAACCCTCTTTTATTCCCCAAGTGTTCCCATATCTTAATATGATGGAATAAAGCTGGTTAAGTTTTAGATCCTTTCACTCCATTACTTTCCAAATACCACCTTTTCCGGAGTATAGGAAACTGTCATTTTGTTCTTTACCGAATGCATATGACAGACTTCTAATAGCTTGGTAAATACAGCTTTATTCACACTTTAAACAATTTAATGAGAGACCCTAAGCATTAGATTTGTGGCAAAAATCAGGTGCAACGTTGCCACATTTAAATGATGCAATCATAGCAAAGGAAACATGAATTTTTGAGATAGACGATAATTCGCAATAAAGCAGGAGGTTTTTATTTGTATGGTGTAAAAATATTGGATCATACCTTATTGGTACTACTCTTGCACCTGCAGACTCCAGATATTTTACATAGGATGCAGCAATATAGTATTTTCCCAGGCTTTTCATTTCCTTACTGCACGTTTGCATTAATACCCCTAAATTACAAAAAGAAAAAGAGAAAGAAAGGGTGGGGGAGAAAACAGTTTTAGTTTCAAGCAATTTCCTCTTTTTCTTACTCAGAAACGGAAGCACATCAGAGTAAAGACACCACTACCTTACTTGTTTAATTACCAGAATGAAACACCAAGCTTCCTCTATAAGTGCATCCATAAACTTTGAGAAAAGAGCAAGAGGAGGCTGATAGGAGTTTCAAGTAGCAGCCTCTTTCTCACCTCAATTAGGGAGACCAAAGGAGCCCCAAAGCAGGTTTACAATAGCACCAGCCTCCTTCACACAACCCAGAATCAATCTCACATCCTTAAATCTAGAAGGAGGCCCCTCCCCTCCCATACACACTCAAAGACACATTGTTTCCTTGACAATAAAGCAGTGGAAATATACCTTCTTTCCACATAGCTCCAGAATCAGCAACACTATGGTAATCTAAGCAACCAACATCTTGGCTGATTATAATACCTTCTTAAAAAGCCTGTCTGTATCCCTTCTTAAACAACCCGCAACAACTCCAACCTATTCTCCACGTGGAAAGAGATCTGATCGTATCACCATTCAGTCATCCATTTCTTCATTCGGTACGTTACTGGGTCATAATATTTACCAGGCACTGAACTAGGTGCTGGGGACACATGAATGAACAAAACACAAATCCCTCCCTTGTGGACTTTAATCCTAGTGTGCGGGAGGGAGAGAAGAGAAGACAAATAACTAACAAGATAAAAAGTTATAATATAAAGTCTGATGGCTGGTGGTAAATGCTAAGGAGAAAAAGTAGAGCAGAGTAAGAAGGTGTGTGTTGGAGGGGCGCCTGGGTGGCGCAGTCGGTTAAGCGTCCGACTTCAGCCAGGTCACGATCTCGCGGTCCGGGAGTTCGAGCCCCGCGTCAGGCTCTGGGCTTGATGGCTCAGAGCCTGGAGCCTGTTTCCGGTTCTGTGTCTCCCTCTCTCTCTGCCCCTCCCCCGTTCATGCTCTGTCTCTCTCTGTCGCAAAAATCAATAAATGTTGAAAAAAAAATTTTTTTTTAAATAAAAAAAAAAAAAAAGAAGGTGTGTGTTGGAGAGGGGGAGGAGTTGGTCCCATCTATCCAGAGGTCCCATCTAGCCGGTCTCTTACATATGATGGCCAGGTAAATCCTCCCTGAGGATCCTCCCTTTCTGAGAAGGCAGAACATGACATTTGAGCCGCGGCTTCAGAGAGATGAGGGAGAAAACCATAGGCAAATATCTGGAAGAAAAGGGATCCAGGGTGTGGGAATAGCACGTGCAAAGGCCCTGAGTCCAGTGGGCGCCTATCACATCGCAAGGAGTCCGTATGATTAGAGCCCTGTTTAAGTTTCCCCCTGTTTAAGTCACTGGGTCCCTAAACTTTCATCCACTCTATAAGACCCTGTGCGCTCTGCCCCACCTCCCCCCCAGGCGGCCTCTTATCACTGAAACCTCAGCCCCAGAAAGGTACTGGCATCCAGTACACAGCAAAACATGTCTGTTTGGACAACACAGCATCACTCGCTGCTTCACCACCTGGAATACCTTCACGGTCTCTGTGGGCCACCTGACTGGAAGGGCTCCCTGTATCAATCACTCCTGTATTCCCAGCTTCTCACAAAAAGTTGTCAGGCACTCAGTTAACATGTGCCCGATACCAGAATGTGTTCGCTAGGACTGTCCTCCTTGTTGTGGACAGGCAGGATTATTTCCACTGAGGAAAATGAACTGTGGTAGGGAAAGAATTCGGGGGTGTCATCGGAAATGGGAGAATAGAACGGTACAAGGCAGGCAAGGTGAGGTGCCATAAAAAAGGGTCTGGGACAGGTGAACACAAGTACCAAGAAGGGGAAATGTATATTAGAACAGGTAAGTTCCACCGTCTTCTCCCCTGCCCTGCCCTTTACCCACATATTCACTTTTCCCATCTATGGGGGGAAGCTCAGGTCGTACGTAAGTCCCTCAACATGTAAGTCCCCCCAAATTCCACCCATACTTTAAGACCATCTCACAACGTTTGTGATTTCCTCGTCTTTGAATCCTTTGCACTTCCGCATTCAATGCCTTGCACACAGTAAGGTGCTCAGTTATTTTGTCTTAATTCATGTGACCAAAAGCAGACTCGCCCTTTTTTCTATATTTAACCCTGAATTACCACTGTTTCTAGGAGAGGGAAAAGAGTCTCCCTCTTTTTCCCTTTTGCCTCCTCTGTGTACTCACAATTCTCAACACACTACATAGAATTTTATTTTGAGTTAATTCTCCTGGGAGACTCTAGCCACCATTTTATGAAACCACCCAATTTATGAAATAAGGCATTCTAAGTTCCAAATATTGATATGAAACCCATTTGAGGGGCTCCTGGTTGGCTCAGTCAGTTAAGCGACTGACTTCGGCTCAGCGCATGATCTTGCGGTTTGTGAGTTCGAGCCCCGCGTCGGGCTCTGTGCTGACAGCTCAGAGCCTGGAACGTGCTTTTCTGATTCTGTGTCTCCCTCTCTCTCTGCCCCTCCCCTGCTCATGCTCTGTCTCTGTCTCGAAAATAAATAAAAACATTAAAAAAAATAAAAACATCAAAATTTGAGCACTACTAGTATCTATGAAAAAATACTCATTTACTTTCTCTTTAGTTACAGAATATGCTGTTCCTCTTCCCGGAAGATAAAAGAGTTTGAATGGCATAATACTACCTCGAAAATAAAGTCAATCTTAATTGTCTGACACAAATTGCTTTTGGTAAATTTTAATTCTAGGCTGATTGATGTTTCCTGGATAGCTTTCTCCTTGAATGTCTGTTTGGGCAAGGCAAACTGATTTTACTCTTCTTAAAACATAAATTAGTTGAAAATGAAAAATTACAAGCTTCACTTTCACACAGAGTAGAACTGACATTAGGGTTCTACTAGCCACTGCTGCCCTCCGGTGCTGAAGAATGACAAAAATCCAAACTATACCATAATTTCTTGATTATCTGGTCAATTCGATTTTTGTATGTACAATGCATTGTACCTTGAAACAACGCCCTCGCTCCGTGAAGCTGTAATAAACATAACGCATATACAGTTTGTTGAGTTCGTAGAAATTCCTAGCTATGTACCAAAAAGAAAACAATCCGCAGGATTCTTCCCAGCGCACCCTCCTCCCCTCCAACTTCAAGAGCCATACGAGTTTGAATCAGCAGGCAGCAGCAGTATTTCGGCACGATCCAAACGGCGTCTTGGCTCGGCTCTTACTCGTGCTACAAATGAAGCCACCCAACGTAACCCTGGACTCGGGTATTTCCAAACCGGGACGCAGCAGCTGGAGCCCAGCTGCGGGAAGTGCCAAGGACGGACACCCGGCCGCAGCCCGCGGCTCCCGCCCAGCCTTCTTACCGATGATGGGCTTCTCGGAGGTGGAGGCGCGAGGAGCGCACAGCCCGGGGCTGGCCGCCCAGCACAGAAGCAGGCTCAGCACGCACAGCAGGCGCCCCAGGCTCGCCATCGCGCCCGCCGCCTCCCGCCGCCTTTCAAAAGCACAGCTGGCAGGGCACCGGGGGCGGCAGCCGCGGCGACGGCGACGGCGGCGGGGTGGGCGGTCCCTGGACCGCGCGGGGGCGGGGGCGGTGGGCTGGGGCGGGGCTCCGCCGCGGAGGCCTGTGGGAAATGCAGTTCCGGCGCGCGCGGCGTCCGCGGGGCCTGGGCGGAAGGTTCCGGGGGCGCAGTTGCCGCGCGCGTCCCATTACTCGCCCCTCGCTCCGCCGCCTGCGATCCCGCGGCCGGCGCCTCTGCCCGGCGGCCCGTGCGGAGACACCGGAAGCTGCTGTGCGGGCCCGGGGTGGACGGAATCCTCCTTTCGACTGTTCTATGGATGTGACCTTCAGTCCCGGGTAAGGGAGCCCAGGCTCTCGAGGGGGAACCTGCCATTCTCCGCCAGACCGAGTCTTGTAACCAAGCAGGAAGCGGGCCGGGCGAGAGGTTGAGAATTCGTCTGAGAACTTTGCGCCAACCATCGCTGCCGCCTGAAAGGCCAGACCTTGACTTTAGGAGTGCTGGCAGCTGGGTTGGGCACTCCAGCATTCCATGGAAGGATAGACTGTGACTTCAGAGGTAATTTCCACATCCTGCTATGTGTTTTCAGGGTCCAGGCAGCCCGAGGAAACAAAGGGAAGAGGGAAGGACGATGGATGTGAACACGTTCCCAGGCGTGTGGCCTCAGCTCCGAAGTGGGTCAAGGAGGGGCCACCCCCTGGCATCCCCTGCAAAGGGGCACGTCCCCTTCGCTGTTAGCGTCAGCCACAGACTTGCCGGCCCTACACACAAGGCCAGAAATGATCACTTTGGCTCCTGGGCATTAAAAGTATTTTGTGTCTGTTTAAAATTTCAGAAGAGATTTAGAATCAACTAGGGTGGGAAACTAGGTAAGAGACACAAACCTTTTGCTTTCTGTGCGAACACCCAAATACGAAGATATGGTTTGTACTGGGTGCAAGTGCCCAACTCCAAGGGCCAAATTAAATTTAGAATAAAATTCTTGGGTGTTGAAAGTCTACGCAATCAGTACTGAACATTGAGGATGCAAAGGTGAATTGGGCAATGACTTTTTTTTTTTACAGGAAGTTTGCAGTTTCTTAAGGAGAAAAGACAGGACCAGAACACAACTTGTGGAGAGAGCAAGAATATAGTTTTGGCGTGTTTCAAGAAGAGTGAATGCAATAAGTAATCTGCTTCGACAAGAAAATAGTGCTCCTGTAGAAGGGTGTGGTGAAGAGATAAACCCAAAGGATGTGGTTAAAGACATTATGAAAGGCCTTAAGTGCTCAGCTAGTTTTGAGCATAATTTTTGAACAGAGGAGGAACCTTGGGAAATATGAATTTGAGGTGTGGGAGAGGTAACCATCCGCAGAGGAAAAATTATTACCTGTCATGATACACAAAAAATAAACTCCATATAGATAAGAATGTGAATGTGAAAAGCAAAATACACTTCGATAAGAAAATATAGGAGCATATGTTCATGACTTTGGTGGTCAGAAGGATTTTATAAACCATAAAAGAATGCAAATGTTAATGGAGCAAAATAATAGATTTGACAATGCTATAATTTTGAAACTTTTATGTGACTTTAAGAAAGTTAAAGGGGCGCCTGGGTGGCTTGGTCGGTTAAGCGTCCGACTTCGGCTCAGGTCATGATCTCACGGTCCGTGAGTTCGAGCCCTGCGTCGGGCTATGTGCTGACCGCTCAGAGCCTGGAGCCTGTTTCAGATTCTGTGTCTCCCCCTCTCTCTCCCTCTCCCCTGTTCATGCTCTGTCTCTCTCTGTCTCAAAAATAAATAAACGTTAAAAAAAAAATAAAAAAAAAAAGAAAGTTAAAGATAAGGCACAAACTTGGAATATAGTTATAAAATATAGAATTTTAAAAGTTTGTTTCTAGAATATACAAAGAACTGAAATCAATAAGGACAGCATCCCAAAAGAAAATTAGGGAAAGACTATGAAAAGATAAACCAAACCCTCAGTAGTCATTGGGGAAATAAAAATTAAGATAATATGTCACATCCATCAGATTGGCAAGAATGTAAACTTTGAAATAATAATTAAAGCATGTAGAAAATGAGAATTCTTTAATACTCCTATTAGACTTGTATTATTACAACCATTATTGAGAGCAGTTAGGCAATATCTGGTAAAGGTAAAGTGGCATATATTCTGTAAACCAGCACTTTTCAAACAGGTATACGCCCTAGAAAATTCCTTGCATGTGTGAACAAAAACATAGATACAAATATGTTCTTTGCAGCATTTTTTTTTTTTTTTGGTAATATCGAAATACTGAATGCAATGTAAATGACCTAGAAAAGAATGGATAGTAAATTGAAAAAGTAATAGAGTATTAGGAAGAATGAAAAATCAATGAATTGGAGCTGCTTGGCTGCTTATGAACAGAGATAAATCTCTATTAATAAGAGAGAACACAGATAAATTATGCTTGGGCTTAGAGGATAATGTCAACCACCTAAACCAGAATCTCCACACATTTTCAAAAACACATATGTACAAGCAGTGCAAATATAATTACATGTGATCCATGCCTTTACCAATATTAGAAGACAAAGGATACCACAAACATCAAATTTTCAGAAAGTTGATTTGTACCAGATTTTAAAATCTTCCTCCACTGCTGCAAGACCTCTGGATGCTGAGAGTGGAAGAGGTAGGGCTTCAAAGAATGAGAGGCACCTGGGCAGCTCTGTCAGTTAAGCTTCTGACCCTTCATCTCGGCTCAGGTCATGATCTCATGGTTCAGTTCATGGGATCAAGCCCTTCACTGGGCTCCATGCTGACAGCACAGAGCCTGCTTGAGATTCTCTGTCTCTCCCTCTCTCTCTGCCCCTCCCCCCAAAATCAAACCCCAAAAGAAAATGTCAAACATTAAGTGCCAACATACTAACCACAGCCTGGGTCTTGGTAAGTTATAGCTTTAGCTGTCAAATAGGAGCTTGAAAATGAATGAGACCAGAGGTGACAGCTTCAGGTAAGTATTACTTCTCTCTTTTGTTTTTGTTTGTTTGTTTGTTTGTTTTGAGAGAGGGAGCAAGAGCCGTAGAGGGAGAGAGAATCTCAGGCAGGCTCCATGCTCAGCATGGAGCCGGACGCAGGGCCCAGTTTCATGACGCCAAGATCATAACCTGAGCCAAAATCAAGAGTTGGACTGAGCCATCCAATGCCCCATGTTATCATTACTTCTGAGGAAGAATCAGCTACATTGACATGAGGGTTGGGTCCCTTAAAGACATGGAAATGAAAAGAAAGAAAGAAGAAGGGGGGAAGTTAAGGATTCTACAGAAACGAAAGAGAAATAAGTCATGCCAACCACCCCACCTCTCCTCTACATCCATAAACCTGTCACCACTAAAAACATCATGTGTTAAAGGAGTTGCACTACACTGACTCAATAAAATGCTTTTCAACTAGGAAGTTGTCCACAAAAGACTTATTAAAAAAAAAAAAAAAATCAGACCAACACAGTATAAAACTACTCTGAGATGAAAACAGGAAAGGTAAATTGTAACATTTCACCTAACGAAAATTACTCCTCAAAACAGACAAAACAAAACTGTAAGACCAAGCTCCAAACTATAATTAAATATTCTCAGACAAGCATTAGCTATGTGTATATGTATATATATCAAATCTAGTTCACGACCTAAGAACAGGAATGAACAAAAACAGGAAGAAGTGTCACAAAAATGCACAGAAAGTGATCAGGAAAAAGTTGAAGGTAAAGACAAAACCATCTCATGAGTGAAGAATGAATTACCATTGTCTGTCTAAGGCAGAAAAGATTCAAGTGAAATTTTAATAAGCAGTGAAGAAAGGGAAGAAACAACCAAAGGCAAAAGTGAAACAGGTCTGAGAAAAAGTGCTTAAAATGGAAGACAGGCAAAGAAGATTCAAATTATGTATTATTGGAGTCCAGGAAGAAGACAAAGCAATCGGTTAAAAGCAATATTTATCATTATAATCCAAGAGACTTTCTGTAAGTTAGAGGAAAATGGTAAAAATTGACCTGGAATGAACAACTCTGAGACTTATCCTAGTAAAACTATTGGACATTAAGTAAAAAGAAGGAAGGAAAGTTGCCAGGCAAAATAATCAGTTTACTTATGCAGGTAAGAATATTAGTATGACCTCACACTTTTCAAGAGCAACATAAAAATCAAGGCAATAATGGAGCATCATTTTAAGAAAAATCCAAATAAATTCTTAGATTTCTGTATGCAGCTGAGCTGTACTTCAAGTCAGAGGGTTATAGAAATGCATATTTTAACTGTTCTCCTACACCCTTCCTGGAAAACCATCTAGAAGATGAATTTTATCTAAACAAAAGATGACTTGGGGAAATACATCAGAATAACTGATGGTGAGCGTTTAATATATTTAATTGTAGTACTAATACTAAAATAAGGGTAGGGACATGACTCAAAGAATAAAATATAAACATATATTCTGCCCAATAGAACACAAGTTAAAAAGTGAGAGGAAAAGGGAGAGAGAAGGGAAAAACTAAAATAAAATCATTGTGGATAGGTAATAGGTGGGAGTCAAGGGTGTCATTTAAAACTGACTACCCAGATATAAAACGTTAAGACAAGAGGAATAAAGGGCATGATGTAAGATAAATAACTATACCTACATACATAGATATAAGGCAGATTGATCCTAGCTGGAAAAGAGAAATCAGGGGAGCTTTCTGTAGTTATATAGGATGGGAAAAAAAAAAAAATTGGAAACTACACATGGTTAGATTTTTCCCATGGGACATGTGCTGAGTTCTGGGATGGTACGAGAAACTGGTACCTTGCTGAGTCGGAAAGGCAGAGCGAAACATCCCTTTATCTTGCAGAGTTTGGGAAACAAAGAGTGAAGAAGCCTTCAGCAAACACACAATAAATCTCTGCTTCTAGGCATTTGCCAGATTTTTAATTAGCAAAAGATGGGAACCAAGTTTAAAATCTGCCAAAGGCTGAACTTCAAAGTCTGAGAAAAAAATATGCAAGACACCAGTCGAAAGTTGAAGAAGACCAATTTTAAAGAATGGGAATGAACCAGAGATGGACTGAATCTTACTAAATCTGCAACCCAGCATAAGACCTGATTGGATTGTCACTCTATCTGATAAAAGAAGAATCTTTGCTAGTGGAAGATACTATCTGGAGACTCTACAGTGTCTAGCATATAATAAAATATTTCTGAAAACATGAAGAAGCAGAAATAAATAATAGTAATCTAAAAAGAAAAGTAAAATCAAGAACCCATAGATGATCCTGATACTGCAATTAGAACACAAGGCTTTAAACATACTTTAAACAAAATATGGTTAGTTTTAAATAAAGTAGAGAAAAATATGGGCAAAATGGATGAGAAGTTTTCAACAGAGAATTGGAATCTATAAAAAAGAATTTTGAATTCTATTTTGCCTAAAGAATAATGTCTCCTCATTTTGTATAACACTTTTAACTAGAAGACATTACATCATCAGAGGATCCCATTTTACTAGTATGAGTGTTTCTAAGACTGTAAGCACTGTAAGTTATCTAACAAAAATAGCTAAACAAAAGCCTCGGTAAGTTTAGTGCAGTATAATGCAAAGCAAAAATCAAAAGGGGGCACACACTGAATTTTTCTTCAAAATCAGGAAGACAGCAAAACAAAACTCACCACTGGAGTGTCAGAGGATAAAACAAAGACCACCAGAGCTAACACAAAAACAAAACATAAACAAAACTGATACCTTGTCCTTCCCACTGTATTGGTATTTAGATGTGATAAGTAAAATCTCCCAAAATGACCTTTTCCCTCAGATCTGTTTGAGGACCACTTGAAATGATTAAATTTATCATTAATAACTTGTTTTTCTTAAATATTTATAATAATAATATCACATCTAACTGGGCCTATAATACATTTTTCCCCACCTTCAAAAGGACAACCCTTTTGTTCCCTTCTAAATATAGATGTATTAGGTAACTGGATATTCCATTCTAATTTTACATCAATTATTTACCAAAAATAATGCATGTCTGAATTTCTCACGCCAGTTTTTACTTCAGGGTCAGGGCAGGTTCTCACCACTGGCCAATTTTACACTCTTTATTTAAGTGTAAATATTTGACTCTATGTGCTTGTGGGCCACTTGTTAGAAGTACCACTGACTGTCACCAAAGCAGAGAGTCCTGGGTGCTGCTCATCTAAATGCTATAACATCTAGATCTCCAATCATCAAATGCCTGCAGATCACTCATGACTTATCTAGCAGCAGAAGGGTATCTGGCTGCACCTCAGAATTTGTTGAGCCTCTTCTGAACTACCCTGTTTTACCATTTACTTCCCTTCTCTGCTCTGTTTCATCCACCTTGACCTCCAGGATAGTAGTGGTGCTATAGAAAGGGATACTCCAGCACTAGTCCTTGGGTAGGACTGGGAAGTGGCAAAAAGCAGTCTCATTACAACTTTACTGTTCTCCCTTTTTGGTCTAAAAGAGTGTTTGAGATCTCAGATGGCTCATCTCTTCAAAGGGGAGAGCAATCCACTTAGTGAAGCCCCACTAAAGAAATCAACAGGCCTCTAGAGGAAGAGGCGGAGAAAGTGGAGGAGGGGATAACTGAATAGAGCTAGCAGTATTATCAGTGTGACATACATCCAGAAGTTGAATCAAGTCACTCCTTCGGCATCTATTTAATTTTGGTGAAACCAGTAAGTTCAGTAAAACAGGACCTCTATCTCTGGGGGCTGGCAATGGCTTATTAATCACAAAAGAAAGGGCTCTTCCCAGGTAGGGCTCTACTTACTAAAAACAGGACCCAAAGACTTAGAACCACCAACCAGAGGAACAACTGTAGCCTTCTTTAGCTAAACCCAGTTCTCGCTTGTTCTTGGTTTATGGTGAAAGGGAAGCTGATAGGAGCAAACCTTGAGCTTTCTATTATGACCCTACTGAGAAGGAGATATAAACCATCCTAGAGCTTAGGAATATGAGAGCAGTAGAGTGGCCGGAATTGGGCTACAGAGTCTCTGTCTCTTCCTATTAATGTGTACTGGAATGTTTGAAACCAAGTATTTCTTCGCTAAATTAAAGAAGAGGCATTTCTTTGCAAGTTCTTCACTCATGACATCATCTAGCTTGCCCAGAACCCAATGGGAACAAAAGGTTTAAGAGTGGTTGAAAAAGGGAAAACTGAATTGTAATTTGGAAACATATAATGTTTCATGCAAAATTTAAAAAAAAGGTTTAAAATGAGCTAACCTCCCAGTTTTTAAAATTTAATTAAATTTATTTATTTATTTATTTATTTATTTATTTATTTATTTATTTATTTAAATTTAAATCCAAGTTAGTTAACATATAGTGTAATAATGATTTCAGGAATAGAATTTAGTGATTCATCACTGACATATAACACCCAGTGCTCATCCCAACAAGTGTCCTCCTTAATGCCCCTTGCCCATTTAGCCCACCCCCCCCAACCCAACACCCTACGAGCAACCCTCAGTTTGTTCTAGTTTAAGAGTCTCTTATGGTTTGTCTCCCTCTCTGTTTTTATATTATTTTGTTTCCCTTCTCTTATGTTCATCTGTTTTGTATCTTAAATTCCACCTGTGAGTGAAATCATATGATATTTATCTTTCTCTAATTTATTTCACTTAGCATAGCACACTCTGGTTCCATTAATGTTGTTGCAAATGGCAAGATTTCATTCTTTTTGATCACTGAGTAATATTCCGTGGTGTGTGTGTGTGTGTGTGTGTGTGTGTGTGTGTGTGTGTGTGTGTATATACCACATCTTCTTTATCCACTCATCAGTCAATGGACATTTGGGTTCTTTCCATACTTGGCTATTATCAATAGTGCTACTATAAAAATTGAGGTGCATGTGCCCCTTTGAATCAGCACTCCTGTATCCTTTGGATGAACACCTAATAGTGCAATTGCTGAGTCCCAGGGCAGTTCTATTTCTAATTTTTTGAAAAACCTCCATACTCTTCTCCAGAGTGGCTGCACCAGTTTGTATTCCCACCAGCAGTGCAAAAGGGTTTCTCTTTCTCCACATCTTTACCAACATCTGTTGTTGCCTGAGTTGTTAATTTTAGCCATTCTGACAGGTGTGAGGTAGTATTTCATTGTGGTTTTGATTTCTTTGATGATGAGTGATGTTGAGCATTTTCTTCATGTGTCTGTTAACCACCTGGATGTCTTCTTTGGAGAAGTGTCTATCCATGTCTTTTGTCCATTTCTTCACTGGATTATTTGTTTTTTTGGGTGTTGAGTTTGATAAGTTCTTTATAGACTTTGGTTACTAATCCTTTATCTGATATGTCATTTGTGAATATCTTCTCTCATTCCATCAGTTGCCTTTTAGTTTTGCCAATTGTTTCCTTGGCTAAACACATAAAGTTTAATACAGAATTTTTAAAAAGGTTTAAAATGAGATACCCCCCACCCCTAATTTTTTTTAAAAGCATAAGACTAGGGGCCCCTGGTTGTCTCAATCAGTGGAGCATGTGACTCTTGATCTTAGGGTTGTGAGTTCAAACCCCACATTGGGTGTAGAGAATACTTAAAATCTTAATTAAGAAAAAATATAAGACTAGAATTAAAACTTCAAAAATAAGTTAAAGACTTGTCACCTATCACTATTTCCATACTTTATAGGAATCCCACCCTATTTCCATACTTTATAGAGAAGGTGGATTCTGGAAGAGATCTTTTGTTTTGCCAAGGGAGAAGGGTGATTATGGATTTAGAGAAACCCCAAAGGAGCCCTGAAATGAGACATAATGAGGGAAGAGGGAGAAAGACAGTAAGGGAAGGGAGATGAGTAGACGGGAAGGGAAGAGAGGAGAGGGAAGGGAGAGGACAACAAACAAAAGTGAAAGACTGTTGTTCTAAGGTAGGTTGTGGTTTTGCTGGGTGAGCTGCAATTTTGCCTTTTTGCATTTCTAGGTGGAAGCTTTATTAGAAGTCTACATTATTCACTAATGTTTTATTGTCTGTATTGTGTGTCTGTGCCTGATGGGAAATTTACCTCAACACAGCAACTGGTTGAGGGCACAGTCAGCTGAAGGAAGCACATGAATGTTTATGTGTGTATCTACATAAAGCATTCATGTAGCAAAGGGCTGAGTAAAGCTGAAGTAAAAATGGTTTCTCATAACCTTCCCCAGAAATCCTCTTATGATTCTACACAGCAGAGAATATTTGGGTGGCTTCTATCAAAGACAAAAACTGGACAAGCATGGTGGTTTATTTTTATTTATTTTTTTAAGAGAGGGCATGAGAGAGAGAGACAGAGACAGAGACAGAGAGACAGAGACAGAGAGAATCCCAAGCAGACTCCATGCTCAGCACAGAGCCTGAGACAGGGCTTGATCCCATGACCCTGGGATCATGACCTCAGCTGAAATTAAGAGTCAGATGCTCATCAGACTGAGCCATGCAAGCACCCTGAGGTTTATTTTATTCTATTATAATTTAAACAGTACCAGATCTGAATATCAGAGTGTCTCAATACTGGTTTTGCCTTAGACTTTCATGGAAAGGGGTGAACATGTGGCATTTTGGAGATTTACAGTAGGGGTTGTTTTGCAAGCAGAAGTCTCAAGATACCTGAATAGGAAATGTTTTTCTCTATAGTTAGTAAGTTTCAAGGAGGCAAAGAGTTCTAATCTTAGCTAATCAATGAGACAAAAGGTGGGAAACTGAAGGGTCTGTGTCTGGCCTTGTCAGCAGGTTTGGGCAAAAGAGAAAGGTCTGTGTTTGTTGGCTTTGTCAAACATAGTCTGTCTGAAAACACTATTCAGGATTAGAGTAATTTGTGTGGAATTTTGGTGAAAGTTCATTGAAATAGTCAACAAAGTCAGCCTTTCTTGTTGGCACTGTTCTTGGAGAAAGTGCTGAACCATCTGTTGTGCTCTGACAGTGGTTTAGAACTGAGTAGGGTTCTAGAGACAAGTATTTAATCAGGGGATACATACAGGAATAAGCAGAAAGAATATTATTAGAAATTATATGAAGGAATAAAACCAAGACTTGAGATCAGTCTAGTAGATTCCAGAATATTAGTGTGGTAGAGTCCGTTGATAATGGGGTCAGCACTGCAGTGGCAATGGGGGGCATTTCTTCATTAGCAACTTGAACCATATTTATGATGTAGAAGTCAGAGAAATTTGGGGGAACACATATGCAGTAGTCACTTTCAAACAGCACATGTCTCGCCTATGGATGCGAAGATCAGACCAAGGGCCACTCAGTTGTGGAGCACTGTGTGTTGAGTCTTTTGAAATTCTTGGGCAAGAAGTTCAATGTTCTTTATCACATTATTTGTAGTGATGGCTATCTCCTGTAGTCGGACATGGAAGATGTGAGAGTTTTGACTCCCTTCTTGAGTAGCCCATAGTGGAGATGCTCTAGGCAAAAACGTGGCTCAAATGTGGTCAGATGCAAGAGCCAAGTCCTTGAGATCTCCTACCAAGCTCTCAGCTTCCCTTTCAAGGGTGTCATCAGGTCCAGCAGAGAAAGGAAGACTATATTAACATTTTGATGTCAGCCTTCACATTTTCAGGAAACACAGTTACTGGTAGACTGTTAAGATCAATGATAGTCATTGAAGAGGACAAAGAGGAATTTAAATACTTTAAGAAAGCCGTTAGACTACATATCCGGTAAGAACTGACAAGACTGGCTAGGTTATGAGCCTGTCCAGTATGCTAGGGTCTACTTCCATAAATGAAATAAGGTGTCTTTTGGAATAACCAAGGAAAATGGGGCAATTTTTTTTTTTTTGCCATAATGTCATCCTTTCTACCATATAGAAGCTGAGAAAAACGTATAGCTTTGAGGAGAATATCATATCCCGACTGGGACTTTTCCATATGTAAAACGTTTTTGCCCCCCCCCCTCCCCCGCCGATGGCAGCACCCATGGTGGAGTTGTTTGATTTTAGGTTGCATTTTCTTTGGGAAACGATGAATAGTTACAAGTACTGTCATTAGAGTTGGCAGAGTAAAAGATGTACAATTGACTCTTGAACAACACAGGAGAATGGGGTGCCAACCCCCTGCACAGTTGACAATCCACATGTAATTTTGACCCTCCCAAAAACTTAGTTACTGATAGCCTACTGTTGACCAGAAGTCTTACCAATAACATAAACAATTGACTAATACTTATTTTGTGTGTTATATGTATTATAGACAGTGTATTTATAATAAAGTAAGCTAGAGAAAAGGAAATGTTGTTAAGAAAATTGTAAGGTAGAGGAGCACCAGGGTGGCTCTGTGGGTTAAGCGTCTGATTCTTGATTTTGGCTCAGGTCATGATCTCACCGTTCATAGAACAAGCCACATGTCAGGATTTGTGCTGACACAGTGGAGCCTGCTTGGGATTTTCTCTCTCTCCCCTCTCTCTGCCCCTCCCCTGCTCATGCATGCAATGTCTCTCTCTCAAAACAAATACTTAAAAAAGAAAATTGCAAGCTACAGAAAATACATTTATAGCTCTGTACTGTAAAAAAATCTGCATGTAAGTGGGCCCATGTTGTTCAAAGGTCAACTGTGTAGACAGAAACTGGAACCTAGAAAATTCTTGTCTGTGCAGTTGTCAGAGAAATAAATACGAGTTTTCTAAAAGTAGTCCAGATTGGATTTGGTTATTTGTTTAACTAATATAAAACATGGGAAGAAGGTCCTCACATTGTGTGGGGACAACAGCTAAGCTGTTGATGGTGGTTTTAGGGTGGGAAGAAGAATTTAAGGAAAAATGAAGGAAAGGGTAAACAAAGGCAAAAATTTTAAGAAAGATGTTAAAGTTGAGTAATCAGTTTAGCAAAAACCATCCCCAGGTTTTGGGGATCCTGAATGTAAGTTAAATAAGGAATAGGGAAGAAGGAATAGTAGGACGGGCAAAAAAGAAAAAGACATGGTTCAAGGAAGTTTTGATAGTAATGAGTAACAGAAAAATAGGAGGAGGATAACAGAAGGGATACAAAGGGGAAATACGGAGAGGATTGAATATAACACCTGTAGATGATGTTCTGGCATGTTGGTTGGAAGCTGACCACTTTATGGTGTAATATAATTGTTCTTGAGAAAGCAGTCTACTTCATGTCATTATAAGGAAGGAAAATTTCTTTTTTTCCCTTCTCTTCTGCTAGTTCCCTGACTGGGGCCTTATAAAATTAGACTGACAAAAGATAGATTTACAAGAGAAAGACAATTTATGGAGTGTACATCGTGTGGGAGAAAACTCAGTGAAGAGTAACTCAAAGCGTTGTTTAGAACTTGGGCTTTATAGCATCTTAGCAAAGGAACAATAATTTTTTGGAGAAGTGACAAGGCAAAGCAAAAGGACTTCAAGTTTCTAGGGGTGGAAAATTGTGGGAAGGCAAATGAAATAGATGGAAAATTAGTGGAAGATATGGGCTAATAAAATGTATTATGTAGATTCCTTGGGACTGATAAGAGTCTATAGTTGTCTCCAATGATTAACTTTTGTCCTTCCTGCAAATTTATGTCCTGCTTTTAGGTAAATAGGGAAAAGGTAGGGAGCTTTTCTTCTACCTGCTTCTTCTCACTTGCCTTCAGGTCCAAATAATCCTTGTGCAAAAGTGGCATATTCTGCCACCCACATCATCATCTGCTTCTGGGGCCTCTCAAAAGACCTTCATTTCAAGGTTTCCTGTTAAGGTGGATTTCTGTTTGAAGTACAGCTTTTTTTTTTTTTTTTTTTAGTTGTGAAATGTGAACCCAAGGTTGTATTCTTTATAATTTTGGAGCAGTTGTGGTTTTGAGGAGGATAGTGTGTTTTGGCTTAGGACCCCTGAAGTGTATCTACCCCTTTCATGTATACAAAAGGGAAGAGGTATGAGTAATTGGGGACTCCAAGAGTGAGAGAAGAGCATGGAGAGGATTTGAGGTTTTGAGATGCAGGCATGGAACCCAGTTAAGGGGGTCAGAGACATCTCTTTAGTCATGATGTATAAGGAAGAGGCTACGGCAGAAAAGTCAGGGAGTCAGTTGTGGTGACAGCTAACTATTCTTAGAAACCCTCAGAGTTGTCTTTTGGTCTTGTGGAGAGGGAAACTGATAACGATGTTGATTTTTTTAGGAATAAAGCCTTTACTTCAGGGAGGATATCATGTGCTAGTACTTGAGAGCCACTCATTGATTTATGTTTAGAGATGTTATGTCCCTTGTGGGCAAGAGCTTGGAGTAAATATTGGGCATTGACAACCATCATTAAGCAGAGAAGGTAATGAGGCTCGGACGCCCTCAGAGGAGGGACTGAACTTCCTCAAAAGAGGTTCGCCTGAGTCATGGATGGATGAGACTGAGCAGCAGGGAAGGAAGACGGAGTAGAGTGTGGGGCTGTGCCTGACCATTCCCCATCCCAGACCTTCACCTCACCCCAAGTGCAGGGTGTTCTGAGAAGAGGGGCGTGGTGCACAGCAAAGCTCCGCTGTGGATGACCTGCCACAACAGCTCTGTTGGACTGGAGAGGGAGCTCCCAATGACAGCCAAACTGCCACAGGGGTGGAGCCTATTTATTCAACGCGGTTAATGAGTCTCTGGAACAACTGCACTGGGGCCAGCCTGTAGTTTGTATGTCTGTGGGTGTAGAAGTAAAGGAAGTGAAGTTTAAAATCAGCTAAAAAATTAAAGCCAATCACTTAAGATACTTAAAACATAGAAACGAATTGAAGTTTGAGGCAGAAATAAAGGTCAACAGGGTAGGACCTTATTGTAACACAGCTAACATTTAGGATGAGAGAGAGATAAAAAGTAGAGAGAGGAGGTCAAGTCTGAAAATCTGTAAGGAGGCTCCTATGGACAGCCCAGCTTCCCAGTAAACGGTATCCCATATAGCACAAGGCAGACCTTCATCCACCTGTGATTGTTCCCCTGAGGGCTGTCGCCCAGCCTGGCACCGAGAAATATCCCTCAGTAAGGTCTGCATCCTGTGAGTATTGACCGTCTGCTAGATGCTGCTTAGATACTATTAGACAAAGGTAAAGAAGACTGCATTTAGGGGCACCTGGGTGACTCAGTCGGTTAAGCGTCCAACTTCGGCTCAGGTCATGATCTCACGGTTTGTGAGTTCGAGCCCCGCGTCAGGCTCTATGCTGACCGCTCAGAGCCTGGAGCCTGTTTCAGATTCTGTGTCTCCCTCTCTCTCTGCCTCTCCCCTGCTCATGCTCTGTCTCTCTCTGTCTCAAAAATGAATAAAACATTAAAAAAAATTCTTAAAAAAAAAGAAGAAGACTACATTTAAGAGC
Organism: Acinonyx jubatus; assembly: GCF_027475565.1. Taxonomy (NCBI): domain Eukaryota; kingdom Metazoa; phylum Chordata; class Mammalia; order Carnivora; family Felidae; genus Acinonyx; species Acinonyx jubatus. The sequence continues at coordinate 68,516,510 of NC_069394.1, read as the reverse complement.
ACTGTCGAGCAGGGAGACAGGCAGGTAGCTATAAATTCAGGGTCATAAGGATTGTTTTAGACATCCACGCAGAGGATCCACAAGCAGGAACAAAGAATTCTCGAGAGGGTGAGAGGTTTCACAGATATGACAGGTGAGCAGGACCTTGCAGATTGAGCACACAGAGAAAGTGGGAAAGAGCACGGAGCAGAGGAAACAATAAGAGTGAAGCTTCAAAGTACAGAACACGCACATTTTACCTCCCTCCCTCCCTCCCCACCTCCCTTGCTATTGATACTGAGATGTCCTGTGTGGAGAGGGTGAGAGTTTCAAAGTGGTGAAAAGGATGTGTGCCTACAGTATAGGTGGGGTTCAGAGCGAGAATGGAAGAACAGGTTGGGACTGGTTGTAAGAGGCCTCGGGTGCCAATTAGCAGTTTCCCATACACCCAGCGCTGCTGTCTCAAAGTTCAGGTAATAAAATCTTGCAGAACGTAACTCTGGCAACAGCGGAAGGGGAACGTCAGGTCAGGAATAATGAGAAACTGGTAGTCAAATGTGGGCTATTACAGCAGGTCTGATGAGAGGTGATTAACCTTAGAAGTGGGTCAGGGCCAGACATTTCCAAGTAGGATTGGTAGAGTCTGGTGACCTGTGGAACTGGGTCTGTGAGGAGCATGGTGGTGTCGTGGAGGGTGTGGACTTCACAGCAAGGCCAGCCAGGTTCGGTCTGATGCTGGCATTTACTAGCTCTGTGATCCTGAGCCAGGGACAGACACTTTTAGAGTTCAGTTCTCTTCTGTAAAAATGGGCCATTTTTTTTTTCAGCAAAGATTGAATTGAATCTCCTGTTTTGTCTGGCACAAAGTAAGTAATCCATACATTTGAGTGCCTTTCAGTGGGTGTTCAAGGCCTCCCATATTTTGTGTCACGAGCATCTTTCATTTTTTATATAATTTTTTAAATGCTTATTTATTTTTGAGAGAGAGAGAGAAACAGAGCACAAACGGGGGAGGCACACGGAGACAGAATCGGAAGCAGGCTCCAGGCTCTGAGCTGTCAGCCCAGACAGGCTCACTCTCCTGTTCCCATCCCCTCCCTCCAAAACAGGACTATTTACTGTTTCTCAGACATGGCCTATTCTTTCTCATCTCTAAGTCTTTGCTCATGCTATTTCTTTTCTTGGAATATCTTTCCTGTCTTCAGTTTTCATTGTTCTCTAGGGCAGTCAATGCTTAAAGCTTCAAATTGTACCTCATCTAAGAACACATCCTCAGTTACCCCACATAGAAATGATCCTTCCTGCCAAAGCATTCTCTTGGAACCCTTCTAATAAAGCTTACACTATACTGCACTTCACCTATTTTGGAGATGTATTTTCTCTCTTCTAGGTAGCATCTAGTTAAGTTTTCTGTTCACTATAATACTAAGTCCGTGTACAGTGTTACCAAAAGTAGATAGTTAATGGATGAATGTGGTCAACTCGGATAGAGAAGGGAGTGGTCAAGTGAATAGTGGGTGTGGGGGCAGGAGGAAGATGGTGTGTGCTTGCTAACCAGAAAATTAGCGGAGACGTACGGCTGCCAATCCTAATTTTATTACCATCATTTCTAGTTCTTCCTTTGTAACTCCTCCTTCCTCCACAGCCTCTGAGAGTGGCAAAATTCAACGAACGTGTAAGGCCAGTAAGGAGGGTTTCAGACAACATCATGCTACTAGTGTGCTGAGTTTTGGGCTGGTTTGTATGTTTGACCTGTTCCGTGAGCTCTAGGCTTCACTCAGGTGAGTGGCAAAGAGAATATGCGCTCTATGACTTCAGTGTTATTTCCGTAAGAAAAATATATAGTTTGACAAATAAAGTCATGATCCAGGCTAACAGCAGATTTGGTTTCAAAATTAAATTATCTGATTAAGTAGCACACTCTTTTTTCACTTAGAAGTTTTAACTTCTTTAAGTCTGCATGGCTTAGTTTCATGAAATTGGCTTGCGGTCCCTTTAAGCACAGCCAAAGGCATTAGAGAAAGATGATGCTGAGCTAAGCAGCCGGGAAAACCAGCCTGCAATGAAAACTGACAAAGGAAAAGGAGCCTTTGGGTACTGGACAACCAGATTTGGTAAGTTTTTCCTAAGCTTACCTGTAAGGAAAAGCAATTTTTGAAAATGAATGCCTAATATTGATATTTAAAAACGAGAAAGAAACAGCTATAGCTTATGTAAAAGATCTTTATTATTTTTGAACAATATTAACACAAATTGTTGTGCAGCTCAGTAACATAATGAGCACATGTTAGAGTTAACTTTGTAAAAGGCACTTCTGGTGCAATTACAGTAAAGTAATATACAGTAACTTAGTAATATAGACAATTTGATAGTTATTTATCCTGCCACCTTATAAAATTGCCTGCTCATTTCGCCTTGTTCTTTTCATGTTCTTCAGTGAATTGTTGCATTTAAAAAAATATGTCACAGTACCATCATGAAATGCACTTCTACTGACTGACATATTTTAATTCTATTTGCTGTTAATAACATCACCAGTGAATCACATTTAAACAACATTTTTAAATACTATCCTTTATTCACGTGCTAAAGTAATCATTCCTTCACAGAGTCATGAGTAAGTGTTTTAAACATCCAAACGTAAATGAAGTGGAACTCGGATATAAACCTCCTTTATAGAAAAATAAAAGTTGGGTAAACCAGAGCTTTTTGTTGTTGTTATTGTTTATTGTTTTTCAATGATTTTATTCTGCTATTATTTTTAATCATACAATTTTGTGAATTATATAATTTTGTAAGGAAGTCTTTATGATTTTTTTTTAGAAAACAGGCACAATCTAATTTTTTAATAAAAATTATAATGTAAAGTTAGCTTCCCAATGCTAAATCAAAATTTGTTCTCTAATGAACATTCACAGTTGCTCTCAATTTTTTCATAGACATATGTACAGAGAATTAAAATTATCAACTCACCTGATTAGAATAATTTTCTTATAAAGAAAAACACCCTTCATATATCCTTTCACAAAGATACTATTGCATGATTAAAGTTTGAGCAAATGTGTAACAAATTTGCGGTGTGGTTTTTTCTTTTCAAACTTAAAATAAAATTTAAAAATTATGAAACACTGTGTCATAAATTGAAAGCTATATTGACATTGTATCTTTCTTAATAAATGAAATATTCTATGACATAAGCTATAATATAAACAGCACATTTTAACTACTGATTTTTTAAAGTAAATATGAATTATAGAATTTTTCTAGAATATTCTGATATATATTAAAAGTTAAATTATTTCATACATAATCTGAAAAGTTCCAGGTGTAACTGACAGTGATTTTTAAAATGTAAACATTTCCTTTCCTTTGTGTAGTTGTGTTATTGTTCAATTAAAAGTAGAGTCCATGTATGACTACTAAGTATTATTCCATTTCTAAGTCTCTGTGTAGTCTTGATAAGATAACTAAAAACAGAAGTCAAAATTACGTTCTTGATTTGTTTGAAAATGCAGAAATAGTATTAAGAAGCCATCAGCTATACCTAAAATATTTCCTAAATTATTTTTGATTATCAATTTTGTCAACATGAGTAATTTCAGAGACCTCTAGATGCTACATACAATAGTTTATGGTATCTAGACTCTTCAATCAAAATTTTCTATTGTGCAAATTATGCTGAAATAGAACCTCCCTGAGATAAACGGTCTTGCTGGCCCATAGAAATAACTCTGTAAAACTGTATTCAGATTTTAATCTGAATTATAATCTAATCTGACACCCACCCATGATGGATGTTGATAGATTTTTATCATCAGATGATTTGTACTAATACTTCTTTTTCACGGACTATTTGTAGTACACTTATTCCCAAACCAATGTAGTCAAATAACTTGGTTAAAAGGAAACTTTTCAGAAATATACAAAGGTGAACATGAATAGCTACTTTAAGAGATAACTTCAAGTACAAAAACCAGGAATCTCTTCTATGCTTTCAAGAAGTACTAACATTTAACTACCTGAAAGATAAAATGCATTTAAAACGCAGTTTTCCAAATCCCTATGTTGCTCATGTCAGAAGAGTTTTACATTTTAGAAGATCAATCAGACAAGCATTAACTAGTTTAAAAAGATTATTTTTCTTTCATTCATGTAACCAGGTAGGATCTCACTCATGTATATTTAATATTCACATTAAATAACTTCTTCTCATTGATTGATCTGTGAAATGCTGCTGAGATAATTTTCAGACTTCATTATAAAATTTGTCCACTCCTGACAAATGTCCTCCATGGAGAATTCTGTACCACCGTATTCCAGAGGAAGAATATCTGGGAAATGCTGAAGTAAGCTTTGTTTGTAATTGTTCCCATGCATATGAATCTGAAATAGCCAAAATGTTTGAGAAGATATGCCCCAGCCTCTCAGTTTACTAGATGCATTTCTAATGTAAAATCAATACCATAAAATAAGGCACTCTAATGACTTTCAAGATAGGAGAGCATGAATAGACACTATGCCCTTTATTTCTCTTCTTATGTAAGAATTTTACTTAAGTTTGTATTGTGTTGCTTATGAGTCTAATCATCTTACTGTTTTTTATACATGTTTGTATTCTGATAACTATATAAGATTTATAAAAAGATCTTCTATCCTCTTTCAAAAATAGATTTTTAGGGGCACCTGGGTGGCTCAGTCGGTTAAGCATGTGACTCTTGATTTCGGCCCAGGTCATGAGCTCACCATTCGTGAAATCCATGCTGTCAACAGAGAGCCTGCTTGGGATTCTCTCTCTTCCTCTCTCTTTGCCCCTCCATCCCCCCACCCCTTGAGTAAATAACCTTTAAAAAATAGATTTTTTTTAAACTCTAAATAAAGTTATTTTATACATTCTGTTCCCTAATGTACATGTGATTCAAAACATCTAACATCCTGAGACTCTTCTATAGATGATAAAAAAATGTGCTACTTGGTATCACTTCATATGAAATAAAAGCATATATCTGCACACACAGCTATGTATGTGGGGAGTAATTTATGTGGTACAATTAATGGCTATTAAATTGGCTATTAAAGAATTAAGAGACAATTATGGTGGAGAACCTTAAATTTTCAAATACTTCAAACTATAAAAATTGATCATATAATGCCATGAAGTTAAAATAAAGACTTAGAACCTTTAGCACATGTTGCTAGAAACAAATAAGTACCCCTTTTCCATCTGCAGGGTAAAATGTTCATCTGTGCATGAGAAGAATAAAACAAGTTCCTCAGGAACCTCAGAGCCCCAATTCTTGGCTTCTTCTGAAATGTTTAAAATATCATCAGCTCATTGAAAAGAAAATCTCCTATCTCCTCAGGAAGGGCCAAAGAAGAACATTCATAGGGTATTGGCAAAAGGTTGAATGGGAGGAGAAGGGCTGGACTGGGTCCCCACTTCTCTAATTGTGGCAAGTCCATTTCATGTCAATTAACTTTCACCGAAATGCTTCACCTCCTTCTCAATTTTTTATTTTTCTTTCTTTTTTGCTCATATTCTCCTACTTGTTAGGTTGAGTGTATTGTTATTTTTGCTTTTATTTGTCCAGAATATACCCCAAAATAGAAATACTTATTTTTAGACATTTTAGAGTTAAACAGAAGGTGGTCAGCCATTATGAAGCTACACTGAAGAGAGACAATAATGAACACCCCAAAACTGACTTTTCTAAAAATACTAGAATGAAAAGTGGCCATCTTCATTGGTGTGGTTCTTCTTGAAGACAGACAGAAATTCCTACTGAATAACCTCTACAAATTATCCTTTACAGATTAATGTAGAAGAGTGGTTGCCATTCTTGGGAACTCAGATTTTATTTTTGATACTTGAAAAACTCCTAAAAGACATTAGATAGTCACCTCAGATAAGCCTCCACAGGATAGGTCAAAAAAGAAGACAAAAACAAAAACAATCAAATCGTTTTGCTTTAACTAACATGACATTAAGTCACATACCTTGGGTACTGTGATTTTCAGTCATGCATGTCTAATTGAAATACATTTATTTTTTATTTGCACAGATAACACATTCATATGGCTAGAAATCAAAACAAGATAAAAGATACACAGTGAGATGCCCTGGTCCCTACTCACACCTCATCCGCCTCTGCTACCATTTAGGTTGCTTTCTTGTATATCCTTTTAATGCAGCTGTAACCAGAGATTCTGATTTCTCCCCTTTTTATACAGAAGGTAGCATACTATAAAAGCTATCCTTCGTTTGCTTATTTCACTTTACAATACATCCTGCAAATTATATCATATTCTATTGAGTTGATGTGTCTGTTTATATAACCAGTTCCCCGATGATGAACACTTGGTGGTTTCCAATCTTTTGTTGCAGTGAATCCTCTCGTACATGTAATTTTGTTAATGTGTTGGTAGATCTGTGGGATAAAATCCCAGAAGTGCAAGGACTGTGATTTTGGTAACTATGACCACACTGCCCTCTAGAGGGAATATGCCGTTTTGCACTGCCACTAGCAATGAACGAGAGGCCCAGTTTCTCCAATCTCACTAACTTGGTTTTTCAAAATTAAAGAGGAATCTTAATTTATAAAAGCAGTTGGTTTGTTAGACAAATACTTACAACACTGGGTTAATTGTGAGGAGGGGAGGGGAGATAATAATGCAATCCTTAAATAAAAAAAGGATTGGAATGTCTGCTACAGAAGAATAGTGACTTGAATATGTTTTTTACTCACCCGTTCCTTAATTTTTTCAGTCAGGAATGGTTTAATCATGGAAAAGACAGCATGAAAAATTATTGGCTCATTTATCAAATGGATACCACGAACTTTTAATGGAAAGGAATCCTTTTGAAAATAAAAAAATGTTAATAACAAAGCATAAATTAACATATATTCCTATCGAGCAGTCCATTCTTTGAACACTTGCTATACCTAGTGCATGCAGGACCTAAAGTGGGATTTTATTTTCAGAATTATGTATTGTATCAATACAATAGCCTCCTTTCCAGTTCACAGTCGCTAGAGTAAGGAAAATCTCTAAAAAAGACTTCACCTTACAGCTTAGACAAAGTATGTTAAGACCCATCTACATCTTTTGTAAGTAAGACACAGAAAATATCTTCCCTAATCACGTATACATGTTCTTTCAAGGAACCAATCAGTCATTTGGATATTTATAGTTAGCCATCTTCTCCTAATTTTTATTTTGAGAAAAGAATTAAAACTTCATAGAAGTTGAAAGAATAAACACACACTTTTAAACCTTTAACCCAGGTTAAGTCTTTCACATCAAAGTAACATAGGTTTATTTGGAAAGTTAAGGATAAATAAAAAACACTTCATCAATAGTTTTCCTACCCAAAATGTGTTGTTAATGTACTGATTTGTCTCCCCAAGTTTCTGTCATAAAAAAAAATTTTTTTCCTATGCATAGCTTTTAGAGATGTGTTATCAATTTGGAGCTTTTCCTTCCAGATTCTTTCTGTGAATAATTTTATTTTAAACATAATTGCCAATATGGTCTCTAAATAATTTGCACCCTGTTTTGTTTTATTGAGACAATACGATTTTTTTTACACATCATGAGTTTTAATATCATTGCAATAATCTATCAAATGGATGTACCATAATTTAAGTAACCATTTTCCTGTTACTGCACTAATAAGCTGTTTCTAATTTTCATCTATAAAAATTGATGCCAAAGCAACTGTCTTCATTTACACAAGGCAATAAGCACAACTCTTACATTCAGATGACCTGACCTGGAATTCTTGCTTCTCTACTGACATAATGTGTGTGCTTGGGCATTGTGATCTCTCCGATACAGTTAATTAATCTGTAAAGTGGGAAAATAATAGCCATAGGCTCGTTTGGCCATTAAATGGTAATGCACTTGAGACGCTTAACAAAGTACCTGGCACATAGTATATACCAAGGCTTTACCGTATTTAAGATTATTCCTTGGCTAGGCCCCCGAAAGTAGTATTAGATGATGGCCATCTTAAAAATCTTTTAATTTCTGAAAGAACTGCATCAATTTATACCTACCAAGAATGTTACATTCTATTGTACCATTGCTATAAATATTGTTTTGAGTCAGTCTTTTAATTTAGGAAGAAAAATTTAATAACAAAAAGAGAACATTACCACATTGTTGTTTAAATGTATAAATTCTGTGGTTACTAATTTTGAAAGTATTTTTGGTTTCTTGCAACGTTCTTTGTTTCATGAATTAATCACCCTTTACTTCCTCTTAGCGTCATTGAGTTATGTGTATCATTTAAAAATTTTTATTTAATTTTCTGATAAATGCACCATCCCTTACAAATTTATCCCAAAGAGTTAAAATATACACTTACTGTAAGAACAGCAGCAATCTTCTTGGCTACCGATGGGGTAATTTGAAAAGCGTGAGAAAACTGCCAGCCTTCTAGATCAAAGACAGCTTTGATACCATTCCGTTGGGTTTCTACCTCCTCTACAATAAGCTCGGATGTGATTAGACTTACACGGAAAACATCATAAGCTGTGAAAACTTTTGGGTCCCATTGTGCTAAAAAAGAAAATTTTTAAATAGTATATCTCAGCATAGTGTAAAAACTCAGGAAGATTTACAAAGGGAAACCAATTCTTTCAAGACTTAAAAGGTCAGTAGAAATAAAAACATGTACAATGATCATGGATTGAATAATAGATCAAATAGATCTAAAAACATGTTCCTGCTTTTCCCTCCACCCTCATATCCCTATGAAGAACAGATTTTAAAAGCATGGGGGAAAAGAGAATGCATGCAGGCTAGATTTGACTGCCAGAAGAAACTACGCCCACCACATGCAAGAGACAGCTGTGGCTGAAGATGAGAATGCCCCCAGGTATGCTCCAAGCTCAGAGGTATTGGAAATGAGAAAAGCTTTTGGGTGATAAAGCCTTGTAAGGAGTAACTAGGGCCCTGTAGTAACCAAAGAGGTTGCTAAGGGAAATGTGTGAACAGCAGATTGGCAGGCTGATGTCTCAGACACTCCTCAGTAGCAACAGCACGTAGCCGTCATGTCTGAACAGGCCAGAACGGTTAAGTGTGGGCTTTGGAAAAGAGACAGGGAAGCACTCCAGTAGCTGCCCACACCCAGGGGAAACAACTAGAGGACTAACTGACATTCTAGTCTTCTCCCCTCCCCTACCATCCCTGGGCAGGCCAGGGCAAGGAGAAATGGCAGTAACAGACAGGTAAACAGGTGATCTTAAAAGAAGATACGCAGTCATTCAGTATTATAAGAATTTTTAAAAATATACACATTCAAGGAAGAAGGGAGTCACACTCAATAGATAAAGGCACTAAAACGCAAGAAAACAGTTAATAAAGCAAGAGACATTAAAAAGAAGCAAAATAGTTTGTGAGGGGAAAAAAAGAATAATGCAGGCTATTATAAGAACATGTTGTTACCTAAGTTTATTTATTCATTTTGAGAGAGAGCACAAGCAAGGAAGATGCAGAGAGAGAAGGAGAGAGAGAGAATCCCAAGCAGGCTCTGCACTGTCAGTGCAGAGCCAGATGTGTGGCTCAAACCCAGAAACCGTGAGGTTGTGACCTGAGCCAACACCAAGAGTCAGATGCTTAGCTGATTGAGCCACCCAGGCGCCCCAGGACAGAATATTATCTGAAAGAATCAGCTGAGATCTTGGAAATAAAAAGATGGCAATTCAAGCAAATCTCAGCTGAAGGGACAAATGGCAGAAAAGACAAAGCCAACGAGTGGATAATGGTTTGGAATACCAAGCTGAGGAATTCTCTGAAAAGAGCCAAGAATTGCTATGTATGTATCAAAAGACTCATGCAGCTGGTGACAGGCAGCTAGCAGAAGTTTCAACATCCAACTAATTAGAGTTCTGGAAGGTAAGAATGCAGAGAATGGGGAATAGAGGAAAGGGGAGTAACAGTAGAGAAAAATGTTCCAACGTGGAAAAAGATGTAAGTCTTCATATTGAAGGTTCCATGGAGTGTCTAACAAAACAAATTAAAAAGAGGGGGGGAAGATTCATGAGTAAGTAATGGCAAAGTTTCAAAGCACCAGTTTCTGGCTTGGACAGCTGGGTAGAATGGTGGTACCATTTACTGAGATAGAAAACAGTGGAAGAGAAATGTTTGGGGAGGAAAAGATCATACATACTTTTGGACATGTAAAAATGGTGACTGAGAGACATCTAACTGGATACAGATGGCACAAGGAGCTGGTTGTATGGGTCCCTGGGGACAGGAGATATGGGAGTGAGACAGCACAATAGGGATTGTCTTAGGTCCATGCAGAAAGTAGCATCAGAACAGGAGGTTGAGGCCAATACCCTAAGGAATTTCAGAATTTAAAGGGTCATAGAATAGGTGGTGCCAGCAAAGGAGACTAAGAAGGAGGTAAGCCAGGAAAACATCAGGAGAATGTGGCATCAGAAAAGCCAGGGAAAGAGGATATCTCAAGTAAGAGGAAGTGGTTTGCTGTGTTGAGAGATCAAGTCAAACAGAACCGAACATGTCCATTAGATTTGGTGAAAAGAAGGCCACTGATGATTTGTTAAGGTCATTTCAGCACAGAGGTGGAAGTGAAATTAGGCCAGGGTGGCTTGAGAGCAATTGTGAAAAACTGAGAAAATACAGATGGTGAACATCACTAATTTAAGATGTTTGGCCGAGAATGAGGAGTGGGGAGATAGCTGGAGCGGAGGCTGGAGGGTCTGATGGGATTGAGGAGGAGTTTTCGCTTTGTTTTGGATGGCTGACCCTTAACAGATTTAAATATTGATGGGGAGTGTCTACTAGCAAAGAAAAATTCAAAGATATATGGAGAAGAGGCCATGAGAAGTATTCCCAGGTAGGCACAATAGGATTGCCCCTTGCTTTTTAAGAGCCTCAGCTGCCTGGTAAGAATTTGAATAATCAATTCATGGATAACCCAGCTCAAATATAATATACTACTTCAGACATTGGCAGAAAGCTACCACGGTGAAAACTAGGAGCAGAATGATTGAAAGTCTGCAGTTAAGAAAATAGTAGCTGACCTAAATTTCTGAGCTCACCAACATAGTTGTCTAGACCTGTGCTGTCCAATATGGTAGCCATTAGCCACGTGTGGCTATTTAAACCTAAATTAATTACCATTGGGTAAAATTAAAAACTCAGTTTCTTAGTTGCAAAAGCCACATTCAAGTGCTCAATAGTCACATGTGGCTAGTGGCTATTGCAGAACACTTTCATCATTATAGAAAATTCCACTGGATAGCACTGGTCTAGGCTCGAAACTTCTTTGAGGCAAAAGAAAAACATGCCTTAGATTTCTAATTCCTTTTTCAGCATCTATCTAACATTTATCGAGTGCTTCTTATATGTCAGGTAACGTTCTAATTATATTTCGTATATATTACGAGATTTAACGCTCACAGCAACCCTGTGAGATGGGTTTTTACTATGCCCATTTGACAGATGAGAAAACGGGATTACAGGTATGACTTCCCATGTAGCTAGAAAGTAGCAGAGCTGGAGTTCCAACCTGGTCAATGTGCTGTAGAACTTGTATTCCAAAGAACTACGCCACAGTCAAAGTTAACGGTCACTGCTAATTGTATTTTTGCTGCTGGGGTATAGTAGTGGGTCCCAAAAGCATAAAATGATATGCTCTGGCTTGTGAGCTAATAATGGCAAAAACTGAGTTTCACTTTGTATTGCCCTGACAGGATGGCGAAAAGGCTCTGTACATTTTGTCACTGCGTTTACTGCAGACATGATACCTAGGCAAAGGGGGTGATGTTAATGTCCCAAACCCTCTACCATAGATTTCCTTTAGTTCCTCCCATTAATTCAGTTAAGTTGAGGAAATTCATAACTCTTTATTCTATCCTTTCATTTTACTCCTAAACCTCTCCTGATTCTCCTTTTCACCCTAGAATAACGTCTTATGCTACAAACACAGGAAATTTGCTACATGCCTTGCTGCCCTGACCATCAGTGACCTACATGTTTTCTTGACTTTAAAATCTCTTTTAGTTAAACAGTATACTTAACTATTAATGTACTACAAGAAACCCTCCCTAAGCAATAGAAGACTATTGATTCACTGTTAAGGTATATATGTATGTATGTATTTATGAAGGCTTTATTTTTAATTTTTTTAAGTTTATTTATTTTGAGAGCAAGAGAAAGAGAGAGTGTGTGTGTTTGAGCAGGGGAGGAGCAGAGAGAGAGAGAGAGGGAGAGAAAGAATCCCAAGCAGGTTCTAAGCCATCAGTGCAAAATCAGGACTCAACTGACTGAGCCACCCAGGCGCCCCTAAAGATTTTATTTTTAAGTAATCTCTGCACCCAGTGTGGGGCTCAAACTTACAACCCTGAGACCAAGAGTCACTGGCTCCACTGACTGAGCCAGCCAGGTGCCCCCAGTGTTAAGGTACTTATGATCAAAGTAGTACATTTGCTTTTTTACTTTCAAGGTGTCATTTTTACTTCTTAACTTGCCCCCAGGTAATTTATGAACAAACCCAAAAAACAAAAAAAAAAAAAAAATACAAAAACCAAAAACCAAAAAACAAACTCCAGCCAGGCAGTACAGTCAGGACACTTGCAGAAAGAATCCCCTGCAGGTTTCAGCTTTATATTCCTGGGACCTCCAACTAGCATTGCAGATAAAATATAAGACTCCCTGTGAAAACTGGAATTCAGATGATCAGGGTGTAATTTTTAACGTAAGTGTGCCCCATGCATACTAAAAACTTATTTGTTGTTTATCTGAAATTAAAATGCGAACTGGACACACCATATTTTCATAAAATGTATGTTTACTTGCTATACAGAACAAGGATACTATCTTAACTCTGGCAACGCTACCCCTAAATAACTTGGGGAACTTCTTTCATCTTCCTAGAACACTGGCGGGGTGACAAGAAGACAGGACAGACATTGTGATGTCTGCTTTATAGACAACAGCTTCACGATTGACCCAGGTGTACTCAATACGTAAGCTGGAGCGAAAACCGGAATCCTTCTACCCCATCTTCTGATACCCTAAAGAATTGAATGCAGTGTCTTCTTGCAAGATCATAAACAGTTGACTTACAGGTAACAGTCGAGTTACCTATAATCAGGCAGAAAAAGCAAATCTGTAGATATTTTAAAGTTCCCTAGAATATTTTCAGATGCAAAAGTTTTTGTAAGATTATAATTCATGAGATCCTCCTCATGAAATATTCGTTATCTTTGTCCTTCCCACTGGGCCAAGGGACGATGCCGGGGGCCATGTGAGTCCTCTGTTACGCACTGGTTTTAGCCACACAAAGGTCAAAGGAAGGGGCAGTCACCAACCTACAGAAAATACCAGGAAGGCCTGATGTGAAAAGGGGGAAGAAGATGTGACAAGAGGGCCATGTGGAAGACACTGTCTTCCGACTACCCGGGAATGCTCCTTTCTCATCCCAGAGAGTGGGCCCCTGCCTCCCCAGCCCTGGGGGTTAACCCACTAGCCATTCACTCACTCCAGAAGTATTTAAGTATTAGGCCCTGGTTTTAGTGTTTGGGACACACTGAACAGACAAAATCCATGCTCTCATGTGGCATTATTACAGTTCAGAATTCTTATTTGGATTTCCTACTGAGTACTTTTTAAAGCCTTTACCTTGATGTTTTCACCTTTTTTCCTTATTTCTCTACTCTGTTTTCTTTCTCTCTTATATTATACAGTTGACTGTGTGGAAGAATGGAAGTAAGATTTTCATTGGATTTTAATTTTCTCACAATTGCCAGTTTTATTATATTTGAGGGACATTAAAATCTTAATTAAGCCTAAGTGAAAACCTAAAAAGCTGAATTCTTAAATATGGACTCATTAAAGCTTTCAACAGGGCAGTCAAGAAAAAAAAAGAAAAAGAAAAAAAGTACTACGTGTGACTTACCGATTCTGTAAATAAGAACTTTGCTGCCAGTGGGATCTCTGGCTCTCAGAACTCCAAGGTAACCGGCCTTCAGAAGGCCAAGGATACTTCTAGGGCGTAGATCGGCACTTATTTCTGGACATTCTGCCCTCCACTTATAATAGTTTTTCAGTAACTGAAAAATAAAATAAAAATTGTCTACAGATAACATACCTGGTAAGCACTTCGTAAAAATGGTAGCAAAGCCTTGGCATTATGTGTGGCCCCTTCCATCCATTATGTCAGGATTGTAATCTGGCGTATTTTTTTTTTTTTTTTAGCTGTAAAAATTAAAGTTCTCTTCATCAAGGATCTCAGGTGATAAGACTTCACCACAAATTCAGAGTTGAGTAATTTTCATTTGTCTCCTATGGCCGGTAGTCTCCAAAACCAGCTGTAAATACCAACCCCTCCTGGTACACATGCGCCATTCGTCCCATCAAAGGTGGGATCCATTTGATTCCTCCTCCTCCTCCTCCCTGAATCTGGGCTGGTCTTACATCTCGCTTTGGCAGAAGTGACACTGTGCTAGTTTAGGAAGTCTGGGACTTTCTGTGTTTGCTTTTTGGGATCAAGATATCACATAAGAATAAGATTACTAAGGGGAGCCTGGGTGACTCAGTCCATTAAAGATCTGACTTCAGCTCAGGTCACAATCTCACAGCTTGGCTAATGAGTTTGAGCCCTGAGTTGGGCTCTGTGCTGACGGCTCAGAGCCTGGAGCCTGCTTCGGATTCTATGTCTCCCTCTCTCTCTGCCCCTCCCATGCTCACACTCTGTCTCTGTCCCTCTCAAAAATAAATAAACATTAAAAATTAAAAAAAAAAAAAAAGACTAAGATTGCCAAATGGTAAGTCTAGGTGGAGAGAGACACTGGACAACCAGAGCCATTCTCAGTCTGATCTCAGCCAAGTTCCCATCTGATGCAATGTGGAGCGGAGATGAGCCCCACGCAGCCCTGCCCAAATTAGAGAATCACAGACAAATAAATAGTTGTGGTTTGAGCCACTAAATTTGGGGGTGATTTGTTACTCAGTGATAGATAACTGAAACATCCACGTTTAGTCCTTTCTGAAACAAGGAAGAAGAGAAACCAAACAAATTCGCTCCACAAATATTTTGGGAGCATCTACAATATTCCACACACTGTGTAGGGGCTTGAGTTACAACAACGAACAGAGTAAAATGCTTGTGCTCCCTGGAGCTGACCTGTCAATAACCGCTGCATCATACAAGCCATGTTTTGTAGTGAAAAGTTAAATTCCCAGGCTGCTGCTTCAGAAAACTCTTAACTCTACCATTCGTTATCTGTGTGATCTTGGGTAAATATTTAACTCCTTTGAGTCTTGTTTTCTCTATATCTGCCCGGTAGGGTTAAATCATACACGGGCATAATGAGTGGTGGTTACCACTGCTGTTGTGATAATTGGGAGTTATTTGGATTTATATTGCTCATCCAAGTATCTTAGTGCAGGTTTATATTAAAGGTAACTAGGATTTTTTGGTTTCATTTTCTTTTCCTTCAAAAACATGGGCTAAATCAAAGATACAAAGGAACATCTCTATACCACTACTATTCTTTCTACTAATAGAAAAGCAACAAAAATCAATGTTTAAAATTTTTTTAATGTTTATTTATTTTTGAGAGAGAGACACAGCACGAGCAGGGAAGGGGCAGACAGAGAGGGAGACCCAGAATCCAAAGCAGGCTGCAGGCTCTGAGCTGTCAGCAGAGTCAGACGCAGGGCTCGAACTCACAAGCCGAGCCGTGAGATTATGACCTGAGCCAAAGTCGGATCTTTAATGGACTGAGCCGCCCAGGTGCCCCCAAAATCAACGTTTTAATTGAGATTTGCGTTCAGGGTGGAACAGTATGCCTGGATGGTACGTCGTGGCAAAGTGTGAAGGAATCCTGTTTTAAAAGAACCACCAGTAACGGTTACTCTGCATTTACAAGTAAAACAGATATTGCCAGTGTCTTGTGGAGAATCCTAAAATCAAATTATGCATGTAAAATTTGTGATCTTAAAATTTTCCTCCTCACGATTTTCCGTGTTCTCAATTTTTGTAAAATGCCAACATGTTTGTTTTGCGTTTGAAGAGGTCTGCTAGCAATGGGGAGCTGAGGTTCAGACGAAAGGAAGGGACGGATCCCATTGTCATTGGAATAAACATGACAGGTGTGATCACAAAGTTGTTATGCTCTGGATGAGAAACCACAAATACAAATTCAAAAACCAAGCAGAAGGGGGAATTCCAACCCTTGGGCAATGTAAGTGACTGGAAAAGCCTGAAGAACGAGAAAAGCTGGTTGGACTGTCTAGAGCAGGAGATGCACAGAAGGGAGGGAGAAGTTATGTGTGCCAGCTGCCCCTCTCTCCTTTCTCTCTCCCACGGATATTGTCTTTCCAACTTTCTCTATTTCTGTTTTTCTCCCTCTCATTTCTTCATTTGATAAACTTTTCCGAATTGTTTTAAAAAAAAGAGAGTTGCTACAAGTTAAATGAAACTGAGAGGTAAGAACGAAAAATAGTCCATAAATCTGCCAACAACGAAATAATTGGTGACCTAAATAGCAGCTACCAAAAGCAGAAAGAACAAAAGGTACATTGTAGATTCTGATATATTCATTCTACTCTATGAGTTTCTCTTCCTCCTCCTGTCTGAGAGGGCATCAGAACAAAGGTTAAAAGCATGTTACAATGCTCATTACTTCGATGGTCCCTCAGATATACAAATAGTCCTTTTAATACTGATTCAAGGAAAACACTAGACGCAGCATACCAGCACCTATATAAAAAGAATGATCTTAATTTACCATGGAGCCATAGAAGTTGTAGGCTCATTAAAAGGGATCTGTTAGGTAACGGAGGCAGGGTCTTCAGCTGATTGATCTCTGCAGAGTGCTGGGCACCAGGGAGATAGGTACATGTGTTGAATGAAAGAATAAATGAATGCATGAGTAAGCCAGCTGAATTCACAAACCTGAGAACCTGGCTTTTGTAAAGATGTGCAAATCACTCTTATGCTTGGACAGTTAGCTTTTGCAAATTGAAATATCTAAACTCGGATCTTTGATGATTACTTTTCCATTGATAAATCAATTCAAAACCCCGGCTGACATATAAATAAGTTATATAAATGACGTAAACTGCTACTGAGCAATTCTCAAACAAATCATCAAAAGTCCACAACAACAGAAAACTGGAAGCAGGTCAATATTCATTACTGGAAGGCAACTCTTTTGTACCACAATTAGGAATCATTGAATAAATAAAAGCTATGGTTTATTTTAACTATGCGTTGTAATCGAGTATGTTTCTTCTTACATTTTTCACGTACTTTCAAACAAAATAAGGACTATGTTTGTGCAGCTTTTATAGGGTTCAATGGCGTCATTTCAATTCCTTCTCACAACCATCCTGAGAGGTAACTACTGTTACCCAATTTTTTGGAGAAGAAAACACCAAAGAAGCTACATTTACAAAAGAAGCTACATTGAAAGGGAAATTAGCAGGGAGAGTCAATGGATTTTGAAAGCTGCATTGACTTTGGGAAAACCATAAAAATATTTAAAAGATAAAAAACTTGCCACACGGAGCAAAAATATAAGGAACTGAACTAGTCACTTGTAAAAGACAGGAATTCACAAGAATATGTGGGACAGGCAAAGGTTAACAGTTGGCTGTTTTAAGTTCATTGTTTTAAAGAGAAGGGTCAAGTGTAGTGTGCTTGAGAGCATAGGCTCTGCAAACATCAAGCCAAGTTCAGATCCCTGCTCTACCACTTAATAAATGACTTCGGACTAGTTACTCTCTGCATCTCAGTTTCTTCCAAAATAAGTGAATAATGACGTAATCCGCACAACACTATTTACCAAAATACCTGGTACTCCATCAGCTATTAGAATCATAAAAACCTCATTAATTCATTATAACTTGAAACATAAAAACTAGAATAATGAGAAGTTTCTATGTAACTGAGGGGCTTATCAAGCTTTCTTCATATGCTAACACTTTGGGATTTTTATATTATAAATAAGGGACTTTGAGTTGAATTAGCTGCTTTTATGGTGGAAAATGAAAAAAAAAATAGTTTCACACTCTAAGCCTTTCCCTTTCCTTTTCAGTTGGCAGAAAAGTGAGGCAAAACGTTCACAGACACTTGATCCCTATCCAATGGATTTAGACAGTCTTGCCGGCCAATTCCTCAAGGATATGGTGCAATGAAAACAATTCAGGAAAATAAAGAATACAGGAAATAATATATATAGCAGAGGCTGGGGGTAAATTTTATTTCTTCTTTTGTTTAGACATTACTTTTATTTATTTATTATTTTTTAAGGTTTATTCATTTTTTGAGAGACAGAGACTGAGGGTGAGCGGGGGAGGGGCAGAGAGAGAGGGAGACACAGAATCCAAAGCAGGCTCCAGGCTCTGAGCTGTCAGCACAGAGCCCGACGCGGGGCTCGAACTCACAAACTGTGAGATCATGACCTGAGCCAAAGTCAGACGCTTAACGGACTGAGCCACCCAGGCGCCCCTAGACATTACTTTTAAAAAGCAGCTAAAATGAAATCGGTAAATCATTCACTTTTTTATTATTAGGTACCTCTACACATTTATACGTTTAATGCCTCATTTCAACTGTACTCTTCATAGGACCTAAGGTTGTGTTTGTATTTAGTAGTTGCTGAATTTAGTTTATTGCTCATGATGTTGGAATACCTGGGTAGACATCTGACAAAACAAAATTAAAGTCAGGTTCTTATTTCATTCCTAACATCAAAATAAATCTCAGTAGATTAGTAACTCCAACATTAAAAAGAGAAGTCATAAATTACTATAGAAAATTTTGGAGAGAAGAAGAACTTATAAGACCCAGAAGCAATCAAAGAACAATCTAACTGATATATTTGATTACATAGAAATGTTTAAACTCTGCCGAGAAAAAAAAAATAGTACAAGCAATGTCAAAAGACAACAAACTAGGAGAAAGGCTTATTTTCTTTAAACATAAAGATATTTTATGAATAAAAAATTATATGTATATTTTATGTGAACAAAATGGAAGAGAATTAACAAATGGTAAAAACAGGCAGTTAACTAGAAAATAATTTAAAAATTTTAAGTATACGAAACATGATTAACCTCACTTATAATTTAAAAAATGCATATTACAGTGAGAACCAATTTTTCACCAAGCAGGTTGACACACATCATAATGTTTGATAGTACAGGGTGGGTGATGGTAGGAAGAAAAAGTCACCATTCTGTAGCATAAAAGTGATAAAGTTAGCGCAAACACTTTGAAGGACAGTTGTTGCATTCATCAACATTGAAAATGCACCTCTTCAGCAACTGTACGGGCTGAACTTACTTATAAGGATATATTCCTGTTTTTGCACAAAGACAAATGTATAAAGACATACTACAAAATCCACCTGGTGATGGGAGAAACCCCGTGTCTCTTATCTGCTGCATTTTGTACACCGCCAGGCTAATTGCAGTTCAAAAAATAATCGTTGAAGGAATGAACAGCATGCATGATGGCATTGCTGCTGGCTGATGACAACTCCTATGTCCAGTAACAGGGGACTGTTAATAAATGTTAATATCATTAATTCATACAATGGGATTGTACACAGCTCCCCAAAAGAATACAATGTATGCACACATGCTGAAATAGGCTGATCTCTATAAGAAATTATGTAAACAAATAAAATAAAGGCCAAATGTAAAACACATACCTATGCCACGTGAGCTCAGACTATACCCAGAAAGAGAAACATGTAACAGTAACTGCTTCTGGGTAACCGACCAACGAAATGAAGGTTTTGGGTGGGGAAGTTTGTTCCTTTAGAAAGTTACTTTTAGAAACTTACTTTGCACTCCTTGCTACTTACGGATTTTTTAAATCCGCCATGCTCTTTACTTTTTCGGTTAAAAATTAGTTAACAACAACAAAAAACTCATACCGAGACATGTTTACGATTCTGTACTATAATAAGTCCCCTGCGGCCCACCTCGCAACACGACATTGAGCAAGCCAGTTGGCAAAAGGGCGAGATCAGGTTCAACTGCTGGGTGCTTACTCTTAGGTCAGGCTCTGTGCCAGATTGGCTAACGTTCAATTCTCGAAATCAGTGGGCTAGGCTTTCTCACCATTATTTAACAGGAAAGGATGCTGAGCCCAAAGTGACAGAACTCAAGGTTACATCTGTCTTTTCGATTCCTGTCCTTGCACCACCCCTTCTCTCAACCATCTGTAGCAAACCTGGAAACACAGAAGAGCCAGCTCGTCCCATACCTTTCCACTAAAAAGATACCGGACTGCTTTACCGTCCTGACAAAGTATTATCAGGAATGGCACTCTTTTGCTAGAATTTGGCCTCAGACCTTCAGATTTACTGGCAACTCCATACTCCCGGCCACACGTGCAGTGATCTGCTAAGATGTGATAAATCCAGGCTTCCTCCTCAGCTGTTACTTTGGTTTCTATCACCGGCTTTGCGCCAGGGAGAGGAAAGGCATTCGCCCCGAACTTCATGGGTTCGGGAGACTCATGTAGAGCAGAGCTCCAGTGGTTGGAGGTCAAACGGGCCATCACCCCAGAGCGCTCCAGCTTTTTCTAGGTTTTCCGTTTCCAAGACCCTGAGAAACTGGCAGGACCCGCGCGGGATTTCTCAGAGCACCTGCAGCCACCGCGCCCGCCGCCCGGTGCGCGTCTGGGGCGCCTTCCCGCCACGGTTCTGCAGGCGACTCGAGCTTTCGCGGGCGTCTGGGCCGAGCCGCGGCGGGCCCCCAGCCCTGCCCGCGGAGGGGAACGCAGCCGGGAGGCACGCTTACCCGCCAGGCCAGGTCGAGGTCGAAGTCCCGGGCGCGCAGGAACCGCAGCAGGAAGGAATCGGTGAGGGGCAGCGGGGTCGGCGGAGCGCCGGCCGCCCGGGCCTGGCGCCGCAGCTCGGCCACGGCGGGTTGCAACAGCGGGGACTGGTCAGGCAGCGCGCTGAGCTGCAGCCCCCGCTCCGGCCCCGGCCGCGTCTCTGCCATGCCCGCCCCGCCGTTTTGGCCGCCTGGAGCCGGGTGGCCGGGAAAAGCGCGGGCGTCGCGCCACCCTCCCGCCCCTCCCCCGGTGACGGCGGGCCGCGCACCCCCACCCGCCCGCCCGCCCGCCCCGCGGGGCCGCGACCGGCCTCGCGCGGCCGCGAGGGTGTGCGCCAGCTCCCGGAGCCGCGTGGTGTCCCCCACGGTGCTGCTCCTTCTGGAAACCCGAGCCGTTCTTTCTCCAGTGAGGGAAGGCGTGGTGTCCACCGCCAAAGGGAGGATGTCAGAAAGTTTGCTCGCCTACGCTGATTGCCACGAGTTTGGATGTTTTTCCAAAAAAAAAAAAAAAAAAAAAATCAATCTATCTATCTACTAGAGGAAACTTTTCCGTCTTTTTCTCCCTCCCTCCCTGCCTCCCTTTCCTCTTTTCCTGCCTTCCTCCCTCCTTCTTTCCTTGCCTTTGCTTCCTTCCCACCTCTCTTTCTCTCTCCCTCCCTTTGCTCTTTCTCTCATAATCACTTTCTCATCTTGGAGCTGGAAGGACAGCCATTTGATGGCACTGCGGCCGAAGGACTACTGAGCGCCCCTCCTTACGCGCATTAAAGCTCCAAGCAGACTTCCCGTCTCAAAAACGTTTTATTACCACAGTGGTTTCCAAAACACACTCCCTAATGCCACCTTAACAGACTCCCTACTTGGCCACTTCCTCCAAAGCCAGGCAGTCTTCTCCGTTCTTGATACTTCATCCTGTTAGTGATAAACACGGATGACTAGCAAGTGCCAAAAAAAAAAAAAAAGAAAAAAAGAAAAAAGTCTTAGACACCGTGCACTTCTTCCCTTCCCGGGCTCCACCGTGTCTAGTCTTTCAGTGGCCTGGCCAAAGGTGTAGGACCTCGTCCAAGTGAGCCCAGGTAATGAAGATGAGATGTGGGAACCAGAAAGGTCGTTACATTGGCGTTTTCTTGATCTCTACCCGCCGCAGATGTCCTAGAATTGACCTGCGTCCCGCAGGGAAATCCAGGAGACTAATTCTTACCGAATCTACGCCATGCGCCAGGTAGATGCTAGAATTGCACAAACAAATAAAGCCAAATCTTTGCCTCAAGAGACAGTGGTGAGAGGCCCTGCCATTGCATTCATTACAAGAATAGTTACTGAGTTGCTGGCGTTTCCAGACTTTGTTCACGGTGCAGAGTATACACCTGCGAGTGAAACAGACAGAAACCCTTGTCTTCGGGGACTTTTCATTCTTGTGGATGGGGACAGGCAATAAACAAGACAAGTAAGTGACATTGTGGTATGAGAGATGGGGATCCCTGCTATGGGGAAACAAAGCAAGGAAGGGCGATAGCACCTGTAGTGATGCTCGGATGAACCCCTGGAAGAGGTGAGGAAGCTGGCCCAGGGGTATCTGGGATTGCAGGGCTCCGGACTGTGACTTCCAGTCTGATGGAGCTGGGAAGCCAGTACAGTAAATCATCAGAATCCCATGAAAAAACAATGTAAATGACAGACAGAGATTCCAAGCTTTGATTTTTACTTGGGAGTGAGATGGAAAGCTATTGGTCTCAAGGTGTTACAATTCAATGTGAAGCTGATATGAAAGAAGTACTGGGAATGTGCCGTGAACACGCAGAGGAAGGCTACTGGTCTCTTCTCGGAGATCTGGGCACGCTAAAAGGGGGACATTTGCTTGGCTTTAGTGGTGCATTGGCAGTTTGCCCGGTAAAGGAGAAAGTGGGCGGTCGGGAAGAAGGTATTGGGTCGCAATAAAAGAAATACAGGGGAAGCCAGATTTCTCTAATAGTTTAATGTGTTTAAAAGTGAATTAAGGGGCGCCTGGGTGGCTCAGTTGGTTGAGCGTCCGACTTCAGCTCAGGTCACGATCTCGCGGTCCGTGAGTTCAAGCCCCGCGTCGGCTCTGGGCTGATGGCTCGGAGCCTGGAGCCTGCTTCCGACTCTGTGTCTCCCTCTCTCTCTGCCCCTCCCCCGTTCATGCTCTGTCTCCCTCTGTCTCAAAAATAAATAAACGTCAAAAAAAAAATAAAAATAAAAAAAATAAAAGTGAATTAAGAGTGTATGTACAGCATGTTTTCCTTTTCAAAATTTTTCAACACATTCTTCTACTTGTTCTTAGAAATTAGCATCTGCTTTTTTGAAAGTGGGCAGAAACTTCAGTGAGAGCTCATGGACACAGCTGTGGTATTCTTTTTTGGAAGTATGCCATGTATGGGTTTGATGTCCTGTTATTTCTGGATCTGTGAGACTCTTATAAGAGAAATGCAAAAGAATACTGACCAATGGATTGGTTGCCATTAAACTTGGTGAAAACGGAACCAACACGGAGCCCAGATGACCAGGAGAAATGGCAGTGGTAGCAGTGGACACCTGTGACAAAACATGAAGAAATTCCAGTGTCTGCAAAAGACTGCAACGTCAACGGAAAGAGGAAGAAAAGAAATTGGAGAAGAGGTGTAGACATATAAGGCGAGACTCCTACCCTAAAACTTGATTACTTGTTAAATAATGCAGACCACGTGGGGCGCCGGGGTGGCTCAGTCTGTTAAGCGACTGACTTTGGCTCAGGTCATGATCTCGAGGTTCATGATTTCCAGCCCCACGTTGGGCTCTGTGCTGACAGCTCAGAGTCTGGAGCCGGCTTCGGATCCTGTGTCTCCCTCTCTCTCTGCTCCTCCCTTGCTCTCTCTCTCTCTCTCTCTCACTCAAAACTAAATAAACATTAAAAAAATAATAATGCAGAGCATGCTTGTGTCTTTCAACAATGTATCTTGTATCTATATAAAACTTTAGAATTCTTAACACAGATTTTCAGATGTTACTCAATGTTTGTTTTGAAGCGTTTCGAATTTGCTATGTGCGTATTTCACTTCAGTGAGCTGTCATGTTTACTGAAAATCCGTCTAGTCCTCTGGTACAAAGATTCCAAAGGGGTTTTTGGAACTAATGGTATGAGGAACAAATAGAGGAAAAGTTAGTTACTATTCGTACAAGTAGCTTACTATTTACTCTGAAATTATTTAGCAATTAATTATTCATTAACACATAATCGTTCATAAGTATATGCATTCATTTATTTGACTTTCAGCTTCACAAAAAAGACATAAATACTATCTATCACTGCTAAGAGATAACTTTCAAAAAGAGGTACAATCATTACTCCAGCAGACATAAAAGTGAACATGTGTTAAAACTTCTATTTTAACTTGTACGCAGAGAACCGGGGAGATGTTACAACGGGTTCAAAGGAGATTTCAAAGCAGCATACTTTTATACGAAATGAAAGATGAATATGCAAATAGAGGCAAGACTAACTTCTTCCACAGTGACGGAGGGAGGCCAAGTGAAACTCTACCAGAGAGGACAGAATTCACATTTTCTGAGATAAGAGTTAAGTGCCATTGCTATCAGTTACCTGCAATTTATAAAGTTGTGAGACAGTATAGATGAAATCAGAATCCGATAATCCAGAGGGTGTCATTTAGAGTCTATACAGAGCCTAGGTTTCTACTGAAGCACAGAGTTTATCCTACATCACTTGGGAAACCTCACTTAAAACTTTTCAATGTAGTATTTACCATGGAAACTTTCAAACACATATCAAGACAATAGTAGTACATTGCCTCAACAGTCAGTGCTGTTTTGCCAATCTTGTTTTGTCTACCTCTCCCACTTTTTTAAAAAGCTGAAATATTGTAAAGGATCCTTACCTATCATATTTTATTCATAAATAATGTGCATTTTTTCTTTTTTTATATTACTAAATACCATTTTCACACCAAAAAAAAAAAATAGCAACAGTTCCACAGAGTCATCTAATATCCAGTGCTGAATATTTTCCATTTTCACCTCCGATGTACAGCCTCCATTCTCCTCTCCCATTTGTGTGCCGTGAGGCTGACTGATTGATTTCCCCAGTGTGCTCCTTGCCCTCTGGCTCCCAGTTCTGCTTAGCTGGCAGAGGCAACGGGGGAAGAGTTTGAGGTCAGGATCTTATTCCCCCAGCTCCCTCCCCATGGGGTTGCCCCCATATTGACTGTATCCCTTTATCAAAGCCCACCATGCCTTTTCGACAGCCCTTTCTTACAGCTACAGCTACTTTCTCTGAGTTTCCATAACTACCCACCCCTCGTCCGCTCAGGTCTATATTAGTCTGGTAGGGCTGCTGTAAGAAAGATGAAATAATAAATATTTCTTCTCAGGGCACCTGGGTGGCTCAGTCAGTTAAGTGTCCTACTTCGGCCGACATCACCATCTCACAGTTCATGGGTTCGAGCCCCACATCAGAGTCTGTGCTGACAGCTCAGAGCCTGGAGCCTGCTTCAGATTCTGTGACTCCCTCTCGCTCTCTGTCCCCTCCCCACTCATGTTCTGTCTCTCTCTGTCTCTCAAAAATAAATGAAATGTTAAAAAAAATAAAATTATTCTCACGATACTGGAGGTAGAAGTGCCAGATCAAAGTGTGGGCAGGATTGCTTGCTTTTTTGGAGACTGTGAGGGAGAATCTGTTCTGTGCCTCTTTCTAACTTCAGGTCCTTGTGGTAGTGCTTGGCACCCCTGGGTTGTAGCTACATCACTCTGGTCTCTACCTCCATAGCTGCATGGCCATCTCCCTGACCTGTGTTTGCATGTCTACATTTTCTTCTTATAAGGACACCAGTCGTATTGGGTTAGATTCTACCCTAATCAAGTACGACCTCATGTTAACTTGATTACATCTACAAAGAACCTATTTCCAACTTAGGTCACATTCTGAGGTTCTGGGAAGGGTATGAATTTTGGGCAGACATCATTCAACCCAGTAGAAAATCTAAGGGTGGTGGTGACTTTGTGTTGCCCATGCCCTCACTATTGTAAATAGTCCCTTTGTGAAACTATCCTAAATTGTCGAATTTGAGTATACCATCTGTTTCTGGTCAGAACCCTGTCTGCCCAACCAGTGGGGCACATTAAGATGATTAAGGTCTCTGGACTACATTATACAAAAAAAGCAGGAGAGTTTACACAACAGTGAAGTAAGATCACAATCCCTTGCTGTGTAAAGGCAAACTCGGGTCTGATTATCTTCACTGATAAAAATTGGAGAGCCTGTTTTCAAGGTCAGTAGCACAATGTTTATTTGTTCCGGTTAAACTCCCTCATCTAGAACCTTAGCAATAATTTTTATCACCACCTGATTACTTTTGCAATAATCCAGTCATCCTTTAAAACTCATTTGGCTTTTGCTAACTAAAGGAGTAAGTTAAATAGCCCCAACCTCGGCAGTTACCTAGAAATGTGGTACTGCTTTTGGTTTACTCTCTTGGGGGATACTGGAAGAATGGGAGGGGGCGGGGAGCAGGGTGGTCAGTTTCAAGGGCTTCTGTTTGCTTTTTCTATGATAGCACTTACTCCGTGGGTCGTAAACAATATGGGGATTTTGCCAGATACTAAATATGTTTAATTGTATTATATATTCTGCAAAATGAGGAAATGACCATAGGCTCAATCTCCTATCTCATCAGGTCCATTGTAAAATAAACTCAGGTGAAGACTTCATCTATCACCTGACCTCCACAAGCCCCGTTCTGCCTGGAGACCACGGTGGTATGTTGGGGCCCTGGGGATTACCTTCGTAATGTCTGGTAACCCTCCCATGCACTAGGTCTTTCTCTTTATCCTTGTTCTCTTACTCTGATAAATGGCTGCAGGTACCTCTGGGCATGACTTGGGGGAAGGGTCATGGTATACACCTGTTGGAGCACAGGAACTGGTCTCAAAGGACCCAGCTTCTCCTCAAAGATCCTCACATCCGTGAACCAGGCACTTGTTTAGATACATAAACTAGGTACTTATTTCTTCATTTTTGAACCATGCATGCCATTCTTTAGTTGTGTATCAAGAATCATGTGGATTAGTAGAGTAAAAATTGTTCCCCTTGTTAGGAATATTATCTCGCTTACTGCTGGCATTTATTTGAAAATGACATGTGTAAAAGCCTATATAAAAGTTTGTTTATTTAAACAAAGATGTATATACCCTTACTATGTGTCAGGTAGTATTCTAAGTTCTTTACAAATGTTAACTCATTTAGGGAAGAGTACGTAATGGGAAAAAGATAGTCTATTCAACAAATGGTATTGGGAAAACTAGACAGCTACATGCAGAAGAATGAAACTGGACCACTTTCTTACACCACACACAAAAATAAACTCAAAATGGATTAAAGTCCTAAATGTGAGACCTGAACCGTAAAAATCCTAGAAGAGAGCCCAGGCAGTAATCTATCAGTTGTAGCCACATTTTTCTAGATATGTCTTCTGAGGCAAGGGAAATAAAAGCAAAATTAAACTATTGGGACTACATCAAAATAAAAAACTTCTGCACAGTGAAGGAAACAATCAACAAAACTAAGAGGCCACCTACTGAATGCAAGAAGGTATTTGCAAATGACATATCTGATGAAGAGTTAGTATCCAAAATATATAAGGAATTGATACAACTCAACACCCCAAATAAAAATAACCCAATTAAAAGTGGGCAAAAGACGTGAACAGCCATTTCTCCAGAGAAGACACACAGATGGCCAGCAGACACATGAGAAGATGCTCAACATCACTCTTCATCAGGAAAATGCAAATCCAAACTACAATAAGGTATCACCTCACACCTGTCACAAAGGCTAAAATCAAAAACTCAAGAAACAACAAGTGTTGGCAAGGATGTGGAGAGAAAGGAACTCACATGCACTGTTAGTAGGAATGCAAACTGGTGGAGGCATTGTGGAAAACTGTATGGAGGTTCTTCCAAAAGTTAAAAATAGAACCACCCTGGGATGCCTGGGTGGCTCAGTCAGTTAAGCGTTTGACTCTTGATTTCAGCTCAGGTCATGATCTCACGGTCATGAGATAGAGCCCAGTTTGGGATTCTCTCTTTCCCTCTCTCTCTTTCTGCCCCTCCCTGACTTGTGCCCACTTGTTCTCTCTCAAAATAAATAAATAAACATTAAAAACATAGAACTACCCTACAGTATAGTAATCACACTACTGGGTATTTACCGCAAAAATGTAAAAACACTAATTCAAAGGGATACATGCACTCCTATGTTTATTGCAGCATTATTGACAATAGCCAACTTACAGAAGTATCCCAAGTGTCCATTGATAGATGACTGGACAAAGAAAATGTGGTCTATACACGCTGCAATATTATGAAACCATTAAAAAAAATGAAACCTTGCCATTTGCAATGACATGGGTGGAACTAGAGAGTATAATGCTAGGCAAAATAAATCAGTCAGAGAAAGACAAATACCATATGCTCTCACTCATATGTAGAATTTAAGGAACAAAACAAATGAGCAAAGGAAAAAAAGAGAGACAAACCAAGAATCAGACTCTTAACTATAGAGAACAAACCGATGATCACCAGAGATGAGATGAGTGGGGGAGTGGGTGAAAAGGTGATGGGGATTAAAGAGTACACTTATCATGATGAACACTGAGTAATGTATAGAATTGTTGAATGAGTATATTAAACACCTGAAACTAATATAACACTGTATGTTAATTATACTGGAACTAAAATTTAAAAAAACATGTTAAGTCACTTAATTTTCATCACAATCCTGCATGGTAGATTCTATTACTCCCATGCTATTTTGGAGGAAACTGAGGAACAGAGACATTAAGTAACTTACCCAACACCACACAGCTGGTATTAGTCCAGTGCAGATTGCTTAATTATAATTAAGATTTAACCACCATGCTATGTTGCATCAAACATGCAATCATTTTTCATAAGAATTTAAATTGTGGAAAGCGAATGATTTTAATACAGAAATGACCAATTGGGTCAATGTAGTATCATTATGCCTAAAAATAAAACCATTGAGTAAATATTCAGATTACTAATACCTACCATTTTTTCCAGATACTGTGCTAGGTATTTTACATACATTATCTCTAATTTCGTAACAGAGCTTCAGTATGGGGTAATATTATCCCTATTTAGAAAGGAGAAAATTGGATCTCGAGAGGTGATTGCAATGCAACCTAATGCCACTGGGCTCTTACGTGCTGAGCAGGATGACTAAAGCCAGGTCCTGACATTACATATCTGCCTACCTGAGCCACCGGCATATTAGGAACATTGTGATAATGTAGGCCGCTCTCAGGGGGACATGGTAATTGACTCTAATTAAATTGAACACACAACAGCCAAGAATGAATCCTAGAATACCTCTCCTTGCTCAAGTCCATATCTTTCACTCATTTGGACTCAGAGAACTAAATCACGCAAACATCCTTACATTCAATGGTAACAGATGATGCAGTATTTTCTGTGGCTGAAAAGTCCTGGGCATTGGAGGTACATTAAGAGTTGGAATGAGATTCTGTTTCTCACCAGATCTGTGCTACTCAGGAAATACCTGAGCAGTAAAGACTTAGCTTTCCTCCTCACTCAGTGGGGATCATTTTTACCATATGACAATATTTCTGGACTCAACTCGAATGAGATAATACACGTGAAAGTATAGGGTAAGTGAGTAAAAATTTAGGCTAAGATAAGTATGCTCTGTGTGTTCAAGATCTGTTTATGGTCATATAGATTCATAATATATATTTTGCTAACCCTAACCCTGACCCTAATATACCAAAATGCTTATGCCCATTCCTTGTTTTGTGACTCTGACTTAGCTGACTACTAATCTAAATCAGTTAATTTTGAGTCTGCTCCTTCACCATCCGTGTCCCCAGTGAATGATCTCAGGATGACATGAGTTGTTCAGAATCTATTCTTTCCTTTCTGACCTTAAACAGTGAACCCCAACTCTATCCCAAATCCCTGAAACCTCGTTTCATTGCTGAGACACACACTTTCCTGCATTTTACATCTCTGAAATTGGGATATATGTAAGTGGCTTACAGCTGCTCTCCGTCCGACCACGGTTGTGACATAGCAGATGTTGCTGCACACCCTAAAGGGCCAGACTGGCAGAAGGAGTGTGAGTGACATGGAAGAAAATCCAGAACGAAAAGAGTGCCGTGAACTTTTTTGGTGGTAAAGCGTATCATGAGGAAATATTTGCTGATTTAATCATGTGGTGAGTGTGCGATAAAGTGGCATTAAATACATTCTCAAGATTTTCACCACTATCTAGACCTAAATCTTTCTTCATTATCCTCAACCAAAACTCTGCAGCCATTAACCCATAACTTCCCTCTCTCCAGCCCCTAGCAATCTCTATTCTACTTTCTGTGTCTATCAACCTGCCTGTTCTAGTACCTCATATAAGTACCTTCATATAAATAGAAAACATAATGTTTTCTAGATCTATTCATGTTGTAGCACATATAAAAATGGCTTTACTTTTAATGGCTGAATAATATTCCATTGTTTGTATATACCACATTTTCTTTATCCATTCTTCTGTCCACGGGCGCTTGTGTTGCTTCTATTTTTTTTTTTTTTTTTTTGACTATTGTTGCTGCGAGCACTGGTGTAGAAGTAGCTGTTTGAGTCCTCTGGATATACAGCGAGATGTGGCCTTTGAGTCATCTGGTAGTTCTCTGTTTAACCTTTTTAGAAACTGACACACTGTGTTCCACAGAGGCTGCAATTGCTGTAATCTTGGGGTGCCCAGCTGTCTCAGTTGGTGGAGCATGAGACTCTTGAACTCAGGATTGTGAGATCAAGCCCCATGTTGGGCCGACTTTTAAAAAAAATTGTAAAAAGAAAAAACCATTGTGAAAAGAAAAAAAAATTGGTGTAATCTTTTATCCCCCATCAACCAAAAGATTGAGAGTACAGACCAACAGGTCATGGGCCAGAGACTTTGGGGGTCTCAACATCCCCAATGTCAAAATAAAGTAGCTGTATTTCATTGTAAACCTGGCTTAGAATCCAGAACCAATGGACTTCGTTCTTCCATGGATTCTTCTAACAAATGCTGCATTTTGACGCCACAGGGAATAATAGTTGAGTGGCAAACCGTGCACATGGATGACTCTGAATTAAAGAGTGATACAAAAGAGGTAGTCCTTGGACGGGAAGAAGTTTAGGAGTGCACTAACCACAATATAGTGCTAATACCCTCTTTCAGTGAATCTAAGGTGCTATACATTATAATACAATATTATATATGTTATATATTACATATATATATAATAGAAGTAAAGATGCATTAACTTATGATGCATTGCTATAGCATCATGGATTATAATATACCTCCTGGTTTTAGCAATATAAAAATGTGGGAAAAAATGTGTTTTAGGGGTGCCTGGCTGGCTCAGTTGGTTAAGCATCTGACTCTTGATTTCGGCTCAGGTCATACTCTCACAGTATATGTTACCGAGCCCCATGATGGGTTCTGCGCTAACAGCTTGGAGCCTGCTTAGGATTCTCTCTCTCCCTCTCTCTCTCTGAATCTCCTCCCGCTCACAGGTGCGCACACACACACACACTCTCTCTCTCTCTTTCTCTCAAATTAAACATTTTTAAAAAATGTGTTTTAGACTCAGTGAAATATAGTATTTCCCTTCTTATGTATTAACAAGAGTTATTGAGTTGTATAGGATAAAAATTCCTAAGTTTGAAAAGCTCTTTCTATAAATATAAAATAAAGTATTTGGATGATAAGAAAGCATTGTATCATAATATTTTTCTTCCTAAATGATAATGGTGCCATTTACAATCAATGACATCTTAGCTTTGATAAAATAATATATCAGCTTTACCTGTACTTTGATTCTGTTCACTTCTTAGTCTTGAGTTAAATTATGACTCTAACTCCTACTTACCAGTATCTATCCCTGTTACAATCTTTTATGTGAGAGGTACAGCATCAAGTCCTGATGGTCCGAACCAGTTAAATCTTTTAAGATATTAGTGGTTGGGGGTAGTAGCTACAGAAGAAGTTCTCTATAGAAGTTTTAGTATAACAGCCTTTTTGTTTAGCAAATGGTAATGAAGATTCTATTTCCCAAGCTGGAACAGACATTGGAACAATTTATCTGGGGTTTTGTTAGAGACAGAGATTTCCAGCCCCATCCAGACCTATTAATCAGAATCTCCAGAGAAGACGCCTAGAAATCTGCATTTGTAATAGACACCCAGGGGATCCTTAGGATAAAGCAAGTTTGAGAATCACTGACTGAAGGTAATCGATTACCTTCAGATCTATGCCTACAGATTTAATAACCCAAAAAGTGGCATGATACAGGCCCTTCATCTAGATGAGCTACCATGTTGATCAAGGAGATATCTTGGAGCTATCTGAACAATTCAAAAGGGAAATGCTCAAAAACGTCACCTTTAAAAACCCTAAAATGTAGCTTTTCTAAGTTCCACTTAGCCTAAATGCAGGAATGTACATCCTCAGTGGGTACTTTTAATTCTGTCCTGTTAAAATACAGTCAGTTAAGGAAGGGATTATAACAATAGCCGATGTCCACATCTGTTAACATAGTATCTGGTGACCTGAATGCCACTTATTTAGGCACACAGACCTGTTACTTAAGGCTTTAGATACGTAATTGGAGCTTCTGGGCTGTTGAAGTTACCTTAAACCTCATTTCATCAAAGAGACGCGTAAGTTAATACTTGCAAACCACAACGTATGGAAGGAACCACGAAATCTCTTCAGAGGAAGGAACCACGAAATCTCTTAAGAATGCTGGCTCATAACCCTAACCCACATGGCCCTTTCTTAGTAAAGTCGCCATTTTTGGGTGCAAATTATAATTATGATAAATAACATTTCATTGTAAAAGGGAGACTGCACTGAGATTCTAACGTCCGCCAGTTGTCCCCTTGAGGAATCCTGTTTGCCTCCATTCAGCGCCCTTGACATCCAGGACAGATGACCGCCACGTAGTTCAGTACTCGTTGAATGTTGAACTGCGGAATGGGATTTTCTATTACACACATACCTGCTAACTATGTGCCGGGAATCATTCCAAGCACTTCATATATTACGTCTCGTAGAGATTGGTAGTCAATTTTGAGAGAAATCATTCTGACATCTTCCAGCAGCAGCAATTTCTTTTACAAATACTTGTAAAGTGATGCCTGTGTGCCAGGCACTGTGTGAGATCACGTGAAACTTTATTTTAGACTGGCTAACCCAAAACAGCTTATTTCAAAACTTACGTGACAGAGACTCATTCAATCTCTCTTCCTTCTCTAGAAAAAAAAAAGAACCGGACTAGATACTTTCTGAGGTATAAACTTTAAAGCTCTAAAACATTCTGATTCTATCAACCTAAATTTTGCTCTCTCCCATAATACCTTAAGTGAGAGCATTTACATGGCTAACATTATATCCATTAGAAAATGTAAAACTCGGGGCGCCTGGGTGGCTCAGTCAGTTAAGCATCCAACTTAGGCTTAGGTTATGATCTCGCGTTTGGTGAGTTCGAGCCTCGAGGTGGGCTTGAAAGGGCGGGCCTACGCCAGCCGACTCCATCTTGTTCTGTGTCCTTCACCTTGACCACACCTCCTCCCCTTGAGTAACCCCCCCCTCACCTGCCTAACAGGACTCGACCCTTCCCCAGGACCCTTCCCCAGCCAATCGGCTGAGGCCATAGCCATTACCTCACCAACTGCCCCCAGGCCCCAATAAAACCTTTGTCCTTTTGAAACTCGCTCTCTTTCCCTGGTATCTCACCGCTGCGTCGGTGCAGGTAGGGGATTGAGCTCGAGCTAGCTCGAATAAAGGCTCTTTGCTTTTGCATCGGACTCGGCTCCCTAGTGGTCTTTGGGGATCACGAATTCTGGGCATAACATTTGGGGGCTCGTCCGGGATCCCCAAGAACCCCGAGGGACCCCGACCCGGAGAGCCTGACTGGCCACGGTTAGTGTCTGTTTGTTCTGTCTTTTCTGTGTGAGCTCATTTCTGGAATTCTGGTAGTGCCCGACGTGGTCTAAGTGGACGCACTGGAGGACCACGGGCCGGGAGTTTCGGAAGACGTTCCGATTCTCCCTTCTGGAGGGACGTGGAATCCCCTCAAAGGTCTGAGACGAGGCGGGTCGCTCCTGCTGGTCGGCGTGAGGCCGTCGTCTTTGGAGGGACGTGGAATCCCCTCATCGGTTTTGGAGGGACGTGGAATCCCCTCATCGGTTTTGGAGGGACATGGAATCCCCTCAAAGGTCTAAGCTAGCTTGCAGTTTTGCTTCCATGGAGTTGGAAGACTTTCTAGGGGCCCTCTGTTTGTCTGTTTTTGTGTTTCTCTGTTTTGTTCTGTGGACTTGCTGGACGGACGTTATGGGACAGACTCAGACTACTCCTCTAAGTATTATGATTGATCACTTTAAGGATGTGAGGGGAAGAGCTAACCTCAGTGTGGAAGTCCGAAAGGGTCGGTTGCAGTTTTTTGTTCTAGCGAGTGGCCAACTTTCAATGTCGGATGGCCACCAGAGGGGACCTTCGACCTCCCTACCATCCACCGAGTCAGGAGTATCATCTCTCAGCCTAAGGCGGGCCATCTTGATCAGCTCCCTTACATTATCACTTGGCAGGACCTTGTAGAAGACCCACCCTCTTGGCTTAAGCCCTTCCTAACCCTGCTCCCTCCGGAGCCAAAACCCATTCTTGCTTTGCAGGAGACAGAGAAGAGGAAAAGTCTTACCCAGCCTTCAGCACCCCTCTACCCTGTCCTACAGGGGGGTACTGAAGAAGAATTAATTTTTCCTCCCCCGTATAACCCCTCTAGGATGCCGGAAGAACACCATCCTCCCCCTCCGGGGGAGGCAGACGCTGTTCCGAGAGCGGGAGGCAGAAACGCTCCAGGGGGAAGCCCGCCCTTTACCAGACAAAGGGCTCAGAGGGGGCAATCTGCCTCCGCCGCCGACTCCACTATTCTTCCCCTGCGAGCCACCGGACCCCCAGACGCGGAGGGGAATCAGCCCCATCACTATTGGCCTTTCGCCACGAGTGACCTCTACAATTGGAAAGCTCAGAATCCTAAGTTTTCCGAGAAACCGGCAGGGCTTATTGATTTATTAGACTCTGTTCTTTTTACCCATCAGCCCACGTGGGATGATTGCCAGCAGCTTTTGCAGGTCCTGTTCACGACTGAAGAAAGAGAAAGAATCCTCAGTGGGGCCCGAAAACTAGTTCCAGGCGCAGAGGGGAATCCCACCACCAACCAGGCTCAGATAGATGCCTCCTTCCCCTTAACTCGGCCCCAGTGGGATTTCAACACGGCAGAAGGTAAGGAGAGGCTCCGGGTCTACCGCCAGACTCTAATGGGGGGTCTCCGAATGGCTGCTAGAAAGCCAACCAATTTGGCCAAGGTAGGAAATGTACAACAGGGAAAAGATGAATCTCCAGCTGCCTTTTTAGAACGGATCATGGAGGCATTCCGTACCTACACCCCCATGGATCCAGAGGCTCCAGAAAGCAAGGCAGCTGTTCTCATGGCCTTTGTAAACCAATCGGCCATAGACATTAGGAAAAAATTACAGAAAATAGATAGACTAGGAGAAAAAAGTCTGCAGGACTTACTGGTGGTAGCCGAAAAGGTATATAATAACCGGGAGCCTCCTGAGGACAAGCAGGCTCGCGCCATGGCGGCTGCCAGCAGTAAGCAGACTCGAGACCTGGCCAGAATACTACTAGCTACCACTGCTGACTTCCCCGAGGAACGAGACCACCGTCTCCGGCAGCTGGCAGACGACACAAGAAAAGGTAAAAGCACCACCAAGGGGGGAAGCAGAGGCTGCAGAAGGATCAGTGCGCATACTGCAAGGAGATAGGGCATTGGGCCCGAGATTGTCCAAAAAGAGCCGGCGGGAAGGGAAGCAAGACTGATCGAGTAAAAGTCCTAGAGCTGGATGAACTAAGTGATTAGGGGAGTCAGGGTTCGGACCCTCTCCCCGAACCCAGGGTAACTCTTAAAGTGGAGGGGACCCCTATTGACTTCCTTGTCGACACCAGAGCACAACATTCGGTCCTCCGCACCCCACAAGGAAAACTAGCCAGCAAGAAGTCCTGGGTACAAGGGGCAACTGGTATGAGCCAGTATTCATGGACTACCCGAAGAACAGTAGATTTGGGAACGGGCCGGGTATCCCACTCCTTTATGGTAATACCAGAATGCCCCTACCCACTGTTAGGACGGGACTTACTGACCAAGATTGGAGCTCAGATAACTTTCAGACAAGGGGGGCCTCAGGTCACCGATGGCAAGGGCCATCCCATCCAGGTCCTGACCATGAAACTGGAGGATGAATACCTCCTCCACCAGGAGGCGCTCCCGAGAGAGGATAATATAAAGAGATGACTAAGAGAATTCCCCTCGGTTTGGGCAGAGACAGGGGGGATGGGACTAGCCGCTCACAGTACCCCAGTCCTGGTAGAGCTCAAGCCAGGAGAGAGTCCCGTAAGGATCAAACAATACCCCATGTCTCAGGAGGCCCGGAAGGGGATCCAGCCACACATCCGGAGACTACGAAGCCTAGGGGTACTAGTTCCTTGCCAGTCTGCCTGGAACACCCCCTTACTGCCGGTCAAAAAGCCTCACACAAATGACTACCGACCGGTACAAGACCTCCGGGAAGTAAATAAGAGGGTCGTGGACATACACCCAACTGTTCCCAACCCATATACTCTCTTGAGCTCCTTGGCGCCCTCCAGGGTCTGGTATACTGTACTAGATTTAAAGGACGCCTTCTTCAGTCTGCCGCTGGCACCCCAGAGCCAACCCTTGTTCGCCTTCGAATGGCATGATCCGGAGGAGGGCTACAGTGGGCAACTCACCTGGACACGGCTACCTCAGGGATTCAAAAATTCACTCACCATCTTCGACGAGGCTCTACACGAGGACCTGGTATTTACAGACACCTTCTCTGGCTGGGTGGAGGCCTACCCAACCAAGCATGAAACGGCTCAGACGGTGGCTAAGAAGCTACTAGAAGACATCTTACCCAGGTATGGTTTTCCTGCTATGGTAGGATCAGACAATGGACCAGCTTTTATCTCACAGGTAACACAGGCAGTAGCCAAGGCGGCGGCGGCAAACTGGAAATTACATTGTGCTTATAGGCCCCAGAGCTCAGGACAGGTAGAAAGAATGAATAGAACCCTAAAAGAGACCCTTACCAAATTAACCATGGAGACTGGCGGGGACTGGGTGACTCTCCTACCGTACGCCCTTTACCGGGTTAGAAACACTCCTTACACTCTGGGTTTTACTCCCTACGAGATCAGGTTTGGCAGTCCACCCCCTGTTATTCCCAGCCTTCGG
Organism: Acinonyx jubatus; assembly: GCF_027475565.1. Lineage (NCBI taxonomy): Eukaryota > Metazoa > Chordata > Mammalia > Carnivora > Felidae > Acinonyx > Acinonyx jubatus. The sequence continues at coordinate 68,479,287 of NC_069394.1, read as the reverse complement.
GCTGAACTTATTGCTGAGTTTAAAGATCAAGAACTTTTTCTTTCCTTGAGCGGGCTCCAGAGGGCACACGAGGACATTTGGCCGCGCCTCCGTGCCATCTACGAGGCTGGCCCGATCCCGACACCTCATCAGTACAGGCCGGGAGACTGGGTCTACGTCAAGAGGCACCACCGAGAGACTCTTGAGCCGCGCTGGAAGGGACCCTACATCGTGGTGTTGACAACCCCCACCGCTCTCAAGGACAATACTTAATCAGACGTCCCAGAGCCACCCCAGAGACACTTGGTTCCCCAGAACTTTGCGTAAACCTCCAAACTCTGTTCCCCTTGTCACCATAAATGCAGCCGGTCCCATGATTGGGTCCCTAAGCTACATGACAAGGGGGGAATGAAAGGGCGGGCCTACGCCAGCCGACTCCATCTTGTTCTGTGTCCTTCACCTTGACCACACCTCCTCCCCTTGAGTAACCCCCCCCCTCACCTGCCTAACAGGACTCGACCCTTCCCCAGGACCCTTCCCCAGCCAATCGGCTGAGGCCATAGCCATTACCTCACCAACTGGCCCCAGGCCCCAATAAAACCTTTGTCCTTTTGAAACTCGCTCTCTTTCCCTGGTATCTCACCGCTGCGTCGGTGCAGGTAGGGGATTGAGCTCGAGCTAGCTCGAATAAAGGCTCTTTGCTTTTGCATCGGACTCGGCTCCCTAGTGGTCTTTGGGGATCACGAATTCTGGGCATAACAGGCTCTGTGCTGGCAGTGAGAAGCCTGCTTCAGAGTCTGTGTCTCCCTCTCTCTCTCTCTCTCTCTGCCCCTCCCCCGCTCATACTCTGTCTCTTTCCCTCAAAAAATAAAAAAATAAATAAAAAAAAAAAGAAAGAAAAGAGAAAGAAAACTTTAAAATCTTCGCATGGAAATGCTTCTGTATGGTGGAAAGGAAAATTAACGTAAGTAGCTACATCTATATAGCCCACGGTCTGTATAATCAACACTAATAAGAACTCCTAACCTAAGAGATCTCCTGTCCCCAACAAACAGGATGACAGCAGTGGAGTGACGATTGAGAAAGCACCTGCATATGAGGGAAGACATTTCCTGCACTGTAGTTATTACCTAACATCAGATTAAGAATATGAACAGTGACAGTTTGTCTTGTTTCATAGGTAAATGTTAATACGTAATTTTTCTGTTGTATGAAAATCATATATGTAAATTGTCCTATTTGGGAAATAAGAATAAATGTGGATATGTAAAGATTTTGGAAGGAATGAGGTAATCAGCATCTGCAGTCTGTTTATTCAGTGGTGGCCTTTGGTACACTCCCCAGTGTTGTAAATATCCAAAGACCAACTCGGGCATGTGTTTACCTAGCCTTGCCCTTTGAGTTCCTTCTGGAGCTCAGTTATGCAAATTCACCAAGTTCAGATAGTACCTCCAAATAGGGTTTGCTTAAGTTTGTATTGCTAAAAAATACAATATGGAGATGATTCAACCATAAATGAGAAGGAAATCCTGCCCTTGGCGACAATATGGATGGACCCAGAGGTCATTATGCTAAGCGAGATAATTCACAGATAAAGACGTATTCTGCATGGTATCACCGATCTGTGGAATCTAAAACAAGAAAGAAAAGAAAAAAGAAAAACGCTGCTAACTTTGGGCTTAGTTTTTTTCCTCTTTTCTAGTTCCTTGAGGTGTAAAGTTAGGTGGTTTATTTGAGATTTGTTTGTTTGTTTCTTGAGGCAGGTGTTTATTGCTATGAACTTCTCTCTTAGAACTGCTTTTGCCGAATCCTGTTAGTTTTGGTATGTTGTATTTCCCTTTTCATTTGTCTCAAGGTATTTTTTGATTTCTCTTTTGATTTCTTCTTTGACCCACTGTTGTTCAGTAACATGTTGTTTAATTTCCACATATTTGTGAATTTTTCCGTTTTCTTCTCGTAATCGATTTCTAGTTTCATACCACTGTGGCCAGAAAACATTTTTGACATGATTTCAATCTTCTTAAATATATGAAGACTTGTTTTGTGACCTAACATACAATTTACCCTGGAGAATGTTCCATGTACACTTGAGAAGAACGTGTGTTCTATTGCTTTTGGATGGGATTGAGCTTTGCTTTGTGAGATGTTTAAAAAAAATTCTGTTTTGAGTCATCATGTTGAGCCCAACGTGGGGCTCGAACTGACGACCCCAAGATCAAGAGTCACACACTCTACTGACAGAGCCAGCCAGGCGTCCCTGTGAACTATTTTTTTGATTACCAATTCAGTCTTTTTATTTGCTGTAGGTCTATTCATATTTTCTATTTCTTTTTGCTTCAGTTTTGAGAGTTTGTGTCTTTCCCTGTGTCAACTTCATCTAGGCTATCTAATTTGTTAGCATACATTTGTTCTTAGGATTCACTTACAATCCTTTTTATTTCTGTAATGTCTGTAGTGACATTCCCTCTTTCATTCCTGCTTTTAGTAATGTGAGACTTCTCTCTTTTTTTTCTCAATCTAGCTAAACTTTTGTCGATTTTGTTGATCTTTTCAAGGAACCGTTTTCTTTTTTTAAGTTTATTTATTTCTTTTAGTAATCTCCACACCCAACGTGGAGCTCGAACTCGCAACCCTGATATCAACAGTCACATGCTCTTCAGACTAAGCCAGCCAGGCGGCCCCAAAAAACCAACTTTCAGTTTCATTGATTCTCTCTACGGTTTTTCTATTTTCTATTTTGTTTATCTTCATTCTGATCTTAATAATGTTTTTCCCTCTGCCACCTTTGAGTTTAGTTTGCTGCTTTTTTGTTTTAGAACTGCAGTTCCTTATGGTGGAAAGTTAGGTTACTGACTTGAGATCTTTTTTTAACGTAAGCATTTACAGCTATATATTTCCCTCTGAGCACTGCTTTCAATGCATTCCATGAATTTTGATATGTTGTGTTTTACTTTTCATTCATTTCAAAGTGTTTTCTAGTTCCCTTTATGATGCTTTTCTTTGACACATTGGTTATTTAGGATTGTGTGGTTTAATTTCTACAGATTTGTGCATTTTCTGGTTTTCCTTCTGTTAGTGATTTCTACTTCCATTGTGGTCAGAGAAGATCTTTGTTTGATTTCAATCTTAATTTATTGATATATTGATTATAGTGATATTACTGATTAATCTTCTTTTTTGTCAACTAACATATGATTTATATAGGAGAATCTTCCATGTGGTTTTGAGAAAAATATGTCATCTTGTTGTTGGATGGATTATTTTATAGATATTTATTTGGTCTAGTTGATCTATAATATCTTCAAGTCTTCATTTTCTTGTTGATCTTTTGCCACACTCTTCTGTTCCTTTTTGAAAGTGGGGTATTTGTTTGTTTTCTCTTTTATTTTTCTATTTCATTAATATCTCCTCTAATCTTTATTATGTCCTTGTAATGCCTGCCCATCCTTGCACCTAGGTCTTTCTATGTATTTATAGCTATTTCTTTAGCCACCTAGCATTACTGGGTCAAAGGATATGAACATTTTAAAATATCTTGATACATGTTGCTACCCCGTCTCCCAGAAAAATTGGACTAATTAATAACTGTGCCAAATAGGCAGGTTAGGATACTGATGCAGCAATGCTATATTAATAGGGTTGGTAACTTAAGCAGTATCAGTCTCCTACTGCCATTGTGACCGGCTGCCACTAACTTAAAACAACACAGATTTATTCTTGTACCATTCTGAGGCCAGAAGTCCAAAATCAGTTTTACTAGGCTAGAGTGGCAGTGTTTGCAAAGCTGCTTTATTCTGGAGGCTCTTAAAAGAGCCTTTAGTCCCTTGTGTTTTTTAGCTTCTAGCCTGTGCTCTTTGGCTACGGCCCCTTCCTTTATCTTCAAAGCACATCACTTCAATCTCTGCTTCCATCATCACATGGCCTTCTCTGACCTTGACTCCTCCTATGTCCCTCCTATAAGGACTGTTGTAATTAAATCAAGCCCACCCTGATAATCCAGAATAGTCTGCCCATCTCAAGACCGTTCATCTCATCACATCTGCAAAGTCCCTTTTGTCGTATAAGATTCACAGTTTCCAGGGATTAGGATGTGGATGGCTGGAAGTCATTATCCTGCTTACCACTACATCAGCCTTTTATACACACTACATAAATTTATTCAGAAGTGATAAAATCTGACATTTTAGTTGCCAAATCTATCTAATGGCACAATGTTACAACTAATGGCATTAAAGTTCACTTGTATTATTGATAGTATTACTAGGAACAGAGCTGAGGAGCATCTATTAGCATAATTCTGTGGTGTCTGAGGCCATGAGCCAGAGAGATCACTGCAGGGTGAATGTACAGCAAAGAGGGAAATTTCCTGAGCCTCATTGACAAAGAGGGTCTGGGCCAGAAAAATTAGGCTTTTGGCACAGACTACTCTAAATGTCATACATAATCACATGCATGTAATCGTCAGTGTGTCATAATTTTGGATTCTTATAGCTGAAAATCTGAAAGTTGAGAACGGCTGGTAATTGGAAAATTACCGATCCAAATTTCTTTTTTTTAATTTTTTTTAATGTTTACTTATTTTTGAGAGAGAGGGAGACAGAGCATGAGCGGGGAAGGGACAGAGAGAGAGGGAGACAGAATCTGAAGCAGGCTCCAGGCTCTGAGCTGTCAGCACAGAGCCCGATGCTGGGCTCGAATTCACAAGCTGTGAGATCATGACCTGAGCCAAAGTCAGATGCTTAATCATCTGAGCCACCCAGGCGCCCCAACTGATCCAAATTTCTTAAAGCACTATATTGTAAATTATGCTTCACAAAATATAGTCCAGATACCTCCAGTTATTTCTAAGGAACTCACAGTTATCGGAGTTGGATGTACCTCTCTTTAATGTTTATAAGAGACCATCGCTTATATTATCACTTAGCATAAATCAATAAATTTTTTATTATATGTAATAGGTGAAGAGATTGACGGGGGTGGGGGGAGGGAGAATAACATCTTGAACTGCAAAACAGAACCAAAAGTTTGAGAACCGAGTAGATAAAAAAAAAAAAAAAGCAATTCATTCCACCATAGCACCACCTAGTGGAACTTTAGAAGAAATCAATTGGTTTTTCTATCCGTCTTGGATGGGCAAAATAAAATGTAAAGTGAATAAGGGTTCATTTAAAAGTAAGCTCAATATAAAATGCAGTTCCTAAAGCAATTAAGGAGATTGATATGCTCTATAGAAAAATAAGGAGTAACTTTATATTTGTACAAAAAATCCCATTTTTTCTAGTTACAAATTGAGAAATACTCATGTACTTTACAAAATGAGTACACTAGAATAAAAGTCATTCATAATTCCACCATTCAAGAATGTATATCAGTTCAAACATTTTTCTATGTCCATGTCTATACATTTATATTTTATTTTTAATGTTTATTTATATTTAATATTTATATTTAATTTTATTTATTAAAAATAAAATTTTAATTTATTTTAATACTTATTTATATTTAATATTTACTATTTATTTAGTGTTATTTATATATATATTTTAATGTTTATTTATTTTTGAGAGAGAAAGAGACAGAGAGTGCAAGTGGGAGAGAGGCAGAAAGGGACCCACAGAATCTGAAGCAGGCTCCAGGCTCTGAGCTGTTGGCACAGAGCCTGATGCAGTGCTCGAACTCACAAACTGCGAGATCATGACCTGAGCCGAAGTCGGACGCTTAACGGACTGAGCCACCTGAGTGCCCCTATACATTTATATTTTAAAATGGAGTGTATGTCATAGTACTGTTTTCATTTAGCACTTCTTTGGCTACATTAAGCTATTAAATTTTTATCTATAATAATGTTTCATGGATGAATCCACTAAAAATACATATAAATTGAACATATGTTTTGGCTAATTAGCAAGAGCAAAAAAACTGAAAAAGACTACCTCCAGTTTGAGTCTGACCAAATTTCCATGAACTAGTTACTCAACCTCAGCTAAGTAGTAAAATTTATTGAAGGTCAAGGTCAGTTTCTTCTCAATAAAATAAATGGGAATAAAGTTGACTTCTATAGTGCTGATATGAATAGTGCAAATAAAATAACTAGTACAGAGAGAGATTATCAATAAATAATAACCGTATCTGTGTTTGTTGACTTAAACTAAATAGATACGAAAATCATTTAGTAATGATGGAAATGCATTTTATGGGTATTAGAATTGACCTATCACAACCGTTAACACTCCTTTATTATACATTAGTAGAATTTTTACAGATTAGAATTTGTTTAAAAATTAAATTGTATTATGTCAACTCAATAAAGTGTTTACCTTTTATATACATTTTATTAGACTCTGTCCAAAATTAAACAAAAATGTGTCAAATATATATAATTTTATGGAATTGTAAGAACGATGTCGTGTTGACTTTCACCTCTATGTAGGTAATTGCTGTATCTGTATCTAATGTCCTGACTTGTCATGTCAAATTTCAGGTGTCTTCATCCATGAACATATGTAGGACATTTGAAAAATCAGGTTAAACTGTTCATATTGTTATGTGTTTTTCAATTTTAACTATTATATATATGGTGAATATATACTTTCCACTAATCCCTTGCTATAAACTGTTCTAATCATTATCTTTATGCATCTTTGCCTGCAAATCGGATTACTTCCTTAGGATAAACTCCCTAAAAATGAAACTGTAGAAGTAACAAGAACCTTAGAGGAGAAATAATGACATGTCTCGCGGGGCTGATCTTTACAGCCTTAGTCCACAAAGGCAGGTGTAAGACCCCTCAAAGCAAATTGAACTAAGTAATTCTAGGGTGGCCAATATTAAGTTACCAAGAAAGCCACCTCTCTCATGGTCTAACTAGACCCAGGGATTGAGTCGACAATATCTGAGAGAATATTTGGAGTATATCTTAGTTCGGGCTCTCTGGAAGGAGCACGTGCTGTGACAATCTGCTTTCTGGAGGTGTTAGGGATTGCTCTCAGAAACAGCACCCCTAGGGGACCAGGGAAGCAAAGCTGGCAGGAGTTGAGCCATGATTCAGCTGCTGGAGAGAGAAGCCTCAGTCAATCCCAGAGCCAGCTTGAGCTTCACAGCTGGATCACCCTTCGGAGATGAGGGAAGGAGATCTGTGGCCCCCACCCCAACCAGGAACTGCAGGCTGTTGCTGGGGAGGTGGGGTAACCTTGGGCAAAACAACTTCTTCTGAGTGCAGTTCCTGCAGGAGGTCTGTGAGCCATCAGCAGCCAAGAGTGCGGGTGGTTGAGGAAATGGGTGCCTCGGTTCTACGGGGAAGGGGGGATCTGGGCAGGACGCCACCACAGCAGATAAATTTTCTGGTCAGTCTTCCCCGAACGTTGCTTCTTTCAGCTAAGGCCTCCATAACATTGCAGCAACCTTTGAGTTCATGTTTCATGCTTGACCATTACCTGAACGACAGACTTCCTATGTTGCCGTTTAAATAGAGACTCAAATGTGTTATCAGACAATTCAGAAAACTGCCGTTCTCTGTGAACACTGAGAAGCCTAGCAAACAATTGCTTCTGAATGAAGTCCACTATCTCTCCAAGGAGATAGACGATCCAAGGAAGCACACCGGAGGCCAAGGTCAGCGTCCCCTTAGAACTTAAAAAAATGTCTTCCCAAAGCCTATATGCGAGAGAACTTCCGGCCCTGAGATTCCACTCAACACAGCATGGTAATGGGGCTTTGGGAATTTCAGCCTCTGCGAAATGAACAGGCACTTCAAGGACTCAGTTAGAATAGCAGGTAGTCACTAAAGACATATAAGTAATCGTCAGTGCAGTGCACACAGAAGGAGGCTAGGAAATTAACTGTACTACTGTTGGGAAGACTAAAACGTCATAAAATACACTGCCAAAAGTCGTGAAGCTGGTAAAGTGAAATTTCTTCATCATCCTTTTGTCCCTTAATTTTTCTATAGATATCAGACGGAGTTGGAGAAATTCTGCTGGTTTTCCTCACTTTTTTTTCTTTCTTCCCCCAATGTTTATTTATTTATTTTTGATTTTTTTTTTTAACGTTTATTCATTTTGAGAGACAGAGAGAGAGCACGAGCGGGGAAGGAGCAGAGAGAGAGGGAGACACAGAATCCGAAGCAGGCTCCAGGCTCTGAGCTGCCAGCACAGAGTCCGATGTGGGGCTCGAACTCACGGACTGAGAGATCATGATCTGAGCTGAAGTCGGCCGCTTAACCGACTGAGCCACCCAGGCGCCCCTATTTATTTATTTTTGAGAGAAAGAGAGAGAGACAGAGAGACAGAGAGAGGGAGAATCCCAAGCAGACTCTGCACTGTCAGCGCAGAGACCGATGCGGGGGCTAGAACTGAACGAACCTGTGAGATCATGACCTGAGCCGGAATCAAGAGTCAGACGCTTAACTGACGGCGCCACCCAGGCACCCCTGATGTTTTTTCTCTAACTTCATTCTCTTCCGAATCCCTAGAGCAGCCTCTGGATTTTCAAACAAAATTCCGTATCTTAGATTGGAGTGTACATGACAAGCTGTATGCTCTGTGCTGATACACGTGGGGTTCTGCACCTTTGGTGCTTTTCAGTATTTCCCTGGTGCTTTGTCAGCTCCTCTGGCTGTGTTGGGATTTACTACATGAATGAATCCCTGGTTAGCTGGTTTAAGGGGATGTACGTCCATCCCTTTTTCTCCATCTTAGGAAGTGAGACATATCATTCCAATTTGCCAACGATTATCTTTTTCACTTGATGTGGTCATCATTAATTCCTCCAATTGTCAGCCCTTCTCAGCTACATTACTGGACCACCTGTTATGTCACATCAACCTGCTGTGCCCCAGCCAGGCTCCCTGTCTCTCTCTCCCTCTCAGGTTCCCATAAGCCAGGGCACGTAAGTCATAGCTTCCAAATATATTCTAAGCATATTCGTGTCCAGTTTTATGAGAGAAAAGAACTGTTTCTCCAAAGAAGCAATATAATTATGGCAAAAGCCTATCCTGATCATCTATATTACAGGCTATTATTATTTTAATTTCACATTTCTTAAACTGTAAGATTGAGTCATTTGAATGTCTTCTTTGATGAATTCCTGGGAATTGTCTTTGCCCATTTTTCTTTTGGAAATGTATTTTTTTGCCTATTGATTTGTAGATGATCTTTATCCACTACGGATATTAACCCATTTTTTTCCTTAATCTCATTTGTTTTCTAATAAAGAAGTAGAGAAAACTGGATGTGCCGAAATTACCTCAAATTTAACTTTTGCAATGGAGCTCAACATTCTCCTTTCACAAATGGGCATCATTTTAATATGTTCATAAACCTGTCCATAATATCACCTCTCTTCTAATCTCCAAGGCTAGAATCTTCTAAATTATCTTTAACTCTTCTCTCTGTAAAATCCCTCATATCTGCAACCTATCACCAGATCTGTCATTTCTTTGCTCAAAATAAATTCTTCTGTCATTCCCCACATCTGTTTTTATTTTTGTTTTACACTACCTTCAGTAAATCCCTCTCTCATGCTTCATTCTGATGCAATAGAAATGATCTCCCCTGCCTCCATTATTCTCCAGTGAAAAACAGTTGTTTTTAAATCTCAAAGGATACTTGCATAACTTTGGGATTGACCTCAGGCAGGGGGAAAGGAGCTGCCAGAATTCCCAAAAAAATGTAGGTCTGACATGTTTTTAAGCACGTGAAAGAAGGCTGATGATGGTATCATTTAAAAAATGTAGACACACAGGCTAAAAAGAGGATCTCCAGGCATAGAATTGCAAAATCAAAGAATTTTAAAGCAAGTTGAACAGATTATGTAATCAAAGCCACTTATTTTATAGGTAAGAACCTCGAGAGATTGAATAATTTGCTCAAAGGTACATCTAATTATTATATATTTATATAGTTATTAAGTTATATATATTATGAAATACAGATGAGCATTTTATAGTGTAGCATAAATAGGAAGTAAATACTTTAAAAACATTTTATTTTTAATTTTTTTAATCTTGATGTACCTTTGAGAGAGAGAGAGAAAGTGCGAGCAGGGGAGGAATAGAGAGAGAGGGAGGCAAGAATCTGAAGCAGGCTCCAGGCTCCGAGCTGTCAGCACAGGGCCCCATGCAGGCTGGAACTCACGAACCATGAGATCATGACCTGAGCCAAAGTCAGGCACTTAACTGGCTGAGCCACCCAGGCGCCCCTATTTTATTTTATTAATGGTACGAAAATCCTTTTTGCTTTTACTATTTTTTTATTAAGTTTTTAAAATTTAATGTTTTTTATTTATTTTTGAGAGGCAGAGAGAAACAGAGCATGAGCGGGAGAGAGGCAGAGAGAGAGGGAGACACAATCTGAAGCAGGCTCCAGGCTCTGAGCTGTCATCAGCACAGAGCCACACATGGGGCTTGACCCCACCAACTATGAGATCATGACCTGAGCTGAAGTCAAACGCTTGACCAACTGAGCCACCAAGGCTCTTACTATGAATTATGTTTTTGGTGAGTGCCAAATGAATATGCACAATCAACTTTTAAATTTTTGGATTATCCGGGCGCCTGGGTGGCTCAGTCAGTTAAGCGTCCAACTTCGGCTCAGGTCATGATCTCACGGTACGTGAGTTTGAGCCCCACGTGGGGCTCTGTGCTGACAGCTCAGAGCCTGGAGCCTGCTTCAGATTCTGTCTCTCTCTGTCTCTGCCCCTCCCCTGTCTGTGCTCTGTCTCTCCCTGTCTCTCAAAAATAAATACATTTTTAAAAAAATTAAAATCTTGGATTATCAGTTTGATATAGCAACCCAAAAGTTGAGAATAAGCTTATTTTGACACTTGGTTATTTAAAAAACAGTAGGTCACAAAGATATGTAGATTCATTTTTCAATGATAGATACATTTTTCAATGTAGATATTCATTTTTCAATTTGATCCACTTACTCAGAAGTTTTTATTGAAAAATCATTAGTAAAAATTCACCTTCCCTAATATCAATTCACTGTTCTTGACAAGTAAGTGGAAAATGCTGTACTTTCAAATTAAAAAAAAAAAAGTGCTTGAATCCCGTGGGCATGCCTCATTTTAAAGTGGAAGTAGTTAAAATAACTTAGAAAAATCTGTTCCCAAGTTTTCCAAGTGTGTAGAGATAAGAGACTTTTTACAGGTGACATATTTATATCTATTTACTTTACTTTTATTTTTTTATTTTCATAGAGAGAGAACGCACAAGCAGGAGACAGGGGCAGAGGGAGAGAAAAAGAATCCTATGTAGGCTCCATGCTCAGTGCAGAGCCGGATGTGGGGCTTGATACCACAACCCTGGGATCATGATCTGAGCTGAAACCAAGAATCAGATGCTCAACCGACTGAGCCACCCAGGACCTTCTATTTATATCTATTTCAAAATAAAATTAAATGATTATTTCCAGAAATATGTTTTCAAAACACTTATTTTGAAAAAACAAAAACAAAAAACTCTGCTTTGTATTTATATTTAAAACGTCATTATACGAACTAACAGATTAAAGGTGTGAGTTTTTAAGTAACCACTGGGTGGAGTAATACTAAAAGTCTCATCAAAATAAAGGACGGCATAGACGGAACTTTTTTTGTTGTTTAATTTTTATTGAAGATTAATATATACACACAATGTACACATATTTGACTCCAAAAGGATGATAGACCTAAATATTAGAGCTAAAACTATAAAACTTTTAGAAGAAAGCATAGAAGAATATCTTTACGACCTTGCTTTGGATAAAGATTTCTTAGGAAACAATAAGCATGAACCCTAAAAAACAAAATTAATAAATTAGACTTAAGTAAAAACTTGTGGTCTCTGAAAGGTACTACTATGAATAGGAAAAGAAAAGTCATAGACTGGGAGAAAACGCTTCTAAAATATATGTCTGATAAAAGACTTGCATCCTAAATATATAGAGAACACCCGGAACCCAATAAGGAGACAAACAATCCAATAAAGAGGCAAGAGATTTGGACACATCACGCAGGAAGAAATATGGGTGGCAAATAAGCACACAAAAAGATATTCAACACCATTCGTCGCTAAGGAAAAGCAAATTAAACACAATGAGATAGTTCTTCACAGCTACTAGAATGTCTAAGTGGGCCTACGTGGGATGACAATAACAAATGGTGATATAGAGCAAGTGGAACTCTCATAAATTGCTAGTGGGGATGCAAAATGATACTGCTATTTTAGAAGTACAGTTCAGGGGTTTCTTATAAACTTAAACATATATTACTATTCAACCCAGCAGTTCCACCCCTACACATTTGTTCAAGAGGAATGAAAACACCGGAAACTTCAGTGGGCAAATGTCTATTTGTAATAGCCAAGATTTGGGATAAGGTGCATGCTCATTAATTGGTAAATGGATAAACATACATATATAATGAAATGCAACTCAGCAAGGAATGAAGTCAGTATGTGCAATAACATGGATGAATCACAAAAGTATTACAAACGGGGGCGCCTGGGTGGCTCAGTTGGTTAAGCGTCTGACTTCGGCTCAGGTCATGATCTCACGGTCCGTGAGTTCAAGCCCTGTGTCGGGCTCTGGGCTGACAGCTCAGAGCCTGGAGCCTGTTTCAGATCTGTGTCTCCCTCTCTCTCTGCTCCTCCCCTGTTCATGCTCTGTCTCTCTCTGTCTCAAAAATAAATAAACGTTAAAAAAAAATTAAAAAAAAAAATAAAGTATTACAAACGATGCAACAAGGAAACACCTATACTCTACATGCCATTTTGCGAGTGTGTGTGTTATGTGTTTATTTAGATATAGATATAGATACGTAATATGTAAAATATTATCATAAAATTACCAGGAGGATTACTGGGTCAAAAGCTATGTGTGTTTGTAATTTTGTAATTAGCAGCTGTACTAATTTACACCCCCACCCGCAGTGCCAAGTGCACCTGTTTCCACACAACCTCATCAAGGGTGTGTATAAGTTTTGGATTTTTGCTAATCTGACAGAGAAATGGCATCTCAGTAGAGATTTAATTTATATTTCTCTTCGCAGAAATTCTAATGTATTACTAGTATATTATTAATATATTCTAATATATTACTAATATATTAATTAATTACATTTAATTTATATTTCTCTTTGCAGAAATTCTAATGTATTACCTGGTATTCCAGTTGTTCACCTTGCACACCCCCTGAGGCACTCAGACATTACTTACCGTAGCACCTCAAACTTGCCATGCAACTTTAAACCCCCGTGCAATTATATAGACTGTTTCCCGATCCTAGAATGCCCTCACCTCCAGCATTTGCCTGTTGACCCCGACTACCCTTCAAAATTCTCGCCATCTTTGTGAAGCTTTCCTTGGTTCTCTTAGACTAAGATGATGTCGCTTTCTTCTGAGCTGCTGTCGTACTTTGCAGCTATAATCTTACATTTCATGGTGAATTGCAATTATTTTTCCAAATCACTGTGAGCTCCTGAGCATATTACAAGGTGTATCTAAGTTCTATAGGACAAGGGCTTCAATTCATTCAACTCTTTATCCTCAGGAGCTGAGAGGGAAGGGAGTCTGGCACAAAATAAGACTATGGTAAATGTGTGCTGATCTAAAGGAATGGTCTCTGCAGAAGCAAACACGTTTCTGTAAGTACATATGCATGAATGAATGCACATCTATGAAGGAAGTTTTCTGACGAATAAATCTAACAGTGTAATTCTGTATCTAGTGATGACTTATCTCAAACTCTCCTCCCTGAGAACTCACATTTTAAAAATAAAAACTTATGGGGCGCCTGGGTGGTTCAGTCATTTAAGCGACCGACTCTTGATCTCGGCTCAGGTCATGATCTCACAGTTCGTGAGTTTGAATCCTGCTTCCAGCTCTGCACTGATTGTGTGGAGCCTGCTTGGAATTCTCTCTCCCTCCCTCTCGGCCACTACCCTACTTGTACTCTCTGTCTCTCAAAATAAATAAATAAACTTAAAAAAATGTTTTTTTTTAAATCTATGTTGTTTGGTAGTCCAACATGGTCTAGAAATAGCTGGTAGACTGAGAGATCCAAGCATTTTCATTTTATGCTGGACTCCACCTGTCCTTAAAGGTCTTAAGGGACAAGATAATCTGAAATGCCAGCATGGAAGAAACTCCCTGCCTTCTGTGACAACTAAAGGCCGGGAAAATCCTTCTGATGGTGCTACGAAACACGATCTGAGGTATAAGGGAACATGTAGCAGATACAGCAAAGCAAGTGCAGGTATCGGGAAGGTGCTGCCCCCAGAACCAGTGTCTGCTACCTCTCTCTAGTCTGGCCAGCTCTGCCTGTATTCTGAGGGCCTTACAGAAGGCCTTACAGAAGGCCTTACATCGGGATCCCTCACCCATGCCAACACAAATCTGTACACTGGTTTAAACCGAAAGGGCCCAGGAAAATTCGTCATTATCTTCCCATCAAAAGTGTTATGTCTGGAGATAAACAACTTTATACACCTGCACCTGCACACAAACCCAGTGCGGAAGGTGCATTTCTTAGTACTTATGATCAGCACAGAATCTTTTGTAAAATTTGTGGATAATGGGTTCATAAAGACAAGAAGCATTTCCTTATGACCCAAGGCCACTCCTGAAGAATGAGTACTAGGGAAAGGCAGAAAAGAATTGTTATGTGCTACTGAACAAGTATTAATTAAATAACTATGTGCTAGGCATCATGCTAGGAAGCGGGGACGAAAAGTTGCATAAGATAGAGTCTCTGCCCTAAAGGCGCTTATATAAACTGGCTCTGAGGATGAAACAATAGTAACATCATAGATTTGCACGGTGCTCTTAAGTTTACAAAGTGTGGCACATCTTGCAAATTCACTGCTCTGCCCCCTTTCCACACTACCAGAACGTAGAGGCCATTAACAAAATACACAGTGCTATGGAGGGTCAAGGAGAAGAGATTCCTCGTAGGAGGGTGATAGGGGTTGGTTGTGAAGACTCCACGAAGAAAATATTCTGGATGAGCTTTGAAAGGGGAGCATATTTTGTCAGACCACGATTGGTGGCATTCATGATAATAAATAACTTGTGCATAGATGTAAAGTCAAGAGGATGTTAGGGACAAATCTGGGGGGAGCCTGAGGAGCGTAACGGGGCTGCAATAGAGTATCAGAAGAAAATGGCACTGGAAATAAAGGTTTGGGAATGCATGCTTCATTTATTGAGATTTGGGGTAAATTAAATATTTTTTAATGTTTATTATCTATTTATTTTGAGAGGGGAGAGAGTGCACACAAGTGGGGAAGGGCGGGGGGTGGCGGGGAAAGAATCCCAAGCAGGCTGCAAGCTCAGCATAGAGCCTGATGTGGAGCTCCATCTCATGACTATGAGATCATGACCTGAGCCGAAATCAAGAGTCAGATGCTTAACCACCTGAGCCACCCAGGGACCCTGGGAACTAGCAAACCGAAGGGATGAATTGTGCTTTGATCTGAGATAGGAGAATACTGGTTTAGCTACTTCAAAAAAAACCTCTTCATTTATTTCAAACTATCCCTCCTAGTTTTACCTTATATGTATCAGCATATATATGTATATGTATATGTATATATATATATGTATCAGCTTAAATACCCCTCCTAGTTTGACCTTTTATGTCTCCCTCCCAAAATCTTGTCAAGACTACCCTTTTCCTAGTCAGTCACTAATCAATTCCTATACATTTCTCCTCTCCTCCCATTCTCTCCCACAAGGCAGTTGTTTCTAGGATGATGAAATTTTACTTCTCTTTCATTTTAATTTAGTTTATTTGTGGTTTCTGATTTTTCTGTAATGAGCAGGAAGTGTTTTAATAATACAAGCCTATTTTCAAAATAAAATGTTTATTAATACCTGAGATTATATTCTCCAAGATTCTTCTATATAAAACATAAGTGTTATTTTTCTGTAATCTAATATCATGCATACCTTTCTACAGTTTACCAATTATTGGATATCAAATTTTTGAAGTGATGAATAGTGCAGAGCAGTTACAATTAGATGAAAGTAAATTAGTATAAAAAAGAACAATCCGGAGGCGCCTGGGTGGCTCAGTCCGACTTTGGCTCAGGTCATGATCTCAGGGTTCGAGGGTCTGAGCCCCGCGTCGGGCTCTGTGCTGACAGCTCAGAGTCTGGAACCTGCTTCAGATTCTGTGTCCCCCTCGCCCTCCCGCCCTCCCTCACTCATGCTCTGTCTCTGTCTTTCAAAAAAAGTGAATAAACATTAAAAACAAATTAAAAAAAAAAAAAACAATCCAGGGCATCTGGGTGGCTCTGTCCATTAGGCATCCAACTCTTGGTTTTGGCTTAGGTCAGGATCTCACAGTTCAGTTCCCACGTCAGGCTCCATGCGGACAGCACCAAGCCTGCTTGGGATTCTCTCTCTCCATCTCTCTCTGCCCCTCTCCCTCTCTCACACGCACAGACACACGTGAGCATGTCCTCTCTTTCTCTAATAATTAAATACACATTTTTTGAAAGTACAATCCTTCTCCTGGAGCTAAAAGGCAAAATAGGTAACAATTCTTAAAGACGCAGAAAATGTTACAAGACCACCTTTTTGACCAGCTTGCTTTCCACCAATATGAGCAATATGCTAGGCGAAGTTGACATCCAGATGGAATCCCTGGTCCTTATCCTCAAGGAGCTTAAAGAGCCAGTCAGGGACACGGGCAATACAAGGGATGCCCAGGTGCTAGAGAAGACAGAGCAAAGTGTCTGGCCTCACCTAATAGGATCAAGGAAGGTATCCTGGAAGACAGTAATGTAAACGAGCCCCTGAAGGATGAGTAGGAGTTCCTCAAAGAAAAGGCTAGGGAGAAAGGGAGCACACAGGGATTTCCCGGCGGAAGCAATAATCTGTGCAAAGATACAGAGTCAGGAGTGCATGTAGCACGTTGAAAGAATTCTACGTGGTATATTGAGGCCAGCAGGTAGGAGCGCATGTGTGTGTGAGTTGGTAGGAGTTAAAGGGAAGAACATAAGATAGACGTGTACAAAATGAGTTATGTTCAATATAGTACACTACAGTGTGGAAGAAGTTACCGTTTTTATTTGTATGTAGTTTAGTTTTTATCTTCAAAAATTCTTCTTAAAAGGTAATTTATGTGACACCTATTATTAGTACAGTGACACAAATATACAAATTATTAAACAATACATTTGGCTGGGGGGCACCTGGCTAGCTCGTCAGTAGAGCATGGGACTCTTCGTCTCAGGGTCATGAGTTCAAGCACCATGTTGGGTGTAGAGCTTACAATGAATGAATGAATGAATTTGACTGTATTGGGGATGAATGCTCAAACCTGTTTTTCTGGGGTCAGTGAAGCTTCGAGACAACTGCTCTAGGTGAGGGGAAACCACGAAGGGTTTGAAGGGGAGAGGGATGGCAACAAGATCTGAAACTTTGGCAGGAGGGTGAAGGACAGTTGGTGGGAGAAAGCATGCAGGCAGTTCAGAGGCATTAGTCAATGTGAGAAATGGTGACAGCCTAAACTAGGAAGGGGGTTTGGTGGGACTGGTGAGATTCAGATGGGGCTTGGTAAACTGACCCTTTGTGCAGTGCGGAGGGGAAATGAATAGAAGTAACAGAAACAGAAAGAGGATGGATGCTGTGTGAAACAATAACAGGTGAGCCAAATCAAAAGTCCCATGCAGAAAAATGTAATTCGCCATTATTACGGGAGGCATATCCTGGTGTAAGTCACTGTTTATATTATTAGTTTAATGCAAGAATGCATTTTAAGCTTGAAATTTCTAACCCACGCAGATATGACACAATAAATGTGCTGATGGTGACTGCCGACCCAGAAGTATACACAACTTACTATATTCTGATCAAAAGAAACGTTTGAGGGGCGCCTGGGTGGCTCTGTTGGTTAAGCTTCTGACTGTGAGTTTGAGCCCCACATTGGGTAAGCTTGAGTTTGCTTCAGGTGAACTTGAGCCCCGCTTCAGGTGAGCACAAGCCCTGCTTCTTTCTCTCTCCCTGCCCCTTGTGGGATTATTTCTCTCTCCCTCTCTCTCTCTGTCCCTTGCTCACTTGTGTCCCCCCCTCAAAAAAAAAAAAAAAGTTTAAAAAAACATTTGAAATGTAATGAATTCCAATGGAAGTGGTTTAAAGTTCTGAATTCATTTATACTTGTAAACACCATAGAATGTTGTGAAAGATAGTGACATAATTACAAGAGCATAGTCTCTAAAACCTTCAGAGAACTCCCATCTAGACATAATATAAAGCTACAGATAATGTCTAGAAATAGGCACAAGGTGTAGGAGTGAAACGTTTTTACTCTAAAGCTATCAGTCATCACAAACTCAGTTGGCACATTGTGATAGAATGCTATTTTAAATAGTGGCTAGACTTTCCCTCTTGTTTTAGACCTAAGTGTGCGACCTTACCTTAATTTTCCAGTCAACTTACCTCGCAAAGAAATAATGCAATAAAAACAAAACTTCTTCAAGTCCAAGGCTACTCTTTCGTATGCCCACTCTTCACTGGCTGTGCTGGATTTCACTTTCAATCCTGAAACAGCTCTTCCCTCTACCGCTTTTCTCTCGATTTCATTTTGCCTTGAGTGTATTCCTTCTTATATTTCATGTTCCAGTTTAAACATAATTTCCCCAAGGAGATGTTTCCTGTACCAACATATAGCTTAAACACTTTCAGTCTCTGATCCTGTGTACTTACTTCCATTTTGGTAATGTTTATTTGACCTGCAATTTTTTTTTGTACCTACCTTGTACTGAGCCATAGACATCCCATGGCCACTGCCTGGCTCCACTGGCACTCAATAAACATTAATTGAGTAAAATTGAGCTGTATAGGCCAGCTCTATAAATCAGGTCCATTAGGCCAGAATCTTCATCGACAAACTCGTAAGTGCGAGAAACTTAACTTAATTTTTACAATTCAACTGGATTTCCAGTTCAAGGCATCATTTTACCAGGCTGGCAAAAATTTTGTCTTGGTCTATTCAGTATCTTTCCCTCTTTTTCTCTACTATTTGCATAAAGCCAAGATACTGAGATGAGAGCTCATCTGTCCTTAGTGTCATCTGTCCCCTCAGTCACTTAAGACATCAATACCCATCTGGCCACGTCGAATTAGTCCAAGAGGGTTTCTCTGGAGACTTCCCTTTCCTATTTTGTGCCTCTTTTGAGCAGGGTTTTTCTCCTCTACCTGTCTCCATCCTTGGGCCTGTGGGACTCATTCTGCTTCTTCGGGACTGCAGAGGGCACAGAGCCCGCCCCAGAGGTAAGCCCAGGGACATGGAGCTACACCTGTCACTCGGCAGGGACGGCACTTTTCTCTTGGACTCCAGCAACACGCCTCATCTCTTGAAATTCCTTTCAAGCCTGCGGATTCTTGCTTGCCAGGGTACGGACTGTGGAAGAGAGAGAGGAAGCTGTGTTCTTACTGATGCAATCTCCCCACTCTTTGTCTATTCATCAGTATCTTCTTTTTATCTCTAGGCCTGCTTTTAAAACTCAAAAGCCAGAAGAGAATACCCCCAACTCCCTCGCAGCCACATTCCTTTCCTGAGTGCAAATAAAGGAGCCTAGCTGCTGCTTAGAAAAGACCAAGAAGACAGGAGAAAATGTTAAGGAAAGAGAGAGGGTCTGCATGAATACTGGTAAGTATCACAAGATTAGTATTCTGCTTCATACTCATAAGGAAAATCTTGATTCCTGAATGAAATATTTCTAGTGGGTTACTAATGGGAAATTTAGGATTACTTGCATTTCTTTTTTTTAAATTAATTAATTTTTAAAAAAAAATTTTTTTTTTCAACGTTTATTTATTTTTGGGACAGAGAGAGACAGAGCATGAACGGGGGAGGGGCAGAGAGAGAGGGAGACACAGAATCTGAAGCAGGCTTCAGGAACTGAGCTGTCATCACAGAGCCTGACATGGAGCTCAAACCCATGGACCATGAGATCATGACCTGAGCCAAAGTTGGACACTTAACTGACTGAGCCATCCAGAGGCCGCTTTATTTATTTTTGAGAGAGGGGGGTGGGGGAGGAGCAGAGAGAAAGGGGGACAGAGGATCTGAAACAGGCTCCTCGCGGACAGCAGAGAACCCGACCTTGGGATTGAACTCATGAACCATGGGATCATAACCTGAGCCAAAGGCAGACCCTCAACCAATTTAGCCACCCAGGCGCCCCAGGATCACTTGCATTTCTTAATCTGAGAATGAGTTAAAGTGCAATCACCATGGTGCTGTATAGAAAATCCCCTGGCATCTCCTCAGAGAGAACACTGGCTAACTGCCTGCTCATTCTAGATGCTGGACAAATGCTTCTCAACGACACTGTATCATAGGCAACCCTGTGACATAGGCACGATGATCCCATTTTTAAAATGAGGAAATTGAGCAAGTGTTAAATAACTTAAATTCACACAGCTATTCAGTGGCTTGGCAAGAATTTGAAGCCAAATATATATGACTGAAAAATCCATGTGTTCGCTTTCTTTTTCATTGCCTGTCACAGAATTCTGGATTCATGTAGACCATTGGTCCAAGACGGTATTTTATTATATTTCAGTTTTTTATGAATTTTTTTAGTTCCCCAAAATAAGTCTGATTTTTTAAAAATTAAATTCATCTGACATTCTTAAAAGGGATTCATAAAGTATTGTACTGGTTTCGTAGGGCCACTGTAACCAGGTACCACAATCTGGGTGACTTAAAAAATGAGAAATTTATCTGACAGTTCCAGAGGCTAGAAGTCAAAAACAAAGTGTCAGCAGGGCCATGGTCCCTCTGAAACCTGTAAGAAGGAATCACTTTGCCTCTTCCTAGCTTCTGGTGTTTTTCTGGCAGTGTTCCCTGGCTTGTAGCTATAACACTTCAATCTCTGCCTCTGTTATCACATTGCGTTCGTTCGTCCCTCTATGTCTGTATTTCTGTTTCTCTCATAAGGATACCAATCATATTGGATTAAAGGCCCACCTTAGTCCTACCTTGTCTTAACTAATCACACCTGTAAGGGTCCTATTTCCAAATAAGGTCACATTCTGAGATGCTGGGGATTAAGACTTCAATGTATCCTTCTGGGGAACACAATTCAATCCATAGTAAGTATGTTCTAAGTACTTTAGGAATGAATTGTCACAGGGGTGCCTGGCTGGTTCAGTCAGTAGAGTGTACGACTCTTGATTTTAGGATTGTGAGTCCAAGCCCTATGGTATGCTTACTTAAAAACAAAAACAAAAACAAAAACAAAAACAAAACTGAACTGTCACAGTCTAAGCAAGATGGTCACCATTTCATATACAAGCGAATTAACACCTGCTCACTAACATTGCTTTATGTGAGAAGAAAAACAGGTATTAGTGAAGATCTCCAACTTTTCATCATTAGCCATATACTTCTGGATTTAGTAATTTTTAAAACTTAAGTGGTGCATGCAGTGTATAAAATGCTCAAAATATTTACAGATCAGTTCATAATAAATACTATTGTTGCAAAAACGCTTAACAGTTTCACCAAGTATTTTTGAACATGATTTCTCACTTAATGCTCAAAACAACCCTAATATGTTTTTCTCCATTTTGGAAATTAAGAAACTGGAATTGACAGTGTTAGACACCTGTTGAAGACATGCCTTCTGAAGACGCATTCCTGGGATATGAACCCAGATTTTGTTAGTAAAATTCTGGAGCTCTTATCACACATCTTGCTTGGTACATTTAACATTTAATGATGAGGAGGATGATAAAGAAGATGGTGATAATGATAATTGCTAATGTTTACTGGATGTTTACTGTGTTCGCAGGACAGTGCCAAACACTGCACATAATTATCTCTCATTTAATCATTTCAAGAACCCTAAGAGGCACAGGCAATACCTAAGCAGAGATGGAGGGAAATTAGCCCAAGGCTACAGTGAATGCTGAAGTCAGGATACACACTCAGAGGTCCTACTCCAGAGTCTGCCCTCTTAACCACTTCCGTACAGCCTCCTTGACCTTTTGAAGCCTTCTAGACAGTCTCCATTTCAAAGACCTCATCATGGGAGTTCTTGTTACACTGTTACAAACCAACTTGAGTGTTTTATTGGCACATTACAAACCAACATATGACTACCCCAAATGACTTTAAGCAAATTACTTAATATTTTCAAATGCCAGTTGTCTCAAGTATAAAATGGAGATATACCACAGTGAGGCTAAATTACATAACGTATGTAAATGACCTGGTACACATTAGCCATGTAATAGGCACTCAATTAATCGTAGTTATGAGTCAGACTGATATGATAGTTGGTTGTTTACAAGGTACTCTGGGGTTTCGGAGGAGGGGGCAATTAATTTTGACTGATAACATCAAAGGCCTTATAGGAAAACTCACAGTTGGATCTTGAAGAATGGAAAAATGTTAACAGGTGAAGAAGGGCATGCTATGGTCTGAATGTTTACACCCCCCACAAACTCATCTGCCAAAATCCTAACACCTAATGTGATGGTGTTAGGAAGTGTGAGGCCTTTGGGAGGAAATTAAGTCATGAGGGCAGAGGTCTCATGAAAGAGATTAGTGCTGTTGTAAAAGATACTCCCTCCCATCCCCCAGAAATCTCTTACCCCTTCTGCTAGTGAGGGCACAGCAACGTGCCAGCTATGTACCAGAAAGAAGGCCCTCACTAGAACATGACCATACTGAAGGCTGGATCTTGACTTCCCAGACTCTGGAACTGTGAGAAATAAATTTCTGTGCCTTATAAACTACTCAGGCTGTGGTACTTTGTTATAGCACCCTGAAGGAACCCAGACAGGACAACTAGGCGGAGAAGCCTTTTAGAAATAAAAACATGATTCTTTAAGTTGCCCCTGCCTGGAAGAACGAGGGTCAGAAAATTGAGCGCTTTCATACAAAAGAATGGGACTGTGACCCTCAAATCTGTTAGTTCCACTGGTGTTGATGAGTAGTTCAAAAAACATCCCTCCTTCAGCTATCAACAGTCTGTAATTCTGTATTTACGTGTGTGGACCATTGCCAGTTACCCATGTCACTATTGTAGTGGCAGAAATAGATGTAGTCACGGCACCGGCCCCTCTGTATTTTTTTTTTTTTTTTAAGTTTATTTTGAGAGAGAGAGGGTACAAGTGGGGGAGGGCAGAGAGAGAGGTAGAGGGAGGGAGAAAATCCCAAGCAGGCTCCATGCTGTCAGCACAGAGGCCAACTTGGGGCTCGATCTCACAAACTGTGAGATCATGACCTGAGTCTAAATCAAGAGTTGGACACTTAACCTACTGAGCCACTTAACCTACTGAGTAGCCTACTGAGCCTACTCTATCTTATACCTGAGGAACCCCATCCATTTCTTCTCTAAAACTGTCACAAATGCAGCCTGAGAGCAGTGAGCGGCCATACCCATAAGGGAGAGGTGAGCGCTTTGGTTTGGAGTTGGGGGGGCAGCTACTTTATTTCCACATGGAACCTGCTGGGCTGAAATCAGTGGTAACTCATCTCATTGGCCTGGGAGAGAACTCTCTCGTCTAGTCCCATTGCACTATTGGGGGTGGGGTAGATGAAGGAGCAAGAGTCCTATTAAGGTCAGTTGGAGAGAATCAGTACTTCTCTATAAGTCAGCAAATTCCAGGGTTCTTGTTCTCCACCTCTCCATTATACCACTGATGAGTTATTGCTTCCATGCTCCCACCATCTACATTTTTCCTCTTCACTGTCCATGTAAATGCTATCCACTCAAAGCTCACTTCCTAACACCTACTGCTCTCGTAATACTCCTATGGCACTCAGCTCGTGAATTTTATTATTTTGGAAAAAGCAGAGGCCTTTCCAAAAATTCGCCTTAAACTTGTTCAGAAAACTGGCCTAACCATCTGAAAAACTACGTTCTAATTCCAGCTGACATTTTATCACTTACTATTACGACTTAAGTCTAAATTTCTTCTTTTGCAAATGAATTATATACTACCTATCCTACCTCAGAGGACTGAGGTTATGCCCCACATATGAACGTAAATTACAGGGGTGCCTGGGTGGCTCAGTTGAATGAGCATCCAACTGTTGGTTTCAGATCAGGTCATGATCCCAGGGTCATGGGATCAAGCTGTGGGTCGGGCTCCCTGCTGAGTGTGGAGCCTGCTTGAGATTTTCTCTGTCTCTCTACCCCTTTCCCCTGCTTGTGCATGTGCATGTTCTCTCTCTAAAAAAAAAAAAAAAAAGAAGAAAAAAGGAATGTAAATCACAAACTGTAAATCACTATCGAGCTAAGTATTATTGTAGCATATTTTATCTTTGTAACTAGACAAGCTCTCTTGAGTATAAGATTCATGTCTTTTTTGCATTTCCCCAAAAATGCCTCACAATGTGCTACAATCATAGAAAGCATTCAGTATTTGTCAATAAGAAACAGTATTATTTTTATAAAGAAGAGGTCTTTGGTCAGTTTCAGGAGCTTTATACACTCAATATTATTAAACAAGATTTAATTAACATATTCATTGTTTCAAAAACCCAGTTACATTTCTGATTAAAGAAAAAATTTTTTTATTCATTTTTGAGAGACAGAGAGAGACAGAGTGAGTGGGGGGAGGGGCAGAGAGGGAGACACAGAATCCAAATCAGGCTCCAGGCTCTGAGCTGTTAGCACAGAGCTGTGGGGCTCGAACTCATGGATGAGATCATGACCTGCGTCGAAGTCAGAAGTTTAACTGACTGTACCACTCTGACTTTTGAATGACATTTACAAGTATTGTCCTTTTATACTCTTTTCAATCCAAATCTAATTGTTAGATTTATCAGAAATATGAAGATTTTCCATTTGAAGTTTCCAATTAAAAAAACACTTATAAGCAAAACTGGAATTCTTCAACATTTTCACATTAAAAATGAATCTTTTCCTTTTAAAATCTTTTATTTGATATCTATGTGAAATTCCGGGAAGTACAAATCCCTTTTAATTACATGTAGTCAGTCTTTGAGCTTATGGTGGATTTAGTATTGACAAAAGTGCTGTAATTTTATTTTTAAAAATTTTTAATTTAAGTATAATTAATGTGCAATGTTACGTTAGTTTCAGGTATACAACACAGTGATTTAACAAGTTTATACATCTTACTATCACTACAAGCATAACTACCATCTATCATCACACAATGCTACTACAATATCATTGACTATATTCCTTATGCTGTGCCTTTTATTCCTTTGACTTGTTCATTCCATAACTGGAAGCCTGTATCTACCACTCCCCTTCACCCATTTTGCCCATCTTCTACCCTCTTCCCCTCTGGCAACCACCAGTTTGTTCTCTGTATTTATAGATCTGGTTCTTTTCGTTTATTCATTTTTTTTTTCAGATTCCACATGAGTGAAATCACGTATTTGTCTTTCTCAGTCTGACTTATTTCACTTAGCATTATACCCTCTAGATCCATCCATGTTGTTGCAAATGGCCTGATCTAGCCTTTTTAATAATTGCATAATATTCCCATGTATTTTTGTGTGTGTGTATGTATCACATCTTCTTTATGCATTTATCTATTGATGGACACTTAGGTTAGTTCTATATCTTGGCTATTGTAAATAATGTTAAAATAAATACAGGGGTGTGTATGTCTTTTTGAATTAGTGTCTTCATTTTCTTTGGGTAAAAACCCAGTAGTGGATCATATGGTAGTTCTTATTTTTAAATTTTTGAGGAACTTCCATACTGTTTTCCACAGTGGCTCCCCCAATTTATATTCTCACCAACAGTGTATGAGGGTTCCTTTTTCTCCACACCTTGTCAACAGTTATTTCTCCTTTTTTCAATTTTAGCCCTTCTGACAGGCATAAGGTGATATCTCATTGTGGTTTTGATTTGCATTTCCCTGATGAGTGACATTGAGCATCTTTTCATGTGTCTGTTGGACATGTCTTTATCTCCTTTGGAAAAATGTCTATTTTGGTCCTCTGGCCATCTTTTAATTGGATTGTTTGTGTTTTGGAAAAATGTTCTAATTTTAAAACATTTAAGCTAAATCTGATTTTCTCATAGGCTAGAAAGTTGTATCTGACATTCTATGATTCAACTACATATGACATATTTAATCTGCACATTGCTTTTTAATATATTTAACTTAGAGAACCACAGTACTCATATAAAATTTTAACAAGTCAATATCATAGTATGTACCTGCAAGGGAAAGGAACTCTGAATTATTATTGACACTGTGTCAATCACTATACTTGTCACTTTATTTGTGTGTGTATATATATATATATATATATATATATATAGTTTATTTATTTTGTGAGAGAGAGAGGGAGAGACAGAATCCCAAACAAGCTCCGTGCTGTCAGTGCAGAGCCTGACACAGGGTTCAATCTCCTAACTGTGAGATCATGACCTGAGCTGAAATCAAGAGGTGGATGCTTAACCGACTGAGCCACCCAGGTACCCCTATACTTGTCACTTTAAATACAATTGATTCTTATTATTCTTGTGTTTCTGTACTTGCAGATGCCTACTCAGTTAAAATTTATTTGTAACCCTCAAATCAACACTCTAGTACGAGCTAAGGAAGTCAATCTGGGTAATTATGCACACAGTTTGGTATTAACTAGTTATCTCCCATGACCTACCATCCCCTTCTTCCTTGGTAGTAAACTCTCTGACACATGGCTACCCAGAATGTTTTCCAAGTTTCCTTCAACTAGGTGTTTTCATAAGACTGTTCTAGATAGTAGGAGGTAGACAGAAGTAGGAAATGCAATTTCTCAAAATGTCCATGAAGGAGAGAGACATGCTTTTCTTCACCTTGCTTTCTGTTGGTAGGAATATATGATGCCTGGAAGTTGTGCAGCCATCTTGGATCACAGTGTTATCGTGAGGACGGTGGACCAACAGGCTAGGAGTCTGGATACCTAACACTGTGACAACAGCCCAAGCCCTGGACTGACAATGTCCAGATTTATATGTATACACACACATACACATATGTATATATACACATACATATATATATACATATATATACACACATACATATGCATGTGTGTGTGTGTGTGTGTGTGTGTGTATATATATATATATATATATATATATGAGAAAAACAGACCTCTAGCTTAAGTTCTTATTATTTGGACTTGATGTCACCTGCAGCTGAACCTAATCTGAACTGATAGAAAAAGTCATGCAGAAATGCAGGGCCATCGCTTAGAGTTATAGAGAAGCAGAAGTCTACTGGATAGGGCACCGGGATGGCCGATGGGTAAATGGGGGCTGAACCCTAACCTACCCACTCCTTTCCAAGCTTTGAATAGTGTTTTGTTTACCAAGAGCCTGATATATACTGGTGGCCCTGTAGAAAAGTCAAATTTTGTCTAGAATCTAAACTCTAGAGCAGCATTTTCCAAAAATTTTCGAAAATTTCATCTGCATACTTCTGGAAGAGATGATTTAAGGTAGTTCCCTTGAAGTACTTCAAACAATAATATTTAATACTAAATTAAATGGGCTTATGTTTCACGGTAGTTACCACTCCATTCTGCAAATTCAGACCTCAGTGCTAGGAAGCGCAATAAGCAAGGAAGGAGACTGTTGAAGAGCAGAAATGAAAGAGAACAGAAAGCTCATGCAACATCATGTCATTAGGCAGTATTTTATGGTGGCTAGAGCACAAACTCTGGAGCCAGACTGCCTGTGTTTAAATCCTGGCTCCCAGTGACTAGCTGTGTTATTCTGTTTCTTAACCTACTGTGTGCTAGTTTTTGCAACAGAACTCAAACACAAAGATGCTGTGAGGATTTAAATAATTACAGTGCCTGACATATAATGAACATTCACTCAATGAACGTAAGCTATTCCCACCATTCTGGTAATTGTTTAGCAAAGGAATCTGAAACTGGCCATGCTTGTTGGAAGCTCACTCTTTGCCAGGAATTGTACATATCTGACCTTTATTTATTAGGAAACTAAGTCTTAGAAAGTTTCAGTAACTTTCCCAAGGTTATGCAACTAATTCTAGCCCAGTGAGAATTCAAACTCCAGTGGGTTGGATTCCAAAGCCATTGTTTTCAACAAAGATAATTAAGGACAAGGCCTGTAAGATTTCACAAGCTTCCTCTTGTATATTCTTTCCCCCCTCATAGCATGTAGCAGCAAACTCTTGCACGCCATAAAGTTCTGTATGGGAATGAAGAATGGGTACACCGCAGATTGAGAAGAGTAATTGGAAGGGTGGGAGAAGTCTTGGGAAGTGACAAGAGTGATCAACCTGAGCTGAAATTCCACTTGAGTCCCTGGGACCTGTGGCAAAATAAGAGAGCATGGGAAGCTGACCTGGTATGAAAAATGGCTCTTGGTGATTTACAAGAAGCAGTAAACTCTCAAGATAAGTTCCAGTTCTGTTTCTCAGTGCTTCTAAAATACGTTGTAGTGTAAAACACAAAATGAATCCTATCATTCAACAATTTCATACTTTCTCAATTATCACTTATTTGACGGCGTTTAAGTAAAGAAAGAATTTACTAATCTAAAATATTTTTTTAGAGTCCGCATTATATCTGTTAGGCAAGAAATCTTTGTCTTTATTGCAAAGACATTATTTCAACATAAGTTTCAAAATCTTGCAAATCGGCTACTTTCGTTTTGCCAATTTGCAAAAGAGTAACTTTACCAGTTTCTCTTGAAATTAACTTTTCGACTGAAAAGCTTCGCATAACTATGCGTACCTTTGCCGAGGTAACTTCTTCGACAAAATCAACTTAACATTAGGGGAGGGGAACACAAGTGTAGGAATTGGGTGGTAAATTTGACTCCAGAGGTTATGGAAGCATCGTGAGTTATTCTGAGCATGTGCCTGGGTTTTGGTGAGAACCAACACTTGCCGGCGCACCTCCTATTTGCTTTTAAGTGTTAGTGCCCAGAGCTCTGACCTGGCCACTTTCGCTGCACGTGCGAACTCTTGCGGAAGGCCCAGCAACTCTGTCCCGAGGGTGGTTGACTCACCCAGCCGCCCACGTGGCCGTGGATGGCCTCAGGAGGCTCTAGCGGAGGCCCTGCCACCGCTGCTCGCGCACCCGGAGCGGTGCGGCGGTGGCTGCGACGCTGCAACCCACCAACGTCCTCTCCGTCATAAGGAGGGCGCCGCCGGCCCTGCGCCTCCGGCCCGGCTCCGCAATCCCTGGCAGCCGCACTTCCTGCCCAGAGTGCGCTGGCATCCCATTCCGGCCGGCTTCCCGCTACAGCCGCCCGCCGCGCGCCCCGCAGCATGCGAGCCCGACCGAAAAAAGCCGCAGAAGCGACCCTGGAAGGTGGCGCTCGCGGCCGCACAGGCGCACTGCCTCCCCGGCGCATGCGTCCAGGGGCCGACCCGCGGTCCCCGTCTCCGGTGACGTGGCGACGCGCAGGCGGAGCCAAGGTCGGTAGCGGGCGGGTGGGTGGGGGAGGAAGAGCGAGGTGAGCAGGGACGTCAGAGTGGAGAGCGGAAGGTCAGGGAGGCTCGGAGCGGAAGTGAGACTAGGGAGTCTGTCCGCCATTGTGGACCCGAGGAGCGGAGAGCGAGAGGGGGAAGAGCAGCCTGCACGCCGAGCAGAAGGGCCCCCTCCACGGACCCCCGAGCGCGAGGCCGTCTTTCTGGCTTCTCGGCGAGCGGCGGCAGCGGCGGCGGCTGGATCAGTCACTCGGCCGAGGGCGGCAGCCAACTGCTGTGAGTGCACGGGGAGAGGCCCAGGCGGCGGCGGCGGCGGCGGCGGCGGCGGCAGCGGCGGCAGCGGCGGCAGCAGCTCTCGGGTTGCGGTGAAGAATGTCAGCCACTAGCGTGGATCAGGTGAGGGAGCAGAGGCCTCAGGCTCGGCGAAGGCCCGAGCCCCGGAGCTCCACCCTCGCGTGGGGCTCGGGCTCCTCCCCGTCGCCGCCGCTGCCGGCCCCATAACGGTGCTCTGGGCTCAAGTTGCTGCGGTCTTGCCGCCCGGGCCGGGGCGTGCGCCCTGCCCCCGAGCCTGCGGCCGAGGCGGGAGGCCGCGGGGCCGCGGTGGGTGGGGGAAGGACCGCTCCTAGGGGGCCTTAGGGCACATCTGAGGGCGGCCGACGTGGGGCTGAGACCAGGCGAGGTCTGGGAGACGGGTTTTGAGTGGCGGGTGGGAGGTTTAAAGACTGGGGGTGGTTGGGAAATTGGAGGCTATGGAGGATGTGGTGGGTTTTACTCCTACGCGGATTGTTGAAAATAACTTGTCTTTGATAATGTCTTTGATTAACACACTTTCTCTCTCTTTTTTCTTCTCATTATCACACCTTCCGTCTTGCTGCGCAGAGACCTAAAGGGCAAGGAAATAAAGGTGAGTTTGAATATTTTTCTCTTATTTCTTAATGTTGGTTCGATGTGACTTCTAAACTTTGAGAGGGCCTTTTTGCACCATTTTGGGGGGTTGGTTGGTTTGTGTGTTTTGAAATGTATGTTTAGAGAAATATTCATCATGGCTAAAGCAGCGAAATGCTGTCCCAAACTTCTGTGGTTCCCTTGCTTTGAAGCCACTTTCATAGAAACCACAGTGGCAGGAGAAACAGTTTTCTTAGTTGTATCTCAGTTAAGGAGGTACTAGGAATGTGGTGACATGTCTTTAATTTTGCAGTTTATCTGTATTATGTAACTTCTGCCACAAAAATTTCTACAAATGTGTGCAGATAAGTGGACATGGTGTTCGACATTGCTAGGTTACACTGGAGAATGCAACTCAAGTTGTATTCCATGTCACGTTAGTGAAAATTGTACTGTTAATCACTGGTTCTACTGAAGTCAGTTGCAATGAGGCAGTAACACCAGGGAGATCAAAACTGAACAGGCGCAGTCCTGGTGGCAAGGTGTGACTCAAGCTGGTATTTTAGAAAGGACTGAGAAGGAAATAGTTTGTGAGGTTTCTGCTACGGTGATATGATTTAGTCTTTAAAAAAAAAAAAGTACTATTGAAAGTAAAGCATTAAAAAAAATAAGTGTATTTTGTGCCTGTTAATATGGAAAATACAGTCAACTGACTGAAACATTATGACATTAATCATGTGACATTAGTAAGTATAGAACAATAACTGCTTTCTTGGGACAGTGCCAATTAACATTACAATGAATTATATATTTATAACATTTTGTAATAGGCCTTGATATCAGACTAAATAGAATTATGTTTCCTGTTTTTTATTTCAGTAGTATGGTATTACCTAAAAAATAAGATGTACAGTAGCTTTTGAGATACAAGTTCACGGTCTTTATTGGTGTTCTTTATACGTTTAGCGTTTTTATTTGCCTTTGCAAATTCGAAAAGAATAGGTTTTGAGTACTCAACTCAGTTAATTTTCTTTGAGTTGTAGTGCATTTTATTTGAGAATTTGTACATACCAGATAAATGGCACTGTATCAGATACCATGAATTTACCATGAATTTCTTTTGATTAAGGATGTATTTTTGGGGAGTATGTACGTATTTAGAAATTTCAGTTTTTAATTTTTAGAGGTAAAATTTTAATTTTAGAATTATTTTCTGTTGTAAGCATAAACTTCAATTCGATGTTGTTTATTTTAAATGTTTTAAAATATTCATTTGTAAATTTGAAAAGAATGATCCATTAATTTTTTTTTTTTTTGCTAGTCTGCTCATGAGGAAGTATATAGACTTGGAGATATATGAAATCTGTGGTCATTATTGCCTAGCATAAATTATTTTATCCTAGATCTGTGGGGAGGTGGCACTTTGCAAGGCTATTTGAAATGCTAAGTGTTTTGTGTTACCTGCTCTAAGGTAAGTATGCAAGTTCAATGAAGTACATACTTGTTTGACAAAACAACATAAAGCATCTACAGCATTGTAAGCCATTACTGAACTAATCTGTGATATAGTCATTTCACTTAGGTGGTATCTTTGATGTTATAGTTGTAAATTACCTATGACACTATTGCATATTGACTATAAATATTTTTTGGTTATTGAAAGTTTTTTGACCCATCAGTGTAACCTCTTTTAGAGGTATTTAGACACACAAAAGTATTTATTTGGATAGCTCTTTATTATAAGAAATTTTCTTTTTTTCACCCTTGTTGTCCCGTTCATAGTTTTATCCATGGATAGAACGATGGACTGGGATCACTAGGAGACCTGTGTTCTAATGCTTCCTGTGGCTACTGACTTGCCAAGTGAGCTTGAACACATTGCACCTTTTGGTCAGAATTTCCCCTTCTATCTGTAAAACGAAAGTGGTAATTCTAGCTGTAAATCCTATTGTATGTTATGAGGAATGACAATTACGGGAGTCCACTGCTCTGGTGGCCATTTTATTTGCTGGATTTATTTTCACCTGCCTCACCTTATCTATTTTTAAGGTGCAGGGAGACTTTTTCTAAGACATGGCAGGAGGGAAAAACTCTACTGGCCTAAAAGTATTGGTAATCATTTAAGATGCTTTAAAATGGTACATGCCGCAAGTGCACAAATACACATATACGTTACTTGTATTTTTATGCCCCTGCAGGGAGAATTACAAGGCGAAGGCAGCACTCCAGTGAACTGATACAAGTAGCTATGTGTGTGTTTGAGAAAAACTCCTGTGCCTTAGCTGACTTGGTTTTCAAGCTAGTAAAAGTGTTTTACAGTTATTCTGTTTACTTTTGTGAAGCAGAAAGCAAAGTTATTTTTCTTGAACTACAGCCTGAGTGGTTTAAGAATATGAGTACTAAACTTGAATTCAGACCTTCTCAAACAGAAAAAATATATGTTGCTGAGGAGTTGTCAGAGTTCTGAAAGCAGAATCCTCTTCAGTTGACTTAATATAATTTCAGAGATGCTGTATTTCTTTTCTGAATTATCTTCATTTGACAGTGTTAGCCTAACACCTGTCTTTAGTGTTTTTGATTTTCTAAGGCTTTTTTCCCTGCATATCCTTAAGGATATGCACTAACAGCTAAAATGTGAAAGGAATTCTGTATCAATCTCTTTGTAAGGCAAAAATGCTTTCATAGTATACGTTGTAATTCTGGGTGTACTTTTTTTGGAAGTTTGAGTTCTTTTTAGTTAATAGATTTTCCTTATATTAAATGTTAGTACTCTTTTATTATATGTGGCTAGGGTAGTACTGAAGCTTAGTAGAAATTTAAGGCTAGTTAACTATTGGTCCTTTATTTATTTATTTACTTATAGCGGTCTGTAATTTAAAATTGATATTATATCACTGTTATTTATTAATAAGTAGAAGTTTTGCTTGCTAGGATAAAAGGGAACCTCTCCTTTTCCCGCAGGCACCACAGATAAAAGTGTCAGATCCCATACTCCTAGTAGTCTTGCTACCAACTTTCTCCTGTGCCTTAAGTGTAAAAATAGACCAGTACATGGAAAGGAGTTTATCTTTGCCCTCCTCTCTCCCCCATCCCTTTCCAACAGAGGGACAGAATTGCTTGGTACAACTGCAGGTTAAAAGAATTAGGTTGAATTTGGCTGTTATTTAGTGTTTCAGAAAAGTAGTAGAAAATGCAGTATTCTTTTGTGTCCTCTCTCCACACTCCCTCTGGAAATGATTGCTAAGCACTTTATTGTCATTTTGGGCTTCATTTTATTATTAATCCTCAAAACATTCCTGTAAGGAGATAGAGGGTATATGGTATTGTCGCTGTTTTTGTAGGTGGGAAAACATGATGCACAGATCTGTTGACTTTCCTAACTTGATGTAGTCAGGACCAGAGCAAAGAATCACCTGGCTCCTAAGGCCCATGTTCTATCTTGATTTGACTCTGCTTCATAGAGCAGAGGAAACAGGCGAAGAATCATGTAAGTCATCTGTTCTTTTTTCCCTGAAGAACTTGTACAGACTATGGAACTGGCTTGGATTTCTTTACTATTTAATGGCTTTCAGGTTCCAAGACATTAGTTTGTCATTAAGTAATGTTCAAAAACTGCAGTCTTTAAGACAGCTGAATTTCTTAAGGAAAGGTATGGTTTTGAAACTCAAGGGCTAGCTTATTCAGATTCTAATTTAATGCAAATCGCTTGTCAGTATTTGTGCAGTACTTTTGATTAAATATTTTTTTTCCTTAGATTGACGTCCTCCTTGAATAATCTTTTAGGACTTTTTAGACATATTCATGCATCACTTACGCACAGACTGTATATTTACTTAGTACATGAGAATATTTTGTTCTTAGTCTCAGCATCTTAGAATTAGAAGAGAAAGAATAGAACAGAGGAAATGAGTAAGAATAGCACTGTAATATACATTTAGATGGATTTTAAGGGGGTACTTTTTTTTTTGTTTACTATATGAGCAGTATGGGCTAAATTTCTGAGAATCTAATGAATATAAGAAATAGATAGTTGTAATTTTGAAATGGGTAGCTGTGTCAGATAATAGTATGTACTAGTGTAATAGTCCAATAGTGTAGTGAAGATTTTTTTTCAAGAGAGACTAGACAGACCCCTTTGATGAAGGGGTGGTAAAGGAGAACAGGTATGCTAGAATCTTGTGGGCTGAAATGATTAGCCCAGCAGAAATAACCTAAGGTACCACCTCTTTATTTTTGGTTTTAGTGGCTGTTAACCTGTTTAAATTCTAGGGAGCATATTTAGTTCAACCTTGGCTCTAATGCAATCCTTACCAAATACGGTTAAACCACCCCGGTGGAGCCAGGATCAAGGTGACCTTCATGTTGCTCTTTTGATATTTGAGGGCAATGTAGTATCATAAGAGGTCTACTTTGAAGGCTTCACAGAGTAGTATCATTTCTTTGAGTGATCATCCCTACTCAGTGGGTGGCAAAGAACTAAGGTATTTCACCTGTCTTTGCTCCCGTGCCACTGTCAGCTTATAATACTACATTTTTGGTTATCTAAACTCTTTGGAAAAATTAGGGTAAATCAAAATGTAATGATGCTATAGAGAAACACACAACTTAAATCCATACCCCCAGCTTTAATTTATAATACTTTGTGACAGTGTATTTTTAAGCAGTAAATTTTCACATACTGCAGGGGTTTTTTTGTTGTTGTTTCTGAGGGATTAGTCAACATCCGTTAGAAACTTTCAGCTTTTTTCATCTCGCGTGTGTTTCAAAAGTAGAATAGTATATTTAGACAGTGTCATTATATCAAGTTTTAGCCTTGTAAAACTTGTTTATGTGGTCCTAAAGAATTTTTAGTCTTATTTGGATCTTGTAATATTTTATGTCAAATAATATCCAAGATTATTGAATACTGTCATTGAATCCTCAGATCAATGAGGTAGGTACTAATAATAACCTCTTTGTATAAAGAGAGAGAGTTAGAGAGGCTGAGTCACTAACTAGATATCGCTCAGCTTCTCAGTGTTAGAGTTGGGATTGGAACCCAGGACCTTCTTCTAGTCTGTATTCAAAAGCCCTCTGAGACAGCAGTCAGAATGACAGTTTTATAGAGCATTTTTGGAAATGATCTCTGAACAAATAAGGCATTATAAACTATTCTCTGGTTTTCTTATGTGTTGGAAGAACAACCATGGTTCTCTTTAGTGTCTTAACTTTATTTGTGCTTCCAAGTGAAAGTCTTTATAATATTTTGGTTTAGAATTAAGACCCCTTTTCTTTAGATTTTTTATAATTTATTCATTGTGATAACTGCTTCAGTGAACTTTAGCCACTTTCCTTAAGACATTTACTCTGACTTTAGTTACAAAGAAAGTTAATTTCGTTCTTTATTTGCTTTTATTGGACTAATATAAAGATATAACAAAGATAGAGAACGTTCAGGATTCTATGATCTACAGCACTATTTGAAGTTATTTTAGATTCAAATATAATATTAGGGAACCCTTCCAACAATTTAATTGCTTACTACCATGTTGATATTGGGGTGTTTACATTATGTTTTTGGTAATGGGAGGTATATATAGTTTATGTAATCTTGGGTATATACAAGCTTTGTAAGTTTTTGGTGACACATAAATATTTGTATCTAAATCAAGTTAAATTTCTAAGAGGATTTTTTAATGAAAAGAACAACTCAGGATAACTTTTTCTGAGTTGGTTGAAAAATACTGAAAATTTTAGGTTATTCTGTCAGTTTCATAAAGGTAATTACCACACATCTAATATAAACATATTTTTTAGTTTCAGTACAAAACGGTTCGATTCATCAAAAAGATGCTGTAAATGATGATGATTTTGAGCCATACTTAAGTAGCCAGACAAATCAGGTAAGTCTGACAGTCCCATATTTAGGAAATTAAACTTACATTAGTATTAATTGATTTTTCAAATAGATGTCTTAATTGAATGAGGCTAACCATAACATGTATTAATCTAGTGTGCCTGCATAATAGTGAATAGCAGTTGCAGCTTTGTGGTGCAGGAGAATTCTTTAGAAATTCTACCTGGCTGAAACTAGAGTGCGAAATACAAAGATTTGAAGATGGACGTTATTTGTATGCGGTATGGTTAGATTTTTTTTGAACGTTGAATTTAACCTTCTAATGTCGCTGCCATGTCTTTATAGCCAAAGCAAATTACAGGATTTAATTAGCTACACATTTGTGGGAAAGGACTAGTTTATGCCTGAAATTTTTGGTTAATATAGTGTTATCTTTTCCAATTTGAGTTTTGTTGGTAATTAAAGTTTTAATACAACTAGGTAACGTAGGGAATAGAAGACTTTATAAACATGCTCGCCTTCTATGTTATAGGCTTGGAGAATTTCATAAAATCAAATAACTGGTGACTCTTGAGGTTCTTTTATGTTTGGATTTTTCACAAATAATCCTGTGAATTTGTAAACAGGTATAATTTAGATTTCAGCATTGAAAAACAAGAGTATTCTTTGGTCTCTGTATACCATATCTGCATCCGTTTGTTTATTAATAAAAATATGTCCTCACTAGCAATAAATTTAAAAAAGAAACTTTCATTGTTAACTAGTGTCTTGGGAGAGAATATTCTGGAATGAAAACTGCTTTTGTTGTTTTGCTTAAAAAACAGTAGATGAAAAATGTACCTTGAAATCTTAACCTCTAGATTTTGTTTACATTGTAAGAGAATAAGGAACCAAATATTATTGCAGACCTTTACAGTTGTAGGGAAAGTTTGAAAAGAAGTAGTTCCCAATTTGTGGTATGTAGGATTATTTTCAGGACTGTGGAGCGCCATGGTTACGTTCAATCTGATCTACCTCTTGGTCATTTCTTGTTAACCACCCCCTCCTATCTGTTGATCTACATTCCTAGCTTATGTTGGGAGGGAGTAAATAAATGAGAAAATAAAAATGGGTGATAAAATCTATGAAAGTTTGGCTGCTCATAAAAGAATGAAAAAATTCATTCCATACTTAAATAATCTAATTTTCTGATCTCAATAACAGATATTTACTTTCCACCTGAAGGTTGTCAAAGAATGCTATCACCGGAAAATAGAAGAAGATCTTTGTTTTGAATTGTAGTGCAAGGTTTAAAAGAAATATATACGATATTCTATTATATTTGGGCCCATACAGTAATCTCGGTTAACATCTCTTATGGCAGTGTTTCCAACTTTTTTTGAGTTTGCCAACTTATTTTGAGAAATTCTGATACTATGAGGTATAGTAGATATTTTCTCAAAAAGGTCTTCGTGATCAGATAAATTTTTGATATTGTTTTAAATTTTAAATATTTGAATTTTTTTGCTACTTGATTTCATACTCGACTATAATAAAATGATTTTCTAAAGCAAGGATGCAGTTATGAAGATCCTCTGACTTACTTGTTCAGCCTCTGTTTTCAAGGAGTTTTAATGGAATTTAAATGTTTGAAAATTACAACCAGTAAGAATCCTCTTGTTTTACTTGGTAACAGATCTTGTATAATTTATTTGTCACAGGGGCTTAGAGGATTGGTTTTTTTGGCATTCCACAGAGGTGCTTCAGGTCTGCCTAGGGAAAACCAGGGAAGGGCACCCATGATCCCACCCATGCAGCAACCAGAGCTGTGCCCTTCCTTCTTTTGTCTGTTTTATATATTGGAATTCTGCATAAAATTGCACTTGTAAAAAAAAACTTTCAAAGTTTCAGAAAACCATTATTTTTTTAAGAATTAAAAGTATTTATGTAGTGAACCCAATTTTAAGTTTGTCTCATAAAAGTTTCCTTATGTTGGGATAAAAATACCTACAAAGGTTTGTTTTAATGTGGTGTTTAAATAGAAGGTTTTAGGTTTTATATTAAATTGTTATTATAATTTGAATGTATATTCATATGCTGTTTATTTTTTTTATAAATTTTTTTTTTAACGTTTATTTATTTTTGAGACAGAGAGAGACAGAGCATGAATGCGGGAGGGTCAGAGAGAGGGAGACACAGAATCTGAAACAGGCTCCAGGCTCTGAGCTGTCAGCACAGAGCCCGACGCGGGGCTCGAACTCACGGGCTGTGAGATCATGACCTGAGTCGAAGTCGGCCGCTTAACCGACTGAGCCACCCAGGCGCCCCTCATATGCTGTTTAAAGAGAAGTTTTAAAATTTGATGCCAGTAAGGGTGTATTATCCTCCCTCTCCTAGTCAGTACTAGTGAACAGGTTTTAGCAATTATGTTTCTGTAATACTAAAAATAATTATCTGTAATCAGGGCACACATTTACCTTTTAAAGAGTACTAACACTGGAATGTTGAAAACTGGGTTTATTGGAGATAAAAATTGAGAATTACCTGAAATCTTAGGAGTTTCACAATTTAATCTTAGGAGTACAAGAATTCAAGTTACTCATAATAACACCTAGGTAAAAGAAAATTTTTTTAAATGGACCTTTTAAAGCAGGTTCGTGAAAACTAGAATTGTTGGTGAAATATCTCAAGTAATTATTCACAGATTACAGTTATGCAAGCATTTATATTTCCTTGCCCTGATCTAGCTGAGTAATTGTTTAATTAAAAATTTTTGCAGTTAGATGTGTAATATATCTTTAAAATTAAATGCCTTCATCTGGTTTTAGTATTATAAATAACAAAAATGAATCTTTTATCTGGAAAAGTGGTGAATGTTTTTGGCTAATGATTTAAATTGTTTTGTATACTTAGATCTAATTCGTATCAAACCTAGGGATTCTTTAACACAGGTTGTTGGCCTTCTGTGGTAGAGTATTCTGTTTTCTAGTGCTCAGTTTCTTAAGGGATAATTTTTATAGTAATTTAGAAAGTAAATGTTCGTCCTTCAGGTCTTAAAATTAGTCTTCTAAAGTTCCTCAGAATAATCTGATGATTAAGTTGATTGGAAAATTCAGGTTTAACTGGTACTGTTACAGATACCATGGAATTTATGCATACAAATTTGAAGAATAAGTTGGAAAAATGAAGGTTGAGCTTGTCTGCTTGTATATATGGGGAAATAAATTCCTAAGCATGTTTATCAGAGAAGTGGCATGGAGAGTAAGAAAGTAAAAAATATTTTGAATTTTGTTATTCTGAAAACTGCCCTTAAAGTTTGCATTATCTCTGCCTGTTGGAATGATTTTCTAACTAATAATTCTATATTGCCACTCAGCAGTCCTCTTAAAGTCCGAGTCTGATTGTGTCACTGTCATGTTAAAGAGTAACCACAGCTTCACAACAGTGGATACGCTTATTATATGAATGGCCTTAAAATTGCTCCATTTCCCTCATCTTTGGTCAGCTTTATCCATCTAATTTGCTTGGGGAAATAGGACTCATTATTTTCTGGAAAAATAAGTATTTTCTGAATATCTTCCTTTATGATCTGTTTTGTATTTGTGTATATGATTTATACACAGACATACACAGACTCATGTCTATCCCTTCATGATTCTTTTCTCATTCTCCCAGAAAGTTTTGCTTTGGTTGTACTTCCATTATAGTACCTGTCAAGTTGTAGTGTACATGTGTCTTCCTCGCTAGACCTGGGAAGTGTTCCAGGTCAGAGACCGTGTTCATCTTTGTGTCTCCAATGACTGGCATTGTATCTAGCACATAGTAGGCATTAAGTATTGAATGAACGGATTGGGTTATCTGCTAGAATTAAGGAACAAAGAATTACAGTTGATGAAATATTTAGGTTAACTGGGTACCATGTATAAAACATTTTTTGTGACATCCTTATGATTAGATATGTGTAGAGTATACTTTTTGAAAAGCACAATAATATTTTTTAAAGTATTAGGAGAAAATACACATAAGCATTAAAAGTATACTAGACATGACCCTCGAGGTCATGACCTGAGCCAAAATCAAGAGTCAGACGCTTAACCAACCAAGCCACCCAGGTGCCCCTTCACTTAACTTTTTAATTCAGAAGTGATTTCTGGAGTTTGAAGTACCTCAGGTTCTTAATGGAAAAGTTTTTGTTTTTCTCCTTACAGAAGTACTTTTATTGGTGAATTGTGCCTTTTCTATTTTAATTGAACTTATGAGACATTTATAGTCTTCTTTCTTGGAAAGTTAAAATGGATCTTAGGTTGCTATAAGTGAAAGACTGGTTATAATTGAGTTGTATTAAAATGTGTCAAGTCAGAGCAGTGATCTTGAACTTCTTGTTCAGATTTTCTTAGAGATACTAGAAGAACAATTGATCTATTTCATAAGGCTAAGGAATAATAATTAGAAATGATTTAAAAATGTTAAGGAAGATTTTTTAATCTTTTCTGTATTTTAGTTTCCAAATTAAAAAAAAAAAACAAAACCACAAAACTAAAGGTAAAAGGCTTAAGCTCCCATACTTTATATCCATATAGCTCTTTGTAGTTAACAGAGTGGATTTTAAAAATCTTTACAATTGATAAGACCAGCAGGTGTTTCTCCCATTTCACCACCAAAGAGTCAGGGTTAGAGAAATATGATCTGAGAGATCACTGACACAGAAAGTAAAAGATTAAAGAATGGAGTCTGTGTCCTTAGCTACTACATCCCAACAGCAGTTTATACTCTTAAGCTATGGACTAGGTCTGAAATTATATCATGTGTTTGGTGATTAATTTACATTTTAAAGGGGTAAGTTGTAGTCACAAATGTAACTGTCGTTGATTGAATACTTAATGTGTTTTAGACACTGTATCTTTATTTCCTTTTAGTAGATGAGAAAAAAATTCAGAGTTTAAGTAACGTGGCTACTTTCACATAGCCTGTGGATACCTGGTTTGTGATTAGAGTTCAGATACCTCATGACTTCACTTCAACCTTAGGTTAAATGGCCTCCCCAGATTGTGTTTCCAAGTTTATGCTGTGGGTAAAGGGTCTGCGGATCTCTTCTTATAAGTATCTTTCGTTACAGCCAATGATTGTGCCATCACCTGTATTTACCTATTGTTATTTTTCCCCTTCCAAATAGTTTTTTGATAGTGAGGGAAACCTCAAACATTTCAACATCATTTGGTTTAAAGATTGCATATCTTTATCAAAGAATATAGTAAAATTTCACTATAACTGACCAATTTACAAATAATGAATAAATTATTCAAGTGATTATTTGAACATAAACTGTTCAGTTGATTATGTCTCATTATAACCAGGTTTGAAGTAAAAGGTGAAAAGTAAGTTTTGAGTTGTTTTTTTCCATCATCAGTAAGTGGAACTTTTGTTCCTCTTCACTACCAAGGTACATTCCTCTAATTGATATTCCACTTAGCTAGCAGTTAAAAACTTATCTTAAATTTAGCAGAACATCTTTTTTAATATTACTGTTGAAGCTCTACTAATTCAAAATGTGTTGACCATATCTTTTAAACTCTGAAAGTTTCCTATAGTTTTCTTTTTCTTTTTCTTTTTCTTTTTCTTTTTCTTTTTCTTTTTCTTTTTCTTTTTCTTTTTCTTTTTCTTTTTCTTTTTCTTTTTCTTTTTAATTATAATGTTTATTTTTGAGAGAGACAGTGTGAGCAGGGGAGGGGCAGAGAAAGAGGGAGATACAGAATCCGAAGCAGGATCCAGACTCTGAGCTGTCAGCATGGAGCCCGATGTGAGGCTCAAACCCACAAATTGTGAGATCGTGGCCTGAGCTGAAGTCGGATGCTTAACCGACGGAGCCACCCAGGTGCCCCTCTATAGTTTTGTTCTTACTAGAACCCAAAATGAAGCCTTGCCTTTAGAATCTGGTTAAGTACTTTCATGGGGCTAAAACTGCTGAAAGAATTGGAAAAATAAATGGTTAGTGTTGTTTGATAAACTGCAGAAAGCAGGCCACTTACCCACTATACTGATGAAGTGTAGGTGGTGGAAATAACACTGGACAGCTCTATAATCAGATCGGGGACAGCAGTGTGCCTGCTTATTAGCCAGAGGTGTCTGTTTGGTAGCCCTCATGACTAACCGAACACATTTTAAAGTAATTTAAACTTGCCGTTTTTACAAAGTCTGTAATTGAGAGGTGAAGTAGTACAAATTGCAATTAAAAGAACAATGGAAAAGATCTCTAATAAAAAGCCCCCACACCTGTTCCAGCCCCACAGGTAACAGAGTTGGCGAAATTTGTTTCCCCAGTTTCCAAAGAAAATTGGCTCTGGTTTTTTAGGAATGAGTACAGATGAGACCATCAGTTAAAACAGGGTGGACAAACTGTAGCCCAGGGATCAGATCCACTCTATGCTCTGCACTCTGAAAAAACCCCTAAGCTAGCAGCCTGTTTACCCTTTGGCCTTTAGTTTGCTAACCTCTGAATTATTATGGTTACAGATAAGTTAGGAACTTGGTATGTAACTTTGTGAAATTTCTTATCTGTGATGGTGAAATAAGAATATTCAACATAAGTTAGAGGTGTAATTTTGCAAAAAATTTGATTATGAAGAGTTCAACTTTAAGAACTTTCTACCTGGTCTGATTTTCCACTCCCACAATAGGTAAGGAATTACTGAGTCCACATTTAATGCCAACATTCTAAATTAAGACTTTGAAACTGATTACCTCCCTATTCAGCACACTCTGGTATTCTTCCCTAATGTGGAATTTATTCACTCCCCTGTATTTTATGTCTTTTTAACTGTAGGTTTTCTTTTAGAATGAATGTTATCTGTGTTTTTCAGAAGCAGGCATTCAATAAGTGCTTGGGTGAAGTAAATAATAAACTAATAAATAAAAGGATAGTTTTAGTAACTTTAAGCTGAAAAAAGATAACTTAAAAAATATTTTAATCTATTATGCATGTTATATTGGCTGACCTGTTCATTTTTATTAAGCTTTTTGGAGTTTTATGTCACGGGGACGTCCTTGTCAGTGTGAAGCCCTATGAGTGCTTTTATTTTTAATAAATAATTTAGTGATCAGATTATACACACGTGAGTGTGTGTGATCTTCATGGCTACTAAGTTTAATAATCATTACTAATTTTTTCAAGAAGTGTTTCTTTGCAAACCATTGTTGGTGATTTTGAGCTTTCCTGAAAATTTCTCTAGTATTAAATATAGCAGTCAGTATTTCCAGTGTTGGTCTGTACGACGATGCCAGTACTGTTGTGGTTTCAAAGATGTTCTTCATTTCCTTCATATTAATATTCTGAGCATTATATAGGTAATAATTAGCTAATACAGTTGAAGAATATACTCAACTAAATTAGTCAACAGTAACCCATTTATTTCCCGTTCTAAATGTAGTTAAAATATACTTATATCAAGTATATTTTAAGAGTCATTGTTTTTTCTTTAAATAGTACTAAGTGACAGAATTGTTTTTTTGTCTTTAAGACCAAGCATTGCTGGAAATACTCAATAAATCTGTGTTATAATTAGTAATTTCAAT
Source organism: Acinonyx jubatus (assembly GCF_027475565.1). Taxonomy (NCBI): domain Eukaryota; kingdom Metazoa; phylum Chordata; class Mammalia; order Carnivora; family Felidae; genus Acinonyx; species Acinonyx jubatus. Next base: position 68,435,644 of record NC_069394.1, on the reverse strand, counting down.
GCAACTTTTATTTGTCTTAAGTTACTTTTTTTTTAATGTTTGTTTCGAGAGAGAGAATGAGCAGGGTAAGGGCACAGAGAGAGACTGAGAGAGAGAGAGAGAGAGAATATCCCAAGCAGGCTCTGCAGGGGCCAATGCGGGACTCAAATTCATGAACTGTGAGACCATGACCTGAGCAGAAATGCAGAGTCAGAAGGTTAACCAACTGAGTCACCCAGGCACCCCTCTCTTATTTTTATATCAGTTTTATTGGAATCATTGCAGAAGACAAAATATTAAGTTAACTTTCTCAAAGAGGACAATTTTGATGTCACAAGTAACTTCATAATAATAAAATATATCAATTGCCAATGATAGGCCCTTAAAAGAATGTCATGTGAATACCAGGTAGTATCTATGATGTTATTGTCACACGTTTATATTGATATACTTTCTTGGTGGTAGAGAAGTGGTGGAAATACTTTCTTGAGTGGAAGAGAGTAACAACAACAAAAAAAGCTAAATACTTTGCTCTAGGAACTTTGAATAAGAATCCCTATGTAAATTAAGTGAACAGTCAGCCTTCAGAATGGTATTCATCCTCGCAAGGTGACTTCCAGTTGTCCTGATTAGGTATTAGCTTAATTCTTGCATTTTGCTTAATTCTATACATTCAGAGGTCTGTTCAGTACTTTAAAAAATCATACCTAAACCAAAGGGTGAAAATCTATTATCAGACATGTTTTTGGCTTAAACCAATTTTAAAATAAATCCTTAAAATGTTTGTTTTTTACATTGGCTAGTAACAAGTTTGAGGTTTTTTTCTTTAAATAGAATTTGGTGTTTTCTTTTATGGCAAATCATTAAATGAATCATTAGTTACTATTCACAAGTAAACATTGATTTAATTGCAGTAATTCTGGAAAAAATAGCAGGAACTCACTATTTCTAAATTAAAATTCTGATTAGGAAGGTGATAGTTTATTGGGTAAAATTCAGAAATTAGAGTCTAAAAAGCGGCACCTATTATCCCACCATTTAGAAACCACAGTAAGAATTTTGTTTTGATTTTTTTTCAAAATGAGCAAGACAAAACAAAAAGAAGCAAATTTGGATCATGCCATAGGTATAATCTTGTCATTTTTTTCTTCTCATAGTGTGAGCATTTCTTTTTTTTTTTTTTTTTTAATTTTTAATGTTTATTTTTGAGAGACAGAGAGAGATAGAGCATCAGCGAGGAAGGAGCACAGAGAGGGAGACGTAGAATCAAAAGCAGGCTCCAGGCTGTCAGCACTGAGCCCGACATAGGGCTCAAACTCATGAACCTTGAGATCATGACCTGGGCCAAAGTTGGACACTTAACTGAGCCACCCAGGCCACCCTTCTTTTATTGTTTCTTAATGAAAGTACAGAATGTAACTGCTAAATTGGATTCCATCATATAGATAGGTATTCTATATTCTAAAATTCCTCTATTATTTGGCATAGATTCCAGATTTGTTTGATCTTTGCATGTAAGTTTTTTGATACATTAACTGTTTAAAATAAAGTTGGCTGTAAATGATCAATTTGTGTCTGCAGAGTTTATAAATCAGATTTTTGTAGAAATGATGTTTTTAAATTGTGCCAGAGGATCTGACTCTTAGAAATAATCCTCCTCCTACCCACCTCCTCGCTCCCCTCCCCCAAACCCTGCAATTTTATAACGAATATTTTAAAATAAAAATACCAGCACATTTTTGTTTTGATAAAGTTGGGTTTGAAATTTTCATTTTATCTGGAAGAAGTGCATTTGGTTTTCATTTATTTAAAACTATTTGTTTTTAATCTTTGAGAGTCCTTTTTTCCCCCTGGTCTTAAGAGGATACTTCGCTCCTGATTATGATCTTTTGTTTTCCAGAGTAACAGCTATCCACCAATGTCAGATCCATACATGCCTAGTTACTATGCTCCATCCATTGGATTTCCATATTCTCTTGGGGAAGCAGCATGGTCCACGGCTGGAGACCAACCTATGCCGTATCTGACAACCTATGGACAAATGAGTAATGGAGAACATCATTATATACCAGATGGTGTGTTTAGTCAACCTGGGGCATTAGGAAATACCCCTCCATTTCTTGGTCAACATGGATTTAACTTTTTTCCTGGTAATGCTGATTTCTCTACATGGGGGACAAGTGGATCTCAGGGACAATCAACACAAAGTTCTGCTTATAGTAGCAGTTATGGCTATCCACCTAGTTCTCTTGGGAGAGCTATTACGGATGGACAGGCTGGATTTGGCAATGATACTTTGAGTAAGGTGCCTGGCATTAGCAGTATTGAGCAAGGCATGACTGGACTGAAAATTGGTGGTGACCTGACAGCTGCAGTGACAAAAACTGTAGGTACAGCCTTGAGCAGCAGTGGTATGACTAGCATTGCAACCAATAGTGTGCCCCCAGTTAGCAGTGCAGCGCCTAAACCGACCTCATGGGCTGCCATTGCCAGAAAGCCTGCCAAACCTCAACCGAAACTTAAACCCAAGGGCAATGTGGGAATTGGGGGTTCTGCTGTGCCACCACCTCCTATAAAACACAACATGAATATTGGAACTTGGGATGAAAAGGGGTCAGTGGTAAAGGCTCCACCAACCCAACCAGTTCTGCCTCCTCAAACTATAATCCAGCAGCCTCAGCCATTAATTCAACCACCAACATTGGTGCAAAGCCAACTGCCTCAACAGCAGCCTCAGCCACCACAACCACAGCAGCAACAAGGACCTCAGCCACAGGCCCAGCCTCACCAAGTGCAGCCCCAACAGCAACAGCTGCAGAATCGCTGGGTAGCTCCTCGGAATAGGGGAGCTGGATTCAACCAGAACAATGGAGTGGGCGGTGAAAACTTTGGTTTAGGTGTTGTTCCTGTCAGTGCTTCACCTTCTAGTGTAGAAGTGCATCCAGTGCTGGAAAAGCTAAAGGCCATAAACAATTATAATCCCAAAGACTTTGACTGGAACCTGAAGAATGGACGTGTGTTTATAATTAAAAGCTATTCTGAGGATGACATACACCGATCCATTAAGTACTCTATCTGGTGTAGTACTGAGCATGGTAATAAGCGTTTGGATGCAGCTTACCGTTCCCTGAATGGGAAAGGCCCACTCTATTTACTCTTCAGTGTGAATGGCAGTGGACATTTTTGTGGAGTGGCTGAAATGAAGTCTGTTGTGGACTATAATGCATATGCTGGTGTCTGGTCTCAGGATAAGTGGAAGGGCAAATTTGAAGTTAAATGGATCTTTGTCAAAGATGTTCCCAATAACCAGTTACGGCATATTCGCTTAGAAAATAATGACAACAAACCAGTTACCAATTCAAGGGACACTCAAGAGGTACCCCTAGAAAAAGCTAAGCAAGTGCTTAAAATAATTGCTACTTTCAAGCATACCACCTCAATCTTTGATGACTTTGCACATTATGAAAAGCGTCAAGAAGAGGAGGAAGCCATGCGTAGGGTAAGAGTACAGTGATTTTTGTATGTAGGGTCTTTTTCTTGGGGTGGTACATATGGATGGGTGTTCTTTAATGCCTTTTAATATTACATTTTGAGTTTAGGAACTTTATTCTGAAGGAAACCAACCACTTAGCTTAAGAAACAGAACTCTGCAAACTCCCTTGAGGGCCTCAGAGTCACATTAAATCCTTTTCTCTTTCCTTCCTAAGTGTCATCCTTAGTCTGAATTTGCCTGTTCTTTATATTCAGGGGGTAAAGGTCATTGAGTTGTATTCATCAAAGCCTAGTAAGTTCTGCATTTATAACTAAGCAAATTGAGGAACTGGTGAGGGACTCTAATCACTAATTTTAAACATTAGTTTTATGCAAAAACATGCTTAGGATTTTGAAACAGCTTTTAAATAAATGTTTGAATATAATTTATTTTGTATTTGTGAGAAAACAGATTTTTCCCCGAAACTCCTTCCTGAACCATTTTTTAAAATATTTGAGAGAGAGCTCGTGAGCAAGCAGGGGATGGGGACAGAGAGAGGGAGAGAAAGAATCTCAAGCAGGCTCCACACACTGGTGGCGGTAAGGGGGCTGAGATTCACCAACGGTGATCCATTATGATCTGAGCCAAAATCAAGTGTCAGACCCTTAACCAACTGAGCTACCCAGGCACTCCCTTCCTGAAACATTTTCATAATTTGTACATTTAAATTAAGCACTTGTATAAAGTATAGGAAGGATCTGACTTTAGGAAGGCAGTTTAGAGTTGGGAATGCATGGACTTTGAGATTTTGATTGAAGAATTTGATTTCTTATTCTGTTATTGACCCTCTCTGAAACTCGTGAGACTTTCCTGAAGTTATGCACTGTTTTTGCTTGCGTCATGTAGGCCAGAATTTGGTCACGGGGCACAAAGGCAAGACAGCTGGGGAATGTTTTCTGTTCCAAACCGCAGAAGAAAATTGGGGTCCTATTTTTAGGAGGAAAAGAGAGAATGGATATAGTAGACAACTAGCAGATTTTTCCATAGACAGTACATTCAAATTTCTTTTCAAATGCCGCAAGGGTAAAGTTACTAGAAGCTTTTTTAAAATATTGACTGGTAGAGAAAGAGATACGGGAAGAGCATGCAAGCAGGGGAGAGGGGCCAAGATTGAAAGAGTCTTAAGCAGGCTCCACACTTAGCATGGAGCCCGATGCAGGGCTCAATCTCACAACCCTGGGATCATGACCTGGGCTGAAGTCAAGAGTTGGATGCTCAACTGACTGAGCCACCCAGGTCCCCCAAGTTAGAAGCTCTTCTAAGAAATTATGTTGGTTACTATGGAAAGCTGTTACGTAGAAAATGTCAGTAATTTGTTTCTATGTGTGAACTTAAATATCTGTGGCTTCTTAATCTTTGCAGACAAGGGAACTATTTGAGCAAACGTTCCTCACTGGTGAATAATATTGAAATAATAATTCTAGAACAGTAGTTTGCAAACCTTAAGCTGCTTAAATTATTGGGATGCGTCTTGGCATGCAGCGGTTCTTCCGCTGTAGGAAAATCTGATCAGTGGATGGCCCTTGAACAAATGTGCAGGTCAGGGGTGCCCCCCCACCCCCAATTTCCATAGTTGGAAATTTGTGTGTCACTTTTGACTCATCCAAAACTTAACCACTGATAGCCTGCTGTTTACAGGAAGCCACCTTGCTGATAACATAAACAGTCGATTAACACACGTTTTGTATCTTACATGAATTATATACTGTAGTCTTACAGTCGAGTGAGAGAAAACATGGTATTAAGAAAATCATCAGGAAGATAAAGTACATTTACAGTACTGTATTTAACAGAAAAATCTACATATATGCCAATGCACACAAGTTTAAACCCATGTTGTTCAAGGGGCAACTGTATTTCATAAAGGACCTGCTGGTGTACATTTTTAATAGATACCTTAGGTGATTCTGGTGCTAGTGATTCCGGTTAAATGTGGGAGAAGAGTGAAAAAGGAGGATCAAAAGTAGCTTCTGAACTTTTGAGCTCAGCAGGTGAGTAAATGGTCATACTGTAACTGCCATGACCAATAGTGGATCAGTAGAACTGATTTGGGGTATGAAAAGTAGGATGCAGGTTTCTTTTTGAGGAGGTGCTGATTTTAAGGTGTTTTTGAGAAATATGGACTGTGAAATCTGTGATTAAGCAGTTATATGTGAGAGTCACACATTTGGGAGCTTTCTTTTCTTAAATAGTTGATTCCACGAAAGTGGGATGAGATTGCTCAGGGGAAAAAGATGCATGGCAAGGAAATATTTACCAATTTTTTTTTCTCTCCCACCACTAAGGGGTGGTCACCCTTGTACGTCTTCCACATTTCTTACCTACCTGGTCTGCAAATTTAGCCCTAGTTTATTATTTTTTTTAATATAATTGTCTCAGGAATTATTTATGACAGTTACATATTGTTTTTATAATCACGTATATACCACAGTGATTTAAACTTAATTTTTAAACCTAAAAATTTTACATTTAAATTGTTTCAGAGTTTACTGCCAGTCTTTTGATGGTATATAATCCATCTTTGACATGTTTATTTTGAATCTTTTTTTGGTTGTTCAGCCTTATGTGACATATTTGATAATTTTTTTTCAGTTTATTTATTTTGAGAGAGAGACTGAGTGGGGGAGGGGCAGAGAGAGGGAAAGAGAGAATCCCAAGCAGGCTTCACACTGTCCCATGAACTGTGAGATCTTGACCTGAGCTGAAACCAAGAGTTGGACACTTAACAGACTGAGCTACCTAGGTGCCCCTTCCATATACTTTTCAACTTGTTTAGTTTTTTAAAATTTACCTACAGTAAAATTGTAAATTTGTAAATTCCCTTTTGCTGACTTGTAGTCAAGTGCTACCCTCCCCCTTTGATCAATCCATTCTCTGTCTCTATAAGGCATTTTTCATAATGTCATGTAAACGAAATTACATAGTGTGTAATCTTTTAAGATTTCTTTCACTTAGCATGATATCTTTGCAGTGTATCAGTGTTTATATATCAATTCTTTGTTCCTTTTAATTACTAAGTACCATTCCACTGTGTGGATTCACCATAGTGTTTTTATCTTTCATCCTTTAAAGCACTTCTGAGTTGTTTCTAGTTTTTGGGGAATGTAAATAAAGGTCCTATAACTTTGTGTATATATCCTTTTTAAAGTTTTTTAGGGGTAGTTGAGTGGCTCAGTCGGTTAAGCATCTGACTCTTGATTTCTTTTCAGGTCATGATCTCGGTGTTCGTGAGTTCAAGTCCTGCGTCAGGTTCTGTGCTGATAGCGTGCTTGAGATTCTGACAGCCTGCTTGAGATTCTGTCTCCCTCCCTCTCTCTCCTGCCCCTTGCTGGTGCTCTCTATCAAAATAAATATTTTTAAAAAAGATAAAAGTATTAAAAAAATTACACAGTATAATTCACTTTTTGAGAAGTACAGTTCCATGAATTTTAACACACTTATAGATTTGTATAACCATCACCATGATCAGGATACAGAATAATATCATCATCCTGGGAAAGCTATCTTGTACTATCCCTTCATATTAACATTCTTCCCCCATATCTAACTTCTGGCAACCGTGATTTGGACTCAGTATAGTTCTTTTTAAATTGAAGTATAGTTGACATACAGTGTTATTTTCAGGTGTACAACTTAGTGATTCAACATTTACATACATTACAAAATGCTCACCACTGTAAGTATAATTACTGTCACCATACGGAGTTATTACCATATTCACTATACCTTGTTCTGTGCTTTTGTACTTATAACTGGAAGTTTGTACCTTTTAATCCTCTTCACCTCTTATACCCCTCCCCACCCTCCCAACTTTGTTGATTTTTAGATTACACATATAAGTGAAATCATATGGTATTTGTCTTTTTCTGTCTGACTTATTTCACTTAACATAATACCTTCTAGGTTCATCCATGTTACCACATGTGGCAAGATTTCATTTTTTTTTAATGGCTAAGTAAAGTCCCATTGTGCGTGTATGTATATACACCACATCTTTCTTCATCCATTCATCCATTGATAGACACTTGGCATTGCTTGCATATTTTGCTATTATAAATATTGCAGCAATAAACCTAGGGGTGTTATATATATTTTTAAATTAGTGGTTTTGTTTTCTTTGGTTAAATACCCAGAAGTGGGATTACTGGATTGTATGGTGTTTCTATTTTTAATTTTTTGAGGCACCTCCATACTGTTTTCCACAGTGGCTACACCAATTCCCATTTGCCCAAACACTGCACAATGTTTCCCTTTTCTCTAAACACTCGCCAGTACTTGTTATTTCTTGTTTTGATGCTAGCCATTCTGACAGGTGTGAGGTGAGATTTCATTGTGGTTTTGATTTACATTTCCCTACTGATTAGTGATATTGAGCATGTTTTCTTGTCTGTTGGCCATGTCTTTGGAAAAATGTTTCATTCATGTCCTTAACTCCTAATTGGAACTGTCATTTGTAAATCTCTTTTCCCATTCAGTAAGCTACCTTTTAGTTTGTTGATGATTTCCTTCGCTGTGCAGAAGCTTTTTAGTTTGATTCATTGTAGTTTTATTAGTATCCTTTTTTGTGAAATGATATTTTAAGACTCATTTTGACCTTTTTCTGTCATCATTGAACCTGGAAGAGGATCATCCAGGTCAGGTATTTGCTCCAAAACAGGGTTATTGTTGTTTTTTTTCCTTTCTTCCTTTTAATGTTTAGTGTTAGTTTCACATTCTCTTCCTGCTGCAAATGTGGAGACAGGAGAATCCTGTTGATTGTTAACTTTACCAGTCAAATGATTCATCAGCCTGTGAAGAGTGAGAAGGGTGAGCCAGTACAATGAATATGCTAATGAGTGAAATTTAACTTTTCTTTGAGTTTGAAACGGCCATGCCATGTCGGGGGAAACTGTTTTCTCTGTTTATTGACTGTTTTGCATTTGGGGTATCACGTGTCCTTGCCCAGTTTTCTTCCTGGCTGTTATCCCTTGTCCAGCAGGAATGTGTAAATTTTCATTTGTAGATTTTTCTCTTAGATAATGTTGTGCTTACACTTTAGCTTTCCAGCCTAACTGCTTTTAAATACGCTTGGCAACCTAGTGATAAAGGATGTGTTCCCCCTCCGTTGTAGGTCTTCCTTGGCTCCATCAAAAAGGACAAATTAGTGGTGTTTTGCTAGAATTTTTTTTTTTTTTACTTGGTATGCCCATTTTATTTGTTAAAGAAAAGGATTTGCAAGTCATTGTTTAGTGTTCTCTTTTAACATGACCCCATCTGTCTTGTGTTTGCTGAAATTCTTCAAAGCTTCTGATATGTGGAGGTCACATTTTCCCAGATGCAAATTCTTCAGTCTTTGGGTAAAGTAGGGTTTCTTAAGACCCAGAATAGCACTAATTATAAAAGAAAAGATTGATGAAATTTGACTAGTTTAAAATCTGTTCATCAAGGGGCTCTTCAGTCAGAGAATGCAACTCTTGATCTCAGGATCGTGAGTTCAAGCGTCATGTTGAGCATGGAGTCTACTTAAAAAAAAAAAAAAATCTGTTCATCAAAAGATGCTTTAAGGAGGGTAGAAAGACATGTAAGGCCCTAGGAGGAATTTGGACATAAATGACCAAAGATTAGTTAGTATCAAGAATGTAGAAAGAACTCCTGTGAATCAGTTTAAGAAAAAAGATGAACCCAGTTGAAAAATGGGCAAAAGATAGATTGAAACAAATATGGCTAAAAAGTATATGAAAAGATACTCAGTCTTATTAGGGAAATACAAATCAGGAGTATAATGAAAAAATTTTTTATATCCATTTATTTGGTGAAATTGAGAAATTTGATAGTATCAGGTATTAGACTGTAGATCAACAAAAGCTCTTCTACAGCTGGAGATAGGACCATTAAATTGATAACAGCCATGTGGGGAAGTAATTTTGCATTTTTTTGTAAAGCTGAACAAAATTTCATATATTTTATAATTCAGTTCTTTGTGTACACACATGCACGCACACACACATACATAGCTAAGAGAAACTTCCTAAATACATCAGAAGACACACAAGAATGTAGATAATAGTAAAAAGACTGGGAACAACCTAAATGTTTATCATCAGGAAAATAACCAAAATATACTGGTGCCATAATGATAGAGTAGAATTGATTGAACTATAGCTACATGCAGCTGTATGTGTGAATCTTTTTCCTTCTTTTTATTTGGACATAATTTTTAATTTATTTGGAAGAATAAGAATAATATGTGAAACACACACATGCCTTTTATCCAGATTCACCTATTAGTGTTCTTCCCTGTTTGCTTTTTTCATAAATTTGAGAGTAAGTTCCCTATATCATGGCTCTTTACCCCCCAAAAAGTATAGTGTCTATTTCCTAAGGATAAGGGTATATAACCACAATACTATTATAAGTTGATTCTCACTGTCCTTTTTGCCATTTTTTTTTTTTTTCTAGTATAAGATCTGGTAGAGAAGCTAACATAGCCAAAATAGAATTAGCCAAAATAATGTTAAATAGTAAGAACAGTTTTAGAAAGCTTATACTAATCTGACCTCAAATCTTTGCCTTTCCCTGGTTTGGGAAGATTTTTTCTTACGCTTTTTCAGGGACTTACTAGTTTTAAATTTTACATTTGGGTCTGTGGTTATTATAACTTTCATTTCTCTTTCTAGTGTTCATGTTTTTATTTAAGTTCTTAGGCCTACTTATGATAAAAGAAGGATTTTAAGAAGCTAAGTCCATCTTCTCATCACTGGGTCTTTAATTGACTTTTGTTTGTTTGTTTGTTTGTGGTTATTTTGACAACAGAGGAATTCCCCAGGTTGTCTTGCCAGCAAAGCACTCAGTGGAGGAGCCTGCTAGACATCCTGTCAGGTTGTATAATACTTAGAAAGTCATGCTGTCTCTTCTAAACTAAGGGATATTGGTGAAACTTAAAACTGGAAGAGAAATCCGTGCTAATTATCATAGTATTTGCCTCATTCTTCATTCTTAATATTTTAACACATACTTTTGATACCAAAATATTTTATTAAAGTCAAGCTTAATGGCAGAACAACCAAGGCAAACTCACTAAAAGGATTCAGGAACAGAAGATAATTTAAAATATAAAACAAAATTTATTTTGTTCTTAGGATTCATATGTAAAAAGAAAAGAAAGCCAGAAAATGTTTTTGGAAATGAGAAATACGAATGTCAAAATAAAAACAATACAGCAAGCAAGCAAGTAGTAAAATAAATGCTCATGTTTTAGAGCTAGTTTATCTGGAGTTTCAAATCAAAGAAATTTCCATATATGGAGTAATAGAGATGAAAAATACAAAAGGTAAAAACAAGTGATGGAAAGAGGGGACGCCCACTGTCTTTCTAAAGGAGTGTTGAAAGAGAATAGGAAAAAAACCATCAAAGGGAAGAATGGTTAGAGAAAAATGCCCAGAGCCAAAGGTTGTATGTTTTCAGTGGGAATGGGCTCAAGCTGAGTGACTAGCAGCATTATTTCCAATTGAAAAGAATTAAAGATAGGATAAAGAGAAAATCTTGAACTTCCTGAGCAAAAGACAAACTGCCTTCTACAAGGGAAGGAGAATCAGACTATCAGAATTTTTCCATCTACAACTCTGGATACTCCTATGGAAAATTTTAGAGTAGAGGGGAATGGGGTATATAGAATTATATTCTTAAGGTCAATGTCCCATTATATCAGTGAAGGGGAAACGCAAACTAAAGAGAATTTCAGGTGTACAAGAGTAGCCGCATATCCTTCATGAGAAGGTAACCTGAAGAGGTTTTTTAGCAGAATGAAAAAGGTATTCAAGAAAGATAATACCTGGTAACTGGTTATACTAGAACAAGTATCTCTCAGCAGGGGCAGACTCTATGTATCAGACAGGTCTTCATTGTATGTAGTGTATCTCAGGACTATAAGCATCTCCACTGTGGTCTTTAAAGCCTGACAGATGAAATGAGCCCTCAGTGGGGAACCACTGACCTTGGAGAAGTGAAGGAAGCTAAAAAGAAAATAAAATTCTAACTAAAAGAAAATAAAAAGTTTCTAAGTAATCATGTTCACAGAACATAAGTTCTGTGAGAGCAGGGCTTGCTTTTGTTCTCTGCTGAATCCCTAGCACCTAATGACTGGCACATAGTAGCTGATTAAATATTTATTGAAGGAGTAAATGCTTTGAAGAATCTCTTTCCTTTGGGAAAGTTTGAATGTCATTGAATTTTTATTTATTGGTTTAAATTGCTGTACTTTTTTATTTAGGAACTCTGTACTCAGTTATTCAAGTTACATAATAAATGCTGCTGATTGTTTTTCCCATTTGTAGAAATGGACAATAGTATATAAAAGATTTAATTATAGTTAGAACAAAATGTTATGAGATGGAATAGAAGGAGAGAAAGAATTGAGGAAGGGGAAATAAATGCACTGTTTTTCTCATCTGAAGGTAACAGATTATTGTTTAAAGATGATATATCAAGCAATTGTGCCTCAAGCATATTATTTAAAGTCATAAAGACAGTCACTAAAACTAAAAATAGTGTGGCTTCTAGTGTAAGGGGGGGAAGAGAAGGAGAATATAACACGTCCACTGTAATACATTACTTATCATATACAATGGGAATTGATAGTGTTTGCATTGTGTTAGTATGCTACTTAAAGTATAGTGGCGACTCATAGGAGGAACTTAGAAGGGGCTAGAGGTGGGTACAGGAGCTTACTTTTTACTTGAACTTGCTATTTGTATATATTACTTCTAATGATAAAGCTAGTTTAATTGCAAAATAAGAGAAAGAAAACAAAGAACTAATAATGTTCTGAGTATATTTGTACAGATAAATATGAGTAATCTGCACAGCAGTAGAATCTACTTTTGACTATTTAGATAATCTTTTTATTGAAATATTACTTCTGCTGTACTTGAATGTGAGTCATTTAGATCCTACTAGATATTCTTTGGTTATAAATCCTTATCAGGAAACCTAATCCCAAGTGAAATTTTTAGTTTTATTTCCCTGTAGAAATTAGAGTTTTCAATTGCCTGTAACTTTGAGGTGACTTCCTAAATAAGGCATTTACCTGTTCTCTCAGAAACAGATGAAGACCCGCAGTTTATGCCAAAACAAGCAGGACATAATGATAATAAAATCCCTATTAAATTGTTTTAATTTCTAGAATCTTCTATGCATTTTGCTCATGTATACCATTGTATATTGTTAGTTATTTTGAAAGAGCAAATTTTAGTACCTCCAATAATATTTTTCATAATGGGAATAATTTTGATTCTGAGATGAGATGATAGTCTGTCTCAAGGTAACCAAATTTTTTGTTAATATATAAGAAGTCACTTCAACAGTAACACTACCTGTGACAACAGTGAACATTTCTCTGACAGTTCTATGCATCTTTTTCTCAAGTAGAACGTTTCGTTTAATGCTTTCCCATTAATCGAATTATAGTTCTTTAAGATCAAGAATTAGTCGAAGTCTGTTCTCATCTACCTTTTGGTAAACTTTTTTATGGATGGACTTCTTTTATACTGAGTGAGTTGATTATGATTAACAGAAACAAAATTTTGCTTTTCCTTTCATCTTTACTATAAAATTTGAAGAATAATATTTCTTTGGAAAATAGTTTTTGGCACAAGATGTGTCACACTGGATACCATAAGCTTTCTTTTAATTTTTAATTAGGCTCCATGCCCAACGTGGGGCTTGAATTCACGACCCTGAGATTAAGATTCATGGGTCTACTGACAGAGCCAGCCAGTCACCCCAATACTATAAACTTTTTATATTATGTTTTTAAGTAATTCTCTGATAAAATATTGACTGGTATTTTTGTATAGTCAAGATGATACAGTTTTAAGTGTAGTAATACTGTGTTTTGCACTTGGTAAATAGTCTTTGTAAGCCAGAGTTGGGGAAACGACGTGCTCTAATTAACGTTTTAGAGTACTGATTTGTTTTTATTTTTTTCTCAGATTAAGGTTCTTGCGCCGTAGGAGAGTTAATAGTGGCTGTATTTTTGTTCCAGTGCTGGTTAAGAATTTTAGAAGTTTAGTAAATGAACTATCTGTAGTTCACTGGGTTCATGCTAGATCTTTGGGAGATACTTCTTTCATACCTATTACAGTATGAACAGTCATCATTAAATTTGATGGGTATTTCACTTATTTTTCTTCAGCAGCAAATACATTATTACTTCATGAACATACGTGTTTAGGTGACATGAATTATCTTGTTTAAGTTTCAGGAAGTAACTTAAATTGTTGAATTATCTTTCCAGTTTACTTAATGATTTATTTTAAAAATTGTATGTGCAATTTCTTAATTTAGAAATTGACTTGCTATATTGCACTCTAATTTCTGAGTGAAACTCACTTCACTGCCTCTTGACAGAAAACTTTGAACTTATAGAAAGGCATTTCAACTCTTAGACATTACATATTCAATACTGATGTGTTCTGTTTTGCATTTGAAATAACAAAAGGGAATGGAGGAAAGATAATAGGATATATAATAAAATAACTAAGGTAACAAAAAGCTACTAGTTAACAATTCCACTTTTGAATTAAAAGTCTGGAATGTACTAATTTTATTTTTTTCATTTTATTGTAAACAGACCAAACTCTGATTCCAAAATAGAATTGTGTGTGGATTCCTTTTATTTGGCTTTAAGACCCTCTGTTCCTGGGTCCCCAGATCAGCCATTTTGTGTGAGGAATCTACTAGCACACATCTACATCTTGTATTCTGGTCAACCTATATCACACCATATATTTAGTTCCTGTATGGTTTTTTCTTAACTGGGATCCCTTATTCATTCCAGCAGATATATACCAAGGGTTACTAGTAAGCCACTAAAGATAAATAGCCCTTTCTTTATGGAATTTAATCTGCTTGGACAAACATAATTAATTTCTCTCAGTTTTATATTTTTCAGTATTGAGGACCTACATGTCTCTTGAAGAATTTATTTTATGTGTGTGTGTGTGTGTGTGTGTGTGTGTGTGTGTGTGTGTGTGTGTATTTAACTTAATTTTGGTATTTTTTTAATGTAATTGGTAATTTCAGTTTTACTCCAGTTGTTTGTTGCTGGTTTATAGAAATATTTTGTATCTTCTGACCTTTGTAAATTCATCTATTAGTTCTAGGAGTTCTAATAGAACATCCTTAGGATTTTCTGGCTGACAGTCACAGTGTCTGTAAATAGAGACCATTTTATTTCTTCTTATGCTTCTTTTTTGTGTGTGATTTTAATTTTAATATAGTGTGGCTTAAATGTGAAATTAAGTGAAAACTCTAAAACCAAAATAAGACTACACATAAACAAAAAAGTTAGTGTAGTGAGTGATGTTATTTTGCTGAAACTAAATCACAGTTCAAACACATGAGTTAGTTCTAAGGCTTCCTAGAATCATATTCTTACTCTCATTTGGACCTAAACTAACATATGCTATGACTGTTGTCCACCACTTTTCACTATTTGAACTTACTCCTAACTCTTTCATTTTATAGTACACTTTGAGATTACTTGATCTTTGGTTGGTACGGATAAATTGATTATAAATTATTAGACTGCATCTGTTCTTTTTTTTCAAACCTGAAATATTTCTTTATTTTATAAATGCAACCTTGGGCACTGGAATCTCTTAAAGCAGTTTTTTATTATAGTGTGGTCATGCAGGGGATCAAGAATGTTACGTCTCACGTACATGGAAACATTAAAAAAATCGAAGATTTGGCTTTGTAGAACAGAGCCTCCAAAGCATAATCATTCTCTTTTCCCTTGATTTTTTTTTAAATTTTGATTTTATTTTACAGTACAGAATTGATCTATTTCCTTTATATTTTTTGTGTTTTGCTTTCTTACTGCAAAATGATCATGTTTTTGGGACAGTGCAGGTCAGAAGCTTATCTCAGTATTAAAACACTTTAATGGATCTGGACAAATGTACAGGCTTTTGAACAGCTGGGGCTTTTATCCATCTGTTATTGCCCTTGTTCTACTCTCTAGTGTGAAATTTTTCAGTTGTGTAAACCAGTCTGAGTAGATTTTAACTCTGGTAAATAATTAATTTTCCTTCTGAAGAATTGAATCTATTACATATTTTAACTACAGTCATTGTACATCTAAAATCTTGTCTTTTTTTGAAACGTGTCCCTCTTTTTTATTTAAGTCTGATAATTCACTGGTTTTAACTTTGGGGCAGAATTTAACCCTCTCGTAAACAATAAAAAGAGAAGCTGGGCAACCATTAAAATTAACAGTACTCTGTAGAATATCTATGTATTTCATATTACTGCACCAATATGATACTTAATGTATTTGGGAGTTGTATTTTTCTAACTTTTCACTCTGATTTTTTAAACATTTGGAAGTAATTTTTAGATTTACAGAAATGTTACAGAGATACTATAGGATGTTTCTCTGTATGTAGTTACTCCTAATATTGACATGTTACATAATCATAGTATGTTTATCCAAACATGCTTTTCCAGATTTCCCCACTTTTCCCAGTTTTTCTATTTAAGATCTGGAAAACCAGTTTTGTATTCAGTTTTTATGTCTCCTTAATCTTCTCTAAGCTATGACAGTTTCTATGTCTTTCATGGCTTTAACACTTTTGAAGACGTTACTGGTCAGGTGTTTTATAAGGTGTCTTTCAATGTTGGTTTGCCTAATGCTTTGCCATGATTAGACTGAGTTTATGGGAAGAGTACTACGTAAGTGATACATCCTTCTCATCTGATCGTATGTAACTTATTGTGATACTAATTTTGATTGCTTGGTTAAGGTTGTATCTGCTAGGTTTCTCTAATGTAAATGTCCCTTTTCTCCTTTTGCATACGGTGTTCTTAGAAGCGAGTCAGTATGTCTAGCCCCACACTTTATGTTTTTAATTTAAATTTTAGTTAACATACAGTGCAGTGTTGGTTTCAGGAGTAGAATTAAAGTGATTCCTCACTTACATACAACACACAGTGCTCATCACAGGTGCCCTCCTTAATGCCATCGTCCATCTAGCCATCTCCCACCTACCTACCTTCATCAACCCTTAGTTGTTCTTTATAGTTAAGAGTCTCTTGTTTACTGCTCTTCTCTTTTCCCCCTCCTTCCCATATGTTCATTGGTTTTATTTTTTAGATTCCACATAAGAGTGAAATCATATCTTTGTCTTTGTTTGACTTATTTTGCTTACCATAGTACATTCTAGCTCCATCCATGTTGTTACAAATGGTAAAATTTTATTTTTTGATGACTAATATTCCATTGTGTGTGTGTGTGTGTGTGTGTGTGTGAGTGTGTGTGACATCTTTATCTGTTCATCAGTTGATGGACATTTGCAGTCTACACTTTAAAGAAGGAAAAGCAAGCTCCACCTCATGCAGGAAAGAGTATTAAAGAATTTGTGAAATTTTTTGTTATTTATTCAGCTCTTGTGTTTGTTCTTTTTCTTACTTCTAGAATATTCCTTTTGTCTTAGATCCCTACAGTTCTCTAATTTTTTTTTCTTTGTGATTTCCAGCTCTTTTTTTCTGATTTGTAATTTGAGATATTTCTTAGACTTAATATTCTACTTTCTAAATGAGGCTGTGACCATTTTCCCCTTTAATTCATCTACTGAAATACTCAGTTTGAAAATTAGATTTTTAACATAAACAAAGGTGTTTGTCTTTTTGCATTTGGGTCTCAAGTGCCTGCCTGCCTGCTTTTTCTTTTTTTTTCCTTCCAGGTATTCACTGGTTCCTTTTGCAGTTCTGTGTTACTCTACTTGTGTTCCTAGTGCTTTTTCTCATTTACTTTTTGGATGGTGTGGCGTCTTAGATACACATTTACTTTTTCCCTTGTGGCTTTTTAAACCTCAGGTCTGGTTACTGAAATATTGCTTATAATGATAAACCTACCAGTGATTAAAAGGAAGTAAGTCATTTATCTCTAAGGTTAAAGGCAAGCTGTTGGCCTCTCTCAGAAAACTGAAGAAAATTTTGTTTTCAAGCTGTTTCCTAGGTAGAGATGTCTTAGCTCATCTGTGAAACTCATGGTTTAACAAAAAGACATGGGTTGGCAAGTAACCTTCCTCCTGGAGCTCATCTCCACATGCCAACTTGTGGATCTTGACCTTAGGATCATATGTTGGTCTCCAGTGTCTACTCACTTCAAGGTGGGGAAGAAGCCCTATACCAGACTCAAAGCCCTCTAATCTCCGAATCTGCCTGTTTGAGGCCTAGCTCTGTTAATGGAAAAGGAGAGGAGAAGGCATTCCTCTACAACTTATTTTTTGAATTGTCAATCATTAAGAATAAAAATTCTGTGAGTCACTTTGGGATTGTGTCCTAAAGAGTGTATATGTTTAAGTGCCTTCTTCTGAACTATCACTAAAGACATAGTCCTGTAGGTGTACTGGACCATGGCTTCCTTTGAATGATTTGGGTTTCCTTTCTCCCTCTATCCAGCTATCACTGATAGCTCAGCATCACTTAGTCTCATTTTTCTAGTGGTCTATAGCTGATAGCATGCCCATAGATATCTTATTATATTCAAGTATTTGTTTAATATTAACAGTGTCAGGTGCAGTTCTAGATCTTGTTAACGTAAATGTGGTTGTTTTGTTTTGTTGTCTTAAAGCCGAGGTGGTGTTGACCATATTCAGGAAGACCTGCGTTTTGTTGGTGGAATTTTTTCCATGCTAAGGACTTCCAAATTTGTATACCCACCCTGGACCTTTCCTCTTACCTCCAAACTCATGTATCCAGTTGCCTGTTTGACATCTTCTCACAGTTGTCTAATAAGCATCTTAAATTTAATATAACGCTGTTTGCCTGCCCCAAACCTTCTCTATCTCTGTATAGGGCACCACTGCCCTGCCAGTTGTTGAGGCCAACAATGCTGGACTCATTTGTGAAACTTCTCTTTCTCACTTCACGTCTAATCAGTCTATCAGTAAGTAACTTGTCAGCTCTGCTTTCAAAACGTATTTGGAATCCAAGCTCTTCACTAGCTCTGCATCTTCCAGCCCTGCCTAAGAGCTATTATCGTACTGGATTATTACTGTGCTAGCCTTTCTGGCTTTCCTGTTCTCACCTTTGCTCCCCTACAGTCTATTACCAGCAAAACAGCCCTTAGGAGATCCTCGTGAGACAGTTTTTTCATGCTTCTCCTGATACTGTTAGTATCAAAGTATTGCTAACCTCAGAATATGTCAGGAAATATTCCTCCTTTTTCTGGTCTCTGGAATAGTTGGTGTAAGTTTAGAGTTATCAGTTCTGGGACAGTTAATTAAATGCACATCTAAAACTATGTGAGCTTGGAGGCACCTGACTGGCTCAGTCAAAAGAGCATGTGGCTCTTGATCTTGGGGTTGTGAGTTCAAGCCCAATGTTGGGGTGTAATTACACACACTTAACATGTGAGACTGGTAGGGTTTTTTGGGGGTGGATTTTTAATTGTTGATTAAAGTCCTTTATTACAAGTCTCTTCAGGTTTTCTACTTATTCTTGAGTTTAGTTTGGTAAATTGTAGGTATATAAATTGTACTTTTAGGAGGTTGTTTTGTCTTAAGCCTTTTTTTCATATTGGCATTAATGGTATTTTTATTTTTTAGTTGTATCAGTCTTTTGCTAGTAATGTATCTTCTTTTTAAATCAGTCTTTCCAGAGATTTTTTTCTCTTGGTAGTTTTTTTTTCTCCCAAACACTAATAGATTTCCCCCTCCAAACACCCAGTTTTTATTCTCTGGTTCTCTTTATTCTTGTTTTCTGTTTCATTATTTTCTGCTGCTATCCTATTTTATTCCTTCTACTTTTGGGGGCTTATTACTCATTTCCTAACA
This sequence comes from Acinonyx jubatus, assembly GCF_027475565.1. NCBI lineage: Eukaryota > Metazoa > Chordata > Mammalia > Carnivora > Felidae > Acinonyx > Acinonyx jubatus. The sequence goes on along the minus strand of NC_069394.1, from coordinate 68,416,312 downwards.
GATTGAGTTGGATGATGAGCTCATTACTTTTCAGACTTTCTCTTTTTTTTTAAAGTTCTACATGTGTAAATTTCTAAGTGTTTGTTGGGACTTAGACTAAGCATTTTCATTATTGTACTGATGTAAAAATTTTTGAATTTCCATTATGATTTTTTTTGGAGATTTTTTAGGAGTGGTTTTAGAGTTTCCAGATGTGGTTAAGGTTTTTTGTTAATCTGTTTTGCTCCTAAAACTGATGTTAGAAAATGTGATGGTGCATGACATAGACCCTGGTATTTATTGAGATTTGCTTTCTGGTCTAGCATGTAGTCCCCTTCTGTGGTTGTTCTGTGTGTACCCTATAATTGGTTTGGTTTTCTGTAGCATGTATATTCACTCTGTATTTTTACTAATATATGTGCTTTACCAGTTACTTAGAGAAGTGTGTTGAATTCTCCTGCTATAATGAGAAACCTGTCAAATTTTCTTTATAATTCTGACAACTTTTAATATATGTAAAGTTGTTTTTTTAGTTTAATATTATTGCAGCTTATTTTAAAAATATCTGTTATTTAGTATCGAGTGACCGTTTTGTCTCCCAACAGTAGTTTTTGCCTTCAAATGAGTTTTGTCTGGTACTAATATCGTTGTATCAGTCTTTATTTGGTTTGTGTTGTCATATGTCTTTTCATTACTTTTAACTTTGTGACCTTATGTTTTAGGTTGTTTTCTTGTAAATCATATATAACTGGATTTTTGAAAAATCTGAACTGTTATTTATATTTTCATTGAAGAACAGAGTTTTTGATGCTTGATTATAAATGTATATTTCTGCTGTCTTATTTTGTACTTTCTAATTAAATCTAGTTCATTCAGGCTCTCCCCTCAACCCTTCTGTCCTGTTGTATTGATGTATGTGTTTTTTTTTTTTTTTATTTTCCTCTTTTCCTGGCCACTGAGTTAGAAGTTACACATTACATACATAGCTATCTTGTAATACGTATGTAATTTGTATATTTTAAATTTGATTCAGCTAAAGTGCATAGTTGATTACAGTTGAAACTGAAATAGTATCTCTAACTTCTATTTTAAATAACACACGATCCTTATTGCTATAGCTGATCATCTCCCTTGAATTAAATTTCCCTTTGTCTAACTTATCCTTAAATAGTGACTTTTTGGGGCGCCTGGGTGGCTCAGTCGGTTAAGCGTCCGACTTCAGCTCAGGTCACGATCTCGCGGTCCGTGAGTTCGAGCCCCGCGTCGGGCTCTGTGCTGACGGCTCAGAGCCTGGAGCCTGCTTCCGATTCTGTGTCTCCCTCTCTTTCTGCCCCTCCCCCATTCATGCTCTGTCTCTCTCTGTCTCAAAAATAAATAAACGTTAAGAAAAATTAAAAAAATAAAAAATAAATAAATAGTGACTTTTTTTTTTTCTGTAGTTTGAAGGTTCTTCATGGAGTTGATAAATTTCTGTAGCTTTTATATCTGGCTAATTAAAGCAGGCTTCAAAATTTTTCACACAAATCTATTTGTTTTCTTTAGTTTAGAACTGAACTTTATGATTAGGCTGTTTTTTATTTATTTTATTTTTTTAATGTTTTATTTATTTTTGAGAGAGAAAAAGCAAGCGAGCAAGCAGGTGAGGGGCAGAGAGACACAGAATCTGAAGCAGGCTCCAGGCTCTGAGCTGTCAGCACAGAGCCCAATGTGGGGCTCGAACTCAGGAACTGTGAGATCATGACCTGAGCTGAAGTTGGACACTTAACCGACTGAGCCACCCAGGCGCCCCGATTAGGATGTTTTTTAAAAAGCTTTAAGGATTGTATACAATCAGACGACACTTCCTGGTACTATATTCTCTTTTTTGTCCCTTTTTTTTTCTTCATATTGTTGGATTTAGCTAGCTCTGTGCTTTCGTTTTGTTTTATTTAATTACTTTATTTTTAACATTTTTATTTATTTTTGAGAGACAGAAACAGAGTGAGAGCACGGGAGGGGCAGAGAGAGAGGCAGGCTGCAAGCTCTGAGCTGTCAGCACAGAGCCTGAGCAGAGCTCGAACCCACGACTCGTGAGATCGTGACCTGAGCCGAAGTTGGACGCTTAACTGACTGAGCCACCCAGGCACCCCAAGTTTTATTTACTTTTAAAGTATCCCACTGGAAATGTGTGTATGAAATGATTTTATTTGTAGTTACCATATAGGAGGGCATTTATTTTATTAGCTTTCTGTATGAAATACTGTTACTTAAGTTCTAGAAATATATTAAAGTTAAAAAGAAAGGAATTTAGTAACAGATAACTTACAGAGTTCTCTTTGGAATTTAAAATACAGTTTTCTGATGGTGTCACAGGATTGGAAACTAATTGACCATTTGCAAAGAATATTCATATTTATTATAGAGCATGTATTACTCATGGAAAATAAAATGGGAGTAGTGAAAACAAAAAAGTTTTATAATGTGTTTAAACACAGGTCTTTTTCAAAGTGTGTTCTCTGGACCAGCAGTGTCTGGATCACCTGTGAACCTGTTAGAACTACAACTCGTAGGTTCAGCTTCACACATTAGGGGCCCAGTAGTCTGTTTCCAGAAGTTTTACAGATTATTCTAATGCTAAAATTTGAGAACTGAGTTACAAGGTGGTGCAAACTACATGATGCATACATTTAACAGGCATACACAATGCCAGTCATTCTTTATTTCACAGACAGAAGTACTGCAGATATATATTGGGATAGTAAACGAAATGAAAACATAACTCAGTTTAACTTTTGTTCAAGGGATTTCCAACTTCTTAACGGAATTAATAATGACGATTAATAAATACTAAGATTTCTAGGGGTGCCTGGGTGACTCAGTCGGTTAAGCATCTGACTTCGGCTTAGGTCATGATCTCACAGTCCGTGAGTTCGAGCCCCGCGTCAGGTTCTGTGCTGACAGCTCGGAGCCTGGAGCCTGCTTCAGATTCTGTGTCTCCTCCCTCTCTCTGACCCTCCCCCGTTCATGCTCTTTCTCTGTCTCAAAAATAAATAAACGTTAAAAAAAAAAAAAAAAAGATTTCTTGATACGAAAAAGTAACAATATGATGAATATGAGAATATGATATAGAGGAAGTTTGTGAATCAAAGTATTTTTTAATTAACACTAAATTCTTAATTTACTCCAATTTTAGTGCATTTTAATGCATCTCTTTTCCTCATAACCCTACCTAGCCAATAGTTCAAATTGCCACAGAGGCCTTTTAGGCCTTAATACCTCACCATTAAAAACTCAATGAAAAGGCTAGAAAGATGTTTATATTCTCACCTTTAAATCTCACGGGAAAATAGGGCGTGGAGAAGGTCATGCTCTCTTGATATAGGTCTTTTGTTTGAAATCCTTTGTTTTAAAATGTTTTGTAGTAATCCTCCCTCAATAGTATGCATAGGTAGTAAATCTTTTTTAATTACTCAAATTAGTATTTGCATAACTTTTTATTATAGTACAAATAATTTCAGTCTTTAAATAATGATAGTATTTTATTAAAATTCTCTGTCCTTTTCTTTCAGGAGAGAAATAGAAACAAACAATAACCGTATGAAGATGTCCTGTTAGAATTACAACACTAATGATGTAGACTCTGGAAATGCCTAATAAGTCAAAGAAGACGTTATTAAAGCTTTTTTTCTGCTTAAGGTGACATCTTTGAACTCTAACACAGAATTGACTCTTCTTGTAATGGTTTTCATCAGCGCATCTGCCCTTATACTCTCACCAAACACACTTGAGAACTGTAACTTCGTCAAGCACTTTCTGTCCTGAAGCTTTTACCAGTATCTGCTGTCTTTTGTAATTATGCATCCTAGCTAAGGCACAGAAGACTGAATGAATGCAAGGATTCATTAACTCTTTGAATTTGTTAAATACTAACAGTTAACCATTAGAAGTGGTTCAATGATGTAAGAGTCACACTGCTTCAACTTTTTCTTTGTTGTAGTTTTTAAATTGTCAATTTTTAGCTATTTGACAGATTAAAAGCAAAATAATCATGCCATATTTAGTCCTGGAGTTCAAGTCTAAATGTTTATGTGAAAAATTATTGTAGTAAACTTTTAATATGGCAAAGCAACCTTAAGCTCTATTTTAGCCAAATGAATCATAATCTGAAATTATATTAGAACATTTCCCTTGTCTTCAAACCGTTTGGTGTAACAGAATATTGATATGCAGCTTGGTGGACTTCACCAGTTAATGCACATTCTTCTCCCCTCCTTCCCCCAATAATATGTATACTGAAAAATGTGCATTTGTCTGAGGAATTATTTTGTTTGCTACCACTTAATGAATCTCAAAATTTTGAGTAAATGTACCTCAGTCTAATCAGACTTTTTATGACCTTTATAACTACATTTAAAACCCTTAATTCCTATTTCTGGGTGTTTGCGAGCCTGATTGCGATCATGAAGTAAAAATTTATTATTCTAGGTATTCACTAGCTAAATAAACAATAGTTCTTGTTTAGCAAGCATATACTGTTCCTCAACTCTTTTCTCCAGCTTTTGCAGTGTCCTGGCATCCTTAAAATACTTTGAAAATATGGCCTTGATCCATGGATTAAATCAGTATCTAAGTGAATGTGTTGATGTTTTATTGATCAGATCTATATAAATGGGAATACAGCATATATCTGGGTATTCTTATAGTTATCTTTTTAACATCTTATTTTTTTCATTAATTACATATCAACATTAATTTTGTAACTTGAAACAAATTGATTTTGTATAATTAAACGTGTCAAGCATCTGTATTAACTGATTTGATGGCATAAGGTTATGAAGATAATGTACTGCCCCTTATATTACTGTTCCAAAAGGAGGAAACTATGTAGAAAGATACATTAAGGGTGAAAATAGCAATATAGTAGATTTGAATACCTTGATGTTTTGCATTACTCCATTTATGTTTACATCATGTTTAAAAATGTGTTCATTTACAGTGGTCTTTGGTCACTTCAGTTCAAAAATTTAGTGACGGATATTTCTTTGAGGCTTTCATTTATATAATTTTTTTGTACAATGTTTTCTTAAAGGTACAAATACTGTATTCAAGTGAAAAAAATACAGTATTTGTAGATAATCGTAGCTACTTCACAGTTCTTTCGTAGTCCCAGTGTAGTTATATCAGTGTTTACTGAAGGGAACATCAAAATATTAGTGGTATGTTACAGAATAAAAGACTTTCTTAAAGGAAAATTGCACCTATTTTACCTTTTTAAGAGTAAGCCATGAAATCTCGTAACACGTCTCTTAACTATTTATACTGAAATTGGCATTTGGGTATAGTCACCACAGCAATGTTCTGTATCCCTAAGATTATATAGATAGGACGTGTCAAAGCTGACTGTTGTCACTCTGGAGGTCCTATTAGACAAAACTGTAAAGGGGTGACCGTGTAGAAAGGGTCTGAGTCCTCTCTCTGAGGTTCTCTTTTTCTTGGTGCTTTATTAGCAACTCTGAATATTTTTATAAAACTAGTTACATCATAAGTGGATTCAAACTTGTTTAATTTACATTAGGTTTCTATGTAAGAAGTGTCACTCACTCAGCGAGCAGGCTGATTGCAGTAGCAGACGCAGCTGTCAGATGTAATCGAGGAGTCTATTCAAGGTGAGGAGTACATCCCAGTGCCTTTAACCTGGATTTCTAATACGAAGTGAAATGGGTGCAGCATTCCTTTGGAAAAACGACAACAACAACAACACTTTTGTCTTTTCAAAATTGGTAATTGTTTTCTTCAGAGCACCTACCTTCTCTTCCTCCTTGGTCTGTCAGTGTATGGCAAAAAGGTTTTTCTCTGAATGAAATGATCACAGATTGTCTCAATAGCACAACTAACTATTTCTTAACTGTAGGGACCAAAAGGGAGAGAACCTGGGCTCTGCAGCAGGAGACACATCATCAAATGTTTGAATAATCACAAATTAAGACATTATTGGCCCAGTCAATTTCTTGCTTTCGATTTTTCCAAAATCTGGTTTGAATGTTTCTTATTAAAGTTATCTTACGTGGGTATTTTATTTTGAAAGGTATTATAGTTTGTATATTTAACAGTAAGGGGGAAAATGTAACCAAAATTAGTATTCTTTCTCTATACATATTGGTACTTGAAGATTCCTTTCAGAAGAAACCCCAGCCTTTTCCTAATTTCAATACTTAATTCCTCATTTTAACTTGAGTGATCTTTCTAATTCAAAAGCTGTGTTCTTTTTGAATACCATGCATGGGGGTTAAGCTGATGTTAAAACAGTTTGCAATAAAAAAGAATCAGCTTAAGTCATTTAATCATTTCAAGTGCATTCTGCATCCTATAAAAATAAGTTTGAGAAATTAAGAGAATTGTGTTTTCATTAAGTTTTGCATATCTTTTGTTATGCCATGTAAATTCCCTTCTTTTTCGTATGATTAAAGAAAGGTTATGATAAAATGATTAGTTCATTTACATTCACTTGTAGCAATTACATGAGAATTTGAATTTTGTCGTGTTTGGGTTTGTTCATTCCTGTGAATGATGGTACAGTTAGGTGAGATTTTCTGTTATGGTACCCAAACTCACCATTTGGTCCTCTTTAATCTTTGAGGGTTTCAATAAAAATTGTTCACTCATATCTGTGTTTTTTCCATTTTATCTTCAAAAATATATATTGCTTGCCAGAAAACAACATTTTAGTCCGTCCTATTGTGGGTTTCCTGATTGACACGTCTCTCAAGTACAAATAGATTGTATCACTCGTTTTAGTTGGCCATTTAAATTAAGTGGGGGAATTAGAGAGAGGATAACAGTTTATCCTAATCTTTATCTGCTCCAGTGAGCTTATTCAATTACATGCTCTTAGTACTAAACTTAGAGCAAAAGAGAAAGAGGCCTATTTGTTTTCATGTAATGGGAGCAAGTAGTGGTACCAGCTGTCTAATAACCCTAACCCCCCATCCTTGGTACTAAGGAATGCTTTTCAACAGTCTGTGTGTTATCCTTTGGGATAGATAGAGCTTGTGTAGATACGATCTGTGATGAATGTGGATGGTGCATTGATTATTGGCTGGGCTCTTTATCTAAGGTACTTGTCCTGATGGGGGAAACCAAAGAGTTTAGTTTTGTGCTGTTAAAACTTTCCAGATGCGCTGTTGGCCTGTGAAGAGGGCACAATTTTACAGAATCCCCAGGTGTCCCACACTGTGGCATCATTTGGAACCTCCTTTTTACCAGTCATTTCCTAAAGGGAGTGTTTGCATTTCATCAGCATATTTCTATTTGAGGCTACCCCACTTCTTACCAGCCTGGCCTTATCTTGCTTAGTGATACTAGATTTTGTAAGTCTAGTTTAGAAACTAAAATATCCTGTTTGGTTTTTTTTTTTAAGTTTATTTATTTTGAGACAGCGTGAGCAGTGAAGGGTAGAGAGGGAGAGCGGGAGAATACCGCAGGCTCCACACTGTCAGCGCAAATCCCGATGTGGGGCTTGAACTCACAAACTGTGAGGTCATGGCCTGAGCAGAAACCAAGAGTCAGACTCTTACCCAGCTGAGCCACCCAGGCACCCTGGAACCAAAATATTCTTGCAGTCAGAAGTTAACTGGCCAACTCAAAGTCACTAGCTTTCTAATTACAGTACTTGGTGATAGCATAATCTTGAGGTGTAGATTATGATTACTACTTTTCTCATTCCTCTCATTTCTCATTCCTCTTGGTGCAGTAGTGAGAAGTGGAACTAATATCACCTACGTGTGGTAGTGGCAGTTTAAATACAGTTCATGTATACTGCACTCAGTTCAGAATCTGTCTACTCTATAATTTGAGTTACCGTTTGGGACTAAATATAAACAAACTTTTTGTAAAACAATATGCAAGGAAGATGTACGTGTGGAGTTCATAACACTGATGAGTTCCCCATCCCTTCCTGCCACCCCACTTGCCTATCCAAATTCTCCTCCCCACGCCCTTACATAGAACACACGTAGGGATGTAGATAGTTGAATGTCATTTTAAAACATTGGATATATCTGACACCTCTGTAATCAAAATGGAATTAATCCTATAAGGGAATGTCTTAGAATTGGAAGTTGAAAGAAAGACCAGACTTCAAGTTATTTCTAACTGGTAGATTGACCTTGAGCGAATCATTTCTTTCTTTCAGTGCACTTACCAGGAGATTGGTATAGAATACATCTAAGGTTCTTGGCAGTTCTGAAGTTTTGTGATTTATGATGTAAATAGCTTTGTAGACTATGACCTATTCTAGCAATGGTGAATGTTTGGTCTTTAGAAACTAAGTTTGGAAACCGATATAATTTTTAAAAAAATAATTTTATTTACAGAATATAAATAATGAACACCTCAATTAGATTTTATGCATTGTGTGTATGACTACTTTCCTTCAATGATTTTTGAAGTTCTTTGGTACAAAATCCTCATCTTTTCCATAGTATTGATAAAAAGAGACAAGAGACTATGTGTTCCAAAGAAATCCAAGTCTTTTTTTTTTTTTTTTCCTCTTCATTATCCTGTCATTGTATATTATCCTTATGGGTGTTTTTTAAATAAAAATATGCTTTATATTTTTAAAATAGTTTTACAGAAAAATTGGGAAGACAGTACAGAGTTCCCATACACCTTGCAGCCAGCTTTCCCTATTAACATCTTACATTAGTGTGGTACATTTGTTACAATTCATAGACCAGCATTGATACATTATCATCATACTTTTTTTCAAATTTTTAAAGTTTTATCAAATGTCCATTTTTTAGTCCAGGATGCCATCGAGGATAGCGCATTACTTTTAGTTGCTGTATCTCCTTAGCTTCTTCTTGGCTGTGGTAGTTTCTCAGACTTGTTTTTGATGATCTTGACACTATTGAGTACAGGTCAGATTTTGTAGAGTGCCCCTCTGGAATTTATTTTGTGATCTTAGGATTAGATCGAGGTTATGGGTTTTGGGGAGGAAAACCCCATAGGGAAATTGCCATTTCCATCACATTATATCAAAGAGGCATAGCCCCAACATAGGCTTGTTGATGTTGACCTTGGTCACCTGGCCAAGGTAGTGTTGGGTTTATCCATTGCAAAGTCACTCTTTTTCCTCCTTTCTGTACTCCTTGGAAAGAATCACAGTCCACCTTTGAGTGGGTAGTTGTGCTCCCTCTTCTCCATGTATTTTTGAAGAGAAACATGAGAATGTGTTTATTACTGTTTAGCCTCATCCCAGCAGGCTGTGTCAATGCATTTTCTTTTTTGCTTGTATCTTTTTAGAACTCTTTTCCCACTTTTCCCCTTCCGCTTTTTTCAACAGAACAGTTGCATATTGGAGGAATCTAATGGAGACTCCTACCTGCTCTAAGTTCTAAATGTGTATGTAAGATGATTTTTAACAAGGGGATTGAAGATGTATTAATAAAGGAGATTTAGATGATGGCAAAATATCTTGGTCTTACATGTATAGGTAAGAATGGATGGTCATTCAGATTTGGCTGGGCTGAAAGCCCTGAGTTGGGAGCTAAACAGTTACGGTTACAGTGGTTCTTTCCTTTAAAAAGGAAGGGTGATTTAAATAGCTTGGCATCTGTTTTTTGATGGAATTCTTTTGGATACTTGTTTTTTTAAACGTTTATTTATTTCTGGGAAAGAGCACAAGCCGGGGAGGGGCAGAGAAAGAGGGAGACACAGAATCCGAAGCAGGTGCCAGGCTCTGAGCTGTCAGCACAGAACCCAGCATGGGTCTCAAACCCATGAACTGTGAGATCATGACTTGAGCCAAAGTCGGTTGCTTAACCAACTGAGCCACCCAGGTGCCCTTGAGATACTTCTGAGGCTGCTGCATCATATTCTGGCCAAGAGCATGGACTTTGGAGGCCTACAGACCTGTCCTTGAATCCTGGGTCCACTAAATTAGATCCAAGCCTAGATTTTCCTCATCAATTAAAAAATTAAAAATAAAGAAAATACAGATCCTATTTCAGGAGGATTAAATGAAGTCACATTCAAAAAGTGTTTAGCACAATCCCTGGGCCTGTGGCGAGGCTTCAAATGTTAACAGTTCTATGCTCTTAATTTGTTGGGGAGAATTTAGAATTTACTGATTGTCATTGAAGATTTCTCAGGGGTAATCTTCACTACTTACAAGCAGCTTAAAGGTGGTAGAAAGCTGATTACTTTTCAATTCATACTGTTATATCATTGAGATCCTGAGAGCAGTCACTTCCTGAATAAAAGCTTAAATTATCATTTATACTCCTTAAGTCAACTCTTGGTTTCCAGTTTTCAGTGACTTGTCAGTTACGCTTTTTCTAAATAAGTAAGATGTAACAACATAGAGTTAGTTTATCTGGCTAGTGCTCAGCCGTGGGGCAGAACCAAAGGCAGATGAGGCCAAAAGGAAAGCAAATATGAGAACAATAACATGAGAACAGCTATAAACAATAGAAGAAAAATGAAGCCAAAGATGAAAATTATAGCCTAAGAAGAAATTTTTTGCTTTGTTACAAATGGTCCTTGATATTGATACCATTTAAGTATATTAGTATCAAACGACAAACTACTAAATTTAGCAGTGAGTTTGATGTCCTTTCTTGAAGGGAACATAATCCGTGGATTGGTGAGTACAGTGCCTCCCGAGGGGTCTCCACTCCACTCTACTCCTCTTGAAGGATTTTGTGCAAGTGCCAGTTTTTATAGAGTGCTAGAACAGGCAACGCAGAAACGGGTCATGACTGGTTGGCAGCTCCTGTTTTCTCGGGTAAGGTGAGCTAGCTAAGAAGGTGACTTGGAGGCTTGTGATTGGTGTGTGTTAGGTTTCCTTGCAGGTTGTTTAAGGTTAAGTGCAGGCTGATGTAGGTTTAGTTTTGGGACAGCCTGGCCACTGGGGGCAGCCTCCATTTTGTGGGGGCCAAGGTACAAATTGCCTTTATCATTAGTAAGTAGTAGCTTCATTATGCATGAAGCTGTTCATTATGCATGAACAGGTCAGAACGCGAACACCAATGTGGATGCGTTACTTCCGTATTTCATCAACGGTATGGTGCAGTTTGGAAGTAAGAGGTATTTTGACATCCATGAAATAAGATGGCAGTTTTAACTCTTTAAGAAAGATTATATCTTGAGGTAAAAAGGTTACAAATAAAACTCAATATTGTTGCATGCTAATATTAAGACTGTTATCTCCAACTAATATACGAAGCTTATTCTTTCTGCTTGGGCTTGCTGTACAAACTGACTTTTGCATTCTTCTGTAAGGCACCCAGTGCTTGGACCACCCATAATACTTGCATCCCTGTTCCAGTTGTACCTGTTTCTTTTATTCTGCAGTTTAAATATGTAAACTGATTAAAAAAAAAAAAAACAGCATGTGACTGAAAGAGTTGTGTCTATGAAAACTAAATTGACAGTTTGGAAATACCTGATAGAGGTGCCGTTGTCTAATTAGGTATAGATCAGAAAACTGTAAAAACTGTCAGGAAAGTCATAAAAATGTGGAAGTTTGCAAGTGGATTTTCAGTTCTCACTCCAGTGGGAAATCTTAGGTGATGCGTTAGAGGTAAAGGCATGGTTCATAGAAGAAACACATCAGGGAACTTGAATCAGAAAGTCTTGGACGTATATAAAATAATCTGTGATTTAAAGTATACGTCTGTTTTAAATTAAAATGTTTGAAGTTTGTATCACTTCTTATGAATCCATTCCATTATTTAACACTGTTCATTTTTAAGATTTTAACCTAAATTACTCTTTTTTAAGTCCCAAAACTTGTTTCCCTCTACATTAAACAGGTTAACCATTTTCTGCTTGTGGTTGCATGTGTACATGTGTAATGATAAGCTGTTATGATATCTTTGCAAATAAATGTAATAAAGAAGTATTCATACCACTTAGAAAATATAATGTGCTAGCACTTACGTATGTATTTCAAATATCTAAGCTGTAAGGAATGTTTCCCGTATGAAATGTGGGAGAGAAGAAATATACCCAGTAACAATTACTGGTGTCTACAATTACAGCCACTGAAACCTTGTCGAGTCTTGGGAATTGCCTCGAGTAAATCTTTTCTCTTTTGAAAAGTAAATCTTTTCTCCTTTGGAAAGGCACATGTTTAATTTCTAAGAGCTTGTATAAATGGATGATTTTCCCCCCATTTCTCTCTTTTAATAAGGCCAAAAAACAAAAATGCCTAAGGAAGAGGAAGTCAGCCATTAGTTATTTTGGAATTATGTAACCTAGGCTTTCCAGATACGCTTGTTTTTTCATTTTGTGTTTATCTTTTACTGCTTTCCAGGCAATATTTGAAACACATTAAAAACAAATGAAAAACCAATGGAATGATTTCCAATAGCACATATATAGTAGAAATAAACTCATTTGCATCTGTATTTATTTTCAAGTGGATTTAAATTTTTTTTTTTTAGTTTATTTTTTGAAAGAGAGGCAGAGCTCAAGCAGGGGAGGGGCAGAGAGAGAGGGAGACAGAATCCGAAGCAGGCTTCAGTCTCTGAGCTGTCAGCACAGAGCCCGAGGCAGATCATGACCTGAGCTGAAGTCAGCCACTTAACTGAACCATCCAGGTGCCCCTTCAACTGGATATTAAAAAGATTTTCCAGAAGACCCTTTGAACAGCTTTCTCACGAAGTTTCAAATTTTAAAAAGACACATTAATACTAAGTTTTGTTCACATATAGGTACCTAGCTTCTTTTTTAGTTGATGTTTATAGCTTGGTGAGGAAACCCTATTCCATTCACAATGAACTTACTCTATTTTCTTTTCTTTTTTCTTTTCTTTTCTTTCTTTTTCTCTTTTTCCCTTTTCTTTCTTTCTTTCTTTCTTTCTTTCTTTCTTTCTTTCTTTCTTTCTTTCTTCTTTCTTGCAGAAATTGCCATTTTTTTAAGTATATTTTTGAAAGAGACAGAAAGCACACACCAAAGCAGGTTCCACACTGACAGCAGAGAGCCCGATGTGGGGCTTGAACTGACAAGAGATCAGGACCTGAGCCACCCAGGTGCCCCAACTTACACTATTTTCAAGGAAAACCTCAGTTGTTCCATTATTGTAGGGTTTTTTTTTTTTACACCATTCAGGAATACTCCACAGGCCCACTATAGATACACAGACTATTTACTCCCTTAGAGTGGGTTTTTGAATGGTTTTGATAACCTGACTATACTTCCCAGTACTTAATGGACACTCCTGATATATCAATAATACAACTATCACCAGTAAGTGTCCTATCTGTAATACACAATCTTCATAATTTATAATAATAATACCAAGTTTATTAAAGGTTTGGCAGCGGTACTCAGTAGTCTCAGTACCCCATTACACACAAATTATTGAGGAACCCAAAGAGCTTTTGTTCATGTGGGTTCTATCTATATTTACCATACTGGAAGTTAAACATTTTAAAGCAATTTACTGTTTCATCTAAGAGCATCTGGGTTTTCATCTTTTTTGTGTTCAATCTTTGCAGTATCACTATGTAATCCTCTGGAAAACTGGACTGTGCTGTTATGAAAGAACGAAGGAGGAAAAGTCTTAGTATGATTATGAATATGCATTTGGCATTGATGATTCCTTTGGGGAACTGCTCTACTGGAACACACTTTGCTGATGGTCTGGGGTGTTCATATTCCTCTGTGTAAACAGGTGTCCTTAACAAGGTCCGACAAATCACTTCTCAAGGAGTTGTATCTTGGCAACTTCCCAGCATCACACTCCCAGACCCCCTTACCTTCTTACAGACGTTCACCAGTCTTTTTCCTTCTTGATCTATGAACATAAAGTCAAGTACACATCTCAACATATTCATCACAAGGGATGTATTGATTCATAGCTTTTCGTCACCATTGAACTTTTCTCTTTAACTTCCTTTTTCCTCACCTTATCCGATAACTTCCTTGCCTATAACAGTAAGAACACGAATGGTTTAACACTAAAAATTAGTTTTGATTTGTGCCACAAAATTAGTTTTGCTATGTATCTGTAAGGAGTTTTTATGAGGATACTTGTATCTGAAAGGAAATGCTTGTCTTTATGCCTGGTCTTCCTTCCTTCCCTGCCCTAGCACCCGCTCCCCCCCCATGCAGTCAGCATCCTCTCACTGCCTTTTTCTGCTCTTTGTTCAGTGCCACTAATTGTACTTAATACGCTCCAGGCACAGCCAGTGGTAACCAGAGTAGGAGAAATTGCCAAGTAATCAGTGATTCCTCTTCTCCGCTTTCCTCAGTTGTATTTTCATTCCCGTTGTTAACCAGCCTGGATTCTCGCTGGGGTCCCCACCTTCTTTCTGCCTTGTCACTCTGCTCCAGCCACACTGGCTTTCTTGTCCTCCCATAAAACTTAAGATTCATTCCTACCTTCAAGTTTTTCTGTCCTCCACCTGTATTGGATATTTGCTTTCTTCTCTGCTAAAATAACTTTCAGAAAGTATGTCCCTGATCGCCATATCTGAAGTAGTTACTCTTGTCACTTTGCTCTCTTGCCTTCTATGTTCTTCAAGAAACTTATCTAAAATTACTTGTGTATGGTCTTTGTTCTGTAAAGTGTGCCATTCACGAAGTTAAGGGACTTTGTCTTCCTTCCTGCCCTACACACTGCCTGCCATGTAAAGTGCTCAATAGCTGCTGGTTGAATGAGTCATTGACTCCTCCAAGCGGGTTCTTACATTGTGATGAATGCAACCATTGCCATCAATGCTGCAATGGCGGTCTTCATTGCTTGGGAACCGGAAGTCAGCCTGTGAACACGTGAGGCACAGAGTAGGAAAAAGTTGCTGCTGCTGATTATTGCTTGAAAAGAAGCCACGTGACATAATTTTCCTTATCAAGGAGCAAGTTGACTGCCTCGTAACATCCTCATTTACCTTTATTTTTTTTTAAGTTTATTTATTTTAGAGAGAGAGAGAGAGAGAGAGAGAGAGAGAGAGAATCCCAAGCAGGCCCCATGCTGTCAGCACAGAGCCCAACGAGGGGCTTGAACTCATGAACCATGAGATCAGGACCCGAGCCAAAACCAAGAGTCAGTTGCTTAACTGACTGAGCCACCCAGGTGCCACTCCCTGACTTACTGTTAGTATTCTCTTTATGCTCCTTTGAAGTCTGCCTCCCTCCCTTCTTTCCTTCCTTGCTTTTTCCTAGAATTGCTTTCAATTCTCATTAAATCAGATTTTTCTCTGGGTCAAATAATGCACTGGAGATCGAGTGTGACTTACTTGGAGATCATTTTGACTGCTGGAGGGGGACCTGGGAGATTATTCCATCACCATTTATAGATAAAGGAACAGGCTGGGAGGCTGTGACTTTTCTAAGATCCCAGTGAGTGAGAGAACCAGGACTTCAAGCCCAGAATTCCTAGTTTCCACTTCAAACACTTCTAAATCTGGGCCCCAACCTTTCACTTGGTTGTTGACAGACCAAACAACTAAATGCACCTGTCTGTTGTCTTCCTTGTAACATGAGAAATATCCTCACCCAGATTTGTTAGAGAATGAAATGCACACTGCGTGGCCTCTTGAAACCCTCAGTGTGACAGCTTTTCCTCCTCATTCCCTCCTCTCTCTCCAGCCGTCCTGGCTATCCCCACGTGGAAGAACTTTGCCTAAAATTTGGCCATTGTTTCTTCTTTGCGTCCAACTGTAAATCGTCTTCAAAGCCATCTTTTCAGCTTCCACGTGACCCAAAATTGCCGACACCAGTGAAACTTTAAAAATTTTTATTTTTAAAAATTAGTCTTACTTTTAGAGATTTGTGTTTCCTTGTTATTGAAGCACGTATATCACCTTTCACTTCAGAAATGTAGTCACTTCTTTAAATGACACTAACACCTCTACCACGAAGGAAAGGTTTGGTCATAAAATGGTCATTATTCATGACCCAGAAGGGATGCTTTCAATTGAAGGTAAAGTGGTAAGGATTTTGTCAACTGGCTTTTATGCCCCCCAGCTTAATGTGGTTCCAAATAGAATAATTACAAAATTAAAGATTAAACAAAAATATTTTAGGAAGTAACCCAAAATGACAGCAGAGGGAGCTATTGAGGTTCGATTACATTTTCTATTGCCCTGGTGGAATTTTTTTGTTTGTTTTTCTTTAATATTTTGACTTAGTCTTTCTCATCTCAATATCAATATGCAGGAAAACCTTTATCATATTGGAGGATGTATATGCAGTTTGGGGGGCTGCAAAATATGAAGCTCTTTTTCTGTCTGCCCCCTTTTCAATGAACTCACCATCCCCAGGACTCCTATAAAGGTAGTTGGTATAAGAAAAATAATGATGACTTTACAGTGGTAGTTTTAGCAGTGAGTCTGCTGCCTTAGTGTAAATCTAGGTCATCAGGGTCAGCTGCTCCACAGGCCATTGTCCCGGACTGTGTTTGTCTGGCTTCCTGGGACTTCTGTCGTTTTAAAAGTCTTCCCAGGATTGCTCGTATAATCCCCAGTGCTCCGACCTGCTTCGGTTGTATGTGGTGACACCTGAGATGTGGAAGGGTTAAGATTCACAGCATTCATTAGAATGGAGGTCGGTTATACTCGAGCTGGGGTGTGTGTGTGTGTGTGTGTGTGCGTGCATGTGTGTAGTATGTGGTGGATGGTGGTTAGGGGACAGAGGTGCAGAAAGTTTGTTTCAGGCTTTCTCCACCCTCTTCTTTAGGTCACATCCATGTTTGTGATCTACTTCTGCTTTTTTTTTTTTTATGTTTTATTTACTTTTTGAGAGAGAGAGAGCAGCAGCAGGGGAGGGGCCGAGAGAGAGGGGGACAGAGGATCCAAAGCAGGTTCTGGGCTGACAGCATGAGCCTGATGTGGGGCTCAAACTCACGAACCACGAGAGCATGACGTGAACCATGAGGTCGTGATGTGAGCCAAAATCAGACACTTAACTGACTGAGCCACCCAGGTGCCCCATGTCTGCTCTTGATGCTTTTGTCTTTCCTGTGCTGCCTACTTTCGCTGGGCCTCCTAACTGGACCCTCAGCCTCGGAGGCCCCTCCCACTCCAAGGTCATAGTCTTCATTGTTTCATAACATTCATAACAATGGCTAATTCTTAACTATGGTGCTAGACTTGCTGGGTATGAGGGAGGAAAGAGGAAAGATCTGGCTCTTTGCTTCTAGCTTTCTTTGTTTGAACTATCTACCGAGAGTTTATACTTACAATGAGCAAACTAATTTAAATTGAAGAATTTTTTTCTATAGAGAGAGCGCGAGTTGGGGAGAGGGGCGGAAGGCGAGAGAGAGAATCTCAGGCAGGTTCCACACTCAGCACGGAGCCCGACTTGGGGCTTGATCCCATGGCCCTGGGATCATGACCTGA
The DNA here is from genome assembly GCF_027475565.1 of Acinonyx jubatus. NCBI lineage: Eukaryota > Metazoa > Chordata > Mammalia > Carnivora > Felidae > Acinonyx > Acinonyx jubatus. The sequence continues at coordinate 68,399,006 of NC_069394.1, read as the reverse complement.
GCCAAAATCAAGAGTTGGATGCCCAACCAGGTGCCCCAAACTAATTTAAATTTAAATGACTAAATCTATGATCTTCTTAGATTGAATCCCAGCATTAGGGCTTCCCTGAAACCTTTCATGACTCTTCGGTCTGACTTTGATGGTTTTCCTTTGTGACCACTGACTAGTGGTCCTCTTCTCTACTTGAGACTATTTCATGCAATAGAACCAGTAGAGGCTTTGGTGTCAGGCATACCTGGGGCAAAATGACGTGATATTGGACAAAATATTTAACCTCCTTTAGCTTGACTTTCTCCACCAATAGTGTGGGAATATTGATGCCATTATTGCAAGATTGTTGCAGGGCAGAGTGAACTTAGGCAAAGGCTCAGCATGATGACAGGTAGATACAGGTGCTCGACAAGAGGTGACATATTTTTTTGAGGATGGAGATTGTTTTCTCTACTATGGTAGTCTTGACACTGTTGAATAAATGCAGCGATGCCTTCTACACCGGGATTTTCTTGTGTGGCATGACATCATTCTCTAGACTTCCATATCAAATTACACCTGTACTATGTCTCAGCTAGCAGTATGGATGAACAATCTTGATTAGGGCCTAATATTAAAGGCTGATATATTTCCAATGGTCCACTAATGACTCCCCTAAAAGGTGAATCTAGTGGTGACACCATATGAGGACAAGCACAGTTATAGAAAATTCACAATGAAGATTCGGCGTTTTCAAACCAACTGCATAGGTAGTTTCTATATTACTGACAGTGTGAGTTTCATCGGACCAGCATGGAGCACAGAACTGTCAAGTTGGTGCTGCTCCTGAGGGCATCACCAGCCTGCATCAGAGATAGTGGGTGGTCTTGTAATTTTAACAGTGTCACCCCCTGTTACCAACTCCCCTTTAAAAAAATTTTTTTTAATGTTTACTTATTTTTGAGTGGGGGAGGGGCAGAGAGAGAGGAGACATGGATCTGAAGCAGGCTCCAGGTTCTGAGCTGTCAGCACAGAACCCAATGCAGGGCTCAAACCCGCAAACCGCGAGATCATGACCTGAGCCGAAGTCAAACGCTTAAGCGACTGAGCCACCCAGGTGCCCTCCAGCTCCCCCTTTTTAAAAGGCACTTCTCCTCACTGCTTTTTATTATGTTGTATTTCAAAATCGTAAGAAGTATTTGTCCCTTAGTAGAGTCTTGTCAGCACAAAATTTTGAATGAATAAATTAATCCATGATCTCTGCCCAAATCTGATAATATTCCCAAGCATCTAATTTTATGTCATTTGTTTAATGAGGTACAATCAAACATTTTCTTCTGCTTCTTGAGAAGCATTTAGATATGGCAAGAACCACTGATCAACCTAATTGTTCCGTAAAGATAGAAACCCTACTGGCAGAGTTCACTTGTTTAGAAGATGCTTCTGGAAGTTGGTGTTGCATTAATGTGATAAAGTGATACATCCAGGTGAGCGAAATACATGTCAGAAATAGATCCAGTAAAAATTCAGTGCTGCCTGTCTTCTTCCAACAACAAGCTGAAAGTGCTCTTAGTTTTAGCTTTCTGTTTCTTTTGACACTTTGTTTTTTTATCAGCAAGAGAAATGTGTTGTTTTATTTTCTGTTTTTAATCTGTGTTTCAAACCTCCCACCACCGCCAAGAACAAATTAAAGGTCTATTCTTCTTGATAGCTAAGATTGTTATCCCAGGAAATGAGTCAGTGAAAATGTGTCCATATAATATAACTGTAGCAAAATCTGTTCTTAATGGAATGCACTGTTCTAGCAAACTGAGCAAAGAGACCTCTAGCTGAGCAAAGAGGTCAGATGATTCTCCCAGATCCCCACAGCCAGAACCTTGACCAACAAGTCAGCATACCAAGTTATATATATATCTGGGAGGAAATACCTCTTACAGTACATCTCCAACAAGCCTAAAAAAGTCATGAAAGTCATTAAAAAATGGCCTCAGTTCCTTTGTCATGCCCCTGATTAGGATGTAGAGTTTATCTTCCCTTAGGATGTTGTCGGCCCTGGGATGGCTTAACCAAGAAAAGGCAGTGTAAGCGACACTACCCTAAATGGGGGTAAACCTTCCCACAGCATTTATTGTCATCTAGTAATAACTAAATGTAATCAAAACAATATGAAGAAATATTTTAGAACTATGCTCTTAACAAAGGACATCTAAAAAAAACCAAACTACATGGCCTTCGCAAGAACTTCTCACTTCATCAATCATTTCCCACTGGAGACAATTTGGAGCAGGGTAATATTAATTCCTTTCAGCATGATCCAATCTAGTTGTTTTCTTGACTTTGTTTTAGAATGAATCTCTCCTGCATCATCTAATACAAGGCTCATGTACTCATCGAAACCAGCGATACAGCCCTCCATGTACATGTTCACTTGCTCATAAAACCACGCCTGAATCTGACATCTATTTGGCAAGTATGTGAAGATGGGGTTGATGGGCTGTACTTTTGCACTTTTTGGCCCTGGCCCAGTTATGCCAAGGTGGTAGCTGACCTCTTATCAGGTTCTTTTGAGCAGTGAGAGCTACATATTCAATTGGCCAGATTTGAAGGAGTGAAATGTGGAAGAGAAGTAACTGTAATCATCTGGATTGGGCTGTTGAAATCACTGTTAAGCACTACTGTTGTTGCTCTCATTGCTGAATGCATAGTTTGCACTGATGTCTTACATGCTTGTACTGTAAATGCTTATAAGTTGCAAAAGGGTTTTCCCAATTGAGAAGAGTTGCTTGTCCCTAGATGATAGTGGGAAGCGGTAGGGGGGAGAAGGCACTGACTGGCTTCTAGTTCCATCCATGTTATACAGCAAACAATATAGAATTATAATACAGAAGTAAAGAATTTTAAAGCCATGATTAAGGGCTTAAAGGCAGCAGGGGTACTGAGGATGCAATTCTTTACAACAGTTCATTGTGGTCATTGAAGAGGCCAGTGGAAGCTGGATACTTATGGTGGGTTATTGCCACTGGGTTTGATTATTATAGCCCTGGCTGTTCCAGATAAGGTAAAAACAAAACAAAACAAAACAGTGGCACCTTGAGCATTGCTAATGCCTTTTCAAAGTCTTTTTGCATAAGGAGATCAAGATCAGTTGCCTTTACTTGTCTGGGGTCTCAGTACACATTTATGGTACTGCAATAAGAGTGTGTGAATTCTCATGTCATTTGCCACCAACGGGTAGGCTGAGACATGAAGTAAATCTCTCTCCATTCAAAGTGCTTAGTTTCACTGTGTTGATGAGGCCCTGCAGACAAGCCCTGTATTAGTTACTCATTTCTGGCTAACAAATTGCTACACATTAGTAGTTTAAAATAACAGAAATTTCGTATTTAGTTTCTTTGATTCAATAATCTGGCATGGCTTAACTAGACCTCTGCCTCAGGATCTGTCACAAGGCTGCAATCAAGGTGTTGGCCAAGACCGGGCTCTCCTTGAGAGAGTCTACTGAGAAAGCATGCGCTTCCGAGTTCACGTCATTGTTGGCTGAATTTAGTTCCATCTTGGAGTGTGTGCACCATAGGCCCCACAAAGGACAGGCAGCAGTGACTGTAGAGCACGTACTAACTTACATGAGAGCACAGAAGTGGCTTGTTAATTCTGATAAAACATAGAAAACAGTCCAATTCTGGGGAACAATGTGTCATGAGGCTCAAAGTGTGACTCCTGAAACAGTAAAGAAAACAGTTATCTACCTTCTGCCCCCCAGTACCAGAATGGGAGCCCGATTCCTTCTTGGATTATGCGAGTTGGGGGCAATACTGCCTCATTTAGACATTTTGTTGAGCCCAATACATAAGACAACATGAAAATATGCTACATTTAGCTGGGGATCTGAGCAGCAAGCAAAGATAGAGGCAGTGCAGCAGGCTATTCCAGCCACCCGACTCTTGGGGCCCATGAGCCCCAGGATGTCCTTGAACCAGAGGTACCTAGTGCTAACAACAGTGCTGATTGGAGCCTCCGACAAAGAGCAGCTGGTTTTCTGAGAGCTGAGCCAAATGTAAAGCTAATGGTGTCTACTGGATGGCAGCAGCTGGCTAGACCAAAGAGAATTTTGGAAGACTGACTATGATAAGGTCAGGTCAGCACAATGGCCTAAATTGAAAGAGCCTTCTGTTGCTGTAGACAAAACTCCTAAGGGCCAGTTATGTTTTATTTTTACTGACTCTTGAGCCATGACTAGCAACATAGCTATCTGGTTGGGCACCTGAGTGGTGACTAAGTATATTAAAGACACATCTCTGTGAGGCTGTAGGCTCTGGAAAGCCATTGCTGAAGTCAGATAGGACATTTATATATCTCATATGAACATTCTTGGGAATAATCCATACTGAGATAAGACTCCATGAAATGATGTGGTTGATTAGGCCTTGATAGTCTAGGCAGTCAGTAGCAGTACCTGAATATGTCCTTCTACGCTAATTTCATTATCACTGCCATCTGGGGGAACTGTTCTTATTGACTGATCTATATTCTGGTTATAGGTAACATTTTCCTGCTACTTGGCCTATCTGGAATGGTTTCGATTGTCATTGTAACCTTCAGTGGTTGAGTTCCTAGATTTTGTTGTCTTCTTTAAAAAAATACTTGAATTTTGTTTTAACAGGTTGGATATGTGACTTAGGGGTTAGCTTGATTTTTGGAGCCTTGTTAATAAGTTTTATTAGGGCAGGTCAACATTAATCTTTATTCTAGGGCTAGTGAACACTATATGTAAAGACAGAGGTCAAGACAAAAATATGGAAAAATATAGCATGAAAAAGCTGATTGTAAGAAAGCTGGAGTGACTGTATTAAATTCAGACAAAGTAGGCTTAGGAAAGGAATAATACCAGAGATAAAGAGAGACTTTTAAAAAAAATTAAAAATGTTTATTCATTTTTGAGAGAGAGAGACAGAGCCTGGAGGAGGGGCAGATAGAGAGGGGGACAGAGGATCCGAAGCGGGCTCCGTGCTGACAGCAGACAGCCTGACAAAGGGCTCGCGGGGTTAGAACTCACGGACCATGAGGTCATGACCTGGGCCGAAGTGGGATGCTTAACTGCTTAATGGACTGAGCCACCCAGGCATCTGAGAGACGTTTTTAAATAATATTGGTTCATGAAGGAGACCTAAAAGTACACAAAACAATAACTGACAGAACTAAAAAAAAAACCAAACGCACAAATCCATAATTATTGTTGGAGTGTCAATATTCTTCTTTCAGTAAAGGAGAGAACAAGGGGATAAAAAAACCCAGTAAGAATATAAAGACTCGAACAATGCTATCAACAAACTTGACCAATTGATATTTAGAAAACCCTACACCCAATAACACTATAATACACATTTTTTTTTCAATTATACATGGAACATTCACCAAGATAGATCACATACTGGCCCATAAAAATATCTCAATAAAATTGAAGGGATTGAAATCATATACAAAAAAACATATGGAAAAATCTGCAAGTATTTAGAAAGTAAATATTACTCTTCTAATGGCCCATGGGTCAAAGGTGACATCAAAAAGAAAACTAAGGTGGGGGGGCTCCTGGGTGGCTCAGTCAGTTGAGCGTCCAACTTTGGCCCAAGTCATGATCTCGCGGTTTGTGGGTTCAAGCCCCACGTCAGGCTCTGTGCTGACAGCTCAGCCTGGAGCCTGCTTCGGATTCTGTGTCTCCTCCTGTCTCTGTCTCTCCCTCCCATGCTCATGCTCTCTCTCTCTGTGTCTCAATAATAAATAAACGCTAAAATAAAATACAAAAAAAAAAAAAAAAAAAAGAAAGCTAAGGGGCATGTTGAACTGACACTATAAAAAACAAAATATATTAGAATTTATGGAATGCAGCTAGAAGAGAGCTTTAGATGAAAATTTATAGTTTTAATTGTTTATATTAAAGAAAGAATATAGCTGTAGAGTCAATTATATAAACTTCCACCTTAAGAAACTAGAAAAAGAAACAAAATTAAATGTAAAATAGAAAGAGTAAAAATTAATGAGTAGAAAACAACCGTTGAGAAAATCAAAGAAGCCAAGAACTGGTTATTTGAAAAATAAATAAAGTTAATAAACCTCTAGCTAGACTAATGAAGAAATAAAGAGACAATGCCCAAATAACCAAAAACAGAATGAAATAGGAAGTATCACTACAGATCTTATAGATATTCAATAGGTAAGAAAGAAATATTATTAACATCTTTATGCTTATAAATTTGACAACTAGGATAGAATGGATAGATTATTTAAAAGACTGAAAAATGAATTAATAAGAAATAGAAAGTATAAAGGGACCTATATTTATAAAATAAATTGGATTCATAATTTAAAGCATTCATACACAAAGAAACTAGGCCTTATGATTTCACTGGTTAATTCTGTAAAAATTTACAGTAAAACACCCCCCCACACACACACACACCAGTCGTACTCAAGTTCTTTTCAGCAAATTGAGGAAGAGGAAATATTTCCCAATTTATTTATGAGTCCATCATAAATAATAAATAAATAAATAAATAAATAAATAAATAAATATTATAGGTTGTGAACTAATGAAGTTTATCTAAGAAATGTAAGGTTTGATAACATTCGTGAATCAAGTAATATAAATTGCCATATAGAGGAAAATCATAATAATATTCTCAAAACATACATAAAAAGCACTGGACAAAATCTAACACCCACTGGTTAATAAAAATTCTTATCAAACTAAGAACTTCGTCAACTTCCACGTAATTGTGGAAGACTAAAAGCTTTCCCACTAAAATTGGGAGCAAGGTGAGGCTATCTGCTCTCATCACTTGTTTTCAATATTGTACTTGAGTTCTTAACCAGTGCAATTAGTAACAAACAAGGCATAGACATCTTCTCAACTGAAAACAAAAAAGTAAAATTCTATTTATTTGCAGATGAATATCTATGTAGAAAATTCTAAAGGACTATAAAAAGTACCAGAACTAGTACATGTATTAACAAGTTTATAGGATAAGGGTGTGTGGGTGGCTCAGTCTGTTAAGTGTCCAATTCTGGATTTTGGCTCAGGTCATGATCTCATGGTTCATGGATTGAACCCTGCATTGGGCTCTGTGCTGACAGCACAGAGACTGCTTGGTATCCTCTCCTCTCTCTCTCTCTGCCACATAAACATTAAAAACAAACAAACAAACAAATTTTCAGGACAAAATTTCAACATAAAAAATCAATTGTATTTTTATATTCTAGTAGTAGCATCCAAAAATCACAAAATGCTTAAGGAAAAAGCTATCAATAAAATATGTGAAAGATTTACATGTTGAAAGTTCTAGAACTTTCCTGAGAGAAATGAAAGAAAATCTAAATAAATGGAGAGCTACATCAGATTCATAGAGAGAAAGACTCGGTATTTTTGATAATTTTTCCCAAACTCATCTATAGACTCAATGCAATCCTGATCAAAATCCCAGGAGGATATTTTATGTGGAAACTAACAAGTTATTCTAAAATTTAAGTACACCCACAGAGGATTTAGAATAAAAACAATTTTGAAAAAAAAAAAACAACATAATGGGAGGTCTCACACTACAAACTTCTACAAAGTTCCGGCAATCAAGGCAGTGTGATAGAACAAGGGCTAGACTTATATATCAAAAGAACAGAATAGAGGGTCTAGAAATAGATCCTCACATACATGTTCAATTGATTTTTGACAAGAGGGACAAAATATTTCAGTGATGAAAGATAGTTGTTTTTTGGTTCTTAATAAATGGTGCTGGAATAGTTGGAAATCAACATTAAAAAGTGCTTGACTCCTTCCTTCTATCGTATATAAAAATTAATTCAAAATGGGCTATAAACTTAAGAATAAAACTTAAAAGACAATATTTCTAGAAGAAAACATAGAAGAAAATGTCTTGATTTTTGCTTGAATAGGGAGAGATTTCTTAGGACACAAAAAGCACAAGTTGTAAAATAAAAAGATCAATAAATTGCATTAAAGTTAAAAACTTCTCTTTAAAAGGCACTGTTAATACAACTAAAAGATAATCCAAGTGTTTGCAAAATACTGGATAAAAATAATTGCAACACACAGAAATCCAAAAAGAGCTTGTCTCCAGCATTTACAAAAACTCTTCAAGCTCAATAATATGGAGACAACTTAATTGAAAAATGGGAGAAATATTTGAATAGACACTGTACCAAAGAAGGGCTACCAAATAAGTACATGAAAAGACAATATCATTCGTCATGGGAAATGAAAAGTTAAAATCATAAGATACTTCTCTAAAGTTATTAGCATGACTGAATTTAAAAAGATTGACAATACTAAGTGCTGACGAGGATGTGAAACAACTGGAACTCTCATATGTTATTGTGGAGGGATGCAAAATGGTAAAATAAGTTTAGAAAACAATTTGACAGTTTTTTATAAAGTTAATCACAAATTTAGCATATGTCTCTGCAATCTCATATATATATATATATATATATATATATATATATCCCCAAGAGAAATGAAAACATATATCCAACAAAAAACCCATATCCAAGTATTTATAGCAGCTTTATTAATAATTGACAGAAATCAACCCACCTGCCCATCACCTAGAATAGATAAATTGTTACGTATCTAAGTAATGAGATATTCAGCAACGAAAAGAACAATTCATGATATATGCGATATCATGGATAAATCTCAAAAGGATTATGCTAAATAGAAAAAACCAAATACCAAAAGGCTGCATACTGAATATTTCATTTCATATGAATTCTGAAAGGCAAAACTTTAGGGACAGAAATAAGATGACTGATTCCTAGAGCTGGGCCTGGGACTGGGGACGGGTCCACTCCTGGATATGATCAAAATATTCTATATCTTAATTGTGCTGGTAGCTGCATGACTATGTATGTGTCAAATTCATCAAATTTGATAGAAAAAGATGAGTTTTATTTTATATAAATTATACCACAATAAACATGACTTAAAACAACTTTATATATATTTTTCAAAAGGTTTACAGTGATCATGTATTTTTTATTTTTATGTTTTGGTCATTTTTTCCATTTTTATTATACAAGTAATTCCAACATATGGAAAAACTTACCTCAAGATATTCAAAAGGTTATCAATGGCAAGTAAAAATTTCTTATATTCTGTGTCTCCAGTTCTACTCCCTGAATTTATTTTTTTAAATTATTTTTGTTTTTAGCTTTTCTAATGCTTACCTCTCTAACCCTACTTTCATCTCTAGAAGCTGATTTATTAATTTATACAGTACTCATGTTCTTCCCACCCTGAAAAATGAGGAATTAACTCAGTTTGTCCTTTATAACTCCATTTTTTATGATTTTTTTCATATTAATTTTAATGCTCATTGATTACCTTTGCACATTTAATGAATAGTTGAGATACCATCTTTAGGCAGGTCCTCTTGAGTCCCACTGTATGAAGTGAGGAAGTCGGCATGTCTACAGGTCCCTAACGTGAGAACTGTCCCTTTTTTTCTTCAACCTCCCAGCTTCAGGGGTACATTGTTTTTCATATAGTCAAGGTTTGTAACACGTATATTCTGTCCCAACTTTCTTCCATGGAAATCAGTTTAAAATCATGAAAAATTTTAGACTTGGTGCTATAATACTCTTGTACAGCTATTTACCACCTTTTTTCCCATCCCACCCCCCACTGATGGCTACAGTTTTCTTATTGATATAGAAGTTTATACTGTATTTATCCATTGATTAAAATCTTCGAGATTTTCTTCATTATTGCAATATTTTCTCTTTGTATTTGTTTGATTATCTCCCACCTCATTTTACATATTCTCTGTTATTATATACAATTCAAACTTTCTGCAATAGGCCATGTCTTTAGTGTTTGTTTCTTTATCAAACTTTTATATTCAAGTTCTACATTTTGATAGATTTTGTCACCCAGTACTTGTATGAAACGTGTTTTCCAAATATCTAGTGATCCTCGGTTGTTTGTTTCTATTTATGAATGAAAGGTTAGGTGGATTATGATGGGTGTGGCTTTTCGCTGCTATTGAGTTTCTTGAGTGGGAATTCATGTTTGCTTGCTCATTTATTTATTTACTTATTAATTCAACAAATATGTAATGAATCCTTATTGATTGTTTTGGGAAATATTGAGACTATCATGGCGAGCAAAATAAATCATGATTCTTGTTCTCATGCCCCTTACTGTTTAAAGGAGAAGACACGGGGCGCCTGGGTGGCTCAGTTGGTTAAGCATCTGACTTTGGCTCAGGTCATGATCTCACGGTCCATGAGTTCCAGCCCCATGTTGGGTTCTTTGCTGACGGTTCAGAGCCTGCCTGGAGCCTACTTCTGATTCTGTGTCTCCCTCTCTCTCTGCCCCTCCCCTGCTCACACTCTGTCTCTGTCTCAAAAATAAATAAACATTAAAAAAAATCATAAAAAATAATAAAGGGGAAGACACAATCAAAATACATTCAAATAAATGGATAATAACTCACTGATATATGAGGAAATGACCATAGTTATATGAAAACACAAACTAAAACAAACTGACATATTAGGACACTTTAAAAAAATTTTTAATGTTTATTTATTTTGAGAGACACAGAGACAGTATACACAGGGAGAGGCAGAGAGAGAGAGGGAGAGAAACAGAGAGAGAGAGAGAATCCCAAGCACTGCACTGGCAACACAAAGCTTGACATGGGGCTCGAACTCACAAAACCGTGAGATCATGACCTGAGTGGAAACCAACAGTCAGATGTTTAACCGATTAAGCAACCCAGGTGCCCCTGTTTGGTTCAAAATTATATTTGTGAGATTCATCCATGTTGATACATGTAGCTTTAATTCACTGATTTCTACTTTTATGTAATATCCCAATATATGAATACATAGCAATTAATCCATTCTCTTCTGAATATTTGCATTCTTTATATTATTTTTCTATTAGAGATAAGATTGCTTTGAAAATTCTTATGCATGTCTCCATCTAAATACACAAGAGTTTTCTCTAGGGCACATATGTAGTAATGGAATTACTTGGTTTTAATGTGTGGATCTTTTCAGCTTCACTAGATTTTGTCAATTATTTTGGAGGTTGTTTTAATAATTTATACTCCCATGAGCAGTGCTGAAGGATTCCCATTGTTATTGAATATGGGTAGAGGAACTGATGAGACATTTTTCCAAAGAAGACATACAAATTACTAACAGGAAATGAAAAGTTGCTTGACATCAGTAATCACCAAGGAAATGAAAATCAAAAAAAGAGATATCACCTCATACCTCTTAGAATGGCTGTCATCAGACACAACTGATAACAAGTGTCAGTGAGAATGGGAAGAAAGGGAACCCCTGTGTACTGTTGGTGGGAATGTAAACTGGTGCAGCTACTATGAAAAAAAGCATGGAGGTTCCTCAAAAAATAAAAATAGAAGTACCATATGATCCAGCAGTTCCATTCTGGGCATGTGTCTGAAGAAAAAGAAATCACTATCTTGAAGAGATATCTGCACCTCCGTGTTCATGACAGCATTATTTACAAGAGCCAAGCCATGGACACAACCTAAGTGTTCACTGATGGACGAATAAAGAAGATCTTTACACACACACACACACACACACACACACACACACACACTGGAATATTGTTCGGCCATAAAAAAGGAAATCCTGCCATTTGTGACAACATGGATGGACCTTGAAGGTGTTATGCTAAGTGTAATAAGTCATATAGAGAAAGACGAGTGCTGTATGATGTGGAGTCTATGCGTAGAGTCTAAAAAAACCAAACTCACAGAAAAAGAGAATAGGCTAGTGGTTGCTAGAGGCAGAGGGTAGGAGTTAGAGGAAATGGATGAAGGTGACCCAAAAGTACAAGCTTCCAGTTATAAGACATATAAGTTCTGGGGATGTAATGTATAGCACGATGACTGCAGTTAACAGTTTGGTATATTTAAAAGTTTCTAAAAGGTAGGTATTAAGAAGTCTCATCAGAAAAAAAATGCGTAACTGTTAAGTGATGGATGTTAACACGACTTATTGTGGTAATTGTATCATAATATATACATATATCAAGTCATTATGTTATACGCCTTAAACAAATACAATATTATATGTCAATTATGTATCAATAAAACTGAAAAAATGTAATTCCCATTGTTCCTCATTATGTGAAAACATTTTTACCATTTTAGACTGCTGACAGAAGATAGAAGTACCAAAAAAAAAAATAAGATTGTACAATGAAATAAGTGTTTTCAATTTGTATAATGGGAACACAAAAGAAAAGTAATAAGAGATTCTCATTATCTAGAAGCATAAAAAAGTGAAAGGGAAGAAGAGACAACGGGAGCATCTTCGTTTTGAAATCAGGCAGGTGAAATCCCATAGGGTCAAGCTATTAAGTTGAGGCTTGGCAGGCCCTTGGGGTTTCTTCCACAATTCATAAATGCAAAAAGGGCACATTTCTCTCATAAGTTGTCCATTATGTGCCTACTTGGCAGATAAATCACTTTCACATAAATCTTTGTTCACAGCACACAAATAAATCCCACCCTTTCCAATGACATGATTCTCTTTGGTATTCTGCATCTCTGCTAACTATGGAATATTATGCAGAGAGGAGAGTTTAAATTATACATTTGGGTATCAGCAGCTTGTAATTTAACAGTATGTGATCACCTTTCTCATATACATATATATATGAGTATACACACACACACACACATACACACACACATACATACATATACATATCATATAATGTGATTTTAGGACAGTCAAATTTCTTTAGCAGTCTTGGATTTTGACAATGAAGCCGAGACCTATGTTAATGGAAGATGACATGACCGAAACAGAAATTGTCAACCTCAATAAGTTTTAATATTACCCTAAGTCCAAAAAATTTCTTTATCATATTACAGCAGCTGGGAAAGAAATGAATGTTTACTTTTGCTTAAATGTAACTAAAACTGAAGGACAGAAAATGTGACACTAATACATGTTCCTGGAGTATGCTTAAGTTCCCATATTTGAAGGAAAAGCCTAAATTAGGATCGCTTGGATATCAAATTAGCTTTTGAAGCAGTTCCCCGCCTCCCCCCCCCCCCCCAGGCTAGGGAGTTTAGGAGTGATTTCTCAAAGAAGCATAAAGAAACATTTGTGATTACTCTCATTAGAGATGTTGTTAGCAAGTTTCTAGAAGGAGACATAGTGAAAAACTGATTTTCCCATGTGACACTTTTCCTCAGTCTCTGAATTGAAATGATCTGCTATCTTACACTGGTACATCTTTTTGCAGTTGCGAAATGTTACATACTTATTTTGGTGATCTACTTCATGCCCCCAACTCTGAAAAGCAAGTTGAATTTATTTCAAATGGAAAAACCATTTAAGATCAAAGTTGGCACCAAGAGGAACAGTTTGGGTGCAATGATAAGTAAATTGAATTGCAGGCACCGAGTAGTTCATATGGCTGTGTGTAATCTTCTAAACAAATGACCCTAAAGACACTGTTTCCTATTTTCTAAGTCGGTATTAAGTGAGTTTAAGCTTGTTTGCAAAGTTGCAAGTAGGGAAGTTTAAGGATATATAACAAAAATGGTGTGGTAGGTCACCTGTGGTTAAAATCCTTATCAGGCAAATCAGCTGTCACAGCTGGATTGGAAAATCAATGAGGGGAAGTAGGAGGGAGGAAGAGATGGGGAGTAAGGCAAATGGGAGACTGGTACTCATGAGTTGTACAAGTCAGAGAGGGAGAGAGAGAGAGAGAGAGAGAGAGAAAATGGGAGAGGGAGACCCTGGGAGAGGGAGGGAGAGAGGGAGGTAGAGGAAATGAGACTAAGAATGGCAACGAGAACAGGACTGAATTTGCTTCTCTATTTGGGAGTGAATCCTCAGGTGGAGGCCAGGCTTAGCTGTGGAAGGGGAAATGGAAGGTGATGTTGCAGGAGGGGAGGGGGGAAGAGCTACCTTAACTTGCTGGAATCCAAAGACACCCTCCTCCCTCCAGAGGAGAGAAAGAATTAGACTTTCCAGACCTCATTTAAGTGATAGTTGGGAAACAACTCTAGTCCTCAAACTGAAGCTCAATCACTGTGCCAGGCACCAAAGGTGGTGAGACAACCAGTTCACAAAGAGAGAAGCCACCTTCTTAGAGGGGATTTTCCGGATCTGGCCAGACTAGAAGAACTTGGATTCTTCAGGTTGCTGCCACAGCAGTAGCAATGTCAATGCGCTAAGGGAGTTAGGAGAACCCAAGTCAACCCCGCTGGGATGGACAGGGAGGTTCACCCAATCGTTGTGCGGTTCACCCAATATGGGGTTCACCCAATCTTCGTGCGGCTCGAGGCAAGAGAACGAATAGCGACTTACATGACATTTGCCTAAATATTTAAAAGTTAAGTCAAGGGAAAACACTTTTGGAGTGCCTACGTGGCTCAGTAGGTTAAGAATCTGACTCAGAACCATCAGCTCTACACTGGTGGTTCAGAGCCTGCTTGGGACTCTCTCTCAAAACAAGTAAACTGAAAACAATTAAAAAAAAGAGAAAACACTTTTATCTTCCCGCCATGATAAATATACATTCATAATGATCTAGAAAATCGAGCCTGACTTAGAATTCTTAGACTTCTCAGAGTTTCTTATCAGATCATGGCGGGTTGGAGGGCTGACACAGCTCAAAATGCCCCTGTGGCTCGCCCTGCACCCCAGCCCTATCCAGCACCCACGCGCCCTTTCTGTGTGTAGGGGGACCTCTCAGCTTGCAAAACAAACTGTCCACGACCGTCTCCGCACGAATAGCCACCCCTCCCATGACCGCGCTGGGGGAAGCGTCCAGCACCGGCTTATTCTGGAAGTGTGGAGTGAGGTCTAGGGGTGGGCTCAGGCCCCGGGACCCCAGCCTGTCGTGAAGAGGCTTGGCTATGGGAGCCAGAGCACTACTGTGGATAGGAAAGCACTTTGTGAAAAAAGCTCAACATACATGGCAGGGCAGGAACTTGGATGCAGCTCCACTTTTTCCTCGGTTGGGGAACCAAGTGAAATGACTCGCTACGGGCAGACATGGGGCACTAGCAGTCCCTTGCTCTTGTGACTTGGGGAAAAGACACCCAAATCTTATGGGTTCTCATGATGTTTCCACCATTCGTGTCACGGGTATAAGAGAAGTATTTTACTAAAGTGGAAAATCCTATCGACACCTGCATGCTCTAGTGATTCACCCTACTCCGATTCCTTCTCACATCACCCCGGTCCCCGCAAGCCCTCATTTCCACCTCTTGATTCACGTTCTTGGGAGACTTGTCCCCCACCTCCCTCCCCAGCAGTAGAGAATTTTCGCCTCTGTTTCACACAGAGCTTGAAGATCCCAGGGCCCCCTTCACATTCCCAGCAGCATCCCCACCGTGTACTACCTCTTTACCTATTCTTTCCTCCTTTCCTTCTGTGCGGTGCAGTGAGAACCTCCCCTACCAAAGCTGATCCCAGCATGTAGGCACTGGAACCCCTGTCCTCCCGCCAACTCAGGGCCTCTGTTCTGTTCTTACCTCTCTCTTGTCTCGTCTGTCCCTCCCTTTGGCTCTTTCTTTTTTATTTATTTAGGTATTCATGTATGTATGTATGTATGTATTTAATATTTATTTTTGAGAGACAGAGACAGAGCTCAAGCAGGGGAGGGGCAGAGAGAGAGGGAGACACAGAATCTGAAGCAGGCTCCAGGCTCTGCACTGTCAGCACAGAGCCCGATGTAGGGCTTGAACTCATGAACCGTGAGACTGTGACCTGAGCTGAAGTTGGACGCTTAACCAACTGAGCCACCCAGACGCCCCCCCCCCCCCGCGCCCCCCGCCACTCCTGTGGCTCTTTCTAGTAGCACTTTGAAGTTTTCACGTCTTCCCCACCATAGGTATCAGCCACTTCTCCTTACTGTCTTCTTCTCTGCTACCTCCTTGTTTTTCTCCTCTATCACAGCCAGACTTTGTCAGAGAACTCAGTTCCTACTCATCACTCAACTTCCTGCAGTGTGGCTTCCCCATGCCAGCCAACTGAAAGGGCTTTCAATGATGTCGCCAGTCACCATCATTGGGTTACTAAATCCAATGTTTTCACTTCTTTATCTTACTTGAAGTCCCAGCAGCGGCTGATAGTGTTGACTCCATTCTCTGGCAGGAATGTCCTTTTCCCTGGCTTAGGATACAGCACTAAACTCTACTGATGTTAATCCTTTTCTCTCTGGTGGCATTTCCCCAAGCTCCTTTGTTGCCTCCCTCTTTCCTATACATCCCTTAAATAGTGGTTTCCTTTGGGGGTTGTGTTTGGGATTATTCTTTATTCTCACTGTAACTTCTCTTGCTAGGCAATCTTACTTTCTCTCATGATTTCAAGCAACTACATATACTAGAGATCCCCAAATCTGCATCCAGCCCTGACCTTACTCATGAAGTCCAAATCTACGTATCCCATTACCTCTTGGACACCAAGCTAGAATGTCACATGGATTCCTCAACTCATCACGTCTAAAGCTGAATTTGCTATTTTTCTCTACACCCTCCTCTCCCTCCCCCATCTCACCACCACCTTGGCAGGTGTCAACTCTGAAATCTGGGCTCATTCTTGAACACTCCTTTTCCTTCAGTCCCAATATCTAATCAATCACCAGTTCCTGTTTTTGTTGTAAATACCTCTAGGTTCTGTCCACTTGTCTCCATTTCAATGGTCAGTGCCTTCATCCAGATCAGCAATATCTCTCCTGCCCACTGGCTGGTGCCCTTGTCTCCATCCTTGGTCACCTCTAATCTATGCAGCCAGAGTCTGCTTTTAAACATGCAAATGAGATCATGCCATTCTCTGTTTCAAACCCTCAATGGCTTCCTCCCCTCTGAGGTTAAACACAAACTTCTTACGTGGTACACAATGCCATAGGAGATCTCAGATCCCTCTCCAGGGTCAATTCTACCCACTATTTCCTTTGTGCTTTATGTTGTGCCCATGCTAGACTTGTTTCAACTCATGAAGATACCCTGGTCTTTCTCACATCCTGTTCTCTGAACCTGTCCTCACCTTCCTCGTTCATCTAGCTGACAAAGGCTTATATGCCGGCACCTTATTTGGGAACATGTTCCCAGAGGGTAGGAGTGAGGGGCTGGGGAATGCATCAGAAAGAAAACTAATGTAGGGGTCTTCTATTGATTTGACTCCCACTGTGAGCAAATGGTCCCTGATCCTCCCAGGACTTTTGGAGGAACCTTATTTGCCTAGAGAATGAGAGAGGGAACATTTATTCATCTACTTCCATCCTCCTTTACTGCAAAACGTGGTCCCACACCCCCACATGTCCAGACAAGCTTATGTGTGTGTTGAGATGGTTCCCATGGATGTCCCACAACTAGGTGTCAGAGAAACCCCAATGCAGGAAGTGGGAGGCATGGGAAAAAGGGCACTAACAAATTAGACCCATGCCATGAAGAGTAAAATCTGCACTGAACTGGATGTTTTAGCAGTGGCCGGAGTAAGAGGTGCGCTCAGAAGATGTGAAGGGAAGCAAGAGCGTGTTCAGTTCATGGAACTACCTGCTGGTCCACCACATGTCAGGTTCTTCTGTTCTGTCTTCTCACCCGCTGCTCCCTCCCCCTGAAAACTTAACCACTTTTTGTCTATCTGCCAACTTGTTTATCTTTTTTTTAGGAAATGTAATACAGTGCAGTGGTTCTCAAGCTTTAGTGTGCCTTAGAATCACCTGTAGGGTTTGTTAAAACAAATAAAGTGGGGCTCTTTCCCACAATTTCTGATTCAAAAGGTGAAGGGTGGAACCTGAAAAATTTGCATGTGTAACACATTCTCAGATGCTGCTGATGCTGCTGGTCTGGGGACCGCACTTTGAGAACCACAGGTATAATGGTTAAAATACAGTCTGAGGTGGGACTGTCCGGCTTTGAATCCTGGCTTCACCATCTACGGGGCACGTGACCTTGGGAAGTGAACTTAAACCTATGAGCCTCAGTTTCATCATCTGTAAAATGGGGATAATAGCAGTGCCTACTTCACACAGTTGCCAGAAATAAATGAGTCAATATCTGCAGTGTGTTTGAGGAGGGCCTGGCCTGTAGTAAGTGCTCTGTAATTGTTCACTGTTAGTCTCACTTTAGTAACGACATCTCCCTTACCTCCCCAGGCAGACCTGTTGTTCTTTGTCTGGGTTCATGTAACCACTTCTAGGCCAGCACGTCATATTGTGCTGGAAAGTGCTGGACCTACCTATCTAAAGAGGCTGGTAATGGTTAGATGGCAGAAACTACATTTGTTCAGCTTCTTACTTCCAAATCACCAGTGATTTGCACATAATGAAGTGCTTAATAAATGTACCTTGGACAAATAAATATTGTTATTCACAAATATTTGTTGGTCTCTGTGATGGTTAATCTTATGTGCTGACCAGACTAAGGGATGCCTGGAGAGCTGATACACCATGACCTATGGATGCATCTGCGTGGGTGTTTTGAATCTATGGACTGAGTAAAAGAAGATGATCCTCACCGTGGTGAGTGGGCATCCTTCATCTGCTGAGGGCCTGAGTAGAACAAGAAAGGCAAAATAAGGGTGAATGTACTTTCTCCGAGTTGGGACATCCATCTTATCCTGCCCTCAGACCTCGGTGCTCCTGGGTCTCAGGTTCTCAGACTCAGGCTGGGACTTACACCCTGGGCCCCGCTGGTTCTCAAGCTTTCGTGTTTGGACTGGGACCCCACCACCCACTGTGCTGGGCCTCCAGGTTGCAGACAGCGCAGCACGTCTTGGGACTTAGCTTCTGAAATTGTTTGGCCAGTCCCTCATAATGTATCTTGTTCTGCACATCTCTATACACTATTGGTTCTGTATTTCTGGAGGACCCTGACTAATATAGTCTCCATTTAGTACTTGCAAAAGCTCTTTCGGATGCTCTGAGTTATTCAAAGACATTAAGGGCAATGCCACCAATTTAAGACTCCCTTTACTTCCAATACTTCTCAGACCAGTTGTGTCCACTTTCTTAGTCTTCATTTACTCTTCAATCTACTCAGATCTTACTTCCGTCTCTAACCACTCGACTAAAACTTCCTGGGCCAAGGTCCTCGACAACATCCATCCTGCTGAATAGGAAGGGCAGGTCTCAGGGTGTAGGTCAGTTGCATTTGATTCCATTACCTATTCCTTAAAATGCTCTCCTCTCCTGGCTTCCCTGACACTGCACTCCTGGTTTTCCTCCTGCTTAATTTCCTTTGTTGATCCCTCTTCCTTCTCATCTTCCACTACCTAGTCTCTAAATGACTCAGTACCCCAGGGCTTGCTCTTGGCCACTCTTTTCTTCTCCATCTACAGTCTGTCTCCAGGTATCTCATTTGCTCTCAAGTTTGGAAATACCACCTATTTGCTGATTACATTAGAATTGATATTTCCAGCCTAGTTTGGTCTCTTGAGCTATAACCTTGAAAATGTCACTGCTAACACCTCCACTTGGATGAGTAATAGGCATCTCCAATTGAACATGTTTTCAGTGGAGCTCTCCAGCCTTGCAAGCCATACCCGCCCCCATCCCCGTCCTGCTCTGCCCAGAGCCCTGCTCTGCTTGGTCTCAGTAAATGCTCAACCTCCAAGTCTAGGGACCAGCCCTGGGTCCTTATTTTTTTTTTTTTCACCATTCTCATTGAACCCTCAAACATATTTTTGAAAACACTCACTCTCCAATTCCACTGCCACAAGTTTTGTCTGAGCCACTAACATTGACACCTGTCCACCTGTGACTACTTCAGTATGGGTCCTGCCAGCTCAAACCCATTTACCACATGGGAACTAGGGGGGTTAAATAATATATAAATCAGGGGTGCCTGGGTGGCTCAGTTGGTTAAGCATCCAGCTTTTGATTTAGGCTCAGGTTGTGATCCCATAGGGTTGTGAGTTCAAGCCCACATAGGGCTCTGTGCTGACAGTGTGCTTGGGATTCTGTCTCCTTTTCTCTCTGTCCCTTCCTTGCTCTATCTTAAAATAAATAAATAAATAAATAAATACTAAAAAAATAAAGTAAATCAGTTTACATCATTTCTATACTTAAATCTAAAATCCCTTCCCTGCCTATATACATGGTCCTGCAGGATGGGGCCTTTGCCCTCAAGGAGCTTATCTTATATTCACTCTCCTCCACCATCATGTACCAGGCACAGGGTCTCTTTTTCTGTTTCTTAGTCACTCAAACTCTTTTCCACAGAGAGTCCTTGTACTTACCCTTCCTTCTGCCTGGAATACTTTCTTTAGCTCTTTGGAAGTCAAATTCATTCCCATTCTTCAGCTCTCAGGTCAAATATCCCCTGCTCAAAAAGGCCTTCTTTAATCACCTGATATAAGCTAAATTCTCAGTTCTTACATAATTGTGTTGATTTCCTTTCCAGCACTTACCACATGTATACTTATATTATTCATTTGCTTATGTGTTTATTGTCTAGTTCTCCCACTACAGAGTAAGCCCTATCAGGGCAGGATTTTTTTTTTTTTTGCCTTATTCATCACTGTATTCCCGGTGCTTACTGTAGTTTCTGGAATGTAATAGGCATTTCACAAATATGAGATGAGTTTCAAATTTTTTTTAATATATCACTTTCTGAATACCTATTGTTCCTGGAAGGATGTTGTGACTAGATAAGAAAGTGTAATATAAGATTCTGTTACTGCTGCCATATCTGTATTTAGTCGCATCAGGGTTAAATCTTTTAGAATGTAAATACTAGAATGTAAGACCCTTACTGTGTATATACACAGTGGTGAGCATAATTGTATCCTTAATGAATGTTTTTCAAGATGATAATAATGCTTTGTAGTTGGTTATTTTGGGTAGCTGTAAATACAAAATGGCCAATGAAACTTTTGAGAGAATTTTTAAGTATGCATGACTGGGATATCTATATCATTAATTTAGGGATTAGATTTACTCTTGAAACATTTCATAATTTGTTTCAAATGGTTGCACTAGTCTAACTCGAGGAAGATATGTGACTGACAGCCAATGGATCGATCATGAAGCATTTTTTGTGACAATTGGTTTTATGTTTGCTTCCTGCATGATCAAAGCTCTCTTAAATATATTATCTAACCAGAATTAGCTATTTAGATTTCTCTTTTTAAAAATATTTTATTTTTAAGTAATTTCTATTGTGAACATGGGGCTCGAACTCACAATGCTGAGATGAAGAGTTGCATGCTACACTGACTGAGCCAGCCAGGTGCTTCAAGATATTTATGTTTCTAATATGTAATGTTTCTAATAGATTTTATGGATTCAATTTATGGATTAATGTTATATTCTTAAAGGAAAATAGTGAGAAATGAAAAGCAAAGGCAATGTGGCAGGTAACTTCTGACAGGGTTTGCAATCCTGGCATACCTGTCCTTGTGGGCAATCTTCCTCTTTGGTATGAGCTGGGCTTACAGTAAGTAGAATATGGCAAGGGTTAGTAATGCACTTCCAAAATCAGGTTATAAAAGACTAGCTTCTGTCTTGTTTGCACTCCCCTTGGCTCCTCTCTTGTGCTTGCTCTGATGAAATCAGCTGGAAAGCCCCATGTGGGAAGGACCTGAGCAGACTCAAGCTAATCACCACTGTGGAGTTGAGACCCTCAGTCCAATAGTTCTCGATGAACTGAGTCTTGCCAAAAACTATCTCAGTGAACTCGGAAGCAAATCCTTCCCCAGGTAAGCCTTCAGATGAGACTAAAGCCTTAGACGACACCCTGATTGAAATCTTGTGAGAGACTCTGACACAGAGTTCCTAGTAAGACTGAGCCTGGATTCCTGACGCACAGAAACTATGAGAAAATAGGTACACATTGTTTTAAGCTGCTAAGTTTTGGCATTAATTTGACACATAGCAAGAGATAACTAATATAGCAAACTTTTATAACAATGTTAAGGGGACTGGGGAAAAATATTAATTGAAAGCATATTTTGTGCTACATCTTTACCTGTGTTGTCTCATTATTATTCAGATCAACCCCGCTGTTCACTTTTGACTGGCAGTGTCATGGACCTGAACAGAATTAGCATAAACAGTTTTGCACCCTGAAATTTCCACTTGGGCTTTGTGCCAGTTATCCATTTATTGCCTGCCAGTTCCAAATGCATCTTTCAATACCTACTATGCAATAATGGACAGGCTAACTGTAAACATTTTTTTCTTGACCGTGAGGATGATATTAAGCTTTCTCATAGAGGGCACCTGGAAGGATGCGGCGGGAGGAAAGGCTTTTCGTGTTGGTTCTGTGGCTGCAATGTCTATCAGTTGTGTGGGCGTGAGGACCTCAGTGGTGCTCTGCCCCAGCCAAGAGTCCAGAGCGCAGGGTCCTTTGATGATCTTGCAGCCCGGGTGTGGACTGACGATCACAGACATTGTACCCGTTAGGTCCCTGTCCACCCTGGCACCCCAATCCTCTCTGCTTGGCTCAGGTTTTCTGCTATAGCTCTCCCAGTGCAGACGTTGGGTTCCCCAGACTCCTTGCCTACACCTGTGCCCCCACATCCTCTGCACATGTGTACTTGCCCATGTGCCATAGTTTGCCTGCACACAGAGGGTTGTTTTTTGCCTTCCCTATGACTGGGGACCAATAAACTTCTCTGCCATCTAGTGGGTTGCAGCTATGCCTTTCCCACTGAGATCTGAACTCCAGCCATGGAAAGGGGACTGCCTCTTATGTTTGTCTTTCCTTGAGTACTCTCCCTTAGCTCCACGGTACCGTATAGACCTTTCTTACATATTAAAGTAACCTTTAAGCCACAGTGTGATAGTTCTTTCTATTAATCTTTCCCTGTTTAAATCGCTGTGTAGATTTTTTTCTCCTGACTGGACCCAGACTGACCTAGTCCACTTAGGAAGCACTGCCCTGTAACATCTTTAAAAAAAAATATTTATTTTTGGAAGAGCATAGGTTGGGAAGGAGCAGAGAGAGGAGGACTGAGGATCCAAAGCAGGCTCTGCACTAACAGACTGACAGCAGAAAGCCCGATGTGGGGCTTGAACTCAAGAACTGTGAGACCATGACATGAACCGGAGGAGGATGCTCGACCAGCTGAAACACCCAGGTGCCCCTGTTCTGTAGCGTCTCGACAGCACATTGTGACCTTCTTCCCAGTGATTCAGAGAAGCAGCATGAGAGAGAGAAAAGCGCCAAAGGCAGAAAATCAGGGGACCTGAGATCTATGGTCCTATGGCTAGTTGACTATAAAAACTCAGGCAGGCCATCCTCTTCTTCAGCACTCATGTCTGGAGAATCCATTTTGTCTTTGCTGTTGCACTAACCATAGGAACTTATACTGTGACTAAGACACCGTCCCTATTCGCCTCCAAGGAACTCAGGGCCCAGAAGGAAAGGGGAAAGATAGATAGTGTAGTGCAGAGTCTGACGCAGGGCTCGAACTCATGAACCATGAGATCATGATCTGAGCCGAAATCATGAGTCAGACACTTGACTGAGCCATCCAGGTGTCCCTCTACAATTATTATATGTACAAAGAAAGCCTAGAGGAGAAGGAAGTCAGTGTCTGTTCCTACAAAAAAGAAGGGGAGGCTTTACAGAGAGATGATATCTTGAGTCTCGACAGTTGAATAAGCTGGGGAAGCAGATAGGGCAGTGTGTACCAAGGTGCAGAGGTGAGATAAGGAAATAATAAAACTATCAACAGTTAATAAATTTATAGAGAATTTACTATTTAACCCTCACGAGGCTAAGAATTTTATGTAGAGTTTAAACCTCATTAATCAATTCTAATGAATTAACCATCATATAAACCCTATGAGTTTGGCAAGAAAGTTCTCAGTATGGTTGAATCTCAATAAAAAATATGTTGAAAAACTGAAAGTTGAACTGTCCCTATTTTGAAAGTGAGGAGACAGAGATACAGCCACGTTAAGCAACTTGTCCATTGCACCTAGCTGCCCTGTGCTGAGTTGTGTGTTATACTGGGGAACGTGGGTGATGGCAGAAGGGCATGAAATGAGGTTGAAAGGGGTAGGCAAGGGCTGCATCAGGAAGGACCCCGTGTCACCTCTTTGGGGCCAGTTTCCTCAGCTGTAAAGTTAAAGTGCCGGTCTAGAGACCTGTAGCTCACATAGTCTGGGAGTACTTTAGCCCACAATGTTCTCAGGGATAAGATTCTGAAGCCGTATTTCAATCACCCATTGGCCTTTAATATTCTTTTTCCCAAGAGGTTTTCTGAGCTTAGGAGGAGAAGATGTGTATGCTTCCAACGAAGAAGATAAGGTTTGGGTCATGATTGATTTCCTGAAGTCACTTGCTTATGAGTCCCGGGAGTCTGGGATATTGATGGTGGCTGGGTGGGGGTGGGGTGTGCACTGATTGGGGCAGATGGCATGCGTGTCCTCCCACTAGATGAGTGTCTAGAGAGAGGAGCTGATGGGATGGGCAGCTGTGTCTTCTGATGTTGAGTTAACAACAACTATGGCCCAGTATGAATATAGGCACACCGTGACGGTATTGCGTGCTTGGTTCCAGACCATCACAATAAAGTGAATATCGCAATGAAACAAGTCAAATACATTTTCTTTGGTTTCCTCATGCATATAAAAGTTATGTTTACACAATCCTGTAGTCTATCACATGTGCAATAGCATTATTTCTAAAAAAGTAATGTACGTACCTGAATTAAAAATTATTTTATTGCTAGAAGATACTAACCATCTTCTGATCTTTCAGTGGGTCATAATCGCTGATCACAGATCACCATAACAAATGTCGCAATAATAGAAAAGTTTGGAATGCTGCTAGACTTACCAGAATGTGACATAGAGACCTGAAGGGAACAAATACTGTTGAAAAAAATGGTGCCAATAGATTTGCTCGACGCAGGGTTGTCACAAACCTTCGAGTTTTCAAACACGGAATATCTGCAATGCGCAATAAAAGGACGTATGCCTGTAATACTATCAGGGACTCCAAGCCAGATGGCTGTGGATATGGTGAGTTCTCCGTGTTGGGCTGTCTCCAGGACAGGATGGACTTAAACAGAGACCCATGGCAGTGGAGCAGAAAAAGCTCAGGCTGTGAAGTTAGCCGTGGCTGTGGATCCCTGCTCTGACACTTACTAGCTCCTTGACCTTGGTCATATTCATTGTACCTCTCCAAGCCTCTGTCTTCTCGTCTGAAGTGGTCAAATAAATACCTATTTCATAAAATTGCAATTATGCTTAAATGAGATATGATGGGAAGGGTGCTTCTTACAGAATAGGGGTTCAACAAAAAAGAGCTAGGATTATTATTAATTGAGGTATTTCAGGGTCAGTCCTCTATCCTTGCTAAAGCGGGGAAAAGATGAGGGAGGCTGGTTGAATGAATGACTAGATGAGGGTTGACTATAACATTTTAATGGATATAGATTATTTGAATGATACTAACCTCAATTCAAGTTTTATATTAATTTTACTCTGCAGATTCGATGTCTGTATTAAAACCTCTTTCCCTGGCATTTGTATTCCCCATCCATTGTTCTCTAAACCTATAATATCGTCATCATTCTTAATTCCTTGGTGACACCTTATGCTAACCCATAGCCTCAAAGTATGTCTGTTGTAATTACTTTCCCAAGATATTTGGTGACAAGTTTGATCTCATTATAAATTACTGAATGGTTGCTGAAACCAATTCTATTGACCTTGATCTTTTGAGAAATTGATATCCTTCTTTGTTTTCTGCTTGACTTCATGGTATTCTAACAATTACTGAGATTTATTAAGGTGTTTTAGAAATTGTTTCTTCTGTGTTGAAAATGTAGTCTCTATGGAAGCTCTTGTTTTGCAAAAGCAAGCTTTTCTTAGAATTGGACAGTTTTGCTTTTAGGAGAAGCCTCCCACCAACAGATTATCTGAGACTTCATACATGCTACAAAATGCTTAGAGAATCAGCCTGTAGGACACATCAGCTTAAAAGGTTTGCACACAGCAAGGTAAAATTTCTGAGCCATGTAGTAGATGACTTTCAATATTGGCAGTAGGTTGTTCCTGTTTTTAAAAGGGGAAGATGTGGAAAAGGTAGGAAAAAGAAAAGAAAAATGACAAACACTAGAAATACTCTCACATTTTGGATTGAAGTTAAAAATCTGATAGCGTTGAAAACTGTCAAGGTCACTAGCAAATGAAGTTGGTAGTTGATGTGATGTAACTGATTCATGATTGCTAATGCGAATTTCTTCTGTTTCTGTCTTTCCCTCTTCCTCATTCCTCCTCTATCCCTCCATTCTTCTGAGTTCCTCCTTTCCTTTCTCTAAGTTTCTAAATTAAACTTTTTTCTTTATATGTATGCATGCATACACAAATGCTTAAGTGAAGAATAATTTTTTAGGGCTATAATTTTTTTTCGCTTCTTTCCCTCTTTCCCCTCCCCTTTCCTCCTCTTCAATCAAGAAGAACTCACCGCTTACAGATGTGTTTTACTTCATGCTCTATAGTTATAAGCAAACTATATATATAGATAGACACAGTCATATATGCAAAAGCTTACAAACAGAAGGCAGTTTTCCAGTTGTTTTTAAAAATGGCATCATAGGGGCGCCTGGGTGGCTTAGTCGGTTGAGCGTCCGACTTCAGCCAGGTCACAATCTCGCGGTCCGTGAGTTCGCGCCCCGCGTCGGGCTCTGGGCTGATGGCTCAGAGCCTGGAGCCTGCTTCCGATTCTGTGTCTCCCTCTCTCTCTGCCCCTCCCCCGTTCATGCTCTGTCTCTCTCTGTCCCAAAAATAAATAAACGTTGAAAAAAAATTAAAAAAAATGGCATTATATTATGCATTATATTATTCCTATTATTCTCCTGCTCTTTTGAAGTTGGTTTGCCTGCCTCTCCCTTCCCCCCTCCCTCCCTTACCCTTCTTCCTTCCTCCCTTCCTTCTTTCTTCCCTTCCTTCCTTCCTTCCTTCCTTGTTCTTTATTTCTTTATTTCAGATTTTGGATTTTCTCACTTGGTTAATAAATTTCTTCTACATCTAGATCATATATGCAATCTCTTACATTTTCTTCTAACATTTTTATTTATTTTATTTTATTTTACTTATTTATCCAGTTAACTTTCATCTACGCCTGGAGTTTGTTTTGTGTATAGTATAAATAGAGGCCCACCTAACTGTATTTTCACCTTATGGAGCACTGGCTATACCATTATGCTTTTGAAAATAGTCAATTCATTATTCATGAATTTAATGTACCCTTTATCACATATACATTAGGATCTATTTCTGAGTTATCCATTTTATTTCATTGATTTATTCTTTTTAATCTATTTTCATGTCAATACCATGCTGATTTTTATTATATTGGGTTTATAGTATATCTTTCATTGTCATTAGATTTTAAATATTTTTCTTGGCTATTTGGATATTTATCCTTCCACATAAAATTAAAGATAATCTTACTGAAATAAAAGATTCTTTTGGAATGTTAATCAGAATTACATTGATTTACATTATTCTTTCTGGGAGAATTGGCATTTTTTATTGTCTTCTCATCCAAAGAGGGTGCATTTTTGCATTTGTTACTCTTTTGTGTTTTGTCTTTCAGCAATGTTTGCAGTGTTCTTCATATATGTGCTGTGCTTGTATTATGGCTGTTTTATAGTTTTTGGCACTTCTGTGAAAGGAATATTTTTCCATTTGCATTTGTAAGTGCTATGACTACTGCAGAGAGAAGCGATTGATTTCAGAGTATTTACCTTGTACTCAGCAGATGGATTATTTCAGTGACTATTATTGATCATACTTACCATTTATTCAACAACTATTTATTGAGCGCTCTTTCAGCACTAGGGATATAGCACTTGACAAAACATGCAAAATCTCTCCCCTAATGGAATTTACATTCTCACGCTTACAGTGACAAAAGTGGAAAATACGGTCCTCACCACTGAGAGTGAGCGGCATGGTAGTTGGAAGGAACAAACTTCACGCATTTACATGACTTCGTGGTGTCTTGCAGGGCGTGGCAAAGTGACAGTCAACCAAGATAGTGATTCTTCTTCTCAAGCAGAGGTTTCCACAATCTCTCAGCCCCCAAATCTATCTCCCTACATCCGTTCTTTTCTGCCTCCCATGCTTTCAGCATTTATGTGCTCTGAGACAGATCTTTTAATTTATGAAGATGGAATGCATCAAAAATCTGTGTTGTCATTTGGAACTGAAGAGAAGAGGTAATAGGCAACGGTACTGTTATTTAACAAGCCTTTCTAAAAACCAATTAATTAGTTACTATGTCACCTTCAGCTTCTTTATCCACATATCTACAGACTTTCCATGGATTTTCATCACAAAACAGTGTTGAGTGCTTTGTTAAGTTGTAAATAGATTATCGTCACTAGTTGAGTTATGTCAAAAGACATGATGTGGTCTGATGTCGTTCAGGCTCTTACAAATGTGCACTGATTACTTGGCTACATATCCTCCTTTCTGAGATAGACAGAATTAATTTCTTTGTTGTGTTTTCAAATACTTTTTGAGATACCCACATACAAGTCACTTTAGTGATTAACAATTGACTCTGTCTCTTCTGGAATTTGACTCACATCATTTCTATAGCTCTGGAATAATTCCTTTGATGACTATAATAAATCAAAGATATCTTTTCCAATAATTTGCTGCCTCATAATGCTGATAAGATTGTTAATCTTTATTATTGCCTGTCTAGACTCTTGCATCTAGGGGTTGATTATGACAAACTTGAATTGTACATTAATCCCTCTCCAGTTTGTTTTCAAGCGTATTAACTGAAATTTATAAACCAATTTCTGTTTATATGCTCCTAGAACAAGAACATTACACTGGACTGTTTCAGAGGCTCTCTGTACATGGTAATTGGTGACCAATAAAAGATTCTATAAGTAATTTAGCTATTAAGGTTTTTTTTTTTTTTTTTGGCTGGGGGCAAGGTAGACTAATGATGAGCTATGTGGAAGAGAGAAGTGTACTGAGTGCATGATAATCATGCTTACTGTGAGTGAGAGGTACTGAAAGATTAGAATCATGGCAGTGTGCCCTGATTTCTACCTTCTTCATGTTGCAAAGAACCATGTATTCTCTCTGCATTATATTAATTCAATTGCGTAGTATTTTTCTTGTTACCGTTGATATCTCCTAGCTAGACATTATGTTTCTTGAAAATAGGGATACTGTCTTATCCATTTTTTAAAAAGTTTAAAAAAATTATTTAGTTTTGAGAGTGAGAGAGAATGCAAGCAGGGGAGGGGCAGAGAGAGAGAATCTCCAGGGGGCTCTGTGCTGTCAGTGCAAAGCCCAGTTCAGGGCTCGAGGTCACAAACTGAGAGATCATGACCTGAGCCGAAGTCAAGAGCTGGACGCTCAACCCGCTGAGCCACTCAGGTGCCCCTATTTATCCATTTTTGACTAATCTTCATCACCTAGTACAGTGATCCATGCAAGCACATATCTGACACTTAATGAATGTTACTGGCTTGCAGGTTGGGAGAGTTAAGTCTGGCCAGGCTGTTCTGAGTGGGGTTATGTAGTCACCGGAGCATGCCACGTCAATAAGATAAAACCTCTCATGCTGGTTTTCTGCCACAAAACATACTAATACAGACATAAGCACTTAAGGCTAAACATCTGAGTCAAATCCTTGGAAAAACCAGTGTATGAAACAACTCTTGGTGAGTCAGTGTTAACACACGGGTAGCAAATTACCTCTTTTAGGGCATAGTCGGGGGGGGGGGGGGCAACTGGCTGTCCAGATGATACCCTCTTCTGTTTTGGAATGCCAAGACATATGGACAGTGATCAGGATCAGAATTTCCCTCTTAACTCAGTCACTGGGAGGAATATTCTTGGGCTGAGAACTTTGCTCTTTAAGGAATTTGTTTCAAGGTGTAGGTTAATTCAGTGGACGTTTTTCATTTTCCCCATGTTTTAGTGTGAATTCCTTATGTTCTTGGCTATTTTGAAAATACCAAAAAATATTTTGCCTTTCAAGAGGCAAAACTCATAGTATAAGGAGTAGTTGCAAAGAAACTCTCCCTAAATGTTTCCACGGGAAGGAGAGAAAGTGAGCGATTGATTTGCACTTTTGGTAAAAGCGGACTGAAAATTCAGGCTTACATTCCAAATAAGAACTGTACATTCTCCTTGAGTCTATTATATGTTGCGATTTAGGACAGAAACGATAGTAATTTCTACCATTAAACAACATATGCTT
Source organism: Acinonyx jubatus (assembly GCF_027475565.1). Taxonomy (NCBI): domain Eukaryota; kingdom Metazoa; phylum Chordata; class Mammalia; order Carnivora; family Felidae; genus Acinonyx; species Acinonyx jubatus. The sequence goes on along the minus strand of NC_069394.1, from coordinate 68,368,809 downwards.
ACTATGTGTCAGACACTTTACATACATCCACAGTCAATCCTCACGACAAGTCTGAGAGGTAAGTATAATTATCCCCATTTTTCAGATTAGGAAATAAGGTATAGAGCATATAGAGCAGTTGGGTTATTTACCAAAATTCATTTCACTAATAAGGAGTAGTACCTTGTGTGGCCTGCATCGATGGCAATAGAACTGAAAAGCCCACGGATTGTTAAACTCTAAGTATGCTAAGAAAACAGCATGAAGTAGCCTTAGCAAAGACTATTCCTTATTGTTTTGGGGTTGTATTCACAGGCAGGGACCTTGCTCTATACAGTAATTAATAAATCATTATAGAACATGTTCAAGTGAAGAATTTCTTTAGGCATGTTAATATTATGAATGTGCATTTATAAATTCTCTATGTGCACTTACTTTATGGCAATACATTTAAATTTGCAGCAAAATACACATATCGGTAGAGTTCAAATTGTTTTATGTCTATATAGATCGCATTCTAAAATTATAGTAGAGAACCACATTTGGCCACCAGATGGCAGCAATGGAGGATTTTGAAAGCCTTTCACCTAGAATCTTTCCAGAGATTATATACTTAAATTTTATTAATTCAGCTTGTACCTTACTGAAATATACCTTTACATTATCTGGGAAGAAATGTATATTTCATTTTGGCACAAGGAAAATGAGCTTAAACTCTGAATTATTGGAAGCCTGGATTCATGAGGTTTTAATATATAGATATGTTTACAATAATTAACAGGATAAATTCTTTTCTAAGGAATCTAGTGCATTAATTACAGAATGTAAATGTGTAGTGTCAGCTACAGATTTTTTTTATCTTGAAGTAGAACAGATAAAGGCTGTTATTTGGTTGCATTGTGTTAGCAGTAGCTTTAAGGGAGACTATGGACTTCACTGTAGTAACACTACATTTTAATAACAGTGTATGATTTAGACTGTTCTCTCTCAGTTAGTCTGAATTAGTGTTTATTTTGTTACATATTTCAACCTCAAACTCAAATACGGCAATAGTGCAAGTAGTGATGATAATGGTGATAACAATAGATCACATTAAAGGAGTTCTGAATAATGGACCAAGCATTTTCCTATATTCGATCTCATTTTGTGATTAATAGCCGGTAGGCTGATTTACATATAAATTCAGAATGATGTCACAATATTAGTTCAGGGAATACTTTCCCAACTCTTTCTTACTCTCCTAGATGATTATTTGGGGAAAATGCCGTTGCATTCAATTAAGAAGTTGCTGATTTATGAAGGACAGCATTTTATTATTACTAAACCTGACAGGACAGCCGACAAGATGATGGATTGAGATAATTGTCTCAAGGGGGCTCTTGAATCACAAAGCTGTCCAGTGAGGAGCCAGAATGGGTCCTAAACCAAGATCCATAGGCCGGTGTTTCACCCTAGAGTTGCCACATGCTTATTTCCTTGCCTTTTAAACAAGGGTGTTGGGCTAATAAACTTCCTTTCTGTTTTCAAAAAGCCATGACCTTGCAGTATGACCCTCCTGACAAACAAACAGCTCAGTTTGAAGAACATGTGGGAAAATAGGTGCATAATTGCACGGAAGATCACGTTTGTCCCAAACTCTTAGAAGACTGATTCCTGAGGGAATCCTTTTGGTAGGAGTTAACATGTCCCTCAAGTGTAACCATTAGTGAGGTTTTGTAAAATGACAGACAGCATTCTTGGATTATATTCAATTTAAAGTTACAATTAAAAAAAATTAAAAATCACTTAACTCCACATCTAGTGTCAAACCCAGGACTTAACAGGTTTCCAACACATCTGAGAATTCATTAGCGTTCTTTTTCCTTTGTTCTTTGACTTCTCTTGACTTCACGCTCGGTGTACTGATTCTTTCTCAGCCATGTAAGAAGATCTAAAACTATCTGTCTGCAATACTTAGTTTTTAATGCAGAACAATTCCTCTCCCCAGGCTAATGTTAATTATACTGTCAGGATGCAGTGGTAGAGTTAGCTCAGTTAAAAAGAAAGAAAGAAAGAAAACGCTATCGGTGACTTGAGGCAAAGTTCTGAGGTTGAGAACACAGCAGAAGCACCGGTGGACAGGGAATTAAATTTCCATGCGACCCTCTGTATGGATGTGTAGATGTGCAGTGAGTTAAGGGTAATAATTCTTTATTTGCTTGGCTCCATATCTAAGGCTCTTCACCTGCTTTCGATCTCAGAAAAGGTCCCTGTTTGTCCTTCGAGGATAGACAGGGCAGACTTTCCCTTCACTCTCTGTTTGGGGCTCCTATATGCTGTGTCCTGGGATAATCATCAGTTCTTCTTCTCTAAACCCTGTTGCTAATCAGGACATCTTTCTTGTTCCCACTGCTGTGGGGTCCCCACACCACTTACAGTTAGGCCAAGTCCTGGCTGAGTTGTTTTGGGCAACTTCCTTAGGCTCTCTGAACCTGTTTCACCACCAGTAACATCAAAGTGATAACACCGACTTAAGATCTTGTATGCAAATGTATGCAAAGAGCCCTCGTGTATTGCCTGGGATGTTTCTAAACCCCTTTCCTCCTTTCTGTTCTTTTAAATCTCTCCTCAAATTCTTCCAAGACTGACAGCAATCAACCTTTTGCAGACTGATGGTCCCAATGCCTCCTTCCTGTGTTGTGTTTTCTCTGCATATTGTTTTCTTTTTAAAGTTTATTTCTTTGTTTTGAGAGAGAGAGACAGAGAGACAGAGGGGGAGAGAGAGAGAGAGAGAGAGAGAGTGTGTGTGTGGGAGGGGCAGAGAGAGAAGGAAAGAGAGAGAATCCCAAGCAGGCTCCCTGCTGTCAACGTGGAGCTGATGTGGGGCTGCAAAGCACCAACCAAACTGTGAGATCGTGATTTGAGCCGAAATCGAGTTGGACACTCAACCAACTGAGCCACACGGGCACCTCTGCATATTACAAAAAAATGTTTTTATTGAAGCATAACTGATATATAAAATTAGATTCAGGCACGCATATTGTCTTATTATAATGTTGCTGAGACTTTGGACTTAGTGGATTTGTAAAACTTAAAAGAAAAATTTTGAGGACTGAAATAAGGTCGCAAACATTTTATTTAGCCAAGTATGTTTTTAAAAAATCCACCACCGACTGTCACCATTGTTTCACAAAGGATGATATTTTAACACCCCAAAAGTAGGGAGAATGTGATTTTGAAATAAAGGACAGTCTGTAAAAGTAATACTTAGTATGACAGGAATGGAAGTAAAGTACCGTCATGGTTCTCTGAAGGACCCTGCGTCATAGGTAGTAAAGGCGACCTTGTGTCCCCTGCGTTGGGGGAGACTGGCAAAGTGTCTCTCCCCAAAAACACAAATATACACCCACAGGCCAGAGGAGCTCGTGAGGGTGTGGGGAGGTATATTGGAAAGGTTAATGGGCCACTGGCAAGAAGAAAGTTGACAGGGTGAAGGAAGAGGAGAGATCAGGAAGTGGGTTGAGTTTAAGAGGCCATGAGGCAGGGGCACCTGGATGGCTCGATGGGTTGAGGAGTCTACTCTTGACCTCAGCTTCAGGTCTTGATCTTAGGGTCATGAGTTCAAGCCTTGCATTGGGCTCCACACTGGGAGTGAACCCTACTTAAAAAAAAAAAGGCTGTGGGGTAGAAAGATAAGGGAAGGGGAAAGAGGACCTTCCAAAGTTTTGTACTTTTCCCCCCAGAAACTGAAATAAAAAAAGTAAGTTATTTTTCAACTGATTAGAATAATGAGCTCATTATTTTTAAAGAATCTTTGAGTAGAAGCAAGTTTCCTCGCTTTGTGCAATTCACTTTCATCTGATGTAAGTTATTGCTGTATATTGGGGCTCTTCTCCTTTGCCATGGATGGATCTGGGCACCAGTGTGCAGGAAACCTGCCTGGTAGCCTGGCTACCGTAGGGGACACAGAAGTCAGCCCCTCCCCTCAAGCCCCAGCTCTCACCTGCTCTCCTTACTTTCCCAGGCAGACTCTTGGGTGGCTCTCTTGTTCTTGGTGGCTCTTAAGTGACTCTATTGTTGCCACCAGTGCCACTCTTGGGTCTACAGATTTGTGGCCCCACCTAGGTCCAGATGGGGACAGCCTCTGCTTCACTTTAAAGATTTTTCAGATTTTTTTTTGAGATGTAATTGACATAAGGCATTATATTAGCTTCAGATATACAACATAATGATATATGTATGTATTATGAAATGATCACCACAATAAGCCTACTTAACTTCCATCACCATGTATAGTTACAATTTTGTTTCTTGTGATGAGAACGTTTACTCTTTTAGGGGCACCTGAGTGGTTCAGTCGGTTAAACCTCCTATTCTTGATTTCGGCTCAGGTCATGATCTCACTCCACCATGAGATCAAGCCCCGCATTGGGCTCTATACTGACAGTGTGGAGACTGCTTGGGATTCTCTCTCTCCCTCGTTTTCTCTCTCTGCCCCTCCCCTGTTCACTCTCTCTCAAAATAAGTAAACATTAAACAAAAAAAAGATTTACTCCTTTAGCAACTTTCCAATGTAATAAGTGTTGTTAACTTACAGTCATCATGGTGTACATTGCATTCCTAGGCTTTATTTACTTCATTATAACTGCAACTTTGTACCTTTGACCACCTTCCTCCACACAAATTTTGTGTTCGGTTCTACAAAGGGCTGCTGGTTTTTGAGGTTTTAAGTCTCCAGAGGGTGGTCCAGGGTGCACTTGCAAAATGCCACTTGGAGGTTCTTCTTGGTGTTCCTAGATACTGGGGGACAGAGTAGAAGCTAACTCACTCCTAATGCTTGTCAGCCTACCCTTCCTTCTCATCTGCTGTAAACTATTCAAATATTTGGTCACTTCGTTGAGGTTTTCTCCAAAATAGGCTCTGGGTAGAGATTTGGGGTACAAGTGTCCTGGGGAGAATGGTCAGGATCAACCTCTGTGGCGGAGTGAGGGCAGCAGGCCTGACCACGGGGCATGAAGTATGGTGCGGTCCCAGCCCGGGCTCCCATTACTGGGGGTCGGCACAGGGATGGCTCTTTGGCCTTTATAACCACCGGTCAGTCATTGCGAGCAGACTGCTGAGGGAGGGTGTGACGCAGGGTTCTCTTTGACTAAGGGCCATTTGGGGGGCTGTGATGGAGCTGAGTGCTAGTTGCCACCCAAGCTCTCAGCAATGGCATGGAAGTATTTCAGTCCTGAAGAGGGCGTCTGGCCAGCACACCCCGCAGCACCCACTATAGCGGGAATCTACCCCTCCTTCCTTTCAGGGCTTTAGGGCAATTAGGATCGCTTAAGTTCCCAGAATTGACCACAGATCCCAAAGTCCTTGTCACTAGTTTTGTTTTTGTTTTTGTTTTTGTTTTTGTTTTTCCATAAGGAAGCACAGTTGGACTTAGGCAAAAAGGATTTTAGGAAATCTCAGAAGTCTTGAGAGGTTCCTGAGTGGGTTTACCATCCATCAGTCCTTTTTAATACTATCAGGACCTCCACAGGAGGTGTGATATGCCTGTGGCTTGTCATTATAGACCATCTTTTGTGTGTTTATAGATAAAAAGACTGAGGTCCAGTATCGTTAAACAACTTGCCCAAAGTTGCAGAACTATGTTAGAATCAGAATAATAACTTGGGGCGCCTGGGTGGCTCTGTCGGTTAAGGGGCAGACTTTGGCTCAGGTCATGATCTCGCGGTCCATGAGTTCGAGCCCCACGTCGGGCTCTGGGCTGACAGCTCGGAGCCTGGAGCCTGTTTCGGATTCTGTGTCTCCCTCTCTCTCTGACCCTCCCCCGTTCATGCTCTGTCTCTCTCTGTCTCAAAAATAAATAAACGTTAAAAAAAAAAATTAAAAAAAAAAGAATCAGAATAATAACTCTAAAACCATGCTGGTTTTTACCATCCTTTTCAGTGTCTTCTCCATCTGTCTTTTTCACCTCTGATGGGGTGAGCATTGATTGTATGTCTCTGAAAGTGCTTCTATTCAAGGGCGTGGGAGTCTTAGTTTGACAAATCCAAGGGACAGTTTTCAGTATTGTTATTGTTTAACGTTTATTTATTTATTTTGAGAGAGAGAGAGAGAGAGAGAGAGCGCGCGCACATGTGTGCGCACACACATGTGGGAGCAGGGGAGGGACATAGTGAGAGGATCCCAACAGGCTCCACACTGTCAGTGCAGAGCCCCACGCAGGGCTCGATCTCACTATCTCACAAACCGTGAGATCATGTCAGTCTTATTCTTACTTGATTTCTGTTCAGTATTTAACCACTGACCAGTTCCTTTAAAAGTATTTAATTCCTTTGACTTCTGTGATCTGATACTGTCTTGGTTTTTCTCCTTTTTGCTTCACTTCCTCATTTCCTTTCTAGCTCATCTTTCTCTGTCTGTCCATGAAATAGTTCTGACCCCTGAAATTCAGTTTTATGACATCTTATCTTTTCTCTGTATCTTCTTTCTCCAGATGATCTTATTTATGCTCATGGATTTAGTTACTTTTTATAGGCTGGCGACTTTTCTAAACCTGTATTTCTAACCAATATTTAATTTTTGAACCTTGTATCCATCCAGTTGCCTGTGAATATCCCCACTTCTATGCCCTTCTGGGCCCATTGGTCAACAGCTACACTGCTTAGCACTTTTTGGTTGCAAATTCATATTGAACAGAAACAGCACTTGAACTTGCTTAGGCAAAAATGAGAAAACTATTAGATCATGTGATCAAGTCCTGGGCACCTGGAATCAGGGGCTCTTACCCCAATCACAGTCACTTGTCCTGGCTTCTCTTGGTTGTTCTATCTAGTATTTCCTGACCTTTTAACAGATAGGCTCCTATCTCAGAGCATCAGATCAGGAGAGGGAAAGCGTGCTTTTCTTCAGCTCCATTTCAGAAATACCTGGGAAGGACGCTGCTGGCCCACACAAGCCCAACCTAAATCTTGATCACTGTGGCCTAATAATAATGATAATAATAATTATTATTCTTTTTAGGATAACACTATTGAATACATTTTATGTGGTAGGCACTGTGCTCAACGTTTTGCATGTATTATTTCCCATAATCCTTGCAATAGCTCCTTATACAGGTGCTATTATCTCCACTTTATAGATGAAGACTGAGTTAGAAATGTGAAGTAATGGGGCGCCTGGGTGGTGCAGTCGGTTAAGCGTCCGACTTCAGCCAGGTCACGATCTCGCGGTGTCGGGCTCTGGGCTGATGGCTCAGAGCCTGGAGCCTGTTTCCGATTCTGTGTCTCCCTCTCTCTCTGCCCCTCCCCCGTTCATGCTCTGTCTCTCTCTGTCCCAAAAATAAATAAAAACGTTGAAAAAAAATTAAAAAAAAAAAAAAAAGAAATGTGAAGTAATTGTGCAGAGTCACACATTAACTAGGGGAAGACGCAAGGATTCAAATCCAGGCAGTTGGACTCCAGAGCTTGTCTGAACCTAAGAGGGCCCCTACTCCCTTCAAAGGTGGGAATATTGCACTTCAAAGAGGGGAGAAAATCTACCAGTATTTCACTCCTTTCTCTTCCTTTTTTTAAAAAAGTTGTGATAAATTACATATAAGATAGATTTGCCATTTCAAAGGGTACAATTCAGTGGCAGTAAGTACGTTCATAATATTGTGCTACCACTATAAAGTTCGAAAACTTTCTCATCGCCCCAAGCAGAAACTCTACCCATTAAGCAGTCACTCCCCACCCTCAACCCGGCTCTGGCAACCGCACATCTGCTTTGTGTCTCTACAGATCTGTCTGTTTGGAGATTTCACATAAATAGACCCATACATGTTTTTTTGTGCCTGGCTTCTTCCACTTAGTGCAATGTTTTCCAGTTTCATCCAAGTTGAAGCATGCACAAGTTATTTCATTACTTTTCATGGCTGAACACTATTCCGTGGTATGGATAGTCCACACATTGTTTGGTCATTTATTAGATGGTGGGCCTTTGGGTCGTTTCCCCTTTTTGGCTATTATAAGCAATGCTGCTAGGAACATTTATGTAAGCCAGACACGGAAGGTCACATATTGGATGTGATTTCATGTATATGAAATATCCAGAATAGGCAAAATCCACAGATTCAGAAAGCGGATCAGTGCTGTCAGGGGCTGAGGGGAAGGGAGAATGGGGAGCGCCTGCTGGATGGATAGGGGGTTTCTTTTTGGGATAATGAAAATGATCTGGAATTAGAAAGTGGTGATGGTGGCACAACATTGTAAATATACTGAAAGCCATTGTCTCGGACAGTTTTAAATGGTTAAAAATGTTGCATGAAAAAGAAAACGGAAAGAGGGAACAGGGAAAAGCAACTGAGAAATGGTCGCTGCCCACCTTAAACAGAAACTGCCCCCCTCCAATAATTCAACGTCTTCTGTGACCCTTTAGCCAGTTCCTTTCCCCATGTCCCCGACATAGTGACTACAACTGTGCATGTAGCCGCCCAAGTCGGAAAACCCATGTCATCCTCGATCTGTCCTGCTTTCTCATCTCTGATCGCTGACAATCAAGAGGTGGTATGTATGTGATCATCTTCAATGCATCTCAATCCTTTCTTTCCAACCATTGCGTTACTGTGAGTGCTATTAGTGATATATAACCGTTTATCGACCATCTCCTATGAACCAGTGTGCCAAGAGCTTTAATTCAGACCACTTTTGTTTTCCACATAGATTTTTATGTTTGTCTCCTAACTGCAACAGATCTTCATTTTCACCTTCTTTCTATTCTATTCTATTCTATTCTATTCTATTCTATTCTATTCTTTCTATTCTATTCTATTCTTACTTGCAAAATGATATTTGTAAATCACTAGTCCACTTAGGTGACTCCTTAGAATCTTAGATCTTAGAATCTTAGATCACAACCTGAACTGAAATCAAGAGTCAGACGCTTAACCAACTGAGCCACCCAGGCACCCCAAGAGTTTATAAAAAAAAATGACTGCAGAGTCCTTGCTCAGTGATTATAGTCAGGCCTTTTTTGTAGCCTATCTTTAGTTTTTCAAAAAAAGACATTTCGAAAATACTGCCTCTTCCCCCTCCTCCTCCTCCTCATCGTCCCCACTAATAACCCCACATTGCAGATCTCTATTATTTCCCCTTCACTGAAAGTAAGTCGGTCTGAAGGCATCCATTTCATGGACAATTATTACATATTATACTGATGCAGAGCACATTTAATGACAAGAAATAAAAAGGATTGACTGTTACTGCAGACTTGTCACATTTGATAGTCTAGAGAATTTTATTTCCCTGTTGTGTAGAAAAGACAGAGTAACATCTGAAACGTGAGCCACCACATTCATTATACATCCAATCCTTCCATCCATTAGCTTCCCCAGTTGAGTTTTGAGGGCACATCAAGGTAGAGAAGAGGTCTTTCCAGAAACAAAGACAGCCCACAACTGTTTATTTTTACTCTGGCCCTGGAAATAACAAATGCTCTAATTGTTAAAGATACTTAGGGAAATTTTCTGGCTGGAAGAAGGAAACATAGTGAAGGTTCAAGCCTGCGTATCTCCACAGGCCATCAGATGGAAGGCGAGATAAAACGTTGACAGTTTGCTGCTCATGGCTTCCTGTAGCCCAAGGAAGCAGAAGAGCTTTGATCTCATTAAAACGACAGGTTCTGCCTCATGGAGGGAGGACACACTTGCCTAGATTATTACTGGTACTTTGCTTGTCCCGGTAACCTTTGAACACTGCAGTCGGAAGTGCCGGCCCACTTTCCAGTAAGGAAAGAGGAGTCTAGCCGGCGGGGCTGGCCAATGGCTACAGCTCCCGAGAATGAGAATTCTTGGGTCATTTCCTGAGGTGCAGTCTGGGATAGTGCAAAGATTCCAGACTTCAGAACCTACCAGACCCCGCCTTGCATTGCCAGCTTTCTCAGCTCTTTGTTGTGTCATAGTTACTAGAAATCTCTGAGTCTCAGTTTCATCACCTGTAAAATGGGCTCAATAACTCTGCCTTGCAGCTTTATTGGGAGGAATCAATAATAATAAAAACCAGCTAACACATACTGAGATCTTGCTCTGGGATAGCTCTGTGCTGGTCTGTTATAAACCCAGCTGACATACACAAATGCACTAGCATGCCAATCTCCCGGCGAACTATGACCCTTGTTATTTTCATGTCACGAGTGGAAAGACAGGTTTAGAGGGGTTGAGTAATTCACTTTACAGCAGTTATAAGGGCCAGAGCCCAGGGGAACCCAGACTGTCCCAAAGTTGTGGCCATGACGTTGACGCAAGCTTTCCTCAAGTTTAGGGACTGTCTAACCCCTTTCACAGTCAGAGGTGGGGAGAGGGGATTCTCGGATCCCTATTGCAGATGTAAATTATTTTTATTGAGTGTTACTCAATTTCCATAAGCTTAAAAATAGGTATATCTTTGATAATATATAACATTGTTGCTTTGCTCTTTCTGGAGTGAATATGGGCTGATTACAAAAGGTGTGAGAGCTTTTGAAATCAGTGTAACTCTTCTACAGCCTGTCCTGCGATAGTTCAATCCTGCCAGTTTCTCCAGATGAACTGCCAGAAAGCCTTTTGTCTTCTAGCTTTTGATGTCTTTGGTCTTCATTTGGCTGAAAAGCAGGATTTCCATATTAAGTTCGCTTCTGTTGATTTTGCATTAGCCTTTGATGTGGAGCAACTTGGTGCCGACATTCATAAAAACATGCCAAGATAGGCACATTACCAATGTGCTCAAATTTTAGTAATGGACAACTTTTTAAAAGAAAAACGGTGTTTCTTGGCCCTGTTAGGTTATAAGTTTGTTATTCATATGATTCAAAATATTCTTTTATTACCGTTTGAAAAACTCTTAATTTAATGGAGGTACAACATTGAAATATTTTGCCAGGAATCCTCATACTATCAAGAATACAGCTAAGCAAGGATGTGGGGGAAAGGGAGTCTTTGCGCGCTGTTGGTGGGAATGTAAACTGATTCAGCTTCCATGAGAAACAGTATGGAGGATCCTCGAAAAATTAAAAATAGAGCTACTGTATGTTCCAGCAATCCCACTTCTGGGAATATATCCTAAGGAAATGGAAACATTATCTGGAAGCGGTATTTGCACCCCCATGTTCATTGCAACATTATTCACAACAGCCAAGGTACGGAAACAACCTCAGTGTCAGCTGATATGGGAACGGATAAAGAAAATGTGGTATATTAAAAAAAAAAGAAGGAAATCCTGCCATTTGCAGCAACATGAATGGATCTCGAGGGCACTATGATAAGGAAATGAAATAAGTCAGACAGAGAGAGAGAGAAGGACAAATACTGTGTGATCTCACTTATAAGTGGAATCAAAAATGCAACAACAACAGACTAACGAACTTACAGAAACAGTAGAATGGAGGTTGTCAGGGGCTGTGGAGAGAGGGAGATGGGGGATGCTGCTCAGAGGGAACAAAACTCCAGTTAATGAGGTACATAAGTTCTGAAGATATAATGTACACCCTCGTGACTATAGTTAGCAAAACCCTATCGTATAAAGTTGCTAATAGAGTAAGTCTTAAGTGTCCTCACCACACACAAAAAATGGCACTGTGACATGATGGATGTATTAACCTGATTGTGGTAATCATCTCATAGTATACACATAAACAAAATCCTCATGTTGTACACCTTAGCCTTAAATTTACACAATGCTATATGTCAGTTATATCTCAAAAAGGCTGGGGTAAGGGAGAAGAATACAAATGAGGACTACTCCCAGTGGCTTGTGGGCTCTGTACTGGGGAACATGTTTTCTCACAACCTTGTCCCGACGGTGAAGGTGCAAAGAAAGTGTTTGTTCCAGCAAATGTGTGGCGAGTGTTGTAAAAACAATTATATATTTATTTCATTACATTTTTAACTAAGTTTTTTGACTAGGCAATATATGGCTCAAAGTTTTAAAAGTATATAAAGGAGATTCAATGTTTAAAGGCACATACTTATACACCATTGTGCAGGAATTGTTTAATATTATTATTTTTCATCTATCCGCCAACCAAGAAAATGAATAATCTTAGAAATGGTATGGAGAGCATACGGATGCCAGTGAAGCAAATTGTTAAAAGCATAGATAAATAGATTTAGTATAATATACACCTATGTGTACTTACCTGGATTCTCCCTTGAGAGCAGCGACTGAGTTTTGGGTAGAAGACTCCCAATATTGATGAGAAAACACATCATGTGTTGGAATGAATTGATCTTCAGTCAGTAATTGGCATATTGCTGTTGTATAGCATAACATTTCAAGATACTGAATCTAGGAGTTAGATTTGTGTTCCTGGGAAGGTCTGAGAGAACAGATGTGAAATGGTAAGCCAAATGAGTGTGTGAGTTTTTCACATCTGTCCCTTTAATTTTCTGTATTTTTGCTTCATTTTCTGCATCGTTGGAATGCTGTATCTGTCATATGCCAACAGATGGCAATATTATAAGATCATTTTGTTTTTCAAGATGGTTAAAATGAACGACATTTTCTGCAGCTCCCAGATTAGTCAGATGGAAGAAACAAGATCTTTATTGGTTGTCTCTTTGGTAGTACAAAACCTTGTTTTTCTAAAATTTTCATAAAATATTAGCGAAGTTTTTTCACCTCACTGCTGTCTCTTCCTGACTAGTTTTCTTTTTTCTTTTTGCTTAACTTTTAACTTCATGTCTAAATCCATCATTGCTGTGTTTTATGTGCAAATCTTGATATATCTGCTAATCATGAGAGCAACGTATATAACTAGTTAATTAGGTAGATGAGGCATATAAAATATTTAATCCAAATGAAATTTCTTTGTCTTTTTTGAGAACAAAATATAAATAAACCACACTCACACCGTCCCTCCTTCCTTAATTGAACCAATTTTTAGACCGCCGGAAGTGTTTTTATTCAAGAACCATGTGTTTTTTAAATAACACCCCAAGAAAGTACATGCTGTATTGTGGACACTAACCTTCTCTTCTTAGTAGGTTAAGAATCTTATAAAATCTGACCCCTGTGATAGGAACTCTAAAGACATTTAAGGAACTCTGAGTTCTGGCTGTTGGGATGAACTTCGAACAAAAGGCTTAAGATGGGAGAGAAATGAGCTTGCAGGCATGGAATATGTATTGTTGCCTGGAGAAAGAGCATCATTGGGCATCAACTTTACGCAGACTGAAGCCCTATTATTTCATAACTCCTCTTTATTTGTTACTTTGCTGGTCCCTTTCCATCTGCTCAGTTATCCACCTGGTCCTGGGAGTATCTCACCTGACATCTCTTCTAGAGGATGTAATCCAGGTTTACCCACGGATTTTCAAACATAAACCGTAGGTCAGAGTTCAAAACACATCCCCACTCCTGCTGGCTCTCTCTGAATGCCATTCCTGCATTTCAGCTGCCTCCTGGACTCTGGGTGTCGGATGGATTCACCCACTGGCACCTCAAAGGCAGTATGCCCTAGAGAGTTATTTCCCTCCCCGACCAGTTCCAGTTTCACAGAATCCGTTTCTCACAGTGTACTGATTAGAGAACTTTTCCAAAGTGAGTTGCTAAGTATCTGAGTCCTGAGAGATGCTCTACAAGAATAGGTAAGAATTTCTGGATCCTTTTCATCCCTTTGAAGATTCACAGTACTTACTAATGTAGTACAAACTCTGAGAAGACTTGCATATCAGCTTTAACTCAGTTTCGCCCAGAATTTTCCAAGCTTATTTGAACAAGGAGCCCCCTTTTAAATGTAACCTTCGTTAACATCCTGCGAAAGCAGTGTCTGCTGGAAATCTTGAGAAACACAGCCCAAGAGTGTCACTTTGTATTTTTCTCCACCCCCCCCCCCCCCGCTTTAAAACTTGAGGTAGAATGTGCATATAGCATGGCACACGAATATTAAACAAACGTGACTTTATGTATACGCTGACCTGTGTAACAACCACCCAGTCAAAAATAAAGATCCTACTGTATGGTTTCGCTTATATGAAATTTAAAAATAGGCAAAATGAATCCATGGTGATGACAAGTAGAATAATAGTTACTTTTGGGGACGGGTGCGAGGGGGTGGGGTGGGATGCAATACAGAGTGGGAAAGTGCCTGCCAGGAAGTTACGGGGTTCTGGAAATATTCTATGCCCTCCCACCTGTGCTCATACTCACAGAATCTAGGATGCTGCCGGTTTTTAAAAAAGATTTACTTACTTATTTAAGTAATCGCTACACCCAATGTGGGACTCGAACTCACGACCCTGAGATTAAGAGTCGCACGCTCCACGGACTGAGCCAGCCAGCTGTCCCCTGTGGTGTTGTAGTGTGAATGGCCCTCAGAGCCTTCTGGCATTCTGTTCCCACTGCACATCCTTTCTCCCCTCTGGGACAGCGGCCCTGTTGTTCCGGTACCGTGCTCTTTCCTCTTCCTGGACCACCATGGGCACTGTGGCTGCTTTCTTATCTCTGCCACGTCTTAGGGAAGGTGTTGCTTGCAACTAGAACTGAGCCCAGAACCCCTTTTATTTGCACTCACCACATTCCAGGTCTTCTCCATTTATTGCATTTATTACGCTGTCCTGTGGCAGCCTGTTTACATGTCTGCCTCCCACTGGCCTGTCATTTCCTTGGGAGTAAATACCTTGATCATTGCCGTAGCTCAAATGCATGAATGACAGACATATTTTTAAAAAATCAATTCAAAGCATTCTAATACATTTTCCTGCTTCCTGTCTCATTCTCAACATTTTGTCTCATTTTCAAAACAAGTCCTTTCTAAAATCCACGCCTTACTCTGTTTCATCAATCTCCAGTGGCTCCCTGAGCACTTAGACTGGAGGCCAGAACTCTTCACCTGCCGTTCAAGGACCACGTGCACCTGCTTCTCTCCACCCCACAGGGTGTGTTTCCTCCGCTCTCTCTAAATCACCTCTGTCCAGGGATTCGGGCCCCTCACCACCTTCAAAAATGTCAGGGACTCTTATGCTTCCCAGCCTGTGTCTGTGCATTTTCCTCTGCCTTACATGCATCCACTTAGGTTGTTCAAGGCCCAGTGCAAAGAGTCATTCATCCTATGAGTATATTTTCCTTTCTGCTAGTTTCGGGGGACTGAGATAGAGAGGTGAGCAAGACCTATAATCCCCACTCTCGTGGAACCTACATTTTAGCAAATGAAAGCAACAGTAATGATTACGTAAGCAAGATAATTAACTATTTCTGAAAAATGTTGTGAAGTAAGTTGTTTTGTGTATTAAAGACTACCTTTGCAGAGTGTTCTTTTAAATGGTGCAGTCATCAGAACTTTTTTAGTGAAAGGAAAACATTTTTTTCATTACTTTTAAAAAAATTTTTATTTAAATCCAAGTTAGTTAACATATAGTGTAATAATGGTTTCAGGAGTAGAATTTAGTGATTCATCACTTACATATAACTTCCAGTGATAATTAGCACTTGTTTTCATTGAAATCATCTTACCAGCTTTATTGAACTTTTAAGTTAAATTCTGGGACCTTCCATATCAATATTTTTGTATGTTTTACATGTTGATTCTCTCAATGGTTTAGAAAATATCCCATGTACACCTGAAACTAATATCATATTGTATATCAACTATAAGTCAATCAAATATTTTTTAAAAATGTCTCACTGACTTTTTCTTAATAAAACTGTTACAGGGCACCTGGGTGATTCAGTCAGTTAAGCCTCTGACTCTTGATTCTGGCTCAGGTCATGTTCTTGTGGTTTGTGGGATTGAGCCCTACAACAGGCTCTGCACTGACAGTATGGAGCCTGCTCAGGATTCTCTCTCTCTCTCTCTCTCTCTCTTTCTCTCTCTCTACCTATGCCCCTCCCCTGCTCTTAGTTATTTTCTCTCTCTCAAAATAAATAAATAAACTTAAAAAAACTTTTACAAATTCTTAAATATGAGAAAGCACAAATGAATTAGACTTCAGGTAAGAGTGGTTAGTGGTTAATACTGCTATATAGCATTTAGGATTTTTAATCACCACCTTGAAGTAGGAAATCAAAGAAGTCGTGCGTCACAGCAGAAAGAGCAGTAGGTCATGACATCGTTAGTCTCATTTTGATTCCTGAGTCCTCTACTAGCCAACTCTGTGACCTTGAGTTGGTTCATTGTGTTCATCTATAATGGAGACATTTGAAGCTGAAAATCCCTGAATTCTTTTCCAGTGTTAAAATATTATGATCAACTCTGGCAAGCAGGAAATACAAATAGCTATATCTTGCTTCAAGGAAACCTCATTTATGAAATTTTGACTATCTCCATTCAAGAAGTTAAGGTTTACATTTTTTTTTTTTGCCCTACTGTTTACATAGTGTTACTCTGGTAATAATCTTAACATTGCTATTTCCAATGACAAATTCTCAGACCTCATCTTATTTGACTTACCAATAGCCCTTGACCAGTTATAATTTCCTCTTCCTTGTTGAATGCTTTGTCATACAGTCTCCTTGTTCCCCTTCCTAAACTACTCAGTCTCCTTGCATTTTCCTCTTCATCTTGCTGACTTCTAAACAGTGGTGTGCCCAGAGCCATCCCCAGTTCTCTCTTCTATCTACATTCATTCTAATAATCTTGTATTAGCTATCTACTGCTACATAACAAATTGCCCCCCCAAATTAGCAGCCTAAAACAATACACATTTATTATCTGATAGTTTCTGTGGGTCAGTAATCTGGGCACAGCATGGCTGGGTCTTCTAATTTAGGATTTCTCACAAGGCCACAATAAAGATGTCAGTAGACATTAGGGTCTCATCTGAAGGCTTGACTGGGGAAGGATGGGTATCCAAGGTCACATAGCCATTGGCAGGTTTCAGTTCCTTCGGACCGTTGTGATCAAGACCTCAGTTCTTAGCTGGCTGTTGGCAGGGGGTCACGCACAGTTACTGCCACATGAACCTCTCCAACATGGAAGATAACTTACTGTAGTTAATCACAAAATTAATGATATGTAATAGCCACCTCAAATCTAACATGTCCAAAACTGAGTTCCTGATTTGCAGTCCACTCTTCCACCCCAAATATGCTCCTTTTGCAGTTTTTGCCATCTCAGTAAATGGTAACTACACTTTTATAGTTTTACATGTCAAAAAACTTTACAGTAATCTATGGCTTCTTTCTCTCTCTCTCATACCCCACATCAAACCATCAGCAAATCCTACTGATTCTACCTTTAAAAACTTAGGTCCAGAAGGCAACCACTTTTTGCTGTGTCTCCTACTACCATCCTGGTCCAGGCCACGAACATCTCTTCCCTAGATTGTTGTAATAAATCCCCAGTCTATCCCCCTGCTGCTGCCATTGCTACCCTTCAGTCTGTTATGAACAGTCCCATTGAAATATGAGTCCAATCATGTCATTTTGTTCCGAATCTCTCAGTGGTTCTTTATTTCAGTCAGCAGAAGAGCTAACATTCTTGTCATTGTCCCTAAGGCTTAACAGAAGGTGGCCCTTTGTTTTCCTCTCTCATCTTATCTTCCCCTCCTCATCTCCTTGCACCAAACCCATGCCCCCACCACTTGGCTCCAGCCACACTGGCCTTCTTACTGCCCCTTGAACTCACTAGGCATTTTTTTTAAAGTGTACCCTGGATATGTTTCAATCAGGTATAGTAAGACATGCACACACAGAAATGACAGTCATGGAGGAAGAAGTTTTAATTCACAGTTCTCTAGAAGCAGAAAGTTTGGCATGCCATGTGGAACCACACAAGGAAGCACCAGGGCCAGCTAGGAGGCAGAAGGAATTGAGGGGAAAGCATGGGCAAACGCCTTCACTGTGGCTTTTGCAGGAAAAGGCAAGACGAGACAGATTAAATAGGTTTAAGATTAGCTAGTTTGAAAAATTTCAGTGTATCTGGAGTATAGTGGCTCTCTCTAGTTGTCTGATACCTGCTCCTGGGGTAATTAATAAAGGGGAAATTGGCCCTGAGTATAAAATCCCAAGAAAGAAGGTGGCTGGGAGTATGGAATTTGGACTGGTTCATCTGCATGTGAGCTAGATGTGCTCCCGGGATGAATTGCGAGACGAGTTGCGTGCTAGCTCTAGGAATTAGCCAATCCTGGGAGGGTCAGTGTCTCCAGGATCAGCCAGGCCATGTATGCCGGAGCATCAAGAATACAGAAAGCAAGAAATACAGTTAATAAGCATGCTCCCCATCTAAGTAAAGTGACAGTTTTTGTTCCCTATATGTGTATTGTCATTTCCACAGATATTTGCCAAGATTGGTTCCCATAGAGTCTTTCTTTACTCAATATTACCCCATAGTACTGGCCTTCCCTAATGACTGCCCCATGTACTCTGGCTCTTCTTTGCCTCAGCCCATCATCTCCTTTCTCCTATCCTGTTTGCTTACTATTTATTTATTTATTTACGAGAGAGGGGGTGGGGGGAGAAGGACAGAGGAAGAGAGAGAGAGTCCCAAGCAGCCTCCATGCTGAGCATGAAGCCTGACATGGGGCTTGATCCCACAACACTGGGATCATGACCTCAGCCAAAATCAAGAGTTGGATGCTCATCTGACTGAGCTACCCAGGAGCCACACTCCTGTCCTGCTTTTTGCTTTTCTGTTCTCTTTAGCACTTAACACTTTTTGACATATACTTACTTACTTCTTTATTGCCTATCTCCCCCAAAAAGAATATAGAGACTTTATCTGATGTATATGTATGTTATCTGATATATATAATATCTGATATATACAATATATAACACATAATATAATCATCTACCTACATATCTATCTACATAGAGGGATTTTGCTGTGCATATCTGTACCTATATTTATATTTATCTCCATATCTGTATCTATATCTATTGATACATACATATATATATATATATATATATATATATATATATATATATATCTCCACCCTTAGGACCTGAAAAAATGAAATGCTTAGTTTAAGATACTGATTGTATTTTCTTTTGGAAAAAAGAAAGACCCAGAAATAATGTTATACTAGGTAGCATGACATGATTGTTAAACTGTTTTAATTCATACGGCATCTCCAGCAAGAAAAAGTAGTTGGCCTTTTGCCTACATACCATACTCTCATAAACACACACACATAAGAGAGATAAGCCCAGCTCCTGGGCTCTGGGGAGATGATCCAAAGGGGGGCCTCTGCTGCTCTGAAGGTGGGGAGCAAGGGGTGCTTCTGGACAAAGACTGAGTCTCTGTCAAGATGGAGGACTTGTTTGGCCCAGGCTTTCTATTTGGATAATGTCCTGAGGCCACTTCCATGTTTCTTGGAGAGGATCCTTGACAGAAATTCAGCTCAATAATCCAAGTTATGGTCAGAGAGGGACCAATAGTACCATAACTGCCATCACACACATCAGTCCCTGGAGGATGACCATGTGTGACCGGAGAGTATTCTACCCTGCAACCAAGAACGGGAGAACGGAGGAAGTGAATGGCCACACCTTTTTCTTTTTGTTTACTGAACACGAAAGAACCCTCTTTTTCTTTAATAAGAGGTGGAGGTAAGATCAGGTTGGTTAGTACAAGGAGTTGGGTGATATATGATTTAATTAACCTGGCTCATCCAGATGTCATTGTACAATACAATGTGTGCAGTTATAGGCCAAAAATCTGTCCTTGGGGAATTGTAAGAATCAGTTTTCAAATGCATTAAAAATTAAATAAAAAAACTACCTAATTGTAATAGTGCTTTACATCTTGGAAAATTTCCAAGTGTTCTTACATGTGTAACTTCATTCATTCATTCAATGTGTGTTTATTAAATATCAACTGTTTGCTAGGCTCTGCGCTGGCCACCACAAATAAAACGATGAACGAACGAGAAGCACAGGCATGAGGCTTGTGATCTAGGGAGGAAGATGATAATAGACCGCTACCAACAGAAGGGAGTCTGATGACCTAGAACTGCAGTGGTTGAGGAGGAGAAGGGCATGTGAGAAGGTTGGAGAGAGAGTATGGGCCAGATCCTTCAAGGCCATAGTGAAGTCTGAATCTCAGCAGAAGATCAGTGAAAGGAAGTCATTGAAATGCTCTAAGTGAGAAAGTGACATGATCCCATTTGTGAATCATCCTTCCAGACAAGTCTGCAAGTCTGTCTTTTTTCTTTTTCTTTTTCTTTTTCTTTTTCTTTTTCTTTTTCTTTTTTTTTCTCTTTCTTTCTCTTTCTTTCTTTCTTTCTTTCTTTCTTTCTTTCTTTCTTTCTCTTCCTGTTTTTTATTTTTATTTTTTTAATGTTTATTTTTGAGATAGAGGGAGAGCACGCGTGGGGGAGGGGCAGAGAGAGAGAGAGAGAGAGAGAGGGAAACACAGAATCTGAAACAGGTTCTAGGCTCCGAGCTATCAGCATGGAGCCCGATGCGGGGTTCGAACTCACTAACTGCGAGATCATGACCTGAGCCAAATTCTGATGCTTAATTGACTGAGCCACCCAGGCCCCCGAGACAAGTATTCCTTAAAACAACTCCCTGATGATATTTGTTCTTATGATTGGTTTTTTATTTCTTCTTTTCTTTTTATATTTATTTAGCTAGATCATGGCTACCACAGCAAAAAGCAGTTGCTGGATTTAAGGAAAATAAATATTACCAATTCATACTTTCTACTCTTAGCATAATAGCAAAAGAATCCTAGTGTAAGAGATAGATTCGAGTTTGATCCTAGCTCTATCACTGATGAGTTGTGAAAATTTGAAAACAATCACATACCTTCTCTCTCTGTTTCCTTGTCTGTAAAGTAGGAAGAGTATAACAGAGTATCTACAAAACACTGCAAGTTTTGCAGCCGTTATCTGGGACACATTGGGATACTCCAAGCAAGTTCTTAACAAATGTTTAGACATTTGCTTAGAATGACACTCATTTTTACTTTATAGTGTCCATTATTGGGTCGGTCTATTCACATGAATTGATCTACGGACACACGTACTTGCACTCTTGACTTTTGCCATACCTCCAAACTACAAAATATTCCTGTGCTCATCCATGAGATTAGAAGCATAAAGGATTGCAAAAGATGTAAAGGAGCTCTTCTGTTACATGATCAAATTTCATATCAATAGAATTGGCTGTTGGCCAAGTCTTATAATTAATTGGCTTGTTGGTAATTAGGAGGAACGCAACAACATGTAATATTAAGTGGTGTCACGTTAGGCTTAATGGCTGCGAGACTGGGGTCACCTCTAAGTTCAATCCTTGCATCTTTGATACCCACAGTCATTTCAAGGGTCTGACCTGAGGTAAGCCCAATCTCCTGCCTCTTTGGCTTTGCCTTGACTAGACCTTGAGGAAGAACGCCCACTACTTTCTCCTTGGTATGAAGTTCTTTAAGCAGTTTAGATTTTTGACATGCGTCTGCTTTTCCTGCTTCTCTCTCCCCAAATAGATGATGTGGACCAATTCAGCTTGGTCATAAATCCATTTTCCTTTTTTAAAAAAAAATTGTGAAAGGTTCTTATGCAAGGTTAAAGCTGAGAATTGGCACTTGGGCACAGCAGGGGACACATTTGCTGCTTTGAATTTAGGTTTTCATTTTACCAAGTAACACACTCCCCCTCTCTCTCCCAAAGCCGTTTGGAAGATGTTCCCTAGAGTCTGTATTTATTGCAAAAATATAGAGCCATGGGCCAGATTTTAATTCTGTTAAACTTCCTGTGCGATGGATGCTCAAAAGAGAAATGTTGATTAAGTTTATATATAAAAGCTGGAAATTTGGAGGCAAATATTTTCTAAGATATAACTGCTTCTCTAGATGTCCTTTCTCTAGGGCTTTAACTATTAATTTAGATCCCAGGCCCACTTTGTATTTTCCATTTGCCTGTGTGGTTTGTTTATAAGCGGTTTGTTTATGGAAGCTAAATGTCTTGTTTTTAAATAAGATTGCGATATTATTACTGCTCATGGCAATCTCCAGCCTAATTTAATAATTCACATGGTACGGTTTCTCTAATTGAATTGTGTGAGTTATAGACAGTGATGGGGGACTCCGAGCTACCTGTTGTCCCAGAGCTCTGCTCATTCCCTCTGAGCAGGAGTCTGAAGTTTACAGAGGGATCGGTTGGTAAACAAGAATTTACAGAAACACACGCTGAGACCAATGGGGACCGTTAAAAGCTTGGATAATGTAATAATGTCACCCATAGCTCTGGGTGTACAAACTGCAGATTTATGCAAGTAATTAATAGTGTCTTGCCAAGAAAGTCGGTAGGCTTTTCAAAAGGAATCTTTCTTTGTGCCTTTTGATATTTAAAGAGCTGTAATTACAATGGCAGAGCTTTGAATTCTTTTTTTTTTTTCCGTTCTCTTATACACATTAATTTATGGACCAATCCAGTATTACAGACAAGCTAATGAAAGAACCACATACCCCCTTTATAATTTTTTTTTACAGTTTCACTTGTGTGGCTGAATGTAAAGTAGTTAATGCTATAAATAAGTATAATGATGTATCTCTTCTCTCAATTGCCAGTTGTTGATGCTGTTGTCTCACACAATAGAAGAAAAGAATTGAATTTAAATCTCTACCCATCTCATTTCTGCTTTTCTCTTGTGCACCAGTTAAGAAATTCAAATGTTTCTGCCATTATGAGGTGTTTAAAAAAAAGACTCAAACTGGATTCCCCGCCCCCCTCCTCTTTATTTTTAGAGTTATGGAAGACTCAAAAAAAAAATTACATAACTTGTGCAGTCAGCTTGGGCTTTGCCAGTTTCAAGGTTTAGCATCTAAGCTCCTTAGGAATCATTTCTTTTTCCTTCCTAGCTTTATGAAGTAGAACTGACAAAGATTGTATATTTTTAAGGTGTGTACATGTACATTGTGGAATGGTTACCACCATCGGGTTAGTTGGCACATGCATCACCTCACAGTTATCTTTTTTTTTCTTCAGTGTGTGGAGGGAGAATGGTCAAGATCTACTCTCAGCAAATTTCAAGTATAAAACTCAGTATTATTAGCCATGGTTGCCATGCTGTACATGAACTCTCCAGAACTTAGTCATCTCGTAACTGAAAGTTTGTATTCTTTGATGAACATCTCTTTCTCTCCCCATTTCCTGGCCCCTGGTAACCACCATTCTACTCTCTGGTTCTAGGAGTTCGACTTCTTTAGATTGCACACTTAAGTGAGACCACAGGGCCTTTATCTTTCTCTGCCAGCTTATTCACTTATCATAGTACCCTCTTTCACTCTGGTCAGGGTTGGGAAGGAGCCTCCTGTGCCTAGATCCCTGGTCTTCAGGTCATCTGTCGTACCACGGGGGCTACACTGACGGAGAAACTTCAGATGTTCACAGAAATTGTTTAGTTACGGGAGCACTTTGACCAGAAAATGTGCATGTATTCTCTGAGCTCTTTGAATTTCCCCTTTAAGAGTTTCAAATGATGGGGATGCCTGAGCGGCTCTGTGGGTTAAATGTCAGACTTCAGCTCAGGTCGTGATCTCATGGTTCATGAGTTTGAGCCCCGCGTTGGGCTCTG
Organism: Acinonyx jubatus; assembly: GCF_027475565.1. NCBI lineage: Eukaryota > Metazoa > Chordata > Mammalia > Carnivora > Felidae > Acinonyx > Acinonyx jubatus. Next base: position 68,345,383 of record NC_069394.1, on the reverse strand, counting down.
TACTGACAGTTCGGAGCCTGCAGCCTGCTTCAGGTTCTGTGTCTCCCTCTTTATCTGTTCCTCTCCCACTCGTGCTCTGTCTCTCAAAAATAAATAAATGTGAAAAAAAATAAGCATGTTTAAACAAAAAGTTTGAAATGACACTTCCTTTTCCCACAAATAGGACATTTTTGTATGTGACTTAACTAAAGGCATAAAGCTTCTTAGGACATTTTATCTAATTACACTTTTGAGTACAAAGCTAAGGCCAGTACTCACGGAATTCAAGTAACTGGGGACCAAAATATGGGCCCCAATCATATGGTTTTTACAGAAGCATGGGGACCAAGACACTTTGGATCATTTCTGCATGCAGCGTTTCACGTGTATTTTCCAAATGAAATGTACATTGTGCTGCAGTCAGCTCTTGGGACTGAATAACGTTCCACAGCACCAATTTCGTGAGTGCTAATTCTCTTCATCTACTTATTGTACGTATTTCCTCCATGAATTTAGACTTTGAAGAAGCCTCTGCATCTTCTAACCCAAACTTCATTTGTTTCATGGATGATAAAACTGAGATCTGGGAGATGGAAGTGTTGTGCTGGGGTCCAACAGATAGTTGATGGCAGAGCCAGGATTTAGGTGCCCATCATTCATGGATGGCATGTCCTTCTGTAGTGTGATCATTCGCTTTAATGACATCTGTCGGTTCAACAGGGTCAGAGGAGGAAGAGTCATTCTGCTGATTTTTCAATTTGTTGACCCTTTTAAACTGCAATTTCCTGGAGGGCAAAGTCCTTATGTGTTTAATTTGCTCCTTATGGTACCTGGGAGAACTTTATAAAAAATAATGAGAGCATATAATGTGCACTGCACTCCAGCGGTAGCACGGCATAATTTTTAAAACTAACTTTGGGTATCATAATCTCGATGCTGCAAATGTTTTGGTGAACCATCTCGTTCATTTTAACAATTCCAGAAGGGAGTCATTAAATTTGAGCCATATTAACAACGACGAGAAGACTTCTTGAGAAAAATAGAACCCACCTAACAGATACAATTTAATAAATATTTAAGCATAGTTTTGTAAACAACAAGTTACAAATAGTATATAGTGGATAGGCTAAGGGCATCAGTTCTGTGTTGGTCCTATAAAAACCATGTGTTTGGTTGTCTTTTGGGAGGTTGTTTACTGATCTGTGATGGTATTTCAAAGTTGCAGTAATTGGCTCTGGAAAGTTCCTCCCTTATAGCAAAACTTTTGTACTAATTGCAAAGAATTGCCAGACACTTTGTCTAGGTTTGTTTAGGGTGAAAACTCTAAGTACCGGGTGATTATTAACTGTATTTCCATAGTAATAGTCACTGCTATTTCTAATCTGCTACTGCACCCATCAGCATGGGGGAGAGAAAGTGGCCTATAATCTAGTTCTCTCCCTTTATGGGGAGAAGGAGGTGTGTGCTATTAAAGTAAAAAAATCATTCATGATAGTTGTTAAAGACAGTAAGGATGACTTTATTTGTGGGGACTCCTACCGTGCGGGTTTGCAGAGGAGGAGAGAGATCAGGCTCCACTCTAAATACAAGGAAATGCAGGAATTTATAGCCAAGGAGGATAGAAAATTTATAGCCAAGGTCAGTGGATAGAAAATTGTTAAAAGGAAACATCAGGAGTAAGGAGAGATTCTTCTTAAACTGACCTCACGGGATTCTTGCTGAAAGCCAGTCAGAGTAATCACACATGGATGATGGAAAGGGCAGTGTATGTTTCTGGTTAAACTGACTTAGCAGGATTCTCGCTAAAACTGGACAATTCAGAGACAAATACAGAAGTCCAAAAATCAAGACCTGGTTGTAAAAAGAGCTCAGAAGAGCTGACTAGAATCAGTCAAGGAGAGACTTTGTCAAAACCCAAGAAAGAGAGAAGATGCGTGATGGGGGATATAATACCCCTGATAAGAATACTAAGCACTAACCTAATTAATGGTGTTTTATAGGAGAGCAGTCCTTATCCATGGAATATTTTAGCAAGATGTCTCTGATTTAGAATGCTTATGGCAAACGAACATAGAATCTATAGGTTTATGGGGCGTGCCTTCTTAGAAAATGTCACAGATCTGACTTTTTGAATATTATTCAGAGATATAATCTGGAATGCTCTCTGCCAGGAGGGAAAACAATACTTTACTTGGACAGTACGCTCATCGCATGAACCCAGAGGGTACAACTAGTGCAAAAAGTAAGAACCCAGAGAGTGTACTTGGAATATCAGAACTCACCTTGCTATGCCTGTGGCTATTGTGTTCGTGAAATTATCAGTAAAGCTTGACACTGGGTAAGATCCTTGATTCCTGTGAGTTGACTTGGCTGCCAGATTTTTGGGGTTAGCTCATCTATGATACAGGAAATAAGATTTGCTTTCCTTCAGTGTTCTTTCTCAATGATGCCTGTTTTTCTGAGAATCATTACTCTCTCTGTCTTGTGCTGGAGAAGTCTAGGCTATGTAAATTTCTTCTTTTTTCCAGGTGTACAGGAGACCAACTTCTAGATTGAACACTACCTGAAAAATTCTCTTCAACCCTGAAGAAAATATCAACTCCTTGGGATTCCCACTTTTGAGTTCTCTAAAAATTCTCTCCTGACTGAAGCCACCTGGATTTTTTATTGTTTTACAAATTTATGTCCACTGTGTTTGAGAGCTATGGGTAGATGGCAAACAATCATAGCAGGGTTGAGTTCTCTTTGGCATAACTGACATTAGGCATTCTTCTTAAAAGAACAATGCTTTTTCTAGTCATGGATTGAACAGTAGACTGAAAGTCAAACAGAGATCTCATGCTACTTCTAATGACCTTTCTGAATTTGAATGGGTAAATTATTTTCTGGTCTTCACTCTCTTCAAAAATACAGTTAAAGGTTTTCCTCTTGTGGCAAAATTTCTTAATCTATTTGTGTTTATGCCTGTGTATACGTGCAAGTGTGTATGTGAGAGACAGTAAAATCTGTTGCTCTTGGTTCCATTATACCAGGCAGTAAATGTAATCAGCAAATATTTTATAACTGGTGTTTAGATAATAGCACAACATAATTTGTGAGCTTTGACGATCAAATATTCAATACACATTCAATAAAATGACAATAATTCCATTGGATTGATTGGCAGACAGATTTCTGGAGCAAAATTTGTAAGTAAATGAAATCCATGTTAACTGTATCAATCTTTATGATGGTGTCTTATGAAATTATAGTTTTAGAGCAAGTGACTCTATATTTCCGCATCTTTTTGTGCAGTGGGAAATAAACTTTTTAAAGCTGGAAAACACTTGTAACTGATACGTGAAATTCTGTCCAAGGTCAGTAAAGAATCAATTCAGTGACCTCTATAGACATATAAAATTTAATCAAAATGAGTTAAAAATGTATTCACCCTTTATAACTCTAGTCTTTGTCTTTATTTATCTTTTTCTTTAGTGTGCAGCTGAAAGGAGAGTCTTTAGAATATATGTAAATGACAAAAATCAAGGATTTTAACTTTAAAAGTGTCTTCTTTTAAGAAAACAAAACTGCAGGAAAAGTTGTGTAGTATCTTGTCAGCTGCTTAAAGCACATGTTTGAATTCACTCAACAATCATTTACTGAGTACTTCCAAGTACTGTCTTTGGAACTACAGATATACTAGTAAGCAAAGCAGGTAATCCCTGTCCTGGTGGGGCTTGTGTTCTAGTGGGTAAGAAGGAACATAAACAAACTGAATATGCAACTTACAAAATATATTTCAAACTGATAAGTGATGAGAAGAAAAAAAAGAAAGCATATTTTGAGCAGAGGAAGTGAGGGAGTGCATCTTGTCAATTTGGGGAAAGAGCAGAAGGAACAGTTAGTGAAAAGACTCATGTAAGAGGAGCAAGCTTGAATGTTTGAGACTCAGTCAAGCGGCCAGCAGAGATAAGAGTGGTATAAGAAAGAAGGAGAGCAGTAGGAGATAAGATCAGAGAAGTAATGGGGTGTGTGTATGAGTGTGTGAGTGTGTGTGCATTTGTATGGGCATGTGTGCACACACACGTACAGGCAGGTCATGTGAGGTCTTATGGACCATTGTAAGGTATAGCTTACTCTGAGTGAGCTGAGAAGTCACTGGCTTAACGATCTGACTTAAGTTTGCAGTATTCAGTCTTGGAGTAGGAGAGGAACTTTACAGCTCGATACCCGAGACACAGATTAGCAGGACTAGATAAGATTAAAAGGAGCATTTGGCTTGCAGAGTTGAAAATAGGTAGGGGCAGAGAGACTAGTTTGGAAGATACTGCAATAGTCCAGGCAGAAGGCTTGGTAGCTTGGACCAGGATGGGAGTGATGGATGTGGTGAAGCATGGCTGAATTCTGTGTTTATTGAGAAGGAGAACAGAATTTGCAGACAGAATGGATGTGGAGTATTAGAAAAAGAGAGGAGTTGGAGTCAATCCGAAGGTCTTTTCTTTTATCTGGAAGAATGGAATTGCCAATAATAGAGGTGGAGGATGATTCCAGAAGAGAAGGTTTTGAGGTCAGTTCTGTATATGTCAAATTTGAGATGTCTATCAGATATTCAAATGGAAATATCAAGTTGGTAGTTAGATTCGTGAGTCAGAGTTCAGGGTTACAGATATGAATGTGGAGTCCCCGATGAATAGATGTCGTTCAAAGCCATGCGCTTGGATGGGATCACTGGGGGCACAAACGGAGATGAGAAGCAGCGCAGGAGAGTCCCGAGGAACTTCAGTGCTAAGAAGCTGAGAAGATGAAGAAGGATTAGTACAAATCTGTGTGATGGGCCGACCCCGGGGAGCAGGGACAAGTAGCGTCCGGAGGGCAAGTGAAGACATGCTTTTAGGGAAGAGGGTGACCAACTGTGTCCAAACTGTTAACGATTTTGGAATATGATCTCTTGAGATTCTCTCTCGAGCATTTAGAGCTCCTCTAATATTTGTCATTTAAAAGATTAAAAAGGGGAAAATTACTATAACACAAACATTTGAAATCCATCATTTCTCCTCTAAGAAAGGAGAGTGATATTCTTTTTTTTTTTTTTCTCCAGGTCCAGAAGATATTGGTTTTTTTTTGTTGTTGTTGTTTTTGTTTTTTTAATTACTTTTTGGGAGAAATATCAGAGTGAACTCTCATCAATTTGTGTATTTCTTATGTTGGACTATATGGACTATAGGGTACTACTTGATACATTTGGGGGCAAACAGTACTTCTGTAAGAAACACTGATTTATTTGACTTGGGTCACAATGTGGTATTTAAAATTCAATAATCGACTGTGAACATGCCCTTTAAAATTGGACCAAAAAAAAAAAAAACCCACGTGGTTTCTTTCCATCTACATGCTAGATACAGAAAATACTTGCTATTCATACACATCCAATCACATACTTCTGGTTCTCTGAGGTTATTTTTTGTCCCTGTGGTACATTTGGAAAAAGAACTATTCATTTTCAAGTGCGCGAAATTCAGGAAGCAGATGAACATTGAACATTGTACTAGATGGATCTCTAAAGCCTCACCCAGTTCAAAGATTCTAAGAATAACACTTATACCAGTGGTTTGTATTAAGCCAACTTGGATGGGGGTTGGGAGATGGCAACCTTGTTCAAATAAGCTGGATTAACCCCACTGCCATTTCTCTTGGGGAAAAGGCAGCTCAGCTTTTTAGAGCATATAGGTCATCGGTAAAAGTTAGATTATGAAAGTCTTCAAGTCACATTCATCTCAGAGAGTAATAGAATTGAATGTGATTTAGGCTTAAGAGTGAGGGAAATGAATTTTTAGTTAAGAGCCATGAAAATCAGCACTATTTCATATAGTTTAAATAGACTGCTATTCTTGGTTCAATATAGGCATTCACTCGGTTCAGTTTCGTGGAGTTCAGAGGTAATAAAAAGATACACATTTTTCTTCAAATTCAATCAGCTTCGGAAGGGCCTATAAGTTTTAAAGCTATTTTTTGTTTAAATTGCATAACTACTAATTTTTCACTGCCAATTTCAAAGAGAAACACTACAATCCAAATTTTTCCATAACTGTTTTAAGACTCCACAAAGAAAGCATGAGATGACATGACCCTGGAGAAATCTTTCACTTTTCAATTCTTTTCTAACGTTTCTAAGAGATCTGAAAATTGGACAGAATCTCCAAGAATTTTAGATCAGAAATTTCCTCCTCAACAACGACTCCTTTATTATTAGTATATTGTAAACTGCAATCGCTTTTGGGAATGTTCCAGAGGTTGCCTCATTAAAGGGGTTTTCTTCACTGTTGAAACTAATCATGGATTAAGGTTTATCAAAACTGTCTGAGAATAAAAGGTGATTTTATGGTTAAAATACAGTAGAGTGAATTTGAAGTGATCACTGTTGAGGAGAAAAGTAACTTTCCAAGTAGATACTTGAGACAGATTAGCAAGATCAGATTAGCTACCATCTGAGTTTCCAGAAGAGAATTTATAGGCTTATTTTCCACCTTTTCTCTACTTTAATAATCTCCACTTTTTCAAGTGGCTCAGGAAACTACGTCGTGTCTGGGCTTGGGCTTGTCTATGTGCATGTTATTGTTGAAAAATCGGTTGTTAAATTTTCAGTTATTTGTTTTTGGAGCCTAGGATTTCTTCCGAGAAGGCCAGCCTGGAGGAAGGAGTCTAGGGTCAGGGGTCTGCACATCCCTGGAGGCAGCACAAGTTTTTGGTCTGAGCACAGAAGCCAACAGCCCTTCTCCTGAAAGGCTGCTTTGATATGTAGCCAGAGGCATTGTTCAGACTGGGGTGAGGCCCCAACCAACCAAATACTTCCAGTGGGTTTGTGGGTTTTCTTCCGAAGATCCTCTGCCCAGAATCCAGAGGTGGCCTGGAGCAGAAGTAGGCTCTGGAGCAGGGTGAAGGCCATACATGTGTCCTCACCGGCCCTCTGGCTTCCAGGACCAGCTCCCTGTTCTAGGATGAGTTGGCAAGTTGGATGTGAAATGAGGGTCTGAGTGAGACCCGTGCCATCACTTTCACATGTCTGCTACATGTCTTTACCTGCCGTCAGGGCAATACTATTTAGAAACGTAAGGAATAGATTTCTTAGAGACCTTAGAAAATGTAGTACAAAGCAGCAATTAAAATACCCTTCAAGTCCACCTGTGTTAGCTATTCGATGTGTTTCTTTCAAATCTCCTTTTTTTAAAACATTTATTTATTTTTCAGGGAGAGAGACAGAGAGAGAGAGAGAGAAAGAGTGCATGAGAGCAGAGGGGCAGAAAGAGGGAGACAGAGGATCCATAGTGAGCTCCAGGCGGAGCACGGAACACGGAGCTCATGTGAGCACAGAGCCTGAGGCGGGGCTCGAACTTACGGACTGTGAGATCATGACCTGAGCTGAAATCAAGAATCGGCTGTTCAGCTGACTGAGCCACCCAGGCGCCCCTCAAATCTTTTCTAAATGTCTGTACCTAGGTAACTCTCCCCCTCCCACTCAACTCTCAGAAGATGCCCCTGTCACCGCACTCACAGAACACATGATGCAATTAGGCATTGATTTCTCCCACATCAACCTACATTTGTGTGCATGTCTCTTCCTCCAGTTTCAGCAGACTTAGCTCTTTTTTTCAAGGCTAAATTATTCACTGTACTCCTGATGCCACCCCTCCCCCCTTGGTGATTCCCATGTATTGCCCTGCCATTCCAACTCACCTTCATCTGGCTGTTTAGCCTCCATCGCAGCGTAGCCCTTCATTGTTGGTTAGAAATGTGGGCATCCGTCCTGATGGAGTCTCCTTCATGCTCTGCTCTGTGGTGCTTCCCATAAGCACCCTCTTCCCATCAGAGCAAATCCACAGAGAGTTGTTGACTCTATTTTCTCACCTCCCATTCACTCACGCTTTTTCCTTTTTCAGGGGCTAGTTTTATATTTTTAATTAAAAAAAATTTATTTAGAGAGAGAGTGCAAACAGAGGAGAGGAGGAGGAAGAGAGAGAGAGAGAGAGAGAGAGAGAGAGAGAGAGAGAAAATCCCAAGCAGGCTCCACACTCAGTGGGGCCTGATCCTCGATCAAGAGTCCAACGCTCAACTGACTGAGCCACCCAGGTGCCCCACTAGTTTTATATTTATTGATAGATTTATATTTTAAGAATGTTCATTTATTTATTTTGAGAGAGAGGAAGAGAGAGCGCATGTGTGCATGTACATGCACGAGAGGGGGTGGGGCAGAGAGAGAGGAGAGAGAGAACCCCAAGCAGGCTCCTCCCCGTCAGCGCAGAGTCTCATGCAGGGCTCGATCTCACAAACTGTGAAATCATCACCTGAGTGGTAATCAAGTCAGATGCTTAACTGACTGGGCCACCCAGGTGCCCCTCTATTTTTTAATTAAAGAGGTTTTAACAACACAGGGGGGGATAAATAACAACTAATTTTTCCTCTCGTTCTATTTCTCTGGTCTCCTAGTCCCACCCACCAGAGGCAGCTATATTAGGAAGATCTCATTCTTCCAGAAATATTCTGTGTGTTGGCAAGCATATATGTCCCCTCTCCCTCCACCCCCATTATCCATCTGAAGAAAGAAAATAATAGAAACATGCTAAACCCACCCTTCTGCACCTTGTTTTGTCGGGGATTCGGAACCTGGGTTTAGGTGTGTTGCCTTCTCAGCCTTCCTGCCTCCTGGGGGGACTCGGGGCTGCACACTCCCCACCTCAGGCGTCCCCGGCCCTGCCTGGCCTCCACTCCAGTCCTCTGTCCCCAGAGGTTTGGTAAATGTTTCTTCTTGGCTGTGTCCTGTGTGGCCATGTCATGGCTGTCCTTGCCCTAGGCTAGCAGCGCCCCAATGTATTTGGCAAGTGATTGGGTGGGTGTGAGCCTCCATCCAGGTACCAGGAACATTCTGAGTGGAGGCTGAACCTCTTGGAGGTCATCAGTCTGCAATAGGTCAGGATGGGCCTGTGGGAAGGGGTGTTGGTCTGGAGGCTGGTGAGAGGTCGTCGGTGGGTCACACACGCACGTGCCTCAAGTCATGGGATGGGGTGCCTGGGCCCCAAGAGATTCCGTACTCTTCCACGGAAGAGTATCCCTTGCCAAGTAATAAATAAGAACACCACGACTGGCCAAGAGGGAAACAGAGTGTGGAAGAAAGGAAATAAGTTGTCTTTAGTATCTTCAGTTGTTGTTTTCTAAGCTTTTTGAACAAAGGGCCTCTCGCGTTCATTTTGCTCTTGGCTCTGCAGACAATGTAGCTCACTTTGATTGCAACCACCATATATATTCATGGTTATCAACCCAGCTGCTTTTTCAACACAGCCAGCCAACCCTATCTGTTTCTCCATCCAGCTGTCTCCCTTTTGTTCACAACGGCTAACCACTTTCTACTCTTCCCAAAGGTATAGGCTCCTGCCTCCACTTTCCTCTTGGTAAACAGCATTATCTTTTACTTTAAAGAAAAAGGAATAGAAGTCATTAGATGAAAATTTCATGATCATAACCTGTGTTTTTCCCACCCCTTCTTTACCTCTTGTTACACGGGACAAGGGTGCTTCTTCTTAAATGCTTATCCCTCACCTGCACCCCTACCTGCCTCCCCAGAAGAGAGCCTGATTATTCCCGTCTCTCTCAAGAAATGGCGTGGAACAGTGGGAGGGCATGAGCTCTGGAGACATCGCCTGGCACTAGATCCCAGCATTGACACTTAGTACTTGTATGACCTTGGACAAACCTCTTACCTTCCTGTGCCTCGGTTTACCCAACTGGAAATTGGGATAATAATAGTACTTATTGCACTTTGTTGTTATGAGGGCTAAATAAGGTAATATTGGTAAAGTGATTACAGGAAGGGTGGCACATAACAAGTGTTATAGAAATGTTTATTTGATGAAATCAAAGAAAGAAGTCCTCTTTTTCATTCCCAAACTTTTCTCTCCCTGACTCCTTTCAGCAGACTTAGTTCTGCCCATCTTAAAAATCCCACTTTTTGACCCCCAAGTTCTTCCCAGCTGTAGCCCCGTTTCCTTCCTCCCTCCATAGCTAAATTTCCTTGGTATTATTATCTGCACACACAGCATCCGCCTCCTCACTTCCCACCTCCTCCTCAGCTCACAACAATATGCTGTCTAGCCTACTCTCCACTGAAATTGACCTTGTCGTGAAAATGCCTGCATTCATGTCGCCAAACCCAATATATACACATACACATGAATTTTCCTCTTATTTGATCTTTCTTTTGTACTTGTGATTTTTGGTCACTTTCTGAAAACCTCTTGTCCCTTGCTTTCCATGATGATGCCTTCTCATAATTCCTCCTTCTTCTGTAGAAGTTCCTTTTTAATCTCTTTTACAGGGCCCTCTTTCTCTGGCTATCACATAAGTGTAGGTTTTCCTCGAGGTGCGCTCCCACTTTCTGCCACTTGACATGTTCCTTAGATGATTCCATACACCCCTATGGCTTTGATGACCATTTATAGGTCGACGATGCTCACATATGTATTGATAGCCCAGATTCCTCTCCCAAGTCCCAGATTATTTTGTCCACATTACCGGACATATGTTCCGGAGATATCTCAAAGTCAGCATGTCTAAAATTGAACTTATTATTTCTTCTCCATCTACGCCAGCTTGCTCAACATGTAGAGTTCTGTTCAATTATTTTCTTTGCCTGCAGGATAAACTCCACTGTGTAGCGTATCCTCCACGATCAGGCTCTGGGCAGCCTCTCCAATTATTTTTTGAAATGTTTCTTCTGAGAGAGAGAACTCGAGCACGTGAGTGGGGGAGGGGCAGAGAGAGAGGGAGAGAGAGAATGCCAAGCAGGCTCTGTACTTCCGCTATAAAGGACCTGATCCACAAACTGTGAGATCACGACCTGAGCTGAAATTGAGACTTGGCTGCTTAACCAACTGAACCACCCAGGTGACCGGAAACTGGACATTTAAAGCCTTATGTAAAATTGCCAAGTTTGTTTATGTTGGCAACCAATTTTAAATGTATAAAAATATTGTTGGAACCAAACAAATTATGTTTGTAGGCGTTATACACCCCGTGGATGGCAGGTTTGTGATCTCAGTCCCTGAAGCTTAAGCTTTTGAATAACAGAGCCATAACGATTATGAGGTGTTTCTTGAACGGGAAAAGGGTGCAAGGGAAATATTAGGGTGCAAAACATCCCCACATATTAATATTTGAAAATGTTATTTTGCCACGCCTTTCCTGACAATCTTTATCCTGACCACCCAAATAGAAGTGATTAACCAGATCCTCTGGGGCGACATACTTCTCTTGGCAGAAAACTACCAGAACATCCAGCAGTATTGCTCTGTGTTTTCATCCTATTTGTTTACATATCTCTCTCACCATGTGTCTTAGTCTATTCAAGCTCCTCCAACCAAAGTACCATGGATGGGTGGCTTGTAAACAACAGAAATTTATTTCTCGTGGCTCTGGAGGCTAGCAGTTCAGTATCAAGGCACCTGCTGATTTGGTGTCGATGAAGGATTAATTTCCTGGTTCACAGATGACCATCTTCTCCCTGTGCCCTCACATGGCAAAGGGGGCAAGGGAGATCTCTGGAGACTCTTTTATAAGGGCACTAACCCCATTCACGAGGGCTCTACATGCATGACCTAATCACCTCTGAGAGGCCCTGCCTCCAAATACCATCACGTTGGGGATCAGGGTTTAACATTTGAATTTTGAGAGAGACACAAACATTTAATCTGCAACACATGCTAAATCCCTTGAGATGGGAGCTCCATTCATGGTTTTTATTTTTCTAGTGCGTAGCCCTGGATTGGCATGTAATATGTGCTCTAAGCAGGGATCCGAAGGCAGGAAAGGGAAGGACACCCCAGACAAGAGGGAAAAGCACACAGAAGGGCAGAAAGTCAGGCACACAAGTGTCGTGTGTTTTTCAGAAAAAGGCTTCAGAGCTTTAGTTTTCTAGAAATAGAAGTAATAGCAGGATGAATAGAGGGGAGGAAGATGAAGGCATACAAAGGGTTTATATGCTGTATTTGCAGCTTATACTTAATCTTTAGGTGATAGGGAAACATGAGGTTATTTTTTAGAAAAGGAATAAAGTAATTATATTTCATATTAAAATATGGATTGCAAAGTAGTGTTTGGTGGTCCTTTGCTTCTGTGGCAGCCCCAATGGTTGAATGCTGTCTTAAGTTTTGGCAATTTCCCACATTGTACACTTTACCTTTCAAAATTTCAACTCTACTCCACCTTCCTAGGCTCTCCTGAAGCTACAGTACAGCCATGTGAACTTGGTTCCACTATTCAGAGGTGATTGCGAGACGCTCGGATTTGGATCTGAGCAATAGTGAGTTGCTGGCTAAGTGTAGGGAAACCAGTCTTGTGACAGGTAAGGAAACAGACACAGCTGGCTCTTTGGAAGTAGCGATCGTAGAGTCCCTGGCTCTCGGCCTCGATCCTGCCAGGTGCCAGGTGGTGGCACTGGTGCTTTTACTAGAACAGCCCGGGTGTATGTTGGGTGTTGATCTTGGGTGCACAGCTCAGTCTGGATCTCTGGCCCTTCTGGAGATTCTGTGAGCTGCTCAGTAGATGGAGATTCGGTAACTTGGAACTAAGAACACTGATCGACGCAAGATGATACCGATCCATATATTGCCTTGGTTCCAATGAGAGCTGATGAGGGCTTGCAGCAGGGGGAAAGCTTAGAGATGGGTGCACAGCATTGATTTAAAAGATGTTAGCAACATTCTCTTGTAGATGTCATTGATTAGATCTGAAGGATCGAGTTCAGAGAATAAGGAGAACAAGTCAGAACAAACGCTGACGAGAAAAGAAAGGAAACTGAAGAGCTGAATACCGTATGGCTTCAAGTTTCCACAGAACTGTACGGGGTCATTCGCTGTGAACTGCTGGCATAGCAATGGGTTTGGGCAGTAGGGCCACCCAAAACATTGAGACAGTCACAGTGCTTAGTAGCCTGAAAGTGGGACCTGAGGAAGTAAATGACTGGCTGGTCTTGGCTTTCAGGGAGGCAAGTGAATCCAAAAGGGAGTTTGTAGACCGAAGGAATAAGGAGGAGTCCAGTCTTAGTATTCAAGCTCTTGTCTGTACCCCCAGACACTCAATAACTATTTGATAAAGGAATGAACGAATCAGATCTCATCAAGTACAGAACTTAAGATCTTGCATCTAACGCTAGACCTTTGCTTTCTCTCATTCGCACACTAACTGTAGAGCTGCAGATGGCTTGCCGTTATTACAGCTGCCGAATCGACTTATACTGGCTGCAGAATTCTATTGCCCTGGCCATAGAATATGACCTTGAAGTACCGGAAAAATCTCTGGGCTTGTTTCAGAAGACAATAACAAAAGCAGGATTAATTCAAAGGATGGATTCTATATTTCAAGGTTTCAGATAATTCCAAGGGCAGCAAGAAGTCTTTTTTAAAAATCTGAATTTAGATGGAAAAGCTCAATAGGTCCCTTATTTTCACTTACATGTTGTCATTTTATTACCGAAGTGTTACCAGCTTATTTTCTAGTTTTGATTACGTTGCTCAACATTTTGTAGTCTTTTCTCCTCTGCTTTCCACACTTCCAATTTTAATAAAGAAAGATGAAAGAAAAGAGTGCATTTTCTACTCGTTAAAATAATTTTGCCTTTGCATCAGCATGTTTCGCACTTTTTATAATTTGTGAACATGTAACTATTATAACAGAAGTGCACAGCAGCATGTCTGGAAGTCTGTCTGAGATTACAGAATCCCTCTTCACGTCTAGAAGATCCCAAAAGACCAATGAAAAGTGTTGAATGAATTGAATGAGAGCTTGTGAGGAAAGGTTAAATGGATTGGGATTATTCATCCTGTATAATAAGGGAATTTGCTAAAAATAATATTAATTTGTCTCAGACAATGTGATCTGTTGAAAAGAGAAAAGTGTAACATATTTTAAAAACTTTCCTCTCTGTGAATCTTAAAGAGACATACCTATCTTAGCTGAGTGGAGGGAAGTTCTTCTGAAGTTGTCTGATCTTAGGGTTATATCAGGGTCCAATCAGGAGAGGGAAACCACATAGGAATTTGAACTGGATAAGTGTAAAGAATTAATCATAGATGTTAATTATAACAGGGAATTGGAGTTACAAAGGATTGGCTAATAAGAAAGAGAACTTCAAAGAATACAGAAATGGCAGGTGTAAGGAGCAGCCATGACTCCTAGGGCTGAGGTTGGGTGCCCAGGGAAGAGCCTTCTCCCTGACCCCCAGGTAGATATTTAGTCCTCACTGGAGAAAGCGTGGCTGTGGTTCGGTGATTGGCAGAAAACTCACTGTGGTGTTCCTCTAGTAGAAGTTGCTGGAAACACACCCTCTGGGTCTTGCTAGAAATCTATTCTCTATGATACCAGGGAAATTTTTTGATAGAGAAGTACATGATTGTAGGCACTTGGCTACAGAACCTTCTGCAGAAAGAGGGCCAAGGGGAGCTGCTCGCTGCTGGGTACTCAGGAGCCAGCCACAGGAAAAGCTGTGAGTTCTGTATGAGTTTTCTCTGAAGATGCTGCAGGCACCACAGGACTTGGGTGTGGGAGAAGTCACCTGGAGCCTTCTGAGAAAGCGCATCTAAACTGGGAAAGAAAACCCCTTTTTCCTGTAATTGCCCCCAGTGCCATCTACTGGCAAAGCCTACATGCCACTTGGCAGAGAAAAACTACTTAAAGGATCTGTATCAATTTTTGCTAAGCAGGCAATGCAGGGTGATTTTGCAAATAAGGCAGGTAATACATTGATAGCTGGTACAGGGATATTTTTGAGACAGTGACAAGTAAGCAAGGGAAGAATCCTGGCTTTGGTTCTAGCTGTGTGACCTCTCAGGATGCAGTGAGAAGGCTGGATTATATCACAGAGACCCCATCTAATTCCTAACAGTCTGTCTCTGTTCAGCCAGTTATTCTCTATTAGGCTTACATTGCTTTTGAAATAGCTTCTTAGCTCATTTGACTAGATATTCTTTTTGTTTAGTTTTGAGGTGTGTTGAAAAGGTCTGTTTATCATTGGTATAGTTGCTGATCTGAGAAAAAAACACTTCTTATGGTAGGTTAACTTATATTTTTTTTATGATTAAACCACTTCTGAATCTTTTCTTGGGATTTATTGTGTAATAAAAGAAGTTTTGTTCTTTGCTACGTCTAGGTAGATTTTTGGTTATCTGGAGAGACCATTCCAATCTCTGGAACTTGGGTGCTTACATTTAAAAATATTGTTTACATAGTAAGACACAGCTGGGGAATAAAACACATCTTTCTCCCCAAAATTATTTGTGCCAAAAGTCATTTCCATTATATTTATACATGAAAAAGTAATAGGCCTGGCCAAGTCATTCAATAAGTCTTGTAAATACTTTTTGGTGTAAGTCCCAGAAATTGAGAATAAAGATGATTGAGGAAAGAATCCTATTGCAAGACAGATGGTTTTCAATTCTCTGTTTCCGGCAGAATTGAAGGAGAGCCTCAGTGGCTTTTTGGTTGACGGATCATTAAAAAAAAAAGGACTTCAAATGATATGTCACTTCATGATATTTTTGGAGAATAACTTAGGAGTTTAAAGAATTCAGTTACATTGCTATGACAAAATTCCTTCCATTTCCACTTACTTATTCATATGGACAAAGTTGCTTAGCACTTGCATATTTGAAAATGAAAAATAGAAATATAATTTTTGTCAAATGTATCTCATCCTACTGGCGAGTGATATTGATCCACAAACACATGGGCTAATTGACAAAGTACAACAGCCACATGCATCTGGCTAGATGTTTGGCTAATGAGAAGTGACCGTGGTAGACGGTATTCTTAAAATGAGCCCCTAAGATTCCTGACCCCTGGTTAGTTAATCAGGCACTAACCTAGGTACTCTCTGAAGGGACTTTGAGGAATTAAATTTACTAATCATAGACCTTAAAGTAAAAAAGATTCTCCTGGATTAGCCGGTGGACCCAATATAATCACATGAACCCTTAAAAGCAGAAGAGGAAGGTAGTATCAGAGAGATGTGGCAGAGGAGGAAGCAGAAGAGATGTGGGGAGAGAGAAGGATGTATTACACAGTTGCTATTTCTGAGACAGGTAGCTACCTGCCAGGACCAGAGAGAAGCCGCTAGAAGCTAGGGGTGGTTTTTAGCTGACAGCCAGAAAGGACGTAAGACCTCAACTCTACAGCTGGATAGACCTGAACTCTGCCAACACTCTGAATGAGCCTGGAAATGGATTCTCCCCGAGAGCTTCCAGAAGGGAATTGCTGATTCCTTAATTTCTACCCTGTGAGATTTTGAGCAGTGGGACCAACGGAGCCACACAATACCCGAAGTTTTGACCCACAGAGCAGTGAGATAGCTAACGTGTTGTTTTAAGCTGGTAAAGTTGTAGTAAGTTGTTATGGTGGCAATGGGAAATGGATAGAAGCTTGTTGTGCTTAATAATATTTCAATTGACATATTCAATGCATTTTATGTTTTGATTAATTATAATCAATAATATTTGGTTTTATTCTGTAAGAAAAATATCTTTAACACTTAGAACTATATAGTCACAGAAAATAATTAAGTTTAATTTCAGTTGACATACTTCTTTCACTATTCTTATGATAGAAGAATAAAAATATCATTAAGGGTAAACTATATTACGTTAGGATAAAATTCCATAAAGGCTGTGGAATGGAAATAAGCATATAAGGAGAAAACAATAGAAAATTTTCACTGTTAAAGACAAGCTTTCTCATGTATATTTTAGAAGTGGATGAGTATCAAAATCATATAGTTCCATTGGATATATTTTAAAAAATGATCCTATAGCTTTATTTAAAACAATCATTATTTACACTATGCTGGAAATAATATTTTGCACTCTTTAAATGATGATGAAAAATTTTTGATAATAACTTAAAAATAAGCAAGAGTCTGGGCACCTGGGTGGCTCAGTCGGTCGAGCGTCTGACTTTGGCTCAGGTCATGATCTCACCGTTACTGAGTTTGAGCCTCACCTTGGGCTCTGTGCTGACAGCTCAGAGCCTGGAGCCTGTTTCAGATTCTGTGTCTCCCTCTCTGTCTCTGCCCCTCCCCAACTCGTGCTCTGTCTCTCTCAAAGATAAATAGACATTAAAAATATTAAAAAGAAATAAGCAAGCGAGCACGTAGCTTTTCAAAATTTGTCAAGGAAGTTTCCCTGGTGGTGTAGTGGTTAGGATACTGCACTCTCAAAATTCCTCCAAGGAGCAGGCAAACAAGAAACTCTGAAGCCCGTTGGCATGTAGGGCTCCATTTTCTCAGTTTACACACAGCATTCCCTTCCAATTGGGGCAAATTTGGGAAAGCAGTTGAAGCTTAGTTTGCCCATTAAAGACCAATTGGACCTCTATCGAGGACTCACATCGTATGTTTAACTTCTGTGAATCCGACTGTACTCACCCAGCAAATTAAAAAATGGAGAAATAGAGGAGAAAAATATCAACCTGAATGGACTGCACATTCTGCCTGCTTTTGGCTCAACGTGGGTACGCCCTGAGTGGGAGTGAGCTCGCGCCTTGTGTCCTGGTATCTCTCATGCTGTGAGTACTTCTCGACGCTGAATTTGATTCTAGTGTTAAAACATACACACTGTTCTCACATCATGTCCCTAAACACAAGCCACCTTGCTCGTCTGGTGCTCAAATGAAGAAACAGCACCTATTTGAGAACGTAGCACCCATATGGGATACTGGGGGCCAGGCACTGTGCCCAGGGACCAGGGCACAGTAGTCCTGCTCTGGAAAAGCACAGAGTCAGGTTATTTTGGTACGAATGCAACAACAAGTATGTTGGTCCAAGTTTTGGAGTGTTGTCCTATAGTATTTAGCTGGCTAAGGCTTCCCTCGACGGGCTTTGCATTCCTTGATAAAATTCTTCCTTTTCTGCTCACCTCGGAAACCCGGTTCTCCTTCTATCGTATCTCTGTTAACGGCTGGTCCATCTGCTTGGTCATCCATGCTAGCCACACAGGATCCTAGCCTTCTCTCCCTTTAATCTCCCTCAAGGCACAGTCAAATCCTATCAAGTCCGCTCCCCCCAATTTTATATTGTGTCCCTTCTCTCGATTTGTAAGCCCAGCTACAATTCAGGTGTTTACCATGCATATGCATTGTGCCTGGCCTTTGTAATCGTCTCCTCTAAGGCAACCCTTGGAACTCAATGCTCCAGGATAATATTTTTAAAGGTAAATCTGCCTATGTCTCTTCCACTTAAAAAAATTTTTTTTCAGGGTAATTCCAGCCTTTGCTACCTCCTCTCTTTCAGCCGTGTTACTCAAACAAGCCTCCTGTTCTGTGCCATCACAGGCCATATCTTCTGTAAAAATGACCCCTTGCTTGCCTTTTTCTTGTCGATCTGGGCAACTCACCTTACCTTTAAGAATCAGTGCATACACTGACGAGATGCCAACACTACCCCCCCATTAGCACGTTATGGTCATGCGCTAGGCACTTCCCACGTACAGACCTTAAACTACACAACAACCAATGAGGTAGTTATTATTACTTCTCTTTTCCAGATTAGGTAGCTAAACTCAGAGATAGTAAATAACCTGGAATCAAATGGGCCATCAGTTTGCTTCACAGTCCTGCTCCACATTTGTGATGGGGGTGGGGGTGGGGAAAGGGGGCAGCTACTCAACCTCTCCACAATACCTCTTCTGTAAAATGAGGATATTAGTGCCTACCAGCACTTGTGAAAACTGGCAAAAATATTGAAATGAAACTGCTGCGTCCTTAATCAATGGCCCCTTCCTCCAAACTGGCCATGAAGGCAGATCTTCAGACTGAGGAAAAGTGCCTCGATTCTGTCACCCCAACTTTTGCCTCCAGGAACCCTCACCTTGGAAGCCCATTGCAGGCCTCCAGCAGGGGGTGCCACTCTCTTGGTTTTCACTAAGGCTCAAGCATCAGTGAGTTTTCCTTTACCACCCCACAATGCAGTTACTCTAAGGCTGGAAATCTTCCCTAAAAGCTGGGAACAATGAAAAGAAAGCACACACGAAGAGGAGCACAAAACTAGACAATTTGGGCTGGGAAATCCAGATTGCCTGGAGTTACACAGACACGTTCCGGGACCACCTACTAGTGTGTGATCGAGGCTGGCTTCTGAGGTTTGAGCTACTCTACTCATCTGTAGGCTTAGAAACTACGCAGAGCTATTGTGAGAGTTGAATTTATCCCTTAAGCCTGAATTTATTGAACCCCAAGCTGGGCGTTCGTTGACGACTAATATTTAAACAGTTTTTGCTGTTTGCGTGCAGGCTTCAGAGTGCTCATGTACATTAGCTCGCTTGATCCTCACAGCAAAGGGTGGAGAGTTCTACTTGTATCCCCATCTTACTGATGGGAAGAGTAAGGCCCAGAGAGGTTTAGAAACGTGCCCGGTCACACAGCTGGCGACCAACATATCTAGGATGGAACCCAAGCTACCTGGGTCCAGGAGCTGGCGCTTAGCTCCTATGCCGCATGCCTCACGGTGTGAGAGGAGATTCCATCAGTAAGGAGCTTGCAATTTGGTGGAGTCCACATCCAAAGAAACAAAGAGATTCGCAATTAAAATTCACCTAAGTGCTATGAAGGAAATGAATAGAGTCTGGCAGAGAACAATGGGGAAGGGGCTCTGGAGATCCTTCAGAGAGGGTGATCAGAGGAGTTTTCTTTGAGAAAGTGACATTTAAGCTTGGATTAAATGAGATAATGTGTTTGGTAAAAGGAATCTGGGCATCTTGCCAGTATATGTCCCCCTTCCCTTTCTTTTACATATTAAAATAAAATTTAAAAAATTTTTATTGACCCTGCATGACCTCTTGGCCACCCCAAGGGGTAGACTTTCAGGGAGAGTGTACAGATCTCGTTAGGCAGGTGACTTCGTCTTTCTTGTTCAGGTGAAAGCTATAGAAAGTAACAGGAACTCTAACACTTGAACAATTGGCATATAGATGCTTAAACATTGCTTTGTTTGCACAGGAGCTCTTTTATTAGATAATTGAGAAAACCTAGCTATTTACAGCTGTTGTCACTTTCGTGCCTTTAACAATTTGTTCGATTTCAAAAGCACCAACTTTGTTCTGTTGTTCACAGTGGCTTTGAAAAGGTTTGAGGCTTCTGAAAATTCATGGAGGGTTAGCAGCATCTCTGCCTATGCTTTTTATTTCGAAATAATAGCTGATTTCTTTGGCAAACCCATCATTTCTAATTTAACGGGTAGTACTTCAGTAATTGAACTAGCTTTTTGAAAGCTACAATGGCAGCTAAGGAAATCATAATAGAGTACTAAAAGAAGATAAGTGGGGGAAAAGGACACATTGCCTCTTTTTGCTCATCGGGTTGTTATTATTGTTAATAATAATACTAATACAATTCAAAAAATTGATATAACTATCTTTTTTTTATCATCATTGAAAATATCCTTGGGACTGTCCTGTAAAATAGCGGTTGCAGCAGGGCAATGTAAATTACAGTACAGTAAAAAAAAAAAAGAAAAGAAAAAAATTGGCAGTGGTGGGTTCTGCCTGACAATTGCTGCCTGATATTTTGAAAGCAAAATAGTCACTTAAATATTTTTAGGGGATTTCGTGAAACAAACAAACAAACAAACAAACAACAACAACAAGAGAAAATCATGCTTTTAGGTGAGCTTTACTCCTTGTCCTTTTCTGACAGTGGTTCATTTGTAGGTGGGGAATGATGGTCATAGGGCGGTGGACAGACTCTAACACAGCCCCAGTGATCTCTGCCCGCTGGTGTTCATGCCTTGTGTCAGCTTCTCTGAAGTGCAGGCTACATTTAGTGACTCACTTCTAACAAATAGGATATGGCAGACATAACAGGATGCCACTTCTGTGATTAGGTTGTAAAAGCTTGTGATTTTCATCTTGGGTGCTTTCTCTTGCTCCCTTTTAGATCTCTCACAGGGGGCAAATCAGCTGCCATGTTGTGAACAGTTGTGTGGAGAACCCCAACGGGAGGAGGGACTGAGGCTTTCTAATGACCACATGAATGAACCAGAAGCAGATCGCCTGTGGACAGAGGCCAGACCCTAGGGATAGCAAAGAAAAAACAAACAAAACAAAACTGGAAAGAGCCCGTGTGCTCGTCACTATTGAACTGCCACTCAGGCCTGGGCCACCATTTTGAATGTATAAGTGAGAAATAACTTATATGTTATAGATGTTATGCAAGAAGTAACTTCTATGTTGTATAACTTCTGTTGTATAAGATGTAACCAAAGTGATATAAAGGAGAAACAAACTTCTATCTCATTTAAACAAATTCTCACTGTAGCAGCTTAGTCTGTGTTCTGAGGCTACAGCCTTTTGGAGGAAAGATGAAGCCCTAAAAAGTAAGCCACCAGGATGGAGAAACACAAGCTGGGTGTCCAAAATGGCCAATTCCCCCTACATCTAAGGCCACTGCATAGCTTATCAGGTATATACTATTTTGTGAATTAAAGGTTTAATTTTTGATGATGGCACTAATATATTGGCAAATTCCTACTTTGGACCTTTACCCTGGCAACAAGCTTCTATCTATGGACAGCTTTTTATGCAAAAGAACTCTGGCTCATGGGATGTTTGAGCTGTTAGGGACTTTAGTGAGTAAACAGCTAGTCCAGGCGATCGATCCCAAACCAGTCTGTCTTACACAACCTCCAAGGAAGTTCCTTGAAAATATCAACTTCTGCCCTACCCCACCCATCACACCGGCTCTACTCACTCAGGGTAGTGGGAATTTCAGTATCAGTTGCTCTTTGTGGACACTTTCCAGCTCCTGGGAAGGTAAACAAGTGCTAGCTGCTCATACGTGCTTTGTAAAGGAGTCCTTTAGAGAAGAATGTGCCATTTTCCCTCAGAGTCAATGCTGCTGCTGCTCTCGGGTATTGACTATTTGCTATGTCTTCATATGGATCGTAAGAGCTTGTCATCCTATTTGCTCAGGCCAGTCTGATTCCTTTAGCAGCAAGGAACTCCTGGGGATGAGACCACCCTGAGACTTTGTCTAGGCTGGTAAGGCCCTGAGGCTTCTTTGCAGGCTCCACGCCCAGCTGGGGGCTCCACAGAGGGCTCCATCTCACAACCTTGAGATCCTGACCAGATCCGAAATCTGGAGTTGGACGCTTAACCAACTGAGCCACCCAAGTGCACTGGCCCTGAGGCTTATTCTCCCTGATCCCCTAAGGAGGTTTGGGCATTTCGATAGGCTCCCCCAGAGCTGTCTGGATCTCGTAGCCCCATGGAAGCTGTTATCTCCCATTCTCCAGTGTTCTACATCTAACGATTGCCAGGGTGGGTTCCCATGCTTTGGTGTTTCCATACCCTCCCCATCCGAGGAGCTCCTTGTTGATTCCCTTTAAAGCCTAAACCACAAAAGCTGGTAGGTAAGGAGATCAGAAAGTACAAATTAGGGGCAACTGGGTGGCTCAGTTAAGCACCAGACTCTTGATTTCAACTCAGGTCGTGATCTCAGGGTTCATGAGTTCGAGCCCCGAGTTGCACTCTGCACTGACCGTGCAGAGCCTGCTTAGGATTCTCTCTCCCTCTCTCCTCCCCTGCTGTGCCTGCGCGTATGCTCTCTCTCTCTCAATATAAATAAATAAACTTAAAAAAAAGTGTTAATAAAAAAAGAAACTACAAATTAAAATGACCTCAGGGCCCTGTTAGGTGGTAGCATAGAGGTGGACCAAGACAGGGAGTGGCCTGGAAAGCACACTCAGCCTAAAGGGGCAGTTGCTACAGATGTGTTGTTAATCTTGTTTGGACAAAAATGCCCACTTTTGCCCAAGAGAAGCCGAAAAGTCAGATTTTTTTCAAATGTGAGATATCCCTATTTTAAAATATTGGCAACTAACTGTTATTTTTTATTGTTTCTTTTAAAAAATTTTTTATTTATTTTTGAGGGGGGGAGGGGCAGGGAGAGAGAGAGAGAGAGAGAGAGAGAGAGAGAGAGAGAGACAGAATCCGAAGCAGACTCCAGGCTCTGAGCTGTCAGCCCAGAGCCCGATGTGGGACTTGAACTCACAAATGTGAGATCATGCCCTGAGCCGAAGTCAGACGCTTAACCGACTGAGCCACCCAGGCGCCCCTAACTTTTATTTTTAAAGAGCACAAAATGGGTTTTACATTTGAAAGCCAGATTTGCCCCGTGGGTCACTGGTTTATAACTTCTGGCTAGAATTTAGCAATACAGGTCCTGCTAATTCTCCTGGTGGAGAAAAGGGAAAACATTCTTTTGAATTTGTTCCAAAGAGTCTAAAGCAAGTAGAGAAAACAAGTAGCAAGACACCCATCAGTTTCTCGAGAAATCATCCTCTTCCACCAATTATCATGTTGCAGGGATTAAGTGATAAACTGAATAATGATGATCCACACAACACAGTGCCTGGCACATGTTAAGCGACTAAACGATATTTAGCTTTTAGCTTATGTTCTTCAGTTTACTTCTGTGCCTTCTGTTCTATTTTGTTTGCCCGTTTTTAGTGACACTCACACCAAACTCTTTACTACCGTGGCTTTATAAGATATTTGACAGGAAAAATCTTAAAAATGGCCCAGGATATTATGGCAGTAAATTACTTTATTCTAAATAGCATATTTTTTTTTAGTCCATTGTCACTGGGTACTTTTGGGGGAATATATTATGTATATGTATATGTATATGTATGTGTATGTGTATATGTATAATATATTCCCCCCAAAGTATATATACACACATTTGTATATCACAATAATTGTATCATCACTATCATAAAATAATAGTTTACAAACTTAGGTGAGGAATAAGTATAAACTCATTTTCCTATAACTAAAACTAAATTTTAATGTTTTGTGCTAATCTTTTGGAGTTTGTTAAAACCTAGTTTCTGCCTATTTAAACTTCCCCTTTTCTCTCTGGTTCCATCATATTTCTCGGAAAGTTCAGTGATGCCAAGGAATGGGAAGGAGGAGAGACATCTGGTCCTCAGCCGTCATCTGTCCACATTTGTATCCACTGAGGCATCTGTTAAACTACCTGGTCCTGGCGGGTGGTTCATGAAGGTCACTGCTGAGTCATCTTTTGTTCTTGCCATATGGGCCTCTTCAAGGCCAGACTCTAGTCGTCACTGTTCCTTCAGCATCACTTTTGAGGGCACACAATCATCAACTGCCAAGCCATTCAAGAGCTCAGGCAATCATAGTGAGACTAGTCCACCGAGACCCCCACCAAATCATATGGGGTTCAAACACTTCCTTGCACACACATAGGAAAAGAGGGTTGCAGTCAGGGGTATGATGTTAACTTCTCTCTGCCTTCTTTGACTCCGGTAAGTCCTTCATCTCTATCATGAGAGACCCTCCTGCAGGAACTGGGAAGTGACACTTGTGAGAGGCCAATACAGAGACTGAGGCCTATCAAGTCAACTTTAGACACTCAAGGGCACATGGTACCTGTGTGCTGGATTAGAGTAACTTTCATTTGTTGGGATATGAAGGGATAAATGTGATAAACTTATATTTTTGAAATATTACTTAATGTCCCCACTTCTTCAATTATTCAGCAGACTACTTCAAAGGGAAATTGGAAAAAGTCAGAAGGAAAAATAGAAAGAAATCAGGTCTTAGTTTCCGAGTGGCCAGAGCTAGACTTGTCCTGTCCAATATGGTAGCCCCTACCTAGCCCATGGCAATGTACTGTTTAAATTTAAGTTAATTAAAATTAAATTAAATGAAAAAGCCTGTTTTTCATTTGCACACTTCAAGTGCTCAATAGTCAGATGTGGCTATGAAGGTTATTATATATCCAGTTCAGAATTACAGATCATTTCTACCCTGGCTGAAACTGAATACATCTGGGCTAGCATGATGAGTAAAAGTGAAGCTTTAAGCCTCTGGGACTTGAAAGGTTTCCCTGGATGGAAAAATGGAAAAGGCTGGAGAAGACTTTAGAAAGGAGAGACAATGGTGGGTCATCTGATAGAGGTGGAGTTCACATCTTGAGATACTCAGTATCCATTGGAGAATGCTGTCTACTGCTGGCATCTTGGAGCTGTGGAGGGGGCTGAGTCAGTGTTCAAAAACCATCTGGTCTCTGTTTAAGATTTCACCATACATAGCCTGCCTTGAGGGGTTGTGCCAGGTGTTTTTCCCTGTGGTATGAGTCATAGGAGAATTGTTGGTCCATGTCTGGCTTTAAGGCACTGACAAGATTTGAAGTGTGACGCTGTGGGTCACAGATGATACAGAGGATAAGAGTGTAAATTAAGAGGATGGTAACACAATGCTTAAGGCTTTTCTTTTACTTTTTTAAAGAGCTGAACAAAACCATGCTCAACTCTAGAAGATTCAGCAATATCACCATTGGAGATTCTTCTTCAGCTCTTCCTGGAGAGCCTCATTTTAGTTGATTAACCATTATTGTTTGTGAGGGTTGTGGGAATAGAAAGTAAAGATGCCAAGCAGTAGACGGATGTAATGCTGTGAGGGTATTGTTCTGAAGCTCTGCCCCAGTCAATTTTCCTGAGTTGGAAAGCTCCTGGGTTTCAATATGGGGATTAAAATTTATCTCAGGTTATCCCTGGAAGACTTCTACTCTCCCTAATTCACATTTATCTGTCTCCCTCTTCCTGTGTTCTAATAGGCTTTAAGATAATCCTCCCATTAAAATATATCTTCACACTCCCTCACGACCTAGATTTAATAAATGTTAGATTATAATCTCCATGAAGCCAGGGCCTGCTTTTTTCCCAGTTGTCCCACTTCCATTTAGTTCACAGTATAAAAACATATAAGCCTAACAATTTTAGGTTTAGCAATAACCTAAAATCTGAGGAGGAAGAGAAGTAAAATTGTAAACTTTATAAATTCTGTTGAAGCTAAGTTGTCAGTTTAAATAGGGTATTATAAGTTTAAGATATTTTATATCAGGCTCATGGTTAATACAAGGGAAAATACCGTAGTAATTACACAAAAGGACATGTTAAAGAAGTCAAAGCATACTGATACCAAAAGATATCAAAACACAAAAGAGGCAACAGGATAAGAAACAAAGAACAACAGATCTACCAAACAACAAGAAAGCAATTAGAAAATGGCAATAGTAAGTCCTTACCTATTAATAATTACTTTAAATGTAAATGGATTAAATTCTCTATTTAAAAGACAAAGAATGGCTGAATAGATGAAAAAAATCATGAGATCCAATGATATGCTGCCCACAAGATACTGACTTTAGCTTTACAGACACACATAGACTACGAGGGAAGGGATAAAAAAAAGACATGTAAAACAAATGATAACCAAAACAAAAAGCAGGGGTAGCGATATCTACATCAGACAAAATAGACATTAAACTAAAAATGGTAAAAAGAGATGAAAGAAGTTATTACATAATGATAAACAGGTCAATACAGTAAGAAGATATAATGATTGTAAATATTCATGCACCCAACATTGAAGCAACTAAATATATAATGCAAAAACAAACAGAGCTAAAAGGAGAAATAAACACTAATACAGTAACAGCTGGGGACGTTAATAACTCCTCCCAACTATGGATAGATAATCCAAACAGAGAATTAATAAGGAAACAGCAGATTTGAACAACACTGCAGACCAAATGGACCTAACAGACATATATAGAATATTCTATCCAACAATAGCAGAAAACATATTCTTCTCAAGTGCATATGGAATATTTTCTAGGATAGACCATATGTTAGACTATGAAACAAGTCTAACAAATTCAAGGAGATTGAAATCATACCAAGTATCTTTTCTGAGCACAAGGACATGAAACTAAAAATCAATAACAAGAGGGAAACTAGAAAATTTACAAACATGTGGCAATTAAACACTCTTATGAACAAGCAGTCGATCAAAGGAGAATTAAAACAAAAACAGAGTTTGTTGAGAGTAACAGAAATAGAAACACAAATATCAGAACTTATGGGGTGCAACAAAAACAGTGCTAAGAGGGAGGGAAGTTCATAGCAATAAGCACCTATATTAAGAAGCAAGAAAGATCTCTAAAGAAACTACGTAACTCTATTCAATAAGGAACTAGAAGAAGAACAATATGAGCCCAAAATTAGCAGAAGAAAGAAAAGAAAATAGTAAAGATTAGGGCAGAAATAAATGAAATAGAGAAAGGAGAAACAATAGACAAGATAAATTAAACTAAGAGTTGATTCTTTAAAGAGACACACAAATGAAAAACCCTTAGACTAACCAAAGAAAGTTATAATCATCAAAACAGTATGGCATTGACATAAAAATAGACAAATAGACCAGTGGAACAGAATTGGGAGTCCAGAAATAAATTGAAGTATGTATGGTCACCTATTATTTGACAAGGGAGTCACAAATACTCACTGAAGAAAATATAATCTTTTCAATAAATGGTGCTTAGATACTTGGATTTCACATGTAAAAGAATGAAACTAGATCCATATGTTATACTACCTACAAAAATGAACTCAAAATGGAAATCATGAAAATCCTAGAAAAAAAATATAGGAATGAAAAGCCTTGACATGGGTTTTGGTAATGATACTTTGAATACTTTTGGACACTTCAAGAACAAGCAACACAATAAAAAATAAGCAAGTGGGACTACACCAAACCAAAAAGCTTCTGCATGGCAAAAGAATAAAGTAAAAAGACAATCTATGGAATAGGAAAAAATATTTGCAAACCATATATCTGATAAGGGATTAATAACCAAGGTATATAAAGAACTCATACAACTCAATAACAAAAAAATCCCAAATTAGCCAATTAAAAAATGGGCAAAGGACCTGAATAGATATTTCTCCAAAGAAAATATATGAAAGGCCAACTGATATATGAGGAGAGGCTAAACATCACTAGTCATTAGAGAAATACAAATTAAAACCACAAAGAGATATCACCTCACACCTGGGAGAATGGCCATCACCAAGAAGAGAAGAAATAGGGATGCCTGGGTGGCTCAGTCACTTAAGTGTCTGACTCTTGATTTCTACTCAGATTATGATTGGGATTCTCTCTCTGCCCTTACCCCCCATCCCCCTCTCTCAAAAATAAATAAATACACGTTAAAAAAAAAAAAGGAAGAGGTAACAAATGCTGGCATGGATGCAGAGAAAAGGGAAGGAATCCTTGTGCACTGTTGGTGGGACTGACATATAGAAAGACTCTTCACAACCTTATTTGAGTACCTGAATCTGGAAATGCCTCATTAACCCCTTGGATTTGTAGTTGTACTGGTCAGTAAATCCTTTTTCCTGCTTCAGCCAGTTTGAGTTGGGCTTTCTATCATTTGCAGTGGAGAGAATTCTGACCAATATAAAAGGCTAGTAATGGTTACCTCCTTTGTTGAGAGTCTTCAGGGGAAACTTTTGGGGGTCTCAGACCTAGGAATGACTTTCCCCTTCTGAATAAACATTTTGTTTTATGAACACTTTGTCACATAAGTATTTCTGCTTTGGGCAAAACTTCAGAACCATATTTCGGGTTCACTTCCGGCCAGTGGATAGAGTTTTATCGCAATTTTTAATCTTTTTTTAATGTCCCAACACTACTCATGGCTCTGTCATATTTTTTCTACTTTTATTATTCCATTGCCCTGATTCTATCACCCATTTTTATGTTATTTTATCTTGTTTTATTTTATCTCTGTAAGCCTGTCTAATTTATTTTTTTGGCAAAGGCAGTATATAAATAAATAAATAGGCCAAATGAGGAGACAATTCTTTAAGTTTTTGTTTACATTTCTATTGTCAACTAAGGACATCTGCTTTTTTTGAGAAGATACATCCTTAGAATATACCAAACATCACTGCCTGCCTATAAGAGATAAATGTGCACAATCTTGCATTTCTTAGTAGGCCATAGCCTTACTTACTCTTTTTTCCAGAAAAAAAAAATATTGTTTTGAGGGGAGAGAGAGCACAGGGTCTTATTTAGATGGCTATATAATTTCTCCTCACAACAAAAATGTAAATACCCATGGATGCACAGATTTGTTAGAAGTGGGCCACCCTAGAGGGGATGTCAGCCTATGTTACTGGTTTGGGAATTCTTTTCTGTCACATCATAAAGTCTTTTTTGTTTTTTGTACATGTTTATTTATTTTTGAAAGAGAGAGAGAGAGCGCATGAACAGGGGAGGGGCAGAGAGAGAGAGAGAGAGACACAGAATCCAAAGCAGGCTCCAGGCTCTGAGCTGTTAGCACAAAGCCCCACGCGGGGCTCAAACTCACAAACCGTGATATCGTGACCTGAGCCGAAATTGGGCGCTTAATCAGCTGAGCTACGCAGGCACCCCTTAAAGTCTTTTTCATATGTTGTTTCATAAACGCGAGATTCTGTGGTCAAGGCATGTTTTCTCCATACTTCATAAGGTTTCTGTAATGCTAGTCCAGTCCAGTCTCTCACTGTCCTGTTCCTTGGTTTCTGTAAAGGTCCACTGAGTTTGCTGCTGTCACTCACTGCACCTTCTGCTCTACGCATTGTCACCAGAACAATATTCTTTAAGAACTTGGACAAGCATGCTGTGTCCGTGTCAGGTCCCCACTGTAGTTGTCTGGGGATGGTTTCAGAATCATCCTGGATGATACCAGATCTCCATCTCAGTCACACCTGTCTCCTTGCTCTATTCAGAACAGAATTTTGCTCATGCTTTTCACCTCGAATGTCATCTCTAAAAACCCTCCTCTCTTTCCCTTTTTAATTTTTTTAATGTTTATTTATTTTTGAGACAGAAGCAGAGCATGAGTGGGGGAGGGGCAGAGATAGAGGGAGACACAGAATCCGAAGCAGGCTACAGCTGTCAGCACAGAGCACGATGCAGGGCCCGAACTCACAAACGTGAGATCATGACCTGAGCCGAGGTCAGACGCTCAACCGACTGAGCCACCCAGGCGCCCTCCTCCTCTCTTTGTCTAGTCATCAACATCTTACAGTTTTCTTTCTTTCTTTTTTTTTTGTTTTTTATTTAATGTTTTAATGTTTTTTTTCTTTTTTTAAAATGTTTATTTATTCTTGAGACAGAGACAGAGCGTGAGTGGGGAGGGACAGAGAGAGAGGGAGACACAGAATCCAAAACAGGCTCCAGGCTCCGAGCCGTCAGCACAGAGCCCAACAAGAGCTTCACCCACCAACTGCGAGATCATGACCTGAGCCGAAGTTGGACGCCCAACCGACTGAGCCACCCAGGCGCCCCTATCTTACAGTTTTCAAGCTAAAATTCAGTGCAATTCGTCTGAGGTGGTACACTTTGTTTAATTCTTTCTTGCCTACAAATTTTCCTGGAGTGTGGGTTCTGACCCTAGCATCACATTATGTGCAATTGCATACTTATTTCCCTAAATAACAATTACATCTATGTTTTTCTTTTGTGCATACAGTTTGTTTCTTAAGAATAAGTAAAAGCTTATTGAAGGGAAGTATTAGGACTTTAGTTTTTATTCCCCCGATATTTAACATAGTGCTACATTCACAGTACATGTCTAGACTATGAATTAGGAAACCTGAAATTCACTTACAAGTTTGTTCTTGGTTAGCAAACTCATCTCGCGCTAGTCAAGATTTTTCCTTTTGTGTCTTCTGATTTAAAATAGGGGAGGGGCTCCTGGGTGGCTCCAAGAGTAGAGAGGAGTGTGGAGCCACAACATGGAAGTAGCCTAGATCCCAAGGAACATTATGAAACAGAGTACCCTCACCCCTCCCGCTGTGAGTAAACCAGGAACTGAGATTTCAGGTGTCATTTATTTATTATAACAGCTACCGTTATTTACCCTAAGTAATACATGGTTTATGGGCTAACTGGTAGGATAAGTACCTTGGATAAGTTTCAGCCCCAGCTAGCAGAGACAGGTTTTTCCATCTACATGGTTACTTCCTTGAATTTTTGTTCAGTAATCAGCAGGTTTGGGTCACTCAAAATATGGAATACCACTAGCTGGAACCTTGCTGAATATATGGATGATACCTGTCTCCCTCCCTCCCGCTATATCCTTTGTACTCAGCAAAGTGCATGGCACACAGTAGGTGCTCAGTAAATACTTTTAGAATAAAGCAGTCACCTCAAGTGACTGTGAATTAGGTGTGAATTTTCCTGCTCCACTTTGCCTCTGATCAAATATACTTAGGGACTAAAAATTGACTTAAACACTTCGTTGTGACAAACTGGGAACTCTGTTGACTTCAAGTGAGAAATATTAATGTAAATGGAAAGTTATTTTTTAAATGTCAAATAATTTTGCAAATAATAGCACTCACAACTGCAGTAAGGATTTGTACTATTGCTTGGTTTCCTTGCAATAACCTAGCATGCAAAGGCAAAATACGGTCACACAGAAAGCTACAGCCATTACTTGTTTAGCTGTTGTAAATCCCTTGCTTTGGGGTGGATAGTAACAAACGCATAGGCAGTCATTCCTCAGTAGGGCAAGGGAGGCTGAATTTTATAAAATTCACACTAACTGAATTTTATAAAATCTTTACCTACACCTTGGCCACTATATTGGTGATGGGTTTTTAAGTAGCCCTACGACCCTTATTTTGACCATCCAAGATTGAACTTGCAGCGCATTTTTGCTGAGAAGCTTTATAACTGGTTCTTGTTTTACTACGTTATATTACTGGTGGTTTCCATGGAAATGACAGTACAAATGGCTCTATGTGTCTGAGTTAGAGCTGCCAGCTGAGCTCTGAGATACCCTTGAAATTTCCCTCGATACCCAGAGCCAGTCATCAGCATGGAAAGCGTTGCAGGTTGCCACGAATTCTGACCAGGTCCCCCAAAGCTACAGTGACTCAGATGATCGAGGAAATCTGATATTTTGGCTAACAGCTTTGGTAATTCATTGAAAAAAACTTTTACAGAAACTAAATTACTTCGATTGGATATCTTCTTTGGTCTCCAGTCAACTGGATCAAATATTAACACTTCAATTTAATTTAGATTCATGTATCTTTTGTGGTAGTTGATGCGTGACTTTTACAAATATGAATTTGCCCAGATTATTAAAAATTTCGCAATCTTTTATTTAGGGAAAAAGAAAGCCCAAATACTATGTATCTTAAGAGTATTCAGTGGGAAATATGTTCTCAAGTAATTCATGATAAACTGGGAATACGTGTATTTTTATTAAAGTTTGTAATCACGTATAAACCCTGCTGATAACTTGCTGGAAGAATGGGCCAAGCTGCCTAATCTCTTGTTGCCTTTGTTTGCTAATTTATTATATAAAGTTTCAGTGAAGTGGGGGTAATGAAGACTCAAATCTACTCTGACAAAAATAGTTGTAAACTTCCTGACAGAGTGTATGTCACTGAAGTATATTAGCATGCAAATATAACTAATATTTAGTGAATGACTACTCTAAATGGCCACAAACTGGACTGTTCTGGAAAAATGAACCTTCTGCTTTATTCATGGTCGATATATAGTCCACATAAGGCATGGCAATTTTCAAACAATTTGATACAATACGATAGATTTTGGAGTTATTCGACACATTTTTAGTATTTGATGATTCAGAAGTCCCTAATTGTGCAATGTGCATAGTATATTATGAAAATCAATTTATAGAGTGTGAGTGCCATAACGATTCAAAATGGGAGAGATTGGATAGACATCCCTCCTAAATCTTAAAAATTATTATTTTAAATTATTTTAATTTAATTAAAAATTATTATTTGACAACTTTATCTTTACCACAAAAATAGAGCTCAGGAAAATCATTCTGGTTATTTGGCTGCTCCACTGGCTTAGCCCAGGACTAAAATAGAAATTAATGAATTGTAAAAATTAATATGATTATATATAGGTAAATCTGATTAGTGAGAAAAAGACTAAAGACTTACCAGTGTACTTAGAGGAAAAACACTGATCGAATGGTTAAAATGTGTGTATGTGAATCAGAACTGGAAAGTACGTCATCTGTATTCACAGAGGAGTAAACATGTATGTTAATTGAAGCTGGGGAAATCACCTATGCCAGAATGTGATCATATTCATATTATCATCTTTAAAAACAGGAAACAAGATTTTTGAGTAGATTTAAGGTTTATTATAGACTATAGAAATTCAGACCAGGAACACAGTAAAGTTCACTGATATTTCCAATGTCATTTGATTATCTTACCCTTCATGTGATGCCAGTTTTTTTTTCCCGTGTTAGCTATTATTTTTTATATTCAAGTCACAGTACTCAGGATATTACAGCTTTTGATATTTGAATTTAATATCCTTATAGGACAACTGCTGAATCTATTAGTTAGCCATCTGGTTTGGGGTAGCTTGCCTGCTATTTCTTAAGGCTTTCAAATTCTTGAAATGTTTTGTACTTGTGATCATTTGCATTTTAAATGTGTGCATGCATGTTCATGTATATACTGACATCTTGCTATAATATTTCTCTCTTTTAGAGCTGAATGAAATAAAAAAAAAATGACTTCCAAGAAGATTTAGTAATTAAAATGCCAAAGTGATCTCATTACAAAGTTTTATCCCCAAGCGTATCAGTTTCTCACGGCTGCTGTAACAAAGTGCCACAAACTTGGTGGCTTACAATTCTGGAGCTCAGAAGTTTGAAATCAGTTTCATTGGACTGAAACCAAGGTGTTGGCTGAGCTATGCTCCCTCTCCAGGCTCTAGGAAAGACTGCTTTTCCTTGCTTTGCTCCTTGAGTTCTTTGCATTACCTGTCTTGTGGCCCTTTCCTCTAACTCCGAAGCCAGTCCCTTAGCATCTTGCTTTAGCCTTCATATTTTCTTCTGTCTCACTGTAGTTAAATATGCCTCTGCTTCCATCTTATAAGGACCCTCATGGTTACATTTAAGACCCACTCAGCTTTCAAGGATATTATCTCCATCTCAAGATAACTTAATCATATCTGCAAAGTGCCTTTTGTCGTACAACATCCACAGATTCCAGGGACTGGGACATGAGTATATTTGGGGGCCGTTATTCAGCCATACAAGAAAGGGTTAACTCAGCAGTCCTGAGTCGTTTAAACCTTGTACATTCCCAAGGTCTTCATAACTGGTTATTGGCCTGGCCCCTGGAAGATGACCTTTGAGTCCTAGGAGTATCCTATTTGATAAATTTCCTCAACAAATGAATGAAAAAGTATTATTATTCTCACTTTACTGATGCTGAGATTCCAGATGGAAAAGCCTGATTTCACACCAAAGCGGGACTAATTTGAATTCTGTGTCCTTCCCAGTATGATAAACTACTCGAAAAACATAGACTTTCAATCAGTGATGACTTATGCTTAATACTCCACAGAATTTTCCACAGATTGCAGTGACCACTGCCTTCAAGGGAGCACTGCACTTTATCCATACTATCCTTTTGGCGTCTAGTCATAGACTTGCCCCATGGCTCCTCTCACACTGTTGCCTGAAGATTTATGTCTGTAGATTTTTCTCTTTAACAAAATAGTACTTTTGTAAAGGGTAGAAATCATGTCTTATGCATTGCCGTCAGTTACACAGTACCTAGCCCAATGTCATCTTTGCAGTGTTCTTACTAAATATTGAATTATTTTTTCTCTCATGGTGTGAGGTGAAACTGTCTCACCTTGTAAGAGATCTTGTTCTCCTGTAAGTTATATGTAGATAGCACACACTTAAAATTTGTATCTTGCATGTGATTTTTCCATAATTCCCTGGGGAGTACTAGCATGTGGTAAACATTTCTCTAATCAAAAGACAGCACATGGACACAAAGATGAAACCTTGATGTTGGAACTTCCATATCTCTTTTGGTGAGACAGTGTTTGGTAAAAGGAGGTAAGTAAAGATAGCAGTGGTTGGTTATTGTCAAGGGAAAACGTTATTTGATTGGCCCTTGAATTTCTAGCTTGTTAGATATCGACAGTCTCAAGGGTACAAGTGAAGGACTTCTAAAGAGAATTCGAGAGTGCTTCCACTGTGTTTGAGACACCATAGTAAAATCATTTGCTAACAGAATCCAATGACATTGAAGGGAAATTCACAGACAAGATGGGAGACTTTCGGCTTTAGCTACTCTTAGTCCTCCTGGCTTCTCAGTTAATAGCATTTACTTATTTTTCTTCTTTTTAAAATATTTTTAAATTTTATTTTTTTGAGACAGAGGGAGAAAAAGAGGAAGAGGAAGAGGGAGAGAGAATCTCAATCAGGCTTCACACCCAGTATAGAGCCCAATGTTGGGCTTGATCCCACGACCATGAGGCCATGACCTAGGCTGAAATCAAGAGTCAGACACTCAACCAACTGAGCCACCCAACACGCCTATTTTTTCTCTTCCTTTGAAAGTGCAATAGTTAACTCCATCCATAGTTAATAAGTTGGAGGAATTTTCCCTCCTTCTTTTTATTAATTACATCAGGGGACGAGGACAAAAAAGAATGATAATTTTTATATATTAAATACAGCTTCCTTTTTATCATAAAGGAAAGTTGTTTACTTGAAAACATGGACATGAGTAAATGATTTTTCCTCCAACATCAAGTATTGATCATTCCCACTATGACAAATAGAGAACTAAAAAATTCTGCCTTTGAAAATATGTTTTTATGTATTTGACATGAAGGAAAATATTGATCTTGTTTAAACTTTCAGAAGAGTGTTTCACTTGAGAACATTAGTGAAATACTGTGGTGGAAAGGCAGAAGCAGAAAAACTGTGATATCTTTTTTTCTTCCTACCCATCATACTCTTAGCAATTTTATTTTTTTTTTAACACAGCTCTACACATTTTCACTGTCTCTCATATGGTCCCTCCAGACTTCTTAACACTTACAGAACACTTGCAAGACTACAAATTTTTCTATCTAAACCATGCATTAAAAAATAAAAAAAGATTCTCACAGGTAAAAATAAAAGCATTCTCACTAATTTTAATGAGTTTTTAATATATCATAGAGTTTTGGAGAATATTTTCTCTTTTCAAACAAAGGCTCCTAATAATTGCTAGATGTCAGTCTTAGTATTTTCTCTGCTTTTCCTGGTTTCTTAGAACTGTTTTAGAGAGTGAGAGAAGTCAAACATGTTCTTTTTACCTCTTCATTTTCTAAAAATGGGATGACCAACAGATCAAATAAAAAGGAAATTAAAAAAAGAAAATCTGTGACTAGTCATGCTAAAAAGAAACCCACTAAAACCAAATAAAATACCAAAAAAAAAAAAACCCAATTTAGCAAATTTTGCACTTGCAAAACAAAGAGAGAGAGAAAAAGAATAAAGGAGTCGAAACCAGTAAGAAACGATTCACTTTGTTAAATAGCACCATTGGTCTTACTACCTGGCTTTCTCTTTGTTCCCGAGACTTTGGTTTTATTTTTATTTTATTTTTTAAAGTTTATTTATTCATTTTGAGAGGGAGTGTGAGCGGGGGAGGAGCACAGAGAGAGAGGGAGAGACAATCTTAAGCAGCCTCCATGCCCAGTGAGGAGCCCAATGTGGGGTTCAGTTTCACAACTGTGAGATCATGATCTGAGCTGAAATCAAGAGTTGGCTGCTTACCCAACAGAGCCACCCAGGCACCCCTATTTATTCCATGTTTTAGATTTATACAGCTTTATTACTCTTATGTTTTTAATTTTTTTCCCCATTAAGGTGTAATTTACATACAATAAAATTCTTCATTGTTTAGGTAAATAATTTTATGAGATTTGACAAAGGTATACAGTCATGTGGCAACCACCAGAATCAGGATATAGAACATTCCATCGCCCTAAAATTTATTTATGGCTATTTGTGGTCAGTTCCTTTCCTCTACCAAAGCCCAGGTAACCACTGAGTTTTTTCTTTCTGTTTTCATTTAAATGGAATTTATATGAACTTCATATAAATGGAATCACAAGCGAGGTATTATTTTGTGTTTGGCTTCTTTCACTTAGCATAATGCTTTCAAGAGTCATCCACGTTGTTGAACATATCAGTACTCTTTTACTTTTTCTTCTTTTAAAAAATTTTTTTTAACGTTTATTTATTTTTGAGAGAGAGCGGGAGTGGGGTCAGGGCAGAGAGAGAGGGAGACACAGAATCTGAAACAGGCTCCAGGCTCCGAGCTGTCAGCACAGATCCCGATGCGGGGCTCAAACTCATGAACCATGAGATCATGACCTGAGCCGAAGTCAGACGCTTAACCGACTGAGCCACCCGGGCGCCCCACTTTTTATTCTTGATTACTGTTCCATTGTATGATATACTACAGTTTTCCATTTTGTAGCTGAGGGACGTTTTGGTCATTTCCAGGTTTTTAGCTATTCTGCATAAAGCTATTATGAACTTTCGAGTACTCATTTTTGTGTGGACAATTTTTCCCCCATTTCTCCAGGCCAACTACTTAGAAGTGAGATCTTGGGATAAATGGTAAGTGTGCATTTAAGTTTATTGAAAATGGTATACCATTTTGCATTCCCACCAGCCCCAAATGAGAGTTTCAGTTGTTCCACATCCTCACCAGTCCTTGATTATATCAATCTTTTAAATTTTAGATATTCTGGAGAGTGTGTTAGTGGTATCTTAATTTGTGGTTTGATGACATAATTAACATCTTTTCACATGCTTATTGTCATTTGTATACTATCGTTTGTAAAGTATTTGTTTAAATTTTTGCTCATTAAAAAAATTGAGTTGTCTGACCTCTTACTATTGAGTTTTAAGGGTTCTTTATATAATTCCAGAGATATGTCCCTTATAAGATATGAATTTGGAAATATTTTCTCCCAATCTGTGGCCCATGTTTTCATATTCTTAACTGTGAATTTTGAAGAGCAGAAGTTTTAAATTATGATGAATTCCAAATTATTAATTTGTTTTTATAGTGGATGCTTTCTGATAATAAAGAAATTTTGGCGACAAGATCAGCAAGATTTTTCTCCTTTCATTTTCCATTTCACATTAAGTTATATATATGATATTAGATGAAGATCCAAGAGTTTTAAAAAATTTGCATATGATTATCAAATTGTTCTAGCACTGTTTTTAAAAAAACATTGATTTATACAGTTATTTTGGTGTCTTTGTTAAAATCAATTCACTACCTGTACATGGGACTATTATGGACTCTCTATTGTGTTTCACTGATTTTTATGAGTGGCCTTTATTCCAGTACTACAATTGTGATTATTGTGGTTTTATAACAAATCTTGAAATAATGTGGAAGCCCTCGCTGTTCTTCCTCTTCAAAATCATTTGAGTACTCTTAAAACAAAATAAATCAAAAACAAACAAACAAGCAGTATCACTTGGCAACTCTTGATCCTTTGCATTTCCATATACGTTTTTAGAATTGCCTGCTCAACTTCTACAAAAAAAAATCTGCTGGTATTTTGATTGGTATTGTGTTGATCAATTTGGATAGACTTGAGATGGTAATAATATTGAAAACTGTTATTCACCAACAGGTCTTCCTTTGAATTTACTTAGGGCTTTTTTAATCTTTTCTTTTGTAATGTTGAGTGGATAGGCATGGCACATACTTTGCTAAATTTATATTTAAATATATCTAAGGTGTATGTCTATATACTGTCAAGTATCCTCGACTTTCTCCTTGGCCTATCTCCTCTGTGGCTACGCTTTATAAGTGTCTGTCTTCTAAAAGAGTAGTCATTGTCATGCTGATAATTTACCGTTTATTTGTTTATTTGACTACTGTAAATAGCTCCTGAATTAGAGACAATTAAAAATATCTATTTAGGAATGGAGTTACTAATATGGATTCTGTTGACCTAGTATTCATTTTGTGTTGAATTCCTGAATTACAGAAAGCGACATTTTTATATTATGCAGCTCAAGTCAGTTCCTATGTATTAGATTATATCAAGTTGATTAAATTTTCTTTTATATGTCTCAACGGGCAGTCATTTCCATGGGCAAAATAAAGACCTTTGAATTATCTTCTTACTTGATTAGGACATGCTGTATTTTTTTAACCTCTTTCTCTTTCTTTTCTAAATCAAGATTTAGTCATGTTAATTAGAACTGGTAGACCCTACAGCCAAATTTTAAATCAAGCCAACGGTCTCATTTTTTGAAATGGCAGTGGGCATTTGTATGGGGAAGTCTTCCTTTATTACCATTCACTATGGTGGAAGGAAGCAGAGCAATTACTATTGCAGAGTAATTTAATACTGCTTTATTAACATGGTCTTTCATCTTCGTAAGGAGTTCTGGGATTCATGAGGATGTCCGATTTCTGTGAAATACTATCCCATTTAAATAGATTAATTCACAATCTATAGTTATAAAAACATAAAAGAATAAAGATGAACTAAAATCTGAGTAGAGATTAAAATGTACGAATCAATTAACTTGCATCCTTTTTTAAAAAATTATTATACCATTACCTTTAATAATTAGATACACTTTTCCTATTTCCTACCTGAGCTCTTGTTCCTTTTTATGTCAGGTACTTGACATGTTAGACTAGAGAGGAGGAATTAAAGCTTGACTAATGGTCCCAAATAATTTAGAGTTTAAATCATTGAGATAAAATAAATGGTACAAATGGTTGCTTGTTTTTAAGAAGTGGATGGGTCTTTCAGCAGACATTATTTGGTGTTTAAATTACAGTATACTTTCTCTGTCCAGAAATGGTGTTGTAGGCATTTCAGAGAACTTATGTGAAAGGAAATTTTTTATGTAATGCTTTCTGTGTAAGAGCACCATAGAAATGTAAACTTTTCTCATAATGCTTCTTTTCATAGAAACAATTATTTCTCCCAAAGGGAAGTGAAAAAATTAAATCACACAGAAACGAAAGTATCGTCTTTTAAAATCAGATAGTCTTTAATTCCATTAAATATTTATTTTGTTCTTCATACCTGAGCAGTCCTTTATTCCTCCAGATCAGACATTTGTGTCATGTTGTTTTCTCTATGCATTTTGCATGTTTTGTATGTCTGTATTTCCATATGTGTAAAATAAATTTGCTCCATGGAATTTAAGGCATGGAAAAAGCCAGATCAATTTATTTACTTTTTGTTTTCAAATAAAATTTGGCCCAGGTCCCATTTAACAGTAATATTTTCAATCCTCAGAATGATATTCCTCTCCTCAGCCTGAGATTTCCACACTGAATCTCAGCTCAGTTTGAGAGTTCCGCTGTGATGTCTTCCTGGCGATCTGCGGTGGATTGTTGTGAAACAATGGCTCTTATGACCATGGCCAATTCTACCTTGATCTGCTGTCCATTAGCAAATGGGCTGTTAGACATTTTTTCCTTTCTCTCCACTCAGGAGTCATAGCTATCTGCGGTAACAATGGAGATGGGTGTTAGGAGACCTTTTCTTGTTGAATCAGGAGAGCCACTTCTCCAGAGCCTTCTTCTCTTTTCAAGACCCCCAAACTGTGTTTTAGATTCCACATTACTTCTGGTAGATTGTTTTCATGGATACTATGATATTGGGACTTATAAGAAATATTATTTGGTCATTATTTTCATTTCTGGCCCAGGGTTCCTAAAATCCTCGGAATTTTCCTAAGTGATAAAAACAGAAAGGTGTCTTTTGCTCTGCTAATGAGGTAACTTTTGGATTGCACCTAAGGTTGGTGGCTGGTTGCTGGGAAAGCCAACCACGTGATTAGAGGGTTTGAAATTCGGTCTCATCCCCACCAAATCTATGGAGGGGAGAAGCCCTAGATGTTGAGTTCGGTCACCCACATCCAATGATTTAATCAATCATGCTTACGTGATGAAGCCACCATAAAATCCCAAAAGGACAAGGTTTGGTGAACACACGGAGGTTTGGCGAGAACAGCATTCTCAGAGAGGACGTGGGAATCTGCGCCCTTTCCCATGCGTTGCTCTATGCATCTCTTCCATCTGGCCATTCCTGAATTATATCCTTTTATAATAAACCGGTGATTTAGCGAGTAAACAGGTTTCCTGAGTTCTGTGAGCCACTTTAGCA
Source organism: Acinonyx jubatus (assembly GCF_027475565.1). Lineage (NCBI taxonomy): Eukaryota > Metazoa > Chordata > Mammalia > Carnivora > Felidae > Acinonyx > Acinonyx jubatus. Next base: position 68,304,494 of record NC_069394.1, on the reverse strand, counting down.
AATTCGTCAAACCCAAGGAGGGGTTCATGGGAACCTCAAGTTGGTAGCCCGTCAGTTAGAAGTAGAAGTTACAACTTGGACTTGGCAACTGGCATCCTGACTTGGAGGGAGTCACTGGAATCTCATCATTGGAAACATGAGTAGTGATCTGGGCTTGTGATTGGTATCTGAAGTGCAGGGTGGTCTTATGGGACTGAACCCTTTATCTGTGGAATCTGATGCTATCTCTGGGCAGATAGTGTCGGAATTGAATTGAATTGTAGGACACCAACTTGGTGTCCTGAAAAATTGCTCGGTGGTATATGGGGGAAGCCTCCCTGCATTGGAATTTGGTGTAGGATCCCTTTAGGTACCATGAAATGTCTGCCAAGACATGTTCATCTTTTTTACGGCAGAACAAGAAAGAATACTTCTGCTTCTTTAGAATTGGTTGATGTCTGAAATACACCCCTGCAATACCTGGGCAAAGCAAAAATCTTATTCACTTTTCTAGAGACTTCTACCCTTGCTGCCTGGTCATGGTGTCTGCAAGTTGTTGGCCTACCAAGGAACACTCCCAAGGGGCTGGATACAGACGGGGTCCAGTGTCTCCATTCAGTAGCCAGTTCAGAGTATTCTCCCAAGCTGCATAGTAACTGTGATCATTTTCTCAAAATCATTTTGCTGCAACTGTAGAAGGTATAATGTTGGGGAAAATTATGCTTAGAAAGATTGTTGGCAATCTGGAGAAACATTCCCATTACACAATATAATACTTTTGCTTCAAATATGTCACACCTTTATTTTAAAAAAGCGCAAATTTGGCTTGATGTTTATTCATCAGGGTTGTCATGAAGTTCAATCTTGGTCATTTGGGGCTCTCTTTTTCCTATTCCTTCAGGATGATATAGGAACCACAGAATGTGCTTAGTCTAGAGCGCAGTTTCTCCATGTTGACACTATTGACATTTTGGAGCAGATACTTCTCTGTTGGGAGGGACTGTCCTGTACACGGTATGGTGTTTAACAGCATCCTCAACCTCCACCCCCCCAGGTGCCAGATCTGGGTGCTTGTCTGAGAAAAGTGAAACTGTTCCCCAACCCTCCCCTCCCTGCTTCAACTGGGACATCTGAAATCCCTCTAGGCATTGACAAATATCCCACTGAGGGCTAACCACCCTTGATTAAGAACCAGAGGTCTGGAACAATTGGGAAGAAGCCTAGTTTCAGTTCTACTTTTCCTTACTGCTACTTACCTTTGTCTCTGACAAAATCTGCCTGTCATCGTCTGAAAGCTTGTGCATCCACTTCCCTTTTGCTGAATCATGAAGATCTTCGCCAAGTCTCCCAAACTTACCGCACAGGCTTTTTAGGCACACACACAATGACCCTCCTTAGTTATTATAAGACCCAGATGAGCTGTGTACACAGGGTACAGTCCTTCTTGGGAGACCCTGTCCTCCACTCTTTGGGGATTCAGCTATTTCTGAGTTCAGATTTTTTATTTCCTTCATTTCTACACTTCTCATCTTAAAGAATCTCATTCAAGTCAGTTGGAGAAAGACAAATGCCACATGATTTCACTCATATGTGGAATTTCAGAAACAAAACAAAGGAGCAAAGGAAAAAAAAAAGACAGAGACAAACCAAGCAACAGATTCTTTACAGAGAACAGATTGAAGGTGACGAGAGGGGAGGTGGGTGGGGGAATGGAAAAATAGGGGATGGGGATTAAGGCGCGCCCTTGTCGCGATGAACACCGGGCGACGTACGGAAGTGTTGAATCACTAGTGAACACCCGAAACTAATATAACACCGCATGTTAACAATACTCGAATTAAAATTAAAAATTTAATAAAAAAGTCTTGTTCAATACTGTTATGAAATTAGTTTTGAGAACAGTTCTTAATTATCTGGGAAATGTAAAAGCACACTTAACAAAACACAAAGCCCTGGTTTTCTTGTCAGTGCCCAGTAGGGGAAGATGTAATCTACCTAGCCTCTTTCATTGATGTTACTATTCTGCAATAGGGACTTTCCTGTATGCTCTTTCTTTCGTGTTCCTTTTCTGTTTCTGCTCCAAAGAAGGCAATTTTGAGCACAGCAAATCCAGATATGTGAGACAGAATGGGAACCTTAGCTATCCTAGGTATCTGTGGATCCAGAGGAGGCAGAAACTGGGAGTTATGCCCAAGATGGGCAAGGGAAAAAAAAAAAAGTTGTATGTGCTTGGATGGGACCGCCAAACCAGTTACTGTAAAGTATAAAATGTAACATCAAAAAATTTACAATGCCAATACAATGATATGCTTCTTTCTTTCATCTTTTTTTCCTTCCAAATGCATTTTGTTTATATTCTTCAGCTTCTAGGCAAGCATGGCTCAACCCTTGAAATAAATAAAACTTTGGCTTCTTTCCGTAGTTGAGGGAGCAGTCTGGGACGTAACACATACCTTAGTGGAAATACTTTGCCATGGGAGGGATAACTACTATAATTTCTTAGAACATTAAAAAAAATCTTCCTGAAGCAAAGTGAAGGCTGGGGCAGGATTGAGATTCATCTATAAATTGGGATGGAAAAATTCCTGGCAGGGTTTTCAAGGCTGGAAAATCACTGATTTTCCTTTTCCTTATCCACAAAAGGTCAGGAAGCTTGTTTAGCCCCTGGATAATATAGTGCCCATCCTCTCACCTGCTTCCCAAGTCTGACTGTCTTCCAGGCCACCCTTTCTGTGCTGGTCCCCCAGTGTCTGTCCCCTAGCTTCCAGGCCTCCAGAGAGTGTTGAGGTCACTCACAACTGCCTTCTGATTCTGTCCTCTCCTCTGTACAGTCATCGAAGGTGACTAAGGACAGTTTAATTTAAATCCCTGAGTATCATTCTCATAGTTGTCTAGACTCATCATAACTGATGCTCAACAGCTGCCAACACTGTAACCTGATTTGCACCCCAGTTCATAAGCCAATAGTATCCCAGATGATGTTGCTATATGTCATAGCATTTTTAACAATAGACTGAACTTTTCAGATCATTTTTAGGTTTATAGAAGAATTGAGTGGAAGGTAGAGATTTCCCTTATGTGCCCCGCTTCACACATGTGTGGCCTCCTCCATTATCAACATCCCCACCAGAATGGTCCATTTGTTATAACTGATGAACTATGTTGAAACATCATTACCACCCAGGGTCTGCAATTTATATCAGTATAATAGCATGTCAGGTTAACTCACATTATACCTAGGTATTCAAAGAAAATACAGCTAGCTAACAATTTACAGCAAAGTGCTCCAGATCTATTAAAATAAAGGTATAAATGATTACATCATAAATATCACCAAACCTAAGAAATTCAAACTTCCCTTTTCTCTGGCTTATGTACTCAGCCCCATTGCACTGATCTCTCTGTTTTCACAGGTTAACAGTTATTCTGAATTTTGGCTTTATTATTCCATGCATTTCCTTATATTTTTCTTCCTATTTATAGAACGTGCGAGGCAGTCAAGCGTAGTGGTTAACAGCATACACTCTGGAATCAAACTACCTAGGTTTCAATCCAGGGGCCCCCGTTTACTAGCCAAGCAGTGTAAAAGTTATTTAACTTCTTTATATATACACCTTAGTTTTCCTATCTGTCAATGGGGATAAGAGTAACTCATTTAGTATGTGTAAAATCTTAGAACGGTACCTGGTGCCATGAAATGTTTGCAATTGTTATTATGTTAAACCAATACATTTGCATGTTTTTAACCTTTATATAAATGATGTATTATGTATATGTATCCTTTTGCAGCATTCATTACTTGCTTGATATTATGTTTGTGACCTAATATTCATCCATATTGATACACATAACTTTCTTTTATGGTATCTCATTGTGTGATTTTATCCCAATTTATTTATCTATTCTTCTCTTGAAAGATATTTGGGTCATTCTCAGGTTTTGTTTTTGTTTTCAATAACAAATAATTCTCCTATGAGTATTTTTGTTATGTGTCTCCCTATACTCTGGAGCAAGATTTTCTTACATACGATAATAGGATTCCTGGGTTTAGGTTTTGCTTGTTTATTAAATAATTGGATAAATGTATTCACAGTTTAGCTTCCCAATCCTTACCCTTCCCTAGAAATACATGAATCTCTTTACATAGTGAAGTTAAGCTTTTTGATTAAGGGTAACCCTGTCTCTTTGGTTTAAGTGGTCTATCCTGGATGACTCATACTTTGAGTAGATGATAAATTTCCATATTTTGCCTGCTCCCCTTGTTCCTTGCCAAGGTGGCCTCTGGGTTTGTGATCTTGCAGCAGTGGGGGGAGGTGAGGCGGCCAGATCCTTTCGTTTTCCTAAGGAACCTTGCCGACTGCCAAACCTTCTCTTTGGCTGGCCTTCACTGCTAGGGACTGTGATCTTGATTCTTTTTACCGGTCTTCAAATCACCACATAATGAAGCCGTTTCATCTTGTTCTCTGTCTTCTGCTGTTTCCCCAGCAGTTGCAGTAACTCTGCAGTACCCGCCCTCGGCGGAGACAAATGGAGACTTCTGGGCTCTTGCATGAACTGGACAGGCTGTGAGGAGGCAAGAGTGCTGCCCACAGCTCGTGGAACTCTCCTGCCTCTGTGCTGTGACATTGCTTCTGCTTTAGGCTAAGTGTGGCTGCACAGTCTCTTGGGCTCCACTCCCCACAATACACAGCTGTCCAGGTCGGTGTACTACCATCCTGCTTCATGTTCAGTGGCTTTATCTAACCATCTGGATGCTTCTATTATGTCTCCTTTTGGGGTTCCATCTCAGGAGGGGGAAAGTGTGAACGCTTGCACTTGACTTCTCAACTTTATTCTTTTCTCTCATTCAAGATATTCAGGTGGGCAAGGAAGGCCATGATTTCCCATCCCTTTCATCTTTGGAAACTCAGCTGATCTTGATATGCACTGGTCCTGCCCTCTTCTCTGTGGCCTAAAGGCCTGGAAGGGTGTGGGGAGAGAGAGACCCATTGGAGCTTAAGTGCTCCGCAGAGAGGCAGTCACAGCACTGAAGCTGCTCCACAATGCCCGAGTACAACCTTGAACGGTGAAAGTGCTGCTGACACACAACAGGATAGGAAATTTAAATCCCGATTCGGGTGGGAAATCCGAATAGGTCACTGATGCAGTTCGTATTCCTTGTGAGGCAGACAAAAATGGTGTTTGAAGGGGAACTTGGTGGAGCCAGAAATCTGGCCTCGTTGAGTAATTACTATGTGCGACTAGGAGTACGTGCTGCCTAGCAGTGTCAGAGCCTCGCCACGGCAATGGATGAGGGGGCGTCGCCAGATGAGGGAAGCCTAACGCGTGGCAGAGCAGAGGGCACAGGTCCCGTCATCCATGTGGCCAGGGGAGAAGACGTGTCTTCACGATCCCCCCTGAAGCTCTGCCACCCCTCTGTGTGGACAGCCAGTGCTGCCTCGGTGTTGCTTTAGTCGGAACTCCGTTATGGTCTCTCTACAAATGATTTATGTGCCTCTCAGAATAAGACCTATCATGTCTTTTGCCTCATAATAACAGGTTTAAAGAATTGAGGGACAGGGGAGAAGTCAAGGTGACCATTTCAGATTGTCATTACCTTGGTCATAAAAGAACCCTATAAACTTGCCAATATTATTACAGGCTAGTTAGTTCGAGCCATCACTGTGTTTCAGGGGTGCGCTGGGTGAAGGGCTCTATTCCCTCTGTCTCATACCCTTACATGGCTGCTCTCACAGGGCGCCAATGAATTAAGTCAGGTATGGTGAAGGGGAAGGACGTGCAAAGTATTCCACGGCAGAAGCAATTTCACTAAAAGAGAGCAGAGGGCTTAGTTAGGAAGCTCTTTGCTTTTGTGAAAATCCTCTCTTTAGCTATTAGTTATGGGAAGAGGGGCTAGAATCTAACATTCACGAATGAAAGAGTCTAGTTGCTTGCAGAAAAGGCGCAGGTTAATTAAAGATTCAACATTTTCACCCCTGAGTGTAGGATAATGTTAGCTAACCAAGTGGCAATTTCATAGTCTGGGCTTACTGATTTGATGATGAGCCATCCTGGGGTTTTACCAGTTATGAGATGACAGGAGAGGGGAAACAAAGTTAGCTGGCAAGGAAGAAAACAAAGGCTATCTCTGGAAGACATTTTAACTCATTTTCACTCTCTGGTAAGATTGTATGAATTTCTGGAAATGGGCAGATGCTGGTAAGAGTCAAAGGTCTTGTCAAAGTTTTTATATGTGTGTATGTAAATTTGTGAAATACACAAAAATGCATGTTCACATAAAAGGGCAATAAAAGAAGGAAAGAGAAAAGAAATAATCTAGGATAAAAGGAAAAATAACAGAACAGGAGATCTAAATCTAAACATCTCTCTCTCTCCCTTTCTCTCTTTCTCTCTCTTTCACACACACACACACACACACACACACACATGTGTGCACGCACACCTTCATGCAGTGGTGTTTCTTGTATTAATTGGGCCATGTTTCTTTTTTTTTTCAATATATGAAATTTATTGTCAAATTTGTTTCCATACAACACCCAGTGCTCTTCCCAAAAGGTGCCCTCCTCAGTACCCATCACCCACCCTCCCCTCCCTCCCACCCCCCATCAACCCTCAGTTTGTTCTCAGTAATTGGGCCATGTTTCTTAACCTGTTAGTGTTTCATTTCCATATTTATAAAGCCAGGTTCCTATTGCTGGTTCTTTATCTCATTGTGGGCTAGGTGGGTTAATGGAATCTTGCAGTGGTTCTGAATATCAACCTTCCTCAGTGCAAAACCAAACTCCATTTCCCGTAGCAGACCATGAGAACCTCCTAAATGAAAGAGTGGGTAAGGACATCTGTCTTTTCCTTCTTCTGGACTCTCAGGCTCCACCCAGGACATTCAGCTCTGATCTCACAAGCCTTCTCTCCAGCCAGAACTCTCTTCTGATTGCTAAGATTAAATTGGGCTTTGGAATTGGGCCTGGGGTGTATTCTATTAGTTGGTGTTGACAGATTTTCGTAATATTGAGACCAGAGACTTGAGCGGCCAGCCTCTGAGAGCACAGGCAAGAAAGAGGAAGAAGAATGTGCTGAAGTGTGAGACGGGGACGTATTCCCTGGACTACACAATGTGCAGAAGCGAGATAGGACCCAGGAGTAATGTTGCACAGAAAAATACAAGTCTCCAGTAAGAAATCTGAATCCCTATGATTAGCATCAGTAGGAGTAAGGAAAATGACCTTTAGAAGGGAGGGGTAGCTTGCAATTTCCCATTGTTTTGCTATGAGTTCCCTGCTGGTCCTTTATCAGTTTTCTTTCTCTGGCTCTGGAAGGTTCAGTGCTGGCTGTTCTTAGTGGACAGCTCTCTTTTCTTGCTTTCGTCCCTGCAGTGGTGCTAAAGGGTTACAGTTATTAACAGCAGACTCTTTCTGGGAAGAGCTACATAATTTTCAAGGGGACCTAAAATAATTTAGTTCAGCAAAACACCATTATGATCGGCCGGCTCAAAAAAGTGCTGCTGAGCTGGCAATAATTCATCTGCCTCCTTCAACAGCTACCATTTAAATTGCATCTGAACACTGAAAACAAATATGCTTTCATTGTATGTCTGAAATCTTTAATACGGCTTCAAAGTTCCAGAGGAAAATACTGCATTGCAGCTCTCTTTTTGCAGAGAATCTCTGTTGGCCTGTAGCTGGCGGAGGAGGGGCCACGGCAAAGGCAGCCTGTTTTCAGCTCAACTCAGCAGATCCCTTAGCTCCAGAATATAATGAGAAAAGTGTCCTCAGCTAGCTCAGGGGCAAAGGGGGGCGGGTGGGGAAGAGAAGGTTAGATACACAGGTACCAATTAAATCAGGTTTGTTATTTTCATTTATTCATTTTAAAAAATTACTGAGGGTTGGGCAGACAATACATTTTCTTCAAATAGGCAGACACTTTGGTATTCTGGAGAACTTATGGAAGAGGTCCAAGATGCCAGATATACTCTGGCCATTCCCATAGACCCTGCATCACTACAGCAGATGGCCGCTCTGAGTCTTGGCCATCAGCAGACTGGTCAGAGAAAGGCTGATTGCAAGCTGAGCAAAATTTAGTGGAACCTTCATAAGATAATGGTGCTCATGCATGCACACATTCATGCATTGAATGATGATTTCCGCCATATTCCAGATACTGGAAATGCATATAAACAAGATCCAAAATCATCAACGGCAGCAGTCACATCGTAATCCTTACCAAATTGCAGTTCTCATGTGTGTCTGGAAGTCCCTGCTCCCCAGTACCCAAGGCTGGCTCCAATAGAGCAACTGCGTTCTAGCCTGGCCCGTGCTCTCTCGTGACGTTTGTCTTTGAGGTTTTGCTGCTAAATTCCATTTGCTAAGAAGTGGAGCACACACAAGACATACAAACATTTCTTGTGCAAAACGTGACTTGTGATTTAGGTACTATTATTATCCCCATTTGGCAGATGGGGACTTCGAGGTAAAGTGACGTGCCACAGGTCACTCGGCAAGTGAGTGGCAGGGCTGAGATCTGTGGCTTCCCACCAGAGTCCTTAACCACTGCGCCTCCGATCCCCAGGCGGTCTTAGGATGAGCTGGCTTTGCCTTGGGGAGGGCAGAGCCCAACCAGCCACTGCCGGCACCCTTACAGGCACAGCAGACGCCCGTTGGAGGTGGCTTACTTTACATTTTGACTGTCCTTATGAAAAAAAAAAAAGGTCCTTCAGTTTTTTCCAGTAAGTTAGACACACAGGGTGTGTATCTTTACTAAAGAACTAGTCTGCCAAAGGTTTGCTTTCTCTTTCCCGTCCGTTCAGTGAATAGTGTTATCTAATGCCTTATTAGAGTGTTGTCTACTTAAATCAGTTATGACAGTTTCATCCATCCAAAATTCTGCTTTAGCAACACTGTGCATTTTCCCTTTAATGGTATAAAGAGAATCACGCACAAAAAAACCTACCGTATGAGACTAGTGCTTTTTCACAACAACATGCAGCTTCTAAAAATCATGTCTTGAGTTTAAACAGAGAAGCCTGAGCTATTACTCCAAAATCAGGTTTGTCTGGGAAAAAAAAATGTTTTGCAGCTGAGAGCAGTTTGAAAGAGGCTTTGGGTGAGCTTTTGTTCTTGCCTGTTTAACAGCTTAAGGTTTAGAGAAGCCTATGTGAGTTCACCTTTTGCATTTGAGTCCAAAAACTGAATTCATTAAAGATCTCTCTTGAGCCTGCCGTGAATTTCAGTGCTCCTGGGAGGACGCCCCAGGCTCACTTAACTGGTTTGAAATCGCATGGCCTCAGGCCCCACTGTCTTTATTTGGAGGAGGGTGGAAGCCTGGGAATTAGTTCAAAAGCTGCAACCGCTTTTTCTCTTTTCTCTCTAATTTCTGTTGTTCAGCCTTGGTTCCACACTATTTGCAATATTTTAAGAGCCATTTCAGAGGACGCAGGTCGTAGCAGTTAGAATTAATATCATTCTATCACCTTTTCTATTACTTTTCATATTTGCTCCTATGTAGTCCACCTGTATGTGGTTTGGGCCTTGGAAATTTGGAGGATGAAGAAAGTACCGCAGATGTTCTCTTCTGCCCCAGATGGAATGTTTATTTGTTTTGGTTTGTGGTATTTGGTGTGTGTGTGTGTGTGTGTGTGTGTGTGTGTGTGTGTGTGTTGGGAGGTGGAAAGAGGGAAGAGAAGGAGAGAGAAAGAATATAGAAAATAGAGAGGACTTTGATCTCTGGCAGCCAGATGTGCAGAGGATATATGTATTCCCTGCAGGAGGGGTCCAGGAGGTAGGAAGATGGAAGCATCCATGGAAGATGATGTCTATGTTTTCCTAATTGCCCCGAAACCACTTTTTCCTTCAATTTAAATCACAGGCTATCTATCTATCTATCTATCTATTATCTATCTATCTATTATCTATCTATCTATCTATCTATCTATCTATCTATCTATCTATCTATCATCTATCATACCTGTTCCACGAAGCAAAGCAGGACCAACCGAGCTTCTGAGCACATTTAGTGAGGGGCTGTTTATACTAAAAACCTGTTATTGTCATTTGGTGTGAAACAAGGTCTAGTCAGTTCAGCTACATTGGTCAGTAAGAGCAAGAGCAGATGGAAAGAGGTGGCCCAGGAAGTGACTGACTCTGTAGTCATGGGACAGAAATGTGGAACTCTGTAGAGGAGGGCTGGAGTGCAGGTGGCTGAACAACTGGCTGTCTTGACTCTGGATGTAGAACATCACTCCAGAAACACTGTCTGGGCTCCAATCCCATCTTGGCTAATGGTGCGACTTTGGTTAGATTACTTGACTCTTAAGCCCCAGAATCTTCATTTATAAGATAGTAATAATAACGAAGCTTAGTTCTCAGGTATTTTGAGAGGATTAATGAAGTAACGAATTTAAAGTACTTGCTACAGTGACTGGTACAGGGTATGGGATCAATACATATTGAATAATAATCGGGTTATCATTACTCTGTGGTGACTAGAGATGCCACAGACTGACTACTGTTTTCCAATTCCGTTTTCCTTTCCTCCTGGGCACACAGCTACTGCACGTCCCAGCCTTCATTACATTAGCTGAATCCATTCATTGGGCAGTAGGAAATGGCGTGTGGGCAAGAGGACACTGCTTCCATTTCTGTCCCACAGAAGCCTCGTGTGCAACCCCCATGTTCTCTCTCTTTTTCCATCAGGTGGACTGAAAGACACAGCAGGAGACCTCAAGGCATCAGAGGATGGTGGGGCAAGAAGTAGGAAGGAGCCTGAGTCCCTGGATGACCGTGTGGAGACGAGCACCCTTCCTCTCTACCTCTGTCATCAGCTGGACTGGAGTTAGAAATAAATTTGACTTTTTGAAGCCATTGAGAGTTTCGAGTTACTGTCTTAGTAACTCAGTATTAGTGGGTTTCACCTTATGACACAGAATCTCACCTACCTGTTGGAGCATGTGGTAATAATCTGAAAATCCATATGTGAAAAAGTTCTCACTTTCATTTTGACACAGAATTAGTTAGGCATTAAATAAATTACCACACGGTAAAGTGGATGGAAGAAAAATGATGTAGTATCAGCGGGAAATACCCAGAATCGGAACTAATCTAGGACTAAGACGGAGACACTTACGTAGCTACATTAAGAGTTTTAAAAAGAAATTAGTCCTGCGGTGGGTCAAACTGGTTCATGTTGGTGGTACAAACAGTTGTCATGCAGTTAATGCTCTAAAGGTGTGTGTGAGTTAATCTTTTACTGGCACCAAGAGCAAAAGTGGAAGATGTGGGTTCCCTTTTTTATGACTTCTGAATATAACTCCTCTTGGAAACTGGATCTAGCAAAACAAAATAAAGCCCTTCCCCCCCAACCCCTTTCACAACGCTGGAGCTAATAGTTTTCCTGAATAGCCGAAGATTTGGCATAATATCTAAAAATCCCATGAATGGACTATCAGGAAAAAAATTAAGGAAGACATAAATAGGAAGCATAATTAGCACATGGAAGGCTTGGCCCCTAGGCTTAGCATGCTGCTGTCCACGGTGGAAGGCATTATTCCTCCCTATTTTCCTTGCCCTTCAGTTCTTGATGCACATTGTTAAAATGGAATTCACAGCACCTACTCTTCCAGGCAGGACCTGGAACAGGTGAAAGACCAAGGTTTGAAAGTAGAAAGAGAGAAAGGATTCAATGTGAATCATGTGAAGGGTGAAAGGGGTGTTGGGGAAGAAGCAGCCTGTTCTCCTTTAATCTTCAGAGCACCTGCGCTCCAGTTAGGGATTTGAACGAGGCACTTGGAGGCTGCGCTTCCCAGTGCTCTCAGGTCACTTATGTAACTCAAGAGTTTTCAGATCCCAAAGTGCCCGATTTCTATATTGTTGCCAGCGTGACTCAAGCTCTTCACTGACTTTCATGGGCATTTTAAGCACCTTAATTTATTTCCAACCATCAGAATTGTTTTCACACCTCTTGTTTTGTTCAGAGATCACTCCCCCCCTTAAAATTTGTTTTAGATTGAAGGACAGAAAAGTAACAGTGGTTAGCTTGAATCTGATGCTTTGAGGGAGTGAGTCTGAGCTGTGATGGTGAAGAATCTGTGATGTGGCTTTGATGAGAATATTCTGGTTTATACCTCTCGAATCTGGAAAGCCAGTAAGGGCTCTATGCTAGTGGGTCAGACTTAGCAATTACTTCTGAAACCCGGGTGAAGTTGCAGGTTAGACCCAATGCACACAATTCAGCTTTAGAGAGGTGGTTTGTCAACTGATTATGCTGAGCTTTATAAGTTAACTGTAATGTCTATACTCAGGTTCCTTTCATATTTTCTTGCCTAAATTTCTTGGCTGCTTTATCTTTCATTCACTCATCCATCCATCCATCCATCCATCCATCCATTTGCTCAGTGACTTGATTGAGCTTCTGTTATGAGCCAGACACTGCCTAGATGCTGGAATATTCGGTATACTGTCATGGAGCCGGCAGCTCCTTGCAGCCATCTCCAGTTTGTGCTTCCTCCATCCTTTTCATTCACGTACCATCCCCTTTCTTGGCCAACTCCTGCACCATCCTCTGTAATTCTAGTCTCCCGGTATCATGTTAGCAATTCCTGTATAGATCCCATAACCACCTTAACATTTGTTATTGCTACATTCCATTCCACCAAGCACTAAACTTTTAGAATGGTGACAGAGTAGAACTCAACCTGGAGCTCTACTGGGGATGGGGGCAGGGACATTGGGATAGTAGCAGATGATAGAACATAGTTACATATTTGAGGTGGGTGTCAGGGGACCTGAAGATGACTGATGACTTATTCCCATAAGACCTCATGGAATAGGTCTTCCTATTGGGAAGGTCTTCCAGTTGGGAAGAGCTTAACAGGTTATTTCATCCAATTTCCTGAGAATCAAAAATCTCTACTACATCTGCATCAGATCAAGGCCCAGCCCAGTCTCTTCTTTAATGCTTCCAGGGACAGAAAGTTTATTCAGCAATATACTTATGGATTCCTCTATTATAAAGTTCGTCCATGTATTTTCACTGATTGATCAACACATTGATCCTTGTTTTATCTCCATATGGAAACAGGAAGAATCTCATTTCTTTTCCATGTCACAACTGTATTAACGTGGACTTTTTATTTGTGGATAGCCAAAACCCTTAAGCAAAAAAGGGAATGTAAGTAGGATGCAGAGTTTACCTATGGGAACTAAGAACAGAAATGCATAAATGCACTAGGCTTCAAAAATGATCTGGAATCAGAGACTCAAAAACATCAAGATTCTTTCCATGCTCTCATCTATGCCTTAACCTGTGCCCCTCTTGTCCTTGCTCTCTCTCTCCCATAATTCCTGGAGAGCACAGTAATTGCTATGTTGGATCAAGTTCCACCCCTGAACAAATCTACTGTGTTTTGAGGGTTGTGTCACATAGGAACATGGCCTCACCTGCTGCAACCTTGTAGAAAAAAGGAGAAGAATAGGGCCCATTTCTAGAAAAAGAACATGGGGTAGGTAATTCTGTGCATTCTAGGAACACCACATATTTGCAAATATTTCTCCTAATTCTTATCGCCAGACTGTATACCTCTAATTTCTCCAGTCTTTTCTCATAAAACTTGGTTTCCATGAAGATACCTTCTTCATCTGGTTTTCTTTACTCTTAAAAATTTTATCACGAAAATATGGCTGCTAGAACTCATTATAACAGATATATTTGATCAGTATAGAAGTAAAGTCACCTCATCAAAAGTTGGAGGCCTCCTAAGAGAAATATTCCCTTAGAATTTACTACTTAACCTGACCTGGAAGTTTCCATTATTGGTAGCAGTTGTGACCCCAAAGTAGTTTTTCTGTATAGTGAATTCAGAATGAAAGACTGAGTAATGACATTGGCCAAGGACGATCTGAATCCAAAGCAAAGTGAAATCCTATTAATAACATAACTGGAAAATTTTGCCCTGAGAACATTGGCCTATTACTTATACCAGGCTTTTAGAGACATATTGTCTCCTTTAGTAGTTAAAATTCATGAGCTACAAATAGTAAATGCATACAGGAAATATTTTGTCTTTGTATACGGTTTATCTCATCTATAATGGTACTTACATGGTACTTTAAAATTACTTTATGTTTTATAATTGGTTTAAGTTTTATTATTTCCTAAAATAACAAAATCATCTTCACCATTGCATTATATAATTAAATTTAATAAATCAGTCATTAAGAACCAACTAAAGACATATTTAAGAGGTACAATTCTAGGTCCTGGGAATGTGGAAGTGAAAATGGCTCTTGAATATCAGGAGTTCATAATCTAATGATACACGTATATATGCACTCATACAAATCGTAATGAAAGGTGTATTTTAGGTTGACTTTGGGCAGCTACGAAAATCAAAAGACAACAAATACAAATAAAGGGCAAAATGGAGACATGGTGAGCTGTAGTGTTTTGGGGTTGGACAGACTTGCTTTCCAAGCCAGTCTCTGTCAATTATGTCTGTTACCTCCACAGGGTAAATAACCTCTGTGAGTCTTACTTTTTTCCTCCATGGAATAGGAAGAACAATTTACCTGACAGGGTTCTTGAGAGAATTAAATAAAATCATAAAACTGTACAAAGTACTGTTTCATTTTTTCATCCCACAAACATTTAGAAGCTTTTAACATGTTAGAGGATTCAGATAAAGGAGCTGCCAGTGACAATGCTGTAGTAAGTGTTGCAAAGAAGACAAGATTTAAAAGTTTGGACTTTACTTTTTTGTTTGGGGATGAGAAGCCATTGACAAGTTTCAAGCAAAGTCCTACGCTTTCCAATGTCCATTTTAGAGAAATAACTCTGGTTGTAATATGATGGGTGGATTCAAGGAAGTGGATTGGAGGGCAAGAGACTTGTTCTCTTCTGCTACTGCAGAAGTCCTAGGTAAGCACTGAGGAACAAAGACAGTAAGATAGGACTAAAGAGGAGGGTCCAGGTGTAGACTTTTTGGCTTCCTGATGGACTGAATGTAGAAAAGGAGAGGAAGAGAGCTGAAGCATGGCCCTGAGTCTTAAGTGCTAAAGGAGAAAATAAGTATGTTGGGGTAAAGGATAATCAACTATCTTTTGGACATGCTGAATTCGAGATGGCTGTGGGACATCTAGGTGGAGATTTTAAAATATTTGGATCTTTTTTTAATGTTTATTTCTTTTGAGAGCAAAATCTCATCAAGAATTCCAGGAAATCAAAAGCTTCTGGTAATGTGCGAGTCACAGGGAAGACAGAGAGAGAGAGAGAGTGTGCATGAGCTGGGGAGGGGCAGAGAGAGAGAGAATCTGTGGCAGAGAGAGAGAAGTCTGTGCCACCAGCGAGGACCCTGACGTGGGGCTTGATCTCACAAACCATGAGATCGTGACCTGAGCCCAAATTAAGTGCCAGACGTTTAACTGACTAAGTCACCCAGGCGCCCCTTTAAATATTTGGATCTTGAAGAGAATAGCTAAGGAGAGAAGTCTAACCCAGAGACATGGCTTTAGGCTGTGTCAATTAGCTAAGTAACCTCTCAGTGGCTATATGTCAGAATCTACTCCCAGAAGCCACAGTAAGAGGTATGTGCATGGATTGAGCATTGGAAAACCCGCAATTGACAGGATGAGGTGGCATAGCTTGCCTTTTTATTACTATGAATATATCCAGAAGTTTTCTTACTTATCAGAAAACCACTCATCCAACCATTCATTCATTGCCATATAGGACACAACGATTGGCAACAGATTGTCCTGAGGTAATAGACTTGCAGACTAATTAGTTACAAGTGGTCACATTGGGTCCATTTCACATCAGGAGTCGGAAAAGGAAGTCTCTGCTTCAAAAGCTATCATAGAGATACTATGACATGAACAAAATGGTAAAAACTGTGGTTTAAAAACTTATTCTTCAGAAGCTTAGAAATCTCATCAAGAATTCCAGGAAATCAAAAGCTTCTGGTAATGTGTGAGTCACAGGGAAGGAATACTTCATCTTCTGGCCAAAGGTTGACTGCCTAATGATGAAAAGTCATCTTTGTCTCCTCTCCACTGATTTCTCATATTCAGTCAATTGCCAAGCCTCAGCAATTTGACCTCACAGATGATTTTCATCTCTCTTTCTTCCTCTCAGTTCCTTGGTCTGGCACTAATTATCTCAACCTGAGCTTTCATTAGATTTCTTCCTACCTTCCAACCCATTACACACTACACCACATATATCTTCTTAAATCATTGGACATGGTCCAGTCTGGCATTCAATTTCCTCAACAAAATACATTGAACTTGGCTTTATTCCCTCATTCATTCTACAAACATTACAAGTAGAGTTGAGAAGCTAGAACTTTTCTAAACACATCTTACATTCTCATCTATCTGCAATTTCCCCCCTTGCTGCTTCTTCTGCCATGCTATTTTTCCATCTTCGTTCTTATCCATCTACCTCCATCAATGAGTGCTTACCTACCTTCAACAACCAGCCTACATATCTCTTTTCTTCAGATGTACAATCTTATTATACTAGTTGGAAATCCATCCTTTCCTTATACAGAATTTACCATATGCTACTTTTAGTGATTAAGTAAAAATGTTATTCTCTCCAATCAAAAATAAGCTCTCTTAGGACAGGGAAATGTTATTTTATTTTTGTATTTTGTACAATGCCTTCACACAATAGGTACTTATTAAATGACTCTTGAGTAAATAACTGAGGCCAGAGCTCATGAACCTTCCTTATTTTAAATATTCCCATTGTAGCATTCCTCAGAGCCATCCCTCTTCCTCTCAGAAAGAGTCAAAGTTTGGCCAGGGGATTGCTCTCACAAATGTTCTTACAAGTGTGTCTTAACTTTTGTTTAAGTCATTGAAATTCAGTCAGTCAAAGAACATTTATTGAGAGGCTATTAAATCTCAGAGAGTACTGCGCCAGGCTCTGAGGTTATAGAGCTAAACAAGACAGTCCTTGCCCCAGAGGACTCCATGATTAAAAGTTCTATAAAAGCATGTTTGTAATGCCGAGGGAATCCTGGGGAGGGAGCTCTAACCTTGCCTGGGGAAGTAGGAAAAGAACACCACTATGTAACATTTCATTTCTTTAACAATGCAGGTGTTTGCTTATCCTTCCATCAGCAGAATTTATTGTGTGTCCAATGCTGTGTTTAAACACTCTGCCAGTAGTTGAAATACATTAATTTTTACCCAATAGACATTTCCACAAAATTCAAGAATCTTTAGCTTATTGAATTAGGCATTATTCTAAGCATTTCACAGATAATATCTCACTTAATCCTCTTGACAATTTTATGGAATATGTACTATTCTATATCAATATAGTAGGTTAAAAAACACCCGAGGCACAAGAAGCATGATTTAATTGTTTATATTAATTGGCAGGACTGATTCCATAACCTGTTATCTTAACTATCATATTACATGTTCAAATAATTTTGGGAGACCATAAATTTGGAAAAATTATAGGAAAATCAGCCAATTATTTGACGTTTTATGATTTAAGATTGATTAAATCAAGCTTAAAAAGACAGCTACTTTTTCTTTAGTATGAAAAATAGGTTCAATGCAGTAAAAAAAAAAAAGCATTTCAGGTACTATTTTAAAGTACAAACCAATCAGTAAACCAAACCCTCTCCACAAGAATTGTAAAGTTTGTGAAAACATGAGTTTCTTATAAATAAGAGAGATGAGAAGTGTCTTCTGTTTCCATTCTGAAAATGGTCATAATGCTTCACTTTTCTATTGCTATATTCACCTCTTGTATTGTCATTCTTAGTTTTTTAATGTTTATTTTTGAGAGAGAGAGACAAAGTGTGAATGGGGGAGGGGGAGAGAGAGAGGGAGACTCAGAATCCCAAGCAGGCTCCAGGCACTGGGCTGTCAGCACAGAACCTGACACGGGGCTCGAACCCACAAACCGTGAGATCACGACCTGGGCTGAAGTCGGACGCTTAACTGACTGAGCCACCCAGACACCCTTTAAAAAAATTTTTTTTTAATATTACAAGGAAAACTTTAAATATCTTCAATTTTTGTATGTCAATTAAACCTCAATAATGTTAAAAAAATAAGTATGTAGGAGAAAGACTAAAAGTAAATAAAAGGGATTGCTTATACCTAAAAGGAAAGAAAACAAAACAAAACAGTTTCATAACCTACCTCGCATGTGGTTAGGTGTTCAACAAATATATCGAATGAATGACCACAAGGAGTAAACTGACGAACTTTCACGCATCCCTTTTAGCAGGATGCCAGTTATCACACCCATCTCATCATCTGAAAGGTTTAATGACATCAGTTGTTCATATATTTTTATAACTGTTTTTTATGTTTGGAGATACACATGTATTATAGTCTCCAACACTATATTCACTCAATGGAGGGCTGGTCTAGGTACGAATGCAGAAATTCATACACAAGAAGCTTAAGTTGTATGAGGGAGATATATATGTATAGATGTATAAATGTATATGTCTCTGCCAAAAGCTCCTAAGATCCTTGTAAATTGTCAAGTGAGAAGAGCACTAGGAGCTTCCTTTGTTCCAATGAAGTGACTCTGAGTGGGCTCCTAGATGGGGGCTGGTCTCCAGAAAGACAAACCCAAGATTAAAACTTTGGGATTTTTAGCCCCATGGTAAGCACGGTATCACGATGACATGGAAAGCCAAAGAGAGTAGCAGAGCTGCTAGGTAGAACTTTCTGGTGTTTCTGAGCTCTCTAGTCCACAGCCCAGAAATAAATCCACATGTATCTGGTCAACTGATCTTCAACGGATTGTATGCCGAGAACACACAATGAGGGAAGGAGAGTCTTTTCAATCAATGGTGTTCAGAAATCTTGATATCACTTGCAACAGAATGAAATTGGATCCTTATCTCACATGCACCATATGCAAAAATCAACTCAAAATGGATTAGAGACTTAAATGTAAGAGCTGATACTGTGAACCTACTAGAAGAAAACATAGGGTAAAATCTTCTCGACATTGTTCTGGGTACCAAGAATTTGGAAAAGGCACCAAAAGCACAGGCAAGAAAGGCAAAACGAAGTAGGATTGCATCATACTGAAAGCTTCTGCACAGCAAAGGAAAAATCAACAACTGAAAAGGCGGTTTACAAAATGGGAGAGATATTTGCAAACCATCCATCTGATAAGGAGAGAATATCCAAAATATATAAGGAGATCCTATAACTCAATAACAGAAGACAAATAACCTGATTTTAAAATGGACTAAACCTGAGTAGACATTTCTCAAAAGACGTTATACAAATGGCCAATATGAAAAAGTGCTCAGTATCACTAATCAAGGAAATGCAAATCAAAACCACCATAAGATATCACATCACATCTGTTAAAATGCATATGAAAAAAACAATGGATAACAAATGTTTGTGAGGTTACAGAGACAGAGAACACTTGCACCCTGTTAGAGGGAATATAAATTGGTATATTGATTATGGAAAACAGCATGCAAATTCCTCAAATATTACAAATGAACTGCCATACAATACAGCTATCCTATTTCTGGATATAGATCCAAAAGAAATGAAATCACTGTCTCAAAGAGATATCTGCCCCTGCCCGCCCCCCCCTCGGCCCCCCAGCCCTGTTCATTGCAGGACTATTTACGATAGCCAAGATATGGGAACAACCTAAGTGTTTGTTGATGAATGAATGAAATATGTATACACACACACACACACACATATACACACACATACACACACATATACACACACACACAAACAATGTAATATGATTCAACCTTATAAAAGAAGGAAATCTTGCCATTTGTGACAGCATGGATGAACCTGAAGAACGTTGTACTAAGTGAAATAAGCCAGACACAGAAAGACAAATATTTGATGATCTTACAGGTTGGATCCAAAATCAAAATTTTTAACTCCTATAAAGAAAGAGTAGAATGGTGGTTACCGGGGGCTAAGGAGAGGGGTCCATGAGGAGATATTGATCAACGGGTACAACAGATCAGTGATGTGGGATGAATAAGTTCTAGAGATTTAAAGTACAGCATGGTGACTGTTGTTAATAACATTGTATTATATACTTGAAATTGTTTAAGAGAGTTGATCTTAAGTGTTCTCACCACTTACACCAAAGGACATAATTATGTGAGGTGACGGATGTGTTAAGTAGCTTGATTGTGGCAATCACTTCACAAGGTTCATACATATCAAAACATCATGTTGTGTATCTTAAACGTATATAGTTTTATTTGTCAAGTTTGCCTCCGTAAAGCTGGGAAAAAAAGAAAAAGAAAAATGAAAATAAAAAACTTTCACGTGTTGACTGTGATGGGTTTCCTAGAACTTGGGATAGTAATAAAGAATGAGCCCTTCCCACCAGAGAAGATGAAAGCATCATTCGAAGTGTGTCAGTAAAATTGAAACTAGAGGTGAGGTTGGAATTCGTAAAAGAAGGAGAGGAAGCGGGGAAGGAGGGAGACATGATTACTCATACCTCAGCGTCCAGAGAGAAGTGTGGCTAACATTTCGGTGTAAGCACAGACACACAAATACACACACGCATAGCAACTTCAGCACTTTTCCCAAAATTGGCAAGTGTGCATAACTGAGACGAGAGTCAGTCAGTGGTCAGCATGTCAGGTTTGTCATAGTCATGCAGGCTTTTGGAAGCTGTGTTCAAGACAGCAAAATTTAGTTCCCACTATGAAAGACGGGAAGGAAAGCAGATGGGTGAGTGGTATTTCTAGAAGTTGTCAATCTCTCAGGAGTCTTGAAATAGACATCATAGAGGGGAAGGAACTGCCTGAGAAGAGCTGAGAGCACCCATATGGAGAGAGGCAGGAATAAAAACGGCCTCAGGAAGGGGAAGGTTGATAGGAGAGAACACTACCATGGGACAAAATAAAGTCAATTGAAACCAGAGGGAAGGAGCTTAAGATTTTAAAATGCAGTCTGTCCTAACAATTAGGCAGTATATGTGAAATGTATGCTATTTAGAATTTCTTTTTAATTTTTTAAAAACATTTATTTTTGAGAGAGAGAGAAAGAGAGACAGAGCATGAGCAGGGAAGGGGCAGAGACAGAAGGAGACACAGAATCCAAGGCAGGCTCCAGGCTCTGAGCTGTCAGCACAGAGCCCGACACGGGGCTTGAACTCACAAACTGTGAGATCATGACCTGAGCTGAAGTCAGCTGCTTAACCGACTGAGCCACCCAGGTGCCCCTGGAATTTCCTTCTTGATGGCTGAATAATATTGTGTGTATCTCTCTCTCTATATATAACACATGTCCTTTATTCATTCGTCCGGTAACAGACACTTAGGTTGTTTCCATGTCTTGGCTATAATGCTGCAATGAACATAGGGGTGCAGATATCTCTTCGATATCCTGCTTTGGTTTTCTTTGGAGAGATACCCAGAAATAGGATTGCTGGATCATACAGTTGTTCTATTTGTGTTTTTTTGAGAAACCTCCATACTATTTTCTACAGTGGCTGCATCAATTTACGTTCCCGCCAACAATGCACAGGGGTTCCCTTTTCTCCACATCCTCACCAACACTTGTTATCTTTTGTCTTCCTGATGACAGCCACTTTAACAAGTGTGAGGTGATAGCTCATTGTGGTTTTGATGTGCATTTCCCTGATGATTAGTGATGTCGAGAATCTTTTCATGTACCATTTGGCTGTCTTCTTTTTAAAAAAGGTCTATTGAAGCCCTCTGCCCATTTTGTAAGTGGATTGTTTGTTTGTGTTGCTATTGAATTGTACGAGTTCCTTATATATTTTGGATATTAACCCCTGAACAGATAGACGGTTTGCAAACATTTTCTCCATAGGTTGCATTTTGTACATTTCCACTGCCTTCTGTTTGCAAGCTGCATTCTCATTTTGCTCACTGTTTCTTTTGCTGTATACAAATACTATGACAGTATGATAGAATAATAACCGCTGCTTATTGTACCCGTCAGGTTTTCTGTGTAATGATTTCAGACTCTTAGTGGTCTCCAAAATAAGCGTTCATTTCTCCCTCATTACATAAAGGCTGAGAGCTGGCTGCCATTCTGCTCAGCGTTGTAGGCCATCTGTAATTCCACTCCTAGTGTCTCCTCATTCCTGGATCCGGGCTGAAGGAGCAGCCCCTGTCTGGGACACGGTGTTCTTGTGGCAGAGGGCAAGGGCACAGAGGCTGTGATGGCATACTGAAAACTTCCTCACCCACTGACGTACGCAGGTCTACTGCTAGGGCAGAGACGCATTCTACCTCCTGCCAGGAGTCATCACAAGGGCAGAAGTGTATATTCTGCTAATATGGCAGGGAAAGAATAATTTGGACAATAGTAGGAAGCACCATGTTAATAATCAGTTAGCCCTTAGTTTTATCATACTGCTCTTTGGCGTCTCGGGGTATCATGGGAAGGAAAAAAGCCTTTGATTGTAGTTGTGACAAAGAAAAGGGTCTGAAACTGTCCCATGTCCGTCCATTCCTAATTATATCATATCATTTTAGCCCTGCAATTAAAAATGAATTCAATACTTAAAATGCAAATATAATTAGAAATGCAAAGGCATGCAAATATAAATTACGTAATTTATCTTTTTGACATATCTTGTCTGCTGAGACTTGTGCTGACATAATTTCATCTTGTTTAGTTTGCAGATAAAAAGATAATCCCTGATACCATGTGAATTACACTGGAGAAAACTCCTCTAAGCCATAATATGGGGAAGGAAATAGCTTGGCTTCTTACTCACACTATCGGCTGGTATTAAAGGAAATGAAAAAAAAAATACAGTTTGACCTGCCCGGGTCTTTCCTCTTGATTGAGTCGGCATTTTAACCCCCAACCTCTTTTTCCTTGGATTGCTTACTTAACCATTTTAAAGACGAAAGGCAGTGGTTGTACTGCCGGAGCATGCTATCAGTGGTCTCCTTCTTCACCGTAACTACTCTCTGTAACCAACTTCTTGGGATTGAAAAGCCTAAGATATTAAGGTCTGAAAATTGAGGTTTTGAACTGAAAGGAAAACACCTCAATTTTAACCATAGTGCAGGACTTTGGCTTTTTAACATAATTTTATCAGAATCTTTGCAGGGAACGTTTTCAAATTTGAGGTTATTTTTGCCTTAGTTCCGTCAGTAAATGAAATAAGAATACAAAGCTTCAAACTCCATTAGGTTTGATGTGAACAGGGACGCACATTTTGGAAGTGTAAGAATTTTCATCGGATGTCTTCTACCCGCAATGTGAAATTGATGATACTGTGCTGTGCATTTGTTATTGGTTGCTGTGTATGGGAATTAAGTCACCAAGTGGCATTTTACCAAACTTGGTTGAGGACCAAATGCAAATCTTGCTCTCATTGTAGAGGACTTTTCCAATCATGCTGGTCCTCAATGAGCTCTCTAAACTCTGATATTATTTTTTTTTTTTACCTTTCTCACCAATTCGGTCACGTATTCTCCCAGATAGTATGGTTCACCGGGACAGGGCCGGGCCCAACCTGTTTATCGTTTTCCCGGCAACGAGCACAGGTTTGGCAGACATTTGGTGCTTAATCCGTATTTGTTGATGGAATGAATGTGTTGATTTGCGTTATCATCTTATTGCATATGAGAATGAGTATCTTCAGAACGTGGTAAGTTCCTTGCAGTCAGGGGTCACGCTGTAGTCTTGTTTAGGCCCCGCAGTATTTCACAAAGTGCTGGCCGGGCACACAGGGCTATTTCTGTGATATTGTTTGAAATGATTCTTTTTTTTTTTTTTATGTTTATTTATTTTTGAGACAGAGAGACACAGAACATGAACGGGGGAGGGGCAGAGAGAGAGGGAGACACAGAATCGGAAACAGGCTCCAGGCTCTGAGCCATCAGCCCAGAGCCTGACGCGGGGCTCCAACTCCCGGACCGCGAGATCGTGACCTGGCTGAAGCCGGACGCTCAACTGACTGAGCCACCCAAGCGCTCCTGAAATGATTCTTAAAGTTTAGTTATGTTTGAGACTTCAGTGGTGCCACCTTTAAAGATGCCAAGTTTAGTCTTTTAACACGGCCAACTATGAATACTTTTAGCTGAGGGCTGTAGGGTCCTTATATACATTTGTCCCATGCCTCACACCATACACCGCACCCAGAAGGTAAATGGTAGAAATGAGCTGAACTCTTAATGTTAACCATGATTTAGAACTGCCCAGCTATGTTGACAAAATCTATAGCTACTTGTAACCCACGTGAAAGACCAAAGAGTTAATGGGACAAAGGAAAAAATGAGATAATCGATTAGTTAAGTGAATGCAAATATCATTCAGTGATGAAAGAATATTATATTTGAGTCCTGGACTCTTCAAAGTAGAAAAGAGGCCTTTAAGGCCTTTCCAATACATCTCAGGCATCAATGGGAAGGTTCAAGCAGATTATGGACTCTGACACCAGATGATCCTGGTTCCAGCTCTGGCTCCTCCACGTGTGTGGCCATGTTCCGTTTATTTGACCTCTCTTTGCCTCAAATTCCTCTTCTCCAAAAGGGTGGTAACAGCAAGTATCTCCCTCACAGGACTGGGGTGAGGATTACACGAGATAATGCAAGGAAAATACTAAGCTTGGTACCACGTGGAGTGAGTGCCTGATAAAATTAAGTTATCATATTGCTGTTGTTATTGTTATTTCTTGAATACCCATGGTATGCTAGGAGCTATGGGGAGGCTGCAATAAATAAGGCCTTGCTACAGGACTTCATGGATAACAATTCCCAATCATTTTTATAAAGGACCATTTACTGAGCACTTACCTAATAGACGTTATGTAAAATATTGAATCCATTTTGTGAATACTTAACTCTTTTATAAGTCTGGAAATTGAGACTTAGGGAGGCTATGTAACTTACCCAAGGTCACCCAGCCGGCACTTAGAGGCTTCAGACGCAGAGCTCCCGGCTCATTTCTGTGATTTATGCTCTCTCGTAAGGAAACGCCTCCCAAAGTGATGTAACGAGTGCACAACAAGAGTACTAGGCACTGCAGAGCATGTATCTTGAGACAGGGGAGAGCATTTCAGGGCTGGGGTAATTGTGGAAAATTCCAGAAGGAAAATGACATAGGATGAGCTGAATTTTAAGAGAGAGAAATAGGGACAGAGGTCTAATTTAAACCGGTAAGAACTCACCATTTCTGTAGGTAAAAAAGTCAATATTGTTATTTTCATACAGTTCAACCTGGAAAAATTTGTGACAGTGGTAATGGTATAGGCAAAATTTAAAATATGGAGAATTTTAATCCTCTCCCAGTTTTCCAGTGAGGAGTCCTGAATGTCAGAGAGAAAGGAGAAAGTAAAAAATGTGTACAGATTCGTGTACAGGGATTCCGGAAAAAGGAGAAGTAATCTTCAATGGGATGAAGTTCATGAATAAGCTGATCCCACGATTGTTAATGTGTGGGAATTTTAAATCGTTTTGAACATCTTTTTTATTTTTAGGCGATTTCTACAGGATAAAAGCAAATGATGTAATTAAAGCTGTAGGGAACAAGAAGGGCAATGAAGATACTTTCATTGAGTCGCTTAAGGTTTCCATGAAACATTAGAGGAGTCATCTGGAAACACCGCTTTCATTATTTCAAGAAGGGACACATATAAGACACAAATAACATTGCAAACATTCCTTCTGCTTCAATTTTCCAAGGATGTTCCTTGGATACAAACGTGTAAGAATTTTCCTCCTCATGTTAAAAGGGTGATTTTGCACTTTGCTGATTGAAAAATAGAGACCAGAGTGGACACTTAAGGACTATAAATATTTCTGTTTCTGGAATGATTTTATGTGCTTTGCTGCCCTAGAGTGATTATTTATCTAGAGAGCTAACACATCTCACTGCACTTTGTTCTGAACTGGCATAGCCTCCGTTGCAGGAATAATTCTTCAGAAGGAAGCCAGGGTGACATTATTCACAGAGAATCCCAACTGTAGGGCTCTTTCCACCCCACCCAGACTAGTCTCCTAGGACTCTTTTAAACTACTGCCCCAAAAGCTATCTTTTATTTCTAGAAACTTCTGGAGATGAGGAAAGAACACTATCTGCTGACATTGTTAGATACTAGACAATATATGAGAGCCTTTATATACTTTATTTCACCTAACCTCTCAACAATCTTTTTTATTATTATTACTGTCATTATATGAATATTGTTGTTAATTTTATGTATGTAAAAACTGAGGCTTAGGGGGAGAAAAGAGGCCTAAATTCACATCATTTGATCTGAGACTTGGTCTCACTAACTCCAAACATTGTCTCTATTGGCCTCTATGTGAGGCTCTGCCCCACAGCGCCCTACAGTCGGACATATTCTATCTCATCTTTGTTCACCCATTGCGATATTTAACAATTTCGTATGAACATCATCTTCATAAGCCAATGGTTCTCAAGTGGGGGTGGTTTTGCCATCAGAGGACATTCGGCAATGCCTGGGGACATTTTTTTGTTGTCATAAATTGGGGGAGGTGCTACTGGCATCTAGTGGATAAACTCCAGGAATGCTGTTGTGCATTCCACAGTGCACAGGATGACCCTCCCCCGTCACCAGGAGTCAATAACCAAGGTCGTGAAGCCCTGTCTTAAATCCTATGTGCTTCCTGATCCTCTCACTCACCCCTATGTTTCTCTGTTCTGGAAATTTTTGTCTAGCTTCTGAAAACCCATTTTTATTTCTAGACAATTAGAAAAACTGAATAATTAATGTAATCTCCCCATGATCAAACTTGCATTAATATCTATTTGTGGAGGTGATTAGCTAGTCATCGCAGAGTGCGTTATATCTTGTTTTTCTATTGGGAGCTTATAACCTTTAGCAGATTTTTCTGTCTTAAATCTAGAAGGGGAACAGCAGGAATATAGTACTGCTAAACCTATACACAGGAAAGGCTTTACATTCTCAGAGGTTAATGGGGCAGAAAGATGTTTTTCAGGCGAAGGAGGGCTAAGGGAAGGGCGGTGCCCTATTTCCCAGGGGAGTTGAGGAAAGCTATCACCTCCTCCCTGCTCAAGGCAGCAGAGCCATGTGGAGGATGCTGGACTTCAGAAGCCTACCAACTGGAGGAAGGAATTTGTTCTGGGGCCTGTGCAGGACGCACACTACCTCTGTGTGTCAATACCCATGTACCTACATACATACCTATTTCTTCTATGGTTTGTTTTTGGCTTAACTGGTGAATAATCCTGCAAAGGATAGAAACTCTCTCTTGTACTTGGCTTTGCCCATGTAAACACAGCGACAAGCTGCACAGTTATCCTCTCTGTACTTGCAGCCTCCTTCCTTAACTGTTATACACTCTTTAAATAGAAGAGCTAGTATTCGTTAGCTATTCTCTGCAAAACGGCTTTAGTTGGGACATAGTATCACAATCCTTTCAGGAAGACTAGCTCCATAGATTTCCACAAAGCCCCAAACAAGCATCATTTAGGGTAAGACAAGCTTCCCAAATCCTGAATTCCTAGATTTCTGTCTCCTAAGTGTGTCTTTAGTGCAGGAGCAGTCCAAAGCCTTACGGGATTGCATCATCTCAGAGTAGCCACAAGAGGGCGTGTGAAGAACACAATCCTCTGGAACTGGGATTGCAGAAGCCATTTCCTTGATTAGGCAGCCCCAGCGTCTGTAGCTTCCCGTATTCCGAGCAGGTGGAACATATCAGAACAGTCACTTACTCATCTTTTTAACATGCTGTCTACACAGAGGGGGAGAAAGGGAAGATTCTGATGGCGGTGTGAGATATTCAGTCCTGGGTTTCCAAACAATCTGGAAGGGGATCAGCAAAATCGCTCCCGCAGGCATTGTACTTCATTTGATTTAGTTGGAACTTTCCACATGGCAGAAATGGCCAAGGCCACTGGGATGACTTGGGGTTTGAGTAGTATAAATCACTCCAAGCTTGAAAGATTTTCCTACAGTGATTCATTTCTGTCAAAACAAACAAACCAAAAACAACCCAACTTGAGGATTTTGTTTGCCTTTGGCATTTTCAGAAGAAGAGAAATCATCATTCTCTCTTCTTTAAAATAGTAAGAAAAAAGAATAGGAAGTCAGAATCCCAGGACTCGCCCCCACCCAGCCCACTCGGTTTCTGTGTTACTGTCCCAGGTGAGTGTCCCACAGAGTTAGGAGAGCTCTCGTTGCTTCCAGGGATACCCAGAAAATAGCTGTCAGATAAGGTGCTCTGGGGAGAAAGGGCAGGCATCGGATATGGGGGTCCCATAGGGTAGAAGTTCCCAAACTTTGGCATACATCATAATCACCCAGAATATTTGTTCAAACACAGACTTTGGGGCCCCACTATGAGATTCTTTCTGACTTAAGTCGTCCTGGATGGGGCCAGAGAATTTGCATTTCTAACATTCTCTGGTGATGCTGATGCTGGTTGGGGACCGCACCCTGCAAATCGCTGCTTTGGGGTGTCTTCTCAGATTCCGAAGATGTCTCGATTATTCCTGAGCTTGGGTCTGGGCATCTGCAGCACACTAGTCCCAGTAAATGGGTGGGGTTAGTGCCTGAGATTCCCAGCCTGGTTACTAAGGTCCTGAAACTATTCCCCACGCTGACCTCCCTGCAGACTCCAGGTCCTGGAAGTCTACTCTTCTGTAAAGAATGAAGGGTCGATTCAGGTTGCTTCCCCTCTTACCCAGAGTACCTCAGACCTCTGACCTCTGACCTGGAACAAATCCCACAGTCCCGCCGATAGCTGTGGTCGGTCTCTACTCTCAGATCCTAACACATGGGGAAAGTTCTGTACTGAGTAGACATGGTTTACCAGAGTTTATAGATTGACTCCATGTCTGAGTCACCTCAACCAGTTGTCCACCCTCTGAATACATTCATTTTCTCATCTATGAAGTGGGAACAATAGCTGTGCCCACTTGACCGGGTGGCTGTATGGGTTAAGTGAGTTAATATCTGATCAGTGCTTAGAACGATGACTCACACGTTCTCCTCAGTGAAAATCAGCCACGTCATCAACCCTCATCTTTGCTTTTAGTATCCATTTCCTTATATGGAGAGCTGAACTAAGAAGCCCCCCAGGTCCTGGGAGTGTGCCCCCTGGCTGTGTTATTGGGAGGCCAGAAGATTTATGACGTTAACTTAACAAATTTTTTTAAATGTTTTATTTATTTTTGAGACAGAGACAGAGCATGAGCAGGGGAGGGCAGAGAGAGAGGGAGACACAGAATCGGAAGCAGGCTCCAGGCTCCGAGCTGTCAGCACAGAGCCAGACGTGGGGCTCGAACTCACAGACCACGAGATCATGACCTGAGCCAAAGTCGGACGGGCAACCGACTGAGCCACCCAGGGATGCCAATGATGTTAACTTTAAACCTCTCACCTGGCTGAATGACATGGCTTAGCCAGAATGCGGAGGCCAGAGGTCAGGTATGAAGGTCAATTAGAATTTCTAAGTGGGAAAGCTATCCAAAGCATATGACTGGTTTCAGGTTTATCAATTGTGAATGATCTGCTGCGCTAACTCGATTGCCTTTGTGATAAATTAGAACTTCCAGTGGCATGGCCATTTTTTGTGCCTTGCAATATGAAGAAGCAGCAAAACAGCAGGAAGAGAAAGAGGAAGCATCTTCCTGGTCAGATAGAAGTGTTCCTGGAACACTGCTGTGTGATTTAGGGCAAAGTACTTCATGTGCCTGTATCTGTCTGTTCCCTATGGAACACACTGTTCACTATGGGTGTAGTGATTCAAAGCTGCCTCAGGATCCCCAACCATGTTTTCCACATATGTCCATATATGATATATGAGTAAGTACTGTGCAGTTTCTTGGAAACTTCAAATAAATATCATTGGTGTGGATATTTATTTTTACCTCGTTTTTGAAAGAAATTGCTCACTGAATATGTAATACATTGTCATGATGCAAAATTCAAAAGGCTGAAAAGGATGAGCAAGGAAAGCTAAGCCTCCCTCCCATACCTGTCACCTATCTACACAGTGTCCATCCACCGGGATTTTTTAAAATTAAGAGACTATTTTCTTGAGTTTTGGTTTCACAGCAAAGCTGATATGCACCCATATGCCCCTTCCTCCATACAAGCACTGTCTCCCCACGGTCAACATCCTTCACCAGAGTTACCATTTGTTACAATCCACGAACCAGCACAGGCACATTGTTATTATCCAAAGTCCACAGTGGACGTCAAGGTCCACCGCTGGCATTATAAGTTCTTTGAGGTACAACAAATATGTAAAGGCAAGCATATATCATTACAATAACATACAGAATAGTTTCACCGCCTTAAAAATTGTGTAAGCTCCAATCTGTCCATCTCTGCCTTCCATCAAACCCCTGGCAACCACTTTTTATTGTCTTCACAGTTTTGCCCTTCTTATAATGTCATCTTCTTGCAGTCATACAGGATGTAGCCTTCTCAGATTCTGGCATCTTCCAGAGGCATCTGGGTGGCCCACTCGACTGAATGTCCCACTTAGGTTCAGGTCATGATCTCACCATTTGTGAGTTCGAGCCCCGCGTCAGGCTCTGTGCTGACAGCTAGGAGCCTGGAGCCTGCTTCGGATTCTGTGTCTCCCTCTCTCTCTCTCTGCCCCTCCCCTGCTCGCACTCTCTCTCTCTCTCAAAAATAAATACACATTTAAAAATATTCTGGCTTCTTCCTCTTAGTTATAGGCATCTAAGTTTCTTGCGCGTCTTCATCCACTCACCTTGATATTCATCTTCATCTATTGGTAGTTGTCTCTCGAAGGACATCTTGGCTGCTTCCAGGTTTGGGCAACTGCATATAAAGCTGTTATAAACATTCAAGTGTGTGTTTTTGCATGGACATAAGTTTCCAGGCTGCAAACTTTTAAAGCAGCAACTCTGAGATGTAAAGAAATCTTAACCACTTGAGACTAGGACTGTTTTGTATCTCTTACCTGCATCCTGTATGGATGCTGGTATCAGGCACTTAGAATGATCATGGTCATAGTGCTTCTAATAGAAACATTTCCTGAATGTATGCCCTCCCCCCCCAACCCCCGACATTGATCAAGCCGCTCTCCCCACCAGGGGGCTGGGGTGAAATTGAAATGTTTCCCTTTGATCACTCTTTTCTTTTTGCCTCCATCTGGGCTTCTATCCCGCCTCCAGATCCAGGCAAGACTTGCTACTGTTGATATGTAGTGTTGATCACTCCAGTGTTCCAATTTGAATCATCTCCAGTCTGGCTTTTTCCATCTCCAGCTCCCACATGGTATATACATTTGTGTCTCTATCCATCTACATCCATATCTGCTTCCTTTACTAGATAATAAGCTACCACCTTTTTTCCCTACCTCTAAAATGTTACATAATGGTTTACCTATAAGAGATTTTTAGTCAACATTTATTGGTAGCATAAAACATTGCTGATGTGGCAGTTAAGAACTATATGACTGATCAGATTCTGTATCCTGTAGAATGAAAGGTGCAGACTCCTAAGAAGCACTGCTCTGAGAGTAACAATGCTAACATAACCCAATATTTAGTCTCTATCAGGTACCATGGTAAGCATTTTTACGTAAATTATCTCACTTATCCTCATGCAACTCCCCAATTGTTATTATTGGTCCCATTTTACATATGAGAAAACTGAACCTTAGTGAAATTAAATAACTTGCTTGAGGGCTTATGTAAATGGATCACATACTACAAGAATTCCAAGATTGCATATCAGGGACTATGGCATACAAAACACAAAACAGGGGCACCTGGGTGGCTCTGTCGGTTAAGCATATGACTTTTGATTTTGGCTCAGGTCATGATCTCATGGTTTGTGAGTTCGAGCCCCATGTCAGGCTCTGTGCTGCCAGTGCAGAGACTGCTTGGGATTCTCTCTCTCCCTCCACCACTCTCTCACTCTCCCTCTCAAAATAAATAAGCTTTAAAATATTAAAAAAAATTTTTTTTAATCTGTCACATTGAAGTGAATTATGTAATATGAGTCTTCATCAATATCAGTGGGTATTGTGTTTATATTAGTGTTTGTCTTCCCCCAAAGACTGTAAGCTCTATGATGATAGGAACCATTTTGTTCCTTCTATTTCCAGTCCCTAACAAATTCCCTGGTCCAATTTAGGTATACCAATCTATAAATGATCTCAGTCTTCTGGTGGGTCGACAAGTTCATCTCCTGATACATCAACTTTGCTGCAAGAACAAGGCATTTTGGAAGCTGAGTGTGAGTAGTCATCATGAGAAATGCATTACCATGTCCCAGAAAAACGGTGCCCATCCTATCTTCCATTCTTTAGATAGATTTCTGGCATAGATCTTTGATGGAGAAAAAGATGAATTACTATACAAAAGAGGAGTTAACAGGGTCAAGGAAAGTACATTTTCTAAATAATTTGTATATTCCTATCAAGTATATAGTCTTGAAAGCCTAACCACATTCGATGCATGTTTTTTGTCGGGATCACATGACTGTGCCGGTCTGAGTTATCAGTTACAACTCAGAAAGGAGGAGTTTATGTCCTCACTGTCCCTCTCTACCCAAAGTGGCTATGAGAGACTTGGGTTCTGTCAGAAAGGACAGCAGAAAGAAAAACAGAGGGTATTATCCCATGCTTCTCAAAATTGCTTTTGCTCTTGCTTTCCTATTGCTTAGAGGTTCAGGTTTTAACTTCTCAGCCTGGTATTCAAGAAATTCCATTTTATGACCCTCACTTACACTTTTACCTTTATAAAATAGCCCTCAATAGGGACTCTGGTCCATGGAATGGATTCTGCTGTTCCTCTCCTATGTCAAGGTCACTTTAATCTTCATTCTGCCTAAACAGTGTGATATTCTTACTTTTCTCTTTATCCGTATTTTCTCGAATTCCTCAAAATCAGAGTTACATGTGGCTTTCTGCTTTCTCCTGATGACTTCAATGTATACTATGACTGTGATCATAGTTTACTATTGTGGCTAAGGGTTCAGATTCTCAGGCCAGACTTAGGTCAACACAAGGCTTCCTCATTTGCAATCTAGGTGATCTTGAAGGAATTATTAACTTCTTCAAGCCCAGTTTCCTCATCTACAAAATGTGAATAGATGAAACTACCTCATAGAATTGTTATGTGAATTAATGAACTTTTGCATGTAAAATGTTTCATTTTGAAAAATCAAAATCTTAGATGCTTAAGTGCTTTAAACCTGATATAATTGGAGGACAACATGAAGTTAAAGGAAGAAATCACAGCTTTGGTATATGGTTCTTTAGTCAAGTCTGTGTGATGCTTCGAGTCATTGCCATAGTGAACACAAAAGAAAGACTTCCGTTAATGGTGGTGATGGAGTGAGGATTTTGTGTTCAAGTTCAGCAATGTGAAGTTGACAAAAGTTTAGGGCATTCAGGGAGAAGCAAGTGGACAGTGGGATTCACACTGAGTCTGGGAGGTAATTGAAGCCAGGAGTATGTATGGAATCACCTAGGAAAAGGGTACAGAGTGCAAAATAAAGAGGATTCATGATCAAGGATTACAGGCTTGCTTGGAGGCTGCATAGAAGATGATTAGTTTGCAAAGCAAATGGAAAAGTGAGTACAAAGACAAAACAAAACAAAGCAAAACAAAACAAAACAATGGTAGTGCTAAGTTTCCAGTGGAGGAGAATATTTCAAGAAGGCAGGCATGTTTGGTGTTGACAAATGCTTCTGGGGGGCCAAATAAGCTGACGACTGAAATAACCACTGTGTTACCTACAGGAGGCCATTGCTGACCTTTGTGGGAGCTGTTGGAGGGTTTTGGAGTGGATCAAGGGTAGAATGGGAAATAGAGAAATAGAGACATCAGGTAAAGAAAACATTTTTTTTAAAGTGACTGTTAAGACAAGAACAGATATGGGGGCAGAATATAGAATGAAATATAAGCTGTGTTGAATTTTTTTTAAGAGGAGAAATTTAAGAATATTTGAAAGCCAGTGGGCAGGATGCAAATCTGTTATGGGTTGAATTGGCCCCCGGACATTTCATATATTTAATTTATAACCCCCAGTATCTCAGAATGTGACCTTATTTGGAAATAGCTTCATTGCAAATGTAATTAGTTAAGCTGAGGTCATACTGGAGGAGGGTGGGTCCTAATCCGATATGACTGGTGTCCTTGTTAAAAGTGGAAATTTTGGATACAGAGACACACATAGGAGAATGCCGTATGAAGATGAAGACAGAAATTAGGGTGATGCCTCAACATGCCAAGGAGTGCCAGACATTGCCAGCAAACCACCAGAAGCTAGGAGAGAGACATGGAACATAATCTACAGTCCTAAGAAGGAACCAACCCTGCTGACACCTTGACCTCAGACTTCTAGCCTCCAGACTGTGAGACAACAAATTTCAGTCGTTGAAGACACCAGTCGGTAGGACTTTGTTATGGTGGCTTTAGAAAGCTCATATAAGATCATGGAAAGCAGATGAATATACAAAGGATAGTTGATAGTGTAAGTTCCTCAGAAAGTCAGTGAGAATGATAGTTGTATGAGGTGAGGGCAGGCCTGTGTGTTTGCTATTGGAAAGATGATGAGTTTCCCATATGCTGGCTTCTATTGTCTCTGCACACTAGGAGGAGATATAATATGGTGAAGGTAGAGGAATAAAATGGGAGGTTCGAGGACCCATGTGAAGTTGGCGATGGAATTTAATCACATTAGCTAATTGGCTCGATTGTGTGGCTCTCTTCAGCAATGCTCAGCTGCACAGAGAAGTGGAGAGCTGGGCCACCCAGGGATGGGGCCCAGCAGGACAGGACAACCGAAATATAGAACAGCAAGAAATGTTATTGACCAATCTTCTATGGAAGCTGAGCTGACAGAAGTGAAGAGCTGGGTTTGAAGGGTAGAGTTGGTGGTTTGAAGAAAGTAAAAGAGCCTTACTGATTTTGAAGAGTGTTTGTGGTGGAAAATGTTGAATAAGCCAGGAGAGGAAGAGAGATGTGAGGTCGGGGCAGTTGATTATGGGTGATGACAAGGTTCCAGATGTGACTGTTGGAGTAGCTAGACTGAGACAAAGAACCGAGAGACTATTACACCACGGTGTGGAGTGGATTTGTTTGCTTATTTAACAAATAATAACCGAGTGCCTATTCTGTGCCTGGAACTACTCTAAGTTCTGAGAATAAATGAGTGGACAAAATAAACACAAATTTCTGCCCTGAAGAGCTTTCAGCTAAAACAATCAATCAATATATATATATATGTTTGATATGTCAGATTGTAAGGGTGCACTGGAAAAATTAAAGTAATGGCACAGGATGGGTACTATGTGGTCAGGGAAATACTTCTTGATAAGGTGATATTTAAACAGAGACCCAAAGCCATTGAGATGAGTTGAGATGTGTCTATCTCGAAGAATATTTCGGAAAAGGAGAACAGTTGAGTGAAAAGGCCCCAAATCCATGTAATTGCCATAAGATCTCCCAGTAATCCCCTTCATATAAATAGGTCTCCTTCAGAGTGTTTCTCAGTATTTCTATGGTTTCCTCTCAGGGGAGGCCACACAGGTGTCCTTACGGAAGTCCTCACAGGTGTCTTCACGAGTTCCCTGATGAATGTGCACCTGCTTCTGCTCTGGCCTTCACATCCTGCTGCAACACCCTCTGCTGCAGAGGACCCAGGTGGTCTGTGTTCTGTTGGGCACAGCTGGCTTTTCTGTGGTGGTATCAGATGTCCCACTGGCCCGCTGGGAGGGGACACTTCCCATCTTAGGTCCAAAGGGTCAGTGCCCTTGCTCTTGCCCTGCTCCTGTGCAAACTCCAGGACCTGATAACTGCCATCCGGTGGTGGCCTCCCCATTGGTACCCATTTCTCTGCACTGCTGACAGTGCCATCTCTAACTCTGGAAAACAGTAGAAACTCCCATCCCCCCTCCAACTCCCCCCTCCCCCGCCTCCCCCTGCCAATGGAAGTTAGGGCAGGTGGTGCCCATCAAAGGAAACAAACTATCTTTCCAGAGAGAAGAGAAGCGCCCAGCCAAGTTTCATCTCATTTCCACTCTGGGAACAACCACTTGGCATATTGATTGTCATCACTTTTTCCAGGAGGAAACAGGCTGTGGTTTTGTTATGACTCCAAAGGAAAAAAAAATCAAGATAGTCTGACATCAGATCATTTCTCAAAGTCTAGGTTATTTGGTCATATTCACAGTTACTTTTTCACCTCTTGGGGGGGGAATCAAACTTGTTCAACTATTTTTAAAAAAGGACGATCAGTTACATAGGTAATTGAGGCTTCATTGTATATTCCACATCATAAAACGCTTGGTGCTGTGAAGTGGATGCAGTCGAAAGAGCAGTGACATGTTATGTAAATCAATGTTTATGAATTAATAATTTTATAAAAATGCATCAGAAAAACTCAGTATTTGAGGAGCTCCCATAATGGCTAACTTTATGAAATGATTAGACACCCCTCAATTTATTCGCTAGGCGAATCTGTTCTTTTCCTATTTTTGCTTACAATAAATCACATCTTTCATGTATATTTCTGCGCACCTGAGCACTTATGTGGGTGCATTTGACTAAGCTTAGTGGGAAACTTGTAAAGAATAAACTGTAGTTACCTCAAATAGTATGAAATAGGGGAATGAATTGAAATTTTTTTCAACTAAAGAGAAAAAAAATAGGAGCCCGTTTCATTCACTTTCTAGAAGATAAGTTTGAGACTTTATGTTTTTGAAAGGTTAAATATTCCAAAAATATTCTAACCACTATAATCTTTATACCTAAGGTGACATTTTCGAAAATAATCAGGAAAACGGACTAGTTCTATAGTGGCCAAAATGTAAAATGCACAGACTTACACAGTACAAACTGAAATCTCCTCCCAGGGAGGTAGCCGGTGAGGAATGAGGCCAGGCCCGTATTATGACATGGCACCATGGAAGGAGGTAGGGCAGCCTTCTCCCATTGAGGGCATTGATGTTTCTGGTCTAGATCTTTATGTCCTCAGGGCCCTCAGTGCTCAGCTGCACACAAAATACAGTTTTTTATATGCTCTGTTTATCTTGTGATCCATACTAATCTCTCCATGCTCTAGTGACTTACCTCTTACAGGATTTGGGGACCACACAGGCCAGTAAGTTCTTTCCCTTTATAACCTGCCATCCAAAGACATTTTTGATGCTCAGACAATTCCCTGCTGTTTACAACATCAGAGGTGTCCTCCAAATAATTTTCCCCTCTTAACTTCAATAGTACCATTTCTACTTTTCATCTGACTTGGTAGCTAATAAATTGGGACAGGAGAGAGAGAGAGAGAGAGAGAGAGAGAGAGAGAGAGGGAGAGAGAGAAAACCTCCTTTATTTTCGTCTCTTATTTTATTTTTTGTTTTTCAGGGGTTATTTGCTAAAATATGGTCTTCAATATGTTCTTACTTTCATATTTTCATATTTTTTTTACATTTTGTGAATTTCTTTCATCACTTATTTCTACTTTGAAAGTGAATCTATAATTCCATAGAAAACATTATTGAAAAGTATTTTAATTCTTTGACGGCTTCCTTCTCTCATTAAACTTAGTCACCTTGATTTATAAACTCTTGAGAGAATATACATGTGTCTCAAAAAATAGGTATATTCAGCATTAAAAAACACAGTGGAACCCACAAGAAGTTTTATTTTTTCATGGACTTGAGTGTACAATGATTTGATCATTTCCCCAAGTCATGGGACATGTATATTAGTAAAGACAGATTTAGCATCAGCAAGAGAAAGCCCTTCTCGAACTGGCTTAACAATGAGGAACTTCATTGTCCCATGTAACAGGAAGCTGAGGACTAGCACAGGATCCAGGGAAGGACGAGGGGCTCCTGCTTACCTTGAGTGCTTTCTACTGGATCTGCCTTCATCTGTGTTGGCTTCATTCTTAGGTTGTGAAGCTTTGCGCCGTGGCAGTATCGTAGCCAATGAGGTTTGTCCGAGGCGCGATTATTGCTAATTGAAAACATTCTTACGTTGTGAGCAAGATGCCTGCAGCAGCTCCCGATATGGCAGTGTCCAGGGGACCAAGAAAGGGCTGTCTCGCCTTGTGCCTCCTTCTTAGGACCAAGAAGCACTTTCCCAAAAGCCCTCAGTTTTTCCTTCACTGGAATTGACTAGGGCAGGATCACATGACCATCCCTGACCCAGTGATTGGTAAAGGGAATTTGTATGGCGTGATTGGGTAAGGCTAATCGTTTTGGGGGCCCTGGCCCTGCTTCCAGATTCCTCATTTCACTTATCCTCAGTCAGGCTAATCGTTTGGGGTGGCCACGTACCTCTGAAGACACACCCAAATTTCAGTGTCACATGGTGTTCTAAGATTCATTTCATTTCATGCTCTGATGTCAGGTTGGTTAAAGGTTCAATGGCATTATTAGGCAGCTCACACTAATACCAAGCAAAGTTCAGGCTGGTAGGAGGGGAGATGGAACTTCTTTGGGATACTATCAACTCTTGGGGTTACTTTGCCATTCACATTTAGTAACGGACGCCCGCTATCCAGAGAAGCAAGTGATCCAGGGATGATAGCAATCCTCCCTTACATTTAATTTGGTGTGAGTCAGAGAACATAAAGCAGTCTTCTGGATTATTCATACAAAACTCTATTAGGACCTAACTACTACAAGGTAATTATTTACAAAAGAGTCTCCCTGTGCAAGGCCAAATTAAAAAAAAAAAAAAATGGACAGTTTTTTTTTTCTCACGAAACCAGTTCCTTCTCAATCTTTCTCATTCCTGTCCACTTATATGCCTGAGCCACAGACATGGCCATCATGCTTGATTCTCCCCCATTCCTCATCCTGCTGTTCTAATTCATCAGTGACATCACACAGTCTATTTGCAAATGAAGCAGAATTCCTCGACTTCTTTTCAACTGCGTTCTACCTTCCTCGTATTAGCTCTGTGGAGTGGGCAGTGGGATGGGCTGCCTGATGATCTCAGTGCACACCCTGGCTCCATCTGTGCTACTGTTCAACCCTCCATTCCTAAAACAGCCTCCAGTGGAACCTTAACACATGTAAATTGCACATCGCTTCTTAAAACCTTTTAATGACTTCGCGCTGCATTAAGAATAACATGCACTCTCTTGGCCATGGCTGGCAATGTTCTGCGGGTTGTGACCCTGTGTACCTCTGCAGTCTCATCTGGTGCCATGTTGCCTTCACTCCAGCCACACTGGGCTGCTTCTGTGGCTTGAGCAGAGTTAAATTGTTTCCATCGTGGGGTCTTCACTTATACCGTTCCCTCCACTTTGACCATCGTTTCCTCTGTTCCGCTTACAGCAGCCTCCTGGGCTGGTCTCCTCCTAGTCATTGCTTTTTCATAGTGGCTTTCTCTTCTCACCTTGTTTACACAGAACTGCTCCTTTGGAGGAACAGAGAGGTTGTAATTTTAACCTATTCTTTGCCCACATATGCCTTTCCTCAGTTTGTAATTATGTGCCTTTTTGTTTCCCTATGTGTTATCCTTATCCCTCTTTAGACCTGAAGCTCCATGAAGGCAGAGGCTATGTTGATCCCATTCAGAACTCTACACCATTCTCAAGAGCAGGGCCTGGTTCTCAGCAGGTGTACTTTATGGATAGGAGCGCCATGAACAAATCCCCTGTAAAGCGGTGATTCCCTTGAGTAGAGGCAGTATCCCTGCATTCCTGGCTGCATCTACACCACATACTATGTCCTCAGTACCTGTTAACTGTTAAACAAATGGATATCTCTTATCAGAATAATGAAAGTTAGCGTTTAGCTCTAGATTCATGAAACATAAGAATGGATTTCTCATTATATGAAGAAATTCAGTTGTATCATTAGCAAACATTCAGCAGAGCTTGTGATATTTTCAGGTAAGTTTAGTACGACTCTGGCAAAATAGTGCAACACTATTTCTTTAATGAGGAAAGAGAACACTTGAAGAGTTAGGAAGTCAGAAGAAAATAACCACAAAGAGAGTGGGAGAATCACTTCATCTAAATTTAACTTGATGTATGAAACATCCTAATAGATTCATGAAAGGTTAAAAGCAACTAGAGATAAACCTCTGGTGAATATAACCAAAGATAGGCCTTGTCTTTTTTAGGGTCCCATTTTGGACTACTTCACGGCTAGTGAACCTGTTTATCCATGCTGATACATGCTAACACTTACATCGTATTTGCCATATGTCAAGCACTATCTTAGTACATTAACTCATTTAAGACTTCTACAGTCCTATCAGAGAGGTTCTATTATTATGCTTATTTTATTGACGCATAGAGAGATCAAGTGACTAACCAAAGATAACATAGCTAGCAAGTGGATTTCAAACACTGGCCTATAATTTTTGCAGAGCAGAAGACTCCCTTAGATCACCACAACCCAAGAAGCTAAATAAGAGTATGAAGGAGAGTTTATAAATGTTAATGATCACTGCCTTTTCTATGGTCCTTGTTCACTGGGTCTCACAGAAAGGAGCACTGTCAACAATTTAAAAATAATTTTAGGCATGCTCAAAGTAATGTAAACACATGAGTGTACAAAACATAAAATGAAATGATGGTTTGCACAGTTCCTTAAAATAGAATCCTAGTAGTACTATTTGACTGCTGGTCACTAATTGATGAATAAAGTAGGGAGAGATGAAGAGACAGGAGCCTTCAGGGGAGCTGGCCCAAACTGAGGCGAGCTACGCCTGCTCTGCTTAGCTCTGTGACCTTTACTGCCTTGGATATCAGATTCCTCAGCAAATTAGGGCACCAGGTTGGATGACCTCTAAGTCTGGCCAACTATAGCCTTGAATGACTCTATACAAAGGTACCAGTGTGTTAATAGAAGAACAAAAGTTGTATTAAGTCTCCTTTTATTTTAGACTGAGGTTTTCAGGAAGCCATCTTAATTCTATCAGTTCTAGCTCTGTAATGTGTCTTGCTTAGACAGTCGTCTTTAGTCTTAATTTCCCCTGAACCCACTTTTTACACTGTCCCCAGAGAGGCTTTTTGGAAATAAAATACTTGGCCTTATCATTCCCCTGCTTAAAAATCTTTAGTAGCTTCCCTCTTCCCAATACAAGATGTTCATGATGAGATAGGAGGAGGTGTTCCTACCTTAAACCCTGTACTCTTGTGCACCAAGCCATATGCATCCTTGGAGTGTTCCAAACGATTTCATATCCTCATGCGTTTTCTCTGGTTGTTCCTTCTGCCCTGAATGCTACCCCTCTATGCCCCTTGGTTGTATGGTGAAGATTTTCAACACTTAGGAAAATGTCAGTTCCCCTATGAGACTTTCCTGTCTGGATCTCTGGTGTAACAGGTTCCCTTTCTACCTTACCACAGATAGAATGGACTGTTCCTTCTTTGGGGTCTCCACTGCCCCCAGACCCTAATTGTCTATTTGAGACACTTCAATACTTGTCTGTTGACTCCTTCTAACATTGCTGACCATAAAGAACAATGTTACATCCACTTTTACTTTTTGTTGTGTTTAGCATGGTGCCTGATAACATGGTAAGAGCTGATTAATTATAAACGGATGAATAAAAGCATGAATAGAGTGAATGAGTAAATATCAATTGTCTAAAAAGTCTATCTTGCTTTTAAATTTTAAAGGCTTTGGCTGAATGCATTCCGAGATGGAGACAGATAAGAAAAAAATGTGAGTAAACAGTGGAAAAATTTTGTAGGGAGGAGGTCTTTCATTGCATCGTCCATATTGTTTTCAGCTGCTTCTGCTACTATTATTCTTCTGGCTCTTGTAAATAAAAATTTTAGAATTTCCTGGTGCCCGATATGGCATAAAGGCTCCAATATGTCTTTTGAAAATATTCTTATTTCATTTGGACAGAGAACCTGAAATGCTGGATAAGAGGGCATATGCTACATTGGGAATTAACTGGAGAGAATAGTGGCTCAGAATTCAATAATTATTTTAGGCTGCCTTTTCAACTTCAAGAAACCCAGACACTTATATGATTTTGCAATATTGCAGCAAATGGACCAGAACACAGATTCCAATATGTGAAAGATAGATTTTACACACATGCTTACATTTCTGATTAATTTATTCATTATTCAACTGACATTCATTGAACATCTTCTTCTGCCAAGCACTACACTAGATGCTTTGGATTAAAAAAGTGGATCAGAGGATAGCACTTTGATTATTCTGGACAAAGTCCTTGATGCTTGGAGAGGCATTATATTCAACGCTGGGCCCATGATTGCCCCTACCTAAACTCCCAGGAATCCCATTTCCTGTTGGACGTCTTGCTGGCTTTATCCCATTTACACAGCCCTCTGCTAATTCCTCAAATACCCCAAAATGCTCCCACACTTGGGCCTCAAAAAGGTCTGTTCCCTGCTTGTATCCTTCTTATCAGAGAACTCCACTCCTCTTTTAGGACTTAGTGTAGATGTCAGTTCCTTAGAGAAGCTTTCCCTGATCCCAGGATCAGCTCAGCCCTTCAGACTGTAGGCACAAACCTTATTACAACCACGATTAGTTAATAATGCATGTAGTTGTTTAGCATCTGGTTTCCTGTCGGAATAGGAAGTATAGGAGGGGACCATCTGTGTGTCCCTTTTCCCTCATGTACTTCCAGAGTTCGGCACGGTGCTGGTATACTGGTATATACATTGATGCAAACAGTGGCCTTTGATAACCGTTTGCTGAATGAGTAAATGAAATAATAATGGTAGAATTACTAGCATGGACCGCTTCCACCCTGCCAGCTCACAGCTTGAACCCTGCTGTCCCTTTTTCATATAGAAATGCTTGGTGACGTAAGGACACCCACTCCGAGAGGCTCTCAGGGAACAATTCCTTGTCTTAAAGAGCCTTGTTACATATTTAAGCTTAGTGATAAGGCCCTGTGGCTGCTGGCAATACTCTGGCTCTCTCTGTCTGTGATAGGTCCTTCTCCAATGAAAGGAATGGAGAGGAGGGAGTAATTGATCACCCTGCCCAATCCAACATAATCTTAGAAGCATAGGAAAAGATCAGCTTTTAGTATAACAATAACAATCTCTTTCCCTGCATGGAAGATAGAATTGAGTTACTCATTTGTGGTTAAAACAGGACTTGTAAAATAACCAATCTAGCAAAGGCAGTGAGAATCAGAAGCAGAAACCAAAACATGTAACAATTTATTTTAGAAAAATGTCCTACAAAGCAATCTCACAGTCGAAACTCGAAAGGCCCCAGATATAATCACGTTCTGTAGAGGCCCTTGAAATTGACTCTGGCACTGAAGGGATTCTAAGCAATATTACCCATGGAGGAAGAGGAATGGGGTATCGATCACAGTGTCATGTTCCACCTTCTTCTCAAATTACAAAGTTGGAAGCAGTCCAGAGTTGAGGAATGGTGCCCTTATTCTGCTTGTATCCACCCTGCACGGGTTAGAAGGGTCGGCTAGGCGGTGTCTTCTTAGGGCTTGTTTTCAGACAGCCCATCTCTCATGATTATCTCAGCATCCCTACTCCTGGCCAGAAAGATGGATGCCCGTGAGATCTTTTCCTGGATGCCTTCTCATTTCTCTGTATCACGGTGGCTCTAAATATCAGGTTGCCCTAAAATCTCTAAAGTTTTCTTTTTAGAAGGGGTTTGTTTTGGGAAGTCTCGCCAAGCACAGAGGGCACAGCAGAACACAGCATCTCCTTCCTCCGCGGAGACGCACAAACTCAGTAGGACATAATTTCAGCTGAAGCTTTGTCTGCTTACATGACTTTCAGAAATCCTATTATGATAAATATCCGGGGATACTGTTTCCTATGATTCTAATCAAAATCAAAGTTGTACCCATTCTCTTAAGCCACTGTCTTGTACTCCCTAGTGATTCCAAGGGTCCATATGCTTTAGGTGGAGTTTTACCACCTCTTTGCAAGCTAAGCCCTTTTGGTTTATCTATACCAGCAGCCTCAGTGTCACCTAGGTGAAGTGAAAATTCTTGGATACCATCCCAGACCTACTGAATCATACTGTGGGAGTGGGGCCTGAAGTCTGTATTTTAACAGATGAGCTAGGTCAACTTGTCTGAAGTTTACCTTTGTGTTGACTGAAATAAAAAAATGGGCTTCCTAATCAAATTAGTAGTTCAAAAAAGATTAGGAGGCAGTGGTTTAAGCTTCCCAGTACAAAACTGAAGAACACAGGTTAAAACAACATTATTTACCTAATCATAATAAATGACTAATCATAAGTGGTTTTATTAAATGGGTTAATATGTGTAAAATCCTTAGAATAGTGCCTGACACAGGATAATGCCTGGTTCAGAAAACCGTCTACTCTCTCTTTCCAATGCCCCAGGCTAGAGGTTGGCACCTAAGGTGACTTTGCGGGATGTCAGCACCCCTGACAATTTGCAGCACCCTACACGCGTGAGGATGACCTTCTTCTCGCCCGTCCCCTGCACACTGCCGGTGGGAGTTGACCAGAATAAGACATGGATTTTTGCCAGAGTAAGCCAAAGAGAACTTGAGTTCCTTT
This sequence comes from Acinonyx jubatus, assembly GCF_027475565.1. NCBI lineage: Eukaryota > Metazoa > Chordata > Mammalia > Carnivora > Felidae > Acinonyx > Acinonyx jubatus. The sequence goes on along the minus strand of NC_069394.1, from coordinate 68,260,087 downwards.
ACCACGTGATTGAATTCTGCATCTATTTAAATCTCCAGCATGAGTGTTAACACGAGAGTGGGCTGCTTTAAAGTTTCACCCAAAGACATTTCTGTGGCAAGGGTCAAAGGTAACATGTAAGTAGATGAAAAATTCCATGCTTTTCCAGGGCATCATGAATATCCCCATTGCAGCTACTTCTCTCTGTTACAACTGGTGTAGTGGTTAAAGGGATGGATTCTGTCTGTGAACAGAGATGCACATAAATTCCACCATTTACTAGTTGCATTACCTCAGCAAAGCCACCGAACATTTCTTCATTAGGAAATGGGGATAGAGTCGTTGTGGAGATAAATGAGATAAATGTGTTGGAAAGTGCTAACCACAATGCCTAGCATGTAGTCAACACTATTGCTGTTACTTTAAATAGATTTGGAATGAAGAGGGGGGAGAAAGATTAACATCCTATTTCAGAAGTGCCTTCCCCCACTCCCATCCCCAAGTTGGAGAGTCTGTGCCTCGTGCCAGAATCATCTTGCAAGATAGAGGTTATGTGCCAAGCATGAAGGGAGTGCGTTTGTAGGAGAAATAGAAAAAGACGAAGGGAAACTTTGTCTTTCCATATGCAGACACTTGCATAATATTTCCTTCTTGAGTTCTTGAATCCCAACGAGAGAACTGAGCGTGTGTTTGGGAAGAAGACTCATGAATTAATATTTTTCCCAATAGAGAAGCTCACAGAAACTTTGAAGTGTTTATTAAAGAGTTGATAATGAGGAGAAAACTTTTTGAAAATCATATTAAAAAGTACCTCCCAAACTGCTTCAATAATTTAACCTTGGAATCACAAGACTCTACTGGAATAGAAAGAATACATTTTTCTCTCTCCCCGCGGTCCCTGGTGTATCACATGCATGCTGAGAGCAATGATGGCCTCTTTCTAGGAGTTAGTGGTGAAATGATACTCTTTTTGTGACCAATCGAATAATTACTAAAGTTGAAATTTGTAATCCTGATATCGAATATTTCATAATGACATCAATTTAAACTTAATACTGCTCTTATCTTTTGACAAAAATAAGGTTTAATGTGCCTTTTCTCCTAGAGGGGGTGAAATAAGGAAAGACTTTATTATACAAGATAATTAAAATTCTTCCTGAGGTTAAAAGTGATTTAAAAAGAATCACAACATGAGATAATTAGGCCTTATTAGACACTTTATCTGCTTCACTGAAGTCACTTTTTCCAGGATGATAAAATGTGCCTTTGTCTTTTTTTAGAAAGCTGGATACCAAATTTGGGGAAAAAAATGATCTTTCCTCCTCCTCTTAGACTCAGCACATGACTGTGTGAATGGATTTGGGGAAATAATTTAATGACAGGGTTACAGTTTCCAAAAGCTAGACCTTTATAGAATGTGATGGTTTTCCAGTACTTATTCATTTTTCTAGTGGAATTACATTTTATCCTCTATTTTTAGTTGGTTAATAGAAAATGATATGAATTTGTGTTTTCTGACTTTTTTTTTTCCCTGACAGGCAGAATAATAACAGATTAGTTTTGGGATGTTTAACAAAATCCTTTTGTTACTTGACAGACTCGTTTATGCTTTCTTGTGCCATAACAGGTAAGGCAAAGAATGTCAGTGTTTGTATTTTTAATGTCTAATGAACATGTAATATAGGTTATTACAATAACCGTGCAGTAGTGGATGGTATTTTTTAGATGAAAAGCGGTTCGGGCATTTAAAGCACATGATGTTTTTGTAAAAGGAAGCAGGTACCCTAGGAGCATGGGAGTTTTGCCAGAGTTCTAAACTGTATCCCTACATGAGGTCTGATATTGCTTTTCTGTTCTGCTTTTAGGCCCAATGACGGGAATGCTGTGACTGCCACCCTCGGCTAATGGCTCTTTGAGCCTCCAATGGATTTTAACAATGTTCAATGCAACTAGCAATAAGTGAATCAAATAGTGCTTGTTTGTGCCATAAATATCCAACTTATTTTTATCTATTGATCCGTGAATGAAAATAAATTGTTATACTTTGTCTTTAAGAGAACATCTCAGTTCTATTGACAATGACTAGCTACATAGGTTTATCAAATCGTTCTTTCCTTCTGAGTGACCCTTTCCTTTGGGGAAAGGCTAATGTCTGGATTAGTGCATGAAGTGCCAGGTAAAATATACCGATCATTTTGGTTAAAAGCGAGGTACATAGAATTGTTAAGTAAAAGTCCATTTTAAGGGAAAATATCTAAGGGAAAGTAGTATGCTTTGACGGATAAACAGCTTCTGTCATACTTTTACAGGGTCTATTGTAACTGATATAAAGGAAATTGTTGCTTTAAAAGAAAACTTAAACATTACAAAAGAATGGGATTAATCCGAACTGTGAGCATCAAGGGTATCCATTAAGGAAGGTTTTAAATGTTTTCCTGTATGTGTACCTGCTACTTTTCAGAGTACAAGTGTTATATACATTTTCCCTCTCTACTAAGTGGATAGATCCTATTGGGAAGAGTATGACATCTTTAAGGTCCTAGTAATGGGTAAGGGTTAATAAAAAGGTGAACAAAACTTGAATGTGCAGCTTGACAAATTATTACAAAGCAAATGAACGTGTAGCAACTACCCAGGTAAAGAAATAGAACACTGCCAGCACAGTTGATTTTTGCGTATTGATTCTGATTTGGTTAAACTTGCTATATCTTTATGAGTCCTAATAATTGGTGGAAACTTTTGGAATTTTCTGTACACACTTACATCATCCGTGAATAATACAAGTTTGGTTTCTTTCTAATCCTTTTGCCTTTTATTCTGTCTTTGCCATCCTGCACTGGCTAAATTCTCTAGCATAATGCTGATAGAGATGACAATAGCATCCGAATCCTTCCCCAATCTCAGAACAAAATGTTTAATGTTTCACCATTACGTATAATGCTTGATTTTTTTGTTACTTGCTAATATTTACCTTGACAAGATGTTGAATTTTAACAGGTACCTTTTCTGCCTCTCTGCAAATCATCCTAATATTCAGTAAATACACTGAATTACATTGATTTTCTAATGTTAAAACAACTTTGGATTCCTGGGGCAAACCAAAGTTGGCCATATTGTATTATTTCTATGTATAGCTGGATTGGATTCAATTTGCTAATATTTTATTTAGAATATTTGAATCCCTGTTCATAAGCGAGATTGGCCTGCAATTTTTCTTTCTTGTCCAGTTTTGGGACCAATGTTATCTTGCCCTCCTAAAGTCATTTGAAAAGTGTATCCTCTTTTTCTGATCTCTAGAAGATTTCTTGTAAGATTAGAGTTATTTCTTTCCTAAATTTTTAGAATAGCTTGCTGGTGAAACCACCTAGGCTTGAAGTTTTCTTTATGGGAATGTTTGAAATTCTATTTATTTTTATGTCAGCTTTCTAAGTTGTGTTTTTCTGATAATTGGTCAATTTCATCTAAATTTTCAAAATTTTTGGTGTAAGTTTGTTTTTTCCTATTATCATTTTTAGTGTCTATAGCTTCATCATCTTCTTTCCTGATATCTTTTGTGTTTTCCCCTTTTCCCTCATGATCAGTCAGGCTCTCAAGGTGTTTATAAATTGGGCTTTTTTTTCGGTCCTTCTCATTTATTGATTTGCTTTCTGTTACAATCATTTATGGTCCTCCCTTCATTATTTCTTTCTTTTTACTTTTTTTGGGGGTTTAATTTACGCTTCTTTTTCTACCTATGGATCTGAAACCTTAGCTCATTAATTTTCAGGCTTCTCTAATATAAGCATTTAAGCATATGTATTTTCCTTCCGAATCCTGTCATTTCTGAGTTCCATGAGTTTGGATATAGACTAATTGTGTTATCCATGAATTCAAAGATTTTCCAATTATCTTTTGAATTCTTCTTTGACTCATTGATTAATTAAAAGTATATTTCTTCATTAAACCTTATGGAAGGATTTTTGGAGTATCTTTTTCTTATTAATTTCTAACATAATTACAGTGTGCTCAGAGAATGTACTTTAAGATTTTGATTCTTTTAAATTTGTTGAGATGGTCTTTCTGGTCTAGTATATTCCAAAGCTGTTTCATACATTTTTTGAAAAGGAAGTGCATTCTGCAGTTACTGAGTTTGGGTTGTTCTGTAGTATCCACTAATTCAGGTATGATCATCTGTTCTTCAAATTTGCTATGTTCTTCCTGATTTTTGTCTGCTTCTTCTTTCAAATCCTGAGTTAGGTATATTAAGATTCACTAATATGATTGTGAACTAATCAATATACTTGCATTTCTGCTGCCTTTTGTTTTATTTTGGGGTTATGTTATTAGATGTGTATGATTTAGAATTGTTCTACCTTCCTGCTGAATTGAACATTTTATCATTACAAAGAAACTTCCTTGTCTCTAGCAGTGTCTTTTCCCTTAAGTTTTACTTTGTGTGGTACTTATATGCTACACAAGCTTTCTTTTGGTTCATGTTTGCGTGGTATCTCTTGTTACATCTTTTACTTTAAGCATTTCTGTATCTTTATGCTTTAGATACCTCTTTTAAAAAGTGTAATTTTATATTTTCCTTAATCTAAACTAACAGGTGTTGTCTTTCAATAAAAGCTTTTTAATCCAGTTACATTTAATGCACTTACTTATATATTTGAGTTTAAATCTACCATCTGCCTATGCAGTTTTTTTTTTATCCTGCCTGTTCTCTCATTTTATTCTTTTTCTTTCACTTGAATATTTTTTAAAACACAATTCAGTTTCTCACCTTTACCTTATAAATTTGGAAGTCTATACTTGTTTTCTATTCTTTTAGTAATTACTCCTAGAAATTACAAGTCTTATTGACTTACCAAAGTCCAATGTTAGTCACAACTGACTCTTCTCCTAGAAAATACAAGGATCTTAGATCACTTACACTCCATTTATCATGTATGTGACCTTTGTCATATTTTTTGTATACTTCATTCTCCTTCAAAATATACTTTAAATTCTACTAACATTGTGTGTTACTATTATTGTTTTACATAGTCAAAATTAATGCTAATTAAATATCCACATATGTATGTAGGTGTACACACACACACACAGAGAGAGAGAGAGAGAGAGAGAGAGAGAGAGAGTGAGACAGACAGAAGGAAAGACTTATTTCAAGAAATTGGCTTATGCGGTTATGGGAGTTGTCATGTCTGAAGTCCACAGGGCAGTCTGGCAGGCTGGCAACTCTAAGGTAAGGATGGATGATGCAGTCTTGAGACAATTTCTTCTTCAGGGAAGGCTTAGTTTTGATTTAAGGCCTCTCAAATGATTGGTTGATGTCCACCCACATTATTGACAATACTCTTTTTTACCTTCTGTCAACTGATTGAGAGGTCTACCATGTTTACAAAAGACATTCATGGCAATACCTACATTAGTGCTTGGTTGAATAACTGGATATGGTAGCCTAGACAGGTTGACACATAAAACTAATCACCGGAGACTGCAATTAAACATTTATTAGGCAACTTTCACTGTATTCAATGTCTTTTACCATCTCTTTTATAGTTTTTATCCTGTTGTTTTGAGATTAAATTATAGATTTTTTCCCTGATATATCTTTAAATGTATTAATTCTCTTTTCAACTATGTCTAGTCTGCTATTAAATATCTTCTGATGAAAATATTCTGTCACTTTTTATGGTTTCCCTTTTCCTGCCAAAAATTTCAAGCTTGTCTCTAACATTTCTTTTTATAATAGAAAACCTATTTATTTTATAGTATGTGCCTGTTATTTCCAATATCTCAATTTCTTTTCTGCCTTTTTGTTTTCTCTTTGTTTCTGTTGGTATTTTGTAGTTTGTCCTGTACCTTTGTATTTATGTTGTCCGTTTAGTTGCTTTTTTGTGCTGGACATTGTGTTTAAAAAATTACTTGTACAAATAATTTGAGGATTAAGATGACATTATCTTGGTTAACAGGTGATTTTATTTGCTTGTCAGGTGCCTGTGTGTGATGGCCTTTCAAGATCATTTTAACCCAAGCTTATGGAATAAAATATCCTGAGATATGCAGATGAAAAAAGACTTCCTGAAGACTTTTCCAATGCTGGTTTTAATACGGTTAGCATTCACTATTTGGATACAGTCTTGAAGGGACTTGGCTCACAATGGGTTGGGATTATTTACCAAGTCTTTCCATCCTGGAAGACTAAAACCTTGGGTTTTTCCCTGTAGCCCTGCAAGTCCACCCAAAATTCATTTTAATCTCTTGACTAAGAGATTTAATTAGCAAAAGGAGCCTTGAGCATTTTTCTCACCTTACTGTTCTCAATATTCTGGGTCACCAACTGATAACTGCTTAATATTATGTTAGCTTTTGGAAGATTTTTGTATTTTGTTGTAGGGAGGAGTTGTCCATGTCACCCAGTCCATTAGTAAAAACAGAAGTACTTTATTTACCCATTTTTTGATATAAACTATATCTTAGTTGCCTTCTTAACTGGAACTTTAAACAGATAGTGACTTGTTTATAGATAAATTACCTATGAGTAATTATTACAAATTTTATCAGTTTTCATATTTCTTTTAATTAAATCATATGAATGATGAGTTGAAGTAACCAGAAAAAAAACTCATGTAAGAAAAACCTTATGATAAATCTTCACTAGTTACAGAATTTGGTCACTGGCTTAGTCTTAGGTCCTAATTTACTGTTTTTCTTTGACCCAATTTGTTCCTTTTCTGCTTTTTTAAAATTATCTTCAGACTCAGTTGATTCATCCTAACTTATTTTCATTCACTTTCATTTTACATTCTCAGTTTATACTGACCAAGTCTGAAGCAACTGTTGTATCACCTATAGGTAGAGTTCGCAAGCAGTCACTTTTCAGATTATCTTGTTGCTAGTGAACATGGAAGAAGATCTCTAAGAATGTATCTGGGTGTTTGTCTAATGCTGACATCTAATTGCCCATTCCTTGACTCCTGTCTTATACTCCCTTTTGAAGCTGTTTTCCTGCTTTGAAAACAGGAAGCTCTTGAGTAGCCCTCTTTAGACAGGATTACACCCTGTCCCTTCAACTCTCGCTTGCTACTTGGGGTCACGCAGTAAGTGAACTTAGTTCTTGCAACCAGACGTTGCTTCTGCTTGGAACCTGCTATTGCGTGGAATTGCCACAGAGAATGAATTTCTAGAGTCATTGGAGCTCTTCTGAACCAAGCTAAGGTGTACTATACCTCTTGGGACACTGTGGCTTGGAACACTGGATATTTGCCTCTCCCTCACTGGCACTGCATGTCTTGATTTGGTCTATTTCTTACTATCCCGGGCTATTACTATTACTATTAAGGGACCATTAAGATTGAAAAAGTATTATGTTTTCAGTTTTAAGTTACTATGGTTTGTTGTCCCTCCTTGATATTTTTGTACTCTTACATTTCTTTTTCTTTTTCTTCTCTTGCAACCTTTCTGTCTTCTGTGGTTACATTTCTTACCCTTCACTGCACTGTTGCGTTTGATGCTTTTCCTGGAATTTATTCATTGTGAGTTAGTTGTGTTTACATTATTTCTGTTCTTTGCACTTTGCTATTTTCTCTCGCTCTCTGTTTGTGCTTTGGCCACCTGTGAAATCAGGTAACTTGGATGACTAAGGTGTTCTACACAAGACACCTAATTACTGGGACTCATTATTTCCCTGTCATCTATTTGTCACTATGACTTTTTGGGGGGAAAAATTGACCACCAAGGGGATTCTCTTCTTTGAAAATGAACAATCCCCTTTAGCTGGATATCACTATTGTTTTCCGTTTGAAACATCCACTGTCACTGCTACATCACAGGATTAAAGGAAACACTTGTCACGGGATTGTGAGTATAACAGAAAAGTTTTTTTGTCTTTTTCTTTTGAACATTGTTGAAGACAAGTATACAAATAACCCAAACATTTGTAGAACTCTACAAATCACTTTGTGTTATATAAGCAATTATTGAGATAGAACATTTCGAGGTAACTTTTGGAAAGATATGAAGACGTTATGGCAAGAGATTATAATAAAAACATCATTCTGGATCATTAACATCTGCGAGGAGCTTGTGCAATGATGTTGTCACTCATAAAGCATATATCAAAATGGTAAGACAAAAAGGAGGGATAGCTAAAAACAATGAAAATATTTTTTACTTAAAAATTTATATTTTTATTTATATATTTTATTTTTCATAAATTTATATTTTTTATTTTTGTTTATATATTTATTTGTATATTTTATTTATATTTTTATATTTTATTTATATATTTTCTATTTTTTATTTATAAGTTATTTAAAAATTCCTGCTTCATCTGTGTAATGCAATTTGTCCTCTCAGAAATAGTTACTTCGAGCCATGAGGAGAATTGATTGTTTTCTCCCTCATTTAAATTTGTATGCTCTCTGTCAAACAAGTTGAACAATGATTTAGATGAGAATGATTTTTCTTAGCATTTTATAAACTCCATTCATTCTGACTCATTGAGCAATTGCCTGAAAAGAACACATTTACACAGAAGTCTCAGCAACCTGTTAGAAAAGGCCCCTAAAAAGTGAAAATTGAGGGGAAAGAAAAGAAATGTCCCCAAAGAACTCTGTAAAATTTTGCTATGATCAAGAATTACTGTTGTGGTATAGCTTTCTCCTTAGAAGAGGGAGGATTTGTTAGCAGTCAGAGAGAAAAGTAAATAAGAAAGTCATGATTGGCACTTATGATTATGAGTAGCTGCATACTATTGCATAGAGTAATAACATAACTAAAGATTTCACCACAAATTGATACACGTGTGCCCATAAGAATCAACAATACCATAAGCAGCAATGAAAGTGAAATTAAACATTTACAAGAGAAATACCTAATAGAAATGGCTGGAGAATATCATTGTCTCTCAAGAAGTTTCTTACGAAGAAAGTTAATAAACCTGATTTTGGGAACACAGCTGAGAACATCTGGTTAACGGTAAACTGGAAGGAAACAGATGTGATATCACTACTGTGGATGGCTGGGCAGTTAGAGGAAGGGAATGACGCATTCCTCATACAAATTATAAAACAGGTGCAGGAATATGATCTGGTTGTGATAAGAAACTTGAACTACCCAGACATCTGCTGAAAGCCTTATTCTGCTGAAAGCAGGGCTTTGATAAACTCTTCAATTGCCTTGATGAGACTTTGTTCTCCAAGAAGATGGAAGTTGTAACATGTAGAACTTTGGAACTAATTCTTAACAGGACGGAAGAACTCACTGTGATGCAGAAGTAGTAGAAGACATATTAGATTTCATAATAAGAAAAAATAAGATAATTCCTAGAATAATCTTACAAATAGATTAGCATTGAGGAAATCAAATTTAAAAAAATCAGAGGAAAGTGTAGTTCATTGGCAGGTATTATAAAGAACAATGTGACTTAAGATAGGTAGAAGTCCCCCAAAATGGAAATTCAGAAGACAAAATACATATAGTCTTAACACACTATAAAAGGTAGCAGTATATAAATAGACTAGTGTGGCTGCATAATAATCTCTTTGCTGGGCCCCAATTTTATAAGCAATTCACTAATGTTGAAGGGAAGCTTACATAATAAAAGACATAAAGGATAAGAGAAAACTAAAATCCAGACTTTCAGAGGCTTCAGATGAACGCTATAGAGACACAAAGTACCCTAACTGGGTTGAGTCTTTCTGGGGGTAGAAGGTGGTGGTCTCAAGTTGGCCCTGTTTAACATTACTCCCTAAATATAGATGGAAGAACATGTCCTTTGAATACCACTATTCACTAGACGTCAAGGTTCCACCCTCTTTTATTTGGGTTTACCAATATGTTGGAACATTGTGGGGGGTAATTTGGGCAAGGTAAAAAAAAATCCGATTATGGATAAATATTACATTGTACATTCACGGAATAACATGCCGGCTGCAAACCAAGGGGTGCCCTCACAGGCCACTGGTGGTTGTGACAGCTAGTATAGGCCACAGATGGGTTGTGAACACCTTAAAGAAGGTTAAGTAGTCTGTGGACCATGGTTTACTTGCCATCTAACTTTTGGTTCCTCAAGCAATATCATTCCTTCTAAGAAAGACCTTTGTTGAAATATCTCTTATTCCTGTCCCAATTGTCTGGTGCTGTCTAAGGACTTTTTGATTTCTCCTTTGCTCTCTTTTCTTTTCTTTGTTCCCCAAATTTCCTCATCCTACTCTATCTCCATGTGGTCAAATTATTCTTAGACTTGGGGGGGCACTCCTTTCTCCTTAAACCTGATTATTTCCAGGAGCTTGACATAAACCTTTCTTGAATCAAAGAAGCAAATGGAGGAAAGATAAGAATTTTTTTTCCTAAAGTTATTTTGCCTTAATATTTTAAAAAATTAACTTTTTAAGGATGCCTGGGTGGCTCAGTCGGTTAAGTGTCCAACTTCAGCTCAGGTCATGATCTCACAGTTTGTGAGTTTTAGCTCCAATTTGGGCTCTGTGCTGACAGCTCAGAGCCTGGAGCCTGCTTCAGATTCTACGTCTCCCTCTCTCTCTACCCCTCCCCCACTCTTTCTCTCTCTCAAAAATAAGTAAACCTTAAAAAAATTAACCTTTTTATTTTGAGATAATTGCAGATTCACATGCAATGACAAGAAATGATACAGAGATCCCATATACCCTTTATCAAGTTTCCTGCAATAGTAACATCTTGAAAACTGTAGTACAATATCACAAGCATGATATTGACATTGGTCAATCCAGCAGTCTTAATTTTAATTTCCCCCATTTCTAAAAAGTTTATTTACTTATTTTGAGGGGGGGGGGGATGGAGGGGCAGAGAGAAAGGGAGGGAGAGAATCCCAAGCAGATGCTGCACCATCAGTGCAGAGCCCGATACACAGAGCTCATTCCCATGAACAATGGGATCATGATCTGATCTGAAATCAAGAGTGGGACACTCAACCAACTGACCCACCCAGGTGCCCTTCTAATTTCTCCAGTTTTGTGTGTACTGACATGTGTATATGTTTGGTTATATACAATTTTATTGCAAGATACACAATAGTTCCATCACCATGGAACTCCCTCATGTTGCCTTTTTATAGTCACACCCCCTGCCCTCCAGTACCCCCTGCCCAACCCTTGGCAACAATTTATCTGTTCTCCTTCTCTAAAATTTTATCTTTTTTTTTTTTTCAAAAATGTGATAAAGATGAAATCATTTAGTGTGTAATCTTTTGGGACTTTTTCATTCTTAGCAATTTGGTATATTTTAAGGAATTAAAAAAAGAGATAACCTGTATTTGGGAGATCAGAGAAAGAAATAAAGGCACATTATTCTTGGCATGTTTCCTTTATTGGAAGTAATATTCAAAGTGAAAAGGCTAGAATAGACCATATGCTGCCAAATGTATATGACCAGTTCCAATCTCTATTCTGAGCTCTAAACCCAGATTTATACTTCCTTCTGGAAAGTTCCACATGGATCACTTGAAGAAAACTCAAATGCACATGTTCAAAATCACACGTGTCAGATGCCATCCTTTCCTTACAGAAAAATCCTCTGTTCCACCTGTACTTCTTGCCTTAACTACAGGCACCATAGTCCCTAAAATGATCACTTCATGTCATAGCCTCCAACACTTCTGTCACTCATTCCACTCCACTGCATCATCTCATTGTCATCAGCACCTTAATTTTTACCTCCTACAAATACCTGTGGATTGTGCTTCTTTCCATTCCCATCGCCTCTCTCTTAGTAAGACTCTCAATATCTTTCATCCAAACTATTGCAAAGCACCTGAACTGTCTCTTTTAGTCCCTTTTCCTTCAATATCCTATTAAATCCCTTGTCCAGAATATCTTTCGAAAACAATGATCTGATCATATTATTCCTCTGACATTGATCACATTTAGTACAATTTGCAAACAACACAGGTTATTTCATAATGTCATATTTCCCACAGAGAGAAATCCTGGAGTAGATGACTTTCAGGTCTCTTTCAGTGGTCATATTCTATAAGCCCACACATTTAAAGTCCTGACCTATATCACACTTTGAAACTGCAGCAACAAAAAAGAGAACGAGATCAATTCTAATGAGTGAGAAGTCCTACCCTAGTGGTAAAAAAATATGCACTCTATTCCTGTTAAGTGTTCCACAATATACTGGGCAGGTCAAAGCTGGGGGTCAAACCTGCCTGTTCTCAGTCTCCTTCAATGGAAAACTTCTATATTGTCCATTGCTGACGGAGAGCATCTTTCTCGGGATGTCTCTAGGCATAGGTGGCCATTTCCTGTACCTACAGTGTCCAATCTTTCTTATCCTCTTATTCTTAGTCACAGTTTATTGGACGGGAACTTCGCCAAGGGCAACAATCATAGGCAGCCAACAGCATTTGAGAAGGTCTGGCTCGAAGGCTCTACTCAAATATGATTTTTATCCTTCAGGAATTTGACCTAGGAATTTTATCCTTCAGGAATATGGGGAGGGAATACAAGAGTTAGTAGTAGAAGTATAAATGGAAAGATATACCCAGAAAAAGAAATGACAAAGAACTGAGCCATGTCAATCAACGAGAGCCAGAGTGAACATCAACAAACTCTAGCTGAAAAGCAATAAGATAAGTTGGGCTTTGGAGTTTCTTGGTTGCTAAATACCCATTTTGTCTTTCCAAGAGGCCTGACTGTATGTCTGTTTCTAGATTCTAAGAGACACTGTCTCCATTATTAGTTAGCATATGTATCATGTTAACTATGCATGAGTTAACTTGAATGAAACCCGTTGCTGTGGCAAACAAAAACATTTTCTTAAAAATTGCTTCTGCATAATTAATATTCCTTTCCAAAAGTGACTGGGTAAAGTTGTAAAGTTAAAAATAAGAATGTGTTAATAAAAGAAAAAAAGAATGTATTGGCTTTTCTGATGCAAAATCAATATGAAGAATTGGTTCAGGGTGTGGGTCTTAGAGCAGATAGAAGTCAATCTCAATGTGTTTTCTTCAGTTACTCACTGTGTGACCTTGAAAATGTACTTCCTATCTCTAAATTGGATTTTTCTTATTTGTAAAGTGAAGGTAAGAATGGTCATCGTCTTAGGGGTCAGTGGTGAGGTGTAAAGGAGGCAACACAAACAAAACATCTGGTACAGGGTTTGGTGCATGGGAAGCACTCATTGGATGCTGTGAGTTAGGGACAGGAAGACCTAGAAGATGACTTTCAGTTTTATGTCTTGGTACCAATCACCAAAAAAGAACAAAAAGGAAGATCTGAGATGACCTTCGAGATTGTCCCAAGTTGAAGCAAAGTGGCTGGGTCTTTATACCACCAACATCAATGAGTTATCGAATGCTGGCTACCCTGGGAAGCCCTAAGGCATGTGTGTCTTTGGATTGAGATAGTTGTCCAGTGAAGGCTGCCATCTAGGAGCTGTTAGCCAAGAACTTTTCCTGAAGCTAGGGTAATAAGTCACAGATGGCTTTCCTGAAAGCGTCTAGAATTAAGTTTCATTTGGTCTGATTCACTTGATTTTGGTGGTGTGGATACAAAATAAAATGGGCTATTTCCTAGGCCTAGACCGCATAATATATCCTGGCCATTGGGATAGTATCAGCAATTCAAGTGGAGGCATATAGGTTGAGAGTGCTTAGGGCTGATTCTCTGAAATCCAAAGTGGACTATATCTAACACAGGAAAATAAGTGATTTTTAAAACAAAGCAAGGAAAAAAGTGTCATTTGTTGGCATACAAGTAAAATGCAATGTTAGTGAGCTATTTTTCAATACTGTAAAGAACAAAAGCATTCAATTATTCTCTATGGTCTCAGGAATGGTAGTTTGTAAGGCGCAACCATAAAGTAAGGGGACTGACTTTTTAAGAAACGTAAAACAATTTATATATTCAAGTGAGAATAGTATTTCAAGGTCATTACCTTGGGGATCTATGCACATAATGATAATAACTACCACTAATTGAATATCTGCTTTTCCAGGAATTTTAGGAATGTAGCTAAGAGAAAACAACATTACTTTAACTGCTGACCACCAAATTCTTCTCAGAATTGGCCTCTGTGGACATAACAAGAATGTCCCTGGGAGTGAGAAGAAAAGGTAATTACACTGATTTTCAAAAGAAATATAGCAGTAACTTTTGTGGTTGTGAGTAGAGAAGGAGGTATGAGGAAAATGTTGGGAATAAGTGGAAGAAATTTTAATAGAAAAGTTGGTTGGGAACAGAAAATAGCTCACGATATTTTTAATATTTATTTTTAAGTCTGTTATTATTCTGTTAATGTCTCCTAGGCACAAATGCCTTGTGTGAAGTGTGGTGTTCTGGAGAAATCAGAGGAAAGGGGCTGTGCTTCCCATGGGGTGGCATTGTTAGAGAAAAGACAATGGTACAGGAGGCAGGATGTGAAGGAGATAAAATGTTTAGTAGAAACAAGAATATAGGAGAGATGACCATGGAATTTCAACCTCAGTGAGACTCAGAGCAACTTGGAGACTTGAGTTTCCAGAGGTCAAAGCATAAAAAGGAAACATAACGTTGACTGACAGCTAGATTAGAAATATATCATTGTTAGCCTTCTCAATAATCCTGTGTTACTATCCACATTTGCTGCTGAGGAAGCTAGGACTCTGAGGGATCAAGAGACCTGACGAAGGTCACACAGTTTATAAATTGAAACAGGTAGAATTTAACCTCAGTTCTGATTTTGAAGCCTATGCCCTGATTTTCCTTTGTACTACACTACTTGCCTTTATTTCACTTTTGTTCACAACTGTTTTGTGTGCTCACTATTTAGATTTGACCTAAGAATTATTTGCTATTTGTTATAAGACACATAATGCCACTGAACTAAAACATTTATATTTGCATGGTCAGTACCTTCCCTTCCTAAAAGAGGATCAATACAGAAAGCCAATTAAAAACCTAGTGGTCAAGAGTGACTTTAGCATCATGGCAACCTGAAATGTCTCACTTTTTTGTCTCCACCATCCCCTTAATAAAAATTCATGATCTATCTATGGACAAAAATATCTTTCAGAGAGCTGTGGGATGCAGCACCATATGCTAAGAGATCTAAGATGAGTCATGTATTGGGTAATAGGTAAACAGATTTCAGTCCCAGATGTGGAATGTGCAGTGGCCTATAAACTGCTCTAGCCCCTATTGACCATGGTCTGGGATCCCCTAGAGAACACTCTTGGACAGTCACTCACAGATGAGAGAACCTTTGTGTAAGTCCCAGTTTCCAGAGAGATTCCAGCACCCTACTGGAAAAAAAAAAAAGATTGGAAGCATTGGAGTGGGTAAGAGGAACAGTTTGACTTTATCTGTGTATCCCTCTCCCAAGATGACACAGCTAAGGCAGATGATATCTCCCATGGGAAAGAGAAAGAGTGGGTGAGCACCAAGCTTTCCAGCTGTATGGAGCCTGCCAAAGGGGCTCATTTCTCTGTCATCCCATCCAGAGTGCTGGATCATGAGCTACATGGTTAGAAGGCAACAAGAGGCAAGGGGAGTGGCAAATAGAACACTCAGAGGACACTAAAGGGACACACATCCTAACTGCATCAAGGTTCTCGTGAGAGAAACTTGTCCATGTGCCACTGAGAATGCCTCACTACAGATCCTCCCAACTGGCCCATAGGCACACCTAGTGCCCTGTGTGCCTCATCCACCCCTCAACCTCCTCTCCACCCTGTGATCAGTCAGAAGAGTAGAAAGAAAGAAAAAATGAAGAAGAGTGTAGAAAGTCCAGGTGACCTATGGGATACCATTGAAAGGACCAATTTATGAATAATTAGAGCTCCAGAAGGAGAAGAGAAAGAGAAAGGAGATAGAAACCTTATTTAAAGAAATAATTGTTGTACACCTGAAATTAATATAATATTATATGCCAGCTACAAAAAAAAAGAAAGAAAAAGAAAAGAAAAATAATGGCTTAGAATTCTCCAATCTGGGAAGTGATTTGGATATCCAAGTTGATGAAGCTTAGAAGTCATCAAACAAAATCAACTTGAAGAGGTTCTCTCTAAGGCACGTTATAATAAAACTGATGAAAATCAAAGACGCAGTGAGAATCTGAAAAGCAGCAAAAAGCAAAACAAAAAACCCCCAAGAAAACCAAAACCAAAACCAAAATCAAAACCCTCCCCCCCAAACAAAAAACACTTGTATGTTATAAGCAACCCCCCATACGGCTATCAGTGGATTTCTCAACAGAAATCTTATAGAACAGGACATGTGGAATAATATATTTAAAGTGCTGAAAGAAAATAATTGCCAATCAAGAATACTTTACCCAACAAAGTTGTTCTTCAGAAATGAAGGAGATATGAAGACTTTCCCAGGCAAACAAAAGCTGAAGAAATTGGTTACCATTAAACCTGCCTTACAAGAAATGCTGACGGGAGTCAAGCTGAAATGAAAGGATATTAATTAGTAACATGAAAACATAGAACATATGAAACATACTGGTGAAGGTAAGTATATAGGCAAATTCAGAATTCTTTGATTCTGTATAATATGAAATGTTAACCACTGTAGTATAAAGATGAAAGGACGAGAGTATTAAAAATAACTAGAGCTACAATAACTTGTTAATAAATTCACAATATAGAAAGAGGTAAATAATGACATCAAAACATTAAATTAAAGGGAAAGATAGAAGGGCAAAGGTTTTGTATGGGATCGTTGTTAAACTGTTATCAGTGCAAAATAGACTACTATATCTCCAAGATGTTTTATGTAAGCCTTATGGTCATCACAGAGCAAAAACCTGCAGTAGATTCTCAAGAGACAAAGAGTAGGGAATCAAAGCATACCACTATGGAAAGTCATTAATTCACAAAGGAAAGCAGCAAGACATGAAGAAACAAGGAACCTACAAAACAACCAGAAAACAATAGGATGACATTAGTAAGTCCTTACCTATTAATATTTACTCTAAGTGTAAATGGATTGAAATCTCCAATCAAAAGACAGTGTGGCTAGATGAATAAAAAAAGATCCAACTATATGTTACCTCCAAGAGACTTGTTTTAGCTTTCAGGACAGACACAGTCTTAAAGTGAAGAAATGGAAGATATTCCATTCAAGTGGAAACAAAAAGAGAATAGGAGTAGTTGTATTTAGACCAAATAAAATAGACTTTAAGCTAAAAGTGGTAACAAGAGACTTTTTATCATTATATAATGATAAAAGGGTTAATTCTTCAAGAAGATATAAGAGTTGTAAATATATATGAACCCAACATCAGAACACTTAAATATAGTATGCAAATACTAACAGGTTAGGTGGGAGAGAAATAAACATCAATACAATAGTAGAAGGAGACTTTAATAACCCACTTCCAACAATAGACAGATCATCCAGACATTAAATTAACAAGGAAATATTGAACTTGAACCTACTTTAGACAAAATGGAACTATCAAATGTATATACAGTGAAACTTCCATCTAAAAGCACATTCTTCGCATGCACACACAGAATATTCTCCAAGATAGGTCATATGTCAGGCCATAAGACAAGCCATAGCAAATTTGAAAAGATTGAAATAATACCAAGTATTTTTTCTGATCACAATGGTATGAACCTAGAAATCAATTACAGGATAAAAGTTGAAAAATTGACAAATATATGAAAAATTAAGCAGCACACTTTTGAACAAGCAATGAGCTAAAAAAGAAATAAAAAAATAAAAAAAATATCAGGAAACAAATGAAAATGGAAATTAAATATAACAAAACCGATGGGATGCTGCAAAAGCAGTTTTTTAAATATTAAATATAATTTCTTGTCAAATTGGTTTCCATATAACACCCAGTGCTCATCCCAACAGGTGCCATCCTCAATGCCCATCACCCACTTTTCCCTCTCCCCCACCCCCCATATCCCTCAGTTTGTTCTCAGTGTTTAAGAGTCTCTTATGGTTTGCATCCCTCCCTCTCTGGAACTTTTTTTTTTCCCCTTCTGCTCCCCCATGCTCTTCTGTTAAGTTTCTCAGGATCCACATATGTGTGAAAACATATGGTATCGTCTTTCTCTGCCTGACTTATTTCACTTAGCATAATACCCTCCAGTTCCACCCATGCTGCTGCAAATGGCCAGATTTCATTCTTTCTCATTGCCAAGTAGTATTCCATTGTATATATAAACCACATCTCCTTTTTTTTAAATATGAAATTTATTGTCAAATTGATTTCCATACAACACCCAGTGCTCATCTCAACAGGTGCCCTCTTCAACACCCATCACCTACCCTCCTCTCCCTCCCACCCTCCATCAACCTTCAGTTTGTTCTCAGTCTTTAAGAGTCTCTTATGGTTTGGCTCCCTCCCTCTCTGTAACTTTTTTTCCCCCCTTCCCCTCCCTCATGGTCCTCTGTTAAGTTTCTCAGGATCCACATAAGAGTGAAAACATATGGTGTCTGTCTTTCTCTGTATGACTTATTTCACTTAGCATAATACTCTCCAGTTCCATCCACATTGCTACAAAAGGCCATATTTCATTCTTTCTCATTGTCATGGAGTATTCCATTGTGTATACAAACCACAGTTTCTTTATCCATTCATCAGTTGATGGACATTTAGGCTTTTTCCATAATTTGGCTATTGTTGAAAGTGCTGCTATAAACATTGGGGTACAAGTGCCCCTATGCATCAGCACTTCTGTATCCCTTGGGTAAAATAGCAGTGTTATTGCTGGGTCATAGGGTAGATCTATTTGCAATTTTTTGAGGAACCTCCATACTATTTTCCAGAGTAGCTGCACCAGTTTGCATTCCCACCAACAGTGCAAGAGGGTTCCCGTTTCCCCACTTCCTCTCCAGCATCTATAGTCTCCTGATGTGTTCATTTTGGCCACTCTGACTGGTGTGAGGTGGTATCTGAGTGTGGTTTTGATTTGTATTTCCCTGATGAGGAGTGACATTGAGCATATTTTCATGTGTCTGTTGGCCATCTGGATGTCTTCTTTAGAAAAGTGTCTATTCATGTCTTCTGCCCATTTCCTCATTGGATTATTTGTTTTTCCGGTGTGGAGTTTGGTGAGTTCTTTATAGATTTTGGATACTAGCCCTTTATCTGATATGTCATTTGCGGATATCTTTTTTCATTCCATCAGTTGCCTTTTAGTTTTGTTGATTGTTTCCTTTGCAGTGCAAAAGCTTTTTATCTTGATGAGGTCCCAGTAGTTCATTTTTGTGGAAAAGCATTTTTAAGAGGGAAGTCTGTAGTGATAAATGCCTGTATTAAGAAAAAAGAAAGATTTCAGACAAATAGCCTAGCAACGCCTTGAGAAATTAGAAAAAGAAGAACAAACTGAACACAAAGTTAGCAGATAGAAATAAAGATCATAGCAGAAAAAATGAAATAGACACCAGGAAAACAATAGAAATAATTGATAAAACTAAGAGATTTTTTAAAATGATAAATAAAATTGACAAACCGTTAGTAAGATTAAGTAAAAAAGAGAGGAGACTCGAATAAAATCAGAAATAATGACACAGAAATACAAAAGATCTTGAGAGACTACTATAAACAATTATACACCAACAAATTGTGTAACAGAAGAAATGGATACTTTTCGAGAAGCACACAACTTACCAAGACTGAATCATGAAGAGGTAGAAAATTTGAACAGACTAATAATGAGTAAAGAGAGTGAATTGGCAATCAAAAATCTCCCCAAAAGAAAAGCCCAGGATTAGAATTCACTGGTATATTTTATCAAATATTTAAAGAAGAATTAATTCCCATTTTCTCAAACTCTCTCAAAAAGTTGAAGAGGAATGAATACTCCCAAACTCCCAAATGAATACTACCAAACTCCCAAACTCCCATTTTATAAAGCCAGCATTACTTTGATACCAAAGTCAGATAAGGACACTATAAGAAAATAGATGCAATATGATGATGAATATAGATGCAATAAAATATTAGGAAACTAAAGTTAAAGCATATTAAAAGGATCATACACCAAAATCTAGTGAGATTCATCCCTAGGATGCAAGGATATTTCACTTATGCAAATGAATACATGTGATGTATCCTATTAAAAGAACTAATGATAAAAATCATATGATCATCTCAATAGATGCAAAAAAAAGGCATTTGACAGAATATGCCCTTTCACAATAAAAAACACTCAACAAATTGAGTGTAGAAGGAACATACTACAACATAATAGAGGCCATATATGACACGTTAGCCCACATCTAACATCATACTCAGTGGTGGGAAGCAAAAAGATTCCTCTAAGATCAGGAACAAGGATGCCAACTTTCACGATTTTTATTCAACATAGTATTGGAAATCTTAGCTAGAACAATTCAGCAGGAAAAAGAAATAAAGGCATCCAAATGGGAAAAGAAGAGGTAAAACTGTCATGATTTGCAGATGATATGATGTCATATACGGAAAACCCTAAAGACTCCACCAAAAAACTTAGAACTAATAAATGAATTCAGTAAAGTTGGAGGATACAAAATCAATATACAAAAATCTGTTGCATTTCTATACACTAACAAGGAAAATTCTGAAAAAGAAATAAAGAATATAATTCCCATTTACAATAGCACCAAAACTATAAAATATTCAGAAATAAATTTATCCAAGGAGGAGAACCCCAGCTCTATGATCACTCTTTGTCTATCTGTCTCTCTCTCTTCATAACTTGGTTGTGTGGTTCCAAGTGTGCCCTGTACCCTCCGGGGCTTGTGAGAAATAAATCTTGTTTTTTCAAAGTTCCCTGCTGGTTGTCGCTGAGGTACATCTTGTGATTATGGTAAGAACTGTAGGCTTGGATCAGCCACAACACTAGTTGTGGTCAGGGAAATATTTGTGGGGCTTCTCTACAAGTAGTACAGGCCCAGCAGAACATACCAGACATTCCCAACTGATAGCATCACTATGGATAGGCTGAGACTGAAACAAAATAGCTCGATTAGTCAGAGTACAGTACTGTTGTAAAAATAGACACAGAGACCAATGAAATAGATTCAGGAGCCCAGAAATGATCCTTTACATATATGGTCAATTCATATTTGAGAAAGGAACCAAGAATGCTCAATGGGGAAATGCTAGTTTCCTCAGTAAGTGGTGTTGGGAAAACTGAATAAACATAAGAATAAAATTGGACTCATAGCACTCAAAAAAATTAACTCAAAATGGATTAAAGACTTAATCACAAGACTTGAAAGTATAAAACTCCTAGAAGACGTAGGGAAAAAGCTTCTTGATATTGGTCTTTATGACAACTTTTACTGCATATGACACCAAAAGCATAAACAATAAAAGCAAAATTAATCAGTAAGACTACATCAAACTAAATTAGTGTGAGTACATCTTTTGCACAGCAAAAGAAAGAGTCAACAAATGAAGGGGCAATCCACAGGATGGGAGAAAATATTTGCAAATCACATGACTAATAAGTGATTAATATCCAAAATATATAAAGAACTCATACAAGTCAACAACAACAAAACAACAACAACAACAACAACAACAAAGCAATCTGATTTAAAAAAATGGGTAGAGGAACTAAATAGACATTTTCCCAAAGAAGACATAAAAATCACCAACAGGTACATGAAAGGTTGCTTGACATCAGTAATCATCAGGGAAATGCAAATGAAAACCACAATGAAATATCACCTCATATTTGTTAGAATGGCTAAAATCAAGAAGACAAGAGATAGCAAGTGTTGGTGAGGATGTGGAGGAAAGGAAACCCTTGTGGACTGTTGGTGGAAATGTAAACTGGTGCAGCCATCATGGAGATTCTTCAAAAAATTAAAAACAGAACTACCATATGACCCAGCAATCTTACTTCTGTGTAGGTATTTAAAGGAAATGAAAATGGGGATCTCCTAAAGAAACTGCACCCTCATGTCCGTTACAGCATTTTCCACAATAGCCAAGATATGGAAACAACCTAAGTTCTTCAACAGATAACTATATAAACAAGACGTGTTATAGATATAAAATGAAATATTATGCAGCCATTAGAAAAAGGAAATCCTACCATTTGAGACAACATGGTTGGACTTTGAGGGGCTAGCGAATAGGGGAAATGGTGAGATGCTGGTTAAAGGGTATGAATGTCCAGATATAAGATGGATAAGTCCTGAGGACCTAAAAGACAGCGTGGTGATTATAGTCAATAAAACTGTGTTTGATACTTGGAAGTTGCTAAGGAAGTTGACCTTAAATATTATTATTACTATAAATGGAATGGAATAAATAGATGAAAATTATGGGAAGATATGGAGATGTTAGCTAATACTATGGAGATGTTAGTAATTATTTCACAATATATAAACATGTTGTACACCTTAAACAATGTTATATGTCAATATCTCAAAGCTGGAAAAAAATCAAATGGGCCATTGGTAAACATAAAGTCATAATAAAAGAAATTAGGTAAAATAAATATTCATTTCTATGAGGTTAAGATAGCTTGACATATTCCTTTAATAATGGGAGACAGACTGGCCTTTAGAATTGGAAATACTGAAAGTCAATTGATATATAATGTTTTGCATCTATCTATAAATGTAAGGGGCGACTGGGTGGTTCCGTCAGTTAAGCCTCTGACTTCAGCTCAGGTCATGATCTCATGGTTCGTGAGTTCGAGCCCCGTGTTGGGCTTTGTGCTGACAGCTCAGAGCCTGGAGCCTGCTTCAGATTCTGTGTCTCCCTCTCTCTCTGTCCCTCCCCTGCTCATGTTCTGTCTCTCTCTCTCTCTCTCTCTCTCTCTCTCAAAAATATACATTAAAAAAATGTAAGATGCCTTTGTTAACTAGGGATAAAGATAATTTTTAAAGGTAAAATTCTGTCATACACATATCAAATGAAGATATATTAAAGAATTTATTGTACTTATACAATGAAACAGCCCAGCCAGTGTTATAACTGGTTTATAAGGAAAGTAAGAAGGTACCAATGTATTTGGAATAAAGGTATTGAATTGCAAATGGAGGCAAAACAGTTTTTCACTGTGGGGGGAAGAGTGAAAGGGGTGGGAGGGCGATGAAATCAATGGAAACTCTACTGGACACGACAGAATTGGAATGTTTATCAAAATACAAAGAGTTGCAAAGCAGCCCAAAGAAAGTGAATGGCTAGAATCTGAAAATGTGGAAGGATGTGCTCTATGTAGACATGTGTGCTTTCCATTTAAGCACAATTTCTGTTTGTATAGAATTGAAATACTTAAAACTTTGGCTAAAACTTTCTCCCTCCTGTTGTGTATACTGGTTGCTCTGTATATCACTCTATGCTTTCATAGGTGACCAACCATCTTTTCATCTTAAGATTCTTAAAATATGTTCATATGGTAAATCAGATTTTAATCGACTCTTGCAGGCCCTGTGACCCATTTTGTTCTTTCCATGCTGCTCTACAATTTTGGTCCAATAAATGTCCCTTGCCTCCTAATTTATTCGGTTCCTAGGTTTTGTATGGTAAGAACTCAGTGAAGTCTCATAGCTAGTCTGAATCTATTGTATTCTCAATAGAGAATTTGGATAATGAGCAGTAGTAATGAGAACTTAGGGAAGGTGCCAGCTTTCACTCCAAAATTTTATCTGGTGTATTCAAGATAGTACATGTTTAAAAAGAGAGAGGTGGCATGTTTATCTTTCAGTTTAGTACCAAAGAATAATCCTAATTCCCTTGTTTTCAAGCTCTTATACCCTTAAGTAGTATCAGTAGAAGCTTCAGTTGATGGTATGTTGGTAATGGTATGATTAAAGTTAGGTATGGTTTCTGAGGGTCATTGGTAGAGAAAGCTAGGAGGGTTTTTATTTCAAAAACTTTTGTGTTTATTTTCTATTTTTGAGAGAGAGATAGAGATAGAGTACAATCCCGGGAGAGCGCAGAGAGAGAGAGAGGGAGACACAGAATCCGAAGCAGGCTCCAGGCTCTGAGCTGTCAGCACTGAGCCCAACGTGGGGCTTGAATCCACGAACTGCGAGATCATGACCTGAGGCAAAGTCAGGTGCTCAACCCGCTGAGCCACCTAGGTGCCCCAAAGGCTATGGAGTTTTCAGATTAAAGTGGTAAAATGACTTTGAGGACTGGCAGAAAGGCATACTTTCTGACATGGTTCCTGTAAACTAGATGCTGAAAGAGTTTGAATTAACACCCTCTTGGTGAGATGGTATACAAAAGAAAAGACTATGTGACTATAGTATAATGAGGATAATGGATCTGAGTTCTCAAAGACACTGGTGAGGTGTAGTCACGACCCCTACAGATTGTGAGGTAAAAGCACTGAAGTGTAATGAGCGGTCCGGATATGCTTGCTAGATAGAATTAGGATTAGATGAGCCAAAGGGAGGAAGAGGACAGAGCTCTTCTCATGGATTTGAGGGGGATTTAGGGCAACGAATTAAATCACATAGTAGGGGATGATCTTCAATTTAGTCTTTGGGGGAATTAGGTTCCTGGGCTCTGGGAGGCTATTTTGAAGGAATGAAGCCTTTGACATGCAAAAGCCATGGGAGGGGAACCTGTATCCCTACACTTGTGTGACATTGGCGAGTCCTGGTTTGCAGACCCAGGGCATCAGAAAGATTTGAGTTCCATTGGTCTTTGAGAAGCACAAGGCTTTTGGCAAGTTGAGTTTGATTTCATTCAACTTAATGACTTTGTCTTGTTTCCAAAGCACAAATTCTATTTTCAAAGGTTAAGGATTTGTCATTATCAAGGACGTATATGCAGAGTACATTTTGAGCATTATTACAATAAGGGCATAGCTTTACAAGGTGACTCCTTTGAAGTGGCTAAAAATCATATATATGATTTGTCAAATTCAGCCATATTACTTTAATACTTTATATCTTTTTATGCTTTATCATTTCTTTATGCATAGTATACTGCATTCTATTTATAATGGTCTGCAGTAAAAATTGGATTAATACATCATTTTAAGATTTATTTGTCATAAAATCCTCTTTTGTCAAAAGGTACCTTTGTATAAATAGCACCTATCTTATTTTAATATAGTATTAAAAGGTATTGTAACTAAAAGGAAACCCTTTCTCAAATCCCTCTTACCATTTTAAAACAAAGCTTTAAACATAAGCCATTGACCTGCTCTTGTAAAAATTGCCTTGGGGAATCAGGGTACCTGATTCATAGAATTGACTATAATAGCTTCTCCAATGCTATTGTATCCTGTCAGGCAAATTCTTCTTCAGGGACTTCTCCGAATGCACATGACAGATTCAATTGTTTAAATACGTGCTTAGTGAATTTCTCAGATGCCTTTGTTGGATGGAGATTGTGTGTACCTTGACATTAAATCCTGTGTAATATGTTATCAATCTCCTACAAGAATTTATCATGAAGTTACATGATATTCGGGGTATTCATGGTCTTCTGAGCCTGTGAAGTTCCCAAACTGAGGAACAATGCTTTACATAGTGTGTTTGAAGATTCATCTGGCATAAGTAGAAGAATTTCTTTTGATCTTTGTCAATTCAATTAAATATACCAAATTTCTTATTCTTTAACAAAAAGTCTTAAAGTGTTGGTTCAGCAGCTCAGTGATACCATCAGAGACCTGACATTTTTCTCTTCTTTTGATCCACTGTTACCTCCGGTTGGTATAGCTCTAAGCATCACAACCTCGTATCAATATACTGAGCAGTAAAGTGACAGGGGTAAAATGTTTTGTCCTTATGAAGCTTTGCCATTTTATTCAGGAATGGAAGTCTCCCACTGCCTCGCACAGCCATCCCTTTGCCCTTTTCATGACTTTCTCTTAGACTTCATTGGTCAGAACAGGGCCAAATGCCTACCCTTAGACCATTGGCTGGTATAGACCAATGCTGGAGCAGAAGAGACCCCAAAATCCAGGGCTCTACTAGCCCGAAAGAGATGGAAAGGTGATGAAATTTGTTGGATAGGCCATGGACAGCGTGTGCTGTGCAGCTGAGACAGGTATGTGAGGAGGTCAAGGCGAAAACTAAGCTGAGGGAAGATTTGTTGTTAACAAGTATAGGTGTGCACATTGTAGAGGGATAATTTAGAGGCAGTGAGTGGAATTAGGGTAAGTTTGGGTTTTTAAGGGCGATGCATTAAGCGTCTGTATTAGGCCGTGGTGGTCGGAATCAAGAAAAAGAAAGTCATCCAATCTTTTGAAGGAAGAATTGATAGCACCTCATGAGGAAATCAATAAAAGGATTGAGAGAAGGTGACAAAAGATGTCCCAAAGTTCTCATCCAAGGGTCTAGAAGATAAGTGCTGTCTCTTAACAGCCTGTGGTGGTTGATTTGGGGGAAAGGAGTGAATCCAGGCTTAACACTAAATTCAATACAGCCTCATTTATCGAGGACTTACCATGTGAAAGCACTGAAGACAGATTTCCAGGATATGAAAAAAAAGGGTGAAGGTATCTAATTTTCCCACTGGAGAAGAGATCAATCAATCAATGCATGATATTTAAGAAAATTTTTAGCACCTGATTGTGCACTAAGGCAGACTTTAGGTGGGGGCAATCTGTGACTATGTGTTCTCTTAATAGAGTGAGATTTTAGGGGATCTGCAAAGGACTTTAGAGAAAAACAAAACAAAAATGTCTATCATTAAGGTTATATTCCTTTGTGATATGTACACTTTTATGTCTATTTTAGAATGAAAATACTCTATAGAGGGAAGACTATGGAAATCTGAAATAACTAACAACTTGGTGTAATGGGCAGTCAGGGAAGGAGAGGAAGAATTAGGAAGAGCTTGAACAGGAGATAATGAGAAATTTCTATCCATGCTGAGGGTAGCCCCATATTCAGGCCGATAATGCCCTGTGGTATCTTATTTACGTGCTTCAACTGTCTAAATTCAGCAAATTCACCAAATAATTTGCAGCTTTCCACTACATGATAGTGATCCAGCTCAGGGAGAAAGTGCTTGGACAATTTAATGGAAAAGAAGTCTTGATTTAAACGGATATTTTTAAAGACATGGAAAAACAAAAACAAAAACAAAAAACATTGTAATCGGATTTAGCAAAATGGGATTGGAACCTCAGGAGAAAACCAAAGACCGGTTTGGGATGAAAAAAGAAATAGCTTTTTTTTTTTTTTTTTTTTATTGGTGTGGTAAATTTAGTCAACAACCTCTCTGCATCATTTTCAGGAAAATCTACACTAAAAGAAATCTGTTTTGATTTTAGACATTTTTTAGAAGGTTATTTTAATTTAATTAATGAGAAATCATAGGTTAATTGCCTCCAGCTTTAATGTGAGGATATTATGCATGCAGGCATATTTTATTTATATCTCGACTGTTTGATGTACACAATCAATTCAAAAAGGGATAATGAAGAGGTGTTCTGTCCTGTGTGGAATAATAATTAGGGACTCTAGTACAGAATATTTTTTATTAATTGTGCAGCTCAGTAAACATGTTTGACATAATACTGAGAAATACATTTGTCAAATTTTACTAATATTTTTCTTTGCTCTTTTTTTTCTAGCTTTTTTTCAGATTCTTTTGCATACTGATCCCATTTTCCTAAGCTAGGACCCCTCCCCACCCCCACCCCAAAGCCCTAACAGTTTGATTTAGAGACTTAGGACCACCTGCTAAGTTAGTTGCATTTTGAAATTCAGGAAATCATATTGGACATCTGGCTGCTGTTTCAACAAGGTTCATCTAAGTTGTTAGGGAAAGGAAGTCGGATTTTTTTTTACAGATTAGTCAACACTACTTCAGTCTATAATGCAGAATAAATACCATTAGTGAAATCTGTGTGGTCTTTTGATTTTTGTGTAATTTGCTAGGCAATTTACATATGATCCCTAGTTCCTCAGACAATGTATTTTCTTTACCAGGGATTTGGAGGTGTAATCTCAGGTCCATTCCTCCCCATGAAATAGAACCATAGATGGCTCTTTGTTCAAAGTAGAAACTGTTTTCAGAATTGTTAGCTAAGCTACTTTATAACCCTTCTGCCATGGTTGGGGCATCAGCCAATGTAACAGAACATTCCTCTCAGCTTGGGGAAGTGATTTAAACTCCGGAATGTTCTCTCAACCTCTTGGTGCACAGTTGTTGATAAATTTGTATTTGTACCATTGTGTGTGTGTGTGTGTGTGTGTGTGTGTGTGCAATAAGCCTGTCTAAAGTTTTTAAGATATTTTTTCCCCCTAAGTATCTGTAGAGCCAGGAGCAATTTTCAAGGGCTTGGGATATGTAGCCAAAAATGTGCATGTCTTGGCTCCTCTTGCTGCTTTGGCACTTCCTCTTCTGACGACTATTTTTCACTTTTTTACCAGCCCTTAACTCCATCACCTCATTTGAGTCTTTTCCTGTAGTTGATTTTTCTACATCTTTCCTCTCCAAGCTTTCCATAAGGGCATCTCAGCAGGTATAGTATATCTTGGCTAAGCCAATTTCTCCTAGTTGCCACATGATGTAGAACTTTTGCTGAGCCACCAAAGCCCAGGAATGATTCTTTGACTACATTGTTCTACAAATCAAATGTGGATTTTACAGCCCTGCCTCCTAATGTCCAGTTCAAATAGATCTGAGGTGAAAGCGACTATAGTAATAACATTCAAATGTTGTCACCATCTGTGCCTGTTTGGTGGCCTATGCTATATGAGCAGGTGGTCCTTGTGTATCTTTGAGTGGCCAGCTGTCCACGTCACAAAAGCCACTGTCACGTTCAGTGTTAATTGGCATCTTGGTTGCAATGATATGTGGAGAGGGCAAAGCTTGAATAGACCTCAGTATATTGTTTCTCTTTGTCTTATGAGCTCTGGGTCAAGGCTGATAAGCATTTCTCTCCTCTTTTCCTTATTTCCTATATGAAAGTCTAAAAGGGTTCTAGAATAAGCAGTATAATTCAGTTTATTGAAAACCAAATGCACATATTGTTATGCTAGTTATTTTTAGCTGAGGTAAGAGATCCACCAAGGAATCTTCCAAGAACCTTCACGGAATTAAGGAAAGGTCAGTTAATTGTTTTAACTGTCCTGGAGATGATTTATCTACCTCTAACTTTAAATATTTTGATTTTAGAAAGAAAAGTAGCCTTTCCTTTATAAGTTTAGTTTGGGTGTGGGGGAACAAGTCTATAGGTAGTGGCTACCAGAAGAACCAGATGGAAAAGAGTCTCATGCTCTATGGTGAACCATATAAAATTACTCATATTCTGACCTATACAGCTGGCAGTTTCTTATGGTTTAAATTAATATTTCTGCTTTTCAGTTTTCCAGGTTTTTAGGAATTATCTCTTTCCTTAAGTGAAATATTCCTGTATCATAAATTCTTGGCCATGGGATTTGTGTTTAAAAATAAACTTACCCAGACTGACTTGAGGTGATGTTTTCTCCATTGCATTAAGGTTGGTCATAAAATGGTATGAACACATCTTCTAAAATGATAATGCCCTTTGAGTTGAAGTTACTTGCAAAGAATAAATAATTTTACTTAACATGAATTTTAGTTAGAATGATAGCTTCTAATCTGGGCACCTGGATGGCTTCATCAGTTAAGCATCCAACTCTCGATATCAGCTCAGGTTAGGATCTGAGGGTCATGCGATCGAGCCCAGTGTCGGGATCCATGCTCAGTGCAGAGATTCTCTCTCTCTCTCTCTCTCTCTGTCTCTCTCTGTCCCTCTCCCTCGCTTGCACACTCTATTAAAAAAAAGAGAGAGAGGCTCTATTCAAAGTCAAACACACACACATGTTGACATTCAGAGTCAACTTTCAAAAGCAAGCATTAATCTTTCGATCTTATTCCCATCACACAGAGAGAAAGAAAACACACCCAAGAAGTTAAATAATGTTCCAGATGTAGTAGAAAATTTTCTGTTGCACAGTCAACAAATTGGCTTGAAATGTTTGCATCAAAATAATCCACAGGTAAACAATACAATCCCATCTCTGTTCATTAAGCCTTCCATGGGTTTTCCAATTCTCATTTCCCTTTTCTTCAGATGTCTTTAAATGCCACCCAATTCTTTGTGCCACACAATGTAGCTCTTGATTGACCATTTTGAATGCTTTTTTGTTTCATATTTACATTTCTTCTGTCTCTATCTATATTACCAGATACTCAGAGTGAGGTATTGGTCTTTAATTATTCTGATTCCCTCAAGAACCTAGCACTGTGCCAGGTAAATAGGAGGGAACTCTAAACACTAAACATTTATTAAATATTCACTGACCAAAAGTACAACACAGGACCATGAACAAATTAAACTTCCCAGGTCAGATTTTAAAAATGGAAATGAATATAAGAAGCCATTTGCACATTAAATGACTTCAAGATACTTACCTCTGTGTAAAACGTTAGGATTTGATGTAAACTGAACCTTCATAAGAAATGTTAGACTGTCCATCTCTTACGCTTTCCACTAAGAATCAGCACGAATGGCATTAACAAATTATGTCTGCTGACTTAGTCACATTACTCAAGTTCTACTCTTTTGCCTCTGCAGAATATTTGTCACACAGATATTTAAATAGAATCAGGGCTGTACATAACCGTGACACAATGCTTCGTCAAGAAAAACGTTAATCGGGTCGTGAGTAATCATAGACCTCCTTCCCTACCCTATCTTATAGGCTCACAAGAATTAGACTCTAAAAGAATAGGTCATTATTAAGGAAACCGAATCAGAGCACCTTAGTAAAATATAGGAAAATCTTAGTCATTGGTCCATGGATGATATTTTTAATTCCTTTGACAAATAAGCATGCTTTGCTCTTAAAAAAAGAGATTCTATTTGGTGTCTGTCAAATAGTTCTTGAAAGAAAAATAAAGTGCAACATTTCAATATGACACGGAGTGAATCATAACGGGCATGAATTAAAAAAACTAAATTAAAATCAACTTCCAAATTGCCTTATTTGAATCACCAGCTTGGGGAACTTCTCGAAAAGGCAGATTGCTACTCTGGAGGCATGCAAAAGAGGAGTGTGGAGGATGGTATTTAGACTTTTGCTATTAATCCTTTTCCTCAAGATTCCCTTGTTGAGCTGAAGAGTGTCTCATTGTGGTTGCTGCAGGGATATGTTGGCCGAGAGCTTCTCCTCCAGTCAAAGGAGCCCTACAGTGGCGGGAATACAACCCAGGACAGCAAAGAAGGGGAAGTTAGGAAGATAATTGGGTTAGCAAACCTAGACTGCCATACAAATGGCAGTAAAAATGGAATGCTCTGGGAAGGAAAAGACGGTGGGGAAATATGGCTTGATATTAGAGAGGAGAAATGAATATATTAGGGAAAATCCCGAAGTCTTAAAATTATGAAAAAGTTAAATAATGGAAAGAAAATAAAAGAATAATTAGGACCTCTAGGAAAAGTAAAAAGCTATATAAGAAATAAAAGAATCATATTATACTATTATACTATTTGGGTATAGTGAACCATAGTTTTATGGTCATGATTACATACATATTGCCTTGTATTTTCAACATGTAAGATAAGCCTTTTTTTAAATTTTTTATTTGTTTTTACATTTTTTTCATTTTTGAGAGACAGAGCACGGCGGGGGAGGGGCTGAGAGAGAAGGAGACACAGAATCCGAAGCGGGCTCCAGGCTGTGAGCTGTCAGCCCAGAGCCTGACACGGGGCTAGAACTCACAAACCGTGGGATCATGACCTGAGTCCAAATTGGATGCGCTCAACTGCCTTAGCCACACAGGTGCCCCAGGATAAGCCTTTTAGGATAAAATGTGACTTATGCATTTGTGATTAAAAATAGAATGTAAATATTATCACCTTGACAGATGACTGAGAGGACCAAAAGTGGAGAGAGAACTAAAATGCAGGGAAAAGACAAGAATGTTCTCATAATACAGAGTGACAAGTCAAGAGATAACTATCAGTTGATAGGATAAGGAATAAATGAAAAACGTATTATTTACAGTTATGAAGAGCCTAAAAAGTCGTGATAGAACTATTTTAAGTGCATGATAGGAGAAGGTTGGGGGTGAACCGTGAGCTTAATCTTCATCCATTATGGCAAGGAGTGTATGGTTAATGCATAAAACTGAATTTATAAATCGGTGTATAAACATGCTATTTGTCAGCATAGACATAATCACAGGAAAATTATTAAAAATGGTTTTTCCTGTGGATCCCTCCTAGGTGGACAGGTGGTGAATTGGGTACTATTTCTTTTTATCATGCTCTACTATATGAAGTGGTTTTAAAATCATGTTTATGTATAATCTTAATGAATATTTTTTAAAACGCTATCAGAAGAATGGAAGTCTCTCATTCACTGATGATACAATCATTGTGCATTTATTTGCTTCTGTGTGTAGATTTAAGCTATTCTAAGCTGGTCGAGGGAGTTCGGCAGCAAGTCTTTCCTGGAAAAGCTTTCTGTGTGTTTAGACCTGCATAAATTCTCCTCTCTTTCCATTCGGCTTCAAGAGGTCACTGGTTTTAGGAAGGGAATTAAAAAATTATTTAATAATAAGTAATGTATTTATCTGATTCAAATTCGAAAGACACAAAAGGAAATATAATGAAGTCTGAGCACTATTGAACTGTTGAACTAATGAGCATTATTTATGCTCCCCATTCTACTCAGTGGTAAAATTCTTACACTTCCAGAGGCATCCAGAATGATTTTATGCACATAGAAGCTAATACTCACACAGGCATGTGTACACATATGAATTCCTGAAAACCTGTGGGAATAAAAAGTTTTGGATAGTTGGAATTTATAATCCATTAGTTTTAAAAGAAAAAAAAAAAACAATATGTTCCCGGGCAAACAGACACTCAAGTTTATTTCTCCAGTTGTTTATATATTAATTCACCAAAGATAGCACAATAAAATACCAAGGAGCTTAATGGACACGTTAAAGAGTATATTTGTGTTGATAACAACATTTACTCAAAATATGATCCATGAGGTAGAGCATCAACATCAGCTGAGAGTTTATTTGAAATGCCACATTTCAGATCCAAACCCAAATCTTGTCAATTAGAATCTGTTTTGCTAGCGTCCTGTCTCTCAGTTTGCTTTATCAGTCTCTAATGTGTGGGCATTTCTCAGGCTCACCTATTTTCTCCTTTTCCGATTTTAGGAGATGGTTTCACTTAAAATATGGGGAAGATGATGATAATAATGCAGAACTTCTTTGGACATCAACAGAGACTCAGTTTTATCTAGAGAAAACCTGAGAAATGACGGAAGCTTACTCTGCTCTTGTCTGGAATCAGGCACTCTGTTTGTTGGTGTTTTCATGTGGCTTCATTAGAGGCGTTTCAATTTATTTTTTTAAAAATTGTAAAAGTGTTTTATGTATTTTTTAGAGAGAGTACAAGAGGGGGAGGGACAGAGAGAGAAGAGGACAGAGGACCCAAAGCAGGCTTCATGACAGTAGTGAGCCTGTCGTGGAGCTCAAACTCATGAACTGTGAGATCATGACCTGAGCCAAAGTCAGACGCTCAACCAACTGAATGCTCCAGGAACCCCAAGGGGTTGCAGTTTAGATAGGGAATATTGGATAAACATTTTTGGCAGGCATTATAGTGACTTATGAGACTGAGAGATCAGCTAGCTAGAAAAACCAGTGGTCCCCACCCTTTGCTTAAAAAAAAAAAAATCAAATCGTACAATTACGCTCAGACAGTGCTGTACTTTCATTTGTTTCCTCAGATACCTACAAATGTCAGTACTGAAAGAAACTTCTAGGTCTTATTTTATGGCAACCAAGCACTCCAATGAGTGGATAATCCATAATTTAATAAAACAGACCCCTTTTGACAGACATTTGGGTTATTTTTAAGTGTTTTACTATAACAAACAATGTTGCAAAATAATTGAACATATGTCTCTTCATATGCATGAAAGTGTGTCTATAGAAAAGAAGAGAGCAGTTAGGTCAAATGACATGACTGCTTGCAATTTTGATGACTTTGCTACTTTGTCCTCCACAGACATGTAATTTACACTCTCCATGAGTAAACAAGGTGGTTCTCCACACCTTGTTCAATAAGAGTGCATTATCAAACTTTGGGATTTTTTCCATTCTGAACTGTGAAAAGACATTTCAGTGTAGTTTTAATTTATGGGTTTTTTTCTGAAAAATAAAAATATTCGTATGTTTTGTTTATGAGCCATTTCCTAGTCTTGTCCTGTAAGCTATGTATTCTTTTTTTAAAATGTTTATTTATTTTTTAGAGAAAGATACACAGAATTCAAGTTGGGGAGGAGCAGAGAGAGAGGGAGACAGAATCTGAGGCAGGCTCCCTCTGGACATGGGGCCCGAACTCACGAACCCCGAGAGCAAGACTTGAGCGGAAGTCAGGCGCTTAACTGACTGACCCACCCAAGCGCCCACATATATTCTTATTAATTTGTTGGAATACTTTACAGTTGGGAGACCAGATTTTTAGGTGTCATATAAATTAACCCTTTCCGCTCAGTTTGTCAGTTTGTTATCCTTTGACTTTCTTATTCTCTATCTATATATCTATCATCTATCTCAACAGTTTTTATAACAAAGTTTAAAATATTTTACATTGCTGAATCAATCTTTTCATAGGTTACAGCTGTTTCAATTCTTAGATGGTAGAGGAATTAGCGCAAAGTTCATTTCTTGTTCATTTGTGGTTATATGAAGACCATTTGACTTCATCCTGTTTCAGTATGTCAGGTATGGACTCAACTCACTTTTTTTCCCTCGGAGTTTCTCAGTTACCCAAATTCTATTTATTGAATGATACACTTACAAAAAGAAATTTTCAATTATACAGATTCCCAGAAGCCACACTCAGCTTTATTATTAATATTATTTAGTACATTTTGGTGGGACAGGCCATTTGGATGTGCAGCCATATTTGTAAGTCATAACAAGGAGGCTCAGTTTGGAGGTGAAGGTGAGAGAATTTTGTTTTTCTTAAGGAACATGATCCAAATAATTGGCTGGAAGCCTACCATTTATTTGGAGGAAGCAGCTGTTGTCCAGAAGAAGCTTAGTAATATATTTGCCTGGATTGGTTTCCATTGGTAAGATATAAAACCAGCAAATTTATGTGCTGACTAGGTACCCCTCAAATGGTTCTTTGAGCTTTCTATGGGTAATATGAGTAGTTTTATCTTGTCGTCTAAAACATTCAAGCATATTATTTTACAAGCTGAGTAATATTTTTGTTCTTTGAAAACAAAAGTGCTTTACTTTTAGGGAAGGAAGAAACTTACTAGACTCTTGTTCCCTAGTAAATTGGAAAAGGTCTAGACCTGTGAGATCATATTTGAGTTCAACTCTGAATACATTGAATGAATAGACCCCATGGCATTTGGATTATCTTTTACTGTCCCTTAGCCTCATTAACTGGCAACAAGAGGCAGTACAGGTGTTTTCTGAATTGGGACCAGTTGCTGGGTAGATGGAATAGCAGATCTGAGAATGTTTACGTGACTCACCAACATGTAGGGAGCTTTCCCAATGACCTGCCATGAAGCACTAACAGTCATCCTTGGGCCACTTATCCCTTAGACTGGGTAGCACAATGAACTTATATTATGGAAAGTAGGTGTTTATTCATTTGCTTGCTATCAGAAGTCCTACTGAGTATTACCACTATTAGTTAACATCAAGCTAATTTTCAACCCTAGCTGCATATCAACATGCTTGTAAAACATTAAAAAATTCTGATGCTTGCAGCCCATTCTTGGTCAAACCACCCAAACTCAGGACCTCTGATCTTAAGTCCAGGGCTTCTCCTCTTTCTCTGTATCATAAGCTCCTGTTGAACAGCAGAATGGGACAAAAGAAAATGTGGGCATGAGGAACATGAGAAAAAAAAGATCTGTTCATAGGGCACCAAAGTAGCTCTAGAGACTCAGAGGTTTCCAAGAGATGGCAGAAGGGTGATAAATGGGGCAGGGGAAGGATGCTGAAGATAAGCCTCATACCTAAGCACATATTCCCCTCTACCTGGAAGGGCAAGTGGAACACTTCTTCCCTGTATGTGATGAAGAAAATTGCTCCTTCACTGGGGAACAAAGTATAGAACACATATCAGACTTTTCAGAATAAATTGCTGATGTTCTCTATGCCTTGTTCTTTTACATGGTGTGCTTTCTCAAGGCCTTGACCTTTCTGTATATATAGCCCTAAAAATACTGACAGGCTTTTTAATACGACTGTTCTGAGGACTTGTTTAGGTTTTCTGTAGGACCTGATGCCTCTCATTTTCTTGCAGACAAATAATGAAATCTTGCTAATTCATAACTCACAGGCTGGAATACTTGCTAAGATTTTGGATGCTATAAACAAGGGCTTATCTTGGTTTTCCAGCTTATATTTATAAGGAAGTCTCTGACACATCTTGTGAACAGTACTTGGGCCCAAGAAACAGTCATTCCTGGCAGGTCATTGGCTTGTCCTGAGGATCAATCCAATGTTGTGTGCTGAGTAAACATTTATATCACACAATTGTAAGCATTTAATGAGGCCGACGTGCTTTTTGATTTTAAAAGATGGCTAGTCATTAGATCTGTCTCTCATTACAAATTCACTCAGAAAAGCACAGAGTTGAGATCGCAGTAGAACGTCTGGGCTAAGGCCTTAGTCTGGCTGCCACAGAGCTGGAGAAGTCATAGGTGAGATCTCTGACAGGCTCCTTAGACTGTGCTCCAGCCACGGGGTGACTGACTTCAAACTGGGTTGTGGCTGCAGGGGTCTCTCAGTCCTCTCCTGTATTGACACAGCTAAGCCACTCCCAATTCTTGCCTTCCTAGTTTTGTTCCCTCAGGTATCCTAGTCAGTACTGTGTGTCCTCCACACTCCTGTAGGCTGGTTGAGAAAGTTAACCAAGCGCCCAGTCACTTTAGTGCCCAGTGTCTTTAGTCACTAAAGTGCCTTTAGTCAACAACCTTAGAAAGTAGGTCTTCTCCCTGTTTCATAGAGGATAAAACTGAGACCTAAGGAATAATAACTAAAGGTCATATGATTGTTAAGGGGACAGAACCAGAATTCAAAGAAGTTTGAAAGAGAACCCCTGCTTGGCATTACTCCTGCACCTGAGGTTTTAGGAGTAGTCAAAGGCTGTTTTTGTTGTTTGTTTCCCCCCTGCCCACCTTGGAAGCCAGGGAAAGGGGTGGGAAGGACCAGGAGAGCTGGGTGAGGGGCCCACAGCGCCCTCTGCTGATACCAGTCATCCCTCACATTGGCTCTTCCTAGCTGGTAGCTGTGACTTTGAGATACCGCTTAGTGAGAATATTTGAGATACTACTTGTACAGTGATAATCTATAGGATGTGACGTTATTATGGCTCCCTGAAGGGCTGCCCTGAGAAGTGACAGGGCACTTTTGTGAAGCTGTTTGTGAAGGGGACTTGAACGCTATACCAGCTGCCTATCCCTGGCTTCCTCCCAAGAGCTCCTGATGGGATATTCTCCATGATTTCTAAGACCACCTGGAGTTATTAGTCCCTTGAGGATCCCCAGAAGACCCATTATTATCCTTTCCTTTGCTCCCCAGGTGCCTTAACTCAGAACCTTATTCATTGTGAAATGAGAAAATTATGCAGGTGCAAGTCTTGTCTTAGGTAGCAATAAAATGCTATTACTACTGATCCCTAAATGTAAATGACACAGGGAAGCTATTTGCTAAGGTCAGTAAACCTAATACCTGTGTAATCAAGAACCTGAAATCTGAACTCTACCTTTTGGCTAACTCAAAACTGTTGCCGTTGTGATAATTAGAACCTGGTTTTCATGCTTTGTCTTTTTATAGCAAATACTGTTAGTTGTTAAAAAATCTTCCATTCGTTTTTCTTTTTGGAGTTGAGTTTTGAGGCAACTTTAAAAGTTTGTTCCAAAGGAGACAAGAGTTGTGTTTCAAAGAACAACTGAACCTTTGAGTCACAGACCTTCTTTTCCATGTATCTTTTCCAACACTGGAGTATTAGAAATATTTTTGAAAATGTTTGTGTAATAAAAGTCTATTTCTAAAAAACATTGCACCGATGGGAAAGACATGAGGTTTATGTAGAAAGCATTTTCAAATAAATGTGCACATTTATTTTATTTATTTTCACCAAGGGCACACAAAATAATTGGCTGAGAATGTGGTCATTTTCAGCAATATTACACTAATAATTTCTAACTTACTACACCATGTACACTTTAAATTTTTTATTAACATGAATCGGTTATAAAACAAATTGCTGCACTTAAACATTAAAAGCCTTTTATTTATTTTTACCAGTTCTCCTTTTTCCATGGAAAATATGCTTGTGAACATAATGAATAAAACCAGAGGAGATTATGCTAATTTCGATGAAGTCTGGGAGTAAATGCCATTTTCAAAGCTGTGATACTTCCTCTCATGGGATAGAGGGCCAGAAGAAGGGGGGAAAGGGGAAGAAAACCATCTTTGCCTTTCTACTATGTCTGTAGGCCATGGGCTTTGCAGGTATGTCATCCGTAACGTTCCTCAGAGCCATATTTTAGGGCAGGTTTCCTATCTTCCTTTTGCGGGAAAGCTGGAATCCAGGCATCTGTTTGATGCTAAAGCCCATTTATCGTGTTATCCCTCTATGTGTTTAGAGGATGCTGTTCTAAAAAATTTGATGGAGAAAGGGGAGTGATAAGAATTCTAAACGAAAGTAACTGTTAAGTTGCAAATAATATAAATAAAAGAAACCTGAATTTTACGATGGGTTTGATAATAGTTTGCAGATCTATGTTTTAACTGAAAGTTAAAGAAAACAGGTGGTAGAAATAGAATATTGCCACATAATGTAAAATGTTGGCAAGCACATAAAGATGAAGGGTTAGGTCTGAGCAAAGAAGAGAAATTAGACAATACCCGAATTAGGCTCTACTTGAATTCTAAGGTCAGTGGTATTTTGGGTCAAATGCAGGGGTTTATCATCTTTTGTGTCTCTCGTCAAATCTGGTGAGAGCCATGGAAGTTTTCTCCAAAGGGTCCATTGGGACGTAATCATTTTTGCATAAACATTTTTTGAGGGGGTCATTGATTCCCTGAAGTTCATCAATGACCCCCTTCTGTCACCTTTTCGTGGGGTCCAAGGGTCAGCATGGAAAACTTGTTTTTTTTTAATTTTTTTGTTTTTTTAATGTTTTACTTATTTTTGAGACAGACAGAGACAGAGCATGAATGGGGGAGGGGCAGAGAGAGAGGGAGACACAGAATCTGAAGCAGGCTCCAGGCTCTGAACTGTCAGCCCAGAGCCCGACCCGGGGCTCGAACTCACGGGCCGTGAGATCATGACCTGAGCCAAAGTCAGACGCTTAACTGACTGAGCCACCCAGGCGCCCCGGAAAACTTGTTTCAGTGTCCTCACAGATGTCATTCTCTAAAACATTGGTTGAACTTTCTTTTCTGGAATTTTTCAAAGCCTGCGAACATAAACAGATCTTTCGCTAATAGCTCAACTATAGCAGGGTCCGTGTTTAGGGAAATGTACAACTGGGGGAGTACAGACATGTGGCAATAGTAACAGCTCACACTCACTGTAGTGCTGGAGGAAGGTTTCTGTGTGTTACACATGTTTACTTGTTAATTATCACAACCTCACCATGTAGGAATGCTCAGAGATTAGTAAGCTGCCCATGGCTCTCTAGCCTGGGAAGGGGGAAGCTGGAATTTGCATCTAAGAAGTCTGGCCCTGGAGCTTATGTTCCTCGTTATACCTTTCAAGGCTGGTTCAAACATATGCTTTGATACACAATTCATGAATTTGCTAATTTATCCACTATGGATGGTTGGAATTTGGCCCTTAACTGTGGTTCCCAAAAAATGTTGTAAGTGAAGAAAATTAAAATTCAGTTTTCACACCTGAAATTTCAAAATATCTAGATGTTTGGCTGCACATCTGACTGCTTGGATTTATTAGATTTCCATGAGGTGTTGGGTTTTGAGTGCCATAGGTGGTTATATATAATGGGTGTAAAATGCCCAGGTCAACCAACATGTGGACCAGATGGTATTCTCTTTAACAGTCTCCATATGCTCCTTTATCCTTGCATAATAAACGCTGGAATGGCATTAATAAATTTTAAAATGACAGACAATTTTAATAGG
Organism: Acinonyx jubatus; assembly: GCF_027475565.1. Lineage (NCBI taxonomy): Eukaryota > Metazoa > Chordata > Mammalia > Carnivora > Felidae > Acinonyx > Acinonyx jubatus. The sequence continues at coordinate 68,220,085 of NC_069394.1, read as the reverse complement.
ACATTAACAGGTTTTTATTTTTTAATTTTTTATTTTTTTTAAGTTTATTTACTTTGAGAGAGAGAGAGAGAGAGAGAGAGAGAGAGAGAGAGAGAGAGAAACATGAGCAGGGGAGGGGCAGAAAGAGAGGGAGAGAGAGAACCCCAAGCAGGCTCCGTGCTGTCAGTGCAGAGCCTGATGTGGGTCTCCATCTCACGAACCGTGAGACCATGACCTGAGCTGAAATCATGACCTAGGTGCCTAACCAACTGAGCCACCCAGGTGACCCCGGACAGTAACAGATTTTTAAAGTTAAGTTCAGAATTATGTCCCTTAATAAAAAAAAAATCTTTCATAAATATTTCTACACTCATGACTAGAACCTGAAAGTAAAGCCTTCGCTTCAGCACTGAGAGGTGTACGAAACAATTTTCTGACCACACAGTTCCATGAGCTCATCACCAAGAATTGGTCTGCAAGGTCTTTAGAAGGGCAGGCCATTTGCAACCTTCTTTTGTCTTAGCTGGCAGTATGCAAAAAGCCCTTTTCCATGGCTAAATGATACTTGAGAAAAAGAAAAATGCGGTAAATCTGGGTATATCTAGTTGAAATAGAAATGACTTCCTTAATTCTGCCTAAGCTCAATATACCACTTATAGGGGGAAAAAAAAGGAATTTACGAATAGACATGGAATCAGGTCATGGTGCGTTTCCTTATTCCCCACTGGGAGTTATTACTCAGGCACTGTGTTTTTACTTCTCTTATAATACCTGTCATTCTTCCTCATACTTTAGATAGCAGTTCATCAACCTCTGCTATATTCTTAGCTTCTTTAGGGTGCTTATCACGTCTTTGTTTATCTTCAAACACTCTTCCTATGCCTGCCCCCTTTCCTGCACCAATTTCTGCTCCACTTGGGATTTTGTGCTCACAGGTGCACCATGAATATTTATGAGATTAAATTGAATGGTCCGATATCAATTTGGGAATTTTTTGACCCATTAGTACAAATTCTTCAAAACGTTTCCTTTCTCACTGAGGTGGTGAAGCTTCTAGATTACTGTTCATTTTTTCCGTCTAAGGATGTGAATGCCAAAGCTATTACCTCCTCATAATTCTGTGTGTCTGTCCTTGATTACCACTCTCATGGTGGTCTCTCTCAACTTATTCCTGTTGAACACACCCATTTGGGTGGTCTTTATCACATTTCCTGTGTTGATTCATGTTTTTCCTAAATAGGCATTCATCTAAATAAGAAAGCGTTCATTTCTCTAGTGAGCTAAAGAGACCCGGAATGTGGAGCCTTCTTGCTGGGGAGAGTGGTGATGAACTGATTCATGAGAAGGATGTCCCCACTGCGTTATCTCTTTTCAAACTTATTCTTCTTCCATGTCATGGTGCTTTGCTGTAGCTTGTTTCGCATGCTCCCTCCCCTCCTTTCTCCCTTCTTTTTTCTCTCTCTCCCTTCCTTTCTCTTTCTTCCCCTTTTCTCTCCTTCTCTTCTTTCCTTCATGGAAAAAACCATTCAAAATCCCTCAAGTTGTGGTTCCATTTTAGAGTCTTTTATTGACGCACATTTTGGTGTGATAGGGGTTATATAAAATCTTTTTTTTTTTGGTTTTAAAGTTGTCATATTATGTCCTTATTTCATATGATTATTATATTAAAATAGTTCTAGATAACTCCAAAATAGAATGTAAATCTCACAGGAAACTTTAAAGAAATGTTTTCTGAAGTATCTTTGGACTGTAGACCAGAAGGACTAGAAGCACAAGACCTTCCTCCCCTCTTTTTCCTTTTCTGTCATTAGAGATACTTCTGTGATATATTTTTGAATGTTTATTTATTTTTGAGAGAGAGAGACCAGAGGGGGGCAGAGAGAGGGAGACAGAGGATCTGAAGCAGGTTCTGAGCTGACAGCGGTGAGCCCGAAGAGGGGATCTAACTCACGAACCGTGAAATCATTAACCTGAACCAAAGTCAGACACTCAACCTGCTGAACTGCCCAAGTGCCCCTCTGTGACATTTTTGAGAAGTATTCAAAACCAGGACAAGCTTTTCTTCGCAATCTTACCACCTTTATTTTGTGCGTCTCAGTGGAATCCCACTGGTCTCTCAAAGGCCAGCTGATGTCCAGAGACCCATGGGAGTCGGAGGTAGATGGGCTGTGCACACAGAAGCTGTGCTGTGCTGGAACACCATTGGGAGGGCTCTGGAGAACCAACTTCTAGCATTTCTCCTTGACTCCTCCATCAGTGAAATCAAATTGGGAGCTTGAAAGTGACTGTGGTCGGGTTACTTACACCACAGAAATTGGCAAGGGCTACAGATGGGTGGTTTGTTTTTTGCTTTTTGTTTTTCTGAGAGCTAGTTGTAAGTATGTAGCAGCACACGCTATAAGGTTGAGGCTTGGCTTGGGCGTCTTTCTTATTATGCTTTGTATGTTACTGCCGCACCCTCAACAGCTATTATGCGTTGGCCTCTGGGGATAAGGGAAGCAATCAACCTTTGCCCCAGGTCTCACAAATGGCTTGGTTATTAATCAAGTGGTCATTTAGCCTCGTTGCCTTTGTTCAATGCCATGCTTGGGAGTATGGAAATGTTAGCTGTAGACAGAACCGTAGATAAGGGAGCTACAGCCCAGAATGATTAATGACTTACAAGGTTACAATTCTAGTTAGAAGTGAAACTGGGACAAGAAATCCAGGTTTTCTAAGTCTCAGGTAGGTTTCACTGCTGTTTCTTCACTCTGTCTCCCATAATTTAGAAAGTCCTAAGTCATAAATGTTCCACTGTAGCTTCAGAAAACATTGCAGGCTACGGAATAAAATACTAGGTCTAATAGCATCAATCTTTGCTTCTTTTTCTAATCTGAAAAATAAGGTACATTCAGAGAAATAGACAATGTAAAAGTATTGGTAAAAAAAACAACGCAAAGCTCTAATTAAATTAATGCATATTAAGAGACAGGTACTTTAAACAATGTGCCATCTTCATCTGTGAACATTTTAAAGGCATGTCTAAATCTGGTTCTCGTGCCTTTAAACCCAAATGATATAATTTCCCTTGTTATTTTAATAGTTTCTTGCAAATCACTTGTTTAGCAAGAGACAGAAAGATAGAGGGCAGCACGGGACCAGAGTGCTAGCTGCCCTTCAGGAGAACATGACTGCTTAACTTGCAGGTCTGAAGAGGTAGCCAAGACGGAGAGGGAAGTGGCGGGCATGCCCGCATCCTCTCCCCAACCTCTCCAGAAAGAGATGCAGCGCCTCTTTCTCATTGTTTAAGAAGAAAAGGGGGAACTTGGAGACGCAGCCAATGAAGGATAAATGAGCGCTCTGCTAGTTCAAAGGCAACGTGCAGATTGGACAGAGGAAGCGTGCAGAGCTCAGAAGGTATTATTTTTAGAGGGTACAAACAAGAGAACTTGCCTGGCCGAAGGGGTTTCTGCAGGCCCTTGCAGCTCCAGTAATTGGATAGGTTTGGCAGCCTGAAAGAGGGGCTTGTGGTTCCTGATGAATGCTTCCCTTGCACACGGGCGTGATTTAGCGTGCTGCTGAATAAACACACGGCGGGACGGGAAGGTGATAACCACCAGCCTCAGCAGAAAGAGAGAGCCTATAAATATGCCAGGGGGTCAATAGGAGTGATTTCATCCTGCCTTCACAGGACTGCTGATGAGGTCTGACAGGGCAGCTCTCCTTCATTACTGTATCACCATGGTGAAGGGAGTCTGAAGGGCAGAAAGAGCAGTAGCAGCGGCCCCAGCAGCAGGCTGTCACCTGAGCTGCAGCTCCCGGGAAAGGCAGGCTAGAAGACGGGGCGACAATAGGCTGGGGCTTCCCGCATCGGTGCTGTTCTTCTTCCCCCCTCTCCTTCTCTCTGTCTCCCGTCTCTGTTTCTATCGCACTCTGTTCCCACTTCTCTCTCCCTCCATTTCTAGCCCGTTGCCATCCGGCGATTTCTAGAAAGGATGCTTTCTCCTGCTGGCAGAGCATTCGGAACAAAGGAAAGAGAGCAGACCTAGATGCTGGAGCGGAGAGTAGGGAGCTTTTAACTGCTGGAGGGTTAGGATGGGAACACTCCTGTCAGGAGAGAAATGAGAAAATCCTGGGGGGGGGGGGGTGTGTATGCTGAACCGTCCGGAGGGAAGGAAGATCTTTCTAGGGAAATCTCCCATAAAACAAGTCAGGAACGGAAATGAAGCTATTTTCCTACGACTAGTTTTCTCCTGACTTCAGGAAATAAGTAATAAATGTCCCCAGGCACCTCCTAGTCACCCCATTGTTCATGGCTTTTTCTCTGACTCAGGGTGCTTCTCTCTCTGTTTGCTCCCAGACATCCATTTGCCCTGGATATATCTCCTTTGCCAAGGCCAGAGAGCACAGCTCGTGCACCCTCTTCTGCCCTTCTCCTTCAGGCTCCATCCTTTCCTGGCTCAGTCTGACAAATGGAATGGCAGCCGCGCCACCCCGATTGTTCAGCCATCTTAACCACGGGTCCTGATTGCTGCCTTACCAATCTGCCTGTGGACTGTCTAGGAAAACGGAAAGGATGAATGATCGTGAAATAAATTCAGTAGTCCTGCTTGGCACCTTCCTCTTTGTCTATACTCAGTGCACACTACAGCTATTTATTTGGTCTGTGCAATTTTCAGGAACGTGAGGGAATCAAGAAGGGGTTTTAAGGCAAGATGTCCTAGCTTCCCCTGCAAGGTCGGCTTCCTAGCTATATCTGACTCAATACCACAGATTAGGTTGAGATTAATAGAGGCAAGAATTGTGATACTGTTAAAGATGACTGTTCTTTCAAATTATTGTAGAGATAGAAACACACAAGTGTTACCTGGGTTGCTGACAATCAGGTGTAGTTCCAGAATTAGAAACTTCTTGGCTGGGGGTTTGTTCATCTTTCTTGGCCTGTTGACTGATACCAGTTTTCTAAGGTTTGTAGGTTTCATGCAGTGCTAATGAAAGTTTAGTCCTTTGTCTGTGTTTTGGTGTACTATGTTTTTGGTGTATGGTCGCAGAGTTTATATGCAGCAGGGCTAGGTAAGGCTCAAACTCCAGAAACGCTGTCTGAGGACACAGCATACGTGCGTGATTTCAAGAGTCTGGGCCTGCATTCTGTTCCAACCAATGTGGGGTCGTTTTGAAACCAGGATTTTGGAACTTGCATGGCGTGTGTGTGTGTGTTTTGTATCTGAACAAACTATTCAGGATAGCCATTGACAATGAAAACACTTGTCGTTGTTTGCCTTGGATTTTGCTTAGTTTAATCTTGTCTCGTTGTCCCTGTTACAGCCCTCCTGTGGGAAGTGCCGATGTCATTCCTCTCTACACCCTTCAGCAGGCCTAGCTGGGTGTGTGTGTGTGTGAACGACAGGGTAGAGTGATTGTCAGCCGAATAAGATCTAAAACATGTTTTCGGTATTTCAACTTCAGTAAAAATCATATTTGGAAGTTGTGGAGTGGGGCATGAAGACTTGTAAAAGTGTGCTCAGCTCAGTACTAAATCTAATTTCAGATTTTTACCAATAGTTCCTTTTATTTATTATCATCTAGAAGGGAACATATATGAAATTGCAAAACAGGCAAACTCAAGCTGGGAAGTTAAAAGACTCTTTAAGAAAAATAAATCAGACTACTCATCCAACAAATAATGAAAAAAAAATCAGCAATTTCAAGTGTTTGAGTGGTAAGTGCTGAGGGAGTGCCTGGAGTTTCTACTTCATAAGTGTAAAAAGAGCGGGGTGGCTGGGTGACTCAGTTGGTGAAGCGTCTGACTCTTGATTTCAGTTCAGGCCATGATCTTGCCGTTTGTGAGTTCAAGCCCCATATCTGACAGTGCAGAGCCTGCTTGGGATTCTCTTTCTCTCTCTGCCCCTTCCCTGCTTGCACACACACTCTCTCAAAATAACTAAATAGGCATTAAAAATTGTATATTTATAAGCACAAAAAGAGCAAAAGGAAAGATAATTGATAAAACTTCTTGGTCTTACAAGCTTTGGAGATGATACATATCCCACTTCTCAAGCATTTTTTTTTTTTTTAGAACAGGAGAAAACCCAGTGCACAGATAAGCAAACAAACATAAAAATCCACGCTGAACGGGGCAGTACTCCCAAGAAGCAGAATATGAAGGCCTGAGAGGAAGAAGGTAGACTGAAGAAACAGGCAACGGAATAAGGAAATGAGAATGTAGACTGTAGCCCTCGGTCCCGGCTTCATATTCAGTGTGGTTGGTAGAGCTCATTGCCTGCAGAGGCGTGGTCTTGTTGACCTTGGCTTGGTGCATGAAGTGTTAATATACTTTTTAAAGGTTCTTTGGCAGCATCCCTGCCTTCATGCCTAGGTGGTATTTTTCTTTTTGCTTTCACTTCTGATCTAGTCCTTACCAATCCATATCTATGACTTCCTTAAGATATGTATAAAGTCCACTCACTGTGAATGGGCCCCGTACTTGTTATATAACCAAGAAAACTAGGTAAATGCTCGGAGCTTTGGTCTCCTTATCATTAGCAATGTGATACTGATATGCCTTGATGAGATATTCTTCTTGTTTCCTCTGCTTGGGTTCCATGCAGTTTCTTGCAAAAGTGGGAGTATAATTTTCATCAAGTATAGAACAATGTTAAACATTATCTCTTCAAAGATATTTTTTCTGTCACCTACTCTCTTTCCTGTCCTTTGAAAGCTCCAATTACACATATAGTAGGCCATTTGAAGGTATTCCACAGCTCACTGGTGCTCTGTCCATATTTTTGTCAGTTTGTTTTTCTCTTTGTTTCACTTGGAGTCGTTTCTATTGCCATGTCTTCAAATTCACTGGTGTTTTTCCCTGTGTTTTCAAATCTGCGTTAATCCCATCACTTACATCCTTCATCTCTGTCATTGTCGTTTTAATCTTTAGAACTTTGATTTGGAGCTTTTAATTTCACCCATCCCTCCATTCATCTAACTTTTTGAATTTATGGAATCAAATTGTAACCAAAGCAAGAGAAAAGAAAAACCTGGCAGAGGGAAGTGTCAGTGGGATTGGAGAGGAGGCGGCAGTGGGGGATTTAGATGAGGAAGGAAAATCCATGACAGTCCCATGCTGACTAATACGCCCAGTGGAGTGGTGGAGAAGCCAAGGAAAGCTCTCAGGAGCCCGTATGAAAGATGGAGGACACTGTGTCACCTCCCATTCCCTTCTCGTCCAATCATGTTTATCTACCAACAACAACATATGCTTCCCAAGATGCACTTGTCTTTTTGTTCACTGCTGGGTCTCCGGTACCTAAAGCTCTCCTGGCACATTCAATATATGCTGAATGAATGATTCTAGTTTTGCAAATGTCATCTCCAAGGATGATGGTATTGTCTGGACACTCCTTACTTTGGTGAAATTCCACTGCTTTGTGTGTGGTCTCTATTCCAGTAGGGAGGCCTTCTATGTCCAAAGTTTAATCAATTCTCTGTGTTTGTCCATTCTGCTTATGCTGGTGTTTTGTAGCAAGCTCAGGGGTTTGAAAGACATGTGCCGTAGTAAAAGGTTAAAGAAGTAAGAAGTACGATTATATATTCACAGTGGGGCTTCCATATTGCACTTGAATAGTCATAGAATGTCAGGATGGAAAGAGGCCTTTGATAATGATTTTAATAACTAACATTTATTGAGAGTCTAGTACACATTGGAAACTGTGCTTAGCACTTTAGAAGGATTATTCATTTAATCGTCATAACAACTGTTTCATTTAATTTTGCATCAACCAAATATTATCTTTATTTCTAATTTACAAATGAGAAACCTGATACTCAGAAGTGTTGTACAACTTAAAAGGTTTCCACAGCTAGGAACCCACCTGCTGGGTTCTAATTACAACTAAGGAGCCGGAGCTAGGGCTGAACATGAGTGTAAAGACCTGATGGTCCAGGGGGCAGTCCAGGGGATGAAGATCTAAGAAAACCCCTTCTCCTGTAATGCTCTTCCCACTTCCATGCTTTTGCACCTGCCCAGTTGCTTGCTGGACACGCAGATGGTAGCAGATCTCAGGGCACAGTCACACAGTGAGGTCCCTTCCTTTGATGTTCTAAACCCATCACCCAGAGAAGTATTTCAGTAACAACTCTGAGTGAAAAGTAGACGATGTCTGATCAGTCAGACAACTCATGTCCCTTGGCATGAGAAAGTCAATGTCCTACGACATTCTGGGTTCTCAGACATGAGCCCAAACCATGGATTCCAGATACATGTGCTCCTAGCGGAGACCAAAATCATGTGTCCAGAGAACAGAAGGTCAGAGCACTAAAATGGATGTATTAGAATTAAGCTGGCTTCCATCATAAAGCTTCATATAAATATTACACCCAGCTCTATATGACACTCAATGTTTGGTTTCTGAACCTATTAATATATAATGAGGATACGATGTAATTAATACCGTTTGTTTTGATTTTCCGTTAAATCCGCTTTAGTAATAAGAATGCAAGGTAATTATTCAGAAAGGCTTTTCAACAAATGTCAGTTTTCATTGATTAAAAATCAAGTCAGTGCTTTATTTGAAATGATATTTACAAGCATGCTTTAAGCTGAAATGAATACTTATCAGGTTGTTGAAGTCGTCTGCAAAGAATTGTCTACTTTTTTTTTTTCATTTGGCACTAAGGCTTACTCTCAAATAATAATAGAGGACAAACCAGAGGGTGTGGAGAAGAAATGTCATGCCTTTGCTTTAAGGGATTTAATATTCTTTACATGGTGTTGACGCCAATTTCCTTGCTCTGTTGGTCGTAGCATCTCCCAAACTGAAGGTTTGTTGCTTGGGAGGCACTTGAATCTGCCCATCACTCAGCAATCTAACGTTTCTGTTTTCCTGGGCTCCTGCTGGTCGGGCCAAGCCAACTCAGGCATTTCTTTTCACTCCAAAGTGGTTTTTTTTCTCCTACATATTTCTCTTTCATTATTTCACATAAAACAATGGGAACATAGTCTGTCATCTGTTACTCGGAGTTGCACTGAAGGTTATGTGAATTCACAGCCATTTGTTTTTTTAGTGACTGAAGAACGTGCACAGCAACAACCCCAACAATTTAGGCTGCAGTGTATTCATATTTACAAATAGACATGTACATATAAATCAAGTCACCAAAATGATGCACTGCATGGGTTTTAAAATAATGTTCTTTGTGTGACTAACTCTATTCGAAGCACTCCAACAAAATGACAAAAATCCATTACTATATGCTCTCTTCGTTTACTCACTCATTATCATTTGTTCCAAACACTCTTATAGGTACTTGAGATGTGGCAACAAGGAAGCCGCCCTAAGTCCTCACCTTGGGGACCTCACACTTGACCTAGGGAGATTGACAGCAAAGGAGGAGTGTGTGAAGTATGGAGTGTGCCAGATGGTGGTAGACACCATCCCGGAAGATCAAGCAAAGAGATAGATGGGGGTACTGGGCAGAGAAGGAGTTTCCGTTTGCAATTCGGTCATGAGAAAAGCCACGTTGCAAAGGTGATCGTTGAGCAAAGCCTTGAAGAATGAGAGGAAGTGAGCCATGTGGAATCTGGGGGAAGAGCATTATAGCATCTGAAAGCAGAAAGTGCAAAGGCCCTACGATGGTAAGTGACTGTGGAAGCAGGAAAAGGAAGCCAGTGTCGCTGCCATAGGGTGCAAGGGGAGGATAATAGTAGGAGAGACAGCAGATGTACTTGGGGATGTATATAATGAAAATACCTAGCTCCTGATAGCTCATGTCTATCAAAAGAGAAAAGTGTTATAATAACTTGAGGCTAGGAGGCTGTTGATCTGATGGGCAACTCATCTTCCTTACAGGTTTTTTCTTTGCTATCACTAGGAACTGAGTGGTACTAATTCTGCATCTCTGGGTTCTGGGATCTGGTCAAAGTTTATCCCCACCAATGTCAACTAGGCCCACAAAGGTTGGCTTTTTTTTGTTGAAGAAATAGGTTAATAGGGAGAAAAAACATCACAGCTGGGAAGAATGACCATTTTGTTACTATTAAGAGCAGTGTTGGATACAGGTATATGAGTTAGAGATGACTCTTTCAGAATTTATTCTGAGTTTGCTTCTAAATTAAGATATTTTCATAATCGTCTCTGTGTGAAAAAATGAACTAAATTTTTAAACGCTATGTCCTTGATTCCTGACACTCCGAACGTTCTATCTCTTCTTTGGCTTTTATTGGGTTCTACTTAAATGGCAGGAGAAAGCCAAGTGACATGTTCAGTTGAATGGTTAGATTAAAGTGGTGGGCTGGGAGAGAATTTGTTTGGTACTTACTTTTGTGAGGCACTTACTAGAGCTCTGCACATCCCTTTCTTTGGTTGTCAGGACTCCGTGGTGGATAGAGAAACCACTTAATGCTCTAAGAAGTACCCCTGTGCTTCTGAGTCCATCACTCATCTATGGGAGTGGGATGTCATTCAGTGATAAGCTATAGCGTGTGAAGGTGTCAGAGTCAGGATCTACCTGTATTAATGGTGGCTAACGGGAAACAAAATATTCAAAATATTTCCTCATCTCATCAGAGAGAACACAGTCTCCAAGTTCCCTCAGGGATTGGTGCCATCATATATCTCCAGTGTCAGAGAGTATTGCTTTCTCACGTTACACCGTGTGGTCTGCCAGAAATACAAGTCTTGGAAATATCTAAGAACCCAACCAGTAAATGATCAAAAAGTTTGCGATTAGGGTAGATGAAAACCAGGGAAACGTGAAGGCCCTTAGTAATTCTATGGCATCAGAATATTAAATTTCTGTAATAACAAATTATGGTATAATGAGGTCACATTAGTGGAATAAGAGGCCCAGATGCCTCAATGATTTAATCTCTCTCTCCACATAAGCTTGCGTCGAATTTTAATGAGTATTTTGATTGATAACATATTTAGTTCAAAATAGGTCTTTGAAGACAGCTGTAAGAGTATTAACATTTAAAAGATGCTATGATACAAATTCATTTCATTAAGTAGCTGATAAGAAAAAAAAATTACTGTATAAACCTGCCAATGTCAGACCTACTGCTATGACCCAACAATTCCTATTGAGTAAAGGGACAGTGAAATATCTTGATTGGATTATTCTTTGAACACTATAGGAGCTCATTTGCCTTATTTAAGAAAAGGCCAAGTTTTAAGACCAACAGGGCTCATACACAAGAGACCCACAGGGCTGTGGCGAAATGAGGAATGTTTCTTAAAGGGCCTATGTGCTGACTCGCCTGCCCCAGGGCCCAACACAGAAGCAACCCTTTGAAAAGTGCCCAGACTTTATGGGAAAGATACTCATTTCCTAATTTTAAAGCATTGGTCTAAAGGGTGGGGATACTCTTCCTGAAGGGAGCCTGGTGGGCGCCTTCTTCCTGCTCTCCCCTGCCTTGCTAACCCTGGTAGGCACCATCTTCTTTATTTTTCTTTTATTTCCCTTTTTGCTTTTTCTTACTTTTCTCCCTATTTTCTTTGTTTCTTTTCTTTTTGTTCCGTGTGTGTGTGCGTGTGTGCGTGCGCGTGCACATGCGCCATCTTTCCACTCACCCTCTGCTTCACTCCATGGAGTGGGTGACATCTTCATGTTCTGTCCCTCTCAGTGCTCCTGAATGCCATTATCTCCTGAAGGGAATCCTTTACACACATTTGGGACCCCAGTTTGTATGTCTGGTGATACAGTTTTTGAGGCTGCCACCTAAGGAATGCCCCTTGATCCCCTGGCTCTGGAGGTCAAGAGGGTTTGTGTTCCTGGGTCCCATGGGACTGTAACAACTGGACAGACAGTTGTTAGGGACTATGCAGAGGCTCTCTGGAAGTGGGAGCTGATAATGCCATCTTTGCACTCTTCTCTGCCTCGGTCCAGTCCACCAGTATCTTATAGAGAGGAGCTTATGCTTTTCTCTGGTACCCTGCTTTTGGGGGCTGCTGTTTGGGGACATCTCTGTATCACCTGCCTCTGGTGGCCAGATAGACTTATGTTCATACGTCCCTCAAGGCTGTAACCAATGGAAAAATAGTTCTTAAGCAGCAAGCTCTTCCTCCCTGCCTTGCCCCTGCCTGGGAGCAAGAGACAATAGACGCAGGAGCTCAATCTTTCTGGAAAAAAGCCTATTAGCTTATTATCATAGCTGCAGCCTGAGGGGCAGGCTTCCAATTAAACACACATCTAAGGGCTGACTGTAAACTCCTGAGACCCCAGAGAGCAGACATTATCTTAATAGATATATACAGAACATTCCATCCCAAAACAACAGAATACACATTCTTCTCAAGTGTACATGGCACATTCTCCAGGGTAGAATATAAATTAGGCCACAGAACAAGTCTTAAGAAATTTAAGATAACTGAAATTACACCAAGCGTCTTTTCACACCACAGTGGTATGAAACTCGAAATCAATTGCAGAAAGAAAACTGGAAAATTCACAAATACATAGAGACTGAATAACATGCTACTGAAAAACCAACTGGTCAGTGAAGAAATTAAAAGTGAAAGCAAAATACCTTGAGACAAAATGGAAATGTAACATACCAAAATTTATGGGATACAGAAAAAACAGTTCTCTAAGGGAAGTTCATGGCGATAAACGGTTACCTTGAGAAACAAGAAAAATTTCAAATGACCTAACTTTATACGTCAAGATAAAAAACAAAACAACAACAACAACAAAAAAAGTTAAAGTTAACAGAAGGACAGAAGGAAGGAAATAGCAAAGATTTAGCAGAAGTAAATAAAATAGAGACTAAAAAGACAATAAAAAAGATCAACAAAACCGAGATCTGGTTCTTTGAAAAGATAAACAAAATTGAGAAACCTTTAGCCAGACTCATCAAGAAAAAAAGAGAGAAAACTCAAATAAGTAAAATCAGAAATGAAAGAGGAGACACTGCAATTGATAGCACAGAAATACAAAGGCTCATAAGAGACTACTAGAATAATTACACACCAACAAATTGGACCACCTAGAAGAAACAGTTGAATTCCTAGAAACATACAACCTTCCAAGACTGAATCATGAAGAAATAGAAAATCTGCACAGACTGGTTATAAGTAAGGAGATTGAATCAGTAATTAAAACACTCCCTACAAACAGAAGTCCAGGGCTAGTCAGCTTTACTAGTGAATTCTACTAAACATTCAAAGAATTAATACCCATCCTCAAACACTTTCAAAAAATAGAGAGATGGGAGATGGGAACATTTTGAAAGTCATTTTATGAAACCAGAATTACCACAAGGATACCACAAGGAAAGGATATTCTACAAGGATACCACAAGAAAAGAAATTTACAGGCCAATATCTCTGATGAACATAGATGCAAAAATCCTCAAGAAAATAGTAACAAGCCAAATTCAACAATACATTCAAAAGATCATACACCAAGATCAAATGAAATTTATTCCAGGGATGCAAAGGTGATTCAACATCTGAAAATCAGTGTGATACATTACATTAACAAAATGAAGAATAATTATCATATGATCATCTCAATGGATGCAGAAAAAGCATGTGACAAAATTCAACATTTACTTATGATAAAAAAATCTCAACGAAGTGGGTATAGAGGGAATATGCTGCAACAAAATGGAGGCCAGAAATGACAAGTCCAGAGCTAACGTACTCAATGATGAAAAGCTGAGATCAATGCCTCTAAGACATGGATGCCCACTTTTACCACTCATATTCAAAATAGTACTGGAAATCCTAACCAGAACAAATAGGCAAGAAGAAAAAATAGAAGGTATCTAAGTGAAAAGAAAGAAGTAAAATTGTCACTATTTGCAGATGACATGATAGTATATATTGAAAACTCTGAAGACTCCAAAAAATTCTTAGAACTAATAAACGAATTCAGTAAAGTTGCAGGATACAAAACCAATATATAGAAATTGGTTGTGTTTCTATACACTAACAATAGACTATCAGAAAGAGAAATTAGGAAAATAAATCCCATTTACAATTGCTTTGAAAATAATAAAATGCCGAGGAAAAAATTTAACCAAGGAAGTGAAAGACCTGTACTGGGTAAACTATAAGGCATTGATGAAAGAAATTGAAGACATGAATAAATGAAAAGATAGTCCATGCTCATGGATTGGAAGAATTCATGTTTCCCAAAGCAATCTAGAGGTTCAATGCAAACCCTACCAAACTTCCAATGGCATTTTTCACAGAAATAGAAGAAACAATCTTAAAATTTGTATGGGACCACAAAAGACCTTGAATAGCCAAGGCAATCTTGAGGAAGAAGAACAAAGCTTGAGGTATCATGCTCCCTGATTTCAAATTATGTCAGAAAGCTATGGTAATAAAAAACAATATGGTTTTAACATAAAAACAGACACATGGATCAATGGAATAGAACAGAGAGTCAAGAAATAAAACCATGCATATGTGGTTGGTTGGTTTATGACAAAAGATGCAAGAATCTACAAAGTGGAAGAGACAGTCTGTTTAATAAATGATGTTGGAGCAGCTGGACAGCCACCCACAAAAGAATAAAAGTAGACCAGTATCTTACACTGCACACCAAAATTACCTCAAAATGGATTAAAGACTTGAAGTAATATCTGAAAACATAAAACTCCTAGAAGAAAACCTAGGCAGTAAGCTCGTTGACATAGGCCTTGGGGATGATTTTTTGGACTTGATAACAAAAGTGAAGACAGTAAAAGCAATAATAAACAAGTGAAACTAAAAAGCTTCTAGACAACTTCAGTTTTTAGGAAACCATCAACAAAATGAAAAGGCAAACTACTGACTAAAAGAAAATATTTGCAAACCATTTATCTGATAAAGGGTTAATATCCACTATACATAAAGAACTCATGAAACTTGATAGCAAAAAAAAAATTCTAACCAAAAAAATGCCAGAGGATCTGAATGGACATTTTTCTAAAACAAAACAAAACAACTCTACAGATAGTCAAGAGGAATATGAAAAGATGCTCAGCATCACTGATCATAAGGGAAATGCAAATCAAAACCTAGTAAGATAAATCTTCACACCTGTTAGTTGACTATTATAAAAATGATAAGAAATAATAAGTGTTGGCACAGATGTGGAGAAAAGAGAACGCTTGTGCATTATTAGTGAGAATGTAAATTGGTGTAGCCATTGTGGAAAACAGTATGGAGGCTCCTTAAAAAATTAAAAATAGAACTACCACATGATCTAGCATTTCTGTCTGGGTATTCAAAGAAAACAAAGCCATAACTTGAAAATATGTACTCACCTTCATGTTCATTGCAGCATTATTTACAATAATCAAGGTATAGAAAACCTAGTTATCTGTCAGTGGATGAATGGATAAAGAAAATGTGGCATATATACACAATGGAATATTATTTGGCCATGAAAAATAAGGAAATCGTGGTATTTGCAACAACATGGATGGAACTGGAAGACACTATGCTAAGTGAAATAAGTCAGAGAGAGAAAGAGAGACAGAGATAGAGAAAGAGAAAGAGAGAGAAAGACAATTATCATCACATTTATATGTAGAATCTAAAACAAAAATGACAAAAATAAGCTCATAGATACAAAGAACAGATTGGTGGTTGCCCGAGGCAGAGGATGGGGCATGGACAAAATTGGTGAAGCCAGTCAAAATGTACAAACTTGCTGTTATAATATAAATTATTGGGATATAATGTACAGCATGGCAACTATAGTTAATAACACTGTATTGCATATCTGAAAGTTGCTAAAGGAGTAAATCTTAGAAGTCTCATCATAGGAAAAAATTCTATAACTATGTGTAGTGATGGATGTCAACTAGACTTACTGGGGTGATCATTTCACAATATACATAAATCATTATGTTGTACCTGAAAACAATGTAATGTAGTATGTCAGTTATACCTCAATAGAAAAAAAAAGCCAAGTGACACCAATAAAACAAGTAAATGGATTAAATTTTAAAAAGGAGGATTTCAAATAAAAGCTACCTAAATATATACAATGGTTTGGACGCCTCAGCTCTCGGTACAACTGCAATAGCTTTGAGTGCTTAGGTAGTATCTCAGTGGGCTGGAACCTTAGACCGGTGCCAACCACCTGTAATATCTTGTAAGCCACAAATGCAAGCTGTATATATACTTTAAAAATTTCTAGTGGCCAAATCAAAGCAGTAAAAAAAAATGTGAAATTAATCCATGTTATGTAACCTCAACTTATCCAAAATATTATCATTTCAACATGTAATCAACATAAACACTATTAATGGTCTATATTTTTTGGTGCTAAATTTTCAAGCCACTCCTGGTCTTTCTTCTGCCCCAAAGAATGTAGGGCAAGTTAAATTCCTCATCCATAGGACAATCCCTCCCACATTTTGCAAAAAGTCTTATTTCCTTCCTAAGTCATCTCTAAATACTAAAGTTCTAAATTCTAAATTCTAAATTCTAAATACTCAAGTTCTAATAACTATTCTTCTCTTGAGTCTTCTGACTTTCTTGATCACAGTCCCCTAGACTTCCTCTAGTTTTGACAAATGGCCTCATAAAGTTTGATTCTCAAAACCGGTCTTATGAATATGACGGGAGTGTCTGCCTTCCTTATTCTGAATTTATGCCTCTATTAAGTGAAACAGGATATTTGACAAAACCGACACTTTACTGGATGGGATGGTAGACTCAGTTAAAGGGCTCAGGGTGAAATTGTCAGTTTCTTCTGCCTGAAAATGCTTTGAAGCCATTGTTTTTACTGTGAGGTAATGAAGCTTTAGCTTCAAGGCCTTCTCTCGCTTGGTCCCCTTCTAGGCGCTGGGAGGGCCTTAACCATACAAGCCCAATGCGGAGCTTGATTCCATGAATCATGTGATCGTGACCCGAGCTGAAATCAAGAGTTGGATGCTTAACTGACCAAGTCACCCAGTTGCCCCTGTGAGAAGTTCTTTTAATCATCTGTGTACAATTGTAGTAAATGTACAAATATGGTAAGAACAATGTTATCCTTACTGACACAGTTAAAACAAAGCTTTCCCTTGGCAGATATATACATGGTAATACAGTATATAAAATTATTACAATATATATCTATATTTTTCTTTTTTGATGGACTTACACAAAATAGAATTTGTGAGACTTCTTGGGCTTTTAGGATGCAAACTTGTAACAATACTATAGTAAGTAGGTCTTTTATAAGAAAACGACTTGGCAGATATTTCACCAAATTTGACAATACTACTAAAAATTTATGTGACATTAAGTGTAATGAGTTATGAAATCAAAGGAGCCCTCGTATACTCCAAGTAATGAAAAACAAATTTTGGTCAACCAAATCAATAAAAGATGGAAATATCTTTCGATTCTCTGTAGAAAATATTGCAAAATTAGTGTCATATAAATAAGTGATTTAAAGGGTATGTAGCCAAAAAATGTCAGGTAGTAAGTTAATAGAAATATATGTTATTTTTCTGGTTGTTGTGATGTTTTCGGTACTTACCAGTTCTTTAAAGTTCAGTAAGATTTCTTTTTTCATTCTCGTTAAATGATTGCTTAACGAATAATCATTATTATTTAATGAATGGTGAATAGTTAATTTTGTGTTGTCACTTTGCATTCTATAAGAGTCCCTCCTTCTGTCATTTTTACAGGTCTCAGGCCCCACAAAATCTGGATCCACCCTTGCTCTCAGCCATCCTGTTAATAAAAATTATTCATCATTCAAAACCAAGATCAAATGTCACTTCCTTTACAAATTATTTCCTGAATCCCTAATCAGGTAAGAGTTCCTTTAGAATTGTACCGTGATTTGTTTTAACACCTTAAAATCATTACTAAAATATGCCTCTTTTTCTTTCTTTCTGAGTGTTCTGCATTATTTGTTTTATTGCCTATCTTGATTGTCAGAGAAATGCGAGTCTTAAGCAGAAAAGGTGGGCATGGAGGGCATGGGGACCTGGAGCGGATGTACCACATTCGGTTTCCAGGGACATGCCCAGGGGCATAGTTTCAGGTAGGAGATGGTCTAGAGGCTGCTGGTATCTAAGAGGTCTAGAAAGTACCCCAAGGCGTAGGTGAAACGCAGGGACACCGAATCTCTTCAGCCGATCGTTAGCAGCAAGGCAAGCAGATGGTCATTATCAAGGCAATTCTTAACACCATTCACGAAGGCTCCAGTAGAAGAATTCAAATTTAGAGGCAAGAATCTATCTCCTAAAAGACAAAAGTACGCAAGGCCAAACATCAGCCTTGGAGAAATCGCATAACAGGCAGTAATCCTAGGGCCTTAGTTACTGTACCTGGAAGGACCGTAATTCTTAACAGAAGAGCAAAGAGTTCCAGCAGCAGCACCACGTGGGCCAACTTGATTGCCTTCTGGATGCATTGAGTTCTGTCTACACTAGAATGGGTAAGAGCAGAGCCCAGAGAGGCATTGAGTCAGCTAGTGGAGTTTGAGTGGGCAGAGCCCTGAGGAGAGCAGTATGCTTGAGGAATATGCCAGATAATTGTTCACGATGTTCTTTGAAGGCAGAAACTATGGGTTCACTTGAATATTCCTAGAAAAGTGTTGGCCACAGGGTAGATACTGGTGTTTATAAAATTAAAAAAAAAAGTTTTGTAGCCACGTCTTATCCCGTGGACACTCCAGAGTTTGGCATTGCCTTTCTTGAAATGTGGCTCCCAGAAATCGACAACTGGCATGTAACAGTGAAAATATTTACTTTTCTAGATCTTACTGCAATACTTTATAAGTGCTATGGAAGGTTATATCATTTATTTTATGGCAGATATGGGTTTTATTTGCTTAATGACCATTAGCACTTAATATGCTTGTAGTCAAGTAAGGTTTCTTTGTTTTCAGTGGGGTCTAATTTCAAGCTTATTTCCCCGATCTTAAACATGTAATTGGGTTCTTCAATAAAAATATTGAATTTTATATTTATAAATGTTAAATTTCATGTTAAAACCTTTTGTTTGAGCATTACAGAATATTGGAACACTTGTGAATGTCTTTTATTTATTATATTATATATCCCTTCCAGTTTTCTGCCATGCAAAAAAAAATTTTTACAATTTTTTTATTTTTAACAATGTATTACTTGAGTAAACCTAGATAGATTTTCTATATATGTACACCATCGTGTGTGTGTGTGTGTGTGTGTGTGTGTGTGTGTTTGCATATCTGTATCCTATACATTTTTTAGACAAAGAACTTTGATCACTGTTAAATCAAGAACTTAGTTAACCAAGACGGTAAATAAAATTTTGAGAAAAAGAGCCAAGGAGAATCTCTCTAAGTTTGTTAGATCATTTGGGTGATGTTGTTGTGTGGATAGATATTTAAAGAATTTTTGGAATGTGAAGACCCTTGATTAATGTTAGTTTCCCCTACAACTATTATAGATTTTGTTTTGATTTTTAATTTTCAACATCCTTTATTTGGAAATAATTTGAAGCCCATGGAAAAGTTATAACAATAGAAATAGTACATAGAATGTCAATATACTCTTTAGTCAGATTTACCCATTTTATTGTTTTACCTCATTTGCTTTCATTTGCTTTATCATTTATCATCAGTCTCCCTTTCTCTCTGATGCTGTTATCAACTTTAATAAAATTAACAATATCATCATTAGTTTATCTAAACTACTGTCTATAGTCCAATTTTGTTAAGAGTCTCAATGATGCCCTTTAATGATTTTTTTCCCCTGTCATTAAAGAATCCAGTCTAGGATCAGGTATTACATTTAGTTGTTATATTTCTTTAATTTACTTTAATCTGAAATTTTTCCCATTGGTTTTATTTATTTTTTTATGACAGTGGCATTTTTGAAGAATTAGTATTTTTTCCTTAAAAAATTTTTTTAATGTTTATTTTTGAGACAGAGAGAGAGACAGAGACAGAGACAGAGCATAAGCAGGGAGGGAGACACAGGATTGAAGCAGGCTCCAAGATCCAAGCTGTCAGCACAGAGCCCTATATAGGGCTCAAACTCACAAACCATGAGATCACAGTTTGAGCCAAAGTCAGACGCTTAACCGACTGAACCACCAAGGCACCGCATTTATTCCTTTTTTAAAATACAACTTTCCTTGTTTTGGGAGTGACTGAGGTTTTCTCATGGTTAAAATCAGGCTATACATTCCAGGCTGGACCAGAAGAGAGGTTTCAGCCTTCTGAGTGCATCATTTCTAGAGGAAGATTATGTCTATCCACATTGGCATATTAATTTTGATTACTGGGTGAAAGTGTTATCCATTTTGTTACTGAATAGCTATTATTTTTTCTTTTGCAACTACTAGAAATCTATTAGGAGTTACTCTAAAGTTATGCAAATACTGTGGTCCTCATCACAAATTTTCCCTGTATTTAGCATCTGTAGATAATTCTTGCCTAAAACAATCTATATGCCAGTGGCGCTAAATGGTCCTTTTCTAACTCTGCCTTTCCCACCATATTTCCTGGTTGCTCTTGAAATTATACTGCGTACCAAAAGCGAGAGCTTTCTCTTCCTATTTATTTATTTATTAATTATCAATAATGTGATGAATTCCTATTTTTGCAATATCTATAATTATTTACCATCCTTAATTATTTTGATATTTAAATTTATTCCTGATTTGGCCAGTGGGAGCTCCTTCATATCCTTGTGACAAATGCATACTGATTTGTTGTTGCTGCTAGTTGTTTTAACATTTACTCACTTGGGGGAATAATAGGATATCCAGCGTTCATTTTGTTCCCTCCATGCCGCAGTCTGGGTCCGCCATTGCTCTGAAAAGAACTGTTTCCATGTGGTACAGAATGGTATTAGAGACCAAAATGTTACTGATTTTTGATAGAAATCAATATCACCTTTCTAAATGAATTATTCCTGGAATCTACCTTTTTTTCCTTTCGAAAACAAGAATATCTCTCTTATTGAGGTCTTCTATAAGTTCTTTATAATCACTGTCATTCTCTTAGGGATTGTGTTAAAAGGATCCTTTATTACTCTAAGACGTATTTCACTTAGATCCAGTGACTCGAACTCATTTTCCATTGTTGGATACTCTTTATTGGTTCTCTTTCTGAAATTCAATATCTTCATTACAATGTAGTTTTCTGTCTTTCCTGTTTTAAGTGCATTATGTTTAATAATGAGAGTAGAAACAAAGTATGATATGATTTGATTATTTTTGGCATCCTATAAAAATTGAATATAACATACATATAATAAAGAACCCAGATGTTAAGTGTACAGTTCAATGAAATTTTACAAATTAAATACTCTGGTGTAACAACCTTTGTTAATAAGGTATAAAAACTTACAAGCAGCCCAGAAGCTGCCCTAGTGCACCCTATCACTCATTATCTTCCTCAAAATAACCATTTCTTTCAACAGTGTTTTGTAGTTTTCATTGTATAAACCCTGGGCTTCTTTTGTTAAATTTGTTCCTAAGTATATTTTCAATGTAATTATAAATGAAATTGTTTTCTTAAATATGATTTTAATGATTCAGTGCCAATGTATAGAAATATAATAGATTTTTTGTATCTTGATCTTGTATCATGAAACCTTGCTGAACTCATTTATTACTTCTGCTGTTTTTTTCCTATAGATTCCTTAGGTTATATATATGTATATATGTATATATATATATATGCATATTCATGTGTCTGCTGAGATGATCCATCATTTTAGTCTGTTATTCTATTAATATAGTGTAATACATTGCTTGATTTTCATATGTTCAACCAACTTTGCATTCCTGGGATAAATCCCACTTAGTCATGGTGTATAATCCTATTTATGGGTTGCTGGATTTTGATTCTGTAGAGGATTTTTATATTTATATTCATAAAAGATGTTCTGTAGTTCTCTTTTCCTATGATGTCTTTGATTTGAGTGTCAAGGGCATACTGGCCTCACAAGATGAGTTAAGAATTATTCGTTCATTTTCTATATTTTAGATTTGTTAAAGAATGGTATTAATGTGTGTGTGTGTGTGTGTGTGTGTGTGTGTGTGTGTGTGTTTGGTAGAATCCACAGGCAAAGACTTATTGCTGTGGGCTTTTCTTTGTGGATTTTTTTTTTCATTACTGATTTAATGTCTTTACTTGTTATATAGGTCTGTGCAGATTTTTTATCCTGTTTTCACTTTCAGAAGTTTGCATTTTTCTAAGGTTATTTACATTTCATCTAGATTATCTAATTTGTTGGCATGCAATTGTTTATAATAGTCCCTTATAGTCCTTTTTATTTCTGTGATTGGTAGTAATGTCCCCTCTTTCACTCCTGATTTAATTATTTTTATCTTCTATTTTTCTCTTGATCAACATATTTAACGTTTTGTCAATTTTGTTAATCATTTTAATGCATCGACTTTTGGGGGCGCCTGGGTGGCTCAGTCAGTTAAGCGTCTGACTCTTGTTGGTGGCTCAGGTTATGATCTCACTGATCCTGGGTTTGAGCCCTGCGTTGGGCTCTGTGCTGATGGAGTAAAGCCTGCTTGTGATTCTGTCTCCTTCTCTCTCTGTCCCTCTCTGGCTCTAAATAAATGCATACATACATACATACATAAACTTAAAAAAAATCAACTTTTGGTTTTCCTAATTATCTCAGTTGTTTTCATATTATTTATTATGTTTCATATTATTCTTTATTATATTTCATATTATTTATTATTTTCATAATATTATTTATTTATTATTATTATTTATTTCTTTATTCTTTGTTTTGCTTGATTTTAGTTTAATTTGCACTTCCTTTTCTAGTTTCTCTAGATGAAAATTAGGTTATTGATTTGAGAATATTTTTTTTATTTTTAAAAATGTTTTATTTATTTATTTTTGACAGAGAGAGAGAGAGAGAGAGAGAGAGAGAGAGAGAACACAAGTGGGGGAGGGACAGAGGGACTCACGGGGTGGAGCTCGAACCCATGAGATCATGGCCTGAACTGAAGTCAGATGCTTAACTGACTGAGCCACCCAGACCTGAGATAATATTTTTTAAAAAATGTAAGCAATCACAGCTATAAATTTTCCTTTAACCACTACTTCACCCACATCCCATAAGTTTTAGCGGGTTGTTTTATTGTTTTCATTCACCTGCAAGTATTTTCTAGTTTTCCTGGTGATTTCTTCTTTGATCCATTGATTAAAGAGTGCACTGTTTAGTTTTGATATATTTGTGAATTTTCCAAATTTAATTTCATTCCATTGTGGTCAGAGACATATTTTGTATGATTTTAATCCTTAAAATTTTTTTTTAATATTAAAAAAGTTTATTTATTTACTTACTTAGAGAGAGTGTGAGGGTGTATGAGCAGGGCAGGGACTGAGAGAGAGGGAGGCTGGATCTCATGAACCATGAGATCATGACCTGAGCAGAAATCAAGAGTTGGGTGTTGAAAAGAGTGAGCCACCTAGGCACCCCTTAATCCATTTCTTTTCTGGTTAAACTATCACATTCAACATTGGTGATTAACTTCTTGAAACACTCTTTTCCTTTGAATTTCCAGATTTCATTTTTCTCATGTTCTCTTCTAACTTATCTCATTGTCTTTGTCTATTGCCGTCCTCGCTCCATTTATATGTCCCTACTATGCCAGAACTGGAATTTTGATTTTGTTCTTTTGTCTCTCTACGTACTTGGTCTGGACCATGTTACATTCATATGGCTGTAGCAACCATTTTAAGCTGATTATTTTCAAATCCTGATCTGTAGCTACATTGTGGCCCCTGAATTCCAGGTTCATACCTACAGGAGGTGCATGATCAGATGGGCTGCAGGCGTCTTAAGCTCAAAACTTCAATAGTAAATTTGTCACTTCCGTAACTCTCAAGTTCCAGCTCTTTTCAGTACTCTGTTTTGTGTAGTGGTATCATGGCTGACCCATGATTTAGTGGGCATACTGGCGTGGAGGATTCCATGCCCTCTGATTTCTGGTTGGATCTGACCAATGAGGGGAGGGCAGGAGAGAAAAGGGCAGGAAGAGAGAAAAGGTTGGGTTACCCTGCTACGTCTGTGTCTTGGAATTGCTCTTCTGGCTGTGGCTTCTTCCATGGCTGTACGTCTTGTTGAGAGTGCTCTCTTCCACACCTCTGGCTCTCATCTGGTTTTTGTTAAAAGCGTTTCTTCAAAAGTTCTTTTTTCTTTTAAGAGAGAGAGAGAGAGAGAGAGAGAGAGAAAGTGAGCACAAGTTGGGGAGGGGGAGAGGGAGAGAGAGTATTAAGCTGGCTGTATGCCCAACATGGAGCCTGTCACAGGGCTTGATTCCACAACCAGGAGTTCATGACTCCTTTGGTTTCACTGCATTTATGGGACAATGTAACATTCCGTAGACAAAAGGAAAGCGCTCTGGTATTTAATTCTTAACACTTAAATTGATCCTATACTTCTATAAGGACAATAATCTTATTTAATTGGATATTCTCCACAGAAAGCCCTTTATATGTGTTTTAAATTTTAATGACTTCATAACAATGATAAACAGCAGCACAAGGCATGACATTTGATATAATCATAAGGTAGAGTTTGAACACTGAGACTAGAGGCGAGGCCAGGGAAAGGGCCAATTCATGTGAGGCCAGGGATGCTCTACTAAAGCCTTGGGCAGTCTTTGGTCGGCGGATGTCGCTGAAGGATTATAAACTAGAGGTAATATCCAGATTCATATCTTGGACGGTTCACTCAAGCAGGGATGTAGAGGCGAGACCTGTCCACACCAGAGTGGATCTTCTCTCTCACCAAATGAGGCACAGAGGACGTTTTTACCCACTCTCCAATGTTTCTTTGCAAGTTTTTCACAAAGTAGAATGTGGACTGATGTTCCTCTGGGTCCATGTATGGTTCTGGGTCTGTCTGCCTGCATCAGAATTACCCAGGGGATGCTTATTTAAGAAGGTAATTGCTAGACCCTATATCATACTTACTGAATTAACATCCTTGTAGATTGTTAATATTAAAAAAATTTTTTTAGAGGGAGAGTGAGAACATGAACAGGGGAGAGGAGCAGAGAAAGAGAGAGAGAGAGAGGAAGAGAGAATCCTAAACAGGCTCCATGCTTAGCGTGGAGCCTAACTTCGGGCTCGATCCCATGACCCTGGGATCATGACCTGAGCTGAAATCGAGTCGGACGGTCAACCGACTGAGCCTCCAGGTATCCTAAAGGTAATTTTTTTTCCCTTTTAGTGAAAGAGTGAGGATAAAGTCAAACATTTTCTAACCACATGTATATTTAATATTAGTACCTAGTGAGCTAAACTTTGTGAAGATTCAGAGACTAGTTTTTTAAAAATGCATTTGGATTTCAGGATGCTCACTGTGTACTGGGAGAAACAAATGTGTATGTATAAGTATAATGTGGAAGAAATAAAAGTTAAATCTCCTAAGAGATACAAATAAAAAAAATCTGGTAGTTGAGGTGTGGAATTTCTCAAGATTTTGCTGTTATCTTGAAGTGCTCAATTCAAATACATTTATCCAAATAAAAAAAAAACCTCACCAAAAGGAAAACATTTCCTCTTTCTGTTGCTTCAGGGCTAGCTAAAATCTTCCTCCCATTGTGTGTCCTTGGGTATCTAAGTATCTCCTGTAGTTTCTTTTAAATTTGCCCCTATGACTATATGTGGTCTCTTCATTAATTCTCCCCAAATTCCCTCTGAGTTTGCTTTCTGTTTTCTACCAGACCTTAACTGATCAGTGGTCTCGGAGTCTTTCATACGGAAAACTGAGCCGGTCCCTCCAGCTTCTGCAAACTCTTCTGACTTCAATAGAAATTTGCTGTTCCAGTCCTAACCCCCTTGGAGTGCAACTGTGACTTGAGTCCCTTGAGAGTGTCCTGGCTTGAGTCTCCCACTTCCAATAAGGTATTCAGGCAGTTTAAAATTTATAAACCTTTAATTCTGAAGGGAGCCGAGAATTTGCAGCCATATCTCTGCAAGGACCTCCCTCCACGACCCCCCCAACCCCCCCACAGCTGCCTATCACTGTTCTTTCTCTTGCTCCTTCATTTTCTCTTCATACATTCCACAAGAGCAGGAACTGGTTCCTCCTTGTTGCCACCTCTATTTCCAGAACCAAATCAAGGGCTCGCTACATTGTAGGCTCTTGATATTTGGTAGATGGATGAATGAACGCATAGCTAAACAAAAAAATCTCTGACGACCGTGTGGGTCTCAGGTTTCTGTTGGTGTGGTAAATTGTTTGCAAGGATGGCTCCAAAGCTTCCCTTATGTCTCGGGGCCTGCCCCCTTGCCAGGTGACTGTGCCCGTCCGCCTACCACAAGGTGGTATCTATTCCCCACCCGCCTCCATGTACCGGGGCTACCTCCTGACTTGCTTTGGCCAATAGAGCTTGGTGGAAGTGACGGTGTGTGACTGCGGCAGGAGGCTCTCAGGGGCCTTGCGGTGTTGCTCTGAGGCACAGTGTAAGGGAGCAAGTCTAGCCAACCAGAGGACAAGGGGCCATGAGGAAGAGGACAAAGGAAACCCAGCTGACCCGGGGCGCTCCCTGCCAGACCTGTGAGTGAAGCCAGATACGGTCGGCCCCGCCAGCCATTCTAGATGAATGGGACGGCTTGAGTGAGTCCAGGTAGGGGCCGACAGGAACCACCCGCCAGCATGCAGAATCACAGGAAATAATAAATTGTTGCTTTTTCAGGCACAGGACTTAAAAGATGACATGACTTTAAAAATAAACACGTCAGTGTCATTCCCTTTGAGGAACTTATAATCCACTGGGAAAGATGTGTCACGTATACTAATAATTTCTGGCTCTTGTTTGAGTAGATTATGGATACAATTGTAGACTCTTCCTCCTGGAGTTGTGAATAATTCTTGGCAGCTGGGAAAAGGACCTCTCACAAAAATAAAATGAAGACAGAGCGACTTTGAAAAAACTCACATTTGGCCTAATACATGTGAAATATTGGAAATGGGGAGACACACACGCATAAAGCTGGGGAATTGGAGCCATTTATTTTATGCATTATTTGGGAAGGAGGTATGAATTTAGTATTGTCCTAACCATCTCAGCTTTTCTCTGTGGGAGCATGCGGGAAGAATATATTTACACTGGGTTCTATACAGATATTACATATATTTTACATACAAGCTCTGACAGACTCAATTCAGACCGAAGAGTAATCTTTCAGATACTTTTTACTGCATTTATATTATAAATTCCATTTGGTGGGCGAATATCACTGTAAGCCTCGGCATTCATATGCTAATGTTATAAGTTGGAGTTGTCAAGAGAATTATGCGCAGGCTTGAGTACATGTGTGTGTGAGTGAGTGATATTTGTGTTTGCCAAAGCAGCATGTGCTCCTGAAGGGAGAGTGTGTCTTATCTTACTAGCTGTCTGGTCTCAGTTTCTCTCTCTAATGTGCCAAGAAGAAAATGTCTTTATCACTGAATATTTTGGTGATGCACAGATTCCAGGATGCCCTCCAGTGGTATGAGACATCTGTGTGTATGTGTATGTGTGCACGCATATATGTGTGTGTGTGTGTGTGTACATACATTTGTTAGGATGGGGGATTAGAATACTTTTGGCGACTGTGTTCTTATTTCATGGGATACCTTTTAACCTTCTCTCAGAATTTTGAACTCCTTTGGTTTCATTGCATTTGTGAGACAGTTTAACATTCCGTAGACAAAAGGAAAGTGCTCTGGTATTTAATTCTTAACACTTAAATTGATCCTATACTTCTATAAGGACAATAATCTTATTTAATTGGATATTCTCCACAGAAAGCCCTTTATATGTGTTTTAAATTTTAATGACTTCATAACAATGATAAACAGCAGCACAAGGCATGACATTTGATATAATCATAAGGTAGAGTTTGAACACTGAGACTAGAGGCGAGGCCAGGGAAAGGGCCAATTCATGTGAGGCCAGGGATGCTCTACTAAAGCCTTGGGCAGTCTTTGGTCGGCGGATGTCGCTGAAGGATTATAAACTAGAGGTAATATCCAGATTCATATCTTGGACGGTTCACTCAAGCAGGGATGTAGAGGCGAGACCTGTCCACACCAGAGTGGATCTTCTCTCTCACCAAATGAGGCGCAGAGGACGTTTACCCACTATCAAATATTTCTTAGCAAGTTTTTCAAGAAGTAGGATGTGGACTGATGTTCCTTGGGTCCATGTATGGTTCTGGGTCTGTCTGCCTGCATCAGAATTACCCAGGGGATGCTTGTTTAAGAAGGTAATTGCTAGACCCTATATCATACTTACTGAATTAACATCCTTACAGATTGTTAATATTTTTAAAAAGTTTTTTAGAGGGAGAGAGAAAACGTGAGTGGGACAGAGGGGAAGAGAAAGAAAGAGAGAGAATCTCACGCAGGCCCCATGCTTAGTGTGGAGCCTGATGTTGGGCTCGATCCTACGACCCTGGGATCATGACCTAGGCTGAAATCAAAAGTTGGATGCTCAACTAACTGAGCCAGGTGCCCCAATTGTTAATATTATATCCTGACTTT
Organism: Acinonyx jubatus; assembly: GCF_027475565.1. NCBI lineage: Eukaryota > Metazoa > Chordata > Mammalia > Carnivora > Felidae > Acinonyx > Acinonyx jubatus. Next base: position 68,191,677 of record NC_069394.1, on the reverse strand, counting down.
GTTCAAACTTCTCCCTTTATCCAGAACATTTTCCCTTTCTCCTTCTCCATCTTAGTCATTTTTTCAAAATCCAGCTAAATCATCGCTTCAATTCCAAGTAAGGTTGGAACTGATCACTCTCTCCACTGTGCTTCTACTGTTCCCTTTAATCATTGCTACACAGAATGTGGCGGCACATTAATGCATTCTTTGTTCACATTTGTATTCTTCCCACTAGATCTTTAGGGAACAGTGATTATGACCTATGTGTGTTTGTTTTCCTGCTGCCTACCACAGGAGTTTAGGGACTTCATAAACATTTTTGGATATATATACGGATAAATGAAAATTTCTTGAGTGTGTCCACATTTCTAATTTTTCTATGGCCACTTGTGTTCAGTTTAAGTGTTTATTGCATGCTTGTTTTTTGCCTAAGTCTGTGCTTACTGTTAGGAGAAGGTCATAGGTTTCTAGTTGGGCAACGGGGCAATATAACACAAACTCATGTGTTGTGGTTCATGCTGTGATGCTATGGACAGTTCCTATGTGACGAGATCAACACTGGTTAGTATCTTAGACACCTAGGTGAAAAATCTGGGATTTGAAATAGACCTTGAGGGTCCAATACAGTTTAGAAAGGTGAGGAGAGACCATGCCATTCACAGTCAGTGTTTAAGTAGGCATGTTTATGGAAGAGGCCAAGTTCACAGTAAGAATGGAGGGTGAACAACAACAAAAAAAGATGAGTGAATTGAAAAGAGTGGCTTTCTATAAGTATGGAAGAATACATAGATAATTTTTGGAGGAAAATAAATGAGACCCTTGGCAACATCTAAGAAAATAATTTTGTCATAAAAAATGGAAAAAATAGGGTGTAAGCAGTGGGAACTACAAAAAACAAACGAAAATATTCAAATTCATGAGTTTGTCTAAATGGTCTGAGAGCATCTTGTCTAAAGAAGGAAGCTATGTATGATGTGACATGTGTGCACAATGAATAAGACCACTTTGCCCATCTTAACTTTTCCTGTGCTTCATCATGATTTAAAAATGAATCTGGTACCTACCATATTCCCTACACTGGACACGTGGGGACTGTCCTTTGGGTTGAACCAGGGCTTCCAATCCCAGGAGTTTCTCCAGAAGAACAACTCTGTGAGGAAGCATGTCTTCAGGATGGGGAGCTGGTGGAGTCTATCTTACAATGTGAAGGGTCTCACTGGTGACACCAGAAACTATTCAAAGGGAGAGAGAGAGAATGATGCCTACCCTAGGTCCCAATCACAAACTATCAGGCATGGTAGAACTCTTGTTCTACCTCAGTTTCCTGACCAATATGCTACTTTCATTATTTGTATCTAGATTTCTCTGTCTGTGAGTAGCATTCTGTGTGGCCTTGGCTGATGAAGCCTTTGACACCAAGAATGAGGTATATGATTTTTTCCTTGGTAGGCTCACTGTAGCTTTGGTCTCTCCAGGCTTGGAGACAGAGCCACCCTATATGTGAAGAAGTCTGGGACTTTCTGCTTTAGGACTTCGGAAGAAGAAACATGAAGTCAATACATAGCGAAGGGCCAGACGGATTGTGTCAGAAACAAACACTGAGGCGGGTGTGCTTGGCTAGCCAATGCATAAAATTCAGAGGAAGTTGAAGTGTGCATAACTAAGATATCACAAACAAACATGACATATATGAGCTTTGAGAAAGAAGCATTGTACAAACAGCGTTTATGGTTTGTGAATTATGGGGCTAGATAAATGTGAACTAAATCGTCAGGACAACTTGGGAGATTTCTGCCTCATGAGAGTTCCCAAAGATTCATTTATATTTCATTTCTCTGTGATGTATGGCTCCATAAATTTTGGGTAAAACAGAGGGAGAAAGACTTGTACCTGCAGTCTAGAAGTTCCTGCCCACCTTGAAGGGTGCTGATTCTGCCAGTTACAGCTTGGAAGCTCTCATATGTTTTTGGAAGAAGAAGGTGATTCTTGTGGAGTGGCCACCCGCAGATTTGGAAGAATGGGGGTTCACCTGACACCGCACCTTTTACAGTGGGGACCTCTTCAGATGACCTTGGATAATATTCATTCTTCTCTAAAACTGGGAGTTGGCTGACAAACTACATGAGTTACGGCATCTTTTTATTTGTGTGAAGTAGAGACTGGAAATTTATGGAACAGGAAGTGATAAATCAAAGAGATGGGAATGAATAAGAAATGGCTCCCTTAAACTTTTGTATTTGTTGATGCACCAGCAAAAAATACACAGCCTGGAAAAGTGAAGACAGTAAAATACTTTTGAGTTCCTTCTAGAAATGCATGATATAAATGTGATGCATTATATTCATTTATGCTCCTAGAAGGCACAGTTTTGTTTTTTTGTTTTTTGTTTTTTTTTGGAGTGCTCAAAAGAAAGAATGATTTGATACATGGAGGAAAAGTGCTAAAAGAAACTTTTAAAACATTTGCCACTGGAACATCATTTCAAACCTGTCAGAAATGTGAGCAGGAAATAGAAAACTTCTGCCTTGACAATGTTTTGGGGAAAATGGGCCAACTAAACATCATTTGAAGGCAGCGAGGAGGCAAATGCTCAGAAACACAATTTTATTTCCTTTTACAAATTCTTCCTCCAGAGTTTTTAGTCACTCACAAAACAGATGTCATTTTTGAAAATGCAGAATTGCAAAACACAAAAAAATCAGCCTTCTTCAAGAATGCTGTTGTGCTTTCTCCTTATTTGCTGGTAGAAAACATGTGTGTCTTGAATTCCAATTATCTTTTCAGTTCAGTATTTTCTTCAGAGAACAAAAACTTTCTGGTACAGCTGCAGAAGCACAAACAAAATGGTATCACAGAAGAGCGACTAGCACCTTGGAACCAGCTGTTTATGCTATTTAGTCATCTTCTTTTTAACCCTCCGAGTCCTGAACAAGAGTGGGGAATATTCTGGAATATGATCAGCTCTGCGTGTGTGTGCGCGCGCGCGCATGTGTTTAATGCTTTCTCAGCTTGCACTGGAGGGCTGTATGAAGACAGACAGGCCTGTATCCTCGTCTCAGCATTGCCATGTATTAATCTTGTGACTTTAGGAAATTTATTTAGCTTTTCCAAGCTTTGTTTTCTCATCTACAGAATGGCTATAATAATATTTACCTCATAATGTTGCTGTGAGAATTAAGTAAGACAGTGCCTATGAAAATACCCAGCGCGTCACATGGCACATAATAGGTGCTTGATAGATGGTAGTTATCATGAGACTGCGACCTATTTGAAGTCAGTCTTGTGTGCTATCCAGGTGATAGTTGCTCTGCAGCATTGCATAAATATCTGAGCGCCTACTGTGTGTAGTCGCTTTCACCTGTGCTGTGGTAATTCTTCCAGAAACCTGTATAATTGTGTCATTGTTGCTATTTTCTAGATAGGAGACGAACATGCAGAAAGGCTCAGGAGATTGTTGAAGTTCCAGGCAATTAGTGGTATTCTGGGGCTCAAATTCAAATTTGAAGTCAAGCATGCTTTCCGGAGAGACTTCCTAAAACAAGACAGAATGAAACAAAAACGGAACAACCACACAAAACTAAACCAATAGGGGTGAGGATATGTTAGCGTATCACAGTACGCGTTCAGTGGAAAAGTCAGTCTGCAAAAGCAGGGGAAGGCAGGCGGCCTCTGGGGCTCTGATTCAATCTAGAAGCCTCAGAGGTGCGAGTGTTCAAATGGGAGATTTACTATGATCTGGGGGTATGGAGCCGGAGGCTGCTTCCAATTGAAATTATAATTTCATCTTTCCAATCCACAGAAAGTGCATTAGCTATAATTTATGTTACCTTGAGCCACGATCATCCACACCTTTGGTGTTTTGCAGCCTCCCACTGACTTTCAGAAAAGGAAATTTAAAGGCATCTACATAGCATGGGCTGCACCTTTACTGACACATGGCCAGCAACTACAAACTTTTCTAAGAAAAGCAACTTTCATATAAAAGGCTTGATTCCATACCCAGTAGCTTCATGGAGGCTAAGTAAAAGAGTGTTTTTTTTTTTTTAATGAAGTGAAAAGTAAGATATTGTGGTTTCTTCAGTGTGAATGGAATTGATTCAAAAGACATCCTTTTATTTCACAAGCTCCTTTGAAATGAAATCAAAGGGGACGAAGGGGCAAAGGAAAAACAACCTATCCATCTCCCCAGAGAAGGAAGGTTTTCCTATTAGAGTGTGAATCCAGGGGCAAGGACAACATGCTATTTCTCTTACTGTCTAGCTTCTCACCAGGCATTTCTTTTTCATAAAGTCAGCTTAATCGGAAATTAAAATCCCCGATACCTTCCCCATGAAGGTTGGAGGTGGATGTTCAGATCCTTGGAGTTGTCCTGGGATGTGGCTGCCAGGACTGAATCTCTGATGGATGCAGTGACTTTGAGGAAGAGGAGGCTGGGCTGCCTGGGGACAGTGCCCGCCAGCATGACTCATGAGGAAGGACAGGGTCAAATCAAAGGTGACTGGCCTGAAAGACCTTTGGGATGGAAATCACAGTCTTTTGTTTGAAGGCGTCTTGTTGCTGGGTTACACAGGACTTCTAGATGTTGCCTGTGTCTTTTCTTTTCTTTTTTTTTAGTGTTTATTTACTTTTGAGAGAGACAGAGACAGAATGCGAGTGGGTTAGGGACAGAGAGGGAGGGAGACACAGAATCCGAAGCAGGCTCCAGGCTCCGAGCTGTCAGCACAGAGCCCGATGCGGGGCTCAAATCCATGAGTTGCGAGATCATGACCTGAGCCGAAGTCGGATGCTCAACTGACTGAGCCACCCAGGCGCCCCTGCCTGTCTTTCCTCCCCAACGAAAACCCCAAATGACCTTGCAGTAGGCTTTCCATTTTGCTCCACGTGGAATGTTCAAGAGGGCTTGCTTTTTGCTTCTGGTGACTTTGGAGGGAAGCAGATAGCTTAATTTCTCTAAAGTCTGTATGTCTGTTTGCTTGATGCCGTTTAAGTCAAGTGAAACTGGCAGGTTTCAACTCCCACTCTTCGCCGACCTTCTGGAATATTTTTTAGATTTTAATTGGTGTTGGGAAAAGGAGACCCTCTGCAAATTTTACCAGTGATCTGCTACCCTTAATATAATTGGGCAAAGGGATGGAGATGGGGTCTGGATAGCATGACTTGGAACTGATGGTGGAATTGCCATCACAAGTGGGTTGGAAAATGAAAGGGTTCTTACTCTTCCCTTCCACTATGTTGACATAAAGACACCACTCCTCAATGTCAAGGCTACCCTTCATTCTGGAGTTGTTTTGCCCAGCCTCTTGGATGATGAATTTTTGCCAAGATGAACCATGAAAACTATTCTCAAAGATTAGGGAAATATGAATAATAACTCATATCTCCATTAGGGTGACTGACTCTCTTGTTTTGCTTGAGGCTGACGGTTTTTTTCCTAGGATATGAGATTTTCCATTTTAAAACTACAATAATCCCAGACAAATATCATCCTATCACAGGAGGACAGCGGAGCGTAGAGTGTTGAACTGAGAATCAGAAACCCTGATATGAAGATTGGGCTATTGAACTGACCAGCTGTGTGGCCTCGAATAACCTTTCTGAATGGCAGTTTCTTCAGCAGCAAAACGAAAGCTCTGGCTGTGTGGTCCACGGGGTTCCTTCCTGCTTCAACAGCCCATGATTTCAAGACTGTTTGCAGTGTCTGGAATGGAAGCAAAATAAAAAAGAGTTCGTGGAATGTCTTTAAAAGGTTGTACTGCAGCTGGGATAGGGACTGCCCAGCCTAGAAATCTGGAAAGACCTCCATCTCTGTTGCAAGCAGCCTGTGTTCATGCATACCTTCCTGCAGCCTCCTGGAGTTCCAAGCGAGGACGCTCAGCCTCCTGTACCCTGTGCAGCCTGTCCCATTCACCGGAATTCTCCTCTGCACTCTCCTTCCTCCCACTGCCATCACAAGGGGTGATGGTTCAGCCGGCCATCACCCCTTGCTTACACCCAGGTCGCTGCCGCTCTCATGTTTCTTGAAATAATACAACTACATTATTTATGTATTTTATGGTTTAAACTCTTCTTTCATTTTCATTGCATTAGCTTTTCTCCACAACTCCCAAATTAGTTTGACCTATTGAGGCTTTACCATGCCTGACCATAAATCAAAAATTATAGTTACATGCTGAATTTGGGAAAATATTCTCATGGTGGTAGGAAAATTAGCATACTTCTTGATCACAGTCTTATTTATACTTCTTTCGTCAGCCCTAATTTGTTAGTTTAAAATAACCCCTCTGCCATGATTGGAAACACAAATACTGTGTTAAAGTCCTACGTGTTTAAAAACCTTTAATTTGAACTTATACTTTTTCTATTTTAAGGTGGCTTATACAAATAACTAATACAAAACAGGACCATTAAGAATAAAATTAAAAGACACCATCGAAAGCAACAGATCAGAGAGATGTCACTTGACACTTAAAACAAATTGTAATTATTAATAACAGCTAATAATAAGAGTTAGCTGTAACAGAGTGCTTACTGTGGCCAGCAGTGGCACTTTCCATGAATCATGTCTTCGTTTCCTAACAGTTAGGGAACACAGAGAAACACTTGAGGCACATAGCTCTGTCGTCTGATTAAAGAAAATATATACCTTGATGGGTAGAAAGCAACACTTTCCTGAGCTAAATTAGAGGGACGGTTTGTTATGTTGTACTTTTCCGAAGCACTGTGATAACATGCAGGAAACTTTTTTCAGTCATGATTTTGCAAAAGCCACAAACGCTTTTCAAAAGAATGCTTCTTGTTTTGACCTGTAAAAGCTTAAGTGGTAACATAAAATTGTAACTTCGCAGAATACTGAATTCATCGTGAAGGGCTGAGTAGTTTTTTAAAAAAATAATCGGTATTAATATAGGGATAGACTTTAGGGAATGTCGTGTGGAGAACTGGCATGCCCATTTAAGCATTCTCTTTAACACCAGACGTCTTGAGTAAGCCATCTAACTTATAGTGAGATCATGATCTGTTTCTTTAAATGTAGAGCAGGTGTTCTGTGCTTCTGTGGTTAACCCAGGGCCATATATTTTATGTACTAAATGTGTAGGCAGCCAAGTAGATATTCTCATTTGGTTAAAAACCCAATTCTTATTTTCTCCGAGGCAGAAGGCCTACCCACCTGAATACGGGCAGGGACTCCAGGGCCACATGCAGTAAAGATAGTGGTTTTGTCAAAGAAGAGCTTTAAATCTTCTCAAGCTCTTGCACCACCACTTGGCAGAGATCCTAGAGTTCTGCACCATATAGCATGAAGGAATTCATTTTAGCATGAAACGATTTTAAAGGCATTTGTTACCAACAGACCATCTTGTCTGAGAGGGAACGACGTCTTGATAAACTAGACAGAATGAAATTAATTGTAAAAGACGTTTCCTTATAGTTGAAAGAATTGATGCATTGTGTGGAGTTACTTAAAATTGGTGCAGTTAATTGAAATGTAATTAATGTTGGGAAATGCCTTTCAATTCAGTGAGTTTGCTTTTATGCTTGATGCTTGACAGTGAGGTGCATTTCCTGAAAGTAGCTAGGAAGTGAATTGATTTTGTATGATAATTAAAACATACCACCAGAATTTTTTTAAAAGAAGTACAGTCTCTTGTGTGTGTGGCAGGGGAGAGGTATGCCATATATTGGGTGTATCTGTTAGCTATAGCAAGGTGTTTGGTGTAAATCAGTAAGACAAGGAGGGAATTAGGCCATAACCATGGTTAACAACATGTACATTGACATTTACATGTACTGTAAAAATATTTTTGTTTATTCTGACTTTCACTTTAAGATGAAGATTATAATAGAGTCTAATATCATGACTATCCTAGATTTGGTACCCATTGGCATTATTGTTCACAATATATAATAATTAATATTAGGATAAATATAATATCCTAATATTATAGGATATATAATATCCTAATATTATAGGATATATAATATATTATAATATAAATATATTATATAATATATATATTTTATTTATATATATTATATATAAATTTATATATATTATATATTACATATCCTATTATATGTCCTATTATATGTATATTATATATAATATAATATATATAATTTATATATTTATATATATAATATCGATAATCATATATATTATATATATTATACGTAATATATATTATAATATAAATGTATATATCATATATATTATATGTAATATATATTATAATATAAATGTATATATAATGTAAATATATAAATATCCTAATATAAATTATTAGGATAATTTACTGTTATCCTCATTTTACAGGTGGGAAACTGAAGAACGGAGATATTAACACAGTTGGTAACCGAAGAATCCTGGATTCAAACCAGGGCAGTCTGACTTCCAAATCTCTGCTCATAACCACTAGATAATATTGCTGTAGTCATAGATTGGTGAATTTCATAAATGGTCTTAAATTGCTTTGATCTGATATTTCATGGAGATAAAACACTCTATAAAATTGATCACAGTAAGAAAATTATGGCTAACATTCTCTTATTCCTCATAAAGTCGTTCCGTTTGGAGACAAAAATGTGGTCCTAAAGTTTGTTTAGAATTAATCTGTCATGTTATTTGAAAAGAGTGTCTGGTAGCCCAATAAGCCTATTGTTTGGAACAGATAAAGCATTTTTCTTTTGGGAGACAAGGCAAACTCGATTTCATACTTTTCCTAAGGGGATTGTGCCCACAGAGCTAATTAGGGTACATAATTTTAAAAAATTGGGTTTACTTGAGATAAATTCTTAAGAGATTCCTTGATAAGAGACCTTCTCCTGGGGTCATCTTTTCTAATAGTGAGTGATTGATCAGATATTTTAGAGTAGATGGAGTTCCAGGCTCCCAGCTGGGCCAGTTCCTGGAACCTACGAAACTGAGAGACCATGTTGGCTGAGTGAAGTGACTTGCCCCGTCATCGACAGAGACAGGCATTTCCACGCTCTTTTCACAAAAGTCACGCAATGTCTCAGAACCTGCACTTAATTGCTCCTTACAGCTGAGCCCAAAACCTCCCACTGGGGTCTATTGTAATTATTGCACTCCAGGATGCAATTTTTTTTTTTAACTGAAAGAATTTATTGGTTAAAGGATCTTTTGGCTATACCAAATAAAATCTACATTGGTTAGGTTTTAGACAATCAATATTTATGAAGCCAAGACATACACTGGTAAATTCTCTTTTCCCATTTTCCAAGTAATGGTATAATAAAGCTGATTTAAGCCTATCTATGATCAAGATTATATATAGAGAAGAAATTTCTCCCCAAAGACAGGATGAGTTAAGTACTATCAAATCAAGTAGAGTAGATTAATTAAAGAGTTGGAAAATTCTCACTTGACTCAGCCTTCATATTTTTGTAATAAATAATAAGATAATTTAAAATGAAAATTATTAGAAATGTATTATGCCATCGATAATTTCATTATCAAAAGCATATTCTCTCTATGTGCCTTCAACTCCCAGATGATTAAACATGTTTGCAAGTTGCTGGAGGCAGGTAAAGGCATTCTGATAGTCCAAGGTGGTCCGGTTCGAGTGATATTTTTCAAACCGAAAGAAAAGTTGTCTCAAGTGTTGGTAACCAGAGACTATGGTATGGTACCATAAGGAAGTTGGACCCTTCTTTCCATTTTTTCTTGGAATGAAATTCCCTCATTATTATTTCAACAATATATATTTGAGTCCCTACTGTGTGTGCTAGGCACTTCATATAAGACTGTCTGTTTCAAAAGTGCCGTGAGTAGAAGCAATTAATAGATAATGATGGTAAGATAACTAAAAATGTAAATTATTAGATCATCTTTCTGATATCAATAATTGATTTACATAATGCACTTTATTTCCTGTCTGTCTTCAGTCATAAAGAGAATAAAACATATTTGGCTACTTGGTTGTTTTTTTTGTTTTTTTTAATAATTCTCAGAATACTTACTGATGGGAAAATCCAAGACATTAAAATTTTGTGACACAGTTTTTAAAATTCATAACTGAAGACGATAAGTAGCACACGTGAAGAGTTCATAGGTGTCATTCTATTCTCTATTGTGAAAGTGCCCAGATACATATACAAATCTGGCCTTTTTTTTCTATTTTGCCAAGATGATCTTTTGACCCATTTCCAAAGGTCTCTCAGACAATTAGTAGGTAGCATTTTCTAAATGCTTCACAGAAAGATTAGGGCATATACAATATATTGCTGTTTTTACATTTATTCAATAAAAATGTACTGTCCATTTTATATGAGCATTGTTTTAGGCAGAGAGCATAACATGATAAAAAGATGCATTCTGATTTTCAAGGAATTCACCACTCATCCAGGCACAATCAAGGTGAGAATCAGACATGAAAATGAACGTGGTCTACAATGATGAAGTGCTGTGATAATAGAATAAATAGTGACATGTCATAGAATCACAGAGGAAGAAGGCATCTACATTTGAAATTATTGATACGGTATAGAAAACAACCCTCACTTTTCCAATTAAGTAGCCCGAACATTTGGGATAAATTATTTGTGCCATAGCACAAAGCAGTTTCATTTTTATTAATCCTGGACTTTGTGAATTTGTAATCATCAAGTTTTACTTAGAGTAAGAAAAAAAAGCAATGAAGTAATCTGCTACTGGCTTTTCTAGTTTGCTCTCTGACATCAAGGACTTTGTGAGGAGAATGTGTGAATGTGTAATGCAGTGTCCATGTATTATGCTTTTCAATTTTTGAAATCAAAGTACTCAATCAGCATTAATTAGGAGATATTGTGCTGTAATTTCCAAGTGCATGTACAATGGGTAGTCTTCTAAATTGTGTGCAATTTTCCTTTTCTTTCGAATTTCCACATGGAGCTTTCCCTATTATATATTAAATTGAGAGGCAGTTAGTTTCACATTCTGGGCATCCAAACATTGTGTGTTTTGTTGTTGTTTTTAAAATTTCTATGTCATGTGCAAAGCATGCCTACTTCTGGAAAACTTGGTCTCTGTTGTTCTCCCCACAGCACAGACTTTATGGGCTTCTGGTAACAAACTTGGAACTGCTCCTTTTGGTTTTATAAATCATGTCTAAGGGATTCTAAACCACATTTAATTACACATGACAGAAAAGCTTCATGTGCTAATGTTCTTCTGGTTGACCCACCATGAATTCCTGCTAAAATTTTCATAAGCCTTGGAGACTATTCTCCAGAGTATCCCCCAGAGCATTTCCTGGACACCGATGATGCAAGGGTTTACCATCCCATTGATGGTTGTCCCAGGGCACCCCAGGATGAATGCTCCCATTCCCTGAAAGCTGCTCACGGACCACGATGCTACTATCAATGGCTGAAATGTGATGCAGCTTCCCCGGCAACTTCCTCCGACTCAGCCTAATGGAGATTAAGATCCATTAAGAGCTCTTTGCTGCATGTGCAATTTCTATTGATCAGATTGACTCATTTCATTTTAGCCAATGATCCTATTACAAAAGCTGCCTCCTTCCAACGTTTTACTGGCACAGGGAAACCTGCAAATGGTCTGTACTGTAACAGGCAGTACAGAGAAGGGCATTGGCTTGAGTTGTGTTTTCCAGTCCCCACTAAACATCCTTTGCAGCATATAATTCTTGCATGTTTTGGGGAATTATTATCATCCATCCTCTTACTTAGGATGGTTTGGAGGTTAGAAGTCTGTGGGATTCGTTTTTAAACTAAGTGTTATGATCGTGAAACTGTGTTAGCCACACTATAGATGTAGACAAAGTTCAGTATGAGCAACACCGTGGCTTGACAGTGAGGTTTCCCTGAATTGGAAATGTATGAGGAAAGCAGCTAAGAGAAAGGAAATGTTTGCTTATAATGACCCACTCTATTCAATTAATAGTTATCTTTGTTTGCAAGACGAGGTGTTAAGCTAGGAGGCAGACATTATTGTTTTAGTGGTCAATGCTGAATGGAATCACGGATTTTTATAAGATGTAAGAAATAGACCTTCTAAAAAGAGTTTATGGGAAAAGATAAAAGTAGAAGCAGATGTAGGAGTACAGCTACCCTGAGTGATGTCCTTTGTCTAATTACATGAATATATGACATGGTATTAATGACTTGCATATAAAAGCCCTTCGTGTTTCCCAAACATTTTCACATAGATGCGTAATAAATTCAACACCATCTATTGAGCACCTATTATGTATTATATCCTTCATATGTATTGGGACATTTAACCACTTTGAGAACCCTCTAAACTTTAAACTACTACGAGCCCCGTTTTTCAGATGAGGAGGCAAAAAATACAGGGAAGTCAAAAGACTTGCCCAGGATCTTGAGCTGAGCTGGAAGTGTCACAGCCTGGTTTTGAACTCAACCAAATCTGACTGTTTCCAAGGGAAGATTTTGTTTTGTTTTTAAATCATCCCACACTTTCTCAACTGGCTGGATTCTCTCAACAGTTTTGCTCGGTGGGTAAGCTATTATTATTAACTCTAAAGCTCAGCAGAGATAAGCAATCTATCCGAGGTATTACAAGTGGTTGATAGTCGGGTCAGGATTAGAACCTGGCCTGACATACCATATCACCTTTTCATGCAATTTTACAATCGCTTTTACATAGAGTTATGGAATATTTATGTGTCTTTTTATGCTATTCAATAATTATGGGAGTGAATTTCTACAGTCAAAATTCATTACCAGTGACTGGAATTCTAGTTTCAATTCTATTACTTTTATCTCTACCCTATAACTCCTATTCTAGCTGTTTGTCAAGTAAGAGGCTGTAATATTTATTGAGCTTCAGTAAGGTAGGAGAAGAGCATTGTATTAGGCCCAAGTTAAAGAGAAAGGATGAGGATGGATAGAGCCTTTCAAAAAAATAGTGTTTACTTGTTTTGAGGCAGCAGAAATGCCCTGAATTTTTTTCATGACCAGATAACTCCCGATGTAGAGTCGGGGTAGGCTCCACAACGTGATAAAGTAGGTTTATCGCGTGTAGTTTGTTAAATCTGCCAAAATCACGCGTTGAGTTTAGGCATAACCGTTTTGTTTTGTTTTGTTTTTTTAAATTTAATTGGACTGTTTTTGGAAGTCCAAATGGACGACTTCTCATTGGAAAAGCAGTTATTTTAATTATGAAATTAGACAAACATATGCTATGTTTCATACAAACGTGTCTTAGTTTGGAGGTGAATTAGCGCTACAATGGGTGCTTTTTGTTAAACATGACAAATAGCATTTGGTTTTTAATGAAAATCTTCTGAGAAACAGATGAAAAAAATGCAGTTCAGAATGTTCTCAAGCAGGAAATAATGCGGTAGCAATCAGTTCCCAAGAAGATCTTCACTGCCTAAATCCTAGCTCCTCATAGCTTAATCCTTCAGGATACTACCTACACTATGTCACACATGGGCAGGAAAAGTGATTGTAAATCATAAGGAGGATGTAAATCTTGCTCTGTATATTGAAAAGTTCAGATGTTTTCTGGCAGATGTGCATCTTCCAGGATTGCGAATAGAAACAAGTAATGATTTGGGCTGGGCAACAAGCCAATAGCAGCAAAGCATTTTCTTGAAAACAGTAGTTGACTGATCTGGACTATGCTAAGTTTCTTAGAGCTTCAAAAAAAAAAGAGGGTCTTTTTATATTTATTGACTATAAACAGAACATATTTTGCTTATTTCCTTATGTCTGCATAATATTTCAAATAGCCACTGAAGAATATATATTTTTAAAGACGCTATATTTGGGCTTCTGAGAGCTGCTCTAAATGATCATGTCTCTTTTCTCTGAAAGCGGCATTAAATTAACACATTCCCTCATCTGGTATGTGTTGAGAGGAAGCAAAATCTCAGAACTAAGAAATATGCTTTGGTGACCTGGGATGCATAGGTGTGTGCATGTAGGTGGTATATTAAAAGACCGAAACTTTAAGGGTGCGACTTTAAAGCGGCTTGTTTCTCATTCCCATTGCCCAATCAAATGTGCCTTTCCTGCCCCTGGATGAAATTCAGCGAAGATCCATTAGTTTTTCTGGATTCTTTAAAACAATACCAAGTCCTCTGGCACTTCTAATTATAAGAGAAGTCTTATTTTAGTAGCAAACTTATCTAGCCTATTGTAATCATGCCAACTCAATTTGACTGGAGGTTAAAGCCGTTTCCCCCTCCAGTTTGAGAAGCTGCAGTGAGGAAGAGTGGGTTGGGCGGGTCTTCTCAATTTCTCTGTCTGGCACTCCTCTTCTCTCTCCATGGTGATGAGCCCCTCTTGGGACTGACTCCGGTTCCTCTGGGGTTGGAGATGGTGGAGCTGGGGCCCCCAAAGGCCTTCCTTGACTTGTACTGCCGTGATCTGGAGTTGACATTCTCTCATCTTGGTGAATACTTACATGGGAGCAGTATGTGTATGCCTACCTTCTCACCTAGATTGCTTTGTGGCATCCTCAGAAATTGGATTCTTGATCTTTCAACTCAAGGCTATTAACACCCTTAAGAAGGTTGATGTGCAGAGTCACCCTAGAAGAATTGCTTGGTCATCTTTACAAGTTATGTGTAGTTAATCCAGGATCCCCTTTTGCAACTGGGTCGGGGTGGGGGAGGCATAGTACTTGGCATTTATCACTCTGTGCTCAGTTTACTAGGCTCGAACCAAAACTGAGAGAGAAAGAACATCCTATTAAAAATATTCTGTTACACACAGACACTGAGGTCAGCATCTTGGTGCACTGGAGCTGTCTGAAATGATCTAGAAGTGGCCACGCTGGGTTCAGGGCTCTGTAACCCTCCCAGGCACGCTGTTAGGTACGGACTGTCTTTATCTCTATCTTACGGACAAGGAAACAAGGCTGAAAGAAGCGGTATAACTCTCACGGGGTCCACCAACTATGGAGTGGAGCTGGATTTGGAGGCATGACCCCAGTGGAGTGTGTGCACTTTTAAAAATACACAGTCTTGAGTCCTATCCCACGCCTACTGTATCAGAAACCCCAGGGAGGAGGGACCCTACAATGTGAGTTTAACAAGCCTCCCATGTGAGTCTACTAACAATCCTCCCCTTTGAGAACCACTGCAGTACAATATGGTCGGGAGAGTGGAGCTCTAATCTTTGCTATGGCATTGATTATATATACAAAGGCACAGCAGTCGTAACAAGCCTGTTTGGTTTTTGTTTGTTTGTTTGTTTGTTTTTGTAGGTGCTATTGTTGAAAGATCTTTAGCTTTCTTAATGAGGAAAACTTAATAGAGTGCTACTATGAGGCAGAAACTGCTCTAAGTGGTTTACGTACCTTCATGTGCTGTTGTCTCCATCTTATAGCCTAGGAACAACCGGATGGGTCAGTGAAGATATCTGCTTCATGTGACAGTTCTAGTAAATAGCAGATGAGAGCCACTAAGCAAAACTGTCTTCTTGGAAGGATGGGTCACTGCAGTTCTGATGACCTGGCTGAATTTGGGTCTACACTGAAATAGCAACATAGACCCCAGGTTCTTTTTTGGAAGTAAAACTTTAAAACTCCTTTCTCTCAAGACTTCTGAAAGGTTGGATGAGAAAAAACATTTATGGAGGCTTTGCATAAAGACAACCATTTACTCATTCTGTTAGATACTCTAAAATCTATTCTGGGGTTAAGCCAAAGCATCATGGGAATTTGCATGCCTGTAGATATACGTTTATAAACTGCATTTTAGCATTATGCCATTGACCTACATTGAAGAATGTTACAAGAAACGGTGTTATGAAATGCACTGTATTTACTGTAAGAATATTGTTAAAGAATTTTCTCACTTTGGTACTCAGTAACCTCTTTTTGAGAATCTGAATGAAGTATTCTTTTTCAGTCATTGGTAGCAGCAATAAGCTTGTTTTTCCTGAGCATCTGATTCATTTCTGTCGTGTGGACATAGAGAACCATATAATCAATCATACTTCTGTTTTTGTGTTATGGGCTCAGCTGTGTCTTTCTCCCACCATGATTCATATGTTGAAGTCTTAACTCCCAGTACCTCAGGATGTGACTGTATTTGGAGATAGGGTCTTTAAAGAGATTATTAGGTTAAAATGAGATAATTAGCATGGGCCTTAATCCGTTGTGACTAGTGTCCTTATAAGAAGAGGAAATTAGGACGTCGAAAAGCACAGAGGGAATACCATGTGAAGACAGAGAGAGAAGGCAGCCATTTATAAGCCGAAAAAGGAGGCCCCAGAAGAAACTAATCCTGTTGATACCTTGGATGAGACTTCTAGCCACCAAAGTAATGAGAAAATACATGTTAGTTATTTAAGCCACCCAATCTGTGGTACTTTGTTATGATAACCTTAGAAAAATAGTACATTTTGTACTGGTTGTTGCAAGGCTACATTCATGAAGCACGTCTAGCAAATGCAGAAGATCGAATATCATTCTTTTTATGTGTTGCCCTTTCTTCTGACTTTATGTACTGTCTGCTTTTCTAATTTGCTCTTACCTATTTCCTTACTTACTTCTTTTCATCTCTCAGGCTGCTACCATCCTTGTTGGGTACCATATCGTGTTTGGCATTCCTACGGGCTACCTACTGGCTTTGTTGTACAGCCAGCTTGAAAGATGGGCTGGATCTCTTGTACTCTTCCCAGGACCTGGAGAGAGGCACTGGTTGTGCCTCCAGGCTTATGATGATCTGGTCACATGTTTCCATTTCTTATGTGGCCATGCCACCCAAACTTTGCCCTGACTCTTGAACACGAGCTACAGCACTCGCAGTTTCTTCTTGGAGACAGCCATTCTTGTTGTGGTATGCGTCCTGAAGTTGACTCACATGACTGTTTTCTCTAGAGCAATCCAACAAATCCTCAGTCTGGTACCCTTCCTGCTCTGAATTTTGACCTCTCCCCAAGTGCAGAATACTCTTAGGGTTGCTTCTGTCTCTTTGAAGTAGATTTTGTTTTGTTTTGTTTTCTTTTGTTTTGTTTTCTTTTGTTTGGTGGCATATCCTGGATGACAGCTTTCCTATATGGCCGTGCTTTTTTGCAGCTTTATTTCTTCCTGTTTTTCAAAATTCCTCCCAATTTCTTACTCAGTATGAGCTCCTCTTCTTGTTTCAAACACATAGATTTAATTTGCAAATTATTTAGATATATAAATAAATATATATTTAAGTTTTGGTGTACATAGTTCACTTTTGTTTTAAAATTTCTTCTACTACTTTGAGGGATTTGCCTGGGAGGGAGGGATTGTGGAGTATAGTTAACCCACCATGATGAAATGGAAATGGACTTATCTTTTATATTGTGACTTCTACATCATTCTGTGAATTTCCTTACTTTCCTTTTGAAAGAAGGCTGTTTATGCATACATTCACATATTACTAATACAACAGACCATACACATGACTTGGATTGGTTTTTTTTTCACCTACCCATACTTGCTTCCTTAAATGTAAAACAGAGATTTTGAAGATCCTGCCAGAGGTAAGTGAAGTCCAGGGAGACCGTGGATTCTTGCATCTGTCTTAAGTCCCGTATTGCTGTGGTGACACACACAAAGGGCACATATTCCACCCTCACGATATGGAAGAACGTGGTAAATTTGTCCTTGAGGGGCTATGAGGTAAATTATACTTCTCAACACAATACGAAAGATTTTTCAATATTCTCTTTAGATGTCTCTACTGCTAAAAACTTGCTCACTGTGTTAATTGTTCTCCCCAAATGTCTTTTCTTCATATCTCCCTCAAAGCTCTCGGTCACTTCCTACACCTCCCCTCCTTCTGCTTTCCTCTCCTTCTACATCAGGCCCTTTCTGTTTTCGTGAATCAAATTTCTTTTGTTCCCCCCCCCCCCCTTCTTCTAACCTATTACACTTATCAGCATAGCAGCATGAACAGGATCTTCTTTAGAAGGTGGATAAGGGGAATGGCTTTGGAAGCTTTGCTTTTATATCTTTGTTCCTGTCAGGCAAGATGCTATGGCCCCTCATAGACACAGAATGCAACCCACGGGCTCTGTCAGAGATACCTTTTTCAGTGGGAAATATACAAGGAGGCAGGAACAAATCGAGCTTCCTCTGCTTCCCTGGGACCCATTTGTACAAAGAGGCATTTAGAGTCTGTCTAACGATCTTGCTTTCAGAATCCAATTGGAAACAAGTGCACAACTAAGACTTACTGATTTATAACTGAAGACCTTAATTCTGGTTCTTGGTGGGATCGGAAATGATGTCCGTGCTGACATGTGAGGATAGTTAACTCACCTGCTTGCCATCACCTTGACATGAATTAAAAGTTTTGGAGTGGAAGTCTACAGTAATAGTTAAGGGCATGGACTTGGTGTCTCAAAGAACTGCATTCTAGTTCTGACTAGCTACTTACTTAATGAGAAAACTTGGACAAGGTAATTTATTTTTTATTTAAAAAAATTTTTTATGTTTATTTATTTTTTGAGAGAGAGAGAGAGACAGAGCATGAGTGGGGGAGGGGCAGAGAGAGGGAGATACAGAATCTGAAGCAGGCTCCAGGCTCCGAGCTGTCAGCACAGAGCCCGATGAGGGGCTCGAACTCACAAACCATGAGATCATGACCTGAGCCGAAGCCGGACGCTCAACTGACTGAGCCACCCAGGCGCCCTCAGACAAGGTAATTTTGATGAAGCTCAGCTTCTTCATTGATAACAAAGGGATAATGACGATACCCTCCTTAAAGTGTCACCAAAACATTAAACAAGATGTTGTACGTGAAGAACAGTTGAGATCATTTTCCTTGAGTCCACAAATGCCTTACTGAGCACAGCCTGTAGGGTCCCGCATGACCAGGTTCCCGGTGCAGGTCGACCTCTCATCTCCCATCCCCACCCCCAACTTCCAATATGTGTTCCACACACTAGTTACATTTAATAACCTGTTGTGCACGGGGCAGGTGCTGTTCTCTGGGGATAAGAGATGAAGACACATTGCTCCTGGTCTGGAGGCACTCACATTTTATCAGGGAGCAAAAGACTCACAAACCAATTAATAATCTGGGTTGTTAAGCATTAACCAAACTGTTAGAAAAGGGAAAAGGGGATAGCTGTTAATTTTGCTTAGATAGAAGGTGGATGGGCAGAAATACAGTTGATGTGGGCAACTCACTGTTTGTCACAAGGCCATGAAAACAATTCCAAAATGAGACGTTTTATTTGGAAGAGGGTTCAGGAACGTTGAGGAGTCCTAGAGTTGCAGCCCAGCTGGGAACCCAGGGCGGAGCCATTCCTCTTTCCCCCAGCAAATGAAATTCCCCATGTGTCCCAGGAAGGCAGGGCAGGTGGAAGACAGTCCCCACATCCCAGCTGGGTAATCTCAGCTTTATTTTGTTAAAAATCCAATACTATAGGCGACATAAAGTAGTTCTGTGCATTTAGATCGCGATGACTCAGCTCTGAGCAAGTGCTCTGTGCAATTATCTTGTCACCGTGTAGCCAGGCACCGGCACTAGGCACGGCGGGATGGTCTCAGATACAAGCCAGGCTTCTCTGTCACTGGAGATGGTGTAAGTCCTCACGGCCCATGGTTTGCAAACATGGCCCATCTTTCCTGCTCCTTCACACACATTAGAGACTCCACAGTGTCAGCATAAACCCTCTAGAGCCTTAAATTCCCAGCTCTGGTGACAAGGATGCCTTCCACCTCTCTGGTGCGGAAAGGTACCTTCATGTGGGGGATGCAGTTCCTGCTCTTGGGGAGGGGGGACAAAGGAGAGTCAGAGTATTTTTGTACCAGTATTCTTGTTACTTTAATTCAAAATAACCAACATGCCAAAGCGGCCTACTCTGGGGTGGCATATGCGGCTTTCCTTTACTTCAAATGCAGCAACACCTCAGCTAAAGATTCCAAATATTTACTCTGTTGCTAAACCATATTGTCTTTTTTGAATGTTCATAAAGAGTCGTGATTGTTCTAGGGCAGAGAATATGCTACAGTCATACTAATTTGGTATGAGAGAGTCTGGAAGCTTCTAAACAGTTCGGTGGTGACACAGGGATGGGAGATTGGAGGTTTACCTCTTTTCTCTATGGTTTGTAATGTGAGGAGACGGAGTGCAGAGAAAACAAAAATTGTTATGGGGCTGTAAAAAATGCAATGCGTAAAACGTGTACTTAAAATCATTTCAGTGAAGTCTCTGTAATGAGGAAAGGTTTTCGTTGTTTGTTTTTCTTTTTATCTGTACCTACAGTTTTAGTATTAAAACAAGATCAAAAAAGCATAAAACAAGTAAAGGGGGTTTATTCTCAACAGCAAGTATAGTGTACATTATGGGATTGAAACAAAATCTACCCAAATTTATATTCATTCTGCTGCACAATAAAAGGCAAAAGATGACAGTCTTTAGGAACTGTAAGATTTTCGAACACAAAAGATCTCATTATATTTACAGCATAATTTCCTTAAAGAGATGAAAACAGAGAAAATAAACTAAAATTCAAACCAGGATTATCTCGATAAAGCTTGAAATTAACAGGTTTTGCTGTTTAATCATTGTTAGAAAGACCTTCTGGACGCTGTGATATTCTATGCCATGAACGTTTCAGCTAATAGAAGTGCTTTTATTTCCAAGTACCACTAAGTACCAAATGATGATATAACTATACATAAAATGCATATGATGATATAAAAATGTACAAGTGTACATAACATTTATCAAACAAATTGGTGATCAGTGCTCTTCCTTTGGAGACCCTGAACTTCAGCAAACTTGAGATGAGATGTTACACATTCAACACCCTTGAGAAATTCTGGTTATACAAATTACTTACTATGTGACCTTTGAAAACCGTCAAAACCTCAGTTTCCAGACTTATAAAATGGAGGTGACATGTTCCGACTGCTGCATAGAATGAAGAATGTATCTGAAAGCCCTTCGCAAATAGCGACGCCCTATCTATCCACAACGGCGTTTTTTTTTTTTTTGTTAATGGAAGACCAAGTAAGAGGTGTTTTGTGCCTGCTGGCACCTGTTTGTGATTGTTACTGTGTTGCATAACGGTGCTCGCAAAAATGTTTGACTTGGAAGGTGGATGTATCAACGGTACCAGTTCGAGAAATATTAATTAATTGATTTGGGAAAGTTTTATTGCCTCCTCTCTGCCAGACAGTGTTCTAGATGCTGGAGACACAACAGTGAACAAAAGACACTAGAGTGAACTTGTAGTGTAGAGCATATGCATTCAGGTGTTTGATAAGCCTAACACGAATATTGCTACAGCAGAGGAAGCTAGTCAGGGTAGTGTTCAACCTCCCGAGCCTATACTGTTTCACATTTAGAGCCGAAAGTCTGTCTTGCAAAGCATGTGAAGAAACAAGGAGCAATGTTCATGCAGAGTGCGAAGAATGAGGATGTGGATAAATCATCACAACTAGCAATTTGCAGACACAAAACCCTTCCTAATGTTCTTTTTAAAAAGCCACAGCATGGTAACGGTCGCGAATAAATGGCAACCGGCAAAAAGTACCTCTTACCATGAACTTCTGTTTATAATAAGACTGGCATTGTGGATAGATAGGGCTTTACTGCTTACAAAGGGCTTTCAGATACATTCCTCATTCTGTGGAGCAGTTGGACGATGTGTCCTCCAGTTTACAAATCTGGAAAGTGAAGTTTCAGTGGGTTTTCAAACGTCACAAAGTAAGTCAGTCATATAACTAAGACTAGGATTCAAATCTTCAAGCAATTAATCCACCTTGATTTCCTGAGCACCTCAATACTACACTCTTCATAGGTTTTGCTGGTGTAGCATGGGACTGTGATCCCTGGAGATTTTTCTTTCTCAGGTTACTACAGTTAAAGTGGCATGTGCTGATTTGATAGATATTCTCATGTCCTCATGGTGAGAATTCTAGAGGCACAATCCTGAGTAATAGTGTATAGAATATGCTGAGTTACTGGAAGTTCTGGCATTTGGATTTGAGCTAATGCTCAGGTTTTGACCTATTTCATTCATTAACAAAGTAGGTGTCAGATTTCATAAGAACAGGATGATGAATTGTGAAAAACGTTATCCTGGCCCAATTCCAAAGCAAGCATTCATATAATGGCAATTTTCAAATGGACAAAGTTAATTCCTTAGAAAATAAAATCAATACCTGGACAGTGCTTTCTTTGGATCTCCCAACACTTGGATGGAGAATGTCGTTCCCCTGGTGTGGGTTCTACTTCAGATGGTACGAATAGGGCAACGTAATTTTATACCTGAAAGTTCTGCAGAGGGAATTAACGTTCAACTAGAGTCTGTGGTCAACAGCATCGGTTTCTGAGAACATATGGCACAGGCATGCACACGAAGAGCCTTTGGAACACGCCACGGAAATGATCTAGACTGGATTTGCTTGACAATGACATTTCTCATTCTAATAGGATCATCTGGAGTTGTGTGTGTGTGAAATTAACCCATGTTTAAAGAAGTACATGTACAGTACAGGTATAGACTGATTATTTGTGAAATTATCTATCCTGTCACATGATTTTTTTGTTTTTCACAAAAATCCTCTGTATGAGGGAAGAGGATAATATAATTCTCATTTAAAGAGGAAACTTCAGGGGTGCCTGGTGGCTCAGTTGGTTAAGCGTCGACTCTTGGTTTTGGCTCAGGTCATGATCTCAGGGTTTGTGAGTTCAAGCCCCACATTGGGCTCTGTGCTGACAGTGCTTGGAATTCTCTCTCGCCTTCTCTCTCTGCCCCTGCCTTGCATGCTTTCTCTGTTTCTCTCTTAAAATAAATAAATAAACTTAAAAAAAAAAAAAAGAAAACTTCAACTCGGGGAAAGATAACTATCAGACCCAAAGTTCAAAATCAGCTGAAATTCAAGTCTTGGTGTTGTAAATTCAGCTCTTAACCTTCTAGGCCTATTTTCTTTAGAGACAGAAATCTCCCTTTCCCTCCAGATTAGGTACTACCACTTTGAGCTGGTGTAGTTTTAAACTTTCACTGGGAAAGCCAGTAACTGCAAAACAGGAAGTATGAGAACGTGACAACTCTGACCTCAGCGTTAAATATGGGTTAGATGGTAAGAAGTGAGTCAGTGGGAGAGGCGAAAGTATTTGTGTGAGATGCACCACTCATTGCCGTAGCTGACTTTGGGTCCTGGTGGCAACGTCCCCAACTAGAAATTATTTTTATGGGAATTTGGTTCTCAGTTTGACCTTCTCCAGGAAGATGGAAGGCTGTCTGGTTTCCAGAAGCTGACCTAAGATGTTGTGTAGTTCGATGATTCGTACTTAATTCTGGTGGAAGAAGCACAGGGGTCCAAAGGACGTAGATGCTATCTAGTAATAAAAACACAAACGGATAAATTTGCCAACGATCTCTATGTAATGGCATTGGGACAGCCGCCATTTAAGCAAACTTATCCAATATACAGTTTCGTTTGTAAGCAATCCTGGTTGTAATTCAATATGCTTTTCCCTTTGAGTATAAATCAGGGCAAAAGTATTTCAAGTTGGGCTGTACAAGTAAACATTTATAAGATGTGCTAAGTTCTATTAGCCCTAAAGTTTTTCCTCACTGTGATATTTGCCTATGCAGAACCAAAGAAGACATTAAGAAAAAGCAAAAACCAATCATTTGGGAAGATTTGTTTCACTTTAGAAGATCATCCTCAACAGCAGAAACAAACATTTTGAACCAGAGATGAAGACCAAGATAAAGAAAAAATGATTCCCTGCGACTCATGAAAACACATGCTTAGTCTTTTAGACTAAATTTAAGGAGAGACGTTTTATATATATTTTTTCAACTTGCCAAGATATGCTAAACACATTAAACAAACCCAGTCCTCCTGCTCAAAATGTATGAAATTTCTATTCCATTTTTAGGGTATCTGCACACAGCTGACATATCTGTTTGAACTGAAAAATTGCTTCTTGTAATTTCTTTTTCTTCATGTATTTTATTCCGAGCCAACATGTCAATTTTGATTGTAAGTGTGGTGTGTCCAAACCACGTGTGGTACATACTATAAATGGAAAAAAAATGTTGATAAATTTAATTATGTTTATCTGAACATTTGATAAAACAAAACAAAACAAGAAACCTTCAAGACTTCAAGATTATCTTTTAAGGATTTTCCAAACCGATTGGAGCTAAACCTCATTAATATTTTTCCTAATATGGGAATTACGTGATTTATACAATTTTGCCATTTTGAAACATATATTTCGATATCTGATACTTTAGGACAAAGCTACCAGTGGGTTGATTCTGGAATACTGATGCCCTGCATCTAATTATTTAACAGGTGCTATTAATTTTTCTCTAAATAATGACTTTTTAAAATTTTGTTTGGTTCTAAAGCTTATTCATTTGTTTTGGGAAAGAGAGGGCAAGTGGGGGAGGGGCAGAGAGAGGGAGACAGAGAGAATCCCAAGCAGGCTCCGTACCATCAGTGCAGAGCCTGATGTGGGGCTGGAACTCACAAACTTGAGATCATGACCTGAGCCGAGTCAGATGCTTAACCAACTGAGCCACCCAGGTGCCCCTCTAGGTAATGACTTTTTAATCTGTTCGCCCACTTCTTAATGCCAAGGTTTGTTTTTCTTTCTCTTCTTTGCCCTGTTTCTCATAGCTCCCTTCTCTGGATCCTCTGTAGCCCTGAGATGAACTCATTTCAGAAACCTTCACATTGCCGTCAGGGGTATCTCTTAAAAAAACCAATTACAGTCATGTCGCATCTCAGCCAAAACCTCTACTGGATCTCTCCTGTCTTCAGAATAAGTCCAAATATAATACAAATAATAACAGAAGCTAAGTATTCCCTATAATCATGTGACAAATTTGAATGACAGATATTTGCCATTCTAGTGGATATACAGAGATGTCGTATTTTGTATTAATTTGTATTTCCTTGATGACTTGTGATGCTGATAATCTTTTTATGTGATTATTTGTTATTCATGTATCTTTGGTGAAATATTTATTCAAATCTTTTTTTTAATGTTTATTTAATTTTGAGAGAGGGAGAGAGAGAGAGACAGAGTGTGAGTGGGGGGAGGGGCAGAGAGAGAGAGAGAGAGAGAGACACAGGGTCTGAGTTCTAAGGCTCTAAGTTGTCAGCACAGAGTCCGATGTGGGGCTCGAACTCAGGGACCTCGCGATCATGACCTGAGCCAAAGTCAGATGCCTAACCCACTGAGCCACCCCGGCACCCCTCAAATCTTCTGTTTTTAAAAATTCTGCTGGCGGACATAGTTTTTGATGGTATGATACTAAAAGCATTCCCTTTAAGATCAGGAACGAGGCAAAGACACCCACTGTCACTGATTCTATTCAACAATGTACTGGAGGAGCTAGATAGGTATCTACATGGATCTTGGACACGTGACAAAAGCACAAATAAAGAAAAGATAGACCGTTTAATAAAGGGTGTGAGATGGTCAGTAATCCATGTGGAAAGAAAAGAACTTGTAGAGTAAGAATGTAATCTGAAAGGCGAAACTAAAACTTTTAGGAAAAAATGTTGGAGACTCTGTTTTGGGGACAAGGAAATATTTCAGAAGCAGACACAAATAGTACTAACCTCAAAAGGAAAGAATCAACTGATTAATTATATTAAAATATGAGACTGTTTACAAAGAGAGCGTAAAGAAAGTGATCTGTTTAGGCAACAATTCTGGCAGAAATAGAGAAGTAAAGGAAAAGATACAAATCTCGCTTATAAATATTGATATAAAAGTCTAACATAACATATTAGCAAATAGAATCCAGGGACACAATAGGTCCATGCCCATGATTACGGCTTTTATTTAAAAATTTTCATGAAGTACCAACCAACACAGTTTGAAGTGAGAGAACCAGAGGCATAGAAATTGTAAATGGAGACGAGTCACTGTATTTCTGGACAGCCTGGGTTAATCATCTAAAATTCAATTAGAAAAAAGGAGGGAGGGGCGCCTGGGTGGCTCGGTCGGTTAAGTGTCCGACTTCGGGTCAGGTCATGATCTCACGGTTTGTGAGTTCGAGCCCCGCGTCGGGCTCTGTGCTGACAGCTCAGAGCCTGGAACCTGTTTCAGATTCTGTGTCTCCCTCTCTCTCTGCCCCTCCCCTGTTCATGCTCTGTCTCTCTCTGTCTCAAAAATAAATAAACGTTAAAAAAAAAAAGAAAAGAAAAAAGGAGGGAAATTGCTAATGTAACCAGTTACCTCTTTAACGTAAAAACGAACAGCTTTCCAGAACCACGCCACCAAGTGAGATAATGTAAAGAAAACATTGCGCTTATAATAACGTGCGCAAAGCTTAATAAGAAATATGCCGGCCCTACATAATTTTTTAAAAAACTCTATTTAGGCATACAAGTGAGAACTTGAATAAACAAAAGCCTGTAATGGTTTCTTGAATAAGAAGATGCAGTATTATAGAGATGCAAATTTTCCTGAAATGAATTTATAAATTTAGTAGAATCGCATTAATAAAACTTATTAATTTCCGATTCTTTTCAGAGCTAGTAATGCTATTTCTAAGTTCCATTAAAGAAACAAAATAAACATATAGGATTTTCAAATGGAAAATCAAAATTGGGGCTGCACAAAATCTGCTAAACACAAGAATGTATTATTACGATATTTTTTGTACTGGTGTGCAGAACAATCCTGAAGTCCAGAATAGGTAAAAATAGACGAGGTAATTTCGTCTGAACCAACTGAAATTTCGATTAGTTGCCACTGAGAGGAAAAAAAAATCTGGAAGTTTACTTCATTCTTATTCTTAAAATGAGTTCTGGACTTGTCAACCATACAGATGTTAAAATTAAACCTTTTTTCCCCTCTGCACCCCCTAAGGCAATTCTGTAAAGATGCTGGAAGAAAATGGAGAAATGTTTTTATATTGATGGAATGGAAATGTTTCTCTTTATTTTTTAAGTTTATTTATTTTGAAAGACAGAGAGAGAGAGAGAGGCGGAAAGAGAGAGAGAGAGAATGAGAGAGAATCCCAAGCAAGCTCCAGGCTGTCAGCACAGAGCCCGACCCCAGGCTGGGTCTCACAACCTCTGAGATCACAACCTGAGCCAAAAGCAGGAGTCAGTTTTTAACCAACTGAGCCACCCAGGTGCCCTTGAAAGGTTTCTCTTTCTAAACAAGAGAAAAAATTTACAAGGCATCATTTTAACAAATAAAATAAGAATTACATAAAATTAAAAACAAATTTATTGAACAAATACTGTAAACAGAGTCAGAGTAGAAAATATATTTGTAATACATGTGACATAAGATTCTTTTTTTAAAAAAATTGAAGAAATGTTTTATTTATTTTCACAGAGAGAGACAGCGTGAACTGGGGAGGGGCAGAGAGAGAAGGAGTCAGGGCAGAGCCTGCCATGGGGCTCAATCTCACAAACTGTGAGGTCATGACCTGAACCAAAATCAAGAGACAGTTGCTTAAGGGACTAAGCCACCCAAGTGCCCTGTGATATAAGATTCTTAAGCTTAACTTTCTTAATATGTAATAATTCCTGCAAATCAATCATACAAATAATACAAGACCTAATTTTAAAATGGGCAGAAAATACCTCACTCATAATAACATAAATCTAGGAGATGCTTTTTGTGCAAAGCATTTTTGCTTTCTCATGCAAAGATCAAACTTGTTGGTACGGCACTGGGTAGACTAAAACTCTCACACAGTTTTAGTGGAATTGCAAACTGCTATAAAATATTTTGCGGGCGATTTGGTACTATGCAGATTTTAGAATGTATCTCTTTTTGACAAGAAAATCCCATTTCTAAGACTTTATTTTATGGGCATAGGTTCATGTGTTCCTAGGAATCTATGTGTAAGTGGCTGTAGTTTTGTAGTAATGAAAGAGTGGGTACAATGTAATGGTTGATCAATAGGCTACTAGTTAAGTATGATAAATGCAATGGAATATGGAGAATTAGAAGAATGGTGTAGATTTAAATATGGTGATGAAGAAAAATTCTCCAAGAAGTATTATCAAATGAGCAAAATAAGATGCGAGGTAATATATCAGTTATATCCTTTCTATAAATACTGGTATGTGCATTCAGATTTTTCTGAAAGGATGCACAAGGATCTATTACTAGTGAGAGATTCTATAGAAAGAGAAATTGGGTTGGAGATGGAAAACTGATTTCCTTTTTATAGAATCTTTAGTACCTCTTAACCTTTTACACAGTCATATTTTTGTTTTACTCAGTTTTCTAGATGAAAAATTAAGTATTTTGGAAGATATTGTGGAAAAACAAAAAGGGAAAGGATTTGAGCATCTGCTTGATGATAGAAGTCTGGAGTTGATTTTATGGGCTGTATACCTCCCTGAGGTTCTCTGGGTCTTTCCTTCAGTCATCAACTGGTTAGAGATTTGGGAAGCTGTTTTTTGGTTTACTCATTTTTCTCCTGCCCATAGGACACTGTCCCACATCATCTGCCTTCTTTTGCTCTCCAATTTTTGTGACCTCCTGGCTTCCTGCCTTGATCTTGTCTCTCTCCTGACCTCTTGCATGGTTCTTGACCAAGTTTTCTTTCTCTCCAGTGGATTTATGGGAGAGTGGTTGCTAGTGTTTTCTTTCTGGCTCTCTCACTCTCCTATTCTCATCTTATTCCTAGGCATAGCATTCTTTATCCTAGGGTTGAACACAGAATTGGAATAATAAACGGAGGCTTCCTGTAAAGAAAGCCGAACAGGAAAAGAAAGAGACTTTTAGCTGGTAATAGAAAGTGGAGGCAGAGGGAGTCAATCTATAGAGTATAAAAGTCTGATTGTTTTCCCTGACCCCAGGACCATGGGTTAGATGGGCTTTTCTTCATTGTTCCCTGAACTTTGCTGAAAGGGTAGAAGTCATACTAGAGCCCCATGGGTGTGGATAGGACAAGGGCTTGTGCAGCAGAATGACTAAAAACCTAGGAAAGAGAGGATAAAAGAGGTGGGTTCTCAGGGAGGGAGGTGGGGGAGGAAGGCAAGACAAAGAGTCCCTGGAGAAGAGAGGTTTACTGAGAAGAAGGATAAGCTAAAGTTGACCTGTGGACAGCACAGAGTCGAGAAAGAAAGGCTACTTCCTGTCAGGAGGAGCAGCAGGAAGAAGACCCATGGATTCTGTTCTCTGCTTGGTTTGCATCAGGTGCTTGAGCTGGATATAAGTGGAACCTACTTTCTTGATTTCCTGGATTCTTCATGTTGGACTGCAATGGACCGTGTAACCCTGCTCTTTGAACAGTAAGTTTATAGTAAGGGATTGCAGATTCTCTGCTGCATCTTTTTTCATGGTAAATAATAGTAGTTAAAATTGAGCATTATTTTTGATAATGCTGAACTTTACCTCCTCCCTTGCTCCTGGAAAGCAGTGATAGTTAAGAAGTCCCCATATCCCTTATGACACCAAAAGCACAGGCAATGAAAGTAAAAGTAGATACATTGGGCTATCAAAAAACTTCATGTATCAAAAGATACAATCCACATATTGAAAAGGAAGCCTATGGAATGGGGAGAAATTGCTTGCAAATCATACATCTGATATGGGGTCAATATCTACAATATGTAAAGAACTACAATTTATGAACAACAAAAATACAACCCAATTCAGGAATGGGCTAAGGACTGGAGTAGATATTTCTCCAAAGAAGATATGTAAATGACCAACAAGCACATGGAAATGTGCTCAACATCATTCAACATGAGCAGAATGGAAATCCAAACCACAGTGAGATAACCACCTCACAACCATCAGGATGGCTGCTATCGAAAACCAGAACATAATAAGTGCCAGTGAAGATATGGAGAAATTGTGACTGATAGGGACTCTTTCCTTGACTAAGCTTTGGTCAGACTCTTCTGAATCCTCAACTAAGCCCAGACCTTTGAGCTTCTGAGTTTGTCTTTGCATTGACCAGTTTTAGCAAGAATCCTGTTCGATCAGTTTAGCTAGAATTCCCCGTCCTTGATATCTGATCACCCTCAGTATCTGATCGAGTTTCTCATCCTTGATGATTCAGGTGACACCTGCTCACCAGTCCTGATTTTCGCAAGAATCTTGCCAAGTCCATTTAGTCAGAACCTCCCTTTGAGGTCTCTTTTCCCTACTGCAATAGTTCCCAAGTAAAACTTGTCTTTACCACTTTAACCACTATCAGGCTCTGGTTTTCTTTGACAGAACCCTTGTGCACACTGTTGGTAGGAATGTAAAATGGCGCAACTGTTGTGGAAAACACATGGCAGTTCCTCAAAAAATTAAAAATAGAATTACCATATGATCCAGGAATTTCACTTCTGGGTATCTAGCCAAAGGAACTGAAGGCAGGGTCTCAAAGAGATATTTGCAGACTCAGGTTCATAGCAGTATTATGCAACCCAAGAGTCCGTTGATGGATGGATGCATAAACAAAGATGGTATATACATGCAATGGAATATTATTTGACCTTACGTAGTAAGGGATTTCTGACACAAGCTACAATATGACTAAACCTTGAGGATATTATGCTGAGTGAAATAAGCCGGTTACAAAGACAAATACTACATGATTCCACTTACTAAAGTACCTAGAGTAATCAAATTCCTAGACATAGAATGCAGAATGATGGCCGCCAGGGGCTTGGGGAAATAGGGTAATGGAAATTGTTGTTTAATGGGTGTAAAGCTTTAATTTCACCAGGTGAAAATGTTCTGGAGATTGGTTGTACGACAATGTGAATATACTTAACACTACTGACCTGTACACCAAAAATTGGTTAAGATGGTTTTATGTTATGTGTATTTTACCATAATGAAAAATTAACAAAAAATTCTTTTTGTGTTCCTGGGCTATTTCAAGGAACCCCCCTCCCTCCCCATACGACTTAGGTAAGCTAAGGGATGACACCCGTGTTCACCAATGACGAGGTCAGACATGGATCTTCCAAATTTCCATTCTTTGTCCCATAATATATCAGCTAAGTGTTCGTTCCCACTCATCAGTCTGGACAAAATACCTGCTAACTTGACTTGACAAAACTTTAGCTAGGCTTCTCCCTTTTCCACAGGTCCCTGACCTCGACTCACCCTTGAATTTAAACAAGCATTGGAAATGGGGAGCATTTAATGACCCTTGCCCCAAATTGACTGACCACAAAGATATTTGCTGCTCAGCTCTGCAATCATGCCACCTTCCCTGCATCCAAGTCTTTCTAGCCTTGTTCATTCCTCCTTTTATAAAGAAAAACCCTTTTTGCTTTAGCTTTGAGAAACTTATAGATCCTGAGGTAGGAATGCTCTTTCTATTGCAATAGTTCCCCACCCCCTCCCCATCCCTAATTCTGAATTTGTTTTTATGTGACACTCTTGAAGTATGAGAATAACATCTGTCCCATTTAACATATGAAATACAGTGAAAAGATCTTTGATGTATGAATCGTTTCTATACCATAGGTAGTAGACATATAATTGGAATATGTGAGTCTAATTGTTTGGTACATATGTAGACATATTTAAGTGTGCCAGCTAAACTTCATTATAATGTTGTCCTAAGGCATTATAATTTTTCTTTATAAATCTGTTACTTGGAAAACTGTTATTACTCTGTTTTATGGGCTGTCAGGTAATACTTTTAAATTGGCATTAAGTTCAGGAAAACATTAAATTGCGGACACTTAAACACTTGTATAAAGAATTAAGTTAGGCTTAGCTGCTTTGGTTTCCTATATGAGATTTTCTCTCTGTTCATTCTTCACATGATCTTAGCCAAAAGGCCGAGAAGTGATTCTCTGTTCATTCTTAAGGGGCACTTTTCTCTTTTGACTATTGGAAATTACAATCAAGAGTAGAAACAAGTGTCCTTTGTAGTAAAAATTAACATTTTTTTTTACTATAACTAGTACACACATCAGAAGTGTTCTGATTTTAAATTCACAGTGTTTTGAGATGATTTCCTTTTGATTTTTAAATTGCAGTTTTATGTCAGGATTCCACATATAGGTATTATGATAAGTCAGTAACCATATTAATTATCGGAACCAAAGTTCTTACCAAGACAATACCACCAACCTACCTTCAGAAGATATTAACATAGCTTCAGACTTTTCAAGTCAAATCAAACTATTTTATTTTCTTGATGTAAAGATTGGCTCACTCAGGATTCTTCCTTCCTCTTGCGTCTTTTTTCAAACAGCTTCCTACTTTACTTATTTATTAAAAAATTTTTTTTAACGTTTATTTATTTTTGAGACAGAGAGAGACAGAACATGAACGAGGGAGGGTCAGAGAGAGAGAGGGAGACACAGAATCTGAAACAGGCTCCAGGCGGTCAGCACAGAGCCCGACGCGGGGCTTGAACTCACAAACTACAAGATCATGACCTGAGCCGAAGTCGGAAGCTTAACCGACTGAGCCACCCAGGCGCCCCAATGTTTATTTATTTTTGAGAGAGAGAGAGAGAGAGAGAGAGAGAGAGAACAAGTGGGGGAGGGGCAGAGAGAGAGGGAGACACAGAATCGGAAGCAGGCTCCAGGCTCTGAGCTGTCAGCATAGAGCCCAACGCCAGGCTTGAACACTCAAACTGTGACATCATGACCTGAGCTGAAGTCGGACACTTAACTGACTGAGCCACTCAGGCGCCCTGTAAAGGTTTTCTTCTTCCTGGCTTGGGCCATCTTGAATTCCTTAACTTAAAGCATCCTATTGGCTGTTATCACTGTAGCGGCTCTGTGATGTCATGCAGACAGGATGCACCAAGGAGAAACATTTTGGGTGGCCAAATTATGCAGAACCAGCTTCAAAATTATGAAACTGCAAACTAGTGCTTACACACACATGCTTTCAAAGAAGTACCAGAGTTAAACAATTGAATGAGAAAAATCAATTTTTCTTTTAATAATAAAAGCTGGGGGGAGCCTGGGTGGCTCAGTTGGTTTAGGGTCTGACTTTGGCTCAGGTCATGATCTCACGGTTCATGAGGTCAAGCCCTGCATTGGCTCTGCACTGACAGTGCGGAGCCTGCTTGGGATTCCCTCTCTCTCTCTCTCTCTCTCTCTCTCTTTCTCTCTTTATCTCCCCGCCAAATAAATAAACAGACAAATAAATAAAAACTTTAAAAGAAATAATAAAAGCTGAATACTCAAAGAAGCAGCTGGGAAAGGGGTGGCTTTGGAAAGCAGGAGAGCACCAGGGGACTGTGTGGTTATCTCTTCAGCTCCGGGCTTTGATGGCGAATGGAAGTACCTCAGCCTCTCATGATTTTGGTTGCTTCTTCTGGAAAATGAAACAAATGCATGGGCTGCTCCTTGGAATATTTCCAACAAGAAGTTCTATGAAATTAGATCCCCACGTGAAGTGGTTACCTGTCAAAATTATTACCTTAACTTGGCCCCACCCCCTAGGTTTGTCCATGGCCTAAAATAGGTATAGTAATGATGTATTCATATTCCCAAACAATCTTTTTCCTTGAAGTCTGATCAATGTCCAGCCAAAAATTCCAAGAAATATCATTCATTGGTAGGAGTTACCTTAAATATCCCAGAGTTCAGAAGGCTGATTTCAGGCCATTGCCAGGGTTCATGAAATCTGTTTGTTCATTTCTCCATGAGACCCTTTCTGTTCTTGCATCTAACTCAGTGTGTTGTGATAAATAATGCAGTGCCTTCCCAACAGTTGCCTTAGCCATACGAGGGGTACATTTTAAAAAGAGAACAAGCAGACACAGAAATGGAAATTAACCCCAGGCCTGCCAGCCTCCGTCAGGAATAATGGCGTCACATAATTCCGGGGTTAAATGAGAGGTAGGTGCCTTTTTACTGAGTTCGGCTCTTTGTCCTTGCTTTAGCGTGTCATTGTAGCAACTGTCATGTAAGGTTAATGACAGCCCCTCATTACCCTTGTCAAATATGTAATAATGTGGCCCAACAACGGGTCTGAATGGCTTCTGCTTGTCAGACCCCTATGTTTTGCCTAGCAGATGGTCACTGTGTTTGGAGGGGCCCTCGCTCAGATCCATCACACTGATATCCTGAACACGTGTGTGTGCGGGAAGCATTTTCCCCTGATGGGACAGTGTGTGGCTAGAATACTAATTGAGCACAGCAAGACGACTGCAGACTTCACCCTCCCTCCTCCCCCAAATCCCTGTTAGTTTTCTGTTAGGCTCCGGGGAGAAGGGGGGAAGATAGGACCTTTCTTGCCTCTCTCCTTTATTATTTCCGGTGACACACAACACTTTTCAGCTGTGATATGCACCCGTTTTCAAACCCTTTATTTGGATCACTTAGGATGCAGCACCCATGAAATTTAGACACATTCTATTCTTGGAGACATGGAAACAAAGGGGGAAAAAGGCTCAGTGAGGAAAGTGGCAGGGGGCAGGGTTTACTGGAAAAGAGCTACATTCCAGGTGGCAGGAAACTAGGAATTGAGCCTGTGACCTTGTGCAAAGTCACTGCTCCTTCCTCTGCTTACTTGTCCAGCAAGGTGGTCTGGCTGCAGGAAAGACATGAGAAGGATCCTCTGACCAGCCGCAGGGCTTGTCCAATGGGCTCACATTTCTCACATTTCTCATCCTCAGTGGTTTTTTTTTATTTTATTTTTTACATTTATTTATCTTTTGAGAGACATAGAGAGACAGAGCACAAGTTGGGGAGGGGCAGAGAGAGAGCGAGACACAGAAGCTGAAGCAGGTTCCAGGCTCCGAGCTGTCAGCACAGAGCCCGACGCGGGGCTCGAACTCACAAACCGTGAGATCACGACATGAGCCAAAGTCGGACGATTAACCAACTGAGCCACCCAGGCGCCCCATGTGTGTGTGTTTTTTTTTTTTTTACACAAAGTCACTTCCTTTTGCCAAAATGACCAGTGGCTCCCAATTGCTTGAAAAATCAACTTAAACTTTAAGACATCAGTGGAATTAATAATTTCTAGGTAAGTCGCTCTTTTTCTGTTACTACTCTGTCCCCATAATTTTGGAGGCCACATATACCTCTTCAGACACAGATCTTTCTACTTTTTTCTATACATGATTTTTTTTTTTTTTTTTTTGCCTCAAGTCTGCTCATGCCTTCTCTCCCACATGAAATTCTCTCGTGCTGTTTCTAATCGGTTCCTATTCTTGGAAATTATGAGTTGAAGATCTCCGCACGGCTTTGATATAACCCCCCCTTCTCTAAATATTCCTGATAAGGAAGGAATTTCTCTTAATATATATTCAAAATAACAGAATTTTAGAGCCATAACATAACTTAGAAATCATTCCATGCAACGACTTCATTTTCAAGTCCACACTGGTCAGAACCAAGTTCAAAGAGCTTGTATGGTAGCAAGACCAGCACCCAGGTCTTTTGATTCTGGATTTTGTCTTGTTTTCCACTCCAGCAGATAGCCCACTCCCTTCAGTCTACTAGGTAAGAGCTTGTTGTCGTCATTTGCTCTCTTCCTTTGGAGCAGAGGCAGTACCTTTTGCCTTCAACACTCCGCACGGGTCTGTGGGCACCAGGATGTGTGGCTGGAGGTTGTGGTGTTGATGCCAGTCCCTTTTGCAATCTCCACGACATTTATCCCTTTGCCAAATTATCAGTTGGCACCTATATTCCTGGTACTAACCAACAAGTGACATTTTCTTTTTCATCTTTTGCATGATCCATCCCCGAGGCCACCGAGTCATTGTGAAGCAAGCGTCGTCAGCAATATGTTGTATTAGGTCTTATGGGGCAGAGAAACCTATAGCCTAGCACAGGGAGGCGCTGGCCACATTATAGTCCATTGGGGGTTCAGAACACCCACCTCCACATAAGCCTTCTGAGGATCTGAGAAACGATGCTGACATAAACCAGAGGGAATTGCACCCAGCCTTTCCAGGATGGAAAAGGAAATAAATCCCCAGGTCTTTCCAACTCTGTCTTTTTAGAGGAAGATATGATTTCACTTGATTTTAGATCTGGCATTTGCTGAGTGTCTTTTTTCCCCCCCTTCTCATCAAATATGTGGAAATTTGAGCATAACTGTGGAATAACTTTGCTTCTGAAATTAGATCTAGATGACCAGACAATACTTCTGTTCTCTTTGATTCTAGATACTTCTTCCTCCCTCAAAAGTTTTTCGCATAATATTTTAGTTAGTTGCATCATTACTTAAAATCATGCAGTACATGGGGGCGCCTGGGTAGCTCACTAGGTTGGGCATCCGACTTCGGCTCCGGTGATGATCTCATGATTTGTGGGTTTGAGCCCCGTATCGGGCCCTGTGCTGATAGCCCAGAATCTGGAGCCAGCTTCAGATTCTGTGTCTCCCCCTCTCTCCCCGCCTTTCCCCTGCTCACACTCTGTCTTGCTCTCTCTCAAAAAAACAAAGAACAAAAAAACAAAACACATTAAAAAAATCATGCAGTACATGTGTATGACCTCTTTAGCTTCTCTGAGCTATAGTGTGATGTCCCCTGAATAACCCTGAAGGTATACTCTGTAACTTTTATTTAGTAATCGTTCCTTACTCTCTCAACTAACATTCGCTGAGGACCCAACAATGCAAGTATTGTTCTAAACATAGGAAGAAATAAGACAAGATCCTTGGTCTATAGACAGTCACTGTCTTGTGGGAAAGGATGTAGTATAAACAGATAAACCTTGACATTCAAGGGTATTCTCTGTCTACCCCAGTCTTCTCTTCTCTGTCTTCTCTGTCTTCCCCAGTCTTCTTCCTCTCTGCCTTTATCCCCAAATCTTACCACGTGACCTCGGGAGTTCTTGTCTACACTCAGCACCTTCCCTATATTCCCAAACTCTTCTCCAAAAGCTGCCTCCACTCCCTGAATCCTTCTTTGACGCCCAGCTGGTCCATAAAGACATTGTTTTCTTAGCAAGTGTTCATTGCTTATTTTCTCAAATCACGATAACTTACTGCTGAGGTTTGGATCCGTGTCCTTCTCGGTCCCCATTGTCAATTCTGGTTATGATTTATGCTCCACCTTATAAAAAAATCCAACTCCAGCCTACTCCTCTGAACCTTATACCATCTGGCAAAACCACCTGTCTCTCCTCATTGTGCAGCTTGCCAATAACCTCCTGGTAACCAGCTCCTTGTTTGTCGCAAGTTCTGGATCACACGGTGAGCCACAGACGTGACCTCTCCGTTCCTTCATCACTTATTTTTTGCAACTCTTTCGTGCTTTCCATCTCAGCCAGCTTCTCCCATAGTCACATTCTGGATGTTGCCATATCAGGAATCACACTCCATTTAAAATCACAAAACAAAATGGCCCATCTCCCCCCATCAACCTCCTCCTAATTCGCTTGTTGAAGTCTATCCTGGTAGCATCATTCCATGCATATCTACCATCTATTTTCCCCTCATTCTCTCCCAGCTCCACTTACATTCTTATCCGGCGAGGACTCAGTGGCAAATCATTGTAATCACTTCCTTGCAAAAGCCCTCAACTGCCTTGCCCCTGTTTTCATCCACCATATTTTCCATCCACAATATTTCTTGGCAAAATCCCAAACCGGGATGAATCCAACCATCTGTCTCCCCCATGGCTACATCTGAGCAGCTGATTGTCACTGGTGAAAATTATAAACTGGGAACACAGGTTTTCCTTCAAATGTATCAATACCATTTCAAATGAGTACTTAGCGTGGCCCAGAAATCTATGTTAGTCTAGTAAGCTTGCCCTAAAAGGCCACTTCTCCCTCCTCCTCTCCCTCCAATCCTGTTTCCAGCTCCTTCCCCTGAATATTTCTTGCCCAGGATTCCTGCTTCCCATCTGGACCCCTCCGATTCACTGTTTGTACAGCACTCACAGTGAGTTAAAAAAAAATACAAAATGGATTCCATTCGTGCCTACTGAAACCACCAAACGATGTCCCATTGCACTGGAACGAAGCACAAACTCTTCAATGTGGTCTGGCTCCAGTGAACGTGTCTAGCTGTTTCTCACTTCTCAGCCTGTCTCTGGCCAGGTCCACTGCGGCTGGTATCTCCCTGATCACATCCACCTTTTCCCCCTGCTTCATCTGGCTCACCCAGCCTCCCTTCGGGATCAGGCCAGATGCCACTTTCATAGAGGGTGTCCCCTGAACCCTCCATTCCAGACCGTGTCCCTCTTGGCTTCTCTTATAGCGTGCTCTCCTGTCTTGTTCCTTGGAGTGTCGTCGCAACTTATAAGCTACGTTTACACGTGATTCTTCACTTAATTTTTGTGTCTTCCGCCGGACTCCATGAAAAGAGAAATCCTGTCCGTTGTGTTCATCACTGTCTATTCAACATAAAATAGATTTATCGCCTTGTGGCAGAAGTGTGAGAAATAGTTGTTGACTGAATGAGAGATGGTAAGAATGGGCTACTGTTCAAAGTGGGCTTGCCGGATACAATTGGGGGAAGTTTTCATCGTGGAATTATCAGTTGCAGGGAACTTCGAGGTTGTTTAGGGGAGCTCTGAGGAAGAAGGAAATGGTATCTCAGAAGAGCCAACATCCCTGAATAGCAGCTGTGAAGAACCTAGTGTGTCAGCAGAGATGTCTCTTCGCTGTGGTACAAATGTGTGGGCACTAGGGCAAAGGGTGAATGGTTTTGGTAGGCGGAATGATCCCCCCTCCCCCCCAAAAAGGTTCACATTCTACTCCCTGGAACATTTGGATGGATATGTCAGTTTATGTTGGGAAGAATTCAGGTTGCAGAATTGAGAATTAAGGTTGCTAGTCAGCTGAGAGGCAGAGATCATCCGGGACCTTCTGGGTGAATCTAATGTAATCTCAAAGGTCTCTGACTGTGGTAGAAGGAGGCGGCAGTGTCAGTGTCAGAGTCATGTGATCTGAGACAGACTCGGCCGTTGTCTCTTGCTTTGATGATGGAAGGGGGCCGTGAGCTAAGGAATGCAGGCAGCTTCTAGAAGCTGGAAAAGTCAAGAAGATAGATTCTCCCCTAGAGCCCCCAGAAAAGAATGCAGCCCTGCTGACACCTCGGTTTTATTCCAGGGAGACCTACTGTGGACTTCTGCCCTCCAGAAAGAATGCTGATGTCAGGAGTTTGGGTTGGTTTACTTCACCGTGTATGCTAATTCGTTATGGTGGCAGTGGGAAACGGATGCAGAAATGAGGTTATGGATGTAAAATGAAATCAGAGTGAAGAACTCTATTACGAAGCCCAGAGGTCTGGCCTCCATTCTTCAGGAAGTAGGGGAAGGGCAGGTATTTTAAAGCATGAAAATAGCACAGCCCGATTTGTTTTACGGGATCACCCCTCTGCATCAGTGTGGAGGCATTACGCATCGGAGGCATACTGATGCAGAGGGACCACTGTGGAGACTTCCAAAGTATTGCATGCGAGTGATCAGAAAAGCGCTAAAGAAGGCCCTACCGGTATTTTGGGGTTGCACGTTGTTTAGCATTTAAGTTTTCATAAATTTATGTAGTGTTTCCTAATCTAAAATAGAAGTTTGTGAAATGCTGTGGCTTCTGCAAATACTGGTTTGTGCCTTCCTGAATTCCTAATAGCAGCTGCTCAGCAAATATTTATTGATCTTGTAGCGGATTGTGACCAGGCCGATGTCTTCACTTCCCTGGATCTACGCCAGTTTCTTAGAATAAGAAAGGTGTAAGGACCACCAGTTGTCACCGTTCTTCTACTGACTGGCTCTGTCTTCCAGGACCCCAATTTTCTGGTCTGCAAAACAGGCATTAAAGCCATTTCTCCTCTCCAACTTTCAAAAATGAGTAAGATAAACTTGAAAACAACATCGATTATTGGGAGAGGCAGCCCTCATTCTGAGGCTCGAAATTCAAAGCAGAGTCCTCAAAACACATTGATCATGCAACATCTGCCTGTCTAACTCGGGCTCTACTGAAATCACGGGGACCTTAATTTTCGCCTGCTTTTGAAGAGCGTGTGACAGAGGATTATAAAAAGCTGTGGTGGTTTAGTTTGTAACTGCCTTCCTTTTCCCTCGTCTAA
The DNA here is from genome assembly GCF_027475565.1 of Acinonyx jubatus. NCBI lineage: Eukaryota > Metazoa > Chordata > Mammalia > Carnivora > Felidae > Acinonyx > Acinonyx jubatus. The sequence continues at coordinate 68,151,835 of NC_069394.1, read as the reverse complement.
ACTACTTTAAAAAAATAGGACAGCTGTGGAATGAGCCAGTTCAGCAATCTGTTTCTTGCCTCGCATCTTGCCTCACTCTGTGTGTGTTCCTCTGGGAAGGAATCCTGGGGAATAGATGGCAGGAAATCACAGGCAAATTCTAGAACTTCTTACGGGGTGGGAACAGGCAGGGAAAGCACAATATAAACTATAAAATGCAATAGTGGAGCCAGCTACTCCCTCGGGGCTGATTGGAGGAAGCTGGCCTTCCTCCTTGGGGACTGAGGCATTTGAAATTAATTGTTTCCATTTTATACAAATAGTTCATCTGAAATGAGAGGAATAAAATACGCTCACGCAACCACAGACCTCCTTGTAAATATGAATGTGAATATACATGCATATGCATATATACCAGAGGAATCAAGCAACATTAGCGTTTTAATGAAATGATCAGGTGTCTGTATGCCAGTCGTTTCTAGGACGCGGCACTGTCCCTTGTGAGTGAACAGGATGATGTTGTGCTTGTCCGGCTCCCAAGGCTGCAGCCCGCGTTTGGGCGCACCCTGCCCTCAGGTGACAGATGGCCTGTAAGCTGACCGTATCCTGTTAACTGTTGGTGACTCTTCTCCAGAAGGGAAGGGATCCCTGATGCTTCTTGTCCACAGTAGAGGGACTTAGCTTTTAAAATGCAGACCTGTGTGTATGTGTGTGTGTGTGAGTCACCGCAGTGCCCCCGAATTCGCCCAGAAAACAGTGGGCCTCTTTCTGCTCGTGGCCGTCTCTGGGCCTATCATATCTTCACCTGCACTTGCTTCTTCCTTCTTGCGCCCTCCATGGATCCTGTGTCCGAGGCCCTTTTTCCTGCTCCCCTGTTTCAGGGACACAAGCTGCACTTCTGTGTCTCTGTGCCAGTACTTACCTTGCTTCTCAGCCTGGCACTGTCCCTGACGCATCTCTTTTCCCACCTGAGAAACCTGCTCATTCTTCAAGTCCCCGCTGAGGTGTCGTCTCTTCCGGGGAGCCGGAGACAAGTCTTAATGCCCTCTCTTCACCCATCCAGTCAGATGAAATTATGACTATCTTCTGAGCCTCTGTGCTTCTTCACTTATACTTTTATTTTTAGCTTCTGTTCCACACTCTGACTTGTGTGATTTGCGTTTTTGTCCATCTTTCCCACTAGAACCCGAGAGTCCCCTGGGGCTTAGAGTTGCATCACCTTTATTTTTGCAAACTCCATAGAGGCTAATGCGTCGGCAGTCACGTAGTCGGCGTTCAACAAATATGTGGGGCAGTGAAGTGAACCCAAGTCCATTCCTGGGCTGCCAGGCCAACTCTCTCCTCTCCTCCAAGCGTTGCTCTCTGGGTTGGGTTGTCAAAGGGAAAGCAGGGGCAATGCCTTGTAAGACACGGGTATACAGAAGGCGCTCAGATAGGGAATAAGCCGGGACTCACATGAAGCCCCGAGGTGAGGGGCTGCCTGGACATTGACTTCTCAGTTTTCCAAATGCTGCTTGAAGAGAGAACAAGGCAGAAGTCAATTCATATAAGACAGAAGGCAGCATTTACCCAAAGCGGAAAGCAAGAGGTATTGCTTCAGGTGTCCTTCATCACTGACGTTGTATCAGCTTTTGAATTTACAAATTGATGTCAAGTTACTTTCCAGTCTCAATCCGGAGGCATTCGTTTTTATCCACTCTATACTATCTGGAGAGCAGGAAGCATTATGTCAAAGTCATGTGCGTGTGTTCATTTTTGTCTTCCTCCTAAGGAGAGAAGCACTTACCAATTTGGGGATGAGGGTTAAAAAGAGCAAGATAATAACAACAAGCAACAATTGCATAGCAATTTGCAGCCTGCAAGCCCTTCAATCTGCTGTTTCATTTAACCCTCAAGACAATCTCGTGAGGCTGGTATTATTGCCCCCACTTTGCAGAGGAGGAAACTCAGGCTAATGATGTTTAAGTGACTTGTCTAAGGTTATATAAAAGCACCAAGACTGACAGAATGCTATTTATTCAGAGTAACATAGAGTGAATTGAACTCCAGGATGATTATACTGGGATTTTTTTCTATAATAATATGCAACCCTTACTGACTGCTTACAACAGAACAGACACTGTTCTAAGTGCTTTACATGTATTAACTCATTTAATCCTCAAACCACGGCATGAGGTAGGAACGATTATTATTACCCTCATTTTACAGATGGGGAAACTGAATTCCGGAGAGGTTAATTATCCCGGTCTTGCTCACATAACTGATAAATGGCAGAGTGAAGATTTAAACTGAGGCAATCTGGCTCCCAGGTCCATATTCATAACCACTATAGTTGACTGCCTCTTGGGGAATGTGGTGCCAATATGAGGCAGTGACTCTAATGAATAGTAATGGAATGCTTTCATCCTTAAATAAATGTTTAATGTTTTTAATTTAAGACTTTCAAAATCAACAAAAACGTTGTAGAGACGGAATCCACCACCTCTTGGATCTCATCCCCTCCTCTCCCTTCTCTGCACCCCCGCTGCCCAGATTGGTGCCCGGTACAAATAAGGGTCCGGGAAAATATCTGTCGAATGAATGCAAATAATGCCTCCAGTGTTCAATTGCCAGTAGCGGAGGAAAGTAATCCTAGTGGCCAGCTGGAACATCGGAACGTAACTTTATTTCAAACTCCTCCCCTGTACTCAGACTGAAGCACTCTTCTTTTCTTTAGCTATTCCTATTCACCTTTCTGATCTCAGCTTAGATGTCACTTGCTTTGCGAAGTCTGTCGTATCCCCCAGCCCTCCCCCCAATACCTCCCCCAAGGCTGGAGTAGAAGCTCCTTGGCAGGGCTACAGAGTTTCCACGTTGTCCCTTTATGTGGTATTTGTAGTACTTACGTCAGTTTCCTAAGATTCTGTGGTACACACACACACACACACACACACGCAAGCACACACACACTGTGATTTCCATGGAGGCGAGGATGGTGTGTTTCATTCATATTGTTTCTCTGGGGACTTGAATTGTAAATGTTCAAATTGTAGATATTTGTTGGAAGAAGAAATGAGTGAGTGAACCAACGTCAGCAGCAGTCACCCAGACGTGTTCATTGATGAATAGGGATGCGGAAACAAAATGCATTGCCTTAGCTAGACAGCCGGTTATTAAAGTCTCCTCAACACAGTTATCCTCGAGCTGAAGGACTGTCATCAACAGCAGAATCCCTACACATTTTCTTCTTTCATTTAGGAGGGCTCGTAGAGTGGTTACTGCGGTTTCTGATTCTTGCCTGTTAGCTCTTCTTTTGTTTCTTGTTTGTTTGTTTGTTTGTTTTTCTTTGCAGGACCTTGATCTGCTCTGACCTGGATCTGGTCTTGAGGTTGGGTATTTCTGATGCTGCCATGGATTTTGCTTTTTCCTTTGTAGAAAAAGGACAGTATAAAAATTAAAAGTGATCACATACACGCACACAAACATTTTCTCTTCTTGATCAAAACTTCCAGATTAACTCCCTTCATGAGCTCTTTTGTTCATATTTCTAAGAGCGTTTGTTTGTCGGATTGAGGACTGGGGGTATAGAAGGGAGACTGGGAAAGGCCATGTTTCAACGGAATATCTACCAGAGGTACATCACATTAGGGACTACTTAGTAGATGTTTTATGTTGAATGATCCTAACTTTAGATGGTATTAAAATTTCAGCCATACTAGTATCTTAATATTTATTTGCTTTGGTTTATGTGTCTTTGAGTTTTGGCTTTTAAACTCTGGATTTGAGAATGTACCTGGATTGACAAGGTTAATTTTCTTGATGCTATCAACATTGTGTTCCATTTCACTGCATCACAGGGCTTAGAGATTTCTGCTCAAGTGATTCATTTCTGAAGAGTCTTTTCTTTTCTTTTCTTTTCTTTTCTTTTCTTTTCTTTTCTTTTCTTTTCTTTTCTTTTCTTTTTTAATGAAAGCCGAACTTGTAAGACTGGAAAAATTACAGTTTTCGGTCCCTGTTTAAATACAATGCTGTTGTCTACTTCAGATCTTAAGTTGATCTCCAAACAGATAAAATTCAAATGCACTTATTTTCACAGAACTGCAATTTCCAACATTAAGCAATAATTCAGTAAAGAGTCTGTAGAAATTTCTTGTTCTCAGTTATAGAATGAGTTGTGCTTGTGGTTGTTTCTAATGGTATGTAATTTATAATTTTCTAGCTGTGTAGTTTTTAGGAATCTATCCTATTCACGTAGTCTCAGTAGAGTTCATTTTACAAAAAGAATTTCTTATTTCTTTAAAGTTTCAGCCATAATAGAATTTTATAGTTTTCTTTGTTTAGTCAAAAATAATTTTACAGTGCAGTGTGTTGCCCAAATGTGAAACTTGAAATGGCTGTACTCAGGATCTTTCTCCACCCTTACATTTTCTAAATTGGCTTTGGCTTTATAATACCTTTAATTTCTTTTTCATTCTAAAGGGTTTTAGGAGAAGAAGGAGATGTGGACTGCTAATCATTCCTCCATATTGCTTCTTTCCTTTCTGTGTAGCCATAGGATTCCCCTGAGTTTTTGTTGGCTACCTTCTAAGAGGACTACACTTATTAAGAGTACTTGACAGGTGTGGCCAAATGACTCCGTTGGCCCATAAGATGTAAGCAGAGTGTCACATACGACTTCCATAAAGTATCTTGTCAGTAAGGGTCAAACCTTTTTTTTTTTTTTTTCTGTATACTTTCTTGCTTCTTCCAGGTTAGAATGTAGAAAGCGGAGTGGATATTGAATAGCCCTTTCATACAACAAGGTGAAGTCACGTGCTGAAGATAAACAGCAGAGCTATAATAAGATAGAAGAAGAATCCGCCTACCAGCCTTGAACTACCTACCCCTCATTGGACTTTGTTTGCCTCAGCTAGTAATACGCTTTTGCCTTGTGTAAGCCCCACATGCTATGTCTTCGGTCATTGGTTAGACTTCATCTTAAACTATACAGAGAGTGAGACTGGACTTAACGAGACTCTCACAGTTCAGAGTTGTTCGGAGCTGGGTCGTGAAACGGCTTGTCCATGTGGAGGTTTCGGATGTGGATTCATGGGCGGCTGGGACCTGTCCCCTGGGACCTGTGTGAGGTCTGCGGATCCGGTGTGTCATTTCAGAAGTCATTCCAGTGTTGCCAGTTGCTCTCCCAGGGCACACGATATACTGGCAGCCTGAGTGAGCCACCGTTTCCGACATGGCACCTTTGGCAGGGACAGTGAGGGTGTTTCGAGGGAGAAGTTCCTCTGTATATCTAGCCCTCAGCATGGGATATTCATATTTTGAACTTAAACAGGTCTCCATTTGACCCCAAAGCAAAAATAAACCTTCCCTCCAATCCTAATAATTACCTGAGAACATGCAAATGTTCTTAAATGCTTCAGCATATTATTAAAATTCAGTGGAGACTTGAAGATGATTCTGATGGCTAGACTTTCAGAAGAGGATTTAAAAATTGTTTTGAAAGGATGCTTCCTAGCATGGAGGAGCAGTTTTTTGACCATTTCTTAAGGGACTTCGCTTCTCTCTTTGATGGGAATATTTTGTACTACCTCTTTAAATCCAACAGGTTATTTCATTTTGTTTTATCTTTTCATACATTTTTATCTTTCTTAAAATATAATTTATTGTCAAGTTAGCTAACATACAGTGTATACAGTGTGCTCTTGGCTTTGGGAGTAGATTCCCAGGATTCATCGTTTACGTACAACACCCGGTGCTCATCCCAACAAATGCCATAGTTTTTTGTCTTAAGGAACAGAGTGAGATAAATAAGCAAAATTATATCTCAAATATTAGTGGGATTGTCATATTGTGTGTCATATCACACTATAGAATATATGGTGGCATTAAAAAGTGAAAGGGTAACAAAATACTCTCTCTTGATTTTGTGTGTGTGTTTTTCATATACAAATAAGCTCCTTAAAGTTCTAGCCCAAATAATCTTCTTGGTTACAGAGAATGTCCCCATTTTTGATAATGCAATTTATCATGTGAAAATAGTATTATTGGTTTCCGGTAAAAAATGAGTATTTTACACATGACAATACTTTTGATGCTTCCTTCAAAGTAAATCTACACTTTCTGGTAATTTTTGTGTTGTGGTTGGAAAGGAGAGTTGGGAGTTTAAGGAGTGGTTGTCCCTGGCAGTCACCTTTATCAGGTCAAAGATCTCTTCTTTAGAGTATTGGGAATAAATCAATAGGCATAGCTGTAGAGGGACTTAGTAAAATGGCCTCCTTTCCAAACCATGGATCATCCAGAGACATTTAAAAAAAATACTAATCATTATATAAATATGGTAATTGTACCTCATAATTAAACATTTTGAAGATGTATATCTCTGGTTTTCCTTAGTGTGTCCAACTCTTTAAGGCTATAGCAAACCACAGCCACTATTGGCAATATTGAATTGTGTTCTGATCGTCCTCTTGGTCAATTTACTTAGTGTTGGAGAGTCAGGGGGGTGAGAATGAGTTTATGCAAATTAATTTAATTCTGAAAAACATTTTTTTTTAATGTTGCACTATTTGGTAGAAAAGGCACGGACACAAGCATCATTATTGAATTCCCTTTAAATCTTAAAATGAAGGCTCACAGCCTCCATAAGAGTGTGCTATTTGCAGAGGCTCAGAGAGCATCTGGGTTTTTTTTTTCTCCCCCAGATGGTAGATCTCTTCTGAATTACTTGAATACTTGGGTTAATCCAGAGAATTTGTGTGAATCATGTAGGTTCTTTTCTCATTCTTTATTTAGATCTAGCCAACGTCAGATGCTAAAGATTGTTTGTTTAAAAAAAGAAGTTCTGCTTCCTGTGTTTTACTAGGTGGATATCCACATGGTCATTTACCCTGTTTTAAAATTAGTTGTACATGTATCTGAATGTCTGGTAGGAGAAAACAGCACTCATGAGGGATGGGTGTGGATATGGAACCCCAGTTGGAAGCACACTAAAGGCAAAATTGTGGATGGCATCTCTGCATCTAGCCTAAACATCCCATTACTACAGTTTTCAGTTCTGTTTTCACGTCTTGTTCCTCATTTTCTCTAAAGTCTAATTGAGAATGATAAATCGTGAGAAAACTGAGATGTAAATCATCTAGACAAAAGAAAGTGTGTTTTTAAAGACTTCTCGGTAAAAAAAAAATTCCATGGTCTCCCTCTTCAGCGTTTAACACCCTTTGTGCTTCATAGCAGACGCTTGAATCCAAATTTTGGGGAAAACGTCTTTCCTCTCATATAAGACGCGGGTTCCTTTTTGGCAGTTGCAAACATCACCTCTCCCTTGCCTTTCCTATCTTTTGGCACAATGTGGGAGGTGTAACAAACGAATGCCATGGAACTCAAGTCACATTTAAGAAATACTCAAGTATTTCTGCCTTTCAGTCTGCCTGTTTGTCCATCTCTCAGTCTCTCCATATGGCTTTTGTGGGTTGCGCTCAAATTCTCAGCCTTTAGACTTCTCTTGGGGGGTGGGTGGATATTAGCTTTGGGAAATGTGGGATCACATCTTTACAACTTGGACACCCAAGGGAAAGAGGTGCCGGAGAGAGTTTATGAGTCCGTGCGGCTTGGGGGTGTGGGAGGAAGTGCTGAGATTTGCAGCCAACCAGAACACGTAGCGAGGGAGGGTCCGTTCTCCCATGGAGAAGTGCTACTTCCGGTGTGACGAAGGGAAGGCTGGAGAGACAAAAACAGCAGGTGTCTACTCGGGGCAGAAAACTGGAAATACCTGGTACATTGTATTTTCATGTCCCTATCTCCATGTCCGTACCTATGTCTGTAACTACATACCTATAAATGTGCCTGTATCTATGTCTGTGTTTGCCAGTTTCTGCATCTACGTATGTCTATGGATGTCAATATCCCTGACTGTGTCTACAACTTTTGACTATGTCTATATCTGTATCTTCGCCAATGTGTATAGGAGTTTTTTATTCTATAACGCTTTAAACTATGTTTCTATTACAGGTGATCAATTACGTGAATGTGGCCACTGGATAAATATTTGTTGAACACCTATAGTATACACGGTTCTAGGAATATAAAAAATCAAGTCAAAATGATCCTTGTCCTATATGTCTTATTCTTCTCTCATCTTTTAGAATATATGCTGCCTCAAAGTAGGTGAGATATTTGTACAACATTTTGCGCACACTAGGCACGTATTGTGTGTTAGCTTTTTCTTTATATGACATTGGCAGGAGGAAAACACCTGGAAGAAGATACATTACACTTTATATAATTTGAAGTGCTCTTGTATTGAAGGCATAAAATTTCTCACCTGAAGTCTTTTCGATTTTTTTTAAAGATGGTGTGTGTAGCCATTGATTTTCTTTTCATTACCAAGGAAGATGATATTCCTCCAGAAAACATTGTTGATTTTGCTTGCTAAGATGCAGATTATACAACTAATTTTTAAAGCCTGAGTCTGGCAAATAAGCTCAAGGTTAATGTAGAAAAATATGACTAGGTAATAAAGATGTTTATGTAATGAGCAGTTGTTTTATTGTATTTGGCAACGTGTTCTGAAATTTTTTTATTCCAGAGAATGCAACATAGTTTAATTTAAAATGTTCTATAGAATAGTTTGAATCTCTGGTCTCAAAGATGATTTATAGTGATGAGATGAAAAACGTATCCATTAGTAACAGCAGTTTGATAAGTAGACCACATATTTACTTTTATTCATTTTCACTTTTTCATCTTAAAATGAATTAACCATCTTGATGGTTTGCTCTGGGCGTTACTGTGTGAAATTATAAGTCAAAATGATTGTGGTACAAGTGAAAAACATAGAGGTTATGGCCTTTCCAAACACTTAAACTAGTGTCTGAAATAGGACCGTATGAATTCTACTTCTATAATGTTTCTTCACATCATGGGACCTCATACATTACAAATTCTGTGCTGCAATTGCGTATTTAAGAATGAGACTCAGGACTTATTCACCTCCAACCACTATGGGTGGCAAGTGAATGAAATATTCTTCAGCCTATCTTGAGAATAAAAAAAAGGATCATTAATTGACTCATGTAACCTATCCATATACAGGCTGGGGTGGATCTAGTCTCAGCGTAAAGAAAACCAGAGCCCGAAGGAGCTTCTGCCCTCAGCCTGTCTGTCTACGTCGGTCTGTTCTGCCCTTTCACCTCCCAGTCTCTTTACTTGGCTTTTGTGTCCAACGCTCATAGTGTCAAATTTCAGCCTTCCCTTTGGGGGAGGGGGATATGAACACTGGGGCATCTGGGAATCGGAGCTTTCCAACCCTCAGACCCCAGGGGAAGAGGGGCTTGTTGACAGTTTATGAGTCCACCCTGTGTCTGGGGGTGGGAGAAGGTGAGGAGATTTTCAGCCCAACCAGGACACGTGATGGAAGAAGGCCAGCTCCGTGATGGAAGGTACCGAGGTGCTATTTCCAGTGGGAGAAAAGGGATGCTGCAGAGACGGAAATTAAAGATGGACGTCTAGTTCCAGAAAGAAAATATTTTGGACACTTTCACCAGTTTAGAGCCTCATGTGAATGGCTGAGGGCCCCAGAAATTAGTGTTGAAAGTTACTTTATGGATCTGTGAATGCAAAGTCGTGTGATGATGAACAGAATATCTCCTGGCATCAGACAAATCTGAATTAGAATCCCCGCTTTACCTCTACTGCTCCGTAGACTTCGTTATGGGCTGAATTGTGTCACTTCAAACTGATACATCGAAATCTAACCTCCAGAATTACAGAACATGACCTCATTTGAAAAGAGTGGCTTTATGGCAGTAATCCGGTTAAATTGAGTTCGTGGGGGTGGACCCTAACCCTGCATGACTGGTGTCCTCATAAAAAGGGGAAATTTGGATATAAAGACACACAGAAAAAGAAGATGATGTAAAGACACACAGGGACGGATGGCCGTCTCCAAGCCAAGGAGAGAGGCCGGGAACAGATCCTATTGTTTCAGCCCTTAGAAGGAACCATATCTGCCAACACCTTGATTTCAGACTCCTAGCCTCCAGAACTCTGAGACAACGCATTTCTCAGCCTGTGATACATTGTCACGGCAGCCTGAGGAAACCAGATATCTTGTTTGGAGAGTCACTCAATAAAGATTAGCATCTGTTGGTTCTCCTCTTCCACCCATTGTCCTATAATCTGGAAAACTGCTGACAAATTTTGTGTCCTTTCACCTTTTGCAAAAGTCAAATAGGTTTTCAAAACATCAGGCTGCCTCACTACAAATCCAGGTGAGAGTTTAAATGACCTATTCGGAAGGAGAAGGGTTAAAATGGTTGATTAAAGGAAGGAACAATAGCTATTATTATCATAGATGAACATACTATTTGTTTAAATCTTTATTTATTTTTGAGAAAGAGAGAGACAGAGAGAGAGAGAGCGAATGGGGGAGGGACAGAGAGAGAAGGAGACAGAAGATCCGAAGCGGGCTCTGCACTAACAGCAGACAGCCCGATGCTGGCTCCCACCCGTGAACCATGAGATCATGACCTGAGCTAAAGTTGGTCACTTAACTGACTGAGCCACCCAGGTGCCCCCCACATACTAGGTTTTAACAGAAGCCTTATTAAGTAGGGAGACATAGTATCTTCAGAGTATAATTGCTAAGAAGGTAGGTTCTAGAGTTAGGCTACCTGCTTTTTAAATCTCAATGCTCCCATTCATTAAGTAATCCTGCATCATTTACATAGTTGTGATGTATCTCAGTTTCATCTTCTGTAAAATGGGAAGATAATAGCTGAATTTGAGCTCAGTGTGTTCATAAATACAAAGTGGTGCAAACAGTGCATAGACCTTAGGAAGCTTTCGTTGCAGGCTGGCTTTTGTTATTAATTTACCTCTCTTACTCTCAAGGCTGTGAAGGAGGGACTATAGTGAATGTTCCGGGGTGGGAACGTGTAGATCATCCTACCTCATAACATCCACCCTATAAGATACATTTCTAAATAGCATCACTGCTGCACTTGGGAAATTAGCATTTTAAAGGGCTCTCCTATATACAGAAGGAGGCAGAACGTTCACGGGGCTCTCATTGTCTCCCAAGGCATAGAAACCCAACGATCTGTTTCTCTCTTGGCTAAAACTTCTATATGAGCATCTCAGGAATTAATGGTAGGATTACCCAAGAAGCACAGTAAAATCATCTTCTCCCGGCCTCGTTTATCCACGAACACAGCTCTGACTGTAATTTGGGTCCTTTATCTTTAATGCCTGGGCAGCGGTGGAATGAATGCCCTTTGTCCAGGTAACACATCTGGGAAATGCTGCCATACGCTCCCTAATGAAAGCACGCCTAGAACAAAAGGCAGGCTATGGGGCCTTCATAGAGACACCAGAAAAGCACCGGCTGGGCTTGTGATGATAATGGCGAGAGGGCCGCTCGCACCTGAACGTACCTTTCAGCAACCTGGTCTAACACACGCATTCCTCACTCTAAACCTTCGCTTGATCAGTGGGACAATACTTTCACAGTAACCTCGCAGGAGGACAGACGAAGTCAGTGATATAATTGCCTGTGAAGTAATTTATAGTTTAGGTATTGGCTCAAGTCAGGCTAAAAGTGGTTTATCATCCTCGGAAATGTTGCCTTAGTGTCCTGGCGTAATGGGGATTTGCGTGGTCTGTTGGCAGAAGTCTGAAAATTATTCTTGTGTTGGATTTGCAAATGAGTGGCAGATAAGATGTATTCACTTGCAAGATTTTTATGACTTATCCCAAGCCTGTATATAATGCTGCATGTTGTGTTGACGAATGCTGATCCACCAAAGAAATCAATTTATTTGGTGTGGGACTGCATTTCAGATTTATTTAACTTTTTATTTTTAATTTGTTTTAGACCCAGTCTTTTTCCTCTCCTCCAAAATAGGTCTGTCTGTGGATCAAGCAAATTTGAACGGTAGCTTAAAAGAATGATCTCATGCAAGCAAGTATGTAGTTTCCCCCCTAAAGTCACTGGTATAGAGCTACCTATAATAACATACATATTTTTTACATATGAATTCTGATGCTGCATGGGGGCTGTTCTAAATCTAACTCCACATGGAGACCACACGATCATGACCAAGATATCAGTCCTAGGTATGCCAGGAAAAGGGAGGAGATTTCTATCATGATGCAATTTATTCATTCAATTCTCTGCAATATTGTATATACTTACATATTATATAAGACTATGAATGGCAAATCGCTCTTAAAAATGAAGCTTCTTCTTCTACCTTAAATGTGGCGTTTCTTTAGGCTTCTCATTCGTCACTCGTTTTCTTAAAATTTTCATTTTCTCTCACACATGTATGTTTCACTTGCACGTGAATGTTTTGCAATTTCTATCTCGAGTTTCCCCTCTGCATCCCCAACTGCTTCTTAAACAATCCACGTGCAGCACATCCAGCAACATCAATACCATTTTAGCTTCTCCTGTGCTCCAAGCACGCTGCTAGGCCCTGCTCGGTACAATGAGGAATTAGGCACGGCTCCTGTCTCCGTGAATCTCTAATAACCACATATAAATAGCTTCAATAAAGCCTATTGGAATAAACAGCGAGTGAGTTAAACTAAGCATTCTCAGATTCGGGAGAGAGAGAACTTGACATTCACTAGGAGGATTTGGGAAATACTAGGGGACAAATAGGATGGAATGGGGTCAGACTTTGACAGATACGGGAAAGATGGGGAGGAGCTTCAGCATGAGAACAAGGCTGAAAACCCTGCCCTGTCCAGGGAACAGTGAGAAAGACAAGAGCTGCCTCTGCTGTGGAGACTTGGAGGTTCTCAGGCAGGGTGGGAGGAGACTGGGGGGAGGGTGACGGGAGTTGCAGGCCCGTGGGGCTCACTCTACCTCAGGGGCCTTTGAGTGACAGGTGGAGGAGGTTGGGCTTCATTTGGGATGCACCGGGAAGGCATGGAAGCCGAAGCAGGGGTGTGTGTGTTAGGAAAACACGGCTGAGGACAGAGGATACAATGGATTGGAGACAGATTATAGGCAGAGAGACCCGACAGTAGGTCATTTTAGAGAAGGAGAGACTTGAGTGTAAAGGGCACACTGCACTTCCTAGCTGTGTGAACAGGGGCAGACCCTCATTGTCCCTGAGTGTCGTCCTTTGGTCTGTGACGTGGGCCCTAGAGAATGGCTGTCAGCTGTCAGTAAGAAGGCAATGGACAGTAGTCATCATGGCGGCCGGCACATACTTAGCAGGCATCGCAAAATGTCAGCTAAGAGTTTTGTTGTTGTTGGTATAGCTACAGGTTTCGATAGGTTCACTTCAGTACAGGAGATATTTATTCACTCAGCCATCTATTCAATCGATAAATTATTCAGCACCTACTTTGGATATCATCATGAACAAAAAGTTTCTGGCTTCTTGGAGGTTATGTTCCAGGGGAGAGGGTCAAACAACAAACAGGTGAATGAACCAATACTCTGTGGGTGGGTCCTATTGACTATATATCCCGGTTTGCCTGGAAAACTCTGGTTTGTGTATTGCCTGTCTTGGACATTAATGGTGCCTCCTTTCAAACCAAATAAAACTCATAGGTGCAGAGGATACAGACTTGTGGTTGCCGGAGGGAAGGGAGGTAGGGATAATGTGTAAAATGGGTGAAAGTGATCAAGAGGTTCAAACTTCCATTTACACAATAAATAAGCCATGTGGATGTTATGTACAGCATGGTGACTATGGTTAATCATACTGTATTGCATATTTGAAAGTTGCTGAGAGGGTAGATCTTGACAGTTCTTATCATACGAAAGACACGTTTTGTAAGGCTTATTGCGGTAAGCATTTTGCAGTATATACACATACCAAGTCATGTCATATGTCCCAAACTAATATAATGTTATATGTCAATTATACTTCAATGTGAAAAATTGAAATGGTACCTCCTTTCAGCTGCATAAATGTCTCTTTGGATGGTAAATTATATGGCATTCCAGATAGAATAAATAACTAAGCAGAGCAAGGAGGAGAGGAAACGCTGGCACAGGTCTAGGGGGTAACAATTTTATCATGGTTAGCCATGGTTAGTCACTATTACATTGTCCTTTTAGCAGGGATGCAAAGGGAGAAGTCCAGCTTGCATATATCTAAGAAAAGAAATTTCCAGGCAGAGGCAAAGCCTCTGAGGTAAAAGCATGCTTGGCATGATGGAGGACCAGTAAGGAGGCTGGCAAGTCTAGAAATGAGTCAATGTGAAGATAGGGGATGAGGTCAGAGAGGCCCAATCTTACCTATGGCTTTGGCTTTCATCTGAATGAATTGGAAGCCGATAAAAAATTTGACCAGAAGAGTCGCATGAACTAACAAAGTTTTAAAGGATCACCTGTGCTGCGTAGGGTGGTAAGCAGAGAGGCAGAAGGAGAGAGGTGAATTGCGAAAATGTTGCAATAATTGAGAGAAGAGATGATGGTGGCTGGAAGCAGGGTGGTAGCAGTCGAAAGGGTTAGATATGCATGTATTTTGAGAATATTACTGGTAGAATTTGCTAGGGGTTGGCTGTGGGTGGAGAAGAGAGAGGACATTTAGAAAGATTCCACGACCCTGGGCCTGAGCAACTGGAAGAATGGAGTTGCCATTAAAGAGATGGCAAAGAGGTGGAAGGTTAAATTCAGTGACAAGGAGGGAAATTGGGAGCTTGGTTTTATTAGATCTCTTTCTATTAGAGATCCAAGGGGGGAGATAGGGTTAGGGTATGCAGTGGGATTACTTGAGTTTAGAGTTCAGGAGAAGTCCAGTTGGAAACTTAAACTTGGGAGTCTTCAAAAACCTCAGTGGTATTTAAAGACACAGGTCTGGATGAGAGCAGCTATGGGTGAGTACAGCCAGAGAGGAGAAGCAGTCCAAGGATTGCGTCTGAGTATATCCGTCTCAGAGGTCGGGATGAAAAGGAGGAACCGGTAAGCAGGAGGGCTAAGATAATGGTGTTCAGTGGCCAAGTGATGGATAGACTTCAAGAAACGGATTGGGCAGGCAAGTGGCAACATGGAGCTCACTCACAAGATTGGTTTTGGTGTCGTGAAAGGAGTACCAAATAGATGCTACATACTGCAGGCCTTCCGGTGTAATTCCCCAATAGCATTTCTTTTCTGCTTCCCATTCTCATTTCCTAACCATTCACATAGAATTAGTAATCAGTGCTTACTGGGTAGGTTCTTCTAGACATGCGTATTTTTAGACACCAGGAAGATAATGGCTTATTTTCTTCTGAGGTGCTCTGGAACAAACTTCCTACACTCCTTGACAGCCATTTCTGTGTTTGATCAACCTGAAGTTGAACACATTTTTCTTTACGTTTAACTGGACCCTTTCTTTAAGCCCATTTCGTCCTGTCGGGTCCTCTGTCAATATGGAGAGCAATCAATCACCGTCACTTTCATAAGAATGCCCTTTGTGTACTTGAGACTGGTAATCAGATCACCTCTTAGCCTGGTCTTCTTTAGGATGAACAACGCTGCTGCCTTTCATCTGTACTTAAAGGCCCTATTTTACCCTCTTCACGTGTATGAAGATAGCATATTAAGTAAGTATGGGCTTCTCTAGGCCTTCTTGCTCCCTAGTTCTGGAGACATATATTTTACGATATTTCCAATCCATGGACATACCTTGACTTAGAAGAGGCAAAAAAGTGAATTTCTCTGGATCTTGGATGCTACCATAGACCTGATCTCGGTGGTGCATACACTCGAGTGTGTGTGTGTATGTGTGCAGGTGTGTGTGTGTGCATGTGTGTGTGTGTGTTTGTGTGTGTGTGCGTCCACATGTTCTAGCAGTGAAGAGGGAAGAAGGGAGGGGACAGAAAGAGAAAGATGGTGGGTGGGGGAGAGACAAAGAGAGACAGAGAGAGAAGACAAGAAAAGAAGAAAGCACCTGAGTCACGGTTTAGGTCAAAGAGAATCATTTCACTTCCAGTGGCTGCTGGCCAGCCGGTGTGCTTGGCTGGTTGCTGTCATTTATTAGCAAGATTTCATATTTCAGTACACCTGTATGCCCTTGAAGTGTCTGAAGGATTTGTCTTGCTCTAAAACAGATAACAAGCTGGAGATTTAATGGGGGAGCTCAGCCTCCTATCACTGATATTTAGTCTGTCTTACTTCCAGAACATCCTGTGTCCATCCCCTGAGTCTGAACCTTTAGGGCTTCACAAATAGTGACAAGGGGGCAGAAACGCAGCCTTAGAAGAAAAGTACTCCAGAACATAGGTGCTTCGGAAATCCAGTTGTCCTCAGTAGGGATATTGTAGCATTACGGCTGAACAGGGGTCTCTAGCTCACCAAGATTTTGTCAGTAGAGAAGGTTATTCGTCTGGATGCTGGATAAGATTTCACAGATTTTACCTCGTTTGACATGAATTTTACCTCATGCATTTAATTTGGTTTTGGCCACTCATCTTGGCTGGATCCTGATAGGTTAATCAACATCTAGGGTTTATAAACAATCTGACTTTATTTTTTCCGTATGTAAAATGGAAATGCACTTTGATATATGTTAAGAAAAATAAGCTCTGTACAATGAGATGCTTTATTTGTGTGGATATCCACACAGGATAGGAAACTAAGGCACCTCACAAAGAAGATTTATAATTGTTTGGCTGCACCCTAATTGTGTGCCCTAATTGTATCTGTGTCTGCAATCACTGATGTGCTGATCTGATTCGATATTCTGAAGCCTTGATTTTCTCAAAGGTTAAAGCTGAAAATAAAAGCAACACTGCTTTGTAATGTCTATTGATCTTGAGTTTATAATAATGTCTTTGGCATTGTAGGGGAATCATTGCTTATCCTGACAACCACAGTTTGCTTTTAGTCTTAGCTACTGAGGCTATTAAGTGGGCAGGTGAATGTTCTCTGGAATGTTCTTCCAAATGATTCACATTTAACTACACAAAATATGTTAAAATGATAGGTCTCCATGTCAGAAGCCCACAAAAGCAAGAGGGAAAAAATCCAGTCCCTCTATTCTTATCTCACTCATGCTGACTGCAGGGGCCTCTGAACAGCAGGGAGGCATAAATGAAATTTATCACTAGATAAGCCTTCCTAGATAAGGGTGATGGTATATCTAGTAGATGGTATTTTCCACAGGGCACGGTGAAGCTCCCAGACCCTAGAATCACCACATTTCTCCCTTGCTGAGCTTGGAGCTGAAAAATAGCAAAGCATGCAATGGTGCACAAATGTGCACTGAAATTTTTAAAAATGTTCACTGACCTTTAGGGAGCTTTCATGCTTTTTAAGAATCTACTGACCTACAGGCAATTACTGCACATAAATGCTTACTTTCTGTTGGGAATTCAACTTTGGGCTTTTGCCTGCTGCTTCCCTTCTTTCCTCCTTTTCTTCAACCAACCATGCTGTGAGGCAAGACCCAAAGTGCTTGAGCCGACAGGGAGAGCCGGGGACTAGCCTCTCTTCCTGGGCTGGCTCTGTACCGCTGTTTGCTTGCAAACATTCAGTTACCAGGAAATGTGGAGTCAGCTCTGCTTCTGTTCCACTTAATTTTCTTCACCCCATGCAGTGGGTTTTTCTCTTCTGCTGCCCCAGCTGTTCTTGCTTTTCCCAGGATGGCAGCGTCCGCCCCAGCTGCAATCTGTGCTTCCTACCAAGTTCCTTAGTTGCCTACTTGACCTCAGCTTCCCTGCCTAGATTTTTCATTTCCTGAGCCTTCCAATCCAGCACTGAAAACTCAGTCGTGGCAGCTGTAGCAGCAGCAGCAAATGACGACAGCATTAATGGAAGCAATGGCGTGGCGTTGACTCAGGAGTCAGACCTGGGTTCAGATTCTGCCTCGGTTACGTGAACTTGCGCAAGATGCTTAACCCTTCTGAGAGCCTTGGTTTCTTCAAAGAGAAGATGATGCTAATCTGTTGTAAGGATGATGCCAGTAACACGTACAACTTCTAGTCCATAGTAAACCCCTCCTAGCACCCGTATTCACCTCTGCTTCCCTTCCTGAGAGTACACTGTGCTCAAGGTAACGTTCTGGGGTCAGTATGCAAATGTACAAGATAAACAACAACCCTGCTAATGGGGTTTATCAACTATTTGAGGGCGTGAGCCCTAGTGTGAGAAAAGTTAAGACCTGATCCAGGTTTTAGATGAAGTTTGAAATGTACCTATGAGAGATAAACTGTAGGGCAGAGACAACTGACGAATTAGTATGAAAGACCATGTACCGTAAGAATTCACTCTGGAACAATCAGGTAAGAGTTTATGGAAATGATGCAGTTTGAACTAGGTCTTCAAGATGAGTAGAGTTTTAATCGATTGGAGGAGGGCATGATGGGCAGAAGCAACACTGAGCAAATATGTGGAGTTGGGGAAGCGCAGGTGTGTGCGGGAACATAGAGTTCCCAGTTTAGCTGGAGTTAGTTCTCCAGCGGTGGGAAAATTAGCTGACAAAAAGTGTTGGAATCGGGGTCTGCGCCAGACTGAGAAAATACAAATTTAGGATGCCCAGTTGAATATGAATTTCAGATAAACCACAAATAATTTTACTTATTTCCCGAATACTGCACACTTATGAAAAATGTTTGTTTTTTATCTGAAATGCAAATTTATCTAGGCATCCCACATTTGATCTGGCAACCTGATGTTAAACACTGAGCCAAGGATTCTGCCCTTGACCTCACATCAACCAAAGGTTGTAAAGAGAGGAGTGAACGGATAAATAAAGCATTTTAACGGACACATACTTGATAAAATGCCAGAATGGCTTGATGAGAGAGAGAGAGAGAGAGAGAGAGCGAGCTTACAGGCAGAAAGATGGGTCCTGGTGTATTCTTCCCCACTTTAAAAACCTTGCTCTCGTATACATTGACATAATTCTCCTAATAGCTTAATGGCCAAAGATGTATTTGCTTTTTTCTGAAATTTAGAAAATTATGGAATGTGAGGCTGCTGGATGAAAGTTTAGTGCTTAACATGAAGATATTTCTAATTAACATCAATCCAGGCTCCGAGGACTATTAATACAACCCATAGAGAGCTGGCATCGGGAACCCCTCATATATCATCAGTGGAGGAAGATCATCCCCAGCTTTTTCTAGAATTCTGTTAGTGACTGCTAGTGATGAGCATGTTTCTTGGAACAACTACGGCTTTGTTTTGATTTAGAGTCCACAAAGACAGGGGAGAAATTTAAATTGTAATGCTCTCCTTAGATATTTGTATAGGCAAACTTAGAAAACACTAGGACCTAATTTTTATTCATTTTTAGAGATTTATCTGATTGCCATGTAAACTTGGGCTTCCATATTGAATGCCTTTTTACTCATCAGTCAAATAAAAAACAAATCTTCAGAGTGTTTTTTTTCCTTAGATGAAGGCATTTCTAGGTTATTATTTTAAGAAAATTTTCAAAATGGATTTTTTGCTTTTTATCTAATTTTATCAATTTTATAAAACTTGATCTAATTTGCTGAAATTCAGCCTATTGAAACTCAGAGTATTATATCTCTTGTCGATGGTTTGATTATATGCTCAAGTTATTTTACTAAATATTTCCACTGAAAGAGAAGAGACCCAGGTAATTCTTCCAATCCTGAAATTGATTTTAGAAGATCCTGAAAATATGTGTAAGAAAATCTTTCTCCATTAATTAAATAAGAAGTTAAATACATATCTGCAGAATCCTATTAATAATAGAGACAATCCAAGTGCTCACCTTTGTCACCGGGTGCAAAGACAGGTAGATATTAATATCAGATACTCCGATACTATGGTCAGTTGAGATTTTATTCTCAAAACATTTTAAGAAAGACACTAGGCACATATGCCTGGCGATCACTTTTTTTTAGAAGGCCTGGTGATTCTCATTTTAGTTATCGATAAGCAGTCTTCGCTCCTCAGTAACAAAAGTTTGAGGTGGTATTAAGCAAATTGTTTTTTTAGCATGTGATGCTTTCTCACATATACACATTTAATGTGTGTCCCAAAAGAGACATTATTCTTCAACTACTTACTTTATCCATCCTCCAAAGGCAGTGTTGATTCTTGAAATGAGCACAGTCAGGTGCAAAGATGCAAATGACAGAAATGCATCTCTATTTGATTCTTAGGCTAAAAGTCAACCAAGGAAACCTAATCAGTGAAAAAAAAAATGCATGCAGAACATGTGGAGACTCACTCTACAGGATTAATCTAGATCCACCAGCTCAGAATATGAGCTGTAGGTCACAGTGATAGCCAAGTGTGTGAAGATGCTGAGGCAGGTCTAATTACTGCAGTGGCTTGCCTGTGCTGAATACTGGCCCCGGACACGCTCCTGTCACCACCTGTGAGACAGCAGGGGTGAATCTGCTCACCAGGGAAAGATACCTTTCCTAGTGGCTGTGCTCGGAGTTCAGGAATTTGAGACCAAGTGGCCAGAACCATTTGATGGGTATAAAATAATCCTTTGAGTTTTATTTTTGTTGAAGATTTTGCTCCTTCATTTGGTTAGAATTGTGAGTACCATTCTCCGCATAGCTGGAATCCTTATCTTGCAGTTACTAAAGAAAATTCTTGAGAGTCATGCAAACAAATTCAAGTTTAGGAAAACTGGCCTTCTCTCCAAGGCCCGTTTCTAATTCTACGGTCTTGGAATTATTTTTGAAATGCTGTTCAACTCTTTTGCCCTTCATGACCCCAATTTAATTGTCTCAAACACCTTGGATTGACCTTACCTGTATTTGTCAATGTTGAATCCTCTTATTCTCCTTCCCTTTATGGAATGAGATAATGTACACAAATGACTGTGGCGAATGCGCACAAGAGTTACTCCATGCGGATTCCCATGAAAGCCAAAGCAAGAAGGATAAAGCAGAGCAGTGGTCTTGATTTTTATGAGCTCATTCCCAAATTCTTCCCAAATTTTGACCTAGGGGAAGTTACTTATTTCATGCCTACCTAGGCTTTGTTCCCTGGGCTTACATTTCTTCTTTCATTCCCTCAAAATATGCATATGTGTATTATATAAACAGATATGTATTATATAAACTTTCAAGTAGTTTTATTGGAGACTAGGTATGCTCGGATAAGTATTAGAGAAAAGCTTCAGTTTGGCTTAGGGGTAAGAAGATCAGCATTTCCTTTCATGTGGAGAAGGTTTCTAAAGCCTACTTTCTGATATCTTCTTAAATAATTTGGGATAATTGAGTCTTTCAAAAAATAGACCTCATGCCCTTTGCCTGGGGCTAGCAAAAAGCCTTTTTTTGAGATGATAAGTAGTTTGACTTATTTTTGCCTAAATCACAGAAGCTGAGGGTCCTTGGGAGGAGACAAGCTGATGTGCACTTACTTTTTAAACATTTTTTAAGATGGACGACCACTAAAACTTTGGCAAAAATAGGACTAAACTGTGCATTTTCATATGATTGAGAATTCTACAAATTGTTGGGTAACCTTTTAGGGTTTTCCAACTCTGGCAGCCTGCCACATGCACTGAGAGGGAAATTTCATGAAGACAATGCATTAAAATATTAGTTACTCGATGCCAACTAAGATGCTTCTTGACCCAGCCAAGAAGTCAGCCACATTAGCCGTGAAAGTCATTCCATTAGCATGTAGAGCACCACTGAGATTTACAAAAGATGAAGTTGAATGTGTCATGCTCCTGTTAGAGGGAGCAGCGCTGTGTTGCATCAGCAAGGGTAGTTCTCTGAGAAGATGAGGGTGCCGCTCAGGGTGGCAGCCCTAAGCGTGGAGGGGAGTGAGAAACTGCCACCGTTGAAGCCAAACAGCAATCTGGATGAGCGGAAGAGACCTACGAGAGGCCCAGAGGGATGTTTGCCACATGCAGGAGCCCAGGGATGTCCAGGAAAGGTGGCAGCCTGGTATGCAGACACCCTTCCTCCTGGATTTGGTCATGAAAAATGGGCTCAACGAAAAGCCTCCTATAGTTAAAAAAATAATCCTTAAAAGTTCAGGAATCTTCTCTTTGCATTACGTCTTTTTTAAATGTAGGAAACTATTGTTGTTGCAAATGAATGTATAAATATTTTAATACTTTAAAAGCTCCTAGAACCCATTTAAATGATTACTCGTCAAATGAGTATATCTTTTGTGTCTCGGCCATTCCTACAGGCGAAATCCGAGGATGCCTGTATTCAGTCCCTTTTGTGAAAACAGCATCCAAGTGTTTTACTGACTGATGACTGTAGTGCCGTAGAATCTGCTAGTTTAACATCATTCCCCGAACTAATGCAACACAGATTGGAGTTTCTGGAACAAAGGTATCATGTGCTTATATTTTATTATCTTGGCACAAAACGTTTTTTTTTGTTGTGTTGGGAGGTCACATGTAACCTACTGTCCTATGCCTTCTGAAAAAAAAAATTGTTAGCATAAAATAAAAAAGGTGAACATTCCAAACATATCCTGTGCTCCAAATAAAGGCAACACAATGCAATCTGAAATCCCTCCAATAGAGGGCTCTATGGGTTTGATTTAGATCAAGAAAGAAAGTGGGAAAACTACTTGGGTTTAGGTTGCTATAGTAAATTCTGTATTATCCTTAAAAATAGAACTGATAAAAATGGAGTCAGTTGAGTTGAACTGGAAGAATCATCCAAAGATTAAATGGAAGGTCTACTCTTACAAGACAGAATTTCATAATTCTTTGAATTGATGTTCTTTTCAAAAGGCAAAATACATTTTACCATCTCTAAATAAGCAAGTAGGCAAATTAGAGATATTCTGTGCTTTGAAATACTATTAATATTACCTCATTCAGTTAAAAGAAAAAAAGGGCTACTGCATTCATTCTCTCTTCGGGGACATTTTATATTTGCTGTTGTCAAATAATTTAGTGTTGGCGTAAGGAGATGTATTATGTACGTAAAATGCATTGTAAATATTTAATACACAAAATATGTGTTTGTGTGCACGCGAAATGCAAAATGTTACTAAAATGTTTTACAAAAACAAGTGATACTGTTTAGCAAGGTAAAGTACAAAGGCATAAAAATAAGCTCTCATGAAATACATTTCTTTACTTACGCATCCCATGCAGTTCACTTCTTCACGTTAGGCCTAGCTTTCTGTTCTATTTTCAGATAGGAGAAGCTTACAATATATGCCTTAAAGCAAAGCAAAGAATAAACTAAAACAAGTTACGTTTGGACTATAGATCTTCGTCTTTTGATTTTAGGGAATATTTTATTTTGTCTGATCGCCTTCGGTGTTCTTTGAAATGCACAGGCTCATTATATTCTATGAGCAGACAGCTTTTAGACATTTTAACTCCTCTTATTATGTCTCGTTGCAAATGCTTATTTCATTTGGTGTAAAGATGCTTTGATGGCAAACTAATATTCAATTTAAATAAATAATTTTGAAGTTTAGATACATTTCCTAAAATATATTTACCGCAACTTCCCAAATTACTGTTTTAAAATATCTCTAAATGTCATTTAGAAATACGAGCATTTTAAGAAATGTCTATGTTCACCACCAAAATGTTTCCTTCTAGAACTTGAATACATATGCAGATTATAATTTAATATTTTGAGTAAACCATTAGTATATAAACTATGTACAATGAATTTATTTTCTATGTAAGTTCTTATGTAATATTCGATTAATACATTCTGTATTTATAATCTATACTTCTTCAAAAGGAGTATAGTTCTTTTCACTCTAACGGCTTTGACCTGCTAAGATTTTGCTATGTATGATACTTTGATCTGATAATATTATTAAAGAAGTCCTTGTTTATTTTGAATAGCACATTCATAACATATGCCCTTACTATAGTCTGTTAGCAAGCAAATAAAATTTGGTTTGATTTTCTATAAAAGCACTTTCAATGTTTTTTAATTTACAAAACAATTTGCTAAAACAGAGTAAATACAATTGCAAGCTAACTGTTCATATAGAAGAGTTTGATTAGTAATTATATTTCCATTTGTCTTTTTTCCCCCTATGAATTGGGGAAAGAGACTTCTAATAAAATCCAAAGAAGATTCGAACCAAACTGCTTATTGTTATTTTGGATGTATTTTTAAACAATAAAGATTATTTTGGACAATAGTTTTCACTGTGGATAAATATGTTTTCTAATTTTTGCTTTGTTTTGTTTAAAATGAGACTATCGACAGCAGGAATGATGGCTTTCAATAGATTTTCTCATAAAGATTCAGTAGTAGCAAACATCTTTGGCTTCATAGGGCTGCTATTTTAATATTGTAAGATTTTACATGTATTTCCAGAATTCTTTCTTACATATAGATTCTTTCGGAATATTTCCCTCTTCCCATATAAAGAGAATTATTTGCTTTGGCTTATTTTTCCTTGTTACGAATGAACTTAACGTCACAGACACTGTGCCTTGAAAGTGTAGAGGACAAGGTGATTATGGAGCACACCTACAGGTATTTGGTAAAATAATTGTCCTTTTTTGCCATGGGGTCCAGATATTTAGTCATGGGGTCTAGGTGGTGGCTAGCCTTCACTAATATTTCAATGTTTTTGGTTAAAAGATGATCATATTGAAAAACCTGAAATGCTGAGTAAGGATAATATGGCTACATTTTAGGCTCAATTTCAACTAAAGATAACAATCACTTATATTTAAGCGTGTTTTATATAATGTCAGTAACATGTATATATAGGTAACATTTAAAAAGGGAGTAGTAAAGTAGTGTACCCCATCGTGTTTACAGCAAGGCATAAATCAGCATTATTTACATCTGTGAGTATTGTTTTGTATGACTAAATGAAAAAAAATAACAAAAAAACAATAATATTTTTCTAAAACCTGAATGCACAGCTAATAGTTTGCTTCATGCACCTGCCAGTTTGGGTTGCTATTAAAGTCACCCTGGAAATTCTCCTTTCTTTGTGCCATATTTTATGCTTTTCTTTTCTTCAGGGCAGATTGGTTCTGCCTGCACTTTATTCCTGAACCCACGTTCATTCAGAATGGATTGGCAGACTTAAATGGTCTATCTCGTGCTGCTGCTGCTGACTAATAATGCCCCTCCCCCAACCCGGCTCCCACCCCATCATACGCGGATGATTCTCTCTCTCTCTCTCTCTCTCTCTCTCTCACACACACACACACACACACATACAGACACACACAGACACACACACACAGGCACCAGTGGCCCTATTGTCAACAAAGAATGCATAATGGTGAAGTACTCAGCAGTAATTTTGGTGATGTTTTGCCTTGCAGGTTTTGAAAGTATTTCTGAAGAGTATAAATAAATGTACCCTAAACTCTCCCCCTTTCTCTATGTAGAGATTTGGAGCTAAGCTCTCATCCAAAGGGGCAGCCTCAGAACCACAGTGACTGGTATGCTTTCAGGGAACAAATGTGTGGCTCGATGGCTTCCTCTTGTTTCAATACTATTAGCACCACATAGATTTAATAACGGGGTGATTGAAATATTTTGATGATGGGGAAGTTTCTCTGATCTGAAGAAAAAAAAGCATCTGATTTGTTTGTGTATGGGTTAATTATTGAAACAACAAAGTACAGGCTACTATGCTTCCCTCTTGCAAAGAGGCGGAAGTGTGTGTGTGTGTGTGTGTGTGTGTGTGTGCGCGTATGTGTCTGTGCTCTTGGGTTCATGTTTATACATATGTATATATTACTTAGAAGAGAAGGTTGGCCAGAAATTTCTTCATTTTGACCTTGAAAATTATTGGGAGATTTTCTCTGTGTGTGTGTCTGATAGGACAGTATTTTGATGTAATAAGAACACAATCCTTTTTTTTTTCTTTTTCCTTTTAATTTGTTCTTCTTCCACACCACATAAATGGGCCTCTCAGCCAAGCATCACCTTTAATTTTAATTTCTATTTCTAGCTTGTATTTTATTAGCACCTTTTCTGTTTTACAGTCTACTCACTGATATGGCACCAGATCTGTTGTGAGCAAACAATACGGTTTTGTTTCATGTTCCAATAAATATTATTCTACCGTGTAGTGCATTCCTTATATTTTGTGCTTATTTAATTTGGTTAGGTTTGGGGTGAATATTTCATAATACTCAGACCTGAATTCCCTTTTTTTTTCAGAGTCTAGGACTCCCTAAAGTTTTAAGGTAAAGGGGGAACATATTCTTGGGTTATTGTAAAATTTGTTGCTTTGTATTGTGACAATAGTGTTCATATGCCTGACATCCTCATAATAATATTAAGCTCTATTTTTTAGTGTGATGTACTTTATACATTTGTATAAATGTCACAGCCTGTAATCACTTCCTTTGTCATCGACGATTAATCTAAAAAAATCGAATAATTCACTGCCCCTTGCCATTTACATATCGTCTGCTGCCATCTGTTCTTCTCAGCAGCAGTAAATGATGGGTAATTAACTCAGTGCCTTTGTCTTTCCCTTGCTGAATGTCTGACACATATAGATTTTCCTCTGTGTGCGTATGCATGCGTGTGTATGTGCAAGTAAGGGGAAGAGGGAGGGAATGAGAGAAGAAAAAGCAAGAAAGAATGAATGATAGTGCAGATATGGAAGTCAGCACAAGATCATTTCAAGAGAAAATGCCAAACAAAGATACTGGGTCAAAGAAGGGGCCATATCTCATGACCTGAAGCCTTCTCAAGCTGAAAGGAAGAACTGTTGGAACAATGGCTGCCTTACACAAGCAAGAAGCATTTTGTGAAAACCTCAGTGGTCAAGGTCAATATGCAAAATCAAGTAAAGGCTCCATAAGCCATTCCCACCTACCAGAGTGCAAAGAGATCATGTAAATGAGACTAAGCGTAGGATACTCACAACCCACATACATGTTCTAATTGACTTCTGAACCAGTAGCTAGAATCTGTGTTTTGAGAAATGGTCGGAAAAAAAAAAATCTGTTGCTCTTGACACACACACGCGCACACACACACACACACATACACACACACACACACACATTTCAAAATTGAAAGGATCAAGGAAAACTTACAAGGGCTTATAAGACTGGGGGATATATAGATATGGTTGGTTTAAAGGGAAACAGTGTCACTATTTTGGATTTACCCAAACTTCCTGTTAAATTATTCAGTCCCTCCTGATACAGCCCAAGAGTGCTTTAGAAAGGAGTCCCATGCTATTTGGAAGACTTTATAGATAACATTATTCTAATAATTCTTGCTGGAAACATAATATACTATGTGAAAATTATTTGAAATATAGCTAATTTTGATAACAGTAAAAGAAAAGTAATTAAAAGAGAATTTTAAGGAAGGTCAGAATCTGTCTTACTCAACATAGTTTTCATCTTACATAAAGACAGACTGAGTATCTTTAAGTTTGCCATCAACATTTTCACATGGAATTAGTAAAGCTTGTTTCAATTAGACATGACACATTTTTGCTGTCCGTAACTTAAGGAAGCTAAATACAATTTTTGTTCTCAAGGAGTTTGTCATTTATATATGTGTATGTGTGTGTGTGTGTGTGTGTGTGTGTGTGTGTGTATGTGTATGTGTATATATATATATATACACACACATTAATATATATGTAAGTATATATGTATATATATTTAGATAATTGAATCAAAGAATAAGACATATGTAAAAAAATCTCTATCTTCTTTAAGATTTTCTGTCACTATGTGTTCTCAAAGTTTGAATAATCTTAGAACTCTTCACTGAAGCGGGGGGAGGGGGAAATCAACATAGAGTCCAAAGAAACTCTTGGAGCCCATTTTAGTCCTGTGTGAGACTTGCTGTGTTATACTTCCATCATGCAAACCTAGTTCTGTGCCTCTACTTTTCTGTCTGTACAATGGCTATGGCAACATTCTCCTATTTTTCTTTAAAATATATTTTTTTAATGTTTATTTATTTTTTGAGAGAGAAAGAATGCAAGTGGGGGAGGGGCAGAGAGAGGGAGACACAGAATCGGAAGCAGGCTCCAGGCAGTTGTCAGCACAGAGCCTGACACGGGGCTGGAACCCACGAACTGCAAGATCATGACCTGAGCCGGTGTCAGAAGCTTAACAGACTGAGCCACCCAGGCACCCCTCATATTCTTCTGAAACAATAGTTTAACAGAAAGCAGTTCTGTCATACATTTAAGCAAACTGTATTCCTAATGAGACTATAATATATATGGTATCTCAATAAGATTATTAATATTTCTGAAAGTTGTGAATGTTTAAAAACATCTTTCTTTTGGCTTAATCTTGGTATTTGTGGTTAATCTTTGCTTCAATATCTAACAGCACTGGACCTCTAAAGTTAAATGATTTGTTTGTAATCATAAAACAACTGGACGTCACTGGAAGGCCATTGAATCATTGGATTCCATTTTCTATATTAGTTTCAAATGACTTACAGAAACAACTTCATTATGTGATAAAATGGCTAAAAAATATATAATTACTAAGTCACTTAAATGTAAGAGAAAGGAGCATTATAAATATATAAAAATGGACTCCATATCTCAGAGCTATTGTGTTAACTATGTGAAGTACATGCACTTTATGAAACTATTTAAATTTCATAAAATTTTTATGACTTACAGGTAAATTTGTCATCATCTAATTGAGTAAGAGATTCTTGAAAGCTTTCACTGCAATTGTTAATTCAGCATCATTGTTCTCTCAGGCTGTTACGTGACCCAACAGGCTGGGAGAACAATATTGCTGAATATAATTGGCATATGTCAGCAAAATATAATTAGTAACAAGCCTCTTTCTGAAATGCTCTTTTTTTTGGTTTAAAAAAGTTGAATACTTCCTCTTAGATTAAATTATAGCTTGGGTTTCTCTCTCATTTGATTTTGGTAGGTCTTAAAAAAAGGAGACTTAGTTTAAATCTTGATATGAAAAGTATGTATTTTTTTCTTGTGCTGTGCAAACACTGTGAAGGCTTGTCTTTCCTTCAAAGGGTGTTTAGTTTAATTCTGGGCATGAGAGTTTTGTACAGGAAAAATGGGACAGCATATTATCAAGGGGTATCATGAATCCCTATCCTGTATCAATCCCTTGCCCACCCCCTGGCAGGTTTAGAATAGGTGTGATGACAGGTTATTTCTCAGGGATTGTGGCTGCGCAGTTACTGATGGCGAAGGCACAGAACCAAAAAAAAAAAGTGTTTGAATTGTTTATCTCAGCACTTCCTATGTGCTGAACTTCAGGAGTATTATGGCTAATATTGGTAATGGAAGAAAACGTGTTATAACTGTCTTCTACTTCATAGTGTAAAAAGAAGATGGGTATTGTTCATGATTGATGATTTTAGAAGAAAAAAAGAATACTGTCATATATCATAGTTTATTGATGGGAACAGAAAAATATTTGCCAAATTGTTTTTTTTTTCATCAGGAAAAGAACTTTTCAAAATTTCTCTAGAACCCACTATTGGAATGTAATATCATTTTAACAAAAAGCTGCCCTAAAGTCACATCTAGAAATGTAAGCCTTTCATCTAAGAATGTCAAGGCTGTGGTCATAGCCGGGTCTTAGGGAATGGTCCTATCTGACCCAGATCACAGCTTCAGCGGAATGGACCTGGAGGGATAAGGAAGATGAGGTACAAATCCTTGTCCATTCGTAGCATGCAAAACCTTTGCAGGTGACCCACAGAATACTGCATGCCATAGACAGTTCTCAATCACTTCCTCATTGCCAAGGTTCTTCTCTCACATCTTTGGCATAATCTGGCCCCATACTCTGTAATCTTCCTCATTTGCTCTCTCCCCAAGGATCGAAGGTTCCTGGACACCTTCCATGCCTCCCAGGAAGTCTGTTCCTAAGCTTCCTGGCCTATTGTTCCCATCTCCTTGTTCTGCTTCTAGGTCCCATGTTCCTGGCATCTTGTTATCTATTCTTCAGTCCTCCATACAAACCACGACTGTATGACATTTCTGTGCCATATCTTTACTGCACAGGGATCATTTTAAACATAGAAGATCTCTGCATATAAAATGATTTGGGGAGCAGAGGGAATAAGGTGGGAAATATATCTATCTCTGTACACAAACATAATCCACTTCAAGTCTTATAAGCAACTATATTTGATTCAGATGTTTGGTCTTAAAGGCTCATGCAATGGCATACAACCTGTTAGGCAGAATTAGTTGAGTTTACTTAAAGGTCTGGAAAGCTATAAAAAAATCATAATTACAGACTTATTTGTAATACATACAAATACCATATCATTATGTTGTATGTCTGAAACCAGGATAATGTTATATGTTTATTATACCTCAACAACAAAAAAGCACAGTTATTCAAAGGAGATTTAGAGGTAAAGGCCAGCAACAAATTCTGCTTTTTCAGAGATACTTATCCATAAGAAGTAATATAGAGGCTAAATGAGCTCATCACAAATAAGCAGGCTGTCACAGAGGGGTGTAACATAGCAGCAAGCTCTAGGTAGATCAAGTGATAATGAAATCTACGACATGGGAAGATTTGATAAGTGCCAACCAAACTTCCAAAACAGATGAATCAAAAGGATGACTATTTGGGTTCACCAAAGAATGATGTGCTTTCCTAAAGGGTTTTCAGCAGTGTCAATAAAAAAAAAGCAAAAAACTAGTTCCCCTTGCTTATGAACATATGATATGAATTCTTCAAAATCATACTTTATATGATAGTTTATCTTTTACGGAGGCAGATTGATGGAGTGGGAAGAGAGCTGAATCACAGGTGGGTAGAGATGGTGACAGGGCAGACATTGAAACTTGACAGAACTTAGTTTGCTCATCTATAAAATGGGTCAGTGATTTGCAAAAAATGTTCTGGCAATGTGAGGATGTCACGAAGAGACTGACAGGCATGAGTCCTAAGTATTTTCTCCCCCGCTTGAATCAGAATAACTCTAATTTGTGTTTTCCAGTTTTGAATTTCATGTGATTTTTTTTTAAACCAAGGATTCCACAGCTAAAACCACAAACAAAGAAACTCTTGTTCTAATTAACTCAGGAAGTGTAGTACGGCAGATAAAGGAAGATAAGCTTTGGAAGAGGCAAACCTGGTTTGAATCCTAACTCTGGCTCTGACAGAGTAGGGGGAGACAAGAAACACATGCTAAAGTAATATTTTAGAAACATGATCTTACTGGACTATGAAGTATGGTCTTAAAGAAACAAAGTCTGGAAGCAAGGAAAAACTTTAGGAGGTTTTTGAAATAATCTGGATATGAAATAATGAGCTCAGTTTAGACAATGGCAATAGAGATTGAATTGGGAGGACAGATTTAAAAAACATTTGGAGAAGGGCGCCTGAGTGGCTCAGTCGGTTAAGTGGTCGACTTTTGATTCAGGCTCCAGGCGGAACTGAATATGGAGCCTGCTTGAGATTCTCTCTCCCCTCACCCCCTCCCCCTCCCCCACTCATGCTTGCACTCACGTGGACGCGTTCTCTCTCTGTGAAACATAACAAAACAAAACAAAAGAACATTTGTAGAATCTATAGGAATCAGTGTTGTTCAGGTTTGTGGGATGAAGAAGCAGTCTAGAATGACTGCCCATTTTGATGACATTGACTGAAGAGAAAATCCAAGAAAGAGAGCCCTTCTGGGGAAAAGTATGATGACTTAACATTGCACATACACGGGCTGAAAGTCAATTGGATATGTTTACAAGGGCTGCAGTATAGAAACAAGATCTGGGTAATGTAGGGAAAAATTAACTTTTTTTTTTTATGCATGAAAACATAGATGTCATTAGAAACCATAGCAAAAAATTAAGACCTTTTCAAGGGAGAAGGGTCTGTGAGGTAATTAAGCCTGAATGCCCTCAGGCATTCATTGTACGTAATGAATTAATTTTATTCCTCTGCATCTAGAATGATGTTAGTTATATAAAACCTGTATTAGTCAGGGTTCTCCAGAGAAACAGAACCAACAGGATATATATACAGGAAGAGATTTATTATAAGGAATTGGCTCACATCATTATGGAGTCTGTGAAGTCTCATGATCTGCCATCTGTAAGCTGGAGACCCAAGAAAGCCTGTGACGTAACTCAAACTGAGTCCCAAGCCTTGGGAACTAAGAGTGTTAAGGGCAGGAGAAGATCGGCGTCCCAACTAAAGCAGTCAGGCGGGAAGGGATGAATTCTTTCTTCTACCTTGTTGTTCCATTCAAGACCTCAACGGATTGGATGATGCCCATCCACACTAGGAAGGGAAACCTCCTTCACTGAGTCCACTGATTCAAATGTAAATTTCATCCAGAAGCATCCTCACAGATAACATTGAGAAATAATGTTTAGCCAAAGGTCTGAGCACCCCATAATCCAGTCAAATTGACATTTAGAAAATTAACCATCATGCCAACTTTGTGTGAACTGATAAAGGAGTCAACTCGTTTTGTGTGTGGGTTTTGTGATTCCTATAAAAAAAAAACCCTAGTAAAGGAGGGTGTGAAAGGAAAACCAAATTCAAAGCCCTGATTAGCATCAGTGATACTCGTGAGGAGCTCAAGGTGCAGTGTGTAATGTGGACTGGAAACAAATAACATTAACAATGAAAGTAGGTCAGTGTGACAGTACCAGGGCTGCTGAACAAGTCAGCTTCTGGTCTCTGTCTCTTTCTGGCTCACTCACTGTCTGTGTATTTCTCTCTGTGTCTCCTGGTCTCAGTTTGCCTTGGCTTCTTTATCCAGCTGGTACTCTTCATAACATAGTTCCTGGCAGCTCCAGGGTATTATTCTCAATTTAGCAATCCCATTGGAAAATGCACATCTTTCCCACCAGCCCTAATAAAATTTCCTGAAATAATTCACATTGGCCTGGTTTAGATCTCGTGCCCCTTTCTGAAACAATCTCTGAGGCTATGGGGGTAGAATACACCGGCGACCGGGCCCTGGGTCCCAAAGTGCCAAAGGAATGTGATGGGTTCAGAAGAAGCACATAGACTGGAAGCAGAGGGAAGAGGGTGCTCATCCAGGATGCAGTCATCATAAGAAAGAAGCAGGGATATAAAAATGGCCAAACTGACAGATGTGCACCCGAATAGCACAAGGAATCAGTGACCAATATTTCCTTTCAGAGTCAAAGAAACCGTCACGGTGAGACGGACACTAAGATCAGACAGCGGCACTTAGAATTGGGGACATTCCTGATGACAGTGATGTAACTGAACTGTAAGCCTACCGTCTCGTGCTAACCATGGGAAAGAGAGAGAAGGCCATACTTCAAATTTTAGCCATATTTATAAGCACAGTTGATAAATTAATACAATAATAAACAACATTAGCAAACAACCACAATATCTGCAACCACAAAGAATGATACCATACGCCCTGGTCCCCTTCATCTTTGGGCTGTGAAATTTGAAAGTGTAAATTAAAAATGATATGATTTTATAACTAAAACAAAATAGAAGAGTGTGGGCTTGGAGAAATGCACTGATTTTAGAAGAGCAAACCAAGGTAAGCTTTCACAGTTGGGAAACAGATCTGGGTTGAGAACAAAGATTTCTCCTAGAAGGCAATCTCACGTTCCAGGCAGATTTGTTTGGCGAGAGCTCCTCATGAACTGAAAAGGATAGAGTGTGGAGGGATTATTAGTGTGCTGTAAATTTATAAGAGGCTAAGTTTCTTCACATGAGAGAAAAATCAAAGAGTGGGCAGAAATACCTACCAAACCACGACTTTTCCAAAGTGCAAGGACATCCCCACGAGCAAAATGGAACATTTTACCGAAGAGAACAATGGAATTATTAGAATGTCCTTAAAAGTGTACACAGATAATTGCAAAAGCAAACTGGATTGGTTTCCTTTTCATTTCGAATATGACCTAAAGTATTGAGGAAAAAAACAATAGAGAATGCTTTTATCTAACCTCAAAAAGAAAGCACTTCAGTTTGAAAACAAGAAATCATAAGTATTTCATGCTTAATAGGTCGAATGGTTTATAGCAAAAGATACTGAAGAAATGTTTCTGGATTTCAAAGTAAATTGTTGAAATAATAAGGCAGCAATCGTGAAAATGTTAATTTTGTATAACAATGGTTAATAATTTTATAGAGAATTTTAGAGAGTCACAAAAAAAGCAAGCATAGGTTTGTGCATTTAAACTGTTTAAAATAAAGGTATTTGTGTGTGTGGGGGGGTGTCTCTATGTCAATGAGTCATGTACTCACTGTGACAGAAGTGGATGGAGTTGGATCATTTTTAAATATATTAATTTAATCTGAAATCACAAATTTGAAAATCAATCTTTATACCCTATAAATACTACAAAAGATTTGTGCCACAAGATGTACTCAACCAATTATTTATTAGTCACCCATTGAACAAATATTTCTAGAAAACCCTTTGTGCCAGGCACTTTCCAGAGTGTTGGGGAAAGAAGAATCAATAAAATACAGTCCCTGACTTGAGGAACTCAGCCAGTTGAGAGTGGGAACTTGTAAATACATAATTAAATCCTTCATCCATGCCTGAGGAGTTCAATTAACTTTGTTTCAAATGACAAACATTAGGATAATTTGATCCTAACAAAATGCTACATTTTGTTTTAAAAGTCCAAAGTACCACCATTTTAACTATTTGGAAACATTTTGGAATTATTCCTACAGTTAATCCTTCTTTCCTCTCTCCTTTTTTTCTCTTTCTTTGCTTCTTTTCCTTTGCTGCTGCTGCTACTCTCTTGGTTTACTTGTGTTGAATAGATTTATTCAGAGCCACACTTTCTGGAGAGGCATGGGCGGTATAATTGAGCAGGGAGACTGAGCTATCCATTGCCAAGCTTTGTTCAAACCTCGTGTACCTTACTTTTAAGTGGATTCTAGGGCTACCTCACCCATGGCGAACAAGGTCAAATTTCTCTGGGCAAGTCCTAGAGAAGAGTCCCAAACAAAACTTGGGAATGGTTGGCTCATTCTCCTCCTGCCCAATTTCATAGCTATGCTGCCTTTCCAGAAGAGCACGGCCCTCATTCTAACACAAGTAAAACAAGACAATAACTTCAGAAAAGGAAAAGAAACGAAGAAAAATAAAAAAAGAAAAAGCAGACAGGAACAAAAGATCAACAGTAGAAAGAGTTCCAGAATGTCTTAA
This sequence comes from Acinonyx jubatus, assembly GCF_027475565.1. Taxonomy (NCBI): domain Eukaryota; kingdom Metazoa; phylum Chordata; class Mammalia; order Carnivora; family Felidae; genus Acinonyx; species Acinonyx jubatus. Next base: position 68,116,897 of record NC_069394.1, on the reverse strand, counting down.
AATAGTTCAAAGACAGTAAGCTTAGAGTATGTGTACTGTATACCCAGAGGTAGGAATCTTAAGAAGATGAAATTTTTGGGAGAAAACTGAAGACCAACCAGTTAAAAAAATCATTTTTCATTTTTTGAGGGCACAATGAAGACACGGACTCCAATTGTAGGCAGCATTAATCGAAATACAATATTCAGGTCATGGGAAATAAAGTCATGTTCATTTCTGAGCACCATTTTTTAACTGGGACATTGACAAATTCCCCTGAATAGAGAAGTATAAGAATAAGGAAAATCTAAGTTTCCTTCCAATTCTAATTGATGCAGTCTAAAGTAACTTAGGGTTTATCTTATACGGTAAATGCAGTCCCTAAGTAAAAGAGAAGAAGACAAACACCCCCCACCACCCCACTGTGTCTCTTTGTGTGAAAGATGGATTTAATGCATCTTATTCAAGGAAATATCAAGGTCTGTCTATATGAGTTTGTACCTATATGCCATCCTGCAGGAATCATTTCCACATGAAGATTTAAGCCAACAGACAGTAGAAGTTTGAAAATCTAGAACTGGAATGGAACAGGAATGAGTTTGGAGAAAGGTGAAAACAATTACCTTTCTTTTGATGCATATTTCTTCCAGCAAAAAGTAAGCATTTTGTCTTGGACAGTGTGCATGATTTTTGCCCAGGCTATTCCACTTTTAGAATTGCACCACAAGGAAATCATTAAAGATTTACACAGAGTTTTCTGTGAGTGTTCATCTCAGTGTTACTGATAATAGTGAAAAAAAAATCTACATGCCAAATCTTGGAGACTGGGTTAAACCAATCATCCATGCAATGCAAGTGTAATGAGCAGTTTGAGATGGAAAACTATTCACACTATATTGTTAAGTGAAATAAATCAGAATAAAATTTGTATCCATATTATTTTTTTGCATTATTTTGTCCAAAGATATGGTAGGAAAAGATTGAAAGACGAAACAGTACTAATGGCTATTACTCTGGATGTGGAAATTATAGGTCTTTTATTTTACTTTTCTTCTTTTTTGCTTATTTTCTATTTTTTTCTCAGTGAAATTGTATTACCTTTGTAATAATAAAAATCTGTTTTACATTTAAAATTATGTATATAATTATATATATATATATATATATATATATATATACTGTATTTAAGATGGAAAAGATATGCATTTTTGTATTAGATGTACATTTTGTGTTATGTATGAATCATATAAAGATATACATATGAAATAAATACAGAGCCTACATTTCCTTCATGCCCCACATGTAATCCAAGACCAGGTGTTGTCAGTCCTATGTTCCAATCAAACTGATTCTTTAAATGTATCCTGCTTATTCCCATTTTAGGATCATTGCTTAAGCTAATCCCTCTGCCTTGAATGTTTTCCAACATCACCATGGTCGACCTGTTCTCATCTTTCAAGACTTGGCTTCAATGTCACAATCACGAAGAGAAACTCTCTGACCACCCTCCGAGTATCTTTCCCCAGTGTCTCCCTATCTCATTTCTGTTTATTCCCCCTCAGGACACTGATCACAACCTTTAGATCTTTTGCTTGTTCATGTGTGTGCTTGATAAAGGTCTGACTCCTTCTCTAGAATGTAAGCTCCATGAAAGCAGAAAACTTGTCAGTCATCATTCAATCCTCAAAAGCTAGCAGAAGGCCTGACCTATAGGGAATATAGAAGAATTACTCATGAACATTCGGCAAGAATGACAGACATTAAGACTTTCACCAGAAAAAAGCTGGAGAACCAGTATTCAGTGTTAGGTGGAGATAAACTTGCTTCAAGATCTTACTAAGATGAATGTGTATTATCTGAATATAATTTTTTATATATGCATACACTGTATATACATACCTACAAATTTATAAATGTATACACATACATACGCATTCATAATTTATCCATATTTAAAACGTGTGTGTAAATAAATTTATACATGCACAATAATACTAAGCAAAATTTCAGACATATTCAAAGAAGAGAGAAGATATAATAAATATCTTCCGTGGGTCCATAAACCACCCTTAACATTTATCAACTCATGGTTAATCTTGTTTCATAGACAGAACCCCTCATTTCTCTCTCTGTTTGGATTATTTTAAAGCAAATTCCAGACATTATGTTTTTCTGTAGTTTTAATGGGTACTCTAAGAAAATCATTGAAACAACCATAATTCCACTATTGCACCTAAAATTAACAATAATTCCTTAATATTTTAAATATCCAACATTTTCAAAAATATTTATTAAAAATTTTTATTTTCATCTAAAACATTTATTCTTGAACATCCCATTTAAAAAAAATTAACCTTTAATTCTTAGGCTCCCTGTAGTCAGAAATAGAGACTATTTTTTCCCCTTTACTTGGATAAATGTTTAGCTTACAAAAGTAAACTTCAAGTTTTGTCAGGGATAAAATAGCCAGTTTTTTCTTATGTATTATCATTTGGTGTGTGTGTGTGGGGGGAGGGGTTCTCATGAATCTTTTTATCTTTCTCAGTTTCTCATTTTGTTAGTCTGCCATCAGATGATAAATTGCCTTCAAAGAGTAAATGATCCTGAAATTCTGTTCTAATGAATAGTTGGAATTTATAGATATCCAATAAGTATTTGTTGATTTTATTTTATTCTGATATTTGGATATTGTGGATAGTATAGTTTCAGTAACAATTTATGAGTTGCTATACAAAAGTAATTTTGATTTAGCTATATAAGAAAAATCTTGCCTTTCTTTCCAATAAGCTGCTAGAATTGTTGTGATTCCGTGCCCCCCTCCCCCCCCCCCTTATAACCTTAGGCTGGTCCAATTTCTTAAAGAGTTGTAGATAGTGTTAAGCCAATTGATTGTGTTGCGAGTTGTTAATAAGGGCAAGAAACGTATATTCTGCACAGGTTTGCAATATCCCGGCACAATGTGATGGCAAAACAGTAAATTCTGGTGAGCTGCTGTAGATATGGCATCTTTGTGCCAGGTTTCTAGTTGTTAATAAACTGCATTGTTGGTCTTCAAGTCAGGATGCTCAGCTGAAACGCCAGTGTGAGAGCTCCCATCTGTGGTTCACTCATTTGGTGAGGAAGAGCACGCTAACCCTTACCGGCTGCAGCCAACAATATATGTTAGATATCAGCCAGTGGAGCACCAAGGCTGGTCTTTTTCTCCACTTCAAATATTGCATTCTATCTATCTAACACTGTCACATATTCATCAGCTAGCCTCAGACTGGAGGATAAAGGAGTGATGGAAACATCCCCGGAGACCTGGAGATTTGCCTCTGGTTTTGATGGGATATTATTCTGAGGATTCACACATGTATTGACCTCAATGCTAGTGAGGTCAACATGACAGTGCGGTGTGTATCGATTTGCTTCCATTCAGAAATTGCTCATTTATCGTTTATATTTATGTAAATAAAGCACCAGTCTTTCATCTTCCAATTATAACATGTTACTGAATTAATGTGATTAGAGATGAAGCTGGACTAATGTTAACAGGGTCTTTCTTTCTGTCACAAAGTGCAAAGGAACAATCATGTAAAATTAATATATTTCTAAGGAGGTGACTAGGCATTCCAGCGTCAGTTATTATAAACTCCCCCCTCTTTTTTTCCCCCCTCCTGTTCAAGCCAATTTCATGCTAAAATACCTTGACATAGTTTCTTTTTATTCCAGGCTTTTCTTCCTGTTCTATGCCTGCATCCCCAAATTATATTATGTGGTAGATTTTTCTATAAATGGCAATATGATATCTTTGAGATGAACAACGTTGGCAGGAATTTAGCATCCGAGGAGTCTTGAATAGGCATGTCTGTTATTTTTATTGAAATATTTTCAGCTATCTATTTTTCTTAACACAATAATAAAAAAAGACAGTGTATGGAGTAGGAATTACCAGTTCATACATTTGGCAACTGAGCGGCTTTTTCCCAGGTCATTGCTTTGTTGTCTGAGCTTGAAATCACATTTTGGAACCAATAATATGGAATACTCATAGCTATGACCCAAAAGATAAATCTTTTTTTTTTTCCTTTCTATTGGGGGGAAAAGAAAATTCAGTTGAAGAATGAGAGGGATTGTATGGTTCTTATTCTAATTTATGTAACAGGGCGGCTCTGGCCACTGAAGTATAAACAAATATATATGCTCTTCTTTATAATTGGTTTGATATCTTTTAATATTATTTGATACAGAATCATTTTACGGAGACATTGCAGTAACAAAGGGTCTTCCACATCTGTTTCACCTCATCCCTTATCCATCCTGAATTAAAAAAAAAAGTTGCGAAGTGTATTCTGTAGGACAGAATTTACGGAAAATGCACTATGGTTGATACTCTGGTCTGTTTCTTGAACTTATCAAACTATTCCACTGCTGGAAGACATTTACTGTGGGGACAAGAGATTCATTCCTAAGCATTCCCTTTGGCTGCCAGGGAAGGGTTATCCAAGAACTGACAGCAGCATAGCATTTAAGGGCATCGGTCTGGTACAAAAAATGAATATAGAAGAGATGGAATCACTAGGTATTGAGCAGCGGGGAAGGAAATGATTTGAGCTGCCTGCTGATGTATAAAGGTATATTATGCACAATAAGAACGGCTTAGCTCTCTCGGCTCCGTGGCTTACCACACTCTAGAACTGAAGGTACATAATGTGCAGGGTAAGTTTATCTTCCAGCATGGCCTGGGCAATTATTTGGTATCGATTTTCTGAAAGTTTGGTCTTACATGTCAGCATTTTGTTGGCAAACTTTGCAACCTAATCCAATCAAGTCGGTGCGGAGATGAGTGTGGGTAGAGATAAACCCTCACGAGCCAGTCCTTTGCGTGGTCGGTAGGTAGCCCCCTATATTATGAACGCTCTTGCCACTGCGCCGTCTCGTCAGGGGAATTGTAATCTTGGGGAATCCCTGCGCCTGATTGCGGCTCTCCTCCCAATTGTGCACTTTTGACCTGTGTATTGATTCTGTCCTCTCATCAAAAGAGCTGATGTAATTTCATGTGCTAGGATCACGCGGCGATTTGCATTTAGCAGCTGCAACTGTGCGCTGACCCCAAACCATTTCATCAGAACGCAAGTAGCCCAAATGGCAGATGTGTTTCTCCATAATATTAAAGTCTATTGTGCCCTTTGGTAGGTGTTTTTTTTTTTTTTTTTTAATCATCCATTGAAAAAGGCCTACATCACCCACTCCAGATTTTCATTGAATCCCATCCAGAAATTGGGAAACTCTTTAAGTCGTAACAGGAATCAAAAGGGATTTTATTGATTTCCACATTCAGACCAATAAATAACATTCCGATTTGTTAAAGTTTCACACAAAATGATAAACGTGAATATATTTTCGGAAATGCTAGCATTTAAAAAAACGATTTTTGTTTTGGTTTTGGTGTTTTCTTACTCACATATACCCGTAAAGAAGCCTATTCATTGACTATCTACCTAAATATATGACATAGAAATGCCATTTAATAATTTTCTGAGGAAAATAGTAGATATTTCACTAAAAAATACAATACCATTTCTTTTTCTTTTTTTTCCAATGTAATTTAAATATTGATTATTATATTATTTGTTTTTCCTCCACTCCTTTCCCCTCCTGTCTCTCTTCCTCTCCATCCTCTTCCTTCAAGTAGGGTGGAAAATGGAGAGAAAGCTACTCCTTCTGAACCATAGACACCTAAAGAAAACTTCAGCAGAAATTGATGTAAATCTATAATTACTTGCATTGTATTCTGCTTTCCTATCTCCCTTTTGGTTCTTATTTATTAATTTTGATCAACAAATACTTACTGAACACTTAGAGCTCGGTGCTAGAGATTCAGTGATGAGAAAAATAGATATGGTGCCTCATGGAGCTGACAGTTCAAATGGAGAAACAGTCAACAAATAATACAAATAGTGTGAATATAAAAAGAAGGGAAAATTTTATGGTTAATAGCTGACATTAGAAATTACCCTATGAATGGAATCTAATTATTTGGAAAAATACTGAAAAGAACTGGCTGTAGAGGAGTAAAGATCCTGAAGACGCTAGGAATGGGTGGAACCATTCACTGGATACTACGGGAAGGATTGACCAGTTACGCTATATAGGGGGACGGAGAAGACACTTCGTGGAGGTAGAACTAAAAAAGAGAAAGAAAGCTATGAGGTGCCCTGAGAGCCTTCAGAGGTGCCCACCTCCATGAGAGGTTAAATCAAGGTGGCACAGGGGGACAGAAAAGCTATGGCTTATTAAGTTCTAAGATTAGCCAAACGTATGGGAGTGTTCTGCATTCCTACATGCTAGGAATTTGGAGGCGCAAGCCAACAGTTCATAATTTTCTTTCTTTCTTTTTTTTTTTTTAAAGAGTCTTCAATAAGTGTTGTAAAGATAAATTATAGGGACTATGAAAGAGCACAATGGGGTTTTAGGTTAGATTGGAGAAGAGAGGGAAGACAAGACCTCTTGATTTTTTCAGATCTTGAGGACACTCAGTTTCATTTTGTAAGAAGAGTGGGATCTCTCTGTGAGAAAATAATTGCAAAAGTATCTGAGTTTATGGAAACATTAAATTAGGAAATATTGATAATAATTTAGATTGTATAGTAAATTCATAGTTTATACTGTGCTTTAATGCAAATTATTTTGATAAACCTGTAAAGCAATCCTGTGAAGAAGTAAGAATGGGACCACGGGCATTCAGACAATGACTTACTAAGGGCTAACAGGTAGTAAGTGGCAAAGGTGGGACTTGAATCCACATCTTCTCCCTATAAACTCTGTGCTCTTTCCATTAACTCTTCAATACAGTATTTGCAGTTGTAAAAGCATTCACCAGTGTTTTTTCTTTAAATTGTTGTTAATACCAATAAATATAAAAGCATTCAATTTAATTTGTAAAAAAACAACACATTTATTTGAATTTCCAGGAATATATATATATATATATATATATATATATATATATATAGAATACATTGTGATTTACTACTAGAGACTGTGTATATATATATATATATATATATATATATATTTACTACTAGAGACTGTATATATATATATATTCACTAGAATATTCAAATATATATATATATACATATAGAATACATTGCGATTTACTATTAGAGACTGTACTTGTGGCTGCTAGAGGATCGAAAATGGTTTCAGATGGGCTGTCCCATACGCTTCTCATCGGCCCAGAAGCAGCAAGTGATGGGATGGCTCTTTATTGGCAGGGGATCTCTAAATTTCCACCTTTAGAAGCCAGGCTAAAAATAGCACCAGCGTTATGGGAAAAGTGACAATAGCCTACCCCAGAGATAAGCTCCTACAGAGAAATACTATGGTGTCATTAAAAAATCATGTTGTTGACTTTTGTCTTGGGGGAGGGTGGTTTAGAAAGCCTTTGACTAATCCTCTGTCTCTTCCGTCATATTTCTGTGATTAATATTTTATGACAGGGGCTCAGTTCTATGAATCACAATCAACAACATGATTGTACTTATTAATCATTATTTAAATCAATTATTAGATAACAGATAATCGAGTGGACTGCCCTTTATATAAGTAGATGACGCTGATTAGCCAAGTTTATGACATGTGCGTTGCTCACTTGTTATCACTGATAATTTGTAGGTTAGTTAGAGGACAAGTCACTGAACTTGGATTCTAAGTTCAAAGTTAAAAACACAGCTTCAGGGGCACCTGGGTGGCTCAGTCGGTTAAGCGTCCGATTTCGGCCCGGGTCATGATCTCACAGTTCATGAGTTCAGCCCGCGTCTGGCTCTGTGCTGACAGCTCGGAGCCTGGAGCCTGCTTCGGATTCTGTGTCTCCCTCTCTCTCTGCCCCTCCCCAGCTCATGCTCGCACTCTGTCTCTGTCAAAAATAAATAAACTTAAAAAAATTTAAAAAAGAATCCACAGCTTCATTACTTTATCGGGGGTCTGACCCCAGGTAAGTTATTTAAACTTTCTATGCTTCAGGTTCATCATCAATAAAATGGGATTAATGATGCTTATAAAATACTTTTCAGGATGAAATTAGATTGCAAATATGAAATAAACGAATGTAGGTTTTTTGTTTTTTTGTTTTTGTTTTGCCTCTTTGATTTATTTATATGGGGGAGGAAAAGACCAGATTAGAGGTGGTATCAGTGACCAGGGAGTAGACCAAGAAAGATTGTTGTCAGCACCTTTGGTTAGCATCTAGATGCCTGGACTTGGATCCGGGGACAAGGGTCACCTGAATATGGATGCCCTAGTCTTTTCCTCATCTGTGAACCTCCACGTTGCCACTTGCAGGACTTAATGTGCAAGTTTCCACATTCCCTTTTGCAGGAGTTAAAAGTTTTGGTCAGAAATGAAAGGTTGAACCTATGATTTCAGGCCCCAGACCTTCTTAATTTATCTTAATGCCACGTGTCCCTAAACACTCTTGTTCATTAAATTCACCCAGAGTGTTTTTCAGAAAATCAAAGTCCATGAGTGCAACTTGGCATGTGAGCGTAATGTAACCGCCTCATCATGGTGGGAAATACTTGCACGAAAAAGTTGGTGTTTTTATTAAAGAGAACATATTTCGCCGCCTCTCCCTGGAAGATGATTTGAAGCTACAGATATATTTATTCATTATTTCCAATGACGATAACTTTGGGAAATGTTAAATCACAACCTACCTCCTCTTATCTCATCTTAAATATTAACAGTAGCAGAGAACAATGGTTATAAGTAGTTTGGGGACTGAAATCAAGGACATTTAGGCCAAGAAAGGTGGATCTTTTTGAGTTGTGCATGACCATAGTTTACTGCCTTTTTCTTTTTTTTTTTTTAAATTTTTAATGTTTATTCATTTTTGATAGAGAGAGACAGAGTGTGAGTGGGGGAGGGGCAGAGAGAGAGGGAGACACAGAATCTGAAGCAGGCTCCAGGCTGTAAACTGTCAGCACAGAGCCCTACGTGGGGGTTGAACTCATGAATTGTGAGATCATGACCTGAGTCGAAGCCAGACGCTTCACTGACTGAGCCACCTAGGTGTCGCCTGCCTTTTTATATCAGTTAATTTGCTTTTTTGTTCAGCTTAGAAGTCTCTTGCATGTTGATTGTCATCTGTCTTTCTTAGATTCATTTACAGAAAAGAGAAAATGTTCTTAAAATTATTTGGTACATCAAAAAACATTGCCTTTGACAACCGGTGTCTGATGAGTACATTTTGATTTGCTGCTAAGAAGTATGGGTCATGGCTATTTAAATTAGTTCGTTCCGGGGCTGGATATATGTCAGCATTTCATGCATTGATTCTTACTAGGATGAAATACTAAAGATTAGAAGACATACTAAAGACTGAAGCTTTTCTTCAAGATTAAAATCTTTTAGATAATTTTTTTAATGAGAAAAAAACATTAGGAGGCAAGTCTAACATTTAAAATAGCATGCGATTATCACAACATGTGATCTGTACTTGGGTATGGTGTCGAAACCTTTTCCGTGGTGGCTGTTATGTGTCATGAACTTGCATGTATATTAAGGAGTTATGTGCTGTGATTAGTTTTTGAGACTAAAAATATAAGTATAATGTAAGACAGGACTATATTTCCTGAATGTCAGTCAGTAATGATTTGCTTTGCTCTCGATAACTTAAACTGTTACCACTTAGTATTTACAAAGCAGATTTTAAAAATTCCAGAGGAATTTTTTTCTTTCCAGAGGAAAGAAAGCCCGTGATACACTGTAGTGCTGTTTCCATGTCACGGGTGTGGGAGATGAGGTCCACAGATGGGGAGAGGGTAGATGTGTCATGGGGGCCAAAAGGGTGATCACCAAGGGCACTGGCCAACAGGGTTCTTAGGAGATTGTCGGGGGAGTCACTCCTCAGGAGCGTAAACATCTGCCTGCCTATCCCTCATTGTGCTCAGAGCCTTTTCCAGGGTTTGGGCTTAGCCTATGGAACCATGAACATCTGGCTCCTTCTTTCCGTGCTGTGGAAACAGCTCCACTCCATGCTCACCTGAGAGGAGGTTAGCATCGCTAATCCAGCTGCATTTCCCCAAGTATATCTCCAGTGAATCAATATAAAGAATATTTTCTGTAGAAAGACTCTGACCACTTGTCAATGTTACCAATAAGTATTTTCTTTCTGGGTTATCTAATCAAGTTCACTGAGCCTTTAACCCTGTCCTATGTGGCATTCTGGGTACATCCATAAATGATAATTTTTCTACGGGTTGGTTTCTGCTACCTCAGTGTATAGAGAAACTGAACATTTCAACCCTTCCGCGTGACAGGTGATGTGCGTGATTGTTTGCTGATGGTGATTCGGAATATTGATGCCTTAGAAAAAGAACTGCATCGAACAGGCAATCTGCACAGCTCACAAACTACACAAAGAGCATTTGATATAAATAAAGTGTCAACCGGGCGCTGCAGCTTTGTGCAGAATCATTTTCAAATTTTCCTTTTTGAATTATTAAATAGACCATGTCAGAACAACTCTGATTATTATCCAATCCATATGCTTCAACACCAACCTTTTATGTAATATCAAGTGACTGCAGTGATCAATTGGACCAATCGTGGAGGCGCCCTCGTTCTGGAAACGATTCAGGCACTTCGCCACACTGCAGCATCGTATGCAGATATGCAAACACCTGCTGCATCGCTTGCAGAGGAGGCCACAGCAGGCTCTGCCTTGAGGAATGTGTGTAGGCTGTGAAAATACACTTCGTTCCTTATCAAGAGCCTTAAGCATTAGTCCATCTTTTTGCTATTGTAAGCCTGTTTAGGTGGGTTGGATATAGCACAATTATGCAGCCACACATCCACACAGCAGAACTATGTACATGACCTACATTGTAAAGAAAGTGTGACGATGCATATTTCTGAAAACTGTCCTTTAAAAAATAAGTGTTGTTTTGGGGTTTTTAAGAAATACGGTTTCCACTGGAAGCAGAGACTGTGATGTGCAGGCATGTAGCCACGTGTAATTTATAAAACGTGATAAAATGATAATCTCTCACCTACACTAATACACAGTTTATCTAGATAAATAACTCTTAGAATGAATGCTGTGGATGCCTTTAGGGTTTTAGGCATTTAATTAAAATGGAACAAAAATATTAGCTGTCAGCTTTGGGATTTTTAGCATCCTCTCTTGAAAAGGATATTCTTTCGTCTGAGAACAGATTTGTGACATTCACTGGGAATAGATGTGAAGTGGTATTTTTCTAATCCTCATGAAAAAAAAAGGCAAAAAATGCATGGTATAGAAATCTCAAGATGAAATGGTTTCCCGAGAATGCCTGTTTCCCACTGCAGCTCCCTCCCAGGGTCTGGGACTGAGGGAGGAATTCAGGGAGCCTCTGAGAATTGCCAGTGATTGGAGGCAGCACTGTGGCTCGGGCACTTTCGCCATCGTGCTGGTGCGTTGCCGTCACTCACAATGACTGCCGAAGCAGAGGGCTTTCTTCCCACTGCCTGTGTGTGATTTTGACGTTGGACACAGGGAGGCAGGGCAAAGCAGTGGCAGAGACCAAGCGCAGGGAAGAGCCAATGGAGGCCTTGGAGCAAACCGCCTTCCAGAATGCAGGGATTACAGGAGGTTCCACTCCTGCCCACTTAACCCTAAAAACACATCCTAAGCTGCCGTGCGAGAGAAGTGTTCAGAAATGACTCCTTTTAATTGTTCCATTGTCCACTGAAAATTGATTTGGGTTTTCTTCGAGTCTGTATTTCTAGCAAAACACTGGTAACCTTTATGTGATAAACTCTGTCTCTTCAAATACATAGGTTGCCCACTGTGTATACATATCATGTGTGTTTCTTTTGTTCATTTTTTCCTCTATTTTATAGGGTTCCGAATACAAACAAGAAAAGAAAAGCCTTGTACTGTAAAGCAGTGGTACTATTGTTGAACAAATTAATCTGGGTATTTATCCCCAATTTTGATAATAGATGACATGCTGACAGAGCATGAAATTATTGCTATAAATGAATGTGCTGTGATATTTCTATTTTTTTTTCGCATAGGAGATCCAGTGTTTATGTAACATGTAACATGGTTTAAAGGCTTTATTGAACGTGTGTAGATTTTCAGCGCTCTTGAGAGAGATAAGAAACGGTCTAAAAACTTGAGAAAAATATCATTTGAGTAAGGAGTTAGAATTTTAAAATCACTTTTGATTCTTGCTTGGAATATTCATTTTTCCCTGTGATTTTACTTTTGGATCCGGAAAGTAGATTATTTTCCAATAAAATAATGCTTGTTATGGGACTCACTATAGTTTGTGAAATAATTTCATGGGTCAGGAACAAAGATGCCGTTCAAATGGGTACCTGTGTCATATGTTGATAATAGCAGACTAAAGGCAGTAGGTCAGGGGTGTGTGTGTGTGTGTGTGTGTGTGTGTGTGTGCCCTGTCTCATCATACCTGGAGACTCATACAAGAGTTACAATCAAAATCAAAATATAACCTTTGTAATTTCAAGCGGAAGAGAAATTTAGATGGCCAGTTGTTAACAATCCATATTAATAAGCACATTGTTTTCTTTCCTCCAGGTATATTTTAGCCATCAGTGTTGACAAACACTAGCCCAGAAAGGTGTATTTTGACATTTCAAAGTCGTTTCCGGGGGGGTGGGAATGGGGGTTGGGTTACTATTCTATATATTTTCCTCATGGGCAATGGAAATAAGCTCTTATGATTCCATAGTCTTTTAGCCCTCCTCCCCTCCCCCCTTCATTTGATCACATTATTCACACAAAGAACCAATGAGCCGTGTGCCATTACCTTAAAATCCTATATTAATGAGACAGCTACAGTTTTTAATCATTTGAGTTAAGCCTTGAATATTCTGTTTGTTAATATAGTGCATCCGTTTAAAATGAGGACAAGCATTTTATTATAATATTTTATTTGCAAATAATGAATAAAATACTGATTTTACTCTTTGTAAAGTTGTCAAACATTCTGAAGACAGCATTTTATTTTTGAGGAGTTAATTTTATCTCTAAAAGCATGGGTAAAAAAAAAGTATCCTACAGAGTCAGGGAGAGTAGGGCCCTGGTACTTTGTCTTTCCTGCAAAATATTTGGGTGGAAAGAAATACATACCCAAACTGTGTAGGAAGCTAACTTCCATTATTTAACAATTGAAAGCATTTGAGACAGCACTTAAATGGCACCTAAGCAACTTATATTTAGTATATTCTGGGGATATAATTGTGTGAACAAAAGGAAGATTTTTGTTTTTGTTTTTGTTTAATCTTTTACATTATGGTAAATTTGCTTTTGTTTATTAAAATGGCTTAGAAAAGCTTTAAATAAAGTTTATACTGTACCATAATTTAACCCTTTTTCCCCCTTTTTAGCGAATAATTGTTCTCTGACTTAAAACATGACCTCCAGACCACCTTACTTTCATAGATGTTAACATCGTATTAGAATATGGTCTCACCTTTTACAATTCTTATATAAAAAGGGAGCAGCATATTTAATCTCTTGAAAGTTACCAAACCATTGATCTGTGAGCTATTACTATTTTTATCTTTTATAATGTTTTTCTTATCAGATAAAAAATCTAATACATGTTGGGATGCTAGTCAAAAAAGAGGTCAAGTTATAGAATTATGAATACCTCTTATTTAACCAACACATACAGTAAGGTGTAAGATATTAATTTTGAGTAAGAAGAAAGGTGTTTTAAAGCACAATTTGGTACTGTTTCCCTAGTGCAGATCGCATTCACAAATGAAAATCATGAGTAAAATTTAGGAAAAATTAAAAGGCGTAAGTGGGGTTTTAATGGCCAATAAAAAATACCAGAGACTTCACGGGATTTATTGCATCCATATCACTGAACATATACTTTAAAAACAGACGTAAAGACACAGAGGGAATTTTCCCTGACTTGTGTTTCTCATATCTCAGCCGCTACTTAATCTTTTATCTAGGATTTTTTTTTCAGTGTTCATGCTGAAGCATGAACTGGCATTTTTAAGAATGTTTGGGTCTGCCTAAAGCCAAGTCCCAATATCTGGGTGGGATGGCAATGCTACTTCATTTTAAAGTAATTTTTAATCCACCTGAAATTACAGACAACATAGAACTGAGGACCTGGGAAAACGGGGTTCCCATTCTGGCTCTTCACTCTAAAAACTCAGCTCATCGCCCCAGTTTATTCTAACCAGAATGTACACACTCCCCCCGCTCCCCACTCTTGCCTTGACCTCCCCCCTTAGCCACACACAGATGCCCTCTTACTTGGAACCTTTGAGTCGACTTCTTTTTTCTTATCATAATGATGATTTCTGCATAAATAATCAATCAGTCAACCAAGCATTTGATCCCATTAACTGGCCAGGGCCGCCCAAACCACGAAATTTTGCTTAACTCTATCTGATGCATTCTTCTTTAGAAGCAAATATATTTTTCCCCAAGTAGTTATTAGATACTTTATTTTAGATACTGCCTTTTTTTTTTTTTTTTTTTAGCAACAAAATCTAAGCAGCCTGATTGGAATTTCAAATGATCGTCACACTGAATTTGAAAGTCTGTCTTACACAGAATGTAACATTTTTCTTATATTTTAACCAAATAGAGGCAAGAAGGTCCTTCTTATCTTTTTCTAGCCAAACATATGTTCATTATTATTAATTCAAATAAAAAAAGAGAACATTCCACATCTTTGACTATTTAATAAGGTTTTTGGTCTTTTGCTAGGTTATTAGTTGCTTCCTCTCTCAATATTAAGTATACCGACTTTCCCCACTTCTGGATTTGGTTTATTCTTAGGGGATATAAAATCCTTGTCGGCACTTGCCAGAGCACAGAAAAGCTAGTTTGTTAGAAAACAAGGCACGGCACTGTTTTATTTATTTATTTATTTGTTTGTTTGTTTGTTTGCTTATTAGCAAGAAAATGAGTTTGAGTTGTCGCCTGGGTCCTGTTGCCTGTTTGCTTACACTTAGTTTTACTTTCTTTACAAACGAAGAAGCAAACGCTGTCCCTGTCAAAGGATAAATGAGGCAGGATTGGTGACGTGTGTGTTTGTCAACATAAGCAAGATCAAATGATTGCTCAGCAGGAAGAAGCCACGGGAAAGCCAATGATTTTTTGACTAATTAGCAAAATAATAATAATGTCTCCCTAATGATTATCTTGCACTGGGTTGTGGCCTTTTGTCAGACAGATATTCCATCAGTGCAAACTGGTGGTTTGAAGACAAATTAGCGATTTTATTTGGAATGGATGGGGAGCATTTCTGAGAAATCTTTTGAAACATCCTGTCTTTCTGTATCACTTGAGTCATTGAGAACGAGAACTAAGCTATACGTTTTTTTGTTCCTCATTGCCATCCGACCAAAGTGCACTTTAGCTCATACTCTAGAAGAAGAAACAATGAGTGTTTCTCAGGGCCGTTTAGAATACAAGTTCCTTCTACACTTTCAGGGAGTTTTGCCAGAGGTGTTCCTGAGGAGTAACTTGATTGAAAATAGCAATATAAAGAAGAGAATTTTTTACAACATGCTAACCAAAGTTATGGTATCCATTACCATGTGTAGCCTTATTTTAAGCAATCTCTTATGAAACTTCACCAAGATATTAAGGTAGACCTAAATTCTTAGTCCTGGAAAATGCCGCCGGAGCTGACATTTTCTGTAAAGTTTAGTAGTCAACCACTATTTATAGGAAACAGTGACGGCGGGAGCGGGTTGCAGGTCGCAGGGCGTGTGCTGAGCTCTGTGGATTATCTCGCCTGAGACATATTCGTGGGATTCCTGGCTCAGGACAAAGCTACAGATTTTTCACTTTCCTATGTGCCAGGTTTACACCTCAAAAATAGAGATCAAGGATGAGGGAGCTTGAAACCAAGGGAACATTGTCTAGGAGAACTTAGCTTGTCATATGGTGTCTAGGTCGGGAAATGCAACATGGACCTTGCCGATTTGGGGATTAAAACTGCTTGAATTATATTAGATCTTCCCAAGAAAGCTGACAAAACTTCCAAACGATCATAGGCAAAAGTATCTCATCAAAATAAGAAGTGGACATGCTGATAAATTATCGTTAGGTCTTTTTAGACTACCAAGCTACTTGGTGGCTTTTAAAATTCTTTACCTTTGAAAATAACATAAATTGTTATTTTTCAGTTTTTTCCTCCTGTGATCCTTTGACCTATAGACTTTAACAAAATCAACCCTCCCCACCCCGTTTTCTTTCTTTCTATCCAATTCACCAGGAAAGCAGTTTTCTTGTTGGGTAAGTGCTGTTTGTGTTCACAACAGCTAATACACGGCCCATGGTTCTCTTTTCTTTATTTTTATTTTTTTGGTACCTTAAGCCTGTTTAGGAAGTTCTTGTGGCATCCCGCCCTCCACCAAGTTCGCTCCCGGCCCCTTCCTCAGGAACAGTGATTTCTATGATAGTAACCGGAAAAAAAAAAAAAAAGCAAGAGTAGCATTTCTCCTTTGTCTAACCCCGTACAGACCACTAATAAGGAAAGACAGGAAATGAGGAGGTGACAGCAGGGATGGGGGACATGGTAATGAGAGGGAGGGCAGGGTAGTGGGCTGGCAAAAGACAAGAGCAGTGTTGATAAGATGCTGAGGCGGGGTTGGGGGTGAGAGGATAGCGATCACTTTAATGATCCACATGGCTGCCACAACCAAACAGATGCTGAGAAATTCTCCTAAGTCTCCATCAACCCCAACGAATTCTTCTATGGCTTTCTAGCGCTGCACCGTCCAATAGAGTAGCCACTAACCCTGTGTGGCTACTGAGCACTTGAAATGTGGCTAGTCAAAACTGACGCATGCTTTAAGTACAGAATGCATACTGGTTTTCAAAGATTTAATGTTGAAAACTATTAAAAACAAAATATCATTAATAATTTGTACATCAATTATATGCTGAAATGATACTGTTTAAGATATTTCTTCCTTATTATTATTTTTTTTTACTCTTTTGAAATGGCTACTAGGAAATTTTAAACTACATCTATGGCTTGCTTTAATAATTACACTTTCTAGTTTCTGTATTTGATGCTTGATATCTGCACTTTGCTGACCCTAAAGAGGGTTGCCTCTTCCAGGGCTAGCCAATTTTTAGAGATAGCAAAGGACTTACAGATGAGAACACCTTCTGTATGCAAGGCAACCAAATCAGAGCCCATACCCCCAGCCACCTTTTTTATTGGGCTCTCACACTCCAGGACACTATCCGCCTGCCGTCATCTTTCCAGGGCCACGTGCTAGACAACTAGGCATAAAGCCCATGCCCCAGAGCCCAGTGAAATGATTCAAACTAGCCACACTGAAGACTGATTCCCCTGCTTCTTCTACTCCTCCCTGTGCAAACCACAGTAGAGGCTCTTGCCCACATTTTGCCCCCTTCACTGGGCCTCCCGACTCGGTACTTCCACAGGTGGTCCCCCATGGCATGGCATGCCCCATCCTCCTGGGATCTGTGACTATGACAAATGACATTTTCAAGGATGGTCATTTTCCTACTTGTTGGCTTTGCCATGCTTGAATAATAATAAAACCTACACACAAAAGCACTTGCATAGGCGAGCCTGGGTGGCTCAGTCGGTCGAGCGTCAGACTCTTGGATTTGGCTCAGGTCATGATCTCACAGTTTGTGAGTTCAAGCCCCGTGTGGGGCTCCACGCTGATAGCACCGAGCCTGCTTGTGATTCTCTCTTTCCTGCTCTCTGCCCCTCCCTCGCTAGTCCTCTCACTCTCTCTCAAAAGTACACAAATAAACTTACAAAAAAATTAAAAAAACAAACACCAAATCAACAAACAAAAAAACCAGTGCTGCTAGAGCTCTATTGCCAAGTGTGACCCACTGATCACTTAAAAAATGTGGAGAATCACTTAAAAAATTAAACACCCTGACTCCTGGGACCCCCCAGAACTAGCTCAGCTTCTGAAACATAGCATTAGTTTAATAATTCTTAGCTATTATTACTTTAACACCATAAAACAATAATAGCAATAATGATGATGATAAAGTGGTTTGAGAAGACCATTTCTTCTCTCTTTATTGTTAGTTTTATTACTATTTGTTACGTAATAAAATTTATATCTGTATATATCTTTATTTGTAAGCTAGCATTTATTGCTCATTACTGGCCAAGCTCACGTTAAATAGTTCACACATCATTTCATTGAATCCTTGTGACAGCCAACGAGTGACAAAGTAATTTGCCCAGAGTCATACTGCTTGCTAGTGTTGGAGCATAGGTTTATTTCTGAATGACACACAATCTGCGTTTTCACTCCACACTATCAGGCACAATACTCATTCAGGAGGATAACAGAATGTACACGCACAATTTAAGGATTGTCATGAGACGAACACACATGTGTGCACCAGCAGGCAAAAGGCATGGCTTCTCTCTCATCTTGTTTCCCTCTTTCTTCATCAGAGACAGTACGCCCTGATTTTTGTGGTCACTGTCTAGTGGATATTAAGGCAAAGTCACTAGAAATGCTCTATTTTTCTCCTGTCCCTGAGCACTTTCAGTAATGTGTGTTCTAATATTAACTAGCATTAGTTAACTAATGTTAACTAATATTTAACTAATATTAGTCAATCTCTAATATTTTTCATAAGCATTAGGCTTACAGGATAATTACAAAAATCATACAGAGTTCCTGCAGACCTCTCATCTCGCTTCTCACATTAGTATCTTACTTCACCGTACAATTACCAACCGGGAAATTCACATCGGTAAGTTATTACTAACTAATCTGTGGATCTTTTTGATTATCATCAGTTTCTTCATTTATGTTCTTTTCTTGTTCCTGGATCTTATCCAGGATCCCACAGCGTGCACTTAGTTTTTATCTGGGGGGACATACTTTGAACCCATTTCTGTCTTACTCCAAAATTCGCAAGAGCAGTGTTTCGGGGAGGATTCATTTTAAGGCAGCGCGTGGAATAGATTTTAGGGCAGAGAGCTAACAGCAGGAATGTCAGGAGACTCTTGCCGTATTACCATTGCTTAAGGCAGAGAGAGGATGTTGTATGGCAGGGAAGGGCCATCGACATGTCTGTTCCTTTATATAGCACACACTGCATTGGAATAATGTGTTCGTCTGCCTCCCTGAGAAGCCCACAAGTTCCCTGAGGGCAGGGAGCACTAAGGCTAATTCATCTTAGTATCTCCTCCAGGTACCAAGGAGAGTGACTGCCTATAGAAGTGATTTGGTGAAGGTTTGTCAAATAAATTAGTACGAATGAGATGTGCAAGCTGAGGGGAAGCTTTGACACACAGGAGGGAGAAGCAAAGGTGAAGGGAGAAGAGGGAGAGCCAAACTAGAAGAGAGAGAGAGACCTGATCAGCCGACGGGCTGGGGAGACAGACACAGAAGGGAAGGCGTTGACAGCAGAAGACAAAGAAAGCCAGAAGCCAAAGGAGAGGAAGCAAGGAAGTTTGAGGTGTAAGCAGCTAAGGCAGGTCCACTATTTTCCCATCGTGCTGCTCACTTAGATTCTGTACATTATCATCGATCACTTAACTTTAAAACCTTGCCTCCTTTATTGCTGTTCACAGCCCTCAGACCTTTCTTTATCATTCACTCCCTCATCACACTCCTCCTTCACAAGATGCTGCTAAGAATAGTCTCCTGCCTCCGCCGCGGAATGTCACCTGACGCCTAAGCTTCATTGTCACCGGGCCCCTTCTGGTGCTCAGCCCTCCAAGCCGCTTCCCGAATCAAGGCCTTTGCACTTGCTGGTCCCTCCTTCTAAGATTCTCAGCTCCCAGCTTTTCACAAGGTTGCCTTCTTCTCACCCTTGAAATTTAGGCCCACTCGCTTTACCCTCTATCTTATTATGTTGTTTTATTGTCTTCAAAGTGCTTAAGGCTCTGGGAGTTTTCTTATTTGTTTATTTGCTCACTTTGTTTTCATTTGTCTTCATCCACTAGAATACTAGCTCCAGGAGAGAAGGGGGCTTGCCTGTCTTACTTACCGCGACACGCCAGCACCCAGCAGCAGGTGGAAGGACTCTGACGTGATGGACAAATTGCTCTGCACATGGGCTCAACCTAGTCGTGGGGGGAGACGGCAGCTGGGGGCCACACCCCTTACTTCAAACTTCACTGCTCCAAGTGACCAAAGAGCTCTCAACACTCATTGCATGTGTTCTGCTTTGGTTTTCAACGGGGCATCTATTCTTTAAGGATAAAGGAGAGTCATTTTAATGGTTCCAAGGTAAAATTAATTTAACAATAATTCGTGGAATGGGGATAGAGGTGAAGGAGGAGCAGTTTCTGAAGTAAGATAAAATTTCAAGTGAATTTGGTATCTCTCAGGCAATTCACTGCTTCAATTTAACATTTTTTGAATGCCTGTTAAGTGCCAGGTACTGCCGCAGAAATGACAAATATTGAAAACAACAAATTTCCGTCCTTCAGGACCTTTCTGTCAAATGGAACTGTTTGATAAGCAAATAACTGTTCGGAAAGCAATTTCTAACGACTATATAGAGGGCCAAGGAGGAGAAGGACAGAAGAGGACCGACCTTAAAGGCAACTTACTATCCACTTCAAATATGCAAATTAACATTTTCTAATAATGCTCTGAATGATGATAACAAATGTTACTGGGGGGGGGGAATAAATGTGGCAATAATGGGTTAAAATTAACTGGTTGTCTCTAATGCAGGGCTTAACAGAGTCTTTAACTCACTGGTCTGTGCTGTTAAGTTATGTGGGGTGGGGAGGCTGGTAAGCAGCCTTGCCTAAACTTGACCACGGTGCCTTTTTCAAACAGGAACTTAACAAAGTTAGTTTCCCCTGAACATATTTTGAAATTTCTCCATGATACATTTAGCTTAAAAGCTCTAAAAAGCAATATCTTGATGTTCAGGGCTGAGGATTTCCCACTTGAAAATTTTAGGAATGGAATTGAAAAAGCTCTTCATTATTTTCTTTTCTCATACTTCTTCCCTCATCATCCTATGACACCTTTAAGACTTGACTTAAGTCCCACATACGTGAGAACAAGTTCATGGTCTAACAAGTGGAAGATGCCTGATAGCTTTAGAAAATTTTTAGAAATTCTACATGAAGGAATGATAAAAGATTAAAAATAAAGCCTATCATTCTAGCATCTTGTCTCTTGAACCATTCCCCATGAAAAAGAATTAAGATTCCTTGAAAAAATGACTGATTTCAGGACTGGGGCGCTGTAGTTACAAGATGAATTGGGATTGTTTTGTTATGTACACAATAAGAAAGTGCTCACTCCCTGCTCCAAATAAATAAACTGGTGGAGCATATTGCAAAGACATGGGAACAACTCCAAGTGACCTCTGCCAGCCACATCCAAGATAATCTGAGCACCAAAATAATTAGTATAGCAATAAACTATTGAAAAATTAAAAAAAATGTATGAGTCCACATCAAAAATAGAGATCAATAAACAAACAGAGGAAAAGACAGGGTTCTTGCTTACAGTAGAATCTCAAGTGCATTACTGGTAAAAATGGAGGGAGTAGTGGAGTTAGAAAATCACTGTTTTGTAACCATCTTGCAAAAGATTGGATCAGACAAGAATCGTTGATCCAGAGGAAAATTTTGATGAAGCAATGTATTTGTATGATATTAAGTGCCCCTGCACAGATTGCTTCTAGTTTTAAGGGGGGAAAACAGTACAAACACAATACTAACTATATTATAGATATATTTTGAGTATTATATATATATATATATTAATATGAGATCTATTGTCAAATTGGGTTCCATACAACACCCAGTGCTCATCCCAACAGGTGCCCTCCTCAATGCCCATCACCCACCCTCCCCTCTCTCCCACCCCCCCATCAACCCTCAGTTTATTCTCAGTTTTTAAGAGTCTCTTATGGTTTGGTTCCCTCCCTCTCTGTTTTTTTCCTCCTTCCCCTCCCCCATGGTCTTCTGTTAAGTTTCTCAGGATCCACATAAGAGTGAAAACATATGGTATCTGTCTTTCTCTGTATGACTTATTTTATTTAGCATAACACTCTCCAGTTCCATCCATGTTGCTAATATATATATATATATATATATATATATATATATATATATATGCAATTTGGTTTCCATAGATTAAGTAACAACTATATAATAGGAATGTATAATGGTGAAATCAGACAAACCTTGACTGTGTATTCCCAATTAATATCAAGGAAGGGCCTCCAGATGTAATAACTCCATCATGTGCCTCCAGATGTGATGACTTGAGGAGGACACAGCATCACTTATGTATTATTCCAGCCTGGAATGCATTAGCTGAATTTAGTAATAAGGAAACCTCACATAAACCCAAAAGGAAGAATATCTCCATGTAAAAAAGGACTGTTTTCTTCAAACTTGTCAATGTCATAAAAGACAAAGAATGGTTGTGGAAATGTTTTAGATTGAAGTAGGCTAAAGAGAAATAATAATAAAATGCATTACTTGACTCTATACTGAACCTTGCACTGGAGGGGAGAAAATACTCTGAAGGACATTATTGGGTCACTTGACAAAATTGGAGTACAGACAGAGGATTAGAAAAAAGTATCCTATCAATGTTAATTTTACAGAGGTTCATAACTGTGCTGTAGTTTATGTTAGAAAATAGCCTCTTCTTAAGAATTAGACACTGAAGTATATGGTGACAATGGACCCTAATGTATGCTGCTCATCCTCTAGAGTCAGAAAAAATGATATAGATCTGTATCTATAAATTTATATCCATCTATGCATCCATCCATCCATCCACCCACCCACCCATCTATCCATTTACCTACTTACTTATCTCCTTACCCATTGTATCTATTTTGATCAATCTATAGACCCAATGATCTACTGATACATCAATATGTCATCTATCATATTTCTCTCTTTCTTTCTTCTTTCTTTCTTTCTTTCTTTCTTTCTTTCTTTCTGCCAATTGTGCAAATGACAAAGAAATTGAGTAAAATTATAATAAGTGAATCATATACATGGTATGATGGTGTTCTTTGTACTATTATTATTCTTTCAAGCTTTCTGTGAATCTAATATTATATCCAAATAATGAATTTTTACAAATTAACATAGCACCAGGTACAGTTTCTCTATGGCTTGGGATTAGCCTCATGGGCTCTGGAGTTGCACACACCTGGTTCTAAGTGTGGCCTGGCTACTTATAACTTTTGTGTTCTTGGATAGTCCCTTAACCCCTTTATGCTCCAGTCTCTTTATCTGTGAAATGGTAATAAAAGAGCATCTTTTCAAAGGGTTACTATGTAGATTTAATGAGATCCTCCAAATTAAGTTTAGCACTGTACACGACACATAGCACTGATCACTAAATGTTATTGGTACACAATGAGTATTCAGTATTCTAGTTGATGGAAAGGATTCATGGTTGAACCAGTTCAAACACATTTAGAGAAAAGACGCAGGACTGGATGAGACATGTTTTGAAATCTCTTTCATTGTTATACTCCTTTGGTTCTTTAAACAATTCCTTGTATCTGCTTTAGAAACCAAAAGTTTGAATTTTTAATGCTCTTTACTCTAGAAGAGTCTGCATTTATTTTAAACAAATATAAGAAGCTGACCCTATGGTCTAACTGAAGATTATCGTTGATTTTCAGAAGTCTTCAAATGAAACAAAATTGAACAGCACATTCTCCTTCCCACCAAACCAAATATGGTCTATTCTTTCCAAATTCAGCCAATAATCCCCATAAAATAGTGAAACCATACTGCCACTTTCTAACAGTGACATTTTCTAAGGTCATACATCTAGTTACATTGGTATAAAATCTGAGCTGCATAGCACCTGTTCCACTATTCCACTCGGTTTTCTCATTTGAGGAACTGAGTCTTAGGTGAGTCGAATGAAAGAGTTCGATGTCATCCACTTATAAGTGGTGGAATTCAGACTCTCTCCTGGGTCTGGTGAGCTGCCTTCAGGTTAACGCTTCCTTTCCTCTTCAGCTCCTGAACACCTTCAGCAAAACTGCTAAAAATCAACCTCAGGTTTTTCCTACCAAAATTTCCCAATCCTCCGACGCCTTTTTGCTCCAATCCTCTGTTTTGGCAACTTTGGAAATACCCTTCTGGATATGGGATGGAAAGAAATTATGTTTTGGAGCCAAGCAGGGTTCGATACAAAATCTGGGCTGTACCACATTCTTACTGCCTGCGCTCAGCATGCACCAGAAAAACATGCCCATTAAAAGTATCTGTCTGGGGTCAGACTTCCAGGATTAGACTCCTGCTTAGTGCGGCCCCTTTGTCAGACAAGTAATTTTATTTCTTTCTGTGTCAGTTTTCTTATCTTTAAATGGGGATAATAGAGCTCACCCCTCAGGGCTGCAACGAAGTTTAAACAAGTAATTATGGGAAGTGCTTATAACAGGATATAACACATAACAAGTACCTTTCCAAGTTTCTGTTTTCTTAGCAAAAAGAGAAGATAAGCCTATTTCATATGTTTGATATAAAGATTAAATAAGTAAGTAAGCAAGTAAGCAAAAGAATTGTACCTAATTCATTAGTGACCATTCATTCACTCATTGAATATGTGTTTATAGACCTCCTATGTTTTAAGCGCTGGACATTCAGAGAAGACTCTGTTAAACAAGTCTGTGCTCTTTAGATCTGTGGGGGGAAAGAAGTTAGTTGCTGCTGTTGTAGAAGATGAGGATTGAGTAGAGGACTGATCTGTAAATCTTAGTAAAAGCATGTTTGGCTCTTTTCTTATCTTTTCTTAGCCACTTTTAAGGCTATCTAATTTCCCTTTGATTTAGAGTTTAGAATCTCATTTTCTTTTCCACAAACAGTATGTAAGTGTATCTAAGTTGGCATTTAGCTAATAAGGAAAATGAACATTTTGGGGGCATTTTGAAGTTTACAAAGGGCTTTCATGTACGGCTCCTCCTTTCGTCCTCCTCTGACGCTGAGGGACAGATGCAGGCCCATTATCTTCACGAAAGCTCCCATGGAAACATGTCTGCCACGTATTCTTAGTGATTAGCAAAATAAAAGATTTAAAAGTAAAAATATTCCTGTCTCTTTTCTTCAAAAAGCAAACAGATTCTAGAATAGGCAAGGACAAGAGCTGGAGGAGGAAAATTGGCAATTTTTTCTTTGCATAATTTTTCTGACAAAACAAAAAGATTTCTACATCACTTCTTATGACAAACCGTACCCATATCTTTGGAATTTTTGCAAATTTGGCATCAATCATGTACATTTTCCAGTCATTTTCATTGAAATTTCATTCTATTTATCTTGTTGGCAAAGTGAAAGGCAATTTCTGTTTGCTAACGTTGCCTTTTCCCTTGCTACATAAAAAAATGGCAATGCTGACAAGAGGGAGGCTTTTCTTTTCTCCTTCAGGGAAGCCCCCAGTGTGCTCATTTGTATGTACAGTCTATCATTACTATTTTAGCGTATTTTCATTTTATTTATAGGTTTGAATCATTTATTATTTGCTTGCAAACATTTTGCCAAGGACTCTTAATTGCTACATAGAGCAATTAAAACTTTATTACTTAAATAGTTTTGGGACCAGGAAGGGAAAGGTACCAAAATCAGCATAATCAATGTAGCTATAAAACACTACGCCTGACTTTTTATTTTATTTATAACAAGGATTTTGTTCTAATGCTTTGTAAGTAGCATGGCTGCTCTCTCTAGTTCTACGTAAATGAGATTCATGCCTAATGTGCCTCCAATTTTCACAAACAATCCCTCAAATACAGTTTTAACTTCCATTAAGGCTGTGTCTACCCATCATAAAGTGAATGTTTGGGAAGGAATTACTGGTGCATGCAGGGTGTTAGTTTTTTAATAGGAGAATCAGTTTTGGCCCCACAATCGTCTTCATCAAAATTTTCCTTGAGAGAAGTAGCTGTTGCTATTTTTAGGGAAGATTTCCAGACAACAGTCACATCAAGTCCAGTCACCAGTGATGTAACTTTAGCAGTCTTTCCTGTAGACAAAATCTTACAGATAGACGAGAAAGGATTTTTCATATAAATATAATGATTTGGAGATGTTTATTCAGTGTAGGCAGAACATCTGTTAGTACCTTCTATCCCTCGGGAAGATTTCTGAAAGACTACAATGAATAAAACGGACAAAGTTGGAAATTTATGGAAACCCCCAAACTATTCCAAGAGTGATGAAAAATACTCTGTTAAGTTCTGATGAGTAAAGTAGTTAGAAAACACACCCAGACACACGCACACACAATGTGTGTACTTGAAGGACTGAAAGGAGGCAAGTATTGTGCGAGGCACTTTCACCTACAGTATCTCATTTAATTCCCACATAATTCCCCTGGAAAAGGTATTGTCATTATTATCCTATCTTTACGGCTGAGAGGGCAGATCACATGCGTGAAATCATTATACAACTGATAAGTTAGATTGGATAGCCGATAAACTCAGAGAAAGAAAGAGATTAGACAAGGGGAGGAGCAACTTCTTTAAGGAGGGTTCAAGATGTCAGAAGGGAGAGGTTTTAAGCAAGCCTGGAAGGGCGATTGGAACTCCAGAACCCGCTCACTGTCTTGAGGAAGCTCACTTCTCTTCCCTCATTTCTGCCAACTCGGATATCTGTTTTCATAAGCCTCCAAACTCCGACTCCTGAGAATTAGTGTCTGTTCTCTACTTTCTAGGACTCACGGAAAGATCTTCTGTGTGCACTTAAAGACAACGTTGAGAACCAACACTGAAGCCTTGAGGGAGTTTTCCCCAGTACTGGGTTGACTCCCACGCTAGGCTTCACTTTCAAGGGAGAGAGACAGAGGCACAACAGGATGTGTCCCATACATTTGTCTACGTAACCCATCACATCCCTGTGGCTGCCTGTGAGCTAGGAATCGTTACGCTCACGCACAGATGAGGAAAATGAGGTCCAGAAAGAGTGTGTAACTTTCTAAAGCCCCAGTGGCAAGTAAGAGAAAAACCGGGGATGCAAACCCAGGTCTGTCAGATACGATGTCTGTGAACTGTCCCTTAAGCTCTGTCAGCTCAATTTAATAACCATTGGTGATAGTCTGGGTGCCATACAATAAACCAAACGACCTACTCCTTACTGCCTGAGAGAGCAAATGTGGAGAAAATGGAGGCTGAAAACAGATGGGCCGGCGTGAGGCCCTTTCCAAATGATGGTAGGGAAATAAAGAATTTTATCTGTACTTCAGTTAAGTTCTACTGTCACGTAGCCTCAGTTCTAGTGATAGAGATTAAGGACCCTGTGGAAACCAGTAGGAAGAATGCTTCTTTCCATACCCAGGTGATGCGATTGACTGTCGCAGTGTGACAAGGACTTTGAGTTTGAAGATCAAAGTTCACATAGCATGTCGCAGATTTTGGCAACAGGCAAGAGGACCACGGATTTATATTTATGGGTTAAGGCACACAACGCTATTGCCTGCTTAACATCCGTTTTCCTTCCTTCCTTTCTCCCAGAACTCCACGTTTGTTCAGGATGGCGATGGACTTTGCCACCCTGAATCTGATGTAGGCCGTAATGGGTCAAAGCCACTCACCACCGTCATCTTCCTTGGTGTCTCAGTGTCCACAGCATCAGGGCTGGCCAAGAGAGTCAGCTCTGCCAGTGGACTCTGAGAAGTCTGTTCAGACTATTCCTGGGAAGGTTTTCCCTTTCTTATAAAAAGAACAGACAGAGTTGGCCCCACTTTTCACCTCTGCTCCTGTTTTGAATGCAGACGTGCAGGCGTCTTGACCTACAAGAGAAAGGACAGAAACGTCCAGCCTGCCATCATGGAGCTGTTGCACACACATCAGGAAAAGCCTGCCTTTCAACCTCTCGGTTGTGTTTGTTTGTTTGTCTCATGGGAAAAAGTCAACACTGTTTTGTTAAGATACTGTATTTCGGTACTCGTAGCTAAGTACGTTCCTAACTGGTAAAAAAGAGATTATACCTAAAATATCAACTACAGCCATTTAAATTAACAAGTGATTAAAAATACTACATTCGGGAAATAATATTTGTGCTAATCTAAGTGATCAGTGGAACCTTCCCCGACAACAATCTAAATTGGTTTAATATGGGTCACGTAGTAATAAAAATATAATAAATACATGCAAGTAAATAGAGGCCAACTAGGTGAGTGAAAGCTACTTCCAAGTCTTGGGGAACTTATTTCAAATTTAGTCTCTTCTATTTTTTTAAATAAAATATGCTCTGAGCTGACACTGTTCCTTCTCCCTTCTTTTTACCATTGTATCCCATATATATGAAAATTTTTTTCATGCTAATTACCTGCAAACACGAAAGGCACATCATCACAGTGAAATCAAGCCTTTCTTGATCCTGCTCAAATTTAAATGTAGCCTAAATGACACCTGACAGAAACGTGCAGAGGTCATGGAGTTCTTGCTTATGAGAGACATTAATCAAACAAATGGCATTTGTCTAATTCAGTAGTTTTATATCAGAAAATTTATCTTTTAAACCTTATAAAAATGGAAGATTAAGTGAAAATAGATACAATACATTTACCATTAAAAAGGCAGAACTCTAGAGATTAGGGTTACTAAGTTATTATTTCAAAAATCTTGCTCTAAGATTGACAGGTCATTTTTGAGTCTCCTGCTTTTCTTACACTGACATTTTTAGAAAAACTCTTTCCTTGGTTGTCTCTAACTTCACTTTTTAAGCTATCATTACTAATAGGTTAGTAGTTATGGTTTTTCCCACTATGGCTTTTCCCGAATTGTTGGATACTTCTGAGAACACAAAATCACTTTGATAATTCTGAGAAGACAAATCATTTAGTAGCTTTCAAGGGAAAGTGCCTCCAATTTGTTTTTGTTTTTCACTCAGAGAATGAAAAGTTAGTGGATGTGAAAGGCTGCTTTTTCCACAACCACCACTGTTTAGGGAATGATTTGTTATGTTCCCTCTTCAGTAATTTTTATTTTTATCTGTTTCTTTTTCCATTTAAATATCTAGAGGAGAGGGGCGCCTGGGTGGCTCAGTCGGTTAAGCGTCCGACTTCGGCTCAGGTCACCATCTCGCGGTCTATGAGTTCGAGCCTCGCGTCGGGCTCTGTGCTGACCGCTCAGAGCCTGGAGCCTATTTCAGATTCTGTGTCTCCCTCTGTCTCTGCCCCTCCCCCATTCATGCTCTGTCTCTGTCTCAAAAATAAATAAACGTTAAAAAAATTAAAAAAAAATATCTAGAGGAGAAAAATGATATTTTAAGAGCAAAGAAAAAGTGAATTTTGCAGAATTCAAAAGCCAGGCCAGGTGTCTAGACAAAGAGCCTGAACGTTTTCATGCAATTTGAGTTCAGGGCATCAGTGAAATCATCCACTTCTCCAAGAACAGATTTCACCTGGGATGAATTTTGTTACTCAGACTGTGAGTAACTTTTATAAAGGCACATTTTAATTTTGCAAGTCCCTTGTTCATGCTAAGGCTTTTGTTGGTCTCTCTATAAGAAGGAGAGACAAGCAGATATCTTCCAAAATTTTGCCTTAGAATATTTATGTTTTTCAGGATTCAGGTTGGAGTGTGACAAAGTAAGGGGCAGAAAAAATTTCCCAAATTACTCATTTGTATATAGCAGCAGGTGGATGGGTTCAAGTGAACATCAAACGTGCATAGATATCAAGTCAGAAAAGCTCCCTTATTTGGCTAGGTGAATTATCCCGAGGTTCATACATGAAAACGACGCAGAAAAGCACTCCTTTCTATCTTTGCTAGCCTTTAAAGTGTAAAAAAATAGTTTTCCTCATAAAACACGTTTGACACTTCCCACAAAGTCTTCGAGTCCCCACAGTGAGGTCCCCACAGGGGGTTCACAGAGAATGAGGTAACGTAATTAAGTCTTAGGGAAGTGGGGTCATTCCAGACTCAAATAGGATGAACAAACAGAGGTTGGGTTTGAGCAAAAGGAAAACTCCGATTCTTTTCATTTAACTCATTATTAAACCACAAAAGACTTCAATTCTCACTTTTATATACCTGTGGCATGAAAGAGATTGTAGCAATTTTCGGGAAGATAAGGGTGTGCGTGTGCAGGTACCCGTGTGCACATATATGGACATAGGCACGGATGTTTGTGCTCTGTGGGGAGGCCTGCTATCATTGTCCACCCACTCCAGACCCAAATCTTTATTTTTACCTAAATGTGCTGGAGATTAAATGCATGGTTTAATAATATAGAAGCCATTTCTATATTAAATGTCTTCTGGGATTGGCTCTGGGAGTCAAATTTGAAAATTATTGAAAATTATAAATTTGAAAATTATTCACTAAGGTGAATAGACTACAGGTCTTTTTTAATATATGTTTAAGAATGTCCTGAGCACCCAAAGAGCCATCTGAAAAAAAAAAAAAAGTCTCAAATGTGGTCCTGAGCTGGAGTGTTTGACAACTCATTTTAACTATCCTTCGGATAAAGAATAAATTCAAGGAGTCAGTCGCTTGTGCTTACGGAAGAACATATGGCGCGTTCGGTTGGAGGACGGAGTAACCCTCCACATACCAGCCGAATTTTAGCTCGAGTTGTTACAGCCTCTTTATCCAAGGCTCCCGGGAGTCTTCACTTCTCAAGTGACGGGGCTGGAGGAGGAGAGGAGGGCGCGCAAAGTGGCTTGTGATCTTCCTCGGGGAAAGACTCGACGCAACGTGGGCTCTTCTTAGGACACGGCAGCCAGCCATGTAGACTACATCGAAAGCCCTGCTCGCTCGAACGCAGCCGGCCATGAATCACCACGCACTGTCACATTTCAGCAGGGCGGCGTGGCCAGCAGGGCTGGGCACTCGGGAGGGAAGGAGGCAGTGGAAGGAGGGGCTCTCTCTCCAGGCCTTTTTTGGTTTTTTGGTTTTGTAATCGGGCGTGGTGGAGGTTCACCCCGCAATACGCTTGCAGTTGGAGCTGGAGCTGGGGGGGGGAGGGGGTTGTCACAATCCAGGTATCATCTCTGCTTTTTATCACTCACCCCAAATGACAATACTAGAGTCTGGAGGGAAAAGCTCAGCCCTGCCTGGTCTGGACTCCGTAAGCAGCGTCTCACTCGCGCGTGGGGTTAGACGCAGGCAAGGGGCTCCGGCCACCGCGGAGAGTGATCTTAGCCAGGACACAAAGACCCGCCCAGGGCAGCGTATTTCTGAGGGCTGTGTTGAGAAACACTGGCTGGGCTCCCCAGCCACTTCGCAAAAAGGGAAAGAAGAAACGTGTCACGCGGCTCGGGGGGGGGGGGGGGCACATCAGGATTCTCTTCCCTTCTGGGCGGAGGGAAGTCGGCAGGCCTCAATTACCTATCTTCCTTTAGGAACACAGAGCCACCTGCCCGATTCAGGAAGTGACTGAGCCTTTAGGAGGCTTGTTCAAGGTCGCACTTTCTGTTTATTCACCCGGCAGGTAACTGTGGAGCACCTGCGGTGTGCCAGGCAGGCTCAGCGCCCTGGAGGGAGAGGGGCACAGAGCTGCCCGCAAGGAGGTTCCAGCCCGGGCAGAGTGAGCAGCGACGCGGGGAGAGCGAGACCAGTTTAAGCCACGTAGGGGTGCAGGAACCTGAAGGTGCCCTCCAAGGGCCCTCTGAGGAGGGCGGCTCATGGACCCTGGCAGCTCTGTGTAGACACTGCTCCGGTCCCTTGCAGAGTCTCAGGCTTGGTGTCAGCATTTTTGCGAGCTAGCCGGAGCTTGGCAGGAGCCAGCACATCTGCCGCATTGCGGGGAGAGCCGGAGATTTTTAAAGCTATTTCTTTAGGAAGATCACAGTCGTTGAGACTTCTGATTTCCACCTAGGCTTTCAGCAAAATCTTCCCTTTGCGTCAGCAAGCAGTCAGGAAATGAGATGCCCCACTCCTCCCCTAGCATAGGAGCAAGAATGCATTGCGAGTCTCGCTTATAAAAAAAATAAATAAATAAAAGGAAGAAATCAAGATGATGCCATAGATAATGCAATGTTCCACCATTTGAATGAGATTTGAAATATTCTTCAGGCCCGACTATAGAAGAGTGTGACTGCCTAAAAGCACATATTCACGCAACCCACAATAGGAACACGGAGTCATGAAATTCCAATGTTGTTGTTTTTTTAACGTCATGAAATTTTATTAACATGTGTCAGAATATTTAGCTTTATTGATGTTTGCGATTGAATTCTGGAGAAAGTTCTCATATTGGAGGTTGCTGTTACAGTTTTGTCAGCTAATACTGCACGTGTATGTGTGCGCCCGCACGTTTTAATATATGTGATCGCAATAATGAAAAAGAGGAACGGAATGTTAATACACACTGGCTCCCAAGAGAGCAAGGGAGCATTGCAGATATACACAGTGGCATCCAAGCAACATTGCTTTCGAACTAAATAATGCAAATTGGGTTTACCTCTACCCGTCTCCCTTTTCATTGGAATGTATTTTCAAAGAAGTGAAATATGGGTTGTCCTTGTTTTCTTACTAAAAACTAGGCCTCTCTAAACAAAACCAAGTTTTTTGAGGCTGTCAACACTTCTTACAAATGATGACATCTTCTGTGAGCATGTTAAATTAGAATAGAGAAGATCCTGGCTAATTTGGGTAGCTCCAGCTTCGGAGGGCTCACATTGCGCCCTTTCTTTGCTGTGGAAGCAAATTCGTATTGACTGTCTTCTCCCCTTTCTCTTTCGGTTTTCAGCACCGCATCGGCTGTGGGCCCTGCACTCACACTCACGTTCTCTTTGTTGTGTTGTTTCCTGCAGGTTTGGCCTGTTTTCCCTCCCCTTCTCGTGTCTTCCTGTACATATTCTCCACGAGTTTATTTTCCATTTGGAATCTATTTTATCCCTGCTACGGGAGTATTGATCCTCTGTCATATAGACCACCTGCTTCCTGGTGTCCCCTCTTGACTGTCACACAGGCTATTATTGCATGTAGGTCACTTTTGATTATTCCAATGCTGGCTGTGGTTTTCCCAGCTGATGCCATATAGCCTTCCCGTATATCATCAAGAGCATCCACAAGGCCTCCTGGCCTTTTGCTTTGGCCAGATAATTCACTCAGACGCTTGGGTTGAAAGACAAAAAGCAGTCCAATTTCCCTATTAATGGAAACATAACTTTTTGGATGAGGTGTAGAGAAGAGAATAACAGATAAACATGGCTTTTGCACATTCCCAAAGAAAGAGCAAGAGCCTATATATTTTCTGGCTTTGACACACAGCCATTCTCATGGACATGGCCGTAGCGAGGACTTTGATGGATAGCTCTCCTCTCCCCATCCAGGTTTGCACGCTGTTGAAGAACTGGATTGCTATCATTCTTCTAACGGCCCAGAGGCCAGGCAACCACAATTGTCGTTAAAAATGTAGGGTTATTTCAGGAAGGTGTAAAGTATGCTAAATCCTATGAAATATATTTTTAGACAGATCTAATCTGGAGAATGACGCCTTTGATTAAGGAAACTTGGTAAAAAATCATCTTGCTACTCAGAAAAATCATTTTAGGTAAAATAAATCAAGAGCAAAGATACTTAATGGGTTTAATTAGTCACCTTGAAGTCTTGGGAGCAGCTACCACACAAGTGTACCTTCCCGAGTATAGAAGGAGAGAATGTTTCTCCTTCTTCTAGTATCCACGCTTCCATGCTAGGAAGCTCCTGACATAATAAGGGGGGATGAACAAGAGATGTGTACTTGTTAGCTCCTGTTTGGGCTCTTTGGCCCAAGTTTCCTCTTCTAATGGCAGAGCGAATGTATCTCTGTATTATGAAACACCCCTCCCACTCCTGCCCAAGAGCTCATCATATATTACAAAGAGCAGCGACCTTGTCTCTGTGAAGGTAGCATGCGTCTCCTTCCATGCTATAACCTTGAGAGATGGGGAGAAGGGCAGAGAGTTCTTCATGCCTTCCTTTTATCTGCCTCTTGCTCTCTCACACGTTCAAATGGTGTTGAGATGTCAACCCACAAGCCCTTGAAGTTTCCCTGGCCAGGGAAGTGCATAATACAAAAGATGAAAGCTGGTATGAGGAAGGGTAGGGAGACAACAAACATCCCTCCTTCAGATATCCTGGGCAGAGCATCACACGCTGATCTGACGTTGAACACACCTATGTCTTGCTTTATGGCTACCTATTCAGAGAGAATGAGGCAGCAAAGGTAACTATAGCATCACCTTCTTCATTTCAGCCTTTCTGAAAGAGTGTATGTAAGATTTATATACATTAATGTGTTTTTTAATGGTTCAGAGGTTTGGGGACAAGGCAGGTAAACTGAAAGGCGCCTGAAAAAATTAATGCTAGCAGCAGAAGTTTTGAGTAGGAGTAGAGCAGACACTGTGCCTTTAAGAGTCTCACGAATGTTTGCATTTAAAATAAAAGCCTTTGAAAACACAGGTTTTATTCCAGTTTATGGAAAGTGTTGATCCAAACTGGTATCTTCTTGATAATTCTCAGACATGAAAAATCGTTTTAAAGCTCAAGTTAAATGGTTTGTATATAATACACTGTCCCTTGAATAACTCTGCTTGAATTAATTTCAACCAAGAGCATTGCCTGTTATAAACAGAACTGATGTTTTCAATACCAAAATTCTCTCAGAAATATAGGTCTTTTGATAAAGCAAGAAATGACATGTCATTTCCCCTTTTAAAGGCTTACATAAATCCCACTTTGTTATTCTGTGGATTTTCCCTTTGTCTAACATACTTGTAGAAGCTTAGGCAGTACCTGCAGCCATGGAGCATAATGATTGCAGTCAAGTGTCTAATAGATGTTTTCCTTTGTTCTGGTTACAAGCTAAGTCTCTGCCATGGTCCATGTCCTTGTATTTAAATCACTGATTTAGTAGCTGTGGAGCCACGGTATATGCCATTGGGGAGGAGCCAAAGACAAAACACTGTAAAACTTAAAGCTAAAGAGATAAAGTCTTACTGGGAAGTCTTTGAAATGGTTTAAATGGAGAAGTGATATGCACAGATTTGATTTTTGAGAAGATAAGATTAGTTGCAGAGTGGGGATTTCAGCTGGGGGGAGGGGACCAGCTTGGGGTCAGGGAGAATGGTTAGGAAAGCCTTGGAGAGCCTGACTGATGGAGGGATAATGGAAATGCCAGATTAAGGGGTGGCTACGTGGAGAAATTAAGGAGTTGATTAGGAGAACTTAATAACTGATTGGTTGTAAGGGGTGAAGGAAAGAAAGGATTCAAAGATGAGGTCCACGTTCTTGCATATGTAACGAACGGTCATTTACTGGGAAAACCCAACTGGCGATGACCCATTCAGTTTGAGGTATTCGGATTTCAAAAGACAGCTGGGACAACCAAATTTATTTAGAGGACGAGGGTGGAGATAAAAATTTGGGAGTCAATACGTTGAAATTAAAAGCAATTGTGGGTGTAAAAGAAAGGTGAGGACTTTTGTGGAGGGCCCACAAAAAGAAGAGAATGCAGCCCGGGATAAAATGAGAGGAGCACCCACACGGAGAAGACAGGATCGAAGGGAACAGAATCCAAGAGATGAGGATATTTTATGAAGGAGGAGGTAGTTAATAGTAAATTCTACTGAGAAGGTAAAGATGGAAAAGAATCTATTTGATTTTGTTGTAAGGGAAAATAGGTTCAGTGCAAGAGAGGGGATGGAAATCGTCTTGCGATGGGTGGGAGGTGAGGAGCATAGACAAATTCTTCCATAATTTTGACAGTTGAATCAAAGGCAGTGAATTCTTCATGCAGACTTTTTAACCCTGCCACATATGAAAATTTCATTTAGGTACAGAGATCATCACAAGTTTGATTTTTAACTCCGACTTCACTTATTACTATGGCAAAAGGCCTGGCTCGAAGAAATAGAGTCTGTTCGAGAAGTGCTATCAGAAAAGAATGGCCAAGTCAGGTGAGGCCGCTATCGTATGACTGTGAGTATTTGCCTTTGTCTCCGTATGTGTTTTAGTTTGCAGCCATTAATGGCTTAGATTCCTTGAAGCAGTGGCAAAGGGGAGTGTGTCAGAGCAGCAGGCCAAAATTAAATTACAGCAACCTCGCACTTTGCATTAAAACCTTCACTCAGAGATGGAGGCTGGTAATCACGTCCAGATTTTCCTTAAAGACAATGGCCCTCCATGCAACTGGCCACACTCAGTTAATTCATGCTGTCAGCTGCCTTTATTGGCTGTGGGGAATGCAGTATTGATTCTTGAACTCAGCAGCAGCACAAAGAGCCACTAGTGCATGGTCAAAATGCTGCAATAAAGGGCTGGCAGCTTGAGAAAAGCAGCCATTCCATTGCACAAACAAGGTCAATTAGAGGACAGTGCAGTGTAATATAAATAGCATTAGCATCCCTCTTCAACTCCGATGATATCACGCTGGCAGAATGACAGTAAGGAAAATAAGGTTTAATGCCGAATAAATATAAAGGCATTTAGTGTAATTTAATTTCAGGCTCTCTATCATTTTAAAAGTGCTATGAGTAGCAAAATATTTAGTTCCATCACGGGTAGGAATTTATGTCTACAACAACGATTTTTTGATAAAACTTTGTGTGGACTAGCCAATTAGTCATGTACAGTAAAACTGATGTCATTAATATTATTGAGAAGTAAACAATTTCTCATTCACAGTTGCAGTGTAGTGTGCCTACCTGTTATTTATTATCCACTTTAGTATTAGAAACTCAAGATCTCTGGCGTATCATGAAGAAGGGACAGGATATCTTGGTATTTTTAGTTTAAAAGATAGAGCAAATTGTGTTTTATCTTTCTTTTTTTTAAGTTGCTGGAAATTACTAGGACCTTTTGTTTAAATACTTGCATTCATTACTTTTATTTATGGGAGAAGTTTTCCTACCTTCTTTGTCAGTTCAAAATTAATTACAAATGTAAAACGCATCATGCTGTTAACACATACTCTATGCGGGAAACAAATTATACTCTCAAAATAGATAATGGACAGCTTGGAGAGGTAATTGATAAACCTACACTGCCTACAATAACTGAATAGATTTTAGAAAAATATATAATTGTTAGGAATGGAAAGACTGTGTTTGAATTCTTTTAGTAATGAGTGCGCCCAGGGTTGACTAGGAGCAACTCATTAAAGTGCATAAAAGAGTTTAAAGAAAAGTTTGAAATCATGGTGCCTTTGAAACGTCCATTAACCTCCGAGAGCATATACAGTCTCAGGCTGATGTTGTCCAGTAATTTGGTCAAAACCAGTTTCTAAAAGATGAATGTACCAAGTAGCCTAATGTATTTCCAACAAACCAGCTGTGTTCACTGTGAATTGGACACAAGAGTCCCATGTTGCTTTCATATATTTCCTTGAGCAAATGAGTTAATATATCCCATTTTTTACCCCATAGGTCCTCCTCTTTCAGCTAATTTTTATTACCTCCTAACAGAGATGTTATGAGACCAAATCCACACATTTCTAAGGATGTTAGACTTGAAGGATTACCCAATCTTCAAGACCATCAACTAGAAGAATTTTAGGTTGGAGAAAGATGTTAAGTGGTCAAATCCCACTACCTGCTGTTCATCAAGAAAAGACAGAGGCCAAATAAATTAAGCCATATGCACAATATCCTGGGGCTAGCCAATGGTAAGACTTGAGCTTTCTTTTATGTTCCGATTCTTTGTTGTCTATTATTCTTTTCATTGCAATACAATATTTGAAAAGAAACATATCTATTGTACAATCCCAATAGCTAAAGTAATAATGTTCAAGGGAAAAAGTTTTTAAAAACAGATTTCAAAAAACTTGGAAAGTAAAAGTCCTCCATTTTCCTCTCTCTCAAAAACCATATTATGTATTTTCCCCAGATTTCTACTAAGTATATTATTTCTATTTCTCTATCTATATCTGTGTATAGCAATTTGCCTTTAAAAAAAACCATATACCGTAGACAACTTTCTGGCCAGTATTTATAAGTCTACCAAACATCCTTTCTAATGGATACAAAACATTCCATCTTATAGTTATAGCCTCACTTAATTATTCAATCTCCTTTTATACAACATTTGGGTTTTTTCCAATTACAATTAATATATAATGAATATCCTCATATGCATTTTTCATACTTGTTAAAACATTTCTAGAGAATACATTTCTCAAAAATGGAATTAACCAGTAGTTTGAATGAATTTTTTTTAACAAGCCTTTTATTTGGAAATTATTTTAGATTTACAGCCAAGTTGCAAAAGTAAGACATCCCTCACCCATTTCCCTCTAAAATTAACGCCTTATATTACCATAGTAATATCAGAAACCATGTTTAATTGTGAAAACTAAGAAACCATTAGTATTCACTGGACTCCAGATTTCAGGATGTTTGCACTGATGTGTTTCATTGTGGTTCTTCCAGAATCAAATCCAGAATAATTATATTCAGTCATCACGTTTCCTGTTTCTTCAGGGCTGTGACTATTCTCACTCCTCACTTGCTTCCCATCACTCTGACAGTTCTAAAGAGTACTGGCCAGGTATTTTGTAGGAGGGGCTGATTGATATTTGCACTTAAAATTTAATAGTTGTTGCTAATTAACCCCCCAAATGTTTTAATAATCTATGTCTTACAATACTAATGAATGTTAGTGACTATTTTTTTCTGATAACCTTAACATTAGAAGTTATTTATCTCTCATGAAACTTTATCTACCTGGCTGGTGATAAATAGAATTGTTTCATGGATTTAATTGACATTTATATTGAGAATATTTTCCAAGAGTTATTCTTCATTTGTTTTTCACTTCTTGTGAGTTGATAACTCATGTCCTCTGTCCATTTTTCTACTAGGATATTTGTTAAATTTTTCACATATTAGAGATCTTGGCCTTATGAATGCTCGAATAATTCTTAATGAATATATCATAGTGGGTTTTTTTTTAGTTTCTTTAGTGTTTTTTTTTTCCATAGAGAAGTCGTAAATTATTTTCTCTATAGTGTGTGAATATTCTGTCATGTCTAAAGATGGTACTTTTTTACCCCTAGATTACAAACCGTTCATGAAATTAGCTCTTGTATATTTTGGCCTCCTATTTTACATATTAATCTTTGACACATCTGGGATTTATTCTGATTTATTCTGTAGGATTCCAGTTTAGTTATGTTTTCTCTTATGCCTTTTACTGATTTGGTAAAGTGCAACTGACAACATTTGAGAGATAAGTAGTCATAATTTTTGCTTTCAAACACAGTAGAGCCTCACCTAAAGAAGAGTATGAGACGCTATCTTTCACTGCACACCTACCTGCTACCTTAAAAATCCTTCTTTACCTTTATTTTGCTTGATCTCTCAACTGCATCTAACATTTGCTCACTACTCCTTTGGACTTTCTGATGCCACACTACTTATCTTTCTTTTCTCCTTGATCTACCTCATGTTCCATTTACACTCTATTCCTTCGGGGTTGGTGTTCCTGCAGTTTGGGTTCTGTACTACATAATTCCTCACCTTGAGTGGTTATTCCAATATATACCCATACATGTGTATATACACACATACATGTATATAGTTGACCTTGCTTGCTGTGACCTGGAAACTATTCTAAGCAAATTAAATATAATTACTTATATAATCCTCATAATAGTGTTATGCAATAGGTACCATAATTAGCATCTTCTTTCTACAGATAAGAAAACTGGCATAGAAAGATTGAGGCGCCTTCCTGAGTTAATCTAAATTTAAAAAAATGGAGAATTTGAACCCAGCCACTCTGGCTCAATAGCTCATGCTCCTCATCAACTTGTAGTTCCGTTCACTGCTATGAGGCTGCTATTGGTTAAGAGAATTACCTTCCACTTCCATCATGCTTGTTGGTGTCATTATTCACTCAAGTGAAGAACCTGACTCATTCTCTACCTTACCTTCCATGTATAATGTATAGCCCAGTCTCGTAGATTTTACTTCCTATATGTTTTTTAAAAAAATGTTTATTTGTTTATTTATTTTGAGAGAGAACGCGCAGGGCACAGGCAGAGAGAGAGGGAGAGATAATCTTAAGCAGGCTGTGCACTCAGCCTGGAGCTCGACAAGGGGATTGATATCATGACCATGAGATCATGGCCTGAGCCAAAATCAAGAGTCGGATGCTTCACTAACTGAGCCACCCAGGAACCCCTATATTTTTAGCCCAAGTTCTCTCCTCCAAGCCTACAGCTGCTATCCTAGATTTGATCTTCATTATCCTTTGTCTGGGCCACTGCAATAACCTCCTATCCGCAGTGCCAAATCTGTTTAGATGGATTACCAGTCATTTATCTACAAGACAAGTTTAACCATAACATTGCCCTGGATGAGCTTCTCAACAGCTCCCTGCCATCCTAGTGTGAGTTCTAAGTTCTTTCACATAATATGTAAGCAAGGTTCTCCATGCCCTGACACTCACTCTGTGACCCCGCTGATTTCCACTGTCTGCTCCAGTCTCGTTCCAGATGCTCCACTCCACTCCAGACTGTTCTGCCGGGCTCATGTCACTGACTAAGTGTCTCCTCATACATCACCTCCTGTAGGCAGCCATCTCTCCAGTCTTTCACCTCCAGGATGGCTGGTGCAGGTGTCCTTTCTCTATCATAACACTTGATTTCCCATGGTACTGAAGTCATCTGCCTATTTGTCTGTCTCACTGAGCTCCCTGAAGGAGGACTCAACCCTGTCTTAGTTATTTATCTTTATTTTCTTAACACCCAGGTGCTTGATACTGTATAGGGCACTTGTTAAATGTTTGCTAACCTAAATTCTGGAGGCAATTTTATAATATCCTAAGTACTATGATTGCATTATAGTCACATCAGAGAGAATCCTTTGAGCTCTTGAACTACTTTAAGCAGACATTCAGTCACTGAAAGAATAATTGTACACAAGTCAACTATGGAAATCATTGCTTTCAAATAACAAGTAAAGGAATGTTTCCTGGATGGATAGATGCTATGTTATTATAGTGTTTGGTACATGTAATTAGCGAACTGCTCTTATACACATTCTTTGACTTGCTATAAAATCTGTGCTCTGAATCTCCATTTCTATTAAATGTAACCGCAGCTGATCTATATCTTATGTCCACAACATTAAGGGCAATGTAGAGGCCACCATCTCTAATGCCCCAGTGGTGGGTCTTTCTGACATTGGTTTGTGACGGGAACAAGAGTTTGGCGGGGCAGGGGGGAACTTAGTGCAGCATGTGCATAAAGGAGAAGTCAGGATGATGGAGAAGAGACATGAATAGAAAAACAAAAACCATTTAGCTAGCATTCTTTATGTGCCAGCATTTACCAAATTTAGAAGAATATGGTAAATGCTCCTCGGCAAATCACCTTCTTAATTTATAGACATGACTTTTGCCTTGAAATTCTGCCTCCTGATAAGCAGGAACAGCATTAAAAAAAAAGCAGTTAGCCCCAGCTTTTCCTTTTCTGAGATGGACTATCTTCACTGGAACCCAATGCGATAGAAAAGCCTCCCCATCCCCTTAACACAATGATCTCAGAAGACTCAGGGGACTCAAGAGTAGAAATTCCTTCCATAAGCCTTTGGAGTTCGAATCTTTCAAGAACACAAACATCTCAAGGGCCCCTTTCGGTTACGTTGAAATTTCTTCACACCTACAGATATTTTATTTTGCAGGAAGTTAAGGTGGAGAAAGAGAATGTTCTAAGACATGCAGGGATATCTGTGACTAGCCCTGCCAGATTTCTACTTCCTTTGTATTTTTTCCTATTAGTTATGTTTGCCACTTATTTTGCTTTTCTCAGCCTTCCAATAGAACTCCGAGTGTGTTGATTTTTGGGACATCTTAGGGTTCCTTCCTGAGGAAGCTGGGTATATAAAGTAGGTTATTTGCCCTTTCTACTTCCTAGTGTAAAGTCTAACTCTTGCTGTTGAGTAAAGTATCACAAGCTTTCAGTCTGATTTTCCTTCAAGGTTGTCCCACACTGGGATTCCAGGATTTGGGGCTGAGTTATAAAATGGATAAAACTAGCCCATTATAGAGCATAGGAAAAAACCCCGAAGATATTTTAGATGTGTGGGGGGCAGGAAGAAAGGAGCGATCTGAAGAAGCAGGTCCTTGAAAACAGGGAGAGTCCAGGCAAAAGAATAGCAACACCGAACTGATGAACTGGGGTTGGTGGCTCCTGGAGACACTGCTAGGAAAGGCTCCCAAATGTCTTGGGAGGCAAGTGGAAAGCCCCTGAGAAGGTTTTAGATGATAATCCTGGGCAGGTAGGAGCAGTGAGCAGGATTGTCAGTTGCTTTGGACTATATGCATGTTACATAGTGTTACTCTCCTCTTCCCATGAGACTGCAGTCCAAGACTATCTGCAAATGAATGGCATGGAGACTAGTTTCAGTGAAGCAAAATTTATGGAGAGCCCATATTTTAGAATCTCCTTCCTTATTCTCATCGTGAAAATGTTATTTTGTTAAATGTGTGCTATGTAGTATTAAAATTCCCCTTTAAAATAGAGTTCCCCTGAAAGTGTCTATCTCTCTGTGTGTGTATGTGTGTGTGTGCGTGTGTGTGTGTGTGTGTGTGTGTGTGTATGTGTATTGCTTGCATATTTATTTGATCTTCTTTGTGTTCTTTTTCTTTCTTTTCTTTTTTTTTTTGCTGTTGTTGCTTTTGGTTATTTTAAATGTTGTCATTTGTTCTATATTTTATTGTACTTCTACCTTAAGGCCCTTAAATAAAAATATCTTTTTTTAAGCTATATAAAAGTCATTTTAACTATGCACGCTTCTCTTAATTATGTCTGTATAGGTAGATACATGTTTATATCTTAAA
The DNA here is from genome assembly GCF_027475565.1 of Acinonyx jubatus. Taxonomy (NCBI): domain Eukaryota; kingdom Metazoa; phylum Chordata; class Mammalia; order Carnivora; family Felidae; genus Acinonyx; species Acinonyx jubatus. Next base: position 68,074,176 of record NC_069394.1, on the reverse strand, counting down.
AAATAAAGCCAAAAACCTTTAACTGTTTTCTCAGGAGCAATCAAACCTAACAAATGAATGAGAATTCATGTTGGTCTTTTTTGGAGGTTTTTGGAATTTGTAATTTGCTTGAAAATGGAAATGAAATGCCATGTTTCTATATGCATTTCCTCTCAGTGTAGTCTGCTCAAATATCAGTGGCAATGTGTCTGTGAAAATATAATTATCAACAGTCTCATCATATAGTAGAATCTTCTCAGTGTCCACTAAAATGATTTCTGTATCTTTCCCATCTCTATTTAAATGTGACTTCATTTCATTTCCTTAGCTGGAAAAACTGACAAAGGAAAAAAAGGAAGGCAAGAAAGAGGGAGAGGAAGAGAGGACTGTTCATTTCTCCTATCAAATAAATGGCCAAGAGAAAAATCTACTAAAAACTAGAATAATGAAAAATATGAAAAATAACATTCGGTTATATGAAAATGACATTTTGCATGAAAAATAACATTTGGCTATAATACAACTCTAGTGTATATCCTTAAGCTAAGATAGTCTCTGGTTCTTTTGATTACTCTATATAATTAGACAATACCAGTAAATTAAAATAGAAATAGGTTAATTGTAGTCAAATTATTTTTCATTATAGAAATGCTAGCTAAAGGAGATCCAGGACACAGAAAACTGAACATATTGTTCAACATGTCTTACCAAATATCAGTCATTGCCAAATACTGGGGTCACAAAAAGGGATAGGGATTTGTCCTTGAAGAATTCCCATTTACTAGGGAGAACAGGTGGGGAAGACACCTCTAAAACAAAGTAATTCCTGTAACTAAGGCTTTGGAAAAGTTGCATAGGAAACGAATGATTGATACACTTTGGTGGAGTCTTGTACAATGAATAATGAGTAGAATTTGCAAGGTCTAGAAAAAATTGGTGCATTGCCTAGTGAGGATTGGAAAGGTGCTTGGGGAATAAGTGGAATAAGTGTTATTGTTACAGAATGTCATACAAATGGTATCATAAAATATGTAGTGTTTTGTGTCTGACTAGAATAATGCTTTGGACATTTATCCATATTGTCACATGTAGCACTAATTCCTTTATTTTTCTTTTCTTTTCTTTTCTTTTCTTTTCTTTTCTTTTCTTTTCTTTTCTTTTCTTTTCTTTTCTTTTCTTTTCAAGGCTGGGGACTAATCCATTGTATGGATATACCACAATTGCAAATGCATTCACTAATGAATCGACATCTGGCAAGTCTTTTTGTGGACATATGTTTTCATTTCTCTTCTTTAAATTTCTAGTGGTGGAGTTTATGAATTGAATGCTAAGTGTAGGTTTAACTGTAAAAAATTGCCAAACACATTCCTAAAGAGGCTGTAGCATTTTTCATTTCCACCGGCAACATATGAGAGTTTTAGTTGTTCCATGTGATATTTAATGTTACGTGTCAACTTGACTGGGCTAAGGATACCCAGATAGCTGGTAAACTATTATTTTGAAGTGTGTCTGTGAGGGGGTTTCTGGAGGAGATTTACATGTGAATCAGTAGACTAAGTAAGGAAAATCACCCTCACCAAGGCTGGTGAGTATCATCCATTGAGGGCCTGAATAGAAAAAGGGAGAAGAAGGGTAAATTTACCCTCTGAGCTGGGATATCCACCTTCTACTGATATCAGTATTCTTGGTTCTTAGGCCTTCAGACTTGGACCAGAACTACACCAGGTCTTTCCTGAGCCTCCAGCCAGCAGATGACAGATTGTGGGATTTATTCTCCATAATTTAGAGACCCAATGATGCATAATCTCTTTTTCTGTATATCTACATATAACCTACTGGTTATCTTTCTCTGGAGAACTCTGACACGTTCCTCATCCTTTCTAATACTTGGTATTGTCAATCTTTTAAATTTTAGCTATTATAGTGAGTGAGTGTGCAGTGGTATCTCATTATGGCTTGAACTTGTACTTCTCTAATGACTAATATTGTTAAATATCTTTGTCATGTCCTTATTTGCCATTCATATACTGTCTTTAGTGAAGTATCTGTTCGACTGTTTTGCTCATCTTTAATAATTGATCTGTGTCCTTAAATATTCCTTATATATTCTCACATATGTTTTGTATTCTGGTTACAAGTTCTTTATCAGATATATGTTTTTGAAATATTTTCTTCCAGTCTATGGTTTGCCTTTTTTATCTTTAATGTTTATTTGAAGAGCAAACATTTTTAATTTGGATAAATTCATCAATTTTAATGGTTTGTGTTTTTTTGTGTTTTTTGCCCCAAAGTTACAAAGATCTTTTCTATGGTTTTTGCATTTTGATTTATAATCTATTTGAGTTAATTTCTGGGTTTGATGTTGAATAACAACAAGACTAATTTGTTCCCAAGTGTATATGGAATTGTTTAATATTACTAAAATTATTACTTTATCCTTATTGGATTTCCTTGGCACATTGTAAAAAATCAGTTGGTTATGTGTGGGTCCAAGGCTAGACTCTCTGTTCTAAATTGATCCATATGTCTTTGCCAACACCTTCTTATCTTTTTTATATTAGTTTTATTGTAAATCCTGAAGTCAGGCAGTGTAAGTCATCTAATTTTGTTCTTCAAAAATTCTTTTCAAGTAGTCTAAGCCTTTGTAATTTAATAAATTTTAGAATCACTTTATCATTTCTGTTCCAAAAGTCTGCTGAGATTTTGATTTAGATTTTGTTGAATCACAATATGAATTTGAAAGTTTTAACAACGTGGAATCCTCCAATCCATGGATATGCTACTCTCCCCCCATTTATTCAGATGTTCTCTAGTTTTTCTCAGGAATAACTTGTAATTTTCAGTACAAGCTTTGCACATCCTTTGTTAAATTTTCCCCTAAATGTCTGATGTCTCTAAATTCTATTTTAAATTGTATTCTTATTTATACCTCAATTTTCAGTTGTGTGTGCTAGCAAATAGAAATAGAAGTGATTTTTGTATATCACCCTTTATCTATCCACCTTCTATAAATCTATACATATTCCACTGGTTGTGTTTCTCTAGAGAACTCTACTACATTCCGTATTATTATTATTCCTTATCCACTTGTTTGTCTACTTGCTTTTTTTAGATTCCTGAGGATTTCCTGCGTAGATGGCCATGTCATATGCACATAAAGACAGTTGTGCCTCTTCCTGTCTAATCTTTATGCCTTTTATTTATTTTTCTTTATTGCACTGTCTAGGACCTCCAGGATAATGATTAATAGAGATGGTAAGGATAAACATTTTTGCCTTGCTCTCAATCTTAGCAAACCTTTCAGGTTTTCACCGTTAAATTTGTTGTTGGCAGTAGGTTTTTTTTATAAATACCCTCTGTCAGTTTGAGGAATTTCTTTTCTATTCCTGCTTTGCTGTGAGCTTTTACCATGAATTGTTGCTGAATTCTGTCAAATGCTTTCTAAGCACATATTGAGATTATTATATGATTTGTTTTATCTTGTTTTAGTATATTAATATAATGAGTTACATTGACTGAGTTTGGGATGTAAAACCAACTTTGCATTCCTTGGTTAAACTCAACTAGATCCTAGTATTTTATTGTTTGTATATCTATATTGCTAAGTGTAATTTTTATAATTTTTGTTAAGGGTATTTGCATATGTAACAAGAAGATATGGCCCTGTGTTCGTGTTTTGTTTTGTTTTAATGTTTGGTTTTTGCATCATGGAAATACTGACCTCATAAGATGAGTTGGGATGTGTCTCTTTCTTTTCTATATTTTGGAGGTGTTGGTATAGAATTAATATCATTTCTGCTTTTAATATTTGGTAGAATTCAGTAGTAAAGTCTTCTGAGTATGGAGTTTTTCTTGTGGAAAAGGATTTTTTTAGCTTCAAATTCAATTTCCTTAAAACATAAAAGGCTATTCAGATGATCTATTACTTCCTGAGTTAGCTTCTGTAATTCATGTCTTTCAACAAGTTTGTCCATTTCACCCAAATGCTGAAATCTATTGCGTTATAGTTATTCATAATATTTCCATATTATATCTTTAATGTGTGACTGATATGTACTGCTATCTCCTCCTTCATTCCTGAAATTGCCAATTTGCATGTTCTTTTTTCTTGATCAGTATCATTAGTTTTATTTTTGTAATTTTTATAATTTATTAAAAAAAAGAGAAAACTGAATACAGACATTTAGGGCATCTTGACAAAGTCAATACAGTATGAAGGACAAATAGTATTAAATACAGAGCATGTCCTATACATACAGGAAGACTGGATACCCTATAGATTTTATAATGATGTACAAAGGCCATAGCGAAGGAGCAGACCCAAGATCCAGCCACCAGAGACCATGGTACTGAAAACTTCTGACTCATAGCCAGTAACCTACATTTTCTGCTCTGGCAGAAATCTCTTTATTAGAAACAGCACTGGATGAGGAGTCAAGAGTATTGGATTTACTCTTGGCACAGCATAATTTCATTGCATCTTCCTTCTCCTTCTCTCCCTTTCTTTCTTTTCTTTCTTTCTTCTTTCTTTCTTTCTTTCTTTCTTTCTTTCTTTCTTTCTTTCCTCTTTCTTTCCTTCCTTTCCTTCCTTAACCTTTCTTTCTTTCTTTCTTTCTTTCTTTCTTTCTTTCTTTCTTTCCTCTATTCTCTTTCTTCTCTTTCTTTACGTTGTTTTATAAATGGCTTAGTTCACTGAAAAGATGATATCAAGTATTTCTGAGGTACTATTGAAGAGAGGAAGGAAAACAGGGAGAGTGGGGAGAGATGTAGCCTGCACCAGGAAGAAGAGAGGCCTCTGTGAGCAAGCTTTCTTATGGGCTTATGAGGTTTCAAGACCCTTGCCTTGGCATCTTATAGGGAAATGACTACACTGTGCATTGGGCATGCCTGACCCTGAACACTAGCTCTTGAGCAAAGATTCTTGGACCCCAAGGAAGCAGTAACAGCACATAAATCAAGGGTTTGTGAAATGTTGGACAAGGAGGAGAGAGTGTACTTGGGCTAAACATGAGAGGCCCTTCATTCTCCTACTTCCTGGGTTCCTTTTTCAAATTTATTTTACTCAATTTATCTAAACAAAAAAAAATAGTTTATCTCCTTCTATTGTCTCCCACCCCACCTCTGGCAACCACCAATCTGTTTTTTTTTTTTTGTATCTATGAGTTTTATTATTATTATTATTTATTCCACATATAAGAAATCATATGGTTTTTGTCTTTCTCTGTATGACTTACTTCACCTAGCATAATTCCCTCAAGGTCCAACTATGTTGCTGCAAATGACAGGATTTCATCCTTTTTTTATGACTGAAAAGTATTCCATTTATCCATTTTTCCATCAAACAGACTTAGGTCTGTTTCCATATTGTGGCAATGTTAAGTAGTGCTGAAATAAACATGGGGGTGCATATATCTTTTTGAATTAAGATTTTCATTTTTAACAATAAATACTCAAAAATGGAATTGCTGGGTCATATGGTAGTTCTATTTTTAATTTTTTGAGGGACCTCCATATCGTTTTCCATAGTGGTGGCATCAATTTACATTCCCACCATCACTGCATAAGGGTTCCTTTATTCCGACTACCTTGCCAATACTTGGTATTTTTTGTCTTTTTGATAATAGCAATTCTGAGAGGAGTGAGCCAATGTCTCGTTGTGATTGACTTGATTTTCCCTAATGATTAAGGATGTTGAGCATCTTTTCGTGTACCTGCGGGAAATTTGTATGTCTTCTTTAGAAAAATGTTTACTCAGATCTACTTATTTTTTATTCAACACCTTAAGGTGGAATCTTAGGTCATCGATTCGAGATATTTTTTCATTTCTAACATGAAAGCTTAATTCTATAAATTAACCAGTTAACAGTGTTTTAGGTACATCTGCAAGAATTTTATAGGTGATATTTTCATTTTCAACCAGTTCAAAATATTTTCTAATTTCTTGTTCTTCAATTTATGTGTTATTTAGATCACGTTGTTTAATTTCCAAATATTTGGAAGTTTATCAGATATCTCATTATTACTTATTTCTAGGTTAATTCCGTTATGTTCATGGAAATTCTTTGTATGATTTTAATTCTCTTAAATATATTGTGTCTTGTTTTATGATCTAGACTATGGTCTATCTTGGTGTCTCATATGCATATATAAAGAATATAATACAATTTTACAATATTGTCTTCTCGCTCAGAACATAGCATGTATCTTCATTTATTCAGATTCAGAAAATGTTAGAATTTCTTTACTTGGGTCTTGAATAATTTTATTAAGTTTATTTATAGCATTTCATTATTAAAATTTTACTGAAACTTTTTTCAAATGCATTTTCTAACTAAAATACATCTGTGATAATTTTGTATTTGCCACGTTGCTGAATTCCACCAATTGTATTAATGTGTTATCAGTTAATCTTCCTAATTGTCTGAAGATTATAGATGCTCTTTTCTCTATCTTCATTCTTTACTTTCCTGAAAGAATTGTCTAGGACTGCCAAAAAATATTAGAGAGTAGTGGTAATAGATAAACATATTGTCTTATGCCTTTTTTTTTTTAATGTTTATTTATTATCAAGAGACAGAGCATGAGCATGGGAAGGGCAGAGAGAGGGGGAGACACAGAATCCGAAGCAGGCTCCAGGCTCTGAGCTGTCAGCACAGAGCCCTACATGGGGCTCGAACTTACAAACTGCGAGATCATGGCCTGAGCTGAAGTCGGACACCTAACCAACTGAGCCACCCAGGCACCCCAGTCTTATTCCTATTTTTAGTAAGATTTATTGAACACAATTTTTCTGAAAGTTTTTGAAATAAATCTTTTAAAAAGTTAAGTAAGTTTTTCTAATTTACTTTTACCAAGAACCTTTGAGAAGGGTGAGTATTGATCTTCGTCATCCTTTTTTCTTGGCATCTATCGAGATAATAAATATTTTCTTTTTTCTATGAAGTGAATGCCTTTGACAGGTTTTTTTTTTTGACACACCACTGGTGTGTTAGTAAACTGAGCCTCTGTAGGAAAAAAAAAATGCCTTGACTTGTAGCATTTGCCAATTTCCAAGTTGTACATACTTCCCGGATAGCTGATTTCAAGCTATCAGTTGACTCACAGAATTACTGATTATGTAACATTTTGTTTTCATGTGCTGATATAAGGCAGCTCCAGCTAAGCAATTCGTAAAACAACCCTGTGTTCTTAGCTAAATTATACCTGGTCATTATGTAGAAATACATTAGCCACTGTTTTTAAAAGTAAAGTGTTATACTAGCTTTCAAAATTGTTCTAATGTCATTGGAATATTCTGACGTTCTCTCTGTCAACTTTATAATAGATAAATAAACAGATATATAAATAAATAAATAAGTGTTTAAGTTTATTTATTTTGAAAGAGACAGAGACAGCATAAGCGGGGGGAGGGGCAGGGAGCCAGGGAGAGAGAGAATCCCAAGCAGGCTCTGGGCTTTTAGCACAGACCCTGATGCAGGGCTCAAATTCACAAAACCATGACATCATGACCTGAACCGAAACCAAGAGTCAGACACTTAACCGACCAAGCCACCCAGGCGCCCCTTTATAATGTAAATTTATCAATTTTTTTCTACATTTCAAAATTTGGCATATATTTATAGTATTCTTTTATAATTAAAAAAATTCCTGTGTCTCATGTCCTCTTTTAACTTTTTAATGTTGCCTGTTTATATTCTCTTTCCATTTTTTCTTGATCAGACTTGCAAGAATTTGTATTTTTAACTTTATTTGTTAATTAAACAAAATAGGTTCTCAAGTTGTACATGTGGGTCATTTATGTTCACTCTTGCTTGGCTTCTAATGTGGGCATGTAAAGACATAATTGTGTCCAGATTTATTAGATTTTCACAGTGTTTTGAATGTTTCCTAGATTAAGTGATAGTCATGAACCTCTCTACTGCATCCTTCATCCCGATGCAAATTGCATCACACTTCTAAAGTATTTAGCCAAATATAAGTTAACTTAATAGAGGAGAAGGGGCTACATAGAACAAAAACAGATGCCTCAGATGTCAGCCAACTGCCTGGACCACCAGAGTCCCTAATACAAGCACACACTAGATGGGTGCTAGAGAAGCTGAGAAGCTTCTTTTCTTTTCCTGTGAACACGTTCAGTTATACGCCAAAAAGACAGTAAAATGAACCCCAGTAAAGTCATCACCTGGAGGCAATTTTCTGAATAAATTTGCCAAACTTGTCTCATGTATTCCTTTTTCCTTTCTTCCATCCTTCCATTCTATTTCATCCATTCTTTTGCTGAATTTTTTAAAAAGCAAATAATATGTCATGTTATTTAACTTCCACATTCTTCAGAGATTATCTCTAAAATATAGGGATATATATTTTTTTTTACATAGCTGCAGTGACATCTCGTTTAACACAATTAATGCTTTGTTCCACTGTGTTATTTTTGTTCCTTTGTCAAAGATCAGTTAACTATATTTATGTAGGTCTATTTCTGGGCCCTGTTCTATTGATTTATTTCTTTATTTTTAAAGTTTATTTATTTTTGAAGAGAGTGTGCATGTGCATGTGAGCAGGGTAAGGGGCAGAGAGAAAGAGAGAGAGAATGCCAAGCAGGCTCCACGTTGTCAGTGTAGAGCCCGAGGTGGGACTCAATCTCACCACCATGAGATCATGACCTGAACTGAAATGAAGAATTGGGTGCTTAACTGACTGAGACACCCAGGCACCCCTCTATTGATCTATTTCTGTTTCATTGATCTATTCATCTATTTCCTAATTCACAGTCTTGATTACTGTGAATTTAGCTTTATAGCAAGTCTTGAAGTCAGGGAATGTCGGTTCTGTAACTTTGCTCTTCTCCTTCAATATTGTGTTGGCGGGGCACCCGGGTGGCTCCGTCGTTTAAGTGTCTGACTCTTGATTTTGGCCCAGGTCATGATCTCATGGTCTGTGAGTTTGAGCTCCGCATCGGGCTCTACGCTGACGGTTCAGAGACTGGTTGGCATTCACTCTCTCTCAAAACAAATAAATAAACTTAAGAAAAACATTGTGTTGGCAAGTCTGGGTATTTTGCCTCTCTATATAAAATTCTTTAGGGGTGCCTGGGTGGCTCAGTCAGCTAAGTGTCTGCTCTTGATTTCAGCTCAAGTCGTGATTTCACTGTTGGTGAGATCGAGCTCTGTGTTGAGCTCTGTGCTGACAGTGCAAAGCCTGCTTCAGATTCTCTCTTTCTCTTCCACTTTGCCACTCGTGCTTTATTTCTCTATTTCAAAGTCAATACAATAAACCTAAAAAATTTTAGACTGCTAATACAATGGATTGCATTAATTGCATTCAAATATTGAACCAACCTTGCATACCTTGGGAAATCCCAAGTATGGTGTATAATTTTTTACTATGTATATAGTTTTTTAAAAATAAATTATTAGACTCAATTCAATAATATTTTGTTGAGGAATTTTGCATCTATGTCCATTAGAGATATTGGACTGTAGTATTGTTTCCTTGTAATATCTCTGCCTGAATTTGTTATTAGGGTAATACTGACCTCATAGTCATAGAATGAGTTAGGAAGTATTCTCTCTGCATCCATACTCCACAAAGAAATTGTGGAGAATTCTTATAATTTCTTCCTTAAATACTTAGTAGAATTCACCAATGAACCTATTTGGGCTTGGTGCTTTGTTAATTGTTGACTCAATTTCTTTATTAGATACATGCCTGTTCAAATTGCTTATTTCTTCTTACGTCAGTTTTGTCAGAATATATCTTTTAAAGAATTGGTCCATTTTATCTAGGTTATCATATTTGTGGGTATAGAGTTGTTCAGGGTATTCTTTTATTTACCTTATAATATCCATTGAAAGGCTCTGTAATGATATTTTTTCTTTAATTTCTGATATTAGTAATTTGTATCCAATCTTTTTTCTTAAGCATCCTGGTTAGAGGTTTACATATTTTAAAGATCTTTTCAAAGAACCAACTTTTGGTTCTGTTGATTCTTCTTTATTAACTACCTGTTTTCAATTTTGTTGATTTCTGACCTAATTCTTATTATTTCTTTTCTTCTGCTTACCTGGAGTTTAATTTGCTCTTCTTTTTATAGTTTTCTAAGGTGGAAACTTAGATGATTGGTATTAGATCTTTCATCTTTTTTTTTCTAGTTTTACAGAGAAATGATTGGCAATAAAGCATTGTATAAGTTTTTTTTAATGATTATTTTATTTTTGAGAGTGAGAGAGACAGAGTGTGAGCAGGGGAGGGGCAGAGAGAGAGGGAGTCATAGAATCCAAAGCAGGCTCCAGACTCCATGCTGTCAGCACAGAGCCCAATGCAGGGCTCGAACCCATGGACCATGAGATCATGACCTGAGCCAAAGTTGGATGCTTAACTGACTGAGCCACCCAGGCACCCCAAGCATTGTATAAGTTTAAGGTGTACAGCATAATGACTTGACTTACATATATTGTGAAATGATTATCAGAATAAATATAGTAAACATCCAGCAGCACATTCAGAAACAATAAAAATAAATGGAAAAATTAAAAAAAAATTTTCTCCTTGTAGTGAGAACTCTTAGGATATACTGTTAACAGTTTCCTGATATATCACATGCAGCAGTAACTATAGTCATCATATTGTATATCACATCTCCAGTACTTGTTTATCTTATAAGTGGATGTTTGTATCTTTGACCACCTTCCTCCAATTCCCACTCCCCCACCTCCCACGTCTTCCTTTCCAATATATGCATTCAATACTATAAAACTTCCTCTAAGCACTGCTTTCACTGCATCCCATTAATTTTGATATGTCATGTTTTCATTTTCATTTAGTTCAAAGTGGTTTTTTAATTTCTCCTGAGATTTCTTCTTTGATCCATATGTTATTTAAAAGTATGTTATTTAATCTCCACATATTTTGGGATTTTCCAGTTATTTTTCTGTTACTGATTTCTACCTTAATTTCATTGTGGTCTGAGAGCAGACACTGTATGATTTCTTTTTTTTTTTTTAATTTGTCAAAGTGTATTTTTTGGCTTATAATGTGGCTCCTCTTGGTGATTGTTCTATATGAACTTGAGAATAATGTGTATTCTGCTGTTGTTGGATGAAGTAGTCAATAGATGTCAATTATATCCAGTTGATTGATGGTGTTGTTGAGTTCAACTAAGTCCTTATTGATTTTTTGCCTGCTAAATCTTTCCATTTGTAATAGAGGGGTGTTGAAGTCTCCAACTGTGATAGTAGATTCTTCTATTTCTCCTTGCAATATGTCTATTTTTCCTCACATACTTGGATGCTCTGCTATTGGGTACATATGCATTAAGGATTGTTATGTCTTCTTGGAGAATCGGCCCTTTTATCATTATGTAATGGCCTTCTTTATCCCTTATAACTTTCCTTTCTTTGAAGTTTGCTTTGTTAGAAATTAATATAGACACTCCTGCTTCCTTTCGATTGCTCTTAGCGTGGTATATTTTTCTCCATCCACGTACTTTTAATCTATATGTTTCTGTCTAGGCACAGGGTGTTCCTTTTAGACAATATTGAATCCTAATTATTTTATCCATTTTCATAATTTCTGTCTTCTAATTGGTGCCTTTAAACCATTTATGTTCAAAGTGATTCTTGATGTATTTGGATTAATATTTACCATATTTGTTAGTTTTTTATTTGTTACCTTTATTTTTTGTTTCTATTTTTGTCTTCTATTCTTTTTCTGCCCTTAATTTGAACTGAGCATTCCATTTTCTATCCTTTTTTAGCATGCCAGTTATAATTCATCTTTTCGTATTTTAGTTCTTGGCCTAGAGTTTGCAATATACATTGACAACTAATCCAAGTTCACTTTCAAATGACACTATACCCTTTTTCTGGGATTGTTAGACCTTATAATAACAAAAAAACCTTAATTCCTCCTCCCTCTCACCCCTGTTTTATTGTTGTCATTCATTTCACTTACATATAATTATATATGTGTGTATATATATAAACATGCATAATTGAATACATCATTGCTGTTATTATTTTGAAAGATGCCATTGATTAGATCAATGAAAAAGAAAAATAAAAGTGTTTATTTTACCTTCACCTATCCCTTCTTCAGTATTCTTCCTTTTATATGTAGTCTGAATTTTATTGTCTGTACTATTTTCCTTCCTTGTAAAGAGCTTCTTTTGACATTTCTTGCAAGGCAGGTCTACTGTCAAAAAATTCTCTATTTTTCATTTGTCTGACCAAGTCTTTATTTCTCTTTAACTTTTGAGAAATAATTTTCCAGGGTACAGAATTCTCGGTTGGTGGGTTTTTTTTTTCTTCTTAACACTTTAAATATTTCATTTCACTCTCTTCTTGCGTGCATGTGTTCTGAGTAGAAATCTAATATAATTCTTTTCTTTAGTGTTTCTACAGGTAAAGTATTTTTTCCCTCTGGTTTCTTTCATAGTTTTTTCTTTGTCTTTGATTTTGGGCAATTTGATAATGATATATCTAGGTTGAGAGGTTTTTGTTTTTGTTTTTTTTTTTGGACATTTATCCTGTTTGGTGTTCTCTGGGCTTCCTGGATCTATGCTTTGGTGTTTGACATTAATTTGGGAAAACTCTCAGTCCTTATGTTTTAAGTGTGTTTTTCTGTTCCTGTTTCTTTCTTCTTCTGGTATTTCCATTGTATGTGTGTTACATCTCTTGTACTTGTCTCACAGTCATTAGATTTACTGTTTTTTTTTCTTTTAGTTTTTGTTCTCTTTGACTTTTCAATAATGGAGGTTTCTGTGGAAATATTCTCAAGCTCAGGGATTCTTTCCTTAACTGTGTCCAGTCTATGATAAGCTCATCAAATATATTCTTTATTTCTATCACAGTATTTTTTGTCTGTAGCATTTTTTTGTTTTTTTCTTAGGATTTCTAGCTCTCTGTTTTCATTGCCTATCTCTTCCTGCATGCTGTTTACTTTATTCATTAGAACACTTAGTATATTAATTATAATTGTTTTTAAATTCCTGGTTTGATAATTTCAGCATCCCTGTCATGTCTGCTACTAATGCTTGCTTTTATCTTCAATTTTTGTGTTTTGTCTTTTAGTATGCCTTATATATATATTTTTTTCTTGATAGCTAGACATGTATTAGGTACAAGTAACTGCCATAAATAGGTCTTTAGTAATGTGGTGGCAGTGTGTGGGAGGAAGGGAAGAGTTTTACAGTCCTATGATTAGGTCTCAGTTTTTAGGTGAGCCTCCTCTAGGCTGTGCACTTCATAAGCGTTTCTCCGTTTTTCTCTCTCCTAAAGCAGGACAGGATGGCTAGAACATGCTGGATTTGGGTATTTCTCTTCTCCCCCATGGAAGGCTGAAATCACTGGAGGTGATTATTTCCCTTCCCAGGTCATCTAGACTCTGGTAATATCTCAGTAGGTTAAGCTCTGGTTAAGTAGTTTCTCCTGAAAGCAGGCCTTATTAAAAAGAAGAGTTCTGTGGTGTATCTTCAATTGGTTTTTGCTTTCTTCTGCCTGCTAGAAGCATGAGGGGATTCTTCTCTGATATCTACTGTGAGACCCTGGTCAAGCTCCTGGGTGTAAAAGTCACAGAAGTGTGGGGGTTCCTCTAGGACTGGGCCACTCTGGAGTTTTTAGCTCTCACACTTGTTCACACTGAACTTCCCACAAATCGTTAATTATAGCTTACATTTTCCTCCCCTGCCTGGTTCCTGTGGCAGTTTCTGTTCCTGACTTTCTGTTTCAGTATGCTGTGGCTCCCTGTATTCATCTGTCTGCTTCTTCAATATCAAGGGAGTGATTTGTCCTGTGTCCTCACTTCTTGGATAAATTCATGAAGAATTGCTGGTTTTTCAGTCTATTCAGCATTTTGTCTGTTGTTAGGATGGATTTCCAGCTTTGTACGTATAAAACTGGAAGTGAGAAATCCACTTATTTTTTAAATTCTATCCTCTCTTTCACATTTATTAACTAGTTTTATTTTGTTGTAATAGTTATTTTCAATTTCAAAATTTGACTTCTTTTTAATGTTTATTTATTTTTGAGAGAGACAGAGACAGAATGTGAGTGGGTTAGGGGCAGAGAGAGAGGGAGACACAGAATTGGAAGCAGGCTCCAAGCTGTCAGCACAGAACCCGACACTGGGCTTGAACTCACGAGCTGCGAGATCGTGACCTGAGCCGAAGTTGGACACTCAACCGACTGAGCCACCCAGGCGCCCCTGAATTTGACTTTTTAAAAAATTTTTAGCTTTCTCTTTATTAAATATCATTATAAATTCCTGTTTTCATTTTCTTTTCCTTTTTTTTTAAACTACTGAGTTTTACCATTCAATAGATTTCAATAAATTGTAGACTTCATTCTCTTTGGTATTTATGTGTTCTGTTTTTCTGCATGTTGGCTCCTGTCATTTGGACCTAACTCCATTAGTTTGTGATAGGGTCCTTGACTTCTGGAATATGATGTCCCAGGCACATCTATATTTTATGCTTTGGACTTGTAATCAGACATTCTTTAATAAACCTTGGTACTTCTGGACTACAGTCTTCATTCAAGAGCACTCACTGCTGTTGAGTCCTCATCGATTTTAGGCCCTTTAAGTGGACATAACTGGGAAATCCATATTTTTAGAAGAAAAGGTCATAACTTAGTACTATTCACAATTCCAATTTAACATTACAAGTGTTTGCTGTTACATTTAATTTTTGTACCTTATTTTCATACACTAAAATTCTCAGTTCCTTACAACACCACAATTACATGTTTTAGATTCTATTGTATAAAATGTATCATATTATTAATTATATAATTCAAATATTTTGTATCCTTACTTGATTTGTTAAGTTTTGAAAGAGGTGCAATAAATCTTTAGTTATGATTGTAGATTTTTTCCATTACTCTTTAAAAACATTTCTTTAATGTTTATTTATCTTTGAGAGAGGAGGGAAGGGGCAGAGAGGGACACACAGAATCCAAAGCAGGCTCTAGGCTCTGAGCTGTCAGCACAGAGCCCGATGCGGGGCTTGAACCCATGAACCATGAGATCATGACCTGAGCTGAAGTTGGATGCCTAACTGATTGAGCCACCCAGGCACCCCTCTATTACTGTTTTATTTTTTTTTTCTATTTTCTATTTCAAAGCTGGGCTGTTAGGTTCACAAAAGTTCAAAACTGTTATTTATTTATAATGGATGATAAAATTTGGCTTTATGAGATATTCCTCTTTTTCCTGTTCAATGCTGTCACCTTGAATTTTCTATGACAGGACAGATAATACTATTGTTATACTTGCTTTATTTATAGAATATATATTTATATTTAAACTTTTGGTGTTATGGTTTAGGTGTGCCTTTTTCAAATGGCTTATCATTAAAATTCTGTATGCCACTGTGTGCGTATGTGTTTGTATCCACATAGACATTATTGTATTTTCCTCTCATTGCAACATGCTCAGTCAGTTTTATTTATTTATTTATTTATTTATTATTTATATTTTAGAGAGAGACAGAGAGCACAAGTGAGGAGAAGCAGAGGGAGAGAGACAAAATGGCAGAGAGAGAGAGAGAGAGAGAGAGAGGGAGATTCTTAAGCAAGCTCCATGCTCAGCACAGAGCCTGATGTGGACTTGATCTCACAACCCTAGGATCATGACCTGAGCCTAAATCAAGAGTCAGATACTTAACCAAATTTGCCTCCCAAGTGTCCTGCTCATTCTTTTAAATAGAGACCCAAGTCTGGTATAAATTTATACTTTAAATACTTATATGTTTTATATGTAGGTATAATTTTGGTTATTAGGGATTTAAAGTGAAAGTAGCAGTGAACAAATGGTCTTTTTGCTTTATTTTGTTTCAAGTTTTTATTTAAATTCTATTCAGTTAACATATAATGCAATATTGGTTTCAGGAGTAGAATTTAATGAGTCATCACTTGCACATGACACCCAGTGGTCATCACAAGTGCCCTTTTAACACCCATCACCCACTTATCCCATCCGCTCCCACTTCTCCTCCATCAACACTCAGTTTGTTCTCTATAGTTAAGAAGCTGATATGGTTTGCCTCCCTCTCTTTCTTTCCCTCCTTCCCCTATGTTCACTTGTTTTGTTTCTTAAGTTCCACATATAAGTGAAATCATATGGTATTTGTCTTTTTTTGGCTGACTTGTTTTGCTTAGCTTAATACACTCTAGCTCCATCCATGTCGTTGCAAATGGTGAGATTTCATTCTTTGTGATGGCTGAGTAATATTCCATTGTATACATATACCATATCTTCTTTATCTATTCATTAGTTGATGGACATTTGGGATCTTTCTATAATTTGACTATCGTTGATAATGCTACCATAAACATCGGGGTGCATGTGTCCCTTCAAATCAGTATTTTTGTATCCTTTGGTTAAATACCTAGTAGTGCAATTGCTGAGTTGTTGGGTAATTCTGTTTTTAACTTTTTGAGGAAATTCCATGCTGTTTTCCAGAATGTCTGCACCAGTTTGCTTTCTCACCAATAGCGTAAGAGGAGGGAACAAATGGTCTCATGCCATCATGATCCGCACCAGCATTAACTTTGATTTTTTTTTCTACAAATACTGAAATGGTTTGAAAAAGAAGATTGAACTATAAGAAATTTTCAAGGATCATAGTTAAGAATTCAATAATCTTAAAAATGGATGTTTATACTAATAATTAGATGCATGGCCATTCATATGCATAAGAAAAATAGGTGTGTAATGAAGTAAATATATATCTAGAAATACCACTCTCTGTCTACAGGAGATGGAAAAAAATAAAAGTGATGCTCAATGTCTCTTCATTAAATTGACAAGTGAAAAGAAATGCCTTCACTTGAGTAGGGAAGATAGGTGGCAGAGAACAGCAGTAAATATTTCTAGTGGTAAATTTTCAATTTGGGGAGGTTCTTGCCCTTCTACCAAAGCCCCAGTGGTTAACCATTTCTCTAATACCTACGCTCTCAATTAGCTGTTGGCCAAGTGCCACAAACAGCTTAAAGTAGGATATTTCTGAATTAAGTTTAAAGTAGGTAAAGCTTTTTAAACAAGGGTGTGAAATTTTAGACACTATGTCAGAGAAAAGAACTATTATTAGGTGCTGTGAGATGAGACAGAGAGAGGGAGGAGAGGTTGAGAGGAGAGGGAGAGAGGGACGAAAACTTGATTCTCAGCATCTTTGATATTACACCTCACAAGCTCCACCTACTCGGCCAAGCGGTGCAGAGAGGCAGCCTAAGTGAAAGGAGTGACAAAGCAAGAAAGGCTAAAGATGCTAATGGAGGGCAGAACAAAGAGCTGTGAAGACCTCAGCAACTCAACTCCGCAGCTTTATTGTGGTGCAGCGGTAAGAGGCACCTCGGCAGTTTTCTTGTAGAATTGTTGCCGGGAAGAGAAACAGGTCAACGTTTGCTGTAGAGAAGTTGTTAAAACAAAGTTAACTACTTACTCTGAACCACAGAAAAAAAATCACCAACTCTTACTCCCGACAACTAGACAACCACTGTTAACTAATATCTAGTAGGATTTTTACTGTGGTTTTTTGATATGTTCCTTTCTAGTCAAGATTGTAAAATTTAAATTATAATCAGTAATAACAGATCCAACTTTTAGTGCTTATCTTTTGCAAAGAAATATTTACAGGAGATCTCAGTTAATCCTTATAACAATTTTATGAAGTAGGTGATATGTTAATCCAACTTTAGAGATGGAGAAAGTGAGTTTTAGGAAGGTTAAGTGACTTATTCAAGATACCATTGTTAATATGACCTTGAAAATGCATAGAATTTTTACAGGCTTACCTTCCAGGGGCATAAATTATTTCGGGCTAATTTTCTGCTATTGTTATGAGAAATCGGTAGAGTTGGCAGAATATTGAAAACTATTTCTTTATTGGTTAAGAGTGTGTTTGGCTTCCTTGAGGGCACCTTGAATCTAGGGGGGTTCAGCACATTCAGTTATTGTCCCAGTCTCTCCCCCCACTGAGCTCTATACCAGCGTCATACTTATCACCACATGGTCACAGAATGGCCCTTTCGGCTCACCTTCATTTTGGTGTGTCAGAGTCACAAGACATGGAGAAACAAAGGGCTTGAACTATTAAAAAAAAATCAAAGATAGTTCTACAAATCCACAGAAGCCTTCTAGTTATATATATCATTATCCAGACAGTGGCCCAAAGCCACCAAAAGTCAAGGTTGGGATATTAAGGGTTTATTTTTCTGGGCACGTTGCCACCTTAAACAAAACCTTAAAGAAGAAGAGGAGAATGGATAGGCAACTGGCAAAAGCTACCACCTGGCCAAGACCTAATAACTAATGAATTGCATAAATATATTCTCAAAATTATCTCTTGAGGTAGGACAGGATTTCAGCTGTTTGGGAAAATGGGAGTACGGGGAAAAATGCAATGCTATAGCACGTGGAACAAAATCCATTGCTGTTGAAGTTGAAAGAGCAACAAAGTTCCTCCCGTTGCCAAGGAAGTTCCCAGTTGTGTGGTTTGCCCAGAAGATCAGATGCTTTCAGAGCTTAGCACCGATCATCCTGCCTTTTATGGGTCTCTGCAGTGCCATTATTATGGTTCATTGTACTGTTTGCAACTGTCTTGGCCAACCTTGAAGATGGGTTCAAAAACCCTCTCATCCTGCCAACGCTTCTCCAGTTCTGCCTATACTGATTAAGTCAGGTTTACCTCCAAACAGCAACTCATTAGGTGAGGCAGGTTCCAGATGAAATCAGGAATCTGGGTAAATATAGACAGGAATCTCTGGTATGCCTGCTATCATCCTTGAAGCACTTGTGCACCTCTGAAGCCTCTCATCCAGGTACCTCATCCTTCTTGCCAGTGAGCATTCCTAGATTCTATTAACTTTAAATCCCTAGTCAAGTTCTAGTGCATAAGTGAAACCAGCATTTCTCAGATTTTTTGCCACCACTCCTGATACATGGAACTAAACCCGGGAAGAAGTGTATAGATTTGGGGTGAAGCAGGTAGGCTTTGTTGGGCAGTAGCATGTGTGTTTGTAAAACACATCATCTGGCAACATTCACTTTTATACTAGGAAACATACCACAATTTACATGGTGAGGAGGGGATTCCTCCATTGTCAGTCTATAGACTTCTGTTGAAGTTCCTTGGATGGGTGTAAAGTTTGGCCAATCAGAACATTCTATAGCTGGCTATGGTGATTCATTAGTGACATAGCTGTAGCCATCAGACTTTTTTTCCCGGGACATTTTAGGAAAGAAACTACCTCTCTTTCCCCTGAGATCTGAAATAAAGGGTATATAAAATCTGAAGCTTTGGCACACATCTTTTGGTTATAAGAGTGAAGTCAAAATGCAAGAGAGATTGTAAGATGGCTTAAAAAACAAAGTCTAGGAGATATCTTTCGAGCTTCTGGGCGGTCTATGTGCAAAGCCAGTCCCGCCCATGGTCTTTTCATTTATACAGGCAAATACCTGCCTTTTGTGTTAAAGCCACATGGGGTACTTTCTGCCATTTGAAACAAATAAAAAAACCCTTACTGATTTACTAACACAAACCCTACTTCCTTAAAATTATTTGAAGTTTTTGGTGTTAGCCTAACGATTCACATGCACTTTACATTCTATTCCATGATATAAATACATAATTTAAAAATAGAAAACATGTTTAAAGTTTTATTTAAATTACTTAAATTTCTGCCTCAAAATTTTCAAGTAAAATTTATTTTCCAGGAAGAGATGCCATAGTGGTCAGATAGTTTCTCATTCCCTCGACAAAATTCTGCATGTGCCAGGTGGTACATCTACCACAGTTTTAGAAACACAAGCTTGAGGAGCTGTGTGTCCAAGTATAATAGGGAACTTCTGAATAAGAAAAATTTTCAGGACTCAAAGACATGCAACCATAATGGTAGCATAATAGGCACTGGCACAGGAAGACCCATTTGGGACTTTACAAATAGGCAGCGCTCACTCAATCCACAGATAAAGCTCCTTTGTGGAGGAATACATAAATATAAAAATTCCACAAGGTAGTCACTAGTGAGGTTCACAGTCTGAATTTCAACAACTTTATTGAAATAGCTCTGTGTAAGCAGAGATACTCCACATTATAAATTATGACATATGACACCAAGTATAATGCTAATGCCTCGGGAGACTTTTCGTTTCTTTTCTTTTCTTTTTTCTTTTCTTTTCTTTTCTCTTCTTCTTTTCTTTTCTTTTCTTTCTTTCCCTTTTTCTTTCTTTTTCTTTCTTTCTTTCTTTCTTTCTTTCTTTCTTTCTTTCTTTATCTTTCTCCTTCTTTCCTTCCTTCCTTCCTTTCTTCCTTCTCTCTCTTTCTTCCTTTCTGAAGCAAAGGAAAGGAAATTAAGATCATTTTGGTACTACAAAGATAAATGAGCAAGAGAGATATATTTCTGATGTCAGGAAATATTTGCAGAAATCATTTAGGCCCTAGGAGCCATTTGGACTTACCTTTTCTCCTGGGGGGGAAGTGTTGTTAGCTATGATAGCTAAGGATAAGCTGCCTATAGCTAAGAAAATAGCTACAATAACTTAATATTTTCAGTAATATACATAACTAAAGATATTGAAAGCTATCTAGAATGTTTTATTAATGTCTGAACCACAAGAGCATATTTTTTTCCTGCATACAGTAAGAACAATCGAATGAAGTTTTGATGAACTCTGAATTCTTACTCTTTATTTTCTCAAATTGTTCCTAAAATGCTGATGGTGACTTTGATTCTTGGTGGATGAAAACTATTTACATGTTCCTCAATCTCAGTATCCACTTAAATACTCCACAGGAACTGTTAAATTCCCTTTCCAGAATCTTATACACTAAAGTGATTTCAACATACTAGTTCTTTCAGGATATATAAATAAAAGTAGAATACTTACTATGTATTAATGAAAATTCTGGAATGACAAATTTCTGTCTTGAGCTGAATTAATAAAAGGACGTCAGTTTGCAGAAAATGGCAGCACTTAATTATAGTCTACAAAACTCAATTTGATCATAATTGCTTCTTTAAATCTTCCATTAAGAAGTAGTGTGTGGGTTCAGGAGCCCAAGCAGAGAGAAGAAAATTTGTATTTCATTGAATGTCTACCATGTTCTGGGTATTTACATATATTAAGGCATTTATATTTATATTTATCAGTATAAAAGCCAATGAGGGAAGTGTGTGCATTAATCCAAAAAAATTCTAGTAACTCAAGAATCACAAAACAACAGGAGGAAAAGAGATAATGCAAGTGATGACAAAGTCTTGATAGCTATTTTGAAACACAGATGATAGATCTGAACACTGACCAACGTGACGCTTGTGACTATAGATCCTGTTTTTACGGTCAGCCTAGTCCCCACCTACCGGGAAGCAGGCAGCCTGGTGAAGGAGAAAGAAAATAAGATTTCAACTTTCAGTGCTTCTTGACCTGTTCCTTTTCTTGAACATTTGTTATATTCCAACTGCTTATTTTTACTTCTAAACCACACATGTTGCTCTTTCGTTTTTGGTAAAACGAACATTTTAATTTATCACGTAGTTACAAGTCCAACAGTTCAAAAATGGTTCTGAAGAAATTTTCCACCCATGAACTTTCTTATTCCCAAAGGTGAGCTTCTTTTGTGTCTGTTGATAATTTTATTGGTTATGTTTATAATTTTATTTTATTTTATTTTATTTATTTTATTTTTTATAAATGTTAGTTTATTTTTGAGAGAGAGAGAGAACCCAAGTGGGGGAGAGGCAGAGAGATGGGGACAGAGAATCCAAAGCAGACTCTGTGCTGACAGAAGAGAGCCCGATGTGGGGCTCAAACTCAAGGACTGTGAGATCGTGACCTGAACTGAAGTCAGAGCTTAACCGACTGAGCCACCTGGGAACCCAAGTTATGTTTATAATCTTAAATAATATTATTCTGCTTTTATATTTTGAGCTTAAATACTACACTGTTCTATGATGCTGCACTATGCAAGATAAAGATTAAACATAAATTACCTAGATAGCAGTGAGATTGGCAGGTAATTTGCATTTCTATACTGATGTTAGGGTTACACTCACTTCATTAATGGGGTGAGACATATTCCCATTTCCTGTGTTCTGGGAGAACAAACATAATATGAAAGCTATTCACCTTTAAACTTTGGTAGAATTAATTTATAAAACTGTCTTTACTTTTTTGTGTGAAGATTTGAAACATCTATTTCAACTTCTTTAATAGTTATGGGACTTTTCAGGCTTTCTCATTCTTCCTAAATCGGTTACACATTATGTATGTCTAGAACTCTGCTCTTTGTACCAAAAGTTTCCAATTTATTGGCAAAAAAAAAAAAAAGTCTGTATTTTCTCTTATGGATTACTAGTTTTGTAATTCCTGCTCTATCTGTACTATTGCAACCCTGATTTAGTTTATTTTTTCTTTTTTTCCTCTTGAACAACTCACTAAAGATTGTTTACTTGTTTGTTTTGTTTCATTTTTTTGTTTGTTTGTTTTGGTTGATCTTCTCTCTTGGATCTTTGTTTTCTTATATCGATATTTTCAACATTATTTTTTCCTTCTTTTATCTGAGCTTGTTTTATAATACTTAAACTTCTAATATTAGGTACTTATATCATTAATTTTCGGTCTTTTGTCTTTTCTAATGTAAGAATTTGAAAACTCTTAACTGCTTTTACTGTATGGCATAACATACAGTATATATATATATGTATATATCTATATATATGTATATGTACATATACATATGTATATATGTATATATCTATATATATGTATATGTACATATACATATGTATACGTATATATGTATATATATATCTATATCTATGTAGTATACAAAATATATAAATATATATTTACTATATGTCAAAAGCCATTACCTTTCAGTTATGAAATTTATTATAATTTAATTTGTATTTCATCATTATTTTTTTTGACCCCTGAGCTATTTAATACAGCATTTGTTTTTCTAAATTTCTAAATATATGGCATTTCACAATTTATCTTTTTGTTATTGACTTAATAGAATCAGAATATATGATTAGGGTGTTAACAATTCTTTGATATTTTTTAATATTTGTTTATAGTCTTAATGATAATTGTTGTAAATGTGTCAGATTTTTCTCGAGAAAATTTGAATTACTTACTTGTTGAGTATAGTTAGATCAAAGCTGTTAATTGTGTTGACATATCCCACTACTGCATGCAAAGCAGGGTGATCAGACAGCCTTGGGGTAACAAAACCAGAGATTGAATGGAGGAATAAAGTGGTTCACAGGCAAAGACCAGAGTCAAGTGTTTTTTGTTTTTGAGGTTTTTTTTAGAGTTAACTTATTTATTTGAAAGACAGAGAGTGTGAGTGGGGCATGGGCAGAGAGAAGGGGAGAGAGAGAAGCCCAAGCAAGCTGCACACTGTCAGTTCAGAGACTGATGTGGGGCTTGATCCCATGAACCATGAGATCATGACTTGAGCCAAAATCAAGAGTCAGATGCTCAACCAACTGAGCTGCCCAGGTGCCCCTCAAATGTTTATTTTTAAAAATACAATAGAATAGAATTTCTGGTATTTACTCACAAAAAAAAGGCTTCAGGTGAGTCCTCTGCTTTCAGCTAAGACCATAAATATTTATAGTGTAAATGTAAGTGATAACGTATATATTTTAAAATAATAATAGCTTTCTGACATACACCATATTCCAGTGAGCATAAAAATTTCCAAAGATTATTTTATTCGGTCCTCTTAACAAATAAGTGAGGTAGAAATTATAATATCCCTTTTGTAGATGAGACTTAGTAACTTGTGTAATCCAACCTAGCTGGTCGGTGATAAAGGCCTGGAATTGCAGCTAGTCAGAGATGAGAGCCTTGGTCTGAACCATAAGCTTCTGTTAAGTGCTTGTTAGTCTCTGTGGATGACACACACAAAAAAGGTGAGATATGTTCTTGCTCTCAAGGACATTGTAATCTTATCAGGGACACGTGTTTCATGGACTACCTTAATTAGAAAATGGCACTAGTTAGTGAAATAATAAAATTCCAACATGAAATTCATGTGTCAAAGTATATGGTACAGTGCACGTGCTATTACGAGATTATCAAAGAGGAAAAGTCACAGTTGTCTGCAGTTATTAGAAAAAAGTTTTGAGAAAGATGTGGGGTTTGAAATAGAACTATACATACTGATAGGATGCAGATAAACAGAGGAAATAATGTTCAGCTGGACTGTGCAACTGAATAAAGCATTGCTTTATGTATCCTATATAACTTTAGCAGGGAGGCTGAAGCGTGGCAAGATTTGCTGAAGTAGAGAAGAGAGATGAGGGCCATCCTTCCGCTGAAGGTGTAATAGTAGGAATGACTAGGGCATCCGTGGAGTGGTAGGAAGTGTGGGAGGGGCTGCAGGAGCTGTGGGAGGGACATTGAATGGGTTAGGTGGTGTTACAACCTTGGTTTGGACTTGGCCTGAGGAAAATGGAGAACCACTGTGGTTTCCTTTTACTCCTACAAGAATGGTAGACAAAATCATCTCCCACACCTCTAAATTCTGGTGGGCTGCAAACAATATCACAGAAGAGTGCATTTTCTACAATCTCACCCTAATACATTTGTTTCCTAACCCCCAAAGGCAGGAAGATTTTGTTTTCATTCGACTCCAAGGTCTTTTATTGGAATTTGAGTCCATTTCCTCTGTTGTCTGCCCTCCATGATGGTGGAGAATCAATTACAATATTTTTCAATATAGGCATAGTTTAATTTTTCAATCTGTTCTTAATTTCTGGATGACATCATTGGAAACTAGTCTTATTTATCTCATAAGAGAAATCTTACCATCCTTGTCACCTTACCTCCTTTTCCTTTTTGAAGAAATTGAGCAACCAACATACCACATATCAACGTAATGAAAAAATATCTGTCAAACTGATTACGCTTCCTGTGGATTGATTCAGTTGACTGAATTTTCTACATTTCAGAAACCAGTTATTTTGGTGACATGCAAATGCAGCCTGAATTTTGGTCTCAGAACTGCTGAGTTCGGGAAAGACTTCTGAAAGGCCTAGTCAAGCATTTGCTTTTTGCTGTTGAACTTGTATGAGGATCTGTTTCGATAAAACTAAGTGACAATGTGTTCGGAGTAATCCTGACACACATGAAGATGAAAAAATAATAGTCAATCTTATGATTCCTGCTGTTATCACAGTTCATTATGGGCTTGTGACTGGTCAGCATTAAATGAGCTCTTCCAAAGTGAACTGAGATATAACGCATTCCTCCAACTCCTGACTTCTTAACATCAAGGTGGTCCTTACGAACACAATTCATATACAGATTGGTTTGTGTTATGTGAGGTGTTTGCATGTGAGGAATCGATAAATACATGAATGTGTCAGTTTCTCGCCCAGCAAAGGTACTGAAGATTTTCTGTCTTCCTAAATGTTGTTGGGTTTAGGAGAAAATTAATAATAGCATCCGCTTAACATCTAAAATTCTAATGGGGCTCTGATGCCTTGTGTGACTTTGCTCACATTTTGTATGTACTGTTTTCCGATTTGAGAATTTGCATTTTTGTTTTATCTTCTCCAACTTGATAATGAGGCAAGCTATCCAGGTCCTGCAACCAGTGTCATCCGCAGAGGCCAGGTTGAAATGAAACAAAACTAGTAAAGCCTTTCCATTATGCTGCCATAGCAAGTGGTGGTCACTAACATTATTTTTTCTTTAAATGCCAACATTGAACTTCCTTGACATTGAACCTCATATTGCTGCGTATTTTAAGTTGTTTATCTAGAATCTGACACACTTTAACCTACATAGTTCTGGTGATAATTGCTGAATTTCCAAATTAATAGGAAAACTG
This sequence comes from Acinonyx jubatus, assembly GCF_027475565.1. Classification (NCBI taxonomy): domain Eukaryota; kingdom Metazoa; phylum Chordata; class Mammalia; order Carnivora; family Felidae; genus Acinonyx; species Acinonyx jubatus. The sequence continues at coordinate 68,048,351 of NC_069394.1, read as the reverse complement.
GCACAATACTAGATAATATCAGAGTTTGTTATTTGTGAAGTGCCAATTTTCTGTAATTAGAGAAAATTGCTAATTATCACTGGAACTATTCATTAATATTTAAAGGAAGATAAAAATTAATAGAAATGCTTTTTTAGTGGCTGAAATTTTTAATGGCTACCTGCTGTCATCTTTTTGATGAATTCTGCTGTTTGCATCCTATCAAACAACTGGGCGGTTGTGAGAAAAGCAGAAGTAGCATCATTTTTGCAAATGTTGTGACGGAATGTTTAAAATGAAAGATTTACGCATCACGTAACCAGTCCTTCCAGGAGGCCAGAGAAAACGGGGAAAGTCTCAAATCAAATCACTTATTACCAGTACCTTTGTATATGAGGTCCAAGTGTCCCTATTTTGCTAAATAAAGGGCACGGTCCTCAACATTTATTTAGTGTTATAAAAAGAGGCATTTATTTGTGAGCTTTGCATACAGCCACGCTAATTATCGCTATTATATCACATAATTTTAGGAATATTCCAATATGAGCAACAGCTTTGAAAATGAGCTATCGTTTTCAAAGTTTATAAAATGTTTACCACAGCCTCTCAAGCCTTATTTGTAAAAAAGTTCTTTGACCAAGAATAAAAATATGTACACATGTAAATAATGTTTGAAGGCTCTTAATTTTTAATTTTTAAAAAATGTATTTATTTATTTTGAGAGAGAGAGAGAGAGAGAGAGAGAGAGAGAGAGAAAGCATGAGTGGGGAAGGGTCAGAGAGAAAGGGAGAGAGAGAGAATCTCAAGGCTCCATACTGTCATCACAGAGACCAACACATTGACTTGGGGCTCGATGGGGCCTCAATGAGGGGCTTAAACTCACAAACTGTGAGATCATGACCTGAGCCAAAGTCAGATGTTTAACCAACTGAGCCGCTCAGGTGCTCCATTAAGAGTCTTTTTTTCTTTTTAAAGAAGAGTTTAAAGTACGGGCTTACAGGAAATATGACAAACTTTTTTTTTTTTCTTAAGCCAATGGGTTTTTTAAAAAGTCATTATGACGTAGTGAATTATTCATTTATTCCCTCAAACATTTCCTGAGCCTCTATCCTGAGAAAGGTAATTGGGCAGCCATAGGAGACTACCGGCTTGTTGGAACAGATGGATTGAAAAGGAAGAAAACAAAATTGGCAAAGACAAAACTGGTGATCTAGGGTCAGAATGAAGCTGAAATGAGCTTGTCTGCAGGGAAGAGAACAAGAAGACTGAGTGATTAAAGCAATGCCAATGAACTTAGGGTTAGGAAGAAGGTGAACACAGTCCCGGATCCAGTGAGGGTGCTAAGCTGAGAAATTGGAAAAGGTGTCCTTAGCTGAATGGAGCCGTGGACATAGTTCAGTTCAGTGGAGTGAAGCATTGATTGAGTTCTTACTAGGTGTTGAATGTAGTCCATCCATAACTTTGCAAAACAAAGAAAGAAAAATTGGTGAACGCATATGACGTTTTACCTGTGGTGTCAAAAATATTCTCTGTCAGCGGTACTTTTGATTACAAGTCATTGTTGATGGACAATAGACAGTGTTTTGCAACTTAGGTCTTCCAATGCATGAATAACATCTTATAGAGGGAAGGGATCTTAGATGTAATCTAATCTAAACTGTTAAACCATGCTGAAATCCCCGAGCACAGTTACTTCAGGAAAGGTAGCACTTATGAGGATCATACTGGATTGTGGAAACCTCCAGTTATTTTGTGTTATTTCAGCCTAGAAGCAGCAGTCTGGAGAAGTAGCTTCAGTACCTTGCTTATCTGTAGATTTTCCAGCACTGTTATCCTAGCATTGCCACACTGGGGTCAAGTTCTACTTTGATAATATCTATTCTACTACCTGGTACTCAGAAATTAATGCAATTTCCAGATGTGCCCTGATCAGGAAGAGTCCAGGGAACTTCGTTTAGGTTATTTTACTTCAATCATACTTTTTAAGATGTATGAAAATGTCTGGTTCATCAAAACCCCAATGTGACCACTGTATCAGTCAGTCAGTGTTCTTAGCCACTGTGCCTGATGTATGGAAAAAAGAAATTTATTAAAAAGATATAAGGCAGCTTACAAAATCTTCGGCAGTCAGAGAACTAGGCTTAGAATTTATACAGTCGGGAATGGAGGTCAAAGTCATATTTCAAGGTGGAGATTGGTGGAGAGACCACTGCCACTGGGCACTGGACGCTGAGCTTTACTTCTGATAGCACAGAACTGGGAACGTGGAGCTGCCCCCCAGAAACAGCCACCACTGCCTGGATACTGCATGGCAGCTACCCGATCCCTCCCCATTCAAGCTGTGGGTGTGGCCAGTATGCCATGCATTCTGCGGCTTGGAGAATTCCACATTGTGCTAAATAATGGAGGATTCTCTAAACATAAGCATAGAGCTCAGAAGCCAGGCAGTCAACAAGACTAGCAAAGTGACCACCCATCTTAACTCCTTACTCCTTAACTTCTTACTCTTAGTCTCAAGCAAGGCCCAGAACTCCCAATCTGCTACTTTTCCAAGATGTTCTATGATAGGTAGGGAGTTAAATGGTTTCATTCCTAGGTAATACTTTTTCTCGTATGGGGGAGTAAGAATATCAAGAACATAATTTTCAAAAAAAGTAAGTGACAACAACAGCACAATATTTACAGTGTTTAGCCTCTGTGAATAACCAGAGGTCATCCTTTGGTTTCCAGTGCTCAGAAATCTTGGCATTAACGAAAGAGAATGTGGAATCATGATGGTTTGTACAACATTACATTGCAGAACAGTATTTATTTGGGAGACAAGAGTTCCAGACTTCTTCCCTTCAACCCCTGACCATGCATTATGAGATCCACTGGACAAAATAATCATAAGAAATATGGGATATACTTGGTTTTGCAGTTTCTCTACAATACCATCACGGATTCGTGTTTTTTTTTCTTCTCTTTATGTGTATTTAGTTTTGAGAGAAAGACAGAGACAGAGTATTAGCAAGCCAAGGGGCAGAGAGAGAGGGATACACAGAATCCAGAGAAGGTTCCAGGCTCTGAGCTTTCAGCACAGAGACAGACGTGGGGCTCGAACCCATGAACCAAGAGACCATGACCTGAGCCAAAGTCAGACGCCTAACTGACTGAGCCACCCAAGAACCCTGAGAGATTATTATTATTTTTTTTAAATGTTTATTTATTTTTGAGAGAGAGAGCTTGAGCAAGGGAGGGGCAGGGAGAGAGAGAGAGGGCAGGGAGAGAGAGAGAGATCAAATCCCAAGCAGACTCCATGCTGTCAGCACAGAGCTCAACACGAAGCTTGAGCCCATGAACCATGAGATCATGACCTGAGCAGAAATCAAGAGTCGCTTAACCGACCGAGCCACCCAGGCACCCTGACCATCACGGATTTGCAACGAGGGACCTAGATAATAGCCATATACAGAATTCATCTGGTGCTCCCTGGACTTCAAGGCAACATTCTGGGTGCTTTATCTGAATTAACTCAAGCAATCTTCACCACAGCCTTAGAAGGAGGGCTCGCTTTACATTTGAGGACATTGAAGCAGGGAGAGTAGCTACCCACCCACGTTTCCACGTTTCAGACGCGGTCAGAACCAGGCTGAAGGCCAGGGAGACTGACCCCAAAGGCCAAAGTCTGACCCACTTAGCCCAGCTGCCTGTGAGAAAATTGGACACAGTGATTCTGTCAGGTTTCTCTATGGCGGGTCAGAAGTAGTTTTCCCGCAGTAAGGGTGCTTGGCTGTGGTGGTTCCCACGTCTCGGCTGAAATGAGAAGCCATTTTATTGCCACGGGTACAGAAAAACACGGTGACCTTTTTTTCTTTTTTTCCCTCTTAGTACAATCCCGATTGCAAAGAGTCACTGGGTGGCTCAGTGACTATCCAGTGTGAAAAATATTCCAAGCATCTCAGTTGATAAATTCTAATGGGGCTCTGATGCCTTTTGTGACTTTGTTCGGATTCGTTTAGTGCACCAAGCATAAACTGCTTAAATCTTTTACATACAACCATTCTATTGCCTATTAATTAGAACCGTCTTTTAATTGCACTGGTGGTTCAGAATTAAGTCAATATAGTTACAGGGATAAGATTCCCTGGGGGAAAAATTTCTTTATAGGAAGCAAGCGATGTTAAAAACAACAGAAGCAACAAACAATAAAACTCCCAATAACATCTACCAAACACCCCCGCAAAAATCTTCCTAAATCATTTGAGGATAAAACTCCATTTTCTTAGCTGCAGATTAAAATACACTTGATGCTAAGCCTCTTTCCACGCCCCCGCTGTGTGTTGCGATGTCGCTGAAGTTTTCTTTCTGTGTCTTCAGCTCCCTCTTCTTTAAAACTTATTTCTTCTTTCCTTCGCCTGAGGTTGCCAGTATCCTCCTTCTGTTTGCAGATTCTCTCCTCAGTCGAAACGGGAAAAGATCACACATCAGTCTTTTCCATTGGATGGATCGGTCTATTTTTTTACTTCACTGATTAACCATTACCTCAGCCAAGCATTTGCATTTTAGGTCATGTTAGTTCTCAGTGGCTAAAGGAATGTCAGCTATTGACTGAGGTTGGGGAAATCTGAGCCAAGGTAGGAAGGACTGAAATCATTCAAAGATCCTGAAGGTAAACCTGACTTAACATTTTTGGGTGATGTCTGCGTTGGGCAGTGGAAAGGTTGATACCCTTTTTCCTCGGGTAGTCTTCCAATTCCCTTGGGGTAAAAGGAGACAGTAGGCAGAGATTGACAAAGACCTGATCCTCGTCCTAGGTTGCCAGTGGGCGTGGGACCTCAGGTGCTCCTGCCTTCACTGGCCTCCTCCAGGCCCGCTCCCTCTGATGGCCCAGCCTCCTTTCCCTGAACCTGGCTCCCCGCCACCCCTGTCTCAGCCCCCTCCCTCTCGCCAAAAATGCCCGTGAAGTATATATGCTGATTGTCATTAAATGTTATCTTGGTTTATGTTATGAAATTTGACACATATTCATTAGTGGGTGTATAACTATATTCAGTGCTGCTTTGGATAATGCTGTCTTGAAAAATAATCCTACAAGCATCCTAATACTGCAATCTGTGTCCTATATTTCAGTAGTATTAGCTCCTTACTCTCTGGAGCTCTGAGTCAGGCTTTTTATAGTTCACATAACCTAGATTTGTGAGTCACTATGTACAATAAATAGCATTCCCACTGCTACCACGAGTCTCGGAATCAGTGCCAGGTGTCGTGGCTATTGACTCCCTGCCTGCTGACGATAAATGTATTCTAGAATCACCTTCCTCTGAGTTCTCAGTTTCCTCATCTCTAAAATGAGAGGGTCAGATGGCTTGGTAGTTTCCTAGCACTTACTTATAATTTGTGGCATGTCTCTTGTTTATCTTTTATTCCAACTGAAAACTTTTAAGGAACTTAAATATTACTGGACACCACAAAAAATATAGTTTGCTTGATTTTGTTTCAGGATGAAGCTCACGCTGGACTGGAAAAGAGGAAATAGCAAAGGATACCAAGCTGGCGGGAAATATTGGACCACGTGCTCTAGCTCATGGTTCCAGATAAAGAGAAAGTGGGTAGAATCAAGGGGCAAATAAAGAAAGATCCATTTGCTCACATTGTACTCCCATCCTCTGAAGCATGTTGATAAAGCCCTAGAGACATCATTAATTTCTCTTGCTAGTTTCCTCAAGCCTCAGTGGCCAGCCTTGAAAAGATGTGGCATTCTGTTACTACTATAGTGCCCATACTGGCCTGGAAGAAATTGAAAGTGAAGTTAATACCCAAGGAACAAATGAAAGCTGCCCGTCTGCGGCAGAATGTTCCAGCAGAGCAAGGGTGACTGCTGGGATAGTATGTGGTCCAAGGTTAGAACAGGCTAACATTGAAGAGCCCTTGTTTCTGTGACTCTCTGATAGTCAACAAAGCACAACACATATTTTATAGCTACATTTTGTTGTTTGCTTTGTTTAATGTGGTCTCCCTTGCCTCTCCTTTTCCCTTATCTTGGCTCCGGGCTTTAAGGATCAATTTGTTGTATGTACCTTCTTTCCCATCTCTTCAACTTCCATTCAGCTCATTTGTTTTCCCATTTCTCTTTCTTTCTTCTTCTAGCTATTAAGGAACCTGTCATATGTCAGCCCCCAGGGGCCCAAGTGGCAGCTCCCTCAATTCATGGAATGCCTAATTTTACCCGCCTCTTTGGAGAAGGGGCTAGGTTTCCTTTAAAAAGAAAAAAAAAATCCCTGGTACTGCCTGTTTCTATCCCTAAGGCTCAAATAATTAAAAAGGATATTGTTTGATGAAAGATGGTTTCTAATGCGCAATACACAAGGAAGAAAACCTGATTTTCCCAGGTGAAATTTCTGACAAACCATGAACTCTGTGGAAAGAAGAACATCTCTCTGTGATGACTGAGGTACCATGTCCCTAGAAGCTGACACCATAGAAAAGCCTTTGTGCATAAATAAACTGTATGCTAGTAAAACAATATTTATGATTCAGCCTCCCGAGCCCCCCCCCCCACTTTTTAAGTATCAAGCTATATCCTGGAGGAACAAAAATAAAAGAAGTTGATGTCTACAGTATAACTATTAAGGGGAAATTTGCTCCACTGTTATTTGGATGTAATTGGTACTGAGCATCACAATGCACTTGTAATTGGGTCTGTACTTGTTCACTTCAAGGGTTCCATGCTATTTCTACTTGAACCCATTTTTTGGATACTGTTCAGCTCAGCAGTGCCAGCTAACTCTTGTTATGCAGTTGAAAAACTGTGGCCATTAAAAATAGGATACGGTGTGATTTTGTTTTGCAGCACTGCATGGAAAATCAGTTGCTGTTCATAACAGCTCTGTGGTTGGTTGATTTAAAGCAGGGGGGTGACTTGGAATTGACAAGCAGACAGTTTGTGAAAAGGGATATTGTATCTTTAAGGCTTTCTGACTGATTGTGTTTAACTGCGCCACGCAGCAGGCAGTAATTAGGCTGTAGCTGCACCGAGAGGCTTAAAGCACTGGCTTGGTTCTCAGTTCTCCAGATTTTTTTTTTAAGCACAAACATTTTTTGGATTTGAATACATGGTAATTTTTTTCAAAACTGTGAGTGAGTGTGTGAGTGAGCAAATGAAAAGCCGACCCCAGAGGCTTCCTGTGCAGACTGTCACTGAAGACCACCCTGTGCCGAGACGGGCTCTCGGGAGACCAGGCAGCCGCCCCGGGGAGCAGTGAGAACCATGATAGGAGTATATGATGTGACTCCTGGAGAAGGTCAAGGTGCTCTTGAAATGAAAGGAAGGCAGCTCTTAAAATGTGACATGGTTTCTTCTGGCCCAGTTCGCGGTGTTAATGAGACTAGTTGAAGTAGGCTTCTAAGATTAATAGGCAAAAAGCCTAAAAATTTGTATTTAGGGGAAAGGGGAATTTTTTCTTTACCTAGGCTATTAGGTAGAAAAAAGACTATATTGTGGAAGCAACTCAAACAAGCCATTAGCTTAAGGAATGTTTGCCATTCACTGTTCTGCCTCCCTTACTACCTCCCCGCACCCCTGAAACACCCCATTGCTGTTTGGGGCAGTAGTGAACATTGCCGATTTGTTCTTATTTGGTAAAGGCTGAGTTTTAAGTTTTCCAGGCATTTGTTATCACAGTGGAGCAGTTGACAGATTTTACACTGACCTTATAAAAAAACGGACGTTCAATTACTGTTGGATTGACCACGGTGACTGTCTTCATTATCAATCAGGCCAACAGTGGCCGAGTACCAACTGTGCAAGATGCTATGCTAGGTGCCGTGAGAGATAACAATTGTTCTGGAATAGTAATTGAGATCTTTCCTGACACTACATACAAACTTTTCTTCCTTTTGCTAATTATATGGGTAAGTTATTCCATATAGATTTGTGTACTATTTAGTCCTTAAATTGCTATGGCATTCTTTTTTCTTAGTACGTGAATTGCTTTGTTACAAACCTTTCTTACTTTATTTTTGATACCTATAAAATACCTTTACTCGTGCACCTGAACACTTCTGTAGATTGCAAATATGTACAAATTATAGACATTTTTGGTTTTAAATAGTAACTCCTCATATCTGTGAATCATCTCATGTGTTTTCCCTCATATTATGTCATTTGGGTGTCCCTACCCCATTCTGAGTGGTAGGGCCAGTGATATCACGTATAGAAGCTCAGGAGTTGGACAGGAAAAGAGGCTGGAGTTAGGAATCAGGTTTGTTGGATCTCTACTCTTCTCACTGTAACACGATTCTATATTCAACCCCAGAATGAAGCATCTTCTAATTTAAGGGTAATGGAAACATTTGGAATAACTTTACCATATTAAAGCATGGATTAAAAGTCAAAGATAAGCTACCAGAAGGGGATTCTGATTTTCAAAAGTTGTTCCTACCAGTTTTAAGCCAATGTCTGTCCTTTCTCTAGGGAGTTTCAAGCATTCAGAAGCACTCTGTACTCTTGGTTTACTCTTGTTTTTGGTTTTTTTTGGGGGGTGGGGGAAGACTGCCTTGAAGATAAATTACTTTAATCTGTAGGCTAAGTTGCATCGATGTATTTATCTTTCTCAACATGCTTTGTCCTAAGGTCAGTACTTCTTTGAAAGATTTGATCTAAATAAATTATAAATGTGTATTAAAATCTATTTGATATTAGTGTAAACACATTCAAAATATACTCCATCATTGCTTTGAAAGAAACAAAGATGAATGCCACTCTATAGTTCAAATTCCAAACGTATGTGTGTACTTTTATATATGTCTATGCCTAAATGCCGAGGTCAATATTTCTATAAATTCCTAAGCTTGGTTTATTTTGTGGTGTTGATAAATGCTCCTTGGAATTAGGATGTACAGAAGATCAAAGATTAAATTGCAATTTTTTTTCCAAAGTGACAATGAGCCTAATTCACTGTCAGTTAATGCCAGGTGTTTCTCCCCCTAGTATTAAGTTCTTCAAAACAGTGGCTGCATAGGGCACCATTCACAGAGGCTTAGCGCTAGGGAGAAAATGATTACATTAAATCGAATGATATGAATAATTCATGACATCACATTTTGTAATCCTGGTGTTAAGCATAAAACCAGTGGTTTATTTTTCAGCAAAATGTTTTTGTATCATTTTAGATAGTGCATAATGCAAAACAATAACTGCATACATAATGCAAGAAGGATGGTGGTGAATAGGGTCCTTAATAGTGCTTGCAGCATCATCTGGGGTGTGATCACAATAAACGCATTTTGAACCAATGCCCATGGGTGCCCAACGCTTGCTGGAATCTTCTGAGTCCAATAGAATGGCTGCCTTTTAATTTGTTTTTGAATATTACACCTGACCTTTACCATGGATCTGAAAGTCAGTCCTTGTATATTGCTAAAACTACAAATCCTTTTGTCCCCTTCCCTTTCAGTTTACTAGGAGGGCAATTCTACTGGGGGTAAATAACTGATTTTTAAAATGACGTTTGATTTTCCAATATGGAGTTGGAAATACTAGGAAAATCCATGGAGTCTGAACTTGCATCCTTTCATAAAGAACTTTAAAGATTCTTGGATAAAATACCAGTTATTTAGCAATTCAGCCAGGTACCTTTTAGGGATGTCATGTGTATCTGTGATACTACATAAATGATTCCTGTCTTTATTTGAATTTTCTCCTTATTCTTTGGAGAAGTCATCTTTTTAAAAATAATTATCAAAGGAAATTGGAAGTGGCCCTGCAACCTTCATGAGGCGGTTTCCAGGTCATGTACACTGTAGCAATACTCTAACATGAGTGATTATTCTCCTGCATTTCGGGCTGAAATAATTGTGTACCTGGACCATCTGCGGCTGCCTTTTCCAGCACCTTCCTGTGGACAGCTCCAGGGCACTCTCTGGAAGCCAGAATGGACTCCTGCTGATTCGCCCACATATTTGTCTTGAATGAAAGAATGGCGTATGCCAGTGGATTTCAAAGCTTATCACAAAACATCTCCACATCTGAAGTCTGAAGAGTTTATGTCAAGCATTTGTATTACTTACAACTAATTAAATATACCATCCGCGTTTTACAACATGAATGCATCTGCTGATAATGCTGTAACTTGTATTATTATTTATGTGAAATAATACATTAGAAATCAGTGATTGGTCAGTACCCTTGAAGTCCTGACTTATTTGTAATAGATGTGAATTATCACATGTATAGAAAATAGTTTGCTTTTAAACATTTCTTCACCTAAAGATAATTTAAAAGCATGTTCAAGTGTTTTATTTCAATACATTTTTTTCTATGATGTCAAGAATGTTGTTTAAATTCCAATTTTAAGATTTTAAGCAGACTGCCAAAATGGGTAGATTAGGATAATGTCAGAGACAAATCAAGAAATGTAACACTTACAAGTACACTATAGTGTTTTGTTGAGAATGTTAAATGGAAAACAAAAACAAAAACAAAACTTGATGACCTAATTAAAAGGAGTGGAAATGAGAATACTACATTGGATCTGAATATAGAAATACTGAGATTCATGATACATGGTAGCTTGAGATCTACTTTTCCCTGAAGGAGATAAATTACCTAGATCTTACTGAAAATGGAAATCAAACTCCATAAAGGAATTGATAATTCTCCCAAGGAGTGCAAATTCGAGGTTAAAGATACAACAAAGAGTCTTATTTAATACTAAGCGATACTTGGCTGGTGACCCAAGTTGGTTCCCCACCTGCCTTCTTATTTCAATAATCCTCACTAACGTTACCAATGTTTTGATGACTGATTGGCGGAGATGACGTGGACACTTCATCACCAACGACCTGCTCATCATGTTTCTACCTTTCCTGACGCTCTAGTGCAGCTGCTCTGTGAGCAGCCAAAGATCTCAGGGCTCTCGCCTCCCTTCTTTCATCTCTAGTTTAAGGAAACAGTAATTCTTTCTGCTATAGCCTATCAAGAACAAGAGAAGAATTGTGCATAGTATAATTCCAATTCTGAATACAGAGAATGATGAAAAGGATTGCTAACATTAAAGTAAATTAAAGACCTATTTATCAAAGTGGCAACTATTTCTAGTTTTTCCCTTTGATATACATAACCATGATCCACTGGATCAAACAGAACACAAGTTCCAGTTACTATTTGGCCACTTATTAGCTGTGTGAATTTGGAAAAATCAATGGATGACTCAGGACCTCATCTGTCTCCTCTGTAAAATGGGAATACAGAAGCTGTGTTGGGTTTCCTGTGGAAAAATAAATGAAAATGCACAGGATGATATTTTGTAATAAGTCACCATGAAATTGATAATTATTTTTACCTACTTAAAGAATTCCCTTTCTGTGTCAGTTAGTAGGTAATTAAAGATTACTTTAAAAATTAAATTTGTTGAAAAAGAAAAAAAAACAACAAACCCATTAGGAAGTTCATGCATATCTTTAAACAATCTTTTAAGCAAGCCAAATCAGTGATGTGGGCTTTCATGTGTGTCTTGCTTTCCCACACTTAAATGCATAACCTTGAAAGAAATAAAACTTGCTGAGTTGGCTATTTCCCTGCTTCCCCAGAACATATGTCAACTAAGCAACAGAGAATTAGCTGTAGCAAAAAGAAAGATAGTTCAGTGGAAGCTTGTTCAATAATTAATCCGCTGAGTAACTGTATGAATATTTGATAAATATTTAGTCAACTATGTGTATCATGCAGCATTGGTCGCATACCAAAGGATTTGCAAGGTAAAAACTGCTGGTCATAGGCATCAAAGATCTGGAGATTTCAAGCTCACAAGCCAGAGACTTGCAAATTATTCTACATAATACAAATCCAGAAATATAAATCCGTGACTATCCACACGATGCTATTCTGGGAAGGTGAGAGGAGGCCATTACCTTGTTCTCCACAGTTCTTTTAAAGTGTATTTGGCAGCACGTTTTAATTTAATAGCTGCTCGCCTGCCCATGTGTGTGAGCTAAAATATTCTGGTGCATACATGAAATGGAATTGTAAAATAACAACTCCGTGTTCCCTTGAAATTCATACTACGGTGCTAGGAAAGCGTTGGTGGGTGACCCACTGCTATATGCTAACTGGAAATAGAATTTGCTTCAGCGTCTAGAGACCAGGCATTTGAATTCAACTTAATAAACATTTATTGGTTCCCTAGGATGTTCAGTGCACTGTGCATAAAGAGAAGAGAAGCTAACGTGTGTGAATCTTTCAAGAGCAGGAAAGGTAAAGATTAAACCTGTGTGGCAAAAATCTGTAAATAAAAATAAGAAGATCTCTGATTTCTGGAAAGATCATATTGTGCAGTGAGAATTAGAAAGTTTCAATTTTCCTATCTAGGTAATCACTCATTAATTTTGTTCTGACACGAATTCTTAGTGAAATCCTCCCAAACTCTTAAAAACCTCTCCTGTGAGTTCACGATCTCTTTAAGTATACGCGCCACCTTTCAGTTAGTCCCGGTTCCTCAGCCTCCTTGGGGGTGGGTGTGGATAGTTACAAATAGAAGGTGGGAGTGGCTGCTCTTCCTGGCACCCCCTGCTGGCCAGAGTAGCACTAATGATGGCTCCAGAGAGGCCTCATCTTTTCTTTTTCAGCCCATATGAACTGTTGCCATGGCAGCCACAGCAATAAAAAGGAAGGGAGCCCAGGGGCTGCAGCATGTGGAAGAAAGAGATGACCCCAAATGAGGCTCTGGGATGGAATGCCTCTAAGATTTCCCCTTAAACACAAAAGATTGACCTTGCAGGGAACTGTTCTACCTGGATATATTCAGAGGAACCATGTTCTATTCCTTAATTATGGTTCCTTGTCCATACCAATGTGCTTTGATTCTCTATTTCCCTCGTATATGGCCCCTTTACACATGACCAATGAAGTGAAAATACACTGAACAAAGGCAAACAAAGCAATAGTAAGAAATGTCTTTTATGGCATTAGAGGCGGCTTATGGATCAGAAAATTTAATATTGTTAAGATGGCAATGCTCCCTAAATTGATTTATAGATACAGTGCAATCTCTGTTAGAATCCCAACTGGCTTCTTTGTAGAAATTGGCAAGCTGATTCTAAAATGTATGTAGAATTATAAGACATTCAAAGCAGCTATAACAATCTTGAAAATGAGTACAATTAAAGGACTCTCACTTTCTGATTTCAAAACTTGACTACAAAGCAACATTAATCAAGATAGTGCTGTTACAAGGCCAGACACATAAATCAATGGAAGAGTTGAGAGAGTACAGAAATAACCCATGTGTCCATGGTCAACTGATTTTCAACAAAGACACGAAAACCATTGAGTGACCAAAAATAATTTTTTGAACAAATGGATAGCCGCATGAGAAAGAATGAAATTGGACCCTTACCTCACACCATATACAAAAATTAATTCACAATAGATCAAAAAGTCAAATGTAAGAGCCAAAACTATAAAAATCTTAGAATATTCATGACTTTGGATTTGTTGATGAACTCCTAGATATGACACTAAGACCATGAACAACAACAGAAAACAAAAAGATAAATTGGACAACACCCAAGTGAAAAAAATTTGTGTTTCAAAGGACACTATCAACAAAATGCAAAGGCAATCCAAAAAATGGGAGAAAATATTTGCAAATCATACATCTAATACTAGACTTGTATGTAGAATAGATAAACAACTCTACAACTCAGTAAAAAAAAATAGCCCAATTAATAGTGGGCGAAGGACTTGACTAGATATTTCTCCAAAGAAGGTACAAAAATGGCCAATAAACACATAAAGAGATGCTTGACAGCATTAGTAACAAGGGAATTACAAGTCAAAATGGCAATGAGATATCACTTCACACCCACCAAGATGGTTAGACTTAAAAAAAAAATGTCAGATAACAAGTGTTGGTGAGGATGTGTAGAAATCAGAACCTACATATGTTGTTTATAGAAATTTAAAATGATGCAAACACTTTGGAAGACATTCTGGCAATTCATAAAAGGGTTAATAAAGAGTTATCATATGACCTAGAAATTCTACTCCCAGGTATATTCCTAAGAGAAAAGGAAATATCTGTCTGCACAAAAACTTGTACACAAATGTTTATGGCAACCTTATTCAGTAGTAGCCTAAAGATGGAAACAATCCAGATGTCCATCAACTAATGAACAAATAAACAAAATGTAGTATATCCGTGCATTGGAATATTATTCCGTCATAAAAAAAGAAGGGCTACCTGATGTCTTCCACAGCATGGATGAGCGTTGAAACTATTGTGCTAAGTGAAAGAAGGCAGTCACAAAAGGCTACATCTTACGATTCCATTTAAATGAAATGTCCAGAATAACCATCTCTATAGAGATACAAAGTAGATTAGTGTTTGCTTAGGGCTGGAGGGGTTGGAGGATAGACAGGTATTGTTATAGCATTTCTTTGGAGAGGATGGAAGTGTTCCAAAATTGGCTGTGGTGATGTTTCCACATATCTATGAATATACTAAAACCATTGAAATGTACATTTTAAATGTGTGAATTATATGATATTAAAATTATATATCAATAAAGGAGTTGAAAATGAAATGACTTTTACAATATTAGAATCAGTTTACACCGAGAGAGGGCCAACTCTCACATAAAATAGACCTCTTCTTTGGAGCTCCATTGTTTATGAGCAGCTGTCTTCCCTATTCCCCATCACCAGGGCTGAAATCCTTAGCCCCTTTTGGTGTTTCCAGATGCAGAGAGCTATCATTGGCATTCGACCTCCTCTTGTCTAAAAACACCCGCTTTCCTTGGTTTTGAAGATACATAAATAGTGTGTATAGATACAGAGATATGACTATAAGGAGCAGAAAGAAAACCGAACCCAGAATTGAATGGCTGGATTCAAATCTTGGCTCTACTTATTAACATCTGTTACCTTTTTCTTAGTATATATATTCATCTTACTATATATATACTCATATATATATATTCATGTCTTTTACATGTCTTTTTCATTTTACACTCATATACATTCATATATATATTCTCATATATGTATTCATATATACATATATTCATATATATTCATATATATACATACATATACATATATGTTCATATATGTATTCATATATATACATATATATTCACATATATATTCATATATATATTCATATATACATATATATTCATATATATGCATATACATGAACATATATATGCATATATATGAATATATGTGTTCATATGTATTTATATATATACATATATATTCATATATATTCATATATTTCATATATGTTCATATATATCCATATGTATTCATATATATTCACATATATATTCATATTTTCATATAGTTCATATATATTCATATATATACCCCTACATATTTTTATATATATATTCATATATATACTCCTACATATATACATATATATTTTCATATATATTCATATATATTTATATATGTTTATTCATATATTCATATATATATGAATATGTGTATTCATATATATATTCATATATACACATTCATATATAGATTCATATATAGATTTATATATTATTCATGTATTATTCATATATATTCATATATATGTTCATATGTATTCATATATATATTTATGTATATATATTCATATGTATATTCATGTGTATATATTCATGTGTTATATTCATGTGTATGTATTCATGTATATATATACACATATATATTCATGTATATATATTCATGTATATATTTTCATATATATTCATATTTATGTTCACATATATACTCATAAATGTTCATATATATTCCTATATATTCATATATATACTCATATATTCAGATATATATTCAGATATATATTCAGATATATATATTCAGCAGTAACTGAGGTGATGAAGGCCGCGGCAAGGGCAGCTTTTTCCCTCACAGTGGGGGAGACCAAGGTTGTGCTGGTGGAAGGTGAGCAGACTGGCCCCCGCCCCCTGCTGGTTGGATGTGGCAAGGCTGCCGTGGTGCCTGCCTGGCTCCTGACCCCGCGGCTCCCCCTCTGGCTCCTGCCCCCCTCCCCCCCCCACCCCCCCCGGAGATGCCCGGGGCCAGGCCCTGGCCTGGACTTAGACCACTGCTGCAACCGAAGCCGGGGCAGTTGGAGGAGACGGGGTGCCCCATGGGTGGACTGGCCTCCGGGGGGGAACATGGAGCCGGGACTGCCCATCAATGTGCGCGGTCCAACGGGGCCTTCTACAAGGGCTTTGTGAACGATGTCCACGAAGCTTCTGTCACCATCTTCTTTGAAAACTGGCAGAGTGAGAGACAGATTCCCTTTGGGGATGTCTGGCTACTGCCTCCAACTGACTATAATAAAGAGATCACAGAAGTGGATGAGGTTGAGGTTTATTCTCCACCCAAGGAGCAGGAACCTTGGGGCTGGTGGCTGGCCAGAGTAGGGATGATGAAGGGAGATTTCTATGTCATCGAATATGCTGCCTGTGGTGCCACTTACAATGAGATTGTCACCCTGGAGCGGCTCCGGCCAGTCAATCCCAATCCTCTTGCAACCAAAGGCAGCTTCTTCAAGGTGACCATGGCCGTGCCTGAGGATCTCAGAGAGGCCTGCTCAAATGAAAACGTCCATAAAGAGTTCAAGACAGCACTGGGACGGAACTGCATCTTTCTCAACATCACAAATAGTGCGCTCTTCATTCTCTCAACCACAGAGGCCCTGGTGAAGCCGTCGTCCCTGCTGGGTGACATGCATCTTCTAAGCCTGCGGACTTAACTGCTACTCATGTCCTGCAACAAAGAAGCTACCAAACACCTAGAGACAAGTAAGCAGCTGGTGGCAGCCTTCCAGTTCACGGTGCGAGAGGACGTAATGGGACTGGTGATGGGGACTCACGGTGCCAACATCCAGCAGGCCTGAAAAGTACCTGGGGTGACGGCCATTGAGTGGGGTGAAGAGACCTGCACTTTCCGCATCTATGGGGAGACTCCTGAGGCGTGCATCTCGATGGAGAAAAGTGGTTTTCAGAGGTGACGGCTGGTTAGTATCACCCAGGAAGGCTGTGCAGCACACAGACATTCTGATTCAATTCTTACGTGATGAGGCCCAGGCATTGACATGTTCTTCACATCACTGAGTGTCATTAGCAAAGGGGAAAAAAACAGGCTTTGACAAAAGATGCAGCTATGTTTGAATCAGTGATTGCTCACCTACTCTTTTAGTCTCCTTGGCTTGGCAGTTACATATTGTCTTTTAGCTTTAGTGTCCCTACCTATAAAATGGGATGATAACACCTGCTTCACAAAGATGTGAAGTTTAAATAAGATGACATTCCTCCTAGAGTGGTCATTTAGTATGTAACTATTGTCGGGCATCGTTTCGCTGTGTTCCCTGTTCGTGCCTGGTGCAGATCTCAAGGACACCGACAGCTTTGGAATTGATAAGGGAGGGAAGTTGGGCAATAACGGGCCCACTTGTCTTCTTCTTGGCTTGTAGTGGTGCCACAGTATTATTAGTAGTATCGTCTTAGTTTGTCTAATCCTCAATGTTCAATTTTGTTTCATTTTCTTTGCTGGAAACGCGGACTTCATATCAGCAAATATGGAAAAGAATGGAGGTATCATCTGAATCTAGCTGCATGTCATCCTGAGTCATCTTGGTCAGAGGACGCTCATTTTTACAGTTTTAGGAAACTAGCACACATTTTATTTTCCTTTTTTTTTTTTTTTGCAAGCTTCTAGGTCCTAGAACACCATTAAAAATTTTTCCTGCTAATAGTTAATACCACGCCTGGCATGTAATCAATACTCAAGAAATATATGTCTAATTGAACTGAGATGGTCCTTTTTTGCTGACAGTTTTGTTTGTCTCACTGTTCCCACTTGGTAGGCTTCCAAGAGTTTCAGATGAAAGCTCTGCTTAGCAGTAAAAATCCAGGTGGCTATTGTTCACAATAGCAACACTGGGTCCCTGCCCCTTTGCTCTTCAATATTAATTGTACTTTTTGACCTCTTTCAGTTGGTTCTATTAACCCTGCCTGGTTTACCCACCCATTTGTTTCTAGTTTGAGACCATATGGCATATATTTCTTCTTCCCTACTTACATCCCCATGTATATATTCTCTTTAAACCTCAGAATATCCCTGGACCATCACCTATTTTCTCTTCTTTCCTTTTCAGAAGAATATACCCTCTCCCTTGACCCTTCGCCACACACACACACACACACACACACACACACACACACACACCAGCTTTTCCAGGTCTAAAGTCCTCCTGGGACTCTCTAAACATTGCCTCTTATGCCTTCGCTTCTGGGGGCATCGACTAATGCTTCTTGCTGTGGAACATTTAATTTATCCGTTTTCATGAGTGCCCCCTGTTGTGCCTTCAGATATATTTGGTTTTCTCTTATTTTACACACACACACACACACACACACACACACACACACACACACATTTGATGTCACTAAAACTTCTCCCGGTCTTGACACCACCTTAAGTTCTTGTATTTTTCACTCTTCTTGATGTCTTATTGTCTTTGTTTTCCTTTTTCTTTGTGACTCCTCCTACTTCCTCTCTTCCCTTATTTTATTTCTTTATTTCTTTGTTCACAGATACTGAAATCATAAGATTCAATTCTTATTTATTTACTTTTCTCTCTCCACATCTTCTTATAGCTTTTATTCATTCCTATGATGTTAAATTTTGTATCACATGTGCTGTTCAGTTTCTTCTTTTCATCCATATCAGTTTGCCTACTGGTCTATTTGAAACACAAAACAGTAACTCTATGCATGATCATGAGAGTGAAAATTAATGACCTCTTTCTTACTATAATTTTCTGAACCAAAATCCTACTGCCTGCGGGGCTTCATCATGGCGTCTAACAATGTGTGAACCACCAAGCTGGCTCTCTTACCCCTAAACCTATGCTCACCAGTGCATCAACGTTCTCTTGGTTTCTTTGCTTTGGTTGCTTGGACTCACCCTTTATCTCTTCCTCTCCTCACATAATGTGTATATCTTATATCTCTTTCATAATGTTCATTTCTTTTTCATCTTCCAATGAATACTTTTTTGTAAAACTCCTGTTTGTAGAAGGATAAGAGCGTCTAATTGTTTTTTTTTTTTTAGCCAAAACCTTTGCTCATTTTAGTCTTCTGGGACGTGATTTTCAAGTTATTCTTCCTGAGAACACAATCTATTATCTTCCATTCAAAACCATTGTTAATGATTTTCTATTACAACACAAATACTCATACTGATTAACCAATCACTTAATATTCTCTACTCTCTCTGCTTTTTCTTCACCTTCATAGAGTACCCACTTCAAGAGATCCTATTTTCCAGCTTTGTCAACTATATTTCTGCGTCTCCCATCCATGATCCATAGCCACCCTTCACTGTAGTCCAGGTTCAAGTCCCTGGTAGTCCCAATCCTCACTAACCACCCCAGCCTTACCTGAGTCACAGAGCACTTACTCACTGACACGCTGGTTTTCCGGAGGCACCTGATATATTTAATGGTTTAGTATATGTATCTTGCCCGTGGAATGAAATGTAAATCGCTTGTTGGTGGGGAACACATGTGAGCCCAGATATGCTCTAGGTAGATTATCCAAGGGGTTCTCTCTATTAGCCAGACAGTGAGAATCAAACAAATATTTGTTGATCCTGGTGATTTTTCATTTTTAAACTCCAAGTAGCGTAACAACTAAACATAAATGGTGAGTATTGCTGATTAGCCTCTTGAAATAACTGTTTTCCTGAGTGAATAATAATGAGTGTTCTGCTGGTGCACTGATAAAGTAAAAGAAAGAGTGAGAGAGCTAGAGAGAGGGAGACAGGGAAAGAGAGAAAAACAAGAGAAAATGAGAGAGAGAGAGAGAGAGAGAGAGAGAGAACGATATTCTTTCTTTACATGGCTTAAATAGGAGAAGCTAAAGTATTTGAATTTTTTTTGCGTTCCTCAAATATAAGCAATATAGTATTTTACTCAAATAACACACAGGCCCAGAGAAAAATAAACATTAAAATACTTTGATTTTCTCTTCTGTAGAGATCACATTTTATATACTGTAGGAGAAACTCCCTTATCACTTTATTTTTGTAGCCCAGTCCTGCCTGGAACTGTGGTGCTTCTATAGGCATTATAGGCATTGACAATTATATACCGTAGTGCTTCTGTAGGCAATTGACAGTTACAAGCCACACATTTACCCAAGTTAAGTGCACATAAAAGAAAATCAGCAAAGAAGCGTATTAGACTGAATAAGGTGGGTGAGTACTGTTTGCCTGTGGCAGCTGCTTAGCAGAGTCTCTCCTGTTCTTCTTTCTCTTCGTACACTTTTCTCTCCAGAACGTCTTCCTTCCCTTGGATCGGAATTCATTTTCTTTTATCTAACCCCACTCTGTTACTCTTCCTGGCTATTTCCTAATCTGGGAGCAAGCCATCTATTTCCTTTTCTGATTTTTCATAATTAAACTGGAAAACAATCCACTGCCCCAGGGCCCCTGAATAAAACCCCACAAAAGCAACGTTATCTTTCTGCTTCACCCTTGACACTTCAAGGAGGGGAGCCTGGCCCGGCCCTCTGTCAAGAGCGTGGCGGGTGCTGTACTAGGGAGCTGACACTTGGGGCTGGGAACAATGCCTGAGGCCCACTGTGTGGGGCTGCGAGCCTCCCTTCACCACTGGCCAGCCTTCTCCAAATGAACCCGTTCTCTGCTGAAGGAAATCACAACCCACTAATGTCTTTTCACTTTTCTGTTAAGCATCAAAAACTCAAGAATTTATACAATCTCTAGTTGACTAGACATTTTCCTCTGTGGCAAAGTGGTGCAAATAAATATGAATCCTAAAACATTTCAGTTTGATGGATAGTGACGGTACAGCTCCTGGATTTTTGTCACTAGGAGCTGCTTTTATTGGCTCTCTCCTCTGGGATTTTAACATCCAACCGTGAATGATAAGTCATCTTTCTCCCTATCACCCAAAAAGAAAATTTGAGCACTTTATGCTCACTGGGGGTGGGCAGAATATAATTAATTCATGGTTTTACCATGCAGCGACCTAACTCAACTCTATCTCTGGGAAATAAATGACATCCCAGGTGGTAATGTGCTTGCTGCTTGAACGACTTACTTTCTCTGTGTTCTTTGCCTAATCACCCTGGTGACCTCGGTATCTGACCCCCATCTCACCGCCCCCCCCCCCCCCCCCCCCCAGGATTCACAAACTTAGCAGTGATCTTTAGTTATTCTCAAAAAGCACACACCAGATTATGGTCACTTTCAGAAGTTTTATTGTTGCTCTTAAATCTTATTAATCAAGTATATGAAATCTTGGCCTTTGTATCATGTTTTTCTCATAGATTCCTTTGACTCATCTAGAAAGAGTCACATTATATTTATATATTTTGTTAGATTTTTTCAAGGTATGTATATATTTGCTTAGTTTAAAATGCATGAAAAAGATCTGTAGATTTTGGGAGTGCACTAGTGAATTAGATGGAGTAACTAATTGATTATCATGGGAATGAAAGCATGAACAAAATGAAAAATAAGATATTTATTATCAAAGGTTAGTTTAGTTTCTATGGCAAGTGAAAATATTACTCAGATACAGTTCAATTATTCTGGATAATCAATATCCAGATGTAGGAGGAGACGTATTTTAATGTGAATTAGATATAATCAATTTCAGACTATATACATACATGTGGTAATATATGCATGTACTGATGAATGGAGTTTTTAAACTATCTGATTTAATTTACTCTTAATCTACTTTAATTTTCTGTTTAGTGGTAAATCTATTATTCTCTGATGCTAATGGCAATGCAAGAATTGGGAACAAAAGGCTTTGGTTGGTTCTCTGTTTTATGAAAAGAGTTCGAACTTCAACATGCAAATGACCATATCTTTTGTTGCTTATACAATCTGATTTATGCCTAATTGGTGAGGAGCTCCTATGGACATTGGTGGTTTGGGCTTGTAATATGAAGAAAATGGTTACCCAACATGTGCTGTTGTTTTTTAATGTGGGCATACATTTAAAATTCTTATGGCTTTCCCTCTCCTCCCCCCACCTCAAAAAGCAAAATGCATTTAGCTCTTAGCTGAAGAAAGCTGCAGCTGAAGCAAGCATCTCCTAGATCACACAAGCATTAACATCCACGGTCATTGTCTCCGCTGCTTCCCACTGCAGCTTTATATAATAAAACAAGCCGCGTCAAATAGGCAAGGCTGTAATATTAGGTAAAATCTAATTTCAGTTTGGTTATCATATAGTGTTCATTTCCCTAAGGGAGGGGAAAAAATTAAATTTGTAAGCTTAGGATTCCAGCTGAAGTAGTAGAAGGTATGAAAGGCTTCCCTCTGCCTTTTATTATTCACTTTATGAATTAGCCTTAGTTTACTTGTTTCGATCGGTGTCGACATATTTCTGAATACTATTAGCATAGCAATCAGGGCTGTTCTCAGGTTATTGAATGGTGTGTTGACTTCCGAAATAAATAGATATGCAGTGTGAAGGGCGAGCTGTCACTTTAGGAGAGCTTTCCTGATCTAAATTAAAAGGCACTTCTAATTGAAAACTATAATAGCAGGAGGGTTAGAGAGACAATGAAACTGCTCAGTCCCTTTCAATTTTCACAGGATTCTGTTAGTGACTATAGAAGAAAAAGTAAAATGAAAATATTAAATTACAAATTGCAATTTAAGTAGCAATATTAAATTATACCTAAATAGCCATATTGCTGGGAAGCAATTTTAGATGCTTGATTTAAAGACTCTCAGTGCATTTGAGTTTTTGCCATTATATTCTGATTTATCCATGTTATTCCTTAACATATAATTCTATGTTTACACCAACAACTGCGTTCTTTACCTACGAAATAAGAAATCCGTCTTGAAAGACTTGATTTTGCACTTTGTGCTACCAGTTCAGTGTTGCATTAGTGTTTTTGTATCTTTTACCACACCTGAAGGTATACATCATGGATAGGGAAACTCAGGACAATTTTATAAAATCTGAGATCATTATTCAAGAGTTGTCTAAGTGAAATATTTTCAGAAATTAATAACGGCAAAACAATTATGAATTTAAGTTATAGATAAAATTGTTAGCTATTCAGTTATGTGAATAGCTACCAGCTGTCTGAGTCTATATATTTTGGTCCTTTAAGGGTTAACAATTGAGGCCTGTCTATAGCTCATTTCTATAGTAACAGCAAGACTGAGACTTTTTATGGGCACCTAATAATTAGAAAGTGCTAGAAGGTATAACAATATAATGAATCAAAACTGATAGACTTGTGGGTTACCATAGAAACATGTATAATTATGATAATCGGTCCCTGGCGTACCCTCAGAATCGTATACATTCAGTTAAATGCAATAAACATTAGGCACTATTTAGTGAGCTGTGATGCAGATTAACAGTGTGAGATACAGGGAAGCTATGAATAAAATTGCTGTACAGTTTATCTCAAACTAATTTCCCAGATTGCTTTAATAGATGTAGTGTGTGGATGTGAAAAATTGGAAGTGTATTTTTGTTAGTGGTAAAGCTAACAAAGATAATATTTCATAAAGTGGCTGGCTGATTGTTAATTTCAGTGCCGATCAAAATGGGCCATGGCACATTATTCAGTGTGGGATCCCAGAGCCCTCAGAGCAAATGGCAGATTGGGCCTCCCTTTGCTGATTTATTTCAAAAGTAAATTATAAATCTTTTTATGGTTGTCCATTTTCTTTAACCTTTTCTTTCCCTTCTCCTACCTCCCCTGTTTAGGGGTACTTTTTACAACCCTGGAGCGAGGAAATCACGTAAGTGAATGTTCTCTCTAGGTCCGATCCAGGAAAAGGCAATAATTCCTTCTGGCTCCTCTGCATACCCAGCTTTTATTTTTCCTTCAGCTTCCAGATTCCAAACCTGCTGGGCCTTAGCACCAGCAAAGGCCCATGAAACCGCCTCAATTCCGTTGTAAGGTGGGGCAGATAATTATGTGTGCATTGCGCATGTGCTTGTGCAGGGGCGACAGGGGCGGGGGAGGCAGTGTTAGAGGATGTCTGTATTTTAGCGGATTTTTCCTGTTTGCTTCCTGAGAAGGTAACACACCAACTTGGAAGACCTCAGACTATTCTTGGAGGAATAAAAGAGATGGGATAAGGTGATGTGGGATGAGAACAATATCAGAATATTCTGACCCATGAAGCAAATGAAAATGAACAGAGAAGCTTCCAAGCTGTGTGTGTGTGTGTGTGTGTGTACGCGTGTGTGTGTTTGCATGCGCACACACAGGTCTAGATTATCAATATTGCCTTCCTCTGCCAATGCTCAGGATCACCTCTCAAGCATATTTCACAAGAGAAGCCTGAGAGTTTCCCCTGAAGTGGGTGGGATGAGAAGCCAGACATGCGTGCATGAGATCTGAGAGCCCTTTCCTCAAGAGCCGAGCTTCAGGATGAAATTACACAAATGTGCTACATTATCTCTTGTACTAACTTTAAAAAATAAAATAAATGAAAGGCGTTTCGGGGGAGAAATGTTTTTCCTCGCCAGCTTCAGAGCTTCTCTTAGACATGACAGTTTAGCTGGGTAGGTCTTTTCTTCTGACTTAGTGCTGCCACAGTCGTCTTCACAGGGGGGCCTTTTAGAGTCCTGGCGTGCACATCAAGCTTTTCTTCTCTCCTTTGTGATTGTGTTACTTTCTGATACTATAATGGTGCTCTACAAAAGATTCCAGTTCCTGCCTGGCTGGAATTGAAGTGTGGAGGGTGTGGGGGAGGGAGGTTGGCCACATTCTCTCTATAAGCTTAACTTTCACCCCCTTATTTCCAGTATCCTCTTCCAAAGACCCCTGGAAAGCATTTTAATTTCTCTCTCTCTCTCACCTATGGCAAAAATATATATACATATTAGTAGGATGGTGAATAAAAACATGCTATATAACCTTTCTTCTCTTAAGTTCATTTCACACCATTTATCTTTTATTTTAATCAAATTTCAACATTCCTCCTCCTTCACAATTCAATCTAGTGACATTTGGCAATTACCATTTATCCCAACATTTATGGTATCATTCCACAATGTCTAAACATTTTTTATAGCTTGTTTTATATACACATATGTGAATATATTAATGAATTATTCAACAAATAGACAGCCAGGATCTACTTACCAAGCACATACACATATGCATACATAACACACCTAAACATTTATGACATTATATTTGTGGGGTTGTGCATGTATGAATGACAACTCAATCTGTTAAAAAAAAATTCAATGAAGTAAATTTGAAGACCTAATTGGCTTTATTTAATGATTCATGAATCGGGCAGCATCCCATCGTAGGAGATAGAAAGGAGCTCCAAGAAGCTGTACAAAATAGAAGACTTTTGAAAGTAGTGGGGTGAGGGAGAAAGTTTAAGAAGTTTCAAGTGGAGTGTGGGTTGTTTCAGGCAAAGTCACCTTCTTTTGGAGGAAGTCAGGGGTCTATTAGGCAGATCACCTCACTAGTGCTGACCAAGTAATTCCAGATTGATGGGTTAAAGGTTACATTCCTGAAAAGTGACATTCCTGGGAAAGGTTGAAATTGCAGTTACATTAGGTATTAAGTCTTTGACATAGGGCTTAGCACAAGTGACTCCATTTGGACCTGTTTTGTTTTTTTTTTAACAATCTTTCCCTTTTGATCAGACTCTCAGCTTAACTGAGAGATGTGATCAAAATTTAAGGAATTTGCACCACTCCCAGCTGTAGTTCTTGTAGCTTTTACTGATCCTCTGTGTGATAATCATAGGTTAGGTCATGACATTTTTTGCTGAATATCTGTCATATTCACGGGTCATGACTTCAAGTTTACATTTTTTTTTTTTTTTGGAGTTAATCATTCTCTTAATTCCTTTTTGACTTAAGGGAATCATTTGCTTAGTGGGCAGTTATGGTGAACATCCATTTAAAGCTTATGAAAAACTATAGTGCACCTGGGAGATTACTATGATTATAGGTGAGATAATTCCCAATGTCGGGAGTGCACTTTGAAGTTATGACCTAACGAATCAAAATCATGTAAGTCAAAGAAAAACCATCTTGAAGAACTCACTTTTTTAAGCCAAGTGGCTTGCTCAGTCATCTTATGTAATTCAGTTTCAACTTTCCCAGAAGTGTTATTTTTAAAAGGCCTCTTACCTCCTGCCTTTTTTTTTCTTCCTTAGTAATTGCCTACCTAAAGCTTACTTTTTAAGGAGATGACCTAGATGAGAAGATAAGAGTTCCTTGGGAAGACCAGGTAGAACATTTACATCTTAAAGGCATAGGGAAAGAATACAAATTCCTCCAACAGGGACTTTTGTTCCCTAAGGCCAGAAGTTTTATAATACCACAAGCCTTTTGAGATGAATAAGTGAAGTTAATCATGAAAAAGGATAGACAGGTTTTGACTTGTTTCTAGGGCTGCATTTGTGTTCTTACAAAGATCTCTAGGATGAGGATAAGTGGTTCTAATTCCTCAAAGAATTGGGTTGTAACCTGGATGATATCAAAGGGCTGACACACCCATATAATTATGTTGGAATACTTTTTCTTTCCCTCTGAGTACATTTAGCTTAGGGGAGAAGGTTTCATAAAATTTCATATTAGGCTCTGAATATCAGCTTCCAATTTGGCCAAATATCTGATTAACCCTTTCAAATATCTTCTTAGGGTTCAGCTGAGAACACAGTAAATATTTTCTTCAGTATTAAACAACCCCATGGACCCAAGATGGATTTGCAAAGAGGGTGGAAAATCTACTGTCTTCATAATATCTAGAGGTCCTCCCAAAGATCAATAACCAATGGCCTGGATTTGGAAAAGAATGGACAATGTGAAATTTTATTTTTCTCTCTCGACCAAGCAGGTACTGTAGACAGAGATCTGGGGAAGCTGACTCTGGTGAGAAGTCACCTTCAGCTAGCTTCTGATGGTTTTTCCTAGGATCTTTCATCTGTAGGTTCCGAGTGAGGTTGAAGTTAAAAAGTGCAGCTGTGGTATCTACCAGAATTTGGCCAGTTTTTATTTTATCATTAGTATCTACTAGAATTTGGTCGATTTTGTTTTATAACTAAGTTTGATTTTAGTTTTTCCTTTGCTGTTTTAAGGGAGTAACTGGTAGCAGTTTCCTGGAGAAGCCTTTAGAGTCCCATCAACTCTGGGCAGGGCCTATACGGGGGCTCTCACTTGGGTGCAGATATGAGGGCATTCATGTTAATGTTGAAAATTTTGTATAAGCCCTTTGAGGACAATCTTTTCCAGTGTCCCAGTTTATTATAACTGAGATATCAACCAACAATCAGTGTTTTATGGTGGACCCCTGGGGGGGGAGCAGCTGTTATCTTAAGTGCCTAGTCTTTGGAGCTATCCAGTTTGACTGACTTTTGTTTACAAGTTTGTGTATTTAAATTTTCGTTAGCCTATTGTAACAAGTTTTTAAATTTAGCTACTTTGGAATTTTGAAAACTTTTGGAAGTTTCTGTATACCAATAAAAGTATGTGTCCCATCTGGTTTGTTTCACTTGGGAACACTTGCTTTCAAATGCAATTCTTTAATAAGTGATCTTGTCTAATTGGAACATTCTCCATAATGGCCATTGTAATTCTAAGTTTTTAGTAAGACTTTGCCATTTTTGTAGATATCTACAGTTTCTGGTACTACAGCTCATAAAATAAGCTGGGGGCTGCCTGAGTGGCTCAGTTGGTAAGCATCTGATTTCAGTTCAGGTCATGATCTCATGGTTTGTGAGTTCGAGCCTCGCATTGGGCTCTGTGCCAACAGCTCAGAGCCTGGACCCTGCTTCAGATTCTGTGTCTCCCTCTCTCTCTGCCCCTCCCCTGCTCACACTCAGTCTCTTAAAAATGAATAAACATTTAAAACAAATTTTAAAAAGCAGGTGAGCCAGAAGGTGTGGCATATTCAACTTTTTGGGATTTAAGGATATTTATTTATTTGTTTGTATGCTAAGACTTTGGGTTTCTCAGAGCCAAACTAATACCCAAAAGGTATTTGCAACTGGGTTGGGAATTGAGTGATGTTTTACAGTGTATCTCACTGCAAGGAAATTTTCTTGACCTTGGTCAGTGTGACCTAGTGTCAATCTAATCCATTCTATGACCAGCTTATTCTTATAGGGGAGATTTTGGGTTAGATGTCAGGCATTCTAACAGCTCTTAAATGCTCAATTCACGCCCACCACCTTTCGTGGCTTTTGGCTTCTGAGATTCCCATTGGCAATAGCCTTTACCTCATGTGTACATTCACAGAAACCAATAGTGAGTAAAGACATGGGATTGTGTATATCAGCAGCAACCAAAGAGACATTATTGGAGACTGGCTAATAGAAGGCCTTACATGCATTACCAGCAATTCCTAACACAGAACTGGGGGTTGGGAAAAAGATTGAACCAGGAGACCCCAAAGAATGGGTAGTATGGACTGATTACAAACAAATGAGGATGTGCAAACTAAAGACTGAACCACTAGCTATCTCCAGGGTGAAATCTGGGGACAGGAGGAGGGGGTGGGGTTTCCAATCAAATGGGAGTTGTGGCCTAAACTACCAGCTAGAGGCTTGGGTTCTGTGTGTCAGCTCAAGCTGACCTGCCTGGGACAGGAAAGTCAATCAGATTGGGAGCCTTGACAAAGAGCTCAGGACTGAGAGGGATTTCCTCAAGGCCCTCGGAAACAGTGAGAAAAGTTTTGCAGATACCATGCCTGTGTTTTTCATGATCCCCAAAGCTATTAGAAGTCTCATTTGGTCCTGCTACTGCCACCAAGTTCTGTTAAAAAACAAAAGTCAACTGAGTAAATGTGCGGATCTAATTGTCTTTTTTTTACTGATTCATGAATCAGGCAGCATCCCATTGCTGAGTAGAAAGGAGCTCTGACGGGCTGTAAAAAATGGAAGACTTTTGTAGGCAAAAGTGGGACAGCAAACGGTTTAAGAAGTTTCTAACAGAGAGTGGATTGTTTCAGGCAAGGCCACTTTCCTTTGGAGGAAGGCAAAGGTCTATACGGCAGATCACCTCACTAGTGCTGACCAGGCAATTCCAGGTAGATTGGTTAAAGGTGGCATTCCTCCAAGAGGTTGAAACTGCAGTTAGGTAAGGTGTTAAGTCTTTGTTTGCTCACATGGAGCTTGGCACAAGTGACTCTATTTTGAGACTGTTGCTTCTTTTTTTAACAAATTCCAGATTATTGGTTTTTTTTTTTTGTGGGGTTTTTTTTTTGTTTGTTTGTTTTCGTTTTTACAAGCCTCCTGAAGTACTTGCTATGGTAAATCATGAATATACATTACTATGAAATATATCATTATGGTATTTTATCTCCGGAAAAACCCCATTAATTTCTCTGTACCAAAATAAGAAATTGTATTTTTCTGCTATCTGAAGACATACTCATGCATATATATGGGCTGAATAAGAAACTCACATTAGTGCACTTAACAAATATTGATTAAATGTTGATTATAGTCAGGGCACTATTAATCTTATGGGGAGCTGCAAAAGTATACATTATGATGCCATCTATTCATGTACATATTAATTTACAAATAGTTTGGTGCACTGTTGCCAACTCTTTCAATAAGAAAAGCTGGAAACAGCTTCAAATAAAGCAAGTTTATAAGTCATTTATTTTTTATTTCACCAAATATGTATGAAATGTCCACTATATAAGGAATACATTTTGGTGGTGGAGATTCACACATGAACAAAACTCCCATCCTTTTGTAGCTGGTATTCTCATAGCAGAAAATAGAAAAAAAATAGGCAAATATTTACCAAGTGATGATAAATGCTATAAAGTAAAATAAAACAGGGAAAACTATGGGAAACAGACGAACCAAAGGAAGACTTTGAACTTGCCTTGTAAAACTGAAAATGCCCAGATGCTAAAGTATATTTTAAATAGATACCCTAGTGTTAGTATTTAAAAAAAGGAAGAGGTAAAAACTAACATTTGTTGAATATCTAGCAGGTGCTTGGTACTATCCTAGGTTGTTCTCCCCACCCCCCCCACTCCTCCCGCCGTGGGCCATTTTCTGCTTATATCTGCCCTGAAAAGTAGGCAAGTATTACTATCTATAATTTACAAGGAAGGAGGAAGAGGAAATTCAGTTGCTAGCCTAAGGTCACACAGCTGACATGCTGGGATTTAAACCCAGAGCATCTCATCCCAAAGCCCATGCTCTATTAGAAGCACCGTGCCTCTGTATATTAAGAACAAAGAATAATTAGCATTTTCAGCACTGCACAGATATTTATCTAGCTTTCTTTATTCTTTTTATAGCTCAAGAATTCTATTTCTCTGAGAGAAGAAGGGAATAATAACTTCACTGAGTACATTCTAACCCAACCACACACTGTTTCACGAAGGGTTGCTTTCTCCCACCACACCACACACACCTCTTATCCTAAGCTTTCTTATTCAAGCCCTCGAGAATTTGTAAGGTAGAAACTCTTCCACATGGTTGAATCTCTGCAGCTTGTTTTTAGTTGGGTACTGTTGTGGTGAATATACTTTTCATTTTTTGTTACACTGTGTATTACGCTTTTAAAACAAAATTGTTTCCATCCTGTAAAACCTATGAAGACTTCTAGAGTCTTGTCTATTTGAGTATCCTGGCTCCACTGATTCAATTGAACTTACCAATGATTTTGACCAAAGAAAAGGAGTTTGATCTTTCTGAATGTATTTACTATTTGTTTAGTTGAATAGTTGTCTGGTTTAGTTGAATGGTCAGTATTAGCAATATTGTTTAGCAAGATTTTTATGGAGAAGAGCCTGAAGTTTGTTCATAAGGATTCTGGAAAGGAGAGAGGATAGTCTGCTGCAACACTATAGATAGATCAGCATTTTTCTTCCAAACGTGAAGATATATGTGCATTTAAAATGAATAAAGCAATTATACTATATTCATACAGCACATATTCATCTTTGGACACAGTAATCCTCATCCCTGGGGACTTTATCTGATCAACACCTGTGACCTATGATAATATGTGAGATTTAACTGATATTTTTGGTTTACATGATTAAAAAACATTGAATGGTTTAATTAAAAAATGCAGTAAAATGTAAAAATTGTGGAGCATTTACCTACATAAACATCCTCTTTCTTTTGAAGTTTCATCTAATCATCACTAATGGCCAGTATGATGATACACTTAAAATTAACTAATGTTTTGATAAACTTGACTAAATATGCTGTTTAGTTTGATACCCTGGCCATCTAGATGCTTTATAAAAGCATAGACTTTTTTATAAAAATGGGTAGCCTCAGATGTGTATAAGGAATAAATAAATCTTATTCAAGAAAACATTCTTAACATGAATTTCCTGCTTTGAGTTTTAATTCTTTTCTAAATGACTAAGCAAGGGGGAAAGTAAGGATTTCTGCCTTGTTTACTTGTTATTTCCTCTGTTGTAGTATGAAAGTCACATTGTCTTATATCTTTTTATATTTCCATTTACAGAACTTACGAACAAAAAGCTTTTTCATACAGTTGCTGTAAATAGCAATTAATTCCAATGATTACTATGAATTTGCATATGGACATTTCTGAAATGATGTTTGATTATAAAATGCCAAGTATCCCTCATATTATTCTGTTTGGTAAATTAGTAATAACAGCAGTGTTGTGTAGGAAAGAAGATATACAGACCATCCTGTTTTGGCCAAGGTTGGCTACTCTGGGTCAAAACTGCTGCTATTTTGTCACGCTTTTTTCAGTAAGTTCTACTTTCAATAATTCAGTCAATGGCAGCTGGGCTGGTTTAGAATTGTTGATACTGTTAGATGCAAACACTGTCATGGATCTCTTGGTTCTCTAGTTGAAGATGAGTTAGTTGTTAGTATCTGACACTACTCTTAAACGCATACGAACACGGCTCTCAATTTCCAAAAACCTATTATTGAACAAATGTTAGAAAATGACCATTCATGGGGTGTTGGGTGGCTCAGTCAGTTGAGCGTCCAACTTCAGCTCAGGTCATGATCTCACAGTTTGTGAGTCCGAGCCCCGTGTCGGGCTCTGTGCTGACAGCTCAGAGCCTGGAGCCTGCTTCCGATTCTGTGTATCACTCTCTCTGCCCTCTCCACCTCATGCTCTGTCTCTTTCTCTCAAAAATAAATAAACATTAAAAAAGTTAAAAAGAAAAA
The DNA here is from genome assembly GCF_027475565.1 of Acinonyx jubatus. Classification (NCBI taxonomy): domain Eukaryota; kingdom Metazoa; phylum Chordata; class Mammalia; order Carnivora; family Felidae; genus Acinonyx; species Acinonyx jubatus. The sequence goes on along the minus strand of NC_069394.1, from coordinate 68,016,193 downwards.
AGAAAATGACCATTCATATAATTCAAATATCCTATAATATGTTAACTAAACACTGATATAGCCATTCAGTGGAATGTGAAGAGACATATTACAGAAACATTGTTTGATGACTTGGCAAGATGTACATGTCCTGTTGTTCAAAGAGTAGATTAAAATAGGATGTAGAGAATTAGCACATATGCATATAAAGAAAAAATAATAACTTGGACAAACAAACACAAATATATGGAAAGTAGAATTAAGAATTTTTTTTGAAATTTCCCCCAAATTTTCTAAATTTCCCATTATAAGCATCTATTAGTTTTTAAATGTTTATTTAGGGGCTCTTGGGTGGCTCAGTCGGTTAACCATCCAACTTCAGCTCAGGTCATGATCTCATGGTCCATGGGTTCAAGCCCCGCATCAGGCTCTGTGCTGACAGCTCAGAGCCTGGAGCCTGTTTCGGATTCTGTGTCTCCCTCTCTCTCTGACCCTTCCCCGTTCATGCTCTGTCTCTCCCTGTCTCAAAAATAAATAAACGTTAAAAAATAATAATAAATGTTTATTTATTTTTGAGAGAGAGAGAGAGAGAGAGCAGGGGAGGGGCAGAGAGGGAGACAGAGGATCTGAAGCAGACTCTGTGTTGACAGTAGACAGCCCAATGTGGAGCCTGAACTCACAAACCATGAGACTGTGACCTGATCTGATGTCAGACACTTAACCAACTGAACCACCCAGGTGACCCTTACTATTTTTATATTAAAATACAGTTTTCAAAGCAACCAAAAATGTTTTTCTATATTGTAACATCAACATATGCACACACATACATGTGCGATAAAAAAGTAAAATATTAACAAAGGTTATGTCTGGATTGTGAGATTACGCTTGGTTTCTTTATTCTTTCCTGTCAGCTCTAGGTTTTCTCCAATACCTGACTTTTGTAATGAGAATAAACAAATTATTCAAAAAAACAAAGGAAAAATGGCATATTGTCTAATGGTCTAAGCAATTTGTCCCCCTCTAGGTCCCAGAATATGATGACCCAACTAATGAACCCTCCTCCTCCCCCCCCCCCCCCCCCCCCCCCCGTAGAAGACCCTATGATACTCATAGGATATCATGTTCTCCAACACTGTTGGGACTTTCCTCTTCCCTACCACGGGGGCTTTCTCTTCACTGGTGCCTCTGCTTCTCTTTCCCCTTTGCTGGTGGCATCAGTCATGTTGGCAGGAGATTGCTTCTAATCGTAGCCACTGATGTTAGGCACAGTTACTAATTTGAAACACTTTCTAAACTACAAACTCCAGTTACTCCTTTGTGTCATTGAAATGCTATATGAAAACCATTCCCCCCCCTACACACAATAAAGTGTAAAAACTTAAAATTAGCTGACGGAGATGATTGAAAAGTAAAGAAAGGAAAACGGGCCCAGTTGTAGGCCACGCAAGCCAGAGCATAACGATTCATTAACTAACTCCTGTATTCTGAATGTGGTCAGACCATTAGTCATCATTTGGTTTCTGAGTTGGGATACACTAACTCTTTGTATGAGTTCTTGATATGGTATAAAAAAATAAAGATTAAGTAATGAGTTTGTTTTTTTGAATCAGCAATTGTTTTGATACTCGGACCGCCTCTCATAGATCAAAAAGGAAAAAATAAAGAAAGAAAGAATAAAGAAACCACTTGAGAGAAAAGAACTACCAAATTTAACTTATTGTTTGGTAATAATCACAAAAACAATTAAGTTAGCATACGTATTGACTCTTAGTGTAGACACAACTTAAAAATAATCTTTCTCTAAGAACTATATGTGTCTCTATCTTATACAAAAGCTAATCTTCTCCCTGTTTTCCCCTTAAATGACAAAACTAATATTTTCGCCTGCCCTCTTTTTAACTGTAACTTTTGACACAAGTCATTGTATGGAGAAGGAGAATGAGTCCAAAGAGGAAGTGAATGGCGAGCCACCAAAACGTCACTGCTGCTTTCGGCTTTGCAAGTTATTTCTGTGACTGTAGCTCCCACTTGTGCTCAGAACAGAGGCCACGCCTCCTTAATATAATGAGATAGCAAACTGTACTCTGTTTAATGTCTTGGAGGTCTGGTAATTATTACCAATTATCATCTTGCTCAGCCATCAACAACTGGTAGCTATAAGCTATGCTCCTGCCTCCCACCAACCCTGTGGCTGTAGAAGGGGAAGGAGTATGCTATTTGGTGGATATTTCATATTTGGATCCCAAAAAAGACATTAATACACTGGGAGGGGAATCCAATAGAGACAAAATGGATGTTAGACTTCTACTTTACAAAGTTTTTGTCTGTTCGTTTGTTTCACGTATTGATTCAGGAATTTATTTTGCATACTGACTAAAACTTTTTGATAAGGTTTCTCTTCCCAATTGTCTCAAATTAGTATTTTTTTACATTTAAAAAAATTTTAAGCTTATTTATTTATTGTGAGAACAGAGAGCGCATGAGTGGGGTAGGGGCAGAGAGACAGAGGGAGAGGAAGAATCCCAAGCAAGCTCTCCGCTGTCAGAGCAGAGCCCAATGTGGGGTTCCAACTCACGAACCCTGAGATCATGCCCTGAGCCAAGATCGAGAGTCAGACACTTAACTGACTGAGCCACCCAGGTGCCCCAGTATTTTTTTTACTTTTAACTATTTGTCCCGTTTTGATTTTTTTTTTCCTTTCTCTTTCTTTATTTTCCTTTTATTTTTCAATGCCTTTTATCCTGGAAGGGTCTAACAGTCCTTCCCATTCAAGTCAAGTAAGATAATACTAGTGCCATTACTACTAGTAATACTGCGACAATAACAACTATAACAAAGTGTGATTATTATGATGTGTCAGGCACTCCTTTAAGAATTTTAAATCACATAGTCATTCAACTCTGACATCCAATCTCTAAGATAGGTCCTATCCCCAACTTTGTACTGTAGGCACCGAGGGTCTGAGAAGTTAAGGCACAAAGCTAGCAGGTGAAAGCTGCAATAGCAACTTGGCAGTCAGACTCTTGAATCAATACTTTTCATGATTCCATACCGTGTCTCAAGGTTAAAGTCTCAAACATAGTGCCTTGTGTAGAATTGCTGCTTAACAGCAGTGGATTGGATCTAATTATCCACATTATTACAAAGAGTATCACTACCTGTAGTGATAAATTCTGAAGGTCCTTCTATGCATAGTTCTGAATCGTCATTTACATATTTGAGTTTGGATGGATTTTTCTAGCCTCTTTTTTTGCTGGCAATAGTAAATAAGACTTGCCATTTATGGAAGCATAGGTTAGCTTCTCCTCTTTCCTATGTATCGAGCAAGAAGCAGGATAGGGAAGAGATGACCTTGCACATGTAAACTTATCCAACATCTTGCTTTTCTAGTTCAGTTCATAAACATCCATTTTAACTGTTTTCAATTAGTCACTTGAGCAAGGAAATCATATAAGCAGTGAAATCCTGGTTGTTCCTCTTGAATTCCTCCAGCACCAAAGGCCTAAGAATCCCCGTGGGTGGAGCTGGTGGCTCCTTCTGAAGCAGAACCTGTCTTAACTTGAACACCTACCTGGTCTAGGAGGGCCTGAACTGCAGCACCGTCATTGTTGTCTGCTGCCACGTGGGGTCATTTTTGTAGACTGCAGTGTCTGAGAGACGCTATTCTACTCAGCCAAGTTGCCTGCCATGCACAGATCTCTGCCAGTGTTGCAAGACTGCCACGTTCCAGCTCTCTCTAATTCACACACAGGCTTGGCCATCGTTCCCCAAGCTCCAATGACCGTGCCAGAGTCACTGGGTCAGTAGAAGCTTCCAGAATCTGGCATTAACAGTAGCAAATGAACAAACATGCACAAACTCTGTCTAATGAACACTTAATCCCTTGTTGCGAGAGCAGAACATTAACCTAGATTCTTCCTTGTCTCCTGGTAATTGAATTTTAGGACCATTATTGCTCTTCCTTGCCATTGGACCTTAAATGGAGCATCCACATTCACCCTAGTGATCTCCTTCTATCTGAAGATTCTGAGCATCTTTTGTAAATTGCTCATAGTTTCCATTCTCTGTGTATCAAAGGGGATATGGACATTTTGGTATGGAATTCTAAAAAAAACAAACACATTCTTGAACATTCTTTTTCCATTGTCCTCTCAATATCAGGCGTAGCTATTCACCCCTTATAATTACATCGAGAAAAAAACTTTTAAGAAAACTCTCTCTAATAGGCCTGTTCCTAGTGATCAGAAATTTCCATGCATAAAACCTAAGAAGACTTAGCATTTCAATTAATAATTCATTTGATTTCTATTTGAATATGACAACCCTCCACCCCCAAGTCTCTTTGATAAAGTAGGAAATAATTACAAGAGCAACAAATAATACAGCCACCCCAAAAGACAAGTGAGCTAACATGTATCTCATACCTAATGATGTGCAGGACATTGTTTTGGGCGACTGACATAGCTAGCAAGATTCCCTACCCAGCTCTGAAGTGTGTATATGCATGCACATAAGAACACATGTAGATATGCTTTTGCTACAGCAAGAGAAGTGCCCCAGAAAGGAGTGGTTGCTACTGTAGGAAAGGCAGGTGTAAATGCCCCGGACATAAATGTAGCCACCCTTCAACTAGTGTGCTCTGATTAAGAGGGGGAAGTCAGACCTTTTGCATTTCAAGAAAGCCAGCAAATCCAGAGTTTGGTAAAGGGATGTTGCCAGGACTCTGGATCCATGAGATGACAGGTGCCTGACTCAGCTATGGCTTTACCCTCTGACGGTTTACCTGCCCAAAGAGGGCTGTGCAAAACAAGAAGAAACTTGGGGGCCAGCCTCACTTTTAGTGGTATTAATCACCCTTTTGATTAATAACAAGTTAGTGGCAGCCTTTGTGAATGTAGGCCTTTCTGATCTTAACACCCAGGTTCGGTAATGTAATAAAGCGACAGCAAGTAGGTTCTAACTCAAGGTTTAATTCTGATCGATTGACAGAAAACTGCATTTAACACTGTGTTAAGGATTCTGGTGTCACTCTCAGAGGCCACTTCCAGGATGACCCCGGATGTTTGCCATAGACCAGGGAGGAGAGTAGAAGTACTTGCCCTGGACATCTCCTCAGCAGTGCTGTTGGAGACTTTCCAACCCAAACCAACAGATCAGTAGCAGCAAAATGTTCCCATGCTGGCTGTCTTCCAAACAAATTAACCAGATTATCTCATGTCAGCAAGGTATAAAAAATGCAATCCAAATGTCATTTAGAGCAAAACTTGCTTTTGACAATTTCTATTAAAAATGCACTCACTTCTAGGCAATTAAAAAATAATAAGCCCTATCTAATACACGGACATACATTGCACTTGAAGCTTTCCTGCTTTTTCTTTTCTTGCATTTTTTTGTTGTGAGGAAAATTTGCTAAATGCAGAAAGACCCAGACAGATATTTGTGTGTTTTGGGTAATATCTTGTAATAGGCTGTAAGGGATACAGTCAGATGAATTCCTTTTAGGAAAACGAAGGCAATGGGAACACAGTGAGGTGATCCATTTCAATTTGGGAAATATCCTGAGACAATTCTTAGAAGATATGGCAATTATTGTGGGGTTAGGAAGCTGGAAATGCAGCTTCTCTTGCAAGAAGTGCAAACAATTGTCTGGAACCTCACAGCAGAGATGTGCACAAGAAGCTGGGTTGAAGGAGACAACACAATGCAAGTTCTGGAAACAGACAATTGGCAGGAAAGCACGGAAAAAAAACACCTTTAAACATAATAAAACGTAATTCTTTTTCTGCCTTAGGAATTATAGAGCTCAAAATTAAAATTATTGGTGTTTTTCTGCCTTACTTTAAGTAGTGTTAAATAACAGGAAATTCACTGTTGCAGTACATCCTCAAGCTATTTAGACAGTTTGTACATAAACCTTTTACTGTTTAAATCTCAGTGCTGGATTTGTATAGATATTCAGCAGAGGTTCTTAGGAGGTTACAGTCAAAACATTACACATTTGAGTTTACAATATTATTCTAAATAGAATTCAAAACACCAGCAAAGAGATGGTACTGAGGGATGAAAGAAAGGAAAACCAGGAAATAAGGGGTAAGGGAGAATTACAGTATTCGACCTACTAATCTCCATCAGCCCAAAGAAAAAGTGGGAAGAGAAGAAGGAAGGAAAGAAGGAAAGAAAGAAGGCGGGGAGGGAGGGAAGGAAGGATGGAAGGGAAGGAAGGAAGGAAGGAAGGAAGGAAGGAAGGAAGGAAGGAAAGAAGGAAGGATGGACGGGCAAGCCAGGAGGGAGCAAGTGGAGGGAAGAGAAAGAGAAAACAACACAGTTCAAGTTGCTTTCTGTGATTGCTTCTAAAATCATGTTAAAGCAGAATGTAGAGGCCAGTGGAACTTGAGCTTGTATCAGGGAAGGTTAAGTGCTATAAGGAACAATTCTCAATGGCTTAATACCATAAAGATAAATTACTTGCCCACATTATAGCCTATGTGGGTCAGGGAGCCCTGCTATGAACAGGAGACACAAGGACTTGTGTTCTTTTCATTGTGTTTTTCTCATCTCTACAAGCTGTAGGAGGGATGGTACAGTGAGGATCTCACAAGGGGAGTCCTGGAAGTGGCAAATGTCCTCTTGTCCAAAACAGAGTCATATGGCCCCCACCTAATTAAAAACTGTCTTGGAAACATAGTTTAACTCGATGTCCTGAAAATGGAAACAGATTTGGTGAACAGCTAGCCAGTCTGTTACAGTATGATCACTCCAGTGTAAGGACAAATAGAAGCAAATGATGGGGAAGGAGAGCTTTATTGTCTATAGAAGTGGAAGTGTCGCTTATTAAAATTTTTTGACTGGCATCCTCATAATAAAAATGTCCACATCCATTAAAGAATGGCTATGGCCAAGAAACTGTTTAGATTTCTTCCTAGGCTCTTTACCATTCAGTGGTATATTGCATTTCTTGATGAATGTCAGCGAGCCCTTTTTGGTCATTGTTCCTTAGAAACTCCTTACCTTTCAGGGGTGATGAGCCCTTGCCCTTGTCTGAGGGCTGGAGTTGCAGGAGAAGTCCAGGTGCATTGGTCCATGTCACCACTCAAGGAAATGGGGGAGAGACTTTCCTTGGAGATGACATAAAATAAAGAGTTTCTTTTTGGCTGAGTTATTTTGGGTTAGTGTGTATTCTATATATTAAGACAACCTTTTTTTATGCCTACAGTTTGGTAATAACTTACCTTTTGATATCTTACTGACTCTTCACTGGTCTCATACAAGTAGATATATTTTTTCTTGCAAACATTTTGCGTTTTTCTTCTTTAAATAATCTTCCCTAATTCCCAATCATCTAATAATGGTAAAAAAAAATTTGAAGGTTTCATACTTCAAATCAAAAGTTACACTTTTATATTCTTATAATTATGTGGAAGAGAAAAGAGAATGCAATTACTAGAGTAAATTTAGCTTTTGTATGGAAGAAATCTATGGTAGAACTATAATTATTATAATAGCATAGTAAATATACAGATCGTAACTTGCAGCTACTTTTCAGTATAATTATTATAGTGTTGCTATTACTAGAACCAATTTACTATCGTTTTACTAGGCAAAATATTAGCTACTCTATTTTTCATGTAATAACTACGGTTTGTTATGGTTTTATGACAAAACTAGAATGCTATTATAATGAATTTTATTATGTTGTACTTCTAAGTAGTAGAGAGGGACTTTTAGCTTATTTTCTAGCTTGGCTATGCACTTATGTTATGACTTAGAGTATGTTTACTAGAGTTTCCTTCATATGTGTTTTCCACTGTGGAAAAAGAGATATTCATTAAAAAATCCTATTAGAAAATATAATCTAAAACGCAGTCCTCATTAATTGCAGTTAGATTCACTTCATGGATTAACTGAAGTGAAATATTAACCTTCTCCTATTGAGCATATGTTAGGATACTTTCCTTCACTACAAATGAATTAAGTTACTCACAATAAAGAATATATTTGCTCTTGAAAATTAAATACTGAAAACTAGATCAAGTCCCAGGAGTCCTTTATCTTCATTACTCTTTTGCCATAAACTTTTTGCCTCGTGTCATCTCTCTGAGCTCAGTTTCCCCCTCGTGAATATCTGCATTAGTCATCAGGTCATCCAGAGATGTTAAGCTTCTATGCATTCTAAAGAAACACAAAGGTATCCTTGGGATCATTTATGTTATTAGCCACCCATTTCAAGGTACTGCTGCATTACTGGTTATAACCAATATTAGTTAAATAGCATGATTAAAAACAAAAGTGTCTAGTATCATGCAGTACAAAAAAGCTGTTACCGCTTTAATTGTCTTATACTTTCCAATGGCCACATGTCCTTCTGGGAGTGTTAGTCACTTTAGGCTCCACTGATTTTTTTCTTTCTTCTGTATTCTAATAAATTACTACTCTAGGAAAACAAATAAAATAGTAGATTATTATAAGACCAGCAACTCTCCATTCTTTCTGACAAATTTGGAGCCATCAGGAAGAAAGGATGGAGATGGAGAAATGTCAAGATAGCAGCTACATCAGTGAAAAGTTTTATTGGGGAAGTGCTTTGGATCCATGGCCAAGTCCCTCTAAGATTCATGTCCTAAATAATCTTCTCTCTGCTCCCCAACACTAGTCTCAGGCAGAGCCTTAAAGTGTCCCTGACTAGGCAGGCACTTTAAATACAGCAGGAAGATGAACAGGAGCTTTCTGAAGACAGGGTACTCTATAGCGATTAGGGGGACTGAGTCGGGCATGCTTGGGTGCTTCTTTCAAATGTATCAATCAAATGCATTACTAAAAAGAATAATGAAGTGAAAATAGGGCAACCACCGCTTCTCCATTATGCTGGAAAGGCCCAAGAAAGGAACAATCAGCCTGAAACAAATTGTAGAAAGATAAGTGGTTTCAGAGTCAGACTACTGAGATATGAATTTTATCTCTCCCTCTTGTTTGGCATGCCATCTTACGTAAGCTACTTAGTACATCCTATCTTCATTTATAAAGTGAGGATAGAAATATTCACTTTCTCACAGAAAAGAAATGTAACAAATATATGCAAATAGGCAAAAGCCCTTTCTTTTTTCTCCTTGGCATCCAAGAAGACTACTATTTCCCAGACCATGTGACTGTGTTCTGGCCAATGAAGTGTTTGGCAGAAATGAAGTTTGCCATTTTCATGCCTGGCCCATCAAACTTTCTGCACAATCCTTCATGCTCTAATTTCCTTGTGCTCTAGCCAGAACCAAAGGATCCAAGGTAGGAACTCAAAGGTCTATAACTCAGTGTCTTAATGATACCCAACTTTATAGTATGGCTTTTATAGAGTGGAATATGTCCCTTCAAGGGTGCCTTATTTCTCATTATCCAAAAGTAATTTTTAGTAGATATCCATAGGAATGAAAACAGGCAAGAAACAGTTCAATGAATAGGGATCAGAATTAGGCAGAAAGGAGGGAATTGAAACAAGTGAAGTAAAAGAGATCACAGATCGATACTATTATAATTCATAGGCAAAATATAATCAGAAAATGGTATATAACACTCTTGTAAGTTAGAACCGTTCCTCTTCCCTTGAAAGGTTTATATAAAATTTCAGCTTTTGATAAACTAGTGCACTCATTAGTTACCTAAGAAAAAATAAAGTTTGAATAGCCTTCCAATAATTCTGATGAAACTATATTTTGAAAATGTTGAATCACTAAAGATTTGGAGGGGGAGGGGCTTGTAGTTCTCCTAGTTACATATTTACTAGCTCAGGGAAAACTGGCCATGCGGCATGGGGTCATATTTTTAGAAACTTCCCTTTTGTCCCGGTGGGTATCTCATGGTCACGACACTTGAGCTCTTTGAAAACAGGAAGATAATTTGTCTGGTTTGCTGCTGTATTTCTAATAATTAGTACATACAGAAAATGCAACAAGTGTTTTTTAATAAAAATATAGCCAAAAGAATCTCTATGATATCTTTATTTAAAAGAGCAATGTAATTCAATTTTAATTTTTTAAAAAGCTAATTAAAGGCATATGTGCTCGAGAGACCAGTTTCCCTTCAGTGTAGAGGGTGGATTGAAGTAGTGGGGATTGATGGATGGTAGAGAGACGAGTTAGGAAGTCCTTAATAATCCAGGCACATGATATTTCAGGCTTTGAATGATGTTGAGACATTGGGGAAACAAGAGTGCAAACTCAGGCTGTTTTTGACCTTATACAATGGAAGATGAATGGAGGAAGAGGGAAACATAGAGTATATCCTTCAGATTTCTCATTTGAACAATGACAGGAGTGTGGCTAATGAAGCTATCCCCCAAAATAGAGAATCTAAGTAGTGAAGCCATGAAATTAGAAGAAGAGGACAAAAATATTACTGTCAGACATGGTATAGTACGTAGAGCTGGAAATGAATGGTAGCAATTGGAGATAAGTGTTAGGAGTTTAGGAAAGAGACTGGGAATCAGCAACCATCTTCATATAACTTCATGTGACTACAGAGCATTTGAAATGGAGCAGGTCCAAAGTGCAGGCCCTGTAAGCATAATATCCACAGTGAATTTTGAAGATTTAATGAGGAAAAATATCTCAATAATTTTTATATTGACAATATGTCGAAATGAAAATATTTTGGCTATTTTGGGTTACATAAAATATATTATTAATATGGTCCACTTGTTTGTTTTTAGTTTGTGGGTTTTGTTAATGTAACTACTAGAAGTTAAAATGACATGTGGTCTGCATTATATTTCTGTTCGGAAGCTGTGCTATTTTATTGACAGGAAAATAATTGATAGTCTTCTATTCTATTTGATTCTCCTTCACTTCTTATTTTGAGTGAGGTATTTAAAAAAAATCTTAGAAGTGCATTTTGGTTAATTGAATAGCTGTAAAAACACAATATAAAATTTGCCCTACAGGGTAACAGTTACGTATTTTGTGCCTCTGGGAAGGAGGGATGAGTTCTGTGCTACCCAGAAAATTCTTACGGTGAACAGGTGAGGGTTCTGTGCCATATCTGCACCAAGCACAGGGTGTATGCACGTAAATGAGCCCATGCATGTATGGTACCCATGTATAGACATGAAATCTGCTATCTTCTTCTTATACTTTATATGTACAACGCTGCTTTTTCTTGGTTTTCCCCCAAATTTGTGTGCATTCTTTTAAGAAAAATGAACCCAAATTACTGCAACAAAATTTTCTTCTGGCTTTCGACCAATGGAAGGAGGAAATAATTGTTCCAAGCGTATCGCAGGGAGAAAATTGTTCATTTAATAAGCCTGGGAGTTAAATTATACAACATCTCCAGCACATGATAGAAGTATGATTGTTAGTCTGTTGCCCTTCCTCTCTCCTTTAAATTACATTTATGTAGTAAAATAATCCGATACTTTTTACTCTTTCTCATCAAAACATCCAGAGAAGATTCAGATTGAATGTTACAGCATGGGTAAAATTCATTTCATCTCATATAACTTCTTTACCCTTTCATTCCAGATGTCCTTGACAAAAGCCATTGTTTCATTCTATTGCCTGTATTGCCTTATGTCAGATTGTCTCTTGTTCTAATATGTTCTCACTAGCATAGAGAAGATCATGAAAGAAGGAATTGAAAGCTACTTTATAAATGTCCTATAATATGATCTTTGGGACAGGAATAATTATGATCTTTCTAATTTCACTATAATTTCTTTATGATTTCTTTAAAAAGAACAAAGTTAATATTTCTTCTCCCTTTTTTATTCAACATGGAAATTTGCTGTATTGTTGACAGGAAAGGGCACAATTTTAAAGTGTACAACTAGCGGAGATGTTCGACAGTGACTTAACATTTTCAATAATAGATTTGATAGCAATAGGTTTAATTAAATCATAACTCAAACCACATTCATTAGAATCCTTACAGAATTTTAGTATGGAGTTGATCATGCTAGTGAAGGATTTCTAAACCTAATTGCTACTGTAGTATCTCTTTTAAATATGAGTTGTATATCTATAACATTGGAGATTGTGGTAAAAAGTACAAATACTTGTTTATCTGCTTTCTGCTCCAGTGAACTTATTTCTCAGGGAGTAATTCACTTATTGTTTTAGTTTATTTCTTAATTTAAACAGATAGAACTTGGTTAGGAAAGATTTATCATCCCTATTCCACCCTTTGTTACCCTCTTTCCTAAATTAAAGATGGTGGTAAAGTGGAAGGAGATTTTTTTTCTAAGAATATACTAAATATTTATGATTATTCTATGTCACAGATAAATGCCTATTAATGCTGAGTTAAGAATCTTAACTCATCCGCCTACAAGCAATTAAATATCAATGGTTTTTGAGATTTTTCCCAACATTGATCAAATCTGAACAGTAGTCAAGTTTATTTTTTTGTTTGCAAGTCCCATGAAAACCCAATCCCCCCATGATTTTTTAAGTTAAACCTTATACGGTCATCCAATAAATATATAACTTCAAACTTTTTAAAGCAAAAAAAAAACAATAAGCAGAAGACAGCAAAATAGAAAATATGATATTTGACCCTATACGAAGAACACTAAATTCAGTTCTACTGAGTAGTCAGAAGTGAGCAGAGGAGAGGCAACCCCAGAAAGTTTAGCTCTGTGGGTTTGTCATATGTTGTTACAAATAGCATTATAATTGAATTCATAATGTTTTAATCCAATATAATTACAAATATTCCCATTAAAATATGGAAAATATATGGCATAACAGGACATTTTAAAACAGCTATTTTGAAGTCCCTGGGTGGCTCAGTTGATTTTGGCTCAGGTCATGATCTCAAGGTCATGCAATGAAGCCCTGTGTGGGACTCCACATTGAGCATGGAACTTGTTTAAGAGTCTCTCTTTTCCTCTGTCTCTGCCCTCCCCTGCTTATGCTCTTTCTCTTTCTCTCCCTTTGTCTCTCTTTCTCAAAGAAATATTTAAAATGACTATTTTATAATTTGAATGAATTTACAAGCAAATCTCATAAAGTCGGTCAAAGTCATGATATTTTTCTATTATTCCTTTTTAAGACTCCATTGTATCAGGTTCTCCTATAAGTATCAGTTGTCCTCTTAGCTCCATAGTTTTTGAAAAAGGAGCATAATAGTAATGAAGAGATTGAGTGCTATTTTTCTAGTCTTTCAAACAGTTAATTTTCTTAAAGATGTCTATAGGACCTGAAATACTGAAAGATATTGTTACCCTAAATGGTCTTTGTTTTCAGTGTTTATTTACTTTTGAGAGAGAGAGAGAGACAGAGTGTGAGCAGGTGAGGGGCAGAGAAAGAGAGAGAGACGCAGAATCTGAAGCAGGCTCCACGTTCAGAGCCGTCAGCATGAAGCCCGATGCAGGGCTTGAACTCATGAACCTTGAGGTCATGACCTGAGCCAAAGTCCAATACTTAACCAACTGAGCCATGCACACACCCTCTAAATGTTAATCAGTACTCAGTGTGGAACTTTAGCAGGATTTTTTCTTGACCATGCTAGGAATATTCCAAATGCTTTGGAAAAGGCTAACCATTGTGTATTTTGAACCCTCTGGTTGTCTGAACTAATTGCAGGTGAGAAATGTATCTCAAGATGTAATTCATACACTTGTACTACTGATTTAACTCGGACGAGATATTCCTCTCAGTCCCTAAAGGCAGGTAAAAGTCTACTCAGATAATTCTCCACAATGGAATAATATAACCTTTTCAAAGGTTACTCTAAGAGGAAATGTTATACAAGACCCTGTGGATTTGTGTCTGTAAAAATAAAAACATACAAATGACTTCACAGTTCCATCAATTCAAATTTGCAGTCATTCATTACCCTTTAATGCTCTGTGAGATGGTACCTTTGGCCAGGTACGTTTCCAGGGCTTAATGTTAGATAGCACTTGGATCTCCAGTTTGGCACTCTTTCACCTTCTATCGTATGTTTTGGGCACCTATAGGCCAAAGTCTACGTCACAATCTTTCTCTTTCTATTCCCAGTCTTGAATGTAGAGTTGACTCGAACAATCCAAGATAGGTGTGCTAACTCCTGTGCAGTCAAAAATCCACATATAACTTTTAGGTCTCCAAAAACTTAACTACCAATCACCTACTGTTGACCAGAAGACATACTGATAACATAAATAGTCGATTATGTATATTGTATGTTCTATGTATTATATACTGTATTTTTACAATAAAGTAAGCTAGAGAAAAGAAAATGTTATGAAGAAAATCATAAGGAGAAGAAAATACACTTACAGTACTGTACTGCATTTATGGGGAAAAAATTCATGCGTAAGTGGACCCATGTAGTTTAAACCTGGGTGGTTCAAGAGTCAACTCCATTTCTGCCCCTTCTAAGGTATTCATAGTAAAAACAATTAATGTGATAGAAGTTACACTGAGAAGATATGAGTGAATGGTCTTCTCAGAAAGACATATATATGCATCAGGTCATGCCAGTACTGTCATGATTTGAGTCTTAGTGATCATCAGAGCAAGAAGAAGACTTGGAAATCCAAGCTAACGATGATTCTCTCATGATGATTGTGAACAGATATGCCCTGGAGTAGATATGATGATAAAGACATGCTATTGTCTTCGTGTATTTGCATGATAAGTAATAAAAGCCTCAAACTTAACATGTTCAAAATGAAATACTTTTTTTTCCATGTAAGAGAGGGGTTGGAGTGGAGTAGTTGAGAAGGTCAAGAAGATGGATGAAGGCTGGAGAGGGGGTAGGCCTTCAAAGCCACACTGAAGACTATGTTTTTGTTTGCTTGTTTGTTTTTTATATCCATCTGCAAATATTCCCTTGGTGCCATCTCTGTGCCTAGAACTATATGTGGTCCTAGGGCAAATCTAAACTTGGCCATCAGGTGATTACAGGAGAGAGATGTCACGGAGACCTGGGGCTCTGCCATTCATCAGGAACACATTAGTTTAGGTTCAGATCACCAATCTCCAAGATGGTTCCAGCCATACAAATAGAAATACGAAAGAATTATCCCAGGAAAGAACTCTCTTAGATTTCAAAGAATGCAGAATTAACCATTTTCCATATTCCTTCCTCATCGTTTTTTAAGGCTCTTTAGCTAATATTAGCCTTGATTTACAGAATATCAGAGTTGGTGTAATGAACTGAAAAGGTGCATGAGCTTTGGAGCCCCATGGACCTAGCTGCAAATCTACCTCTCCCACTGATATTCGGACAAGTCACTTCACCTTTCTGTGCCTTTGCCATTTATCCATCCCCTAAAATGGGGTGATTGTGTATTATTCTGAGAATACTACAAGCCAACTCATAGTGAAATAATGCATGGTAAACTTCTATAGAGTTGTGACCTGGTACATAGTGAGTATACAAAATGGCATGTCTCTACCCTTTGTCAACAAACTCAATTGAATTAGCAGGAATTTTAAGCAGAAAAGACAATATTATGACTTCTGGGTGAGTTTTCAAACTTCACAACTGCAGCCAATCCTGCAGCCACCATTTGAATGGTATTCTAGACTTGTGCTCCAGAGGTAGCTTGCAGAGGAAAAGACCACGTGCTGTCTGTGTGGAAATAAAGTTCTTTATATTTATCCACCAAAAACCTTTTGTCATTCTTATTTATCTCAGTACATTATGCTTGATTGCTCATGTCAGAGACTTAGGGTTATTTTTCATCTCTTCCCTTATCTAAACCACCAGAAAATCCTATTGTCTCAATCTAAAAAAAGATATATTGAAGCTGACCACTATTAACAAATTCTACTGTTATCACCCTTGTCCAAACTACCATTATTTTTTTCTTGAATTATTGCAATATCACCTAGGCTTTCGATTGAAAACCAAAACCAAAGATTAATATTCTAGGAGTAAGGCTAAGCTAGAAATAAATCTGCTCTTACAGGAACCAAAATCCAGCTTTGAACCATCTAATACCCTGATTGTTTTAAGATGATCTGAGTTTGCTAATGTTCCTGGCCACCTGCTAGAAATACAGGTGAATCTGCTTTGGTGGATGATAAAATAAGTTTGGGCTTTAAATTATCTCTAGCATGACTGGCACTCAATTAAAAATAACCAAGCAAGTGAAGAAACCAAAACAGTTGATGAAAAAATAAAAGAAAAAAACCCCAAATAACAGGAAAAAAACCCCACAGGACATTCTAATGATAAAATTATTGGACAATGACTTTAAGCTAATTACATGCCTACTATGATCACGGAAATGAATACAACTTTGAGAATTTTACATAGAACTGAAAATGATAAATAGGAAACAAACTGAAATTCTCAAACTGAAAAATTCTGTAATCAAAATTAAGGATTCAAGAGTTAGGAATAACAGCAGAAAAGACGTATCTGAGGAGGGAATTAGTGAGTTAGAAGATAGGACAGAAGAAAATAGGCACAATGTGGGGCTCCTGGGTGGCTCAGTCTGTTAAGCGACCAACTCTTGGTTTTGGCTCAGGTCATGATCTCATGGTTCATGGGTTTGAGCCCCACATTGGGCTCCACACTGACAGCATGGGGCTTGCTTAGGATTTTCTCTCTCTCCTCTCTCTGCCCCTCCCTTGCACACACACGCTCTCTGTCTCAAAATAAATAAATAAACATTAAAAAAACAAAAAGGAACATAGCCACAATGGAATACAGAGTGACAAAAGGATGGAGAACACACACACACACACAAAACATAAAAGGCATAGACATAGAGAAAAATGACTTACATGCATATAACAGAATCTCCACATGGAAAAGCTATTTCAAGGATAATGACTGAAAATTTTCTAAAGCTAGGGAAAGAAGCTAATTCAGCAGCTGAATTCAAGCTAATAAATTCAAGAAGCACCATGAATTCTACTGATTCAAACTTGATCAAGGCAAAGAGAATTCCAATTAGGTACACAACAGAACAATTTCTGGCAACCAAATACAAGGACACGTACCTTAACAACATCCAAATGTAAAACGATGCATTAATTATAAAAGGAGCCACAATCAGACAGATAGTCCATTTCTCAACATGAAAAAACAAAGCTAAAGAAAGCAATACCAATGTACTCAAAGACAATAATTTCTAGCATCAAATTCTATACATAATGTATATATGTCCTTAAAATATAAAGGTGATATAAAAACCTTTTCAGATGAAGAAAACCTAAGAGAATTTTTCACCAGTTTATGCAATCTAAAGACAATTCTTCAGGCAAAAAGAAAATAAATTAAGATGAATATTTGGAGATGCAAGAAGAAATAAAGGACAGACTAAAAACTATTTGGACAATATAAATGAATATTTATAGTATAAATAATAGTGTCTTATAAACCTTTATGATACCAAGAGATTTGATTCTTTGGAAATATATAACAATTCTAAATTCACACATAGCTAATAATGTGGCTTTAAGTTATATGAGTCCCAAATTAAGAGAACTACAAAAAGAAGTAAACATATTTATAATCACAGAGGGAGATTTTAATATACTTCTTTTTATAACTCATAAAATAATCACACAAATGCTCTATGTATATATATATTTAAATAACATGATTAAAAAAGTTGACATAATATGATATATATAGGATATTGCATCCTAAAACTGAAGCATTTCTTCTTTTCCAAGTGTACATAAAAAGTTTACAAAAATTAACCATATGCTGAACCATAAAGTAAACCTCAATATATTTCAAAGATTGTAATAATATGCTCTCTGACCGATTCTGTGTCTCCCTCTCTCTCTGCCCCTCCCCTGCTCATGCTCTGTCTCTCTCAAGAATAAATAAACATTTAAAATTTTTTTAAAAAAAGAAAAGAAGGGAAAAGTAAAAATCAATAATCCAAGCATAATTAATAATGAAATGTTGAACGTTTTCCCTGCAAAATCAGAACCAACATTAAGAATGACCATTATTGGGGGCGCCTGGGTGGCTCAGTCGGTTAGGCATCCGACTTCAGCTCAGGTCACGATCTCGCAGTCGGTGAGTTTGAGCCCCGCGTCGGGCTCTGGACTGACGTCTCAGAGCCTGGAGCCTGCTTCGGATTCTGTGTCTCCCTCTCTCTCTGCCCCTCCCCCGTTCATGCTCTGTCTCTCCCTGTCTCAAAAATAAATAAAACGTTAAAAATTTTTTTTAAAAAAGAATGACCATTATTGGGGAACCTGGGTGGCTCAGTGGGTTGAACGTCCAACTTCAGCTCAGGTCATGATCTCACGGTTCCTGGGTTGGAGCCCGAGTCAGGCTCGCTGCTGTCTATCCAGAGCCCGCTTCAGATCTTCTGTCTCCCTCACTCTACTCCTCCTCCAGCCTCTCTGTCTCTCAAAAATAACTAAACATAAAAAAATTAAAAACAAACAAACAAAAAGAATGACCATTATCATCCTTCTTTTCAACATTGTGTGGAAGTTTTAGTTTGAAGAAGCAAGAAAAGACTTATTAAGATAAGGATTCGGAACAAAGAAATAATATTCTTCTG
The DNA here is from genome assembly GCF_027475565.1 of Acinonyx jubatus. Taxonomy (NCBI): domain Eukaryota; kingdom Metazoa; phylum Chordata; class Mammalia; order Carnivora; family Felidae; genus Acinonyx; species Acinonyx jubatus. Next base: position 67,997,757 of record NC_069394.1, on the reverse strand, counting down.
ATTCTGAAACAACTTGATTTTTATGTAGAAATTTTTAATATACGTAGATAAATTATTAGAATATGTGACATTAGGAAGGTCTTCATTAACAAATAATTAGAAAATAGCATTTGAAAAATCATACAATTTATACGACCATCAAAATACAGTAAATTTGTGGGTAAATCTAGCAAAAACTTTAAAAGAGCTCTACACAGACAACTATAAAACTTCACTGAGAAAAAGCAAAAGAGACCTAAATAGATGGAGAAACATGTTATGTGTATAAATTGGAAAACTGCATTAAAGAGAGGTGAATTTTCAAACTGACCTATAAATTCTGTGAAATTCTCATCAAAATAATAGCAGGTTTTATTTGTGTATGCCTCATGCATGTGCATGTGTAAATTGACAACCTAGTTCTAAAATTTACATGGATGTTCAATGGCTAAGAATGGTTGAGACATATTTGCAAAAGAAAAGCCAGGTGGAAGGCCATACTCCACTAGATATCAAGACTTACTAACAGGATTTTAAGGCACTACCATAAAGGGAAAAAGTTGATAAATTTGACTGTGTAAAATCATGATCTTCTGGTCATCGAAAAACACCAAAAAGAAAGTGAAAGTGATAGCCTCGGTGGGAGAAAATATTTGAACACATATAACTAAACAGAGGCTACTGTATGAAATATATAAAGGATCTCCTTCAGGTCAACAATAAGCAAATTGGGATCACTCAACAGGAAAAAAGGGGCAAATTTGATTAGATACTTCGACAAAGAGAGGGATATCCAAATGGCCATCGAACATATGAAAAGTGGCCAGCTTTATTAATTATCAAGGAAATGTGAATTGAAGTCATAGTGGGATACCACCACAAACACCAAATACCTAAAATTAAACACACCATACTAACTGCTATAAGGATACAGAGCAATAGCTCTCATGTTGATGGCGACAACGTAAAACATAAATATGAATAGTACAACTGCTTTGAACAATGGAATAGCATTTATTAATTTGAGCAATTCCACTCATGGACACATAACCAACGTGCATATGCACGTAAGAACATATACAAAGTATTTATAGCAACATTATTCACAATTGCCAAAACTGGATACCAAATACATTGTCATTTATCCACACTATACAGCAAAGAAAATAAATGAACACTAGGTATATGCATTAACGAAGATGAATTCTATCAACATTATTTTTTAATGAATAAGCGAATGCTTAAGGTTATACTCTAAGATTCCATTTCTATAAAATTCACAAAAGGCAACACTAACTTGTGGTGTCAGAGGTCAGGATAGCACTTACTTTTGGTGCTGAAGAAAAAGACAAGATTGAGAGGGCAGAGGGAGGGATTCTGTGTGGCTGGTAATATTCTAATGTTCTGTGTCTAAACCTTGGTGATGGCCACAGAAGTGTGTGCTTTGGGACAATTCACTTAGGATTGGTGCATGTTTCTGTATGTGTATTTCAATAAAAATGTTATCAAAGCAACTTTCTTTGAATCACCTTCCTCTCTTGATATACTATGTTATCTCCCTCCTTAACTTCATCATTAAATATCTGGAAAGAATAATCTACACTTGATATCTCTCCCTCTCCCCCTCCCCTTCCCCCTCTTACCTTAACCCTTTCTCCCTTTCCTTTTCCCTTTCCCCCCTTCCCTCTCTCTCCCTTTCCCTCTCCCTCTTTGAATCCCACTCATTCTCAGCTAATTACAGTCTGGTTTCTGCCCTACCACTCTGAAAGTGCTTTCACCAAAGTCACCAATGACCTCCTAATTGTCCATTGTCTGTCATTAGTCTCCTTCCGCTTGGCCTCCCCGTGCCTTGTGACACTGCTGACCAGTCTTCATTTGTAATTCTCTCTTCTCTTGACCTCTTCTTCATTCTTCTCTTTCTCTGTAGACCATTTCAGTTGTGTCTCCCCTTTCCTTACCTGGCCCTCAAATACTAGTTTTCTAGTTTTTTGGCTCTCAAATTGTCTTCTACGTATACTTGTTCAGGCTGCTCAAAAGTAAAAGTTACAAACTGATTATAGACCCACGTTCTGTAGTTCAAAGCATTTTTTAGCAAAATGAGAGTTATTTGCCATTGTATAAAAACCAGCAGATTTTACAAAAAAATCCAGGCTTCTGGCATCAAAAAATTTTAAATTTTGTTACCTCTGGATGCACTTTGTTGAGGGGATAACAATTTTCCAGAAGTGTAGAGTAGGAGTTTTTTAGCCTAACGCAGGACCCACACATCATTTTACTTTTTACAGCCTCCTTGTTCCCCTAGGGCGCTTGAATTTCTGTTCAAATTTCATTACTGTTTACATGTCTTTTTAAAGCAGAGCTTCTCAAATGGTGCAAAAGAATCACCTGGCAATATGAGGGGTACTGGGTCAGATCCAGGAAAGGATATGTTTTTAAAAATCCCAGGTGACTCTAATGCAAGTTGTTCATGGAGGACACTATTTTAGGGTATTTCTTTACCTGCTATGTCTGGAACTCCTTCAAATACATTTTTGGTCTTAGGTGCCTCACTGTTTACTAGATAAGACAGATGTACAAAGAAGTAATCATAATACATATGTCCGATCATCTCTCCCAGGCAAGCGGAGGCCTGAAGTTCCCATCCTTATGAGGGTCTACAGTCTGAGTCAAGTGTGAAATATTGACCTTTTGTTTGTTGGGTCAACCCATTGTCTTACTAAGCAGGAAAGCTGTTCAACGGTTTATCAACAGAATTAAGCAGAAGGAGAGGTACAAAGCCAAAAGGACAAAGATGGGGAAATTAGTGGGCAGTGGGAAGTTTTGGAAGAGGATCATGAAGAGAGGGCTTGTAGCAGCTCTTGGAAGCACATGAAGAGAGCTGCCCTGGAAACGAAGCTTCTGGTAGTAGCACAGGGGGAATATATAAAAGTGCTATGTTGGTGTGGATCATAATATGACAAATGTTATACCAGATTATTATGCCATGTCTAGAAAATGCGGTTCAATCAGCTCCAGCGACTGAACAAAAGCCTTGGCTCATTTAGTGAACTACTTATTAGGTCAATATAATTTATGATATGTGTTGTCCAGCAGCTATATAGGTATAGTGTTGTTCACCTGTAGCTAGAGAACTGCTTTCATCCAACATTAGGAGTTTGCTGGATCATTAAAACAGAAAGAAAAGCAAATGAAAGGATTGAGAACAATGGTGAGTGATTTTGGAGGTCGACCATGGGTTCATTGCTTAATAGCGAAGCAGGAAGAAGCTGATTGACTAGGAATGAAAGCGCCAAGTAACTGGTGGCCTTGGTGACATTAAGAAACAGGTGAGTAGGGATGAAGGGAAGTTATGGTAAAAGAGGAAACTTTTGGAGATTAAGATCTCAGAAACTAAGTTGTTTGGGGGTAATGATGATATTTCAGGAGGTTACCACAAAGGAGTAGTTGAAGGTCTTTAGAATTGAGATTAAGGAATCATAAAGCAAGGGACGCTACATGTGTGACATAAACACATCTCCATCTATAAATATCAGAAACAAGAGATTGTTTCTCCTTTTCTTTTAAATGGAGTCTGTCTGCCATTGATTGCATTAATGCCCCTACACCCTGACTCACGGTCATCCTCAATTTGATGAAAATTCTTCCCGTTTTCTATCCTTCTTTTTAATCAAACTTTTATCCCTTGAAAAGATCACATTGTGCAGAGTAGTTCAGTCTAAATAAATAAATGATAGATATAATAACAACATATCATACCGTGGCATTCCATAGTTTTCAAAATACTTTTTACATAAATCATACCACATATTAAAACAACTCATGAGATAGAAATGGGAAGAGATTATCATCTACTTTTAATAGATAAAGAGCATGAGGAGACTAGCCCAAGGTAATAAGTTAATAAGTGCCAGAAGTGGCACTAACACCCATGTACCTCTATTTTATTCTTAATATTTTAGACTCTTTATAAATTGATAAAGTTACTGGGGATGCATTTAATGTTGCTTCAGGTTTTTTTTTGTTGTTGCTTTATAATTATAATTTTCACTTCGCATGCATTTTCCCATTAATGCTCCCTGGAAAATTTAGTTAGTCGAAGTCATCAAATAGATAATTAAATTTGTTTTGTCATTAGCAAAAAAACCCAGGAAGATTAAGACTTCCTTTTGCTTAGTGTTGCACAGCTTGTTTTCAGTATATAAATAGTTAACTAATAGGATTTATGGGAATCTTGGTGCTTTTCACCTTTTTGGATTTTTGGCAATAATAACATCATACATACTTGGTGCATGTGTATGTGTGTGTATGATTGAATTCTCATCCATACATACACAGGATTCTATTTCTTTATATAAAACACAAATATCAAGAACCAATGCTAAATTTTTCTATCTGTCTTTGATGTCTCAATCCTCATTTTTTCTCTAGAGTTTAATGTAAGAGGGCTTTTCACTAGCTACTTCTAGAAGAAAGATTTTATGTGTGGGTTCAAGTCTCAAGAATGAATCCCAAAGGGAGAAAAGTCAAAAGGCTTGAGATCTCTGTCCTTGCCTTTTTCTAAGCACACTTTCATGTAATTTCCCAGCTTTATTTTCTATGGGATATATTCCAGAGGAACAAGATATGGGGGAAGGAGGCAAAATCTCTATTATGAAGATGGGTTTCAGTCTGTGTTGAGTATTTCTTAGCCTTATACCTGTAAGGGATGTAAAAGCTTTCTAGCCCTTGTGCTCAGTTTTCACATCTATAAGATGGATCACATAATATGTGTTGAAAGCATTTTGTTAGATATAAAGCGATTTGCAAATAAAGTGATACAAACAAAAGCACATAGACTACATACAGAGTGCGATCATCCTTAACCCACATGTCCTTACTGTGATACCCTTAGCAAATTACTTAATGTCTCTGAATCTTAATTGCTCATCTGCAAGATGCAGAGAACACATTATGTCAGACATTGTCTTAATAAACCGGAGACCGAAATATCAGACCATGTGTAGAATCTATTTTTCCATTTATAAATGATAAATTTTAACCTAGAGAGCAAGGAACAAGATGTCTTGCACAGTGCCTTGGGCTTTCTTACAGACTAAAACACATTTTCACTCATATCAAATTGTGCTGGAATGCTATGGCCACTAGGTATTTTTTTAAATGTGCAATTATATGCAAATCAATGTACAATATCTGCCTGAATATGCACAAAGTATATAATGACCTCCTTATCAGATTTCTCTCCTTAAGACGTTGATGGTTTTTGTCTCTAGTTACAAGTAATTTTTTTAAAGGAAACATATTTCTTCTTGGTAAACATATAAATACTATTAGAATTTGGACACAAGGACATTCAGAAGCCATAACACACTTTAACTTTGAACTAACATTTGACCTGAAGGAAAGATATGACACGAAGTATAATCAGATATGACTAATACATAACTCAGTTATCAAGACTGGTTTGCACGGTTCTAAAAGAGACAGGAAAATCACCTTTTCTCCAGCTTACAAATAATTTTCATGGGCAGGGGTGGAGACTGCAAGTTTCTAATTCCATCATAGCTGTGTCAGTTACTCCTTAATGTGTGAGGTCGCCCTTCTTCCCACCCATTCTCCAAGCTGCTTGTCAGAGTGATCTTTATCAAATGTATCCCCTTTTTAAAATCCTTCAATGGCTTTCCACTGCCCGCAGGATAAAATTCATATTTCATATCAGGGCTCCTGTCTTCCTTTCTACTTTCATCTTCTCTTGGGATTCTATTAATGTCCCTCCACTCATAATAGCATACCAGCAACTTATCCACAGCTTTGTTCCTTTACACATGCTTCTCTCTCTACCGACCCTTCCTCACCCTTCAAACTACTGGAAGTCCTTCCCTGACCTTTTTCTGTTTGAGTAAGTTTCATTCCTCTACATTCCCATTATGTCATGTGCTTATCTTGATCATGAAATTTATCTCCTCATATCACATTTATTTGTTATTTTATCTAATAGGAAATAAACATTTTATGTGCAGAAGTTTATCCCTTTTATAGATCCTTGATGTCAAACTTAGTGTAGGAAACACTGGGTGCTGGGTAAACATTTGCTGAATGAAGGAATAAAGGCAATAGACATTAACCAAACACATACATTAAGATAGATTCTTTGGGGGGATTGATACTGACCAGGTTGAGTTTGTCAGATCCCTAGTTAGTTATTTGGAGGTTTAGAAAGTGAATACAATATTCCCTTTGTAGAGGGCATTTAGAAAAAATGTCAGGGGGAGAATCACTGGGGATTCTCATTCTACCCCTCTATCTAAGGTTAGAGAGATGCCTTGAGAGTTAGTCAAGGTCATACACTCGTAGGGAAAAGAGATAACTCTGGAGTGAAGTCCCTGCCAGTCTTCCCTTTCAGCAAAACATAGATTTAGTTTCCTATCTCTTCCTTCTCCCCAGGGCATTGGCTAGCCCACCCCTAAGATTAAACCAAATACCAGGTGGCCTTGATGAAGCCCGTGAGAAGATAAGCACAGCTTTTCAGGGACAGATGATTCATTTTCTCAAACTTTACCCATTTGTACGCCGAGGATAATAGTATAGCCTGTCTCATAGAGATGATGGGAGGATTAAGGAGCTCAGAGAGATGATAAACATAAAAGAGCACTGAACAGCTGCTTTAGGATTCAGTCTGAGAAGCAGAGGGATATGCTCTGCAAATGCTCCTTCTCTCCAGACCACGTTCTGAATGTGCAGACTCTGAAGGGCAGATGGAAGAAGTGGGGTACAGGCTCTGGGACTTTATTTTCAGGCCAAACCTACCATATCATTTTGTATTCCAGCCAATGACTTCCTGAGCCCCAGCTGCCCTAGACCTCAACAGTCGCAGGAGCCAGATAAGCAGCCCCGGAAGCTCCTCTGGAGACACTTCCGTTGCACTGAAGAGGCCATGATAACCCCATAGCAAAGGACATGAAGCTGCTCACTTTTGATGATCTGAGTTAGGATTATCCACTGTGTGAACTGTTAGGGGCACATTTTAGAAATCAGAGAGCTTTGTACAGAATAGATGTTGGAAACAAATCACTGAATCAATTCAAATTGGGGTGCCTGGGTGGCTCAGTCGGTTAAGCATCCGACTTCAGCTCAGGTCGTGATCTGATGGTCCATGAGTTCAAGTCCCTCATAGAGCTCTGTGCTGACGGCTTAGAGCCTGGAGCCTGCTTCGGACTCTGTGTCTCCTTCTCTCTGCCCTTCCTTTGCTCGCTTTCTGTCTCCCTCTCTCTCTCAAAAATAAATAAACATTAAAAATTTTTCAAATAAAACTGAACTGAGGTCTTGTATCTTCTTCAAATATCCAGACATGTTGGGTGCTCTTTTCTCACACTGTATATAGATATGTATTTGGGGGTGTTTGTTAATGTCCATACTGTTATACTGTGTTACTCAATGGTGGCAAACAATGGACATTTATCTAAAGAACAGCAAGGGCATCAAAGAAAAATCTACTGGTTGTAGAAAATGTTTTGGGGGAGGTGAAGTTTAATAGCCCACTAAGTAGTTAGATAAGCTTCCATAGGTATAGTATATGTGAAGTATTCTTATCTAGGTATAAAGACTAATGGATAGAATGAGAATTCTGGTGAGATTTCAGGAAATTACAAAAATAATTTAGAAAATGAAAAAAAATCTCTTAATTTATTGATAAAGATTTGTGTTTGTTTGTTTTTACATTGGAACATATTAATTCAGTCACCCATCTTTTTCCTGAAAGTAAGAAAATACAGTAACTATCTAGGCACAACAAGGGGCTCTTGTGATGGACACTTTTGCTTAGGAAGCTTTTTCTTTTTCTGTGAATCAAAAAGCAATTTTGCTCAATGCTTCTGACCACATAGTAAGACTTTAGGCTTTTCTCTTTGAGACAGAAGTCTTATAAAACTCATATTCTCATTACTGGGAGAACAAATTAAGTAAAATTTGCGATATGTTAAGCCCTCTACTTGAGGCAATGTGTTTGTACTTTGAGTAAGGATTTTCTCAATAAATCCTTGCTTACGTAACCGGTAGTCTTGAGGTTAGCAAGATAGCCTTCTTCATGTATGGAGTTAACTGATATTAATTACAATGTAAATCACATAAATATACAGAAATTATATCATTAAATATTTTCACTAAAAAAATGGAAAAACTGATAGTTAATTTGATCCTACTGATTTTCCCATTGCAGTCTGAATTATTTCATTCAGGATTCTGTAGCCCTTGCTCAGAAACTATTTCATTGTATCTTTGTTTCACTGACTATTTGGGTTCAAAATATTTTTACAGCATTCATATTTACATAATTTTCTAAAACAAATTTTGCATTTCTCTTCTCTTTTTCTAATATTTAAACACAAAGTCTCTTTACTTTTCAATTTGTTTCCATAATAATTATTTTACCATTCCTAGAGCTAACTTGATCTTTCAGTTTCATAGAACTTGTGTTGAACTTCAGAGTTATTTGGACCTAGCACGTGGCCCATTGCAACTCTTTTGGTGTCTTGATTTAAAAACAAGGTGACTTGTGCTCTGTATTTTCTATGAGCAAATGTATACTTACTTTTTATTACAGTAATTCTACTTTTGATTTATAATACTTTCTTTTTTTAGTAATTCTACTCAGTATTTCTCTGCAATTCCATGTTGGGCTAAAGGCTAAATGGATACAATTTTGCAGCAACTACTCAAATGTGTTTCTAATCAGTATGCTACAGCACCTTTCCATTAAACAGATATTTCCAATTTTATATTCTTTACTTGAAAGCTCATTATTTTGCATTTACCTATAGTGAACTATATTTGTCATGTATTACCACAGACACTTAAATGTTCTCAATCTTGATTTATCCCTCACAATATTATTCTTCCTTGCTTTTTTAGTCATTTAAAAAGAATCTGGAAACAAGCAGGGTAAAAGTGTGGTGAATCCTATCTAGTTTCTCTCTCTCTTTCTCTTTATACATGTATATATAAAAATATATATTATAATTTATATATTATATATTTATATATCTATATATACACACACATACACATGTACCCATATATATGTGTACACACACACACACACATTGCAAAAGCAGATGATTCTGAAGATATTTAATAGAAGGAAAGGATATAATGATAGGACTGACTTGATATCTTGGCCCTGTGGACCTAATGTAAGCACCAATGTTTTATATAATCATGATAATAATGCAGTAAAACAAAACTCATGACAATAACTAGTAGTAGTTGTCCATAGTGATCCTTCCAATAAACATGTGATTATTAATTTACTGCTTCAAAAACTACAGGGGAACTATGTTTATCCATTTCAATAAATGGGTTCAAAGACTTTGATATGACTTTAAAAAATTGTGTGGAGAGAGGTGGCATATAGTAAATTACTGAATCAAATAATTGATTTAATCAAAAGAATGACTGAGATTCTGAAAAATACTACTGAAGCAAAAGTATTTAGTGGGTTTTGAGTTACAAGGAATATTTTATTTTGTATTAATTTGTAAATGTGTTAATAAAATCTATGTAAGAGGTACTATCGTGGTGGGATTTATTGTAATCAGATGCTATTTTAGCCAAGGAATCTGGAATGCCTAAATGTCTCCAGGTCAATAATCCTTAGAGGAATTACCCCGACAAGAAACACAACAGAATAAGAATCAAGGTAACTTTCCATAGTTTTGTGTGCATACAAAAATTTAACAGAGTTTCCATGAAAATTGGCGTGGAGGGTGTTTCTTGAGCCTGATTTATAGGGGTATTCTTAGAAAAGACATTTTATCTCCATAGTCTGAGTCTTGGAGCTAATCTCTGGAAGCACAGAAGGAGTAAGGGGGAAGAAAAGAAAGAGGAAAAAAATACTTTTTGTCTAAAACCCCATCCCACTTACCATATACGGGTAGGAAAAGAGGAATTTTTAAGAGAGGTTAAAAAGAGGGTATCAGGTATATCTTTGTGTGTTTTAAGACATGATGAGACGGTGTGGACCAATGAATGCTCTGGAATTCAGAATAATTAAGTAAAAACTCCTTTTTATCCTTCAAAAAAAGACTGAGAGTCAAAACTTCCCGGTGTGAGTTTGTGATAGAACCTTCCTTATTTGATGGATGTATAGAAAATGGCCACTTATTCCAGTCTGGGAAGGAAGGGTAAGACAGTCAAAAGAAGTTAGTGCTTGAGTTGTCTTGAAAGAGGAGTAGGACCTAACCCGATGATCCAAATGAGCAGGGATATTTAGGAGCAAAGGGACAGATGTAGAAAATTACCCATTCTTTTTTACTGTGGAATTAGAAGCAGTTTGATTTGGCTTGACCAGATAGTGGAGCAATCATATATCAACTGTGTCCTGGGTGGCCTGGAGTTCCTCCTTTCAGACTGATTTTAGAACCCTCATGACGAGAGAATATACCCCTCTCAGAATTATTTGGATATTCCCCCCAAAACCTCCCTATGCCGCTTTTTTTTTTGAGGCATTTTCAACCTGGGTTTAATTTGGGAAAGTTAATGAAACTCTTTGTGTCTCAGTGAAAATATACACAAATAGGGGAAATGTGATACCTACTTCACAGGTTTGTTGGCACAATATGAGATCATAGCTGTGAAAAGTGCCTGTGCTTTGTAACCTGGAAAGTGTAATCCAAAAGCTGTTATTAAGCTAAGATTCCTGTCAGGTCTTATATTTTATACCATGTAGCAAAAACAAAATGTAAATATCCTCAAAATGTGATACCCCCAAACCCCAGATCATTTAATCTCACTGTGTGCAACTATCTTTTCATACAGTTCAACTCAATAAAAGTGATTATATTTAAGAAAGCCTTAAAGCACAGATGATGAATACATAGCATATGGGACCTAATTCCTCACTTGTGTTCCCAAGACAGACATCACTAATTGGTAACAGCACTTTTTCCTCTGTGCCTGGATGGAGCCTTAAATTTTTCTCAACCTTCCAAGCGGCTAAAACCAATACTTAAGAGTTGACCCTTGAAATCTATTATTATTCTGATTGGATGCGAGCTACAAGAGGGCAGACGATATTTTTCTTCCTTCAAGGCATCACTGCAAGCAACTATTTTAATTCAGAGAAGAAAAGCTCAGTCTTTACACATTTTTAGGAATGAGAATATGAGATGTATGAATTGTGAAGTGGGTTTTCTTAGCAATACGACAAGAGGAATACTTTGAAAAATTGGGTTACTTTTTAGTATCTCGGATATCGATTGAATAATTTCTTTCATGTGTAACGTGGCTTCATACCAACTGTGTTAGCTTTAGAATAATGATTATGAAATGACTAGGCTGACACCAAATAATAAATACAAGTTCAAGTAAAAATATCCCTAAGTATATCAGAACGAGTTTGTGAATGGAGTCTAGGAGGCAGGCATATGCATTAAAATGCTATAACCATGTATACACATAGTTATCAAGTCATTGTCAGATACTATTTTCATGCATCATTTTGATGCTGCTTAATGTAGGATATGCTGAAAAGCTATTATTTGGTCTTTTCGAAAGTCCTCAGTAAATAACCTTCTGCCCAATTACACTTTTCCTAAGATTAAAAAACTAAGCCCTCAAAGGTTTATAATGGTGTTCCTCTGAATGTGTTGCAAAATTAAAAACAAAATCTTTCCTTTAAGCTGGTTGGTATTTGAAAACCGACATTCCTTCAATGGATAAGTGGTACCACGGGAAAGAGACACAGTGTGAGGGGCAACTTCTTAGCTTTATGCAGAGGTGCTGCTATGGGGGGATGAGGTGAGGATGGGAACAAAATGGACATGCCGTTCTGACTGGGGGCCACCTTCCTGTAAGACCAACACAAATATGCCAGTGAGCAATCTGTGGTATTAATAGTTTTGAACGATGGGGAACAACAGCCGTAAGCCACTCCCTCACTCTCTCAGTCCCACTGAGACCTGGCCTCATGGGATTTTCTTTTTCTTCATAATAGAGGTCCATCCCACTCTGCTCTACCTTCCAAGGAATGGTTGCTTGTGCTGCGCCAGGTGGCAGAATTATGGCTCTAGGATGTAAAGAAAGGGGACAATTTTAAGATCAACAGGAAAACAAAATTCTACTTACTGCCATCTTGTGTGTGAATGCAGTTTGCCAGGAAGCTATATTTGTATGGCTGTGTGGGTGACAAGGACTGTTTTGTCTGTGGTTTCAACCAATACGTGACATAATACTGGATTCAGATACATTCCATAATGAGGGACGCAGATTAGATATCCCTTCATCTATGGCTTAATAAATGCATACATTTGCTCCAATGACCTAGTTCTTTCGGTTTTGTTTTTTTTAATATATGCAATACAGACAGTGAGAGACCCAGCCCAGCAAGATGCCAGTTTTCCCTTGGCTAGACGGTAGGAAATAGACAGAGAACTGATAACTCGGCACACTCAGATGTCCTGGGGGGAGATGTCAGATCACATCAGATCTAAAAGGCAACCTGATAGAAATAGAAGAGAAAAGTACTCTTATCCCAACCTCTGCCCAGGATTCATCAGCTCTTTCAATCTCATAGCAAGTATACCGATGCATCTCACAAATAGCCGTTTATTGTTTTAAACTGTGTAAATAAATGAATAATAGGCATCTATGGGCTCTGAAAGAAAATTTACAGGTAAACGGCTTTTGGGGATTTAATTTGGACCCTAGATAGTCATCTCCCTATGATAACAGAAAGGGAAATAAGAGAACATTGTAGTAAACGTGTGAGCAGCAGAGTTGAACGGGTAGAGTTGATACAGTCCCCTTTCTTCCACTTACTAGTTACATAGTATCAAATTTTCCCTCTAGCCAAAAAGAATAATAACAGAACGTATCTTACTGTTACTGCTGGGAAACAATTGAGGTAAGTGCTTGCAATGTATTAGGTTTCCATATAGGGACATTTTCTGAAAACACCTTATGGATAGTGTAAAGTATGGTGACTAGCATTCATTTATCTTCCCATCATTCAATTAAACACGCACACTGAGTATATACTATGATCTATTTACTGTGTGGTGCACAGGGATATAAAAAGGGGGAAAACATTTCTAACATCAGCAGACATCTGAACTCAGCCGTCTTCTCTTATCAAGACATTTAGAACACCAGCAGCTTGACTTCAATGAATAAAGAATAATGTATATAAACACTGACACGAGACATTGACACCATGAAGATTAGGTAACTAGAGCTCTCAATACACAACCAGTAACATGTCTAGCATTCAAGGAGAAAGTAAGTTTTCTAGGTGTCAGCTTCTTGTGGCTGTTGCTCCAAAGGAGGTCACTGCCCAGAGTAATGAGAACAGTTGGGAATCTCTCCCATTCTCTATTGCCTGAAGGTCAACAGCCATCTGGTCTAACTCATGCTGGCTTTCCAATTGAGAGTGAAAACAGATTTTCTATCATGTCCAAGAACAAAGGGCATGGCTGAATCGTGGAAAATGTAGATGACACAGTTGCCTTCATCCATACACAATGTGCATCTCAATTTTCTGTAAATGCATTCTTGGGCAAAGTGTCCTTTGATTAAGAGACCGAATGTAGGGGGCATGACAAAGAGGGGAAGGATGAGCCATGCAACCAGAATCCCCTTGGAATGATAAAACAATTACAAAACCAAGAAGGTTCTCTTTGGGCAATCCAAGGGCTGTCTTTCAAAAGCAGAGAATAAATCCAACAGTCAGTGAAGTGCCTACGCATTGCAAATCATGAAACAGAAGTTATATATGTCACCACTGTGTGTTACGAACCGTTTCTTTTGCATTTTCATAAAAAAAAAATCTGACATCCTGAATAGGGCACTGACCAACAGATTAAAATCACTTACTATGAATGTCCTTTCATTTTCTTCGCAGGCCACATGCTGATCTAGCGGTCATCCATCTCTTTTCTTTTGTCAGACCCTGGTTAACAAATATTACCTGGTGATAAAACTGTCCAATTTTCTTATAGCAAAAATTACAAACATCAGGAGAAAATGCTGAGCTGGGGTAAGATATCTTATCTGTGTTAAATATTTCAGACTTATTACAGAGCTTCATACAGTTGGTGAAATGTTTAAAATAAATATCCAAGTGCCAAGTACCTTGTTCTTTCAAATTTATTTGAAGGATATTAAATATGTTACAATTAATTTCATATGCTGTATTAAGACATTCCATTTATATGCTCAAAACTACAGGGGTCTCCATAACCGCCCTAAGTAATTCCATTTTGCAGTACAAGGGACATTGTTAATGTTCAAAGATTAGAAAGTGCACCCTCTTTGATCTTTGCTCCTTACTGAAAGACAGCATTCAGAGACCAGGAATGTATTTTTCTTCAAATAGTTGATTTCTCCTAGAGGAAGGTATGATTAAATAGAATACTCCAGACTTAATAAGGCAACAAAAGACCTGGCAATTTCTCTGTAGCTCTTCTCATTCTAGTATCGCAAAGCTGTTTGCCTTGGGATTTAGAAGCTGAGCGAGAACGAGTCGCCGACCCTAGAATCGAACAACCACATTAGTCATTTTGGTTATGCCAGTGTTGAAACGGAGCATGTGCCAGAGGCAGGCACACTTTGCAGAGTAGGCATTTTGTACACTTTATTTTAATTGATGGCTCAGCATGTGCGTGTACAGATGCTTCAAAATGAAAGAAATTATTGGATTCTTGCGAGGAATGAAACTCGAGGTTTAGAGAGGAAAATGGCTTTCTCTGCTACCTCCAACATGCTTCTTAGAGTCGCTCATTGTTTGTAACCCTTTTTTGTAACCCTTGATTCATGTGGTCACTTGCGCAGCAAATATCTATTAACAGTGCTATCGCCAGGTGTAGTAGGTGGGTGCTAGAGTCTTGCTGATGCTCACAACCTCATTTCATAGGGATTACAGTTCATTGCTGAGACTCTGCTAATAGATATTTAGAGCCCCGGGCAAAAGTCTCAACACGTCCAGTCTATGATTCTCTTTAAAATAAGACTTTGCTAATTTCAAAACACACTCCCAATTATGCCCATGAAAACGAAAGAGCAGATAGCTGAGCTGTAGCCAGGCTCTTCTCCTACAAGCTATGTCAAGTACAGCCGGATCATCACAATAGCTTCACTCCCCTCTGCTTTCCAATCCATCCTCCCCATGCGAGCCAGAGCGATCAGAGCTCGGGAAATATTTGGCAGCTTCCCATTGTACTTAGGACAAGCGCAGATATCTTTACTATGCCCCTCCAAGACGGGCATAATCTGGTCTCTGTGCACCACTGCAGCCTCATAGCAGCTTCAATGTCCTCCAGCTACCCTCACTTTTTCTCAGTTAATCCAGTGTGGCAGGGCTGTTCCAAATGCTGTTCCCTCTACATTGAATTCTCCATTAGAATCAAACCTTCCAAGCTTGTGTATGAGGCCTTCTGAAGTCCATAAAACAGCATTTTTATAATCTATCTTGTATTCATTCCCAAGTGGCTCAGAATCTAAGCATGATGTCAACAACTATAGATGCTCTCTGCCGAATTTCTTCATTCTAGATTTCAGTCCATGGCTTGATGCTCTGAGAGGCATGATAGGATTGCCAAAGGCTGATCAATAACGTGAGCTGGTTGTTATTGGAATTTTACTCAATAGAGAAAGGCTGCAAAAGCTTTAATAACATATCAATCCAAAACTTTGGGTTTCAGAACGTAAATCTCATTTTTTCAGAATGTTTTCTTTGAGGCTATCTGTCAATTTAATTTAACAAATATTTATTGAAAAACTTCCTTAAATAAGGAAGCTCAGAAACTTTTTGGTAATGACCAGACTTTTTTTTTGGATGTTTTATTTTAGCGGTATTTAGTTTAATTTGTGATTTCTCTCCATCAGTGACATCTATTAATAAATGGGAAGGACAGATAATGAATAATACTCGGTCAACAAGTATTTATTGTATACTAACCTGTGTTGGGGCCATTGTCCTGAATTCTAAGAATATAATACTGAGCTAGATGTGGCACCTTGTGGAGTCAAAATCTAGCACAAGAGACATGCACTGAGTATTAATCACACAAATTTGTGATCACACACTGTGGAAAATGCTATAAAGAGAAACACAAGTTGTATGAAAAGATATAAGAAGTCCTGGGGGTAAGGTTGAAAGGAACATGGAAGGCTTGCTCAGTCCCCTCTTGCCTAACACTCAGAGGAGGTGATGTTTGTACTAAAAAAGAAATAGGGCTGAGCTCGGTGAAGTGGGGTGGGGAGGTAAAGATTTATCCAGAATGAGAGAAACAGCATGGAAAAGTAATGTTTAGCATCACATAGGCTCCAAAAAGTAGTTTTTGCTACATTTTTATTTACTTTTACTAAAATCACTCTCAGTCTCCCTCTTTTTTAATTACTCCCTCATCACCTCCAAATAGTTTCCTTTAACCTATAGCTTTAAGCCAGAGTCATGAGGATAACAGCTCCTATGGGTGGATTAGTGGTCACTTCCACCTAATAAAATTTGAGATGCTGTAGGAAGACCCTCAAAAGTTTTTTTCCTAATGTTTCCCTAATGTGTGGGTTTAACACGTTTACTCTTCTGTTTCAAGCAATATTACCTGAAGAAATGTGAAGTCCTCAAAGAGTAGTAAATGTATTAGGCCACAGTGAATCATACGTTACCAGCTAGCTCATGAAACCACTTATAAACTCAATGATATTAAGCCAGAGGAAGTCATCCTCGTGAGAGATATGTAATAAATTTTTAAGAGGGGCCCTCTGTAAGCAGGTACTTGTTTTTATGTAACTATATTTTGCTCATTTACTCATTCAAAAAAAGTATTTATTGATCACTTGCAATGTGCCAGGCATTATTCTTTCTAATTAGGATATATCAATGAACAAAACAGTTGTATCAGTTTTCCAATTGCCACAATAACACATTTACAACCACAAAATCAGAGCACCATGAGTTGCAGGGCTCACCTCATCTCAGATAGGCTTGGCTAGTCACGCCTGGGACACTCATGTGTCTGCAGGCAGTTGTGGGTTCATTTGGTGGCTCTGTTGATCTTGGTTGGGTTTTCTCACACAGCGAGGGGGGCAATTGCCTGTGGCCAATCTGAGATGGCCTTAGTTGGTACAACTGGGAAATTAAATTTTGTTCTATAGGTCTCATTCATTCTTTAACAGGCCAATCTAGGCGTGTTCTCAGAGCCATGGCAGATCAAGGGTGAACAAACCCAGTCATACACGTACTTTTCAAACCTTTGTTTGTGTCCTATTTCCTAACATGCTGTTGGCCAAAGCAAATCTCAAGGCCAAGCCCAGAGGCAGAGTGGGAGAGCACTACAAAGTCGTGTGCAAAGTAAATGGATATATAGTATGTTATGAGCTGAATTGTGTCCCCCACACATATATTGAAGCCCTAACCTCCACTTCCTCAGATGCCACTATATTTGGAGACAGAGCCTTTAGAGAAGTAATGAATTTAAAATAAGACTGTTAGGGGTTCCTGGGTGGCTTAGTTGGTTAAGCATCTGACTTCGACTCAGGTCAGGATTTCATGGTTTATGGGTTCAAGCCCCGCATAGGGCTCTGTGCAGACAGCTTAGAGCCAAGGGCTTGCTTCAGATTCTCTCTCCCTCTCTCTTGGCCCCTCTCCCGCTCATACTCTGTCTCTCTCTGTCTCTCAAAAATTCATGAATGGAAAATAATTTTTTTTTTTAAATGGACTGTTATGGTGGGCCTTAATCCAATCTAACTGGAATCCTTATAAGAAAGGGAAATTTGGACACACAAAGAGACACCGGGGATTCGTGCTTGCAAAGGGAAGACCATGTGAGAACACAATAAAAAGGCCGTCATCTGCAAGCCAAGGAGAAAGGCCTTGAAAGAAACCAAACCTGCCAATACCTTGAGTTTGGACTTCTAGCCTCTAGAACTATAAGAAAATTAATTTCTGTTGCTGAAGCCACCCATTGCATGGCATTTTGTTATGGCAACCCTAGAAAATTAACACAGGGAAGGATAAAAAATAGAGACCATTTTGGGGGACTCTATGACAACAGGTAACAATCCATGCTCATCTGGACCCTAAGTTTCAGAGTGGAGAAATTTAGATGATATACATGACAAAAACAATAAATTCTATAATATAGGAGAAGATGTAAATGCTGTGGAAAACCTTCAAAGTTAAGCAGAGTTAGGAGATCAGTAGTGCTGGAGGTAGAGGGTTTCCCTATTAATTGGATGGTCAGGGTAAGCAGTGAGAAGGTAACAAATGAATGAACACTTGAGAGATGAAGGAGTTCATCATGAGGATAGCTGGGGAAGGCATTCCAGGCAGAGATGAGAAAAGCCCAAAGGCTCTGAGACAGAACATGCCAGGAACACTGGAGGAGACCCAGCAAAAAGCCAGGTGGCTGAGAATAGTAAGAAATGAGTCAGAGGCATGACAGTCCAGCATATGTGGAGGCTCGTAGACCATGTAAAGACCTGGAACATTGCAAGGTTGTGAAGGACTTCCTCTATGCCTGGCATTTTCCTCATTTCTCAATATCTATTTCTGTTGTTTGTCCTATAGATCCTCGGTTTCTGAAAACCAGCTACTGACCTGGTCCAAGATCTCAACCTGACCTGGTCCCAACTATAAGGTTGAAATATTTGAATGATACTCCTCATACTCCTCAAATTCTACTCTTGATTCTGAAGTTTTTTGTTTGTTGGGTTTTTTTTTCTAACATCATCTTCCCCCACAACTATCTAACCTTTAGTTTTTTTAAGTTGGGAAAATTAATGTGTCTCTTCATTAGGTCCATTATAAAAATGCTTATTTAGATCCATTATAAAAATGCTTATTAATGCTTAGGTCATACTGAAAAAGAGGTTCAAGACATGGGGTCATTGTTTATAAAGTGCTTAGAACGGAGTTCCTGGGATATAGTAATTGCTCAGTAAACATTACCTATTATATCTTTAATTGTCTTGCTTTTTATAGGCCTAGTAAGTTGGCCTTAGCATCCAAGCCTTCTGGCTTTTTGTCTTCTGTTTATTCTATTTGAGTGAGCTTCTGCTGACTGATGTGTCTGTGTGCAAATTTGGTACATATGTTCAAACTGAGTTTTTCTCAGATATGTGTTTAGAGATATATGAATAATTTTTTATATAATCTTGTGCACACTACTATTCAAATATGGATTCTGAGATCATTCCAAGTTAAATCATGTCTCCTGAGTCACAGATTATAATTCAGAAATATTTCTTATTGATTTTTAATTATAACTTATGATGTTTTCAAGGATATCTGTAAGTCATAAGGTAAGACTACTAAGGAAGAGTCTATTTCTCTGGCCATTCACTCTACTTTGTATCAAGTTTCAACTTCACATCATAATTTTTTACTCATGGTTTCTAATGAAAATGTTCACTAGAAACCTTTTCCTGTTATAAATAAATAATTGTTAGTTCAGTAGGTAAATAAATTTTATTTGAATCATTTTTCTATACTGTCATTGAGAGCTAAGATTTTATACATTTTGTTAATATTCAGAAGGTATAGCTGAAGTCATCTGATTAAGGATAATTTAGAAATTAAAGGAGAGGTGGATTTTCATTGTGTTACATCATTCATCAGGTATTTACTGAGTGCTATGTTTCAGATACAAGAGATGTGGCAGGGAAATAGACATATTAGGTTTCTGTTCTCAAAGAACTTACATTTTAGTAGAAGAAACTGATAATAAATGAGTAGCGAAGTAAGTAGATCAGTAAGTTAGACTTTAGGTGGCAAGTAGAATGAAGAAAATACTACACAGCAATGAGATCAAGAGTGACCTTCAGAAATGTTAAGTCAGGTGATTGGAAGCCACCTTCAAGGAAGAACATTTGAGCTGAAACCTGAATAAGAAAGAACTTGTCATGCACACATCTAAAGGAAGAAAGCTCTGGGCAGCAAAAAGGGTCAATGCAAAGGAGCTGGAGGTGGGGAAAGTTTTAGGAGGAGTGAACAGTGGAAGGGAGAGCAGAGTTTGAGGGTGGGCGGTAGTTAGGCAGAGATGAAGGTAAAGAGGTGGGCAGGAGCCAGGTCATATGGGACTGAATGGGCCTCAAAAGAATTTGCACAATATTTTGTTTCTTTACGAGAAAAAGCCATTGAAGGGTTTTGAACAAAGAAAAAATGTATACTGATCTAGAGGGCAACACATAGACCTGTTAGGAAGCTAGTGAAGTAGCCTAATTAAGGAATGATGGTTGGACTCAGACGGTGGCAGTAGACCTAAAAGAAGGTGGCTACTTTGGAACATGTTTATAAGGAAGTGCTAATAGGCCTTCCTACTGAATGGGGGGTGGGTCGTGAAGGACATAAGGACAACTCCTATGTTTTTGACTTTGTGTGCAAATGGATGATGGTGCTATTTACTGAAATAGAGAAGGCAGGGAATCCCTATTTACTGGTATAGGGAGCAGACTTGGGAAAAAAGGTAAATCAAGCATCCTGGTTTGGACCTGAAATTATAGATACCTTTGAGATATTGATGGGAGTTGGATTTATCACCTAGTGGCTCAGAGGAGAGGCCAGGGCTGGACACACATGTTTGTGTCATCAAGGGGCCATGGATAAAAGCACAGAAATACCTTGCCTGACAGTACAGTCACTTCGCTTCCTGTGCAATTTGGAAGAACTCCAACTTGAAGACTTTAAAAGTCCAGGACACTGGAAAATTCTAAGGTCTCTCAAGAACTGAATCAAATATCTTTTTATTGTCCTCACTTCCTTTGCCTTCCAAACTCACAGCAATCCTTAACAGAAATAGTCTTTCCTCTTGGAATGGTTCATCACTGATTTCTAGTAGTGTTCTACATCCTTCTTTACCCATCTAAAAGCTTGTTGTCGTATTGTATAAAAATAACTGTATAAAATCTGTGGAACATTCTCGGGCTCCAAACCCTCGCTACTACCATATTTGTATGACCAGGTTCCATACTTGAAGTCTTATGCTCTCTCAAGTCATTTTACTCTCTGCTGGTTGTCGCATAATTCTTTTCTTGTGTAGGTTGGTGAAGAAATGGTGAGCAGCATAAAACAACATTTGTTTATCTTCTCTCTACATAACAAGTACGAAGAAGCTAGGATGGTCAGAATTGTGTAAACCTAGCTCAACTGATGCCCACAATTATCTGAACTCTGCCTTGGCAAGTAAGGGTCAGGATGCAAGGCCAAGTTCCTAGGGCCAAGTCTGGGTGTGAGGTGAGTGGAGTGATACAATGTGGAATCCATTTCAGCCTCGGGTTTCCGACGTTCAGAAACTGAACCAGAGAGCAAGGAGAAAGGTAGTGAAATAACTATTTTGATACAGACTTTGGTATCATGGATATTTCCTGGTTCTAAAAGTAAAATGTAAACTAATAATTACCAAGTAATTATTACCTGCCCCTCACTTATCTCTCATGTACACAAAATGCCCATAGCATCAAAATATCAATAGCCTCTCAAAATATCATCTGACAGATCTAGGAAATAACTTCTAGAGTCAGGTTGGTATTAAAACCTGATAGTTCAAAGAAAGCTTCCATACAAGGTGGGGAATTAGATGGGCCAAGACGAGGCATTTGGTATTGGGCTGGAAACTGGAACCCCAGAACAGAAACGAGGGTTCAGAATTAGGACATCCAGGGCTGCCATAGGGACCCAGAAGGGGTCTGTGAACCTGTGAGGCAGGGTCATGAGATCTCTTGTTTGGCCCCGGTGGCCTTGGTGCATGGCTGTGTAGTGCTTGGTGAGTGCTGAGCTCAGTCAGGATCCAGAATTATTCTCTGGCTTTCTTACCTCAGCCTGCTTTTTCTTCTACCCTTGTCTCTTCAGCCCAGTTGCACGGTTGCCCAGCTGGAGCAGAGTTCCCACCGCAGAGTGAAGAGGCCACAAAACAACCAGCATCCTAACGTATTGGAGACATGAGACTTTCCTGAAAATAGCATCTTCAAGGATACACAACTTATTGAGAGTCATCAAATCCATTAGCCCCTTCTCATTTCTGCACATACACATAAAGAAATGATACAGATATTTAAAACATAAGCAAAAACAACAACAACAACAACAACAACAACAACAAAAACACTTTTCAAAGGACTTGGGGTTGTAGGTGATGTTATCAGTTCATTCTTACTGAACATCATGACTTTTCAGCAGACTAAAGGGATGATATTTAGTGATAGGATTTGGCTTTATGGACTAAGGGTTATGACACTGAGGCCTGGGGTCTTGATAAGGGGCTGGTGATGATCAGGAAAAATGCATCTGGCAAGAGATTTTCTTACAACAGTGGAAAGCTTCTGAATAAAGAGAAAAAACGTTCAGATATAACTATTAAAATAGCTTCTATGGGGGCTGGGGCGCCTGGGTGGCTCAGTCAGTTAAGCATCTGACTCTTGGTTTCAGCTCAAGTCATGATTTCACAGTTTGTAAGTTTGAGCCTCACTCTGGGTTTTACACTGACAGTGCAGAGCCTGCCTGGGATTTTCTCTCTCCCTCCCTCCCTCCCCCCCCCCCCCGCCCCCCCCCCCCCGTGCCTCCCTCCTTCCCCCCACACGCTCTCTCTCTTTCTCAAAATAAACAAATGAACTTAAAAAGATATCTATAGAGGAAGATAACTGTATCATAGAGAAATACTACTAAGAAAAAATGCCCAGTAAAGCTAAGGAATAAACAGAAGCAAAGAATATTGGAAGAAACACAAAGTGTACTGGTCACATCAAATTCATTGCCTTTCTTTCCTTTTTTTTTTTTTTTTTTTTTGATACATACATAAAACAGTAAATGAGAAACAGAGTACTCCTTAATCTCCAGAGGCATTCATGAACTCTTTCATAGTTTGCATCACTAAGTGAAGTTTAGAAATGTGGTCTGATAGCACAGCTAGGTGGATTCACAGTTGATTAAACATCAGAGAACATATATTCTTGTTACTCGAAGAGAAGTCTCTAGCAGCAGCCCAGACATCCTTTCTTCATGTGGGCCTGTGTAAAATTTTACTGAGGACTTAGATTGAGTCATGAATCACATCCTGTCCAACTTTGTGACTGACTCAAAATCCCAGTTTAACAGCAAATACTAAAATAATAGAGCCAGGATTGAAAATGATATGAACAGGCTAAAAGGAAGGCTTAACGGGTGAAATAAATTGTAACTGCGATAAACATAATGTTCTGCAGTTAGCCTCGGAAAGTCAGCTGCCCAGTGCAAAATGGGAAGGCCAGACTTCAAGCGCTATAAAGATCTGAGTATAAAGATAACTGTAAGTCCGACGCGAGCTGGCAGCATGACCTGGCTGTGAAAATGTGGGCACATCTGATTTTCTACGGCACCAATAAAAGCAAACTGCTAATAAATGAAAACAGTCGACTGCACTCTCAACTATGTAAATAACAACCATATCTAGAATACTGTATCCAGTTTGGGTGCCAAATTGGCTCAAGTAGGTCAACCAAGATAATAGGGTTCCCAAAGCCATATCATGGGAGGAGTAAATGAGGCAAAGGGGAATGTTTAGCTCATGAAGAGGGGAGGGTAACTGTGTTAAACATGTTTGAGGACTGCTAAGTGGTAAGAAAAAAAAACAAAAACCCTTCTTCTTCTATTTGGTTTCAGAGTACGATACCAGTAGAAATTTTTTAAAGGTAGATATAAGATTATATAAAAGGCACCTTTCTAATATTTTCGGCTGCCTCACGATGCTCTAGCTGCACTCACATAGTAGTGAGTGTCCCTTCCCTGGAATGTGAAAGCCCAAGCTGAATTATCTGCTGCTAAACTGAATTCAGCGTTACTACAAGGGAACTACCTGCCGCGACCCCCCTCCCCCCCGCATGGGAGATCAGATGCAGAGTTCTCAACCCTTTCTTCCATCTCTGAGGGCCCACCATTCTATTCCTTGTCCCCACTGTAGAAATGCCACTATCAGTTAACATGTAGCCACGTACCCACAAGGCAAAGTGTGTGTGTGTGTGTGTGTGTGTGTGTGTGTGTGTGTGAGTCCAGGGGGATGTATTTGTGAATGTGCAGATGCACACACAACAGGCACACATCTCAAGGAACAATGCCACACCGTGGGGAAGGATCTCAGGGGGAGAGAACATGGTGCTCCCATCCCTGTTCCTTCTCTGACTTATGGCATGTCTTGTCCACAGTTCTGGATCTAAAGCCACTGCCCAGGGTGTCGGTGGAACTATTCTTCTCACCTTGTCTGCCTACGTGTGGGAGAAAACTGAGCTTAATGACAGGGTAACACAGTAACAGAACAGGAGATTAACACTTGGAGCCACGGAGCTAGCAAAACTGCACTTAAACATAAATTGAACCCCCACAAAATCTAAATTTTTCCCATGTAAATTTTTTTGGCCAGTAATATTTTTTTAAGAAGCAAAAAAAGTATTCTTTCAAAATATAAAACTACTAGAAATAGGCATGTTCTGAGATGGAGATTTCTGGCCATTGCTGCATTTTTAGCCAAGCAGTTTCACTGTGTCTTCCAGAGAGGGGGAGGGGGAAGAAAAAAAAAAAAGAAAGAAAACAGCCACTTTTTTTTCATAAAGCCACAAAATATTTTCACAAAAAGCAGCTCAGAAAGAAAGGATATTTCCACCATTTCCCATTTCTGTAGAATTTGCATGAGGTTTTTATCTTTTCTGATTTTGTCAGAGGTAAGAATTTTTTTTCATATGGCTGCAATTTCAACCTTCTGAACATTAAGCAGATATAAATTATCTACAAGGCTAAAAAGTCTTTGATTAACAAGCTGGGGAATTGCAGGTATTAAAATTACCCCCCAGAGGGAGGGCATATCATTCCATGAATGCATTAGACATCTACTTTGAATTACAAAGAAAAATTAATTAAAAAGTATATGTTTATGAGTAATGTGTGTTCCCTCGAGTTCATTCTAAAAGCCACATATATGCAGAATCTAATAAAAATTAAATTACATTAGCTGCATATTTTACTTCAGCAACATGAATAAAAAGATAAAAGCAGGTGCTACCTAATGTTTCATTCTAGAGAACTTCCGGAGTGCCCCAAATGGTCTGAATGGATTTCAGTGCTCTACGCCCACTGGAAAATTCTGCGTGTGGCTGGAAAAAGAGCTGTAGCTACCTCAGGAAGGGCGATTCGGTGCCCCTGTGAACAGCTCTACTTTCAGGCTATCTGCTGTACTCTGAATCAGTCCAGCCATGCCCACATGCGTCCTGTAGAGGTGGTGTGGCTAGAAAGATTCAGCAGGCTCCATTTACAAGGTGTCATCTACACTGGCTAATAGCAGGCAGCCCAGCGGGTTGTTGGACATTTTAACAAGACCATCCTCAGGCACGGTCTACTCTGCCAGACAGTATGGCCGTAGTGTCTCTAGAAGTCTGTGGATCTAGAAACAATAAAAGTGTCATGACAGCCAACACTTGCCAACAAATATTTTGTTTATTCCATAGATATCTCATTTCATTAGCTTTCTGTGCCTTTTTTCCCACTCCCTGTGCTTTTTCCCTTTCGGTTACCATGGAAACAATTTCCCTGGTAGGGGAGGAGTCTAATGGCATCCAGGAGTGTGAAGAAAAGTCAATTTATATCATGGTTTGTGAAATATTGGGAGTTTGTAATGGTTGTTATCACCACATATGGTAAATCAATCTCTCTCAAGAGCAAATTTCTAAATATTGATATGAGTATGGGAGTGATAGAATTATATAGAATCATGCATCTCAGCAACTTGCATGGCAACCTTTAAGATATACATTTCTATTTTATTTTGTTTATACAAATAAAAAATGAAGTACAAAAGATACAAAATGTACTATTTATATATATATTTAATCTATTTTAAGTTCTCTAAAGGCATTGACTGGTCTCTAACATAAAACTTAAAGTTGTTTTAATTATACAGATTTGAGAAGCCCTATCTGATCACTTATAAAGTTTCTATATATGTGTGTGTATGTAAATGCGTAGTTGTTTTTGTTTTTGTTTTTTTTTACAGAGAGCTTGTATGCACAGCAGAGCACCTATGCCAGCTTCGTTCTCACTTTAAATCAACTGGTATTTAGACAAATATATTAATTCAGAAAATGCAGGCTTTAAAAGTTTGTCCAAATACGTGCACTCCACACAGGCAAAGTAAGGTGATCACATTTTTGGGTTTTAAAATAGACTGATTTGGCCCCCTTGTCAAAACCAAAATTTGTTTATTTGATTTCACTTGTAACTTGTTCTGCTTTCTGTTTTCTTGCAAAAAGACATGAGTGATGGGACGACAAAATATTGGATTATTTGTGCTCTTGAAATGGATGCCACCTGAGTTGTGACAGGTATTTTAAGTATCATCTTCTGCAGTCACTTAACACTGATTTGAAAAAATTTCAAGCCTTGGGTATATTCTTGATCGTTTACCACCAAAATGAGTCACCTCTTGAGTAAAAAGGGAGATCTGGGGACAAAATGGAAACACTGAATGCGGGTGCAAGGGGGAGCTGTAAGAGAGAGGAGTTAAGATCTCCACAAGTGTGGCTGACTCCAAACACAGATGTAAAACAACCAGGGAGACTGGTTGAATTTTTTTTTTTTTTTTCAGAAAGAGTGCCCTATGTTAATTCTTATGAACACAGAAATTATGGCTCAGCTGACATTTTTGAAAAACAACCATTCTTAAACTATTTCTGCGTGGTGTTCTTGTACCTTGTCCTCTTATGGAACATGGACAGATGCTGACTAGACCTTTGAAATATTGTGTGATCTCATTCCCTTTTTAGATTTAGGGAAATGATTAATATTTTATGATCCTTTGAGACAAAGATTCCGCGGCTCAAAAAGGGAAGAAATTTTAAAGTAAACATTCCCATAGATGGTTGGAGATTTTTTAATAAAATTCACATTAAATAGGAGAATGGGATTTGATGCAATTAAAGGCGGCGGGAGAGACGTTGGAGGGAGGGGATGGAAGAAACGCCCAGGACAATTGCTGGACTTACTTTAAAATGTGTTTTTAGTGTTTAGTTATTATTGGGAGACAGAGAGCGACAGAGCACGAGCGTGGGAGGGGCAGATACAGAATCTGAAGCAGGATCCAGGGTCCAAGCTGTCCGCGCAAAGCCTTACGCGGGGCTCGAACTCACAAACTGCGAGATCATGACCTGAGCTGAAGTCGGACGCCCAACCGACTAAGCCACCCAGGTGCCCCTCGCTGGACTTACTTTATTTTATTTTATTTTTATTATTTATTTATTTATTTATTTTTATATTTTTTATTTTTTCCGCTGGACTTATTTTAAAAAGTGCCTCTGATTTCAGCAGAAATCCAAACAAGGTATTTTGGACATTGACTATTGGAGTGTCCGCTCTTTTTCCTGACCTTTGAACCTTTCTGCCCAGAGGTGGTTTTCAAAGGAGCTCCGCCGTTTCTCCCATGCTTCGTTTGTACCACATGAGCTGATTTTACAATTGCTTCTTACCAGAGTAAATTCAGTGATGGGTTGGCCGTAGCGGTAGGAAATAAAACATGCCCAGAGAGCAGGCACCTGCCTCCCAATCAGGCTGAAGAAGTGAGAGCCTGCCAGGGAAGGCTGGTGGCTTGTGCACAGAGGTGAGGAGCTTGATGGAGCGGGGCTGAGTGGAGGCAACCGCCTCTTCTTCTTCCGAGATCAGCTATCGTGCAATTCAAGGGCTCTGGCATCCAATTCTCCTTCCCGAGAAGCCTGTTCCAGTGCAGCCAAGATGGATAGTGTGTGCCGCTGTTCTCTCTGCAACATCATGGGCCGTCTGGAAAAAAAAATGACATTCGTTGGGATAACCTCAGTGAGAACCTTTGTTGGCAATGACTGATGTCAGAGCACAGGTACTTTTGCTCTGTATATTTTTATTGTTTTAAATAAAGCCAACGGAATCGGGATGCCTGTGCCTCCCCTCAGTCACAATGAATGTGATGCACATTGGGCCAGAGATCAGGGCGTCAATTTAGGGAGTATCTGTATCTATTACTGAAGGTTAATGAAAGAGAGAATATGGGGTTTATTTATTTGTGTGTTAAGAGAGGCTTTCACGTTTTTAACAGTATGACACTTCATAGGTTACATTGGAAAATCTCACGGTTCTGTCCTTATGCTTATTGTTTGTTTTTTTAGCTTTGGTTTTGGATGGAGAAGGAACATGGATGATTTGAGGAAAAGGAAACACTGGGTTGCCCGGATCTGGTACAGAGCGTAAGCCACTGTCTTGTTCAAAAATCCTTCTAACCACAGAAATGGGAAGATTCATGAAGAGCAAGCAGGGAGAAAATACCTCACTTTCAAATCTTCCGTTACTGCATCTCAGTCAGTTTCAGCTCTATAGTCCCTCCCCCAGGACACACAGCCTCACCTATGAGCTGGAGCACCGGGGACCTTTCCCTCCCCATGGCCAGGGGGACCCTAATGGCCACAGTTAGGCAACAGGAGAAAGAGCTTGTTTTTCCAGGAAATCAGCGAATGACTAAAGACAGACAAGGGGTTTAATTGGCAGAATAAAGAAACGATTTGAAGTTATAAACAGAAAGACAAATCAGAAGGCCAGAAGCTGGGCGGCTCTGGGAAGCATAGGATGAGAGGCTTTGTGACCAGATGTCTGAGTCAAATGCCTGGAGCACCACGAGGGTGTCAGAGATACTGTAGAGAGGTGTTTGCAAGGCATCACCGGGGTGTGGGATTGGCAGGCTGACAGGACCTGGCAGTGCCTCAGTCCCTGGGTGTCCTCATAATTTGACTATCTTTCTTTTTTTATATTTTTTATTTTTTTTAATCTTTATTTTTGAGAGAGAGAGACAGAGACAGAGACAGAGTGCAAGCAGGGGAGGAACAGAGAGAGAAGGAGACACAGAATCCAAAGCAGACTTCAGGCCCCGAAATGTCAGCACAGAACCTGACGCAGGGTTCAAACTGAGGAACCGAGAGATCACGACCTGAGCTGAAGTCAGACACCCAACCGACCAAGCCACCCAGGCGCCCCATATCTGACTTTCTTTTAAAGAAACTTTGACATTTTGAGATAACTGTAAATGCACACAAAGTTTTACAGAAAGAGCTCATGTGCTTTTTATGCAGCTTCCCCTAGGGATGACATTTTGCAAACCTATAATGCAATACCACAACCAAGATAGCGGCATTGGTGGTCACGATGCAGAAGATGCACCCTCACCAGATGCTTCAGGCTGCCATTTTGTAGCTACACCCAGTCTCCCCTGCTCACTCTTTCTTACCCTTTAGTGACACTAACCTGTCCTCTAAGAGTTTCTATAACTTTGTCATTTCAAGTCTGTTATATAATGGAGTCATACTGTATATAACCTTTGGGGAATGGCTTTTTCCCTCAACATAATTCTCTGGAATTCCATCCAAGTTGCACATGTCAATAGTTTGTTCCTTCTTATTCCCAAATAATATTCATGATATGAACATACCACAGATTCTTTCATCATTCACCCACTGAAGGACATCTGGGTTGTTTACAGTTTTTGGCTATTCTGAATTAAGCTTCTAAACATTCATATACAGGTGTTTGTGTGAACCTAAATCGTTGTTCCTCTAGGATACAAGCCAGGTTGTTAATAGCTGCATGTTGAGTTTAAGAACCTGATAAATTGTTTTCCAGAGCGGCTGTATCGTGCCTTCCTACCAATAATGTGTGAGTGATCCAGCTTCTGTGCATACTCACCAGCTTTTGGTGTTGTCACTATTTTTTTTTTTTTAGTTTTTTTTTTGTTTGTTTTTAGTTTTTGTCATACCAATAGGTGTGTAATGATAACTCATTGTGGTTTTAATTTGCATTTCATTACTGGCTAATGATGTTGATTATCTTTTCATGTGCTTGTTTTCAGTGAAATGTCTGTTCAAGTTTTTTGTTCAGTTTCTAATTGTATTGTTCGTTTTTACCGTTCAGTTTTGAGAGGTTTTTTTTTTAATGTACTCTAGGCGCTAGCCCTTTATCAGATACAGGGCTTGCAAATGTTTTCTCCCAGTATGTAGCTTGTCTTTTCAGCCTCTAAACAAGGTCTTTCATGGAGCAAAATTTTTCAACTTGTCAATTTTTCCTTTTATGGATTTTCAAGGTTACGTAAGCTCCGTGCTTAGTTGTGGATCCTGAGGAGTTTTCTCCTATGTTCTTTCTCAAAAAGGTTTATAGTGTTAACATTTTGCATTTTGTTTCAAAAACAATTTTAACGTTTGTTTATTTTTGGAAGACAGAGAGAGACAGAGTACAAACAGGGGAGGGACAGAGACAGAGGGAGACACAGAGTCCGAAGCAGGCTCCAGGCTCCAAGCTGTCAGCACAGAGCCCAACGCATGACTCTAACCCACAACTGTGAGATCAGGATCTGAGCCGAAGTCAGATGCTTAAACTGACTGAGCCACCCAGGTGCCCCAACATTTTGCATTTTTTAAAATTAGACCTGAGACTTAGATTGAAGTTTTTCTTTTCTTTTCTTTTCTTTTTTTTTCTTTTCTCTTTTTTTTCCCTCTTTTCTTTCTCCTTTTCTTTTTCTCTTTTCTTCTCTTTTCTCTCCCCTCCTCTACCCTTCTCTTCTCTTCTTTCTCTTTGTCTATGGATGTATAATTGCTCTAGCACAATTTGTTAAAAAGGCTATCTTCCAAAGAATTACTTTTACACCTTAGTCAAAACTCAGTTGAACATATCTGTGTGGGTCTATTTCTGAGTTCCATTGATCCATATGGCTATCCCTCTACCAATACATTGCAGTTTTGATTATTGTAATTATAAAATAAGTCTTGAAATCAGGTAGACTAATTCCTCCCAATTTTTTCTTCTTCTATAAATTGTTTTGCTTTTCTAGCTTTTTTACCCTTCTATATAAATTTTATAAAAGCTTTGTATCTACAAAAGTCTTGCTGGGGTTTTGATAGGAAGTGATTTATACCGGTATATTGATTTAGGAATTACTGATATATTTACTGTGTTGAATCCTTCAATCCATGATCACCATACGATTCTCCATTTACTTAGATCTTTAAAAATTTTCTTTTGCCAATGTTGTATAGTTTTTAGCATATAAGTTTGAGAATATTTTGTTAGATTTATACTTAAGCGTTCCATTTATTATTTTTTTAGTGGTTGTAAATATTTTTTAATTTTGGTATCTACACATTCATTGTTAGTATATGAGAATACAATTGAATTTTATATTTTATCATGTGTTCTTTGAACTTGCAAAACTTATTTAGTGGTTCCAGGAGTTTTTTAAAGATTCTTTTGGATTTCTACATAGACAATCATGTCATTTGCAAATAGGGACAATTTTCTTTCATCCTTTTCAACTGTATACCTTTTATTCCTTTTCTTGCTTTATTGTACTGGCTAAAACTCACAGGACTATGTTGGAAGAGAGTGGTAAGAAAGCACATCCTTGCCTTATTCCTGGTCTTAGAAAGCATTGAATATGTCATTACCACTGAGTATAATGTTAGCTGTAGGGATTTTTTATACATGTTCTTTTCAAATTGAGGAAATTTCTCTCTATCTCTATTTTTCTAAGAGTTCTTATCATGGGTATTGTATTTTGTCAAAAATTTTTTTTTTCTTTATCGATTGATATGATCATAGCGTTTTTCTTCTTCAGGCTGTTAAAATGACTGTTGGATTATATTGACCCATTTTGGTAACCTTGGAATAAACCCCATTTGGTTACGGTGTTTAATTCTTTTCATATATTGATGCATTCTGTTTGATACTATTTTGTTAAATATTCAATGGAGCATATTGGTTTTCTATGGTTTTCATGAGGTTCTCTATTTTTGTACACTGTTTGCTAACAGTAATATAGCTTCATAAAAAGAGTTGCAAAGTGTTCCCTTCTCTTCTATTTCCTTAAAGAAATTCTGTAAAATTTATGTTTTTTAAATTAAGATATAATTGAACTAGAACATTATATTAGTTTTAGGTATACAACATATGATTCAATATTTTACACATCGTAAAACGATCATCACAATAAATCTAATTACCATCATTTACCATATAGTTTCAAACTGTTTTTCTTGTGATGAGAACTTTTAAGATGTACTTTTTTCAGCAACTTTCAAATATATAATACAGTATAATTAATTACAGTCACCATACTATATATTACATCCCTGTGACTTATTTATTGTATAACTGGAAGTTTGTATCTTTTGATTATCTTCACCATTGTGCCCACCTCCCCATCACCTTCATCTCTGGAGACCATCAATCTGTTTTTTTGTGTGTGGTGCTGATTCTTCTTTAAGCATTTGGTAGAAATCTCCAGGGGAAACATCAAGTCCTAGAATTATCATTTTTTGTAGTTTTTAAATAATGAATTCAAACTATGTATTTTGTGTTGGGAGAGTTGTGGTAGATTTTTTTTTTTTTTTTGAGAAATTGGTCCATTCCATTTAAGGTATCAAATTTATGTGTATAGAGTTATTGTGGGGTTTCCTTCTTATCCTTTTGCTGTCTGCAAGTCTATAGTGATATCCCCTATTTCATTTGTGATATTTATAATTTGTCTCTTCTCTTTTTTTTTCTTAGACTTGCTAAATTATCAATTTTATTGATCTTTTAAAATAACTAGCTTTTTGTTTCATCTATCTTTTCAATTATACTTTGGCTTTCAATTTCATCGATTTATCCTTTTGTATTTATTACTTTCTTCCTTCTACTTGCTTCATGTGTATTTTACTCTACTTTTTAAGTTTTTGAGGTGGCTGCTAAGACTATTGATTTGTTTTCTTTTTTTTTATCGTATGCATTTGTTTTGATACATTTGTCTCTTGCCACTGCTTTCTCTGCATTGCAACGATTTTGATATGCTGTGTTTTTAGTTTCATCCAGTTTGAAGTTTTTGTTTTGTTTTTATTTCCCCTTAGACCAATTTCTTTTGACCAATGGACCAATTTCTTTTGACCAATGAAAAGGAGTTGTTTAGTTTCCAGATGTTTGGAGAATTTCTTATTATCTTTCTATTACAGGTTTCTAGTTTGATTTCATTGGGTCAGAAAACATGCTGTGTATGATTTCAATTTATTTTAAACTGTTGAGGTTTTTTGATAGCATAAGAAGTAGACTTATCTTGGTGTATGTTCTATGGGCACTTGAAAAGAGCAAGTATTCTAATGTTGTTGAATGGAGCGCTCAATAATGTCAATTAGCTCCTGTTGGTAGATACAGTTTTTGAGTTCAGCATCCTTGCTGATTTTCTGCCTAGTTGTCCTAGCACTTTTTGAGTGAGAAATGTTGAAATATCCAATGATGTGTTTGTCTCTCCTTTTTATCTCTTTCAAGTGTTTTTGTAATTGTTCATTGAATCAATCCTATCATTGCTGCTTTTAAGTTTTGTCAGATTATTCTAACATCTCTGTCAACTTGATGTTGGCATCTGTTTTACTTACACGTTTTTATTTTTCCAGATTTATTGAAATATAATTGACATATAACATTGTGTAAGTTTAAGGTGTACAATGTGATGATTTGATGCATATATATACACATATATATATTGCAAAATGATTATCACAATAAGGTTAGTTAACAGTTCTATCATCTTACATAATTACCTTTTATGTGTGTGTGGTGAGTACATTTAAGTACTACTCTCTAAGCAATATAAGTATACAATACAGCATATATAATACAAGTTTACCTTACAGAATTGTTAACTATAGTTATTATAACGTATATTAGATGTCCAGAAATTATTGTATAGCTGGAAGTCTGCACCCTTTGACCAACATCTTCTCCTTTCCCCTGTCCTCCCACTCCTGGCAACTGCTTGTCTTTTCCTCATTACTATAAGTTCATTTGTTTGTTTTTTAGATTTTACATATAAGTGAGATCATACAGCATTTGTCCTTCTCTGTCTGACGTATGTCACCTAGCATGATGCCCTCAAGGTCCATTTATGTTGCCACAAAAGGGAGAATCTCTATCTTTAAATAATATTCTAATTTCTGTCTATATCACATTTTTCTTATCGTGGACACAGGTTTATTCCATGTCCCAGTTATTGTGAATAATGCTTCAATGAACATGGAGGTGCAGCTGTGTCTTGAAGGTAATCATTATATTTCCTTCAGAAATATACCTGGAAATGGGATTTCTGGGTCATATGGTAGTTCCACTTTTAATTTGGGGGGAACCTCTATACTATTTTCCATAGTGGCTGCACCAGTTTACATCCCCACATTCAGCGAGGGTTCCCTTTTGTCCACATTCTCTCCAACTCTTCTGCTTTTGATAGTTCCATTCTAACAGGTTTAAAGTACTATCTTATTGTGGCTTTGATTGACATTTCCCTGATAATTAGTGATGTTGATAATTTTTTCACGTACCTGTTGTTCATTTGTATGTCTTCTTTGGAAAGTGTCTATTCAGGTCCACCAAGTCACCTCAGTCGTAAACATAGGGGAGAGGAAATTCAGTTTCCTTCTGCTTCTGAGAAGGGATGAACGTTTGGCTGAAAGGGAAAGTCTGGATACCAAAGCAAACTTGATGTCAGGAGAGGAAACATGAGAGCAGAATTTGGCATGAGTTTTGTATGCAGGTGTGTATATAATCAAGTTTGGTCACGGATGGCTCAATAAATGCCTGCATAGAACTCAGCACAAAGACCAAGGTATGGCAACTTAAAAAAATCAGTTCATGGTTAATCATAACCAAGGAGGGAATTAAAATCGTGCCTTTACTTTGTGTGTGACTTTGGGCAAGTTATTAACTTTGCTTGCCTTGGTTTTCCCATTGATAAAATGCAAATAATGATGTTGCTTATATTAGTATGTAATGATGATTAAATAAGTGTATGGTTCCCAAAACACAGTAAGAATCTTAAAAATATATGATTTTATATGTAAATATATAAAATACATAAAAATATATAATTTTTAAAATATATCTTAAATATAATTGATCTCAGCTCAGGTCATGATCTCATGGTTCATGAGTTCAAGCCATAAGTCAGGCTCTGGTGTGCTCTTCACTGACAGTGTGGAGCCTGCTTGGAACTCTCTCTCTTTTGAAATAAATGAATAAACTTAAAAAAAATTGTTTTTAAAAAAGAAGGCTAGTTGTGAAGGGCATATAACATCTGTTCCAAGCTCTGTAACTGTGGCATTTGTATTTGGTGAGAATTTAAGATTCAATTACATTTTTATAAAAGAGAAAAAGAGACTACTTAATTATTTCAGTGCTTTCATTGGTGAATTGCTGTCAGAGAAATCTTTCCGCATGATACTTTGCATATTTTCGTTGTTCTCTATAGCCTACCAATGTCCTTTAAGCCAATCATTTCTTTAAACTGTTAGGAAAAATTATTTATTTAAAGAAAAACATATCTTTGCTTTAGGGCCTCCAATGATGTGTACAAAATACAAATTCAACAATTAAATTACATTAAATTAAATTAACTCTGGCAGCTGTAATTTCCCATAAAAAGCACAGCAGCGTATTGGGTATGAAAGAATGCTGTGTGAAGCCCATTATATTTTTCTTATGGTTTTAGTTATTTAATCTTTTGATTCCTAAAAGAATTAAAATGCTCAAACATACTTTTTCTATGATTTAAATCTTTATATTAAATACATCTACTTGATTTATCTACAAACTTTTCGATTTACAGTGTCTTAATAATTTGTGTATTTCAACTGAAGCAGAAAAACATTCACGACATCTAGTTGCTATCACTATGGACTGATAACTACCACAAAAACAAATTGTCATCATAGAATATTGATTATAGCTTGTTTAAAATATGTATACTCCGCACCTCTAATTTTATCTAATATCCACTTCATATTAGAAGCCCCTTACAGTCTGGAACAATTTCATTTTCAGTATCTAGAAGTGGCTGATATGTCATATTTTTAGTTTAAGTTAACTTCAATGAGTACATGATAGTAGAGATGGTGATCTCTCCGTTTTTGTTCTCAAATGTGGTTTGAGTGTCATATTCAGGCATCCTTAGGATTCTTCTCTTCCTCCTCCTCTTCCTTCTTCCTCTTCTTCCTCTTCTTCTTCTTCTTCTTCTTCAAGTATATTTTATTTGTCTAAATTTCTGAATTTGATTCTTACTCTTAACCAATGTAGGATGCAATTGACCTCAGGAATTAAAGATTGTCTGAAATGATTAAAGTTACAACAGAACACAATTCTGACTGGTGTGTGCAGCAGTATGCATACCAAAAGTCTTCATGTAATTTGACGGTATGTTGGGATAATGACGTTGAAAATGGGAGCCAGGCAACCTGAGCTATAGCCCTAGTGTAGCACTAGCTCCTTTTCTAAATGTAGAAAATTCACCTAATCCCTTTTTGCTTTAATTTGCTCATATATAAAGTGGTGATAATATGACTGGCTAAAAGTAACTTAGGGGTGAGGTTTGAAATGAAATACACACACACACACACACACACATATACATATACATATATAAACATATATATACACACATACATATATATATAGTACTTTCAAAGTAAAAACATATATGTTCATTGTTTTAATTGTCAAGATTATATATAAATTGGTTAATAAAACACATGGATAAAATTTATAATTTGAAATATTATATTTTATTATGTAAAGATTATCACTTGTCTTCTAGAAAGCTAAGAACAATGTAAAATATTACATGCATACGATACTCAATGACTATGATACAAGGTATTGAACGATCTCAATCCTCTGTTTTACCAAATATCTAAACCAACCCAGGTGTTTTCTGCTTCCATATGCTTGCAAAACAGAATTTGTTAGCCTTAAAAGCATTCAGTTCCTCAATCATAAGGAATCTTGAAAGATTTCACTGATCTCTGAGGAAGTTTTCAACCCCTTTCTATTGCCTTAAGACTGGAAGTGAATTTAATCTTGTGAGGAGAAAATAAGTGGTAATTTTTCCTTTCAGTGATGGTCTATGTATGTGAGTGCACGTATGAGTGTGTGGGTGAGTACGTGTGAGAGAGAGACTGTGTGTGTATGTGAGAGAGAAAGAGAAAGGGACAGTGTATTGTGTTTGTGTGTGTGTGTGTGAGAGAGAGAGAGACAGAGAGAACCATTTACACATGTCTTACAGACTCTTTCCTTAAATACTTTCCTTATTATGCATTAGGAGCTTGGTGGCTTGTTTAAAACAGAGTTTTGTTTATCACAGCAGTGAAGTTGAAGTATATTTTAAAAGTAGCCTAGGATTATAGTTTTAATACTGGGTAATGGTTTTGGCCTGTCTCTATGCAGGAATCTGCAGGACTTTCTGGAGAATTCTCTATTGTCCCTGTGCTTATTATGCAATACTGCCGTGGCCAAGGGAGAACAATAGCTTTTCGTTTTTCTGACATACATTGTTTTTTTGTTTGTTTGTTTGTTTTTGGTGACTGAGACATTAGCAGATCTTTTGCTAATTTAGAGGGAAAATGTGATGTGTGCACGATAATTTCTATAAAGCTAAGAGATTTTTCTGAAGATAGCCCAAATTGTATAGGCTGTCAAAACAAACACCATATACAGTCTGGTCCACAAAATGTATTGATTTTTTAAGAGACATCTTTGGGGGAAAAAAGGGTGGGGTTCAACCTTGGAAGCCATTATCAAGAATCTTTTCTAAGTAGGAAAAAAACTGGAGTCAGAGTGTTGATTCAAACCCCAGATCAGCCACTTACCAGAGTTATTTTTCTTCTCTGAGACCTCTGATTAAATCTCACAAATACGAAGGGAAATCTTTTTTATATCTAAGTGTGTAAACTGTGATTGTCAGATTCCCTGAAAATAAAGTTTGATTTAATAAACCTGGGTGACAGAATTTGGCGAAGTTCTGGTCCCCTTGGCCTTTGATCACAGGACGTGAAGGCTGGGAAGGATGTAATGAGGTCTATGTCATAGGCCTGTTTGGGTCTCTGATCTTTTAGCTGAGGGAAATATCCTGAGGTCTCCTGTTACCCAAATACTGGGGTAAGAGGTTGGGATCGTGTAGAGCAGTGGTTCTTGGACTTCGATATACATGAGAATCGTTTGGAGAACTTGTTGTACCACATTTTCCTAAGCCCCATCCCCAGAGATCCTAATTCTGTGGTTAGGTTGGGCCCAAGAAATTGCCTTTCCAATAAGTTTGCCATGACATCAGTGCTGCTGGTCTGAGAATCCCACTCTGAGAGAACTCTGTTTCCAGATTGTGAGCACATGTGCCCAGAGCATCAGGGAATCATGTTTAGCAAAAAAAAAAAAAGCCTTTCTCCAAAGAAAGGAAAGAATAAATAAAATAAAGAGAAGCTGCAAACACTGTCCTTCAGGCCCTTCAGTAGGCATCTTCTCCTTTGTCTTTGCAGCACTCTGTGAGAAAGGAAGCATTACCAGATTTTGGCAGAATAAGAAACCAGGTTTCAGAGAGAAAGAACAAACACCACCCAAGTGACGTGACTAAGCTGCAGGCCTGAGGTTCACAGTGAAACTCTGACTCTGTTTCTGGCGCTTCCCATGGTGGAGGGCACCTTTTGCAGACCTCTCTGTTGGGCTCCTCATATTAAATTTTAAAAACTTCATACCAAGAAAAGGTGTTATTAGAATTCATCCCACTTCTTAGTAGAATCATTATCCAAAGTGACTTTGAGTGGGCTCAGGGAGTCTGGTGAGAATTACCTGCCAAATCAGGGTGGCCAATACGCAGTGGTCATCTTCAGTCAAGAACTGGTTTCCCTTCTATGGCCACTGGTTCTCTCCACTTGTTTTCCCAGCAGCCAGACCCTCCCTCACTTAACTTTTCTGACATATTTCACTCGACGATGACCCTTAGCTCCTGTGACCTGAAGGAAAGAACAATGTGGTTCAGAGAGCAGCCTCATTGTATGACAGTCTGTCAGAAATGGAGAACCTCAGGCCTTACTTCAGACCTTCTGCAAAATCAAGTTTCATCTGAACAAAATTCCCAAGTGATTCATATGCACATTAGAGTATCCAAAAGACCTGTGTAAGAAATAACATGAGAAAAGAGTTGAGGGGGGAAAAAGTGGTTTCCCACTTTTCTGGCTTGGCTATCATCTGCATTTCTTGAACTGTAAGTTCCTTGAGGGCAATAGACTGGATCAGGACCATTCAGAAGCATTCTGGCATGTATTTTGACGTACAGTAAGTGACAAATGACCACTTGTTGACTGAATGACTCCCGAAATCTCAACAGCAGGCTCATTTTTCATGAGTGCTAGAATCATGACTCTTACCTAAATATTTCCTGATTTATTTTTTACAGGCATCTCTAATTTGATATAAGCAACTTGATTTCTCACTTATATTTGCTGCACCTCTTGTTATCCTTCTCTCTGAGAATAGTACCCTGTTTCTTAATTTTTTTTAATGTTTATTTTTGAGAGAGAAAGAAAGACACAGACTGGGAGTAGGGGAGGAACAGGGAAGGAGGGAGACACAGAATCTGAAGCAGGCTCCAGGCTCTGAGCTGTCAGCTCACAGCCTGACGCAGGTCTTGAACTCATGAACCATGAAACCATGACCTGAGCCGAAGTTGGACGCTTAACTGACTGAGCCACCCAGGTTCCCTGATAGTATCCTGATTCTTAAGTCAAACATAAGAAACTGCCCAATCAATTATCGTCTCTTGACCCCTCACTAATTATGGAATCTATTCCATTCTTTCTAAGGCCATGGTTATGAATCTATTCCTTTTTTGTTTGTTTAGGCATTTCTTTTTTTTTAATTTTTTCTTTAAATTTACAACCAAATTAGTTAGCATTTAGTGCAACAGTGATTTCAGGAGTAGATCCCTTAGTGCGCCTTATCCATTTAGCCCATCCCCCCTCCCACCACCCCCTCCAGGAACCCTCTGTTTGTTCTCCATATTTAAGAGTCTCTTATGTTTCGTCCCCCTCCCTGTTTTTATATTATTTTGGTTTCCCTTCCCTTATGTTCATCTGTTTTGTCTCTTAAAGTCCGCATATGAGTGAAGTCATATATTTGTCTTTCCCTGACTGACTAATTTCACTTAGCATAATACCCTCCAGTTCCATCCACGTAGTTGCAAATGGCAAGATTTCATTCTTTTTGATTGCCGAGTAATACTCCATTGTGTATATATACCACATCTTCTTTATCCATTCATCCATCGATGGACATTTAGGCTCTTTCCATATGTTGACTATTGTTGATAGTGCTGCTATACACATTGGGGTGCATATGTCCCTTTGAAACAGCACACCTGTATCCCTTGGATAAATACCTAGTAGTGCAATTGCTGGGCCATAGGGTAGTTCTATTTTTAGTTTTTTTGAGGAACCTCCATACTGTTTTCCAGAGTGGCTGCACCAACTTCAATTCCCAACAATGCAAAAGAGATACTCTCTCTTCGCATCCTCGCCAACATCTGTTGTTGCCTGAGTTGTTAACGTTAGCCATTCTGACAGGTGTAAGGTGGTAATCTCATTGTGGTTTTGATTTGTATTTCCCTGATGATGAGCATTTTTTCATGTGTCGGTTGGCCCTCTGGATGTCTTCTTTGGAGAAGTGTCTTTTCATGTCTTTTGCCCATTTCTTCACTGGATTATTTGTTTTTTGGGGTGTTGAGCTTGATATGTTCTTTATAGATTTTGGATACTAACCCTTTATCTGATATGTGGCTTGCAAATACCTTCTCCCATTCTGTCGGTTGCCTTTTAGTTTTGCTGATTGTTTCCTTTGCTGTGCAGAAGCTTTTTATTTTGATGAGGTCCCAGTAGTTCATTTTTGCTTTTGTTTCCCTTGCCTCCAGAGATGTGTCGAGTAAGAAGTTGCTATGGCCAAGATCAGAGAGGTTTTTGCCTGCTTTCTTCTTGAGGATTTTGATGGCTCCCTGTCTTACATTTAGGTCTTTCATGCATTTTGACTTTATTTTTGTGTATGGTGTAAGAAAGTGGCCCAGGTTCATTCTTCTGCATGTTGCTGTCCAGTTTTCCCAGCATCACTTGCTGAAGAGACTGTCTTTATTCCATTGGATATTCTTTCCTGCTTTGTCAAAGATTAGTTGGCCATACGTTTGTGGGTCCATTTCTGGGTTCTTTATTCTGTTCCATTGATCTGAGTGTCTGCTCTTGTGCCAGTACCATATGGTCTTGATGATTACAGCTTTGTAGTATAGCTTGAAGTCCGGGATTGTGATGCCTCCTGCTTTGGTTTTCCTTTTCAAGATTGCTTTGGCTATTTGGGGTCTTTTCTGGTTCCATACAAATTTTAGGATGGTTTGTTCTAGCTCTGTGAGGAATGCTGGTGCTATTTTGGTAGAGGTTGCATTGAATATGTAGATTGCTTTGGGTAGTATCAACATTTTAACAATATTTGTTCTTCCTATCCAGGAGGGTGGAATCTTTTTCCATTTCTTTGTGTCTTCTTCAATTTCTTTCATAAGCTTTCTATAGTTTTCAGTGTATAGATTTTTCACCTCTTTGGTTAGATTTATTCCTAGGTATTTTATGGTTTTTGGTCCAATTGTAAATGGGATCAATTCCTTGATTTCTCTTTCTGTTGCTTCATTGTTAGTGTATAGGAATGCAACGGATTTCTGTGTATTGATTTTATATCCTGCAACTTTGCTGAATTCATGAATCAGTTCTAGCAGTTTTTTGGTGGAATCTTTAGGGTTTTCCATATAGAGTATCATGTCATCTATGAAGAGTGAAAGTTTGACCTCCTCCTGGATGATTTGGATGCCTTTTATTTCTGTGTGTTGTTTGATTGCAGAAGCTAAGACTTCCAACACTATGTTGAAAAGCAGTGGCGAGAGTGGACATCCCTGTCTTGTTCCTGACCTTAGGGGGAAATCTCTCAGTTTTTCCCCATTGAGGATGTTAGCATTGGGTCATTCACATACGGCTTTTATCATCTCGAGGTATGATCCTTCTATCCCTACTTTCTTGAAGGTTTTTATCAAGAAAGGATGATGTATTTTGTCAAATGCTTTCTCTGCATCTATTGAGAGGATTATATGGTTCTTGTCCTTTCTTTTATTGATGTGATGAATCATGTTAATTGTTTTGCAGATATTGAACCAGCCCTGCATCCCAGGTATAAATGCCACTTGGTCGTGGTGAATAATTTTTTAATGCATTGTTGGATCCAGTTGGCTAATATCTTGTTGAGCTTTTTGCATCCATGTTCATGAGGGAAATTGATCTAGAGTTCTCCTTTTTAGTGGGGTCTCTGTCTGGTTTTGGAATCAAGGTAATGCTGGCTTCATAGAATGAGTTTGGAAGTTTTCCTTCCATTTCTATTTTTTGGAACAACTTCAAGAGAATAGGTGTTAACTCTTCCTTGAAAGTTTGGTAGAATTCCCCTGGAAAGCCATCTGGCCCTAGACTCTTGTTTTTTGTTTGTTTGTTTTTTGTTTTGTTTTGTTTTTGGCAGATTTTTGATTACTAATTCGATTTCCTTACTGGTTATGGGTCTGTTCAAATTTTCTATTTCTTCTTGTTTAAGTTTTGGTAGTGTATATATTTCTAGGAATTTGTCCATTTCTTCCAGATCACCCATTTTATTTGCATATACTTGCTCGTAATATTCTCTTATTATTGTTTTTATTTCTGCTGTGTTGGTTGTGATCTCTCCTCTTTCATTCTTGCTTTTATTTATTTGGGTCCTTTCCTTTTTCTTTTTGATCAAACTGGCTAGTGGTTTATCAATTTTGTTAATTCTTCCAAAGAACCAGCTTCTGATTTCATTGATCTGTTCTACTGTTTATTTTGGTTTTGATAGCACTAATTTCTGCTCTAATCTTTGTTATTTCCTGTCTTCTGCTGGTTTGGGGTTTTATTTGCTGTTTTTTTTTCCAGCTCTTTAAGGCCTAAAGTTAGGTTGTGTATCTGAGATCTTTCTTCCTTCTTTAGGAAGGCCTGGATTGCTATATACTTGTCTCTTATGACTGCCTTTGCTGCATCCCAGAGGTTTTGGGTTGTGGTATTATCATTTTCATTGGCTTCCATATACTTTATTTAAGCATTTCTTGCCTGATATGCTTATTTTTTAATTTTAAAATATTATTTATTTGTTCTTCATGTATTCCCTGTAGGTACATTAGCACTGTATGTAACTTATTAACTTTTCAGCTTTATTGAGGTATAATGGACAAGTTGTAAAATATTTCAAGTGTACATCATGATGATTTGATACATGATTATATTGTGAAAGGATTTCTCTGCCAATGTAGCTTAGTTAACACATCCACCACTTCATGTATTTAACTTTGTCTTTTTTTAAGTTCTACTCTCTGAGCAAATTTAAATTACATAATGCAGTGTTATCAACTACAGTCACCACGTTATGCATTAGAGTCTCAGACTTCATTTGTTTTATAGCTGAAAGTCTGTACCTTTTTACAAACCTTTTCCTATTTCCCCCACTTTCTAGCCCCTGGAAACCACTTTTTTACTCTCTCTTTCTGAGTTTGGCTTTTT
The DNA here is from genome assembly GCF_027475565.1 of Acinonyx jubatus. Taxonomy (NCBI): domain Eukaryota; kingdom Metazoa; phylum Chordata; class Mammalia; order Carnivora; family Felidae; genus Acinonyx; species Acinonyx jubatus. The sequence goes on along the minus strand of NC_069394.1, from coordinate 67,954,344 downwards.
ATTTAGATCCCATATTATAAGTGATACTATGCTGTACTGGTCTTTCTCTGTCTAGCTGATTTCACTTAGCATAATCCCTTAAGGGTCCATCCATGTTGTTACAAATGGCAGGATTTCCTTCCTTTTCATGGCTGAATAACATACAATCAGATATCTATCTATTATCTATCTACCTATCATCTATCTATCTATCTGTCTATCTATCTACCTATCATCTCACATCTTCTTTATTCACTCATCCACTGACAGACCCTTAGGTTGTTTCCATGTCTTGGCCATTGTGAATAATGCTGCAATGAGCATGAGGGTGCAGATATCTCTTCGATATCCTGTTTTCATTTCCTTTGAACATATACCCAGAAGTCTTGCCTGATTTATTTTAATGGCATCCTTTATTACCTCCTTGTCTATTGTTTTACGTCTCTCAAATCTATTCTTTACACTGCTTCCAAAACGATTGCTCAAAATCTAAACCTGATTTAGTCACCTCTTTTGCTTAAATAGCTTCTTGTGGCCTTCAGGATAGAATTTAAACTACAGAATATTTTCCAAGATGCTTTGTTATCTGGTTTCTGCCTGCTTCTCCACTCTCATATTTTACCTCCTTCCTCCTTGAACTTTATAATTCAGTCACACTCTGTGACTTGCATTTCTATACTAAACAAGCTTTACTGCCTCTTGCATCCCAGAATTGCCATCCTCTCGCTACCTACTTATCTTGCAAACCTTTGCTTCCCTTCATGACTCAGGCCAGTGCCTTTGCTGTTAAGAAACCTTGACACTTCTGGTCTACGTTAGGTGCCTCTTCCATTTGTTGCCCCAGACCTTGTGCACTTCTCCAGCGTGCCACTTATCACACCATTATCACAACGGTGTTTAGTTTATCAGATCCACCCATGAACTCTTTTAGAACAAGTACAAAGTCTTTTATCTGTATATCTCCATAGTGTAGCCCAGTGCAGGAATCATTGTAGATCTTCATTACATATATTTTTTCCTTGATGAGTGAATAAATTGGAAGCAGCAGCTCTCAAACTGGGGCTTAGCGAGAAGCTGAAGATTACAGATACCTCGTGAGAGCAGGGATCATCGCGTTTACCTTTGGGCTCTCAGAGCTTAGCACAATGCTTGGAAGATGGTACGCATTCCATAAATATTTATCAAAGAAATGAAGGGATATATAGAATAATGAATATCCATTGGATAGATACCGTCCATGAAAAGATTGTGGTAAAATGTTGATTTTCTGCCATCTATTTCATTTCTCTTGCCTTTGTCTTCTACTCCCTGCACTGGGTATGTTGGCAGACAGACCTGTAGGCCCAGGCTTGTGCCAGTTCTGAGCTGGGTATGACAGGGACAGAAATTATATCAATACCCTCAGTCCTACACTCCAGGGATTAGTTTTGTTGATTACCAAGCTGTGGTGCATCAGGAATAAGTTCTGTGGCTGTGTCAGCAACTTGTTAATGACAGCCTTGGGTGGGCAAGGTGTATTTGGCAGAGGTGTTCCATCATCCCTCTATCAGTTTCAATTTCCTCTGCTCTATGCCCGTACATCCCACTTCCCAGACTTGACTTCCTTCATAGACAGTTTGTAGGCAATTCTTTTGTTTCTTTCCATTATCACATCCTGCTACCAGTTCTGTTCCTGAACTATTAGAATTATCAGCTACTCAATCATCTCCAATACTAAATCTATGCATATATCTGTTTTACTTTTCTTCAACCCTACATTTCATGAGGGAAGATACAGAAATAATGATGCTTTTTTGTTTTAAACCCAATGAGACAAATCTAGTGGTTGTTGGGAAAGTTCTGGCAAGATCCATCACACAATCTTTTCACGCTGAATACCTGTCCAGGCATATTTTTTAGACTTATTTTCTTCTAAATAGGCATTGCCAATGTTTTCACACATAATTAGCAATATATTTTTATGTTGGTGAATTCTTTGGAGACCCTCATGTATATCATCCTTGAAATAAATATCCATGACTTCATATTCATGTAGGTACAAAATCATATAAGTAAATAAATAAATAGAAGAGAAATAAAATCTCTTCCTAACAGAAGAATTCCAGTTAATAAATGTGGAAGAAAAGAGGGAAGTTGAAATCATCAATGGCCAACCACTAGGGTAATAGTTGTTATAAATAAGTTCTACTGATGCAAACTAAAATTAGTGGGCAGAAGTATGAGGGGAAACATGGTATTTTCATAATCTCAAAATATATACCCCCAATATTTATTCATTGCAAAAGGAAAAATAGTAACTTTACTGTAGAGAAGCCTGGCAGACACCATCTTATCAAATGATCAAGGCTAGCATCATCCCCTGATGAAACTCACTGAGAAGGTCACATCATTTCCGTGGTATTATTGCCAAAAAAATGCATAATCTTAAAGTAGTCATAAGAAAACATCAGGAAAAAAAATAATTAGAGGATATTCTACAAAATACCAGACTAGTACTCTTCAAAAGTGTCAATTATAAGAGATAAGAAAAGATTGTCACAGACCAGACAGGGAGAGGCAAGGAATTGTCACAGATTGAAGAAGACTCCAAAGGCACAACAATTAACCGCAGAAAAAAGGACATGAGTGGACAAACTTGTAAACATGTTCATTGTCTGCAGTTTAGTTGATAGTATTACACCCATGTTAATTTCCAAGTGTCAATGATCGTGCTTAGATTACGCAAGATGCTGAAGCTAGGCAAGCTGGGTCAAAGATATACAAGAATTCTCTGTATTGTTTTCACAGTTTTTCTGAAAGTCTGTATTTATTTCAAAATAATGTTCTTAAGTTAAAAGAATGTCAATGGTTTAGAACAGAGCATATAGTAAATGTTTAACAAAGTCTAGTCAGTTATTGCCAATGTCACTGTAACATCAGTCTGTCCAGACTGCCTTGGCAGGCCACACCTCGTGTGTGCACAAACCTTCTACACTGCACATCTCTACACTCTGCCCCACATTTGAGCCTGTGCGACAAAGCCCATGTTATCAACGTATAGTAGTCCCTAGAAAAGACAGAAAAATTGGACTTTAGTCTTCTATTTCTAAAAGTTCAAGAAAATAAAACAGAAAAAGCTTATTGCTTGCTTTATCTGTCTTCTTTAAGAGACTGCTTGGATTTCTCTGAATGTAAATGGAGAATCCAAGCAAGATTGCTTCGAGATCGTCAAGATGGACTCACACATGGGAGACCATATTTCTCTAATTGTCCGCAGCTCTTGGACAGCACAACTGCCTCAATAGATAAGGAAAAAATTGTTTTCAAAAAACATCTGACAAGGTTTCACATCAGAGATTTATATCTGAGGCAGACCCAGGGAACAGGAGGTAAAATAGCATATTGCAGCGGAAAACTAATTTAAGAGTAGTAGACGAGAGGCAGTCATAGATGGCAAGTTCAGCTTCGAAGAGGGTTAGAAACAGCAAGCTTTCCAGAGCTCTGGGAATAAGGCCCACATATTTGGGGACATGTTCAGAGGAGAAAAGATCATTGAATTTGCTAGTGATACTAAAATTGAAGTCTTAGCAAATAATAAGGTGCAATATTAGCAGATTGAAAAGGATTTGAATTGTGGGTGATTAAAGCAGGGGATGCTAAATGCAGTTCAGGTACAAAGATACAAACTGAGAAGCACAGGATCAAGGAGCCAATTATGCAGAACATACACCCAGAAAAGGATTTGGAGGATATTGTGGGAAAATCTGCAAAACCATCAGCATAGAGCAGAACTGCATTAGAGAAAGCAACCCGGATTTACCAGGTTATCTCATCAAAGGGGGAGGAGAGGAGAGAGAGACTGCACTTTCCTAAGGCATTTGCTTGATTCTTACTTTCAATAGTGTCCACTGCTGGGCTGAACAGAAAATGAAAGAGACGGGGCTTGAGGATGGGGGTGCAGTAAAGGGAAACATTTAATTGGGAACCTATTTCCATTTTAGCCTCATTGGAAACAGGGGATTTAACAGTGGAGGTTTGGAAAATTGAGTATTCTCAGGAAAGTTTTTGAAATACAGAAAATGGTGGACAAATCATTGTTTAAATGCATGCACTGCTCTCATAATAGGCTCAAATCTTATTTAAAGGACTCGACTTTAAGTTTACTATACTAGCGATGTGTTAGCATGTGCGTAAAGGCAAAATTCAGTCCCAGGGTTAATACAGGGGAACCAGAGCAGAATTATTTAATGCTACATACAAGAAAAAGCTGTCAGGAAAAGCTGGGAAAGTAAAAGTGCAAATGAATTGAAGAGACACTTAAACGTATTTTTGGTGAAGGAGGTGATTAAAAATCATTGCTAAAAAAAAAAAAAAATCACAGGGAAAAGGAAGTGAGAACAAATTTTAAATGACCAGTTTTGACAAGCCAAGTTTTCCTAATTGCAAGGCTTCATACATATACTAGAACGTAGTTACATAAACAAGCCTTGAAGTCTTCCATTTATTTATATTTGTGTGCATTGCTTTTCTGATTCTGCCACAGGGCATGTGGATCCATTTTAATATAAGTACAGGGTATGCCAGTTTCACAGAGCTCCATCTAGCATTCTGTTTAACATGGTCTACCAGACTCTATGTATGAATGAAGCATGGAGTTCTGGCTGCATCAGCACGCAGAGTAAACTCAAAGCAGAAGCAATTTTACTGGTAACTCAGGATTAAAAAGTTAATTTCATCTGAAATATGCAGACAAGTAAAGCCAAGTATTGAGCCTTGTTTACCCTTTGATACAACTATGTGGTTATCTCAGTTTTCCACTTTACTTTGCATGATAAAGAATCACAGAAATGTCTAGCTAGAAGGGACCTTAAGAATCATCTACCACAATCCTCTTAGGTTCCAGATAAGGCAAATGAGAAACAGAACGATTAAGAAATTTACCCAAACTTTCAAAGGTACTTGGAAGCAAACCCAAAACTAGATTCTTGATTCCTCATCCAGCATTCTAACATTCAAAGTTGTATTCTCTTATGTCGATAAGCCGAAATTGAAAATATTATCCTGAATTTAGTTATGTTTAATTTACATCTTTTAAAAAAATTATTGTTCTTTCAAAGTAGGAAATCTAGAATTTCTTGCGGCATGACGATATAGGAGCCCAATGGGCAGCAACACAAAAGTCAAGAGGTGCATGTCATCAATAGGACAAGGGTGACCCCTAACTATTAAGCTGGGAGGGGACGTGCCAGCTCTCAAGAAGCCAAAGTCCTTCATGAGCAACTACAGGCCATCTGGTGCAACACTGACTTGGGAGTCAAAACTATTTTGCATCTAGTGACAGCTTTACCATTACCTAAGGCAATCGGAAAATCAAGTGTTCTTCTTATGTCTTGCTTCTCCTTGAATGAGAGATAGGATTAGATGATCTATGAAGTCCCTAAAGATTTAAGATTTTAACACATATGGTTACAGTAAGGATTTTTTTTTTAAGTGAGAGAGGGCGCAGAATGGGCAGAGACAGAGAGAGAGAGAGAGAGAGAGAGAGAGAGAATCCCAAGCAGCTTCCACAGTCATTGTGGAGCGCCATGCAGGGCTCCATGCAAGTCTGGAACTCAAGAACCTTGAGATCTTGCCCTGAGCTGCTTAACCGACTGAGCCACCCAGGTGCCCCAAGGATGCTTCTTAAGTAGAGGATGAAAGGTAAAGAAGATGTTGTGAAGGGAAAACATGTAGAGGTGTAGAAGGTAGAGAAGGTAGTGAAGATGAATTTGAGGTGTGGTCGAATTTGCACTTGAATGTTCTTTGTGGGGGGGCATTGTGTTGGAAATCAACATTCAGTCTCTCAATAAATCCAGCATAGCAAGTTTTTCTTTCCAAAGCAGACTACATATTGGGGGAGCATCATATAAAAAAAAGATGTTTCTCCGTTAGGGGCCATAATATGTGAGAAATATGTACTAAGGTGTTTAAAATATTTGCATTCCATATAGCAGGATGCTCTCCTTATGAGAAAAATTCATGCTCCTGAGACCAATTGAAGGGACCTATCTCATCCCATTCTCCTAGAACCTACGAAGTGGAAGTGCAGGATTCGATGTACCTTACAGAGGGTGAAATATTTGTATAACTCTTAATTAGGAAAGGTTTTCTTTATCCTTCAAGAGTGACTTTCTTTGACCCAATGGGTTTACCTTAAGCCTTGATTACCTATTAATTTGCCATTGTTTCCTGCCAAAGAGCCTCTATCTTGTTACAAACTCGAGACGAAGTACTAACATCACCATAGCATGATATCACATGTGGATTTACACAGATTCTTACAACAGATTCTTACAACAGAAGGACTCTATACTTATGAAAATCTTTTCGTGCATATTCTTTCATGCATATTCATGTCATGCCAGAATTCTGCTTTTACTAATGAAGATCTGCTAAGGTATTCAAATAATATATTGGGTTACATGTTCAAAGCAGTGTGAGAGGAGTGGAGTCTTGCAAGTGGCATTGCATTATCTGGTGCTAGAATGGGAGAGGCCACAAGCTATGCCTGCTTGAATTTCACATTGTTATCGTAAGGTCTCCTGAAGAGTTGAGAGTCCCTTCGATACCTACTGGAGTGTGATCTGAGTGTATGGTGCTATAATATTGAACTATTTTGTGCCCAAACCTTAGTAACAAGCACGTGACCGTGGTTCCACAATTTATTCTATAACATTCTGAGAGCTGCTAAAGGGTTTTAATAAAATATATGGTTCTTTCTGCTTTCCAATTGGTGTAATCAAAAATTTTTTAAATGATGTGGTAAAGCTCTAAAGAAGCAGCTTTAATTGTGCTGTTATCTAGTTTTAAGAATTCAGAAGTCAAAACTGTTAGAACTAGCTGACATTAATGATAGCATATTGGTTGATATCTCCTTTATTTTCTTGCAATATTTTTCTTTTAGTTTTTTCATAAGGAGTGTTATTCACTTATATGTGGCTGATTTGTATTAGAAAGCTTCTGTTATGAAATGATTTTGGTGATTTAGTTAAATAGTATTTAATAACAAGCAAAGTCAGAAAATATTTTGGTGATGATATAATTATCATTAGCAATATTCTCATGTGGAACATTAATTTGAAAGAGTAAATTTGACTAAAATCAATAATACTCAGCTATTTAATATTAACTAGAACACTTTGGTCACCTTTAAACCTTAGTAAAAATACAAAAATCAGTAAAATTTAAAGTAATGCAGTCTATATATTTTCATCACTCTACACATTGAGATAATAGGTTTCCAAGACTATTAGTTGTGGTATTCCACTCAGTTCCAGATTATCTATCTGATCAGGGCTGAAATTAGCCAGAACATGAGACTTAAATGAAAAGTAGAAGTCAAACCTCAGAAATGGTTTTAAAATATGTATTTGAGATATAAAATAGGCACCTAGTGATTAGTGATATTCAGAAGATAAGAGAGAAAGGAAACAAGAAGATTCCAGCAGAAACTTTTCACTTAGCTAGACACCCCCACCCAATTCACTCCATATTATTTTACTAGAAACGGCCAGACCAAATATAACCCACACACACAAAAAATAGTTTTGCTTCACTTGCTTCTCCTACAGTGCCAGGGGGATGGATTTAATGATCTTATAGGCCTTTTCAATCTCTCTAATATTTGTGAAATGGCAACTGTCAATGTTGAACAAGAAATTGCTGAAATAGCACAACTTTTTGAAATGGATAATATCTCATAGGACAAGAGCCCAGAAATGGAAAGAACAACCATAAACCTCACTGAAACTCATCTCAACAGGATGCCAACTTTACTCTTCAGCTAATAAAAACAACCAACTTTAAAAACGCTATCCGTCAGTGAGTCAAAATCCGCCATTTTGAAAATCTCAGTGCCAGGTATTGTGTATGCCAGAGAACATTCCCTCTTTCTTAGTGTGCTTATTTTTCATTTTGAGTTTTGCTATTGCCTGACCATTTGGTTTCTATGTACATCCTATTGAGAAGGTCATTTATGTATATCCTAGATGTAATTAAGTTTAGCGCTAGCTATTATCTAGACTCTGCTAGTTTGTTCATAACCAGAGCGATCCATTTTTTGTGACAACATTGAAGTGGATTTCTGTAGAAACAAAACATTTAAACTAAAGTACTTTCAAGTTCTTCTGGCACATTAGACAATCAAAACTCTCTCATTTTCCAACATGGAGTCTGAATTTTTAAACATTATCAATATTTAACTATAGACAGATAGATGATAGCTAGCTAGCTAGCTAGATATAGATACAGATGTAGATAGATACAGATCTAGATAGTGGTGGTTCTAGAAGCATAGGGAAAAGATCCTTGAGAGAAAGAATGTACAGAGAAAGGAGTCCAAGATACTTTCATTTCCCCCCAGAGGCATTTGATAAATTCTAATGTTGTGGAAGCTGGTAGGCAAAACAGTCAAGCAAAAGCTATTGCACAGGAGTTGAGTTTTCAGTAGTCCTCAGTAGAGTTTAAGGCCTGCAAATAGTAAGGATCCCAGACAATCAGTTAGGATCCAGAAGAACAGAGCCTGAGAACAGGGGAGAACCAGAGGTAGAGAGTGTCATCTAAAACTTCGGTTCAGAGGGTCCATTCCTTCATTAGATTAAAGTGATCTGCTCCAACTCAGGCTGCCCACCAGAAGGTGAGGTACACATCCTCGAGAGTCTTCTCCATTTTTCTTGTCCAGTATCTGTCATTAAGTGTAAAAATTTATAAGCATACTAAAAGACCAAGAGAAAGAAAACTAATTCAAAATTTCCAGAAACCCAATCTTTGGAGTTATCAGACACAAACGTTAAAATAATGGCAATTATCATGTTCAAGAAAATATATGAAAAGTTGTTGAATACTTCAATATACTTCATATATTCAAGATGGAATATCACATTAGAAAACTGACATCCATAAAAGAGATCAAATGGAAATGATAAGATCATCAAATGTGATAATGAAAATTATAAACTAGCAAATGGGTTTGACCCAGAGTGGATGCAGCAGAAGAATGGTTTTGTAAACTAGAAGATAGGATAGTAGAAAATATCTGACTCAAATATGAAGATCAAGAAACATGGAAAATTTGTAAAGGAATATAAGAAAGATCAGAAATGTGAATGGTCTAATAGACGTGCACCTGAAGTCTCAGAAAGTCAGGAAAAAGAAAGCATGACAGATGCAGTATTTGGAAAGATAATGGCAAAAATATATCATCAAAACTGGGAAAAGACGTCAACTCACAAATTCAGGAAAAAATGTGAACCCTTAGTAGAATAAACACAAACAAACTACTCCTAGATGCATCAGAATAAGATTTCTGAAAGAGAAAGACAAACCAAAAAGTTAAAAGAAGCCAGACGAGAATAAATCACATTATCATCAAGGAAGAAACAATAGCAAAAATAACTAATTTCTTATCAGAAACAGTAGATGCCAGTGGCAATACACTGACAGTTTTAAAGAGCAGAAAAAATAGATGATAACCTAAAATTTTATACTCTGGAAAATTATCTTTTAACAGTGCCAGTGTAATATAGATATTTCCAGATAAGGAAACACTGACACAATTTAATTTATTGCCAATAAATCTGAATTAAGGGGAAAAAATAAAGAGACTTTTCAGGCAGAAGAAAAATTATTGTAGGCAGAAACATAAAGCTGTAGGAAGTAATGAAGAAACAAGATAAAGGTAAATATGTGGGCAAAAACAAATATTGATTAAATAAAATATAGGAGTAATGTTTTATACCTAAAATACATATAGAATTAAGAGGCATGATAACAGTGTAAAAATGTGCTGGTAAGGGAGAGGTAAATGTGCATATGAATGATTTACCAAAACTGATCATCTATTGTGCATAAAACCAATCCCCCAAATTTTCAAAGAATGAGAATAATTCAGAATATGTTTTCTGATCATGGTAGAATTAATCTTGAAAGTAAAAGCGAACAGCTAGTCAAAATAAACCCAAATGAAAATGAGAGGAAATAAAGTAGCAATAGACCAAAGTATCAAAGAAACTATTTTTATTGCATAATAATAAATACAGATGTCAAAACTTGTAAGATACAACTAAGCTGGTATTAGGATACAATATGTAGTTTTAAATTCCTTATATTTGAAGAGTACAAAGGATGAAAATTCACTCATTTCAATTTTGCCTCAAAAAGTTAGAGAAAGGTTTCTAGCGTAGAAACCCAAAGAAAATAGAAGGAAGAAAAAGGTTTGGGTTTCTAGCAGTAGAAACCCAAAGAAAACAGAAGGAAGAAAATAAAGACAATGCAAAACTCAATGAAATAGAGAGCAAATAAATGGAGAGAATTCCCATACCAGTCAGTTTCTTTAAAATATAGCATAATTGAGGGGCGCCCAGGTAGTTCAGTCAGCTAAACATTTGACTCTTAATTTCACCTCAGGTTTTGATCTCACAGTTTGTGAGATCGAGCCCTACATTGGGCTCTGCGCTGACAGCATGGAGCCTGCTTGGGATTCTCTCCGTCCTTCTCTCTGTGCCCTTCCTCTGCGTGCGTACACACGTGTGTATGCACTGATGCTATTTCTCTCTCCTTCTCAAAATAAATAAATAAACTTTAAAACACTAAAAGCAAAATTACAATATAGTATAATTGATAAATATATGGCAAGTTTATCAAAAAAAAGATGGTACAAATTCTTGATCTCAGGAATGAAAAAAGAATCAGTGAAGATTCTTCAAATCATAAGACTATATTATAAAAATTTTAATTTGGAATTTTATGTTTTATTTATTTTTGCACTGAACCAGCTAGTTTATTGATTTATCTTTTTTTAATTTGCATCCAAGTTAGTTAGCATATTGTGCAATAATGATTTCAGGAGTCGATTCCATTGATTCATCCCCTATGTATAACATCCAGTGCTCATCCCAACAAGTGTCTTCCTTAATGCTCCTTGCCCATTTAGCCCATCCTCCCACCCACAACCCCTCCAGCAATCCTGTTTTTTCTCTATATTTAAGAGTTTCTTGGGGTGCCTGGGTGGCTCAGTCGGTTGAGCGTCCAACTTCAGCTCAGGTCACGATCTCACGGTCCGTGAGTTCGAGCCCTGTGTCAGGCTCTGGGCTGATGGCTCAGAGCCTGGAGCCTGCTTCCGATTCTGTGTCTCCCTCTCTCTCTGCCCCTCCCCCATTCATGCTCTGTCTCTCTCTGTCTCAAAAATAAATAAACATTAAAAAAAAATTTAAAAAAAAGAGTCTCTTATGTTTTGTTCCCCTGTGTTTAGATTACTTTTGCTTCCCTTCCATTATGTTCATCTGTTTTGTATCTTAAACTCCATATATGAGTGAAGTCATATGATATTTATCTTTCTCTGACTAATTTCACTTAGCATAGTACCCTCTAGTTCCATCCACATTGTTGCAAATGGCAAGACTTCATTCTTTTTGATCGCTGAGTAATACTCCATTGTATGTGTGTGTGTGTGTGTGTGTGTGTGTTTGTGTATACCACATCTTCTTTATCCATTCATCTGTCGATGGACAATTGGGCTCTTTCCATACTTTGACTATTGTTGATAGTGCTGCTATAAACATTGGGGTGCATGTGTCCCTTCAAAACAACATGCCTGTATCACTTGGATAAATACCTAGTAGTGTAATTGCTGGGTCATAGGGTAGTTCTTTTTTTAACTTTTTGAGGAAACTTCATGCTATTTTCCCGAGTGGCTGCACCAATTTGCATTCTCACTAGCAGTGCAAAAGAGATCCTCTTTCTCTGCATCCTTGCCAACATCTGTTGTTGCCTGAGTTGTTAGTTTTAGCCACTCTGATCAGTGTGAGGTGGTATCTCAGTGTGGTTTTGATTTGTGTTTTCCTGATGAGGAGTGATGTTGAGTATCTTTTTCTGTAACTGTTAGCCATCTGGATGTCCTTTGGAAAACTGTCTATTCCTGTCTTTTGCCCATTTCTTCCCTGGATTATTTGCTTTTTTGGGTGTCAAGTTTGATAAGTTCTTTATAGATTTGAAATATTAAATATAAGGAAGAAATCTTAAGGAAACAGTGAATTCAAGTACTGTTTTAAGTAAAAGAATCCCACATACCAAAGAGTTTATACTGTTGTATTTAATGTATGTAAAAGTAGCCAGGCAAAACTCAGCTTTTGTTAAAGTCAGAATATTGGTTGCTTTTTACATGGAATAGTGACTTGGGACCTGTTGGAGGATTTAGGGTGTGGCAATATCTGGTTGGTGCTACACAGAAGTGTTTACCTTAAAATGTTTTCATTCATCAAGCTAGGCATTTATGATTTGTGCATCTTTTTAGACATGGTTTTCTTTACTTAAAACAAGTTTACCAAAAAAAAAAAAAAGTAAAAAACCAAAACTCAAATGGGATCAGGTATTTGCCAGGATAAAACTGACAAATGATTAGCATGCAGGCTATGTTGGTAACTCTTATAAATCAAAAAGCAAATGAAGAAAAAATGAAACAAAAGAGACACACAAAAAATTACTTAAATGTATTTTATAGAGAAGGAAACAGAAAAGACCATTAAATACATGAAAGTCTTGGGGTGCTTGGGGGGCCAGAGTCAAAATACTAGCCCCCTCCAATCTCTTCTAGACACTTGATATCGCTTCTCCTGGGACTTTCCTTTGGTTGAGCATCTGACTCTTGATTTCGGCTCAGGTCAAGATCTCACGGTACGTGAGTTCAAGCCCCGCATGGGGCTCTGCATGACAGTGTGCAGCCTGCTTGAGATTCTCTCTCTCTCTTTCTCTGCCCCTCCCCTGTGCTCGCTCTCTCTGTCTCTCAAAAATAAATAAATAAACAAAAAAATACATTAAAGCCTTCACTAGTAATCTAGGGAAAGAAAATTAAAATCACAGTGAGGTATCATTACATTTACTAGACTCACAAAAATTGTAGTCTGATGATATCAAATGTTGTTAAGGATGTGGATTAATGGTAGCTATTAATGCAAAATAAAAATTAACACAATTACTTTGGAAATAATTTGACATTATTTAATAAAAGTCAGAATGTATGATTTCACACACACACACACACACACACACACATATATATATATATATATATACCTAGAAAAATCAGAACTGAGGGTCTCTCTCTCTCTCTCTCTGTTTCTCTCTGTCTCACTACCGAGGTGATAAGTGCAAGAAAATTGATGATTGATGATAAGATTCTTTCATAAGAGCATAAAATAATAAATAACTGAAACTTATCCATCAACAGAGAAGTTAATAAACATATTGTGATAGACTTAAAAGACGGCATACTATAAAAATAAACCCCAGTAATTTGCATTAACATTTGCAAAACATTTTTGAACAAAAATAGCATGTGGAGAAATATACCTATGCTACTATATATATAAAGCTTAAAATCACACAAAAATTATTTTTTATTTAGAGATACTGTACCTAAAAACATCGTAGCACATAAAGAAAACTACAGGAACAATAAACACAGAATTTAGCACCATGATCCCTCAGGGAGAATGGGAAGGTTATACACTTATGCTGGGATACATGGGTTATACACTTATGCAAGGATGTCAAGAGATTTTATATCTTAAGTTGTGAGGTTGGTAAATACTATGCTATGTTTCTATATTTTTGCTATATAGAATTTCATATATGCAATGTATGTATGCAACGTTTTATAATAGTTTTTGAAAACAAAGCGTAACAAATCACTGAGTGCCTTGTGTGCACAGGATATAAACTTGCAAATTTACAACTGAATGAGCAGGCAGGATGGAAAGAAAGGAAGGTGACAGGTGGGAGAGAGGGGGGGGATGATTATGACTCTCAACTCTGTTTTGCTCTAACTAGTATCTTATTTCTTCCTTTTCCTTGACAAACAAATCCATAGAAGGATAGTCTGTTACTGTGCACCCAGGATGTTGACCATTAGCTCTATGTGGCTACATAGATGTGTGGCTAGGTCTGAGATGTGCTTTACTCATGTAAAATATACACTAGATTTTAAATATTCATATGAAAAGGATATAAAATTTCTCATAAATACTTTTAATATTGGAATGCTACTATGTAGGATATACTGGGATAAAGAAAATGTGTTATTAAAACCAATTTTACCTGTTTGTTTTTACCTTTAAAAATTTTTTTTAATGTTTATTTATTTTTGAGACAGAGAGACAGAGCATGAACGGGGGAGGGTCAGAGAGAGGGAGACACAGAATGTGAAACAGGCACCAGGCTCTGAGCTGTCAGCACAGAGCCCGACGCGGGGCTCGAACTCACAAACTGAGAGATCATGACCTGAGCCGAAGCCAGGCGCTTAACCGACGGAGACACCCAGTCGCCCCTGTTTTTACCTTTTTAATGTGGCTACTAGAACACATAAAATTACATACGTGGTTCACTTTATTGTTCTATCCGACTGTCCTGGTCTAGAAATAAGGGTGGTTTTCTTTAAATTTTTTCCTATTTAATTAATTCTTCAATTGACTTCCATAACATTACTGGAAAAGGTAATGAGTCATCTGTTAATCGTTAGAGTCAAAATACTCCCAGCCTCCAATCTCTTCTAGTAGCCCTTCTGATATCCCTTCTCCTGGGACTTTCCTTCTTGACAATGACACCACCCTCCTCTGTCCTCTCTGACAATCTTGACCCTCCTTGATTCCTTCTCATCCGTTTTATCCTCTAGGCTTTCTCCTCCTCTGTTAGACATTTAAGTGTTAGTCCTCTTTTATATTTGCCTCTTCCCTTTTCTGCTTTTATCAGTTTACTTAACTAGTATTTATTGAACACCTATATAATGCCAGTCAAATTCTGGGTGCTTATCTTGCACTTTCATTATACACTGAGAGCTTCCAAATCTGTATCCTTAGTTCTAACCACACTTCTGGGTTCCAGAAAGATACACACAGCTCACACCTGGATATCTTTCCATAATGTTCAACAAGTACAGAACAGCTTTTTAGTAAATGCAGGGTTCTCAAAATGTAGTTCTGGTACTAATGAAATCAGCCTCACCTGGGAACTTGTTAGAAATGCACATGCTCAGGTCCCACACCAGACTTTTGAACCAGACACTGGGAAGGGTTGCACAATCTTTGCTTCAACAAGCCCCTTGGGGATTCGGATGCTCACGTAAAGCCTGAGAGCTGTTGACCTAGACAATTCTCTTTTTCCTTCCTTACCCCCAGCTATCGGTTACAAACTCCTATGGATTGTTTCACCC
Source organism: Acinonyx jubatus (assembly GCF_027475565.1). Classification (NCBI taxonomy): domain Eukaryota; kingdom Metazoa; phylum Chordata; class Mammalia; order Carnivora; family Felidae; genus Acinonyx; species Acinonyx jubatus. The sequence continues at coordinate 67,939,145 of NC_069394.1, read as the reverse complement.
CCCGTGGCTTGGATGGGCCTCGTGCTCCTATCCCTGGGGTCCCGGTTCTCTTCATCCCTGAGACACATTGCTGCAACAGCAACCTCGCTGTTCTCTTGGTCTCCATTGTCACTGCTCTAGCCTGACATTCGAAAACAAATTGGATTATATTCCCTTCTCAAAACAAGTCTAATAATTTCTCATTTCTTACAAAGTTCCAACTCTCAGATGTGTACCTTGTATCTGGCCTATCTCCAACTTTACCTTGAGTTAAAATTTCTCAGGTAGACATCATTTTCTTCCCCACCGCCCCCCCCCCCCAGGCCCATAACACTTTTGAGTTTCTTGTTTGTTTTTTAATATTCATTTGTTTATTTTAAAATTTTTATTAGTGACATATAGTGACATACAATGTTGTAACCATTCCAGGTGTACAACGTAGTGATTCGACAACTCTATACATTTCTCAACACTCACATAATTTTTAATTTTAGCTATATATATATATATATATATTACCACTTATTACCTTGTTCATGTCACTTGACCTCTTTGAGTCTCAGTTTCCTCTTTTATGGAGTAGGAGTTATGATAAATCTATTTCATGGGGCTTTTGTAAACACATTACCCTCTAGGTACAGTGAGTAACACAGTGAGTGGCATATTTAAATCTGGGCCACCTGCTATGACCTGTAATAAAATTATTCTCCAAGTATGCCTTTTGTATTTTTTTTTTTTGCACAATCTGCAAAGAAAATTTCTTGAAGTTACTTCACTTGCTGTTTCTCTCCTTCACACACATTTCTTACTTAAGCTAAGATGACTGCCTCTGTCAGGGAGGGGATCCCCATTCCTTCGCACTCAGAGCATCCTATTAATTTCTCAGGACTGAATTTTGAGGGTCACCCTTCCTCTCACGTGTCTCATTCTCTGTGTGAAATACACCACTGCTTTTTCTGTGCATCTGCTGGGTCCTGTACAGACTCCTCTCAGGGCTTCTATTACAATTTACTGAATACCAAAATTGTTAAGAGTAGATATTTCTGGGTAGCCAGATATATGGTAATTTTTGTCTTATTCTTTATTTTTTTCTGAGTTCTTCAATTAAAATATACTGCTTGTAGGGATACCTGGGTGGCTCAGTCAGTTGGCTGTCTAACTTCGTCTCGGGTTGTGATCTCGCAGTTTGTGGGTTCAGGCCCCGCATCAGCTCAGGATTCTGTGTCTCTGTCCCTTTCTGTCCCTCCTCCACTCATGCTCTCTCTCTCTCAATCCAAAATAAATAAAAACAAAAAAAATTATAACATACTACTTCTATAACATAAACATTACATTAAAATTTTACATATTGTTAATGTGTCCAAGATGTCCTGTGAAAAAGGATTGCTCCAAAAGTTGGGTTTTACTCACAAGACATCTATTTTAATGTTCATAAAAACCAAATAAATTTGGATTTTAATGGGCAATCATGTACAAGGAACATCTGATGTACTTTAACTAAATATCAAAATGGATTATTATCAATATAACTAAAACAACCAAAGTAATACTGGTAAGGCCAAGCGCTGAGATGGACCAATGTGTCCTCACCAAGTTGACTAGTGGTGAAAGCAGTCTACTTGGAGCTCTTTTACCACAACTTTATCTCATAGCATATCTTTTTAGCAGGGAAGGTAACCTGTTGCAAACAACGTTTTGGTTTGATGAGACTAAGAACCACAACTCCAGAGGCAATCTGATTTTGATGAGCAACTCGATCCTCAGGGAAGTCATAAGAGCACTGAGGTTAAAGAAACTGTCACTTCATCCACCCTGGCCATTATTGAAATAAGGCCATGGTGATCCACTATGCACTAGGACCACAATTCTCAAACAACATGATTCTTATCCATGGTGGTTCCCAGAACCCACCCTCCTTTAAGAAACTCTGAACTTGTGTGACCCAGAAATAATTCTACAACAGACTATATATCTTTGCTGGTTAAAACATTGTTAACTAAAGGGAGGAGGTTATTGTTTATGGTAAGATTACTGTAATACGTTCTCATCGGTTTTGTTTCTTTAATCTGAATTCCTAAGGTATTAATGTATTTGTGCTACGGGAAATAGAATATGGATGAATCTGTGGTTCTTAGAGATCCGGAAAGCATCTTAGCCTACACACACACACTCACACACACACACACACACACACACACACACATACACCCCCACATTTAAAAAAAAATGATTCCAGGGTAATAAGCAAAGCCATATTATTAAGCTTATTATTTAGGAAAAAGGTGAAATTGTTCGAACAAAGAAGCTTCAGATTGCAGTGACTTGACGAAGATACGTATTTTTTCCCCTCAGAGCCATGAGGTGAGAAATCTAGGCGTGTGGGGCAGCTCTGTTCTAATGAATAATTTAAGAATCCAAGTCCCTTCCATTTTGTCCTCCTCTACATAGTTAATGCTGAGGGTGGTGGTCACTTTTCTCTTTCAGTTTACAAGAAAAGGACAGAGCAGAAGTTTAGTGAAAGATATTTTCTTCTTAGCAAATAAATCTGATAAATTAATTTCAGTCCCAACTCTAACTGCAAGAAAGGCTGGAAAATACAGCTTCCATCTGGATCATCATCACTGTGCTTTAACTCTATCACTATGGACAAATGCGAGAAGGGAAGCAGATTTTGGTAGACAACTAGAAGACTCTATTACAGGTTTGTGAATAATGTAGTCAGAAGCTCTCTAACAAACTACTGCAGGTAGGGGTGAAAAATTGATAGAGTTAATGGTGGTGATAACAGCCTTCCATTAGCAGTGCCTTTATCTCCCTCTCTCATTCCTCTTCAATGGGAAAAACTTTAAAGAATTTAGTTGTAACTTTCTCTGACAGGTTTCCTCTTCCTTTCCCCAACAGCAGTATCTGTCATGAATTTAATGATATAGGAACTAATATTGAAATACAGTAGACTTTACTTAATAGAATGTTAAAGTAAATCCCTTTGGGATATAAAATCTCTTATAATGTGACTAACCACTCTCTAATATGGAGTACTCACAATGTCAAATTTTTCTACATTGGTATTGCTTAAAATAAAATTGTAAGCCTTTCTGAAATGGGGTGCTATTAACAACACCAGCCTTTGGGGTCAATGGAGTGCAATTAATGAGTTAGCATATAGAGATGGTAATTGGTCAGAGACTAATAAATAATTGAATCTGTCCACCAGTTAGAATTGGGTTCTACTGATTACAACAATGACTTCAAATAATTGTATCTTTAACAAGAAGAATTTTCTACCATATTTCAAGTGTGAGTTCTATTTTCAGAGTCACATTGTGTTCACTAGATGACCTCTCAAATATCAGCTCTCACATCTTCATTTTAGACAGGAGGAAAGAGAAAAGGGAGAAAAGGCTGTGTCTCCCTCTACAGAAGGTTCCAAAAAGCTCTATCCAATCATTTCTCTTTACACCTCAGTGGCTAATATATCTGCAAGACAGGCATGAAAAAAGTAATTTTATTTTTGGTTGGGTGTAGCATTGCCCTGATATATAATGGATCCGGCTATGACAAAGGAGAATTAGTAGGAATCCAGCCATCTGTGTCCATCCTAGCTTTGATCAACTACCTTTGCTGTTAAAACTGTGATCTACATATGTACACAGAGAACAAAGTAAGGCAAATTAATACTTACTCACTATTTAGGTTATTGGCCCCAGACCATGATCCAGAATTCTAGTGATATAGCACATGGCCTAGTAAAGAGCTCCTTTTTTTATTAAGGCTCAGCTATTCTGAGTTCCTTAGAATGAAAGAAGGATGTGTTAGTTGGGTCTTGCGAAGAGGGTCCAAGGCTAGATGTGAAAAGATTTACTGGGAAAAACAGATGTGATGGAAAGAGGGGAGGGACCTGGAGGGGGTCAGGAGGACAGTTTCCCCTGTGGAGGAGAAAGAGAAGGTGAGATGGGCAGATTGGCAGATTCCAATACGTTTTAAGTATATTTTATGGGGTGCCTGGGTGGCTCAGTCAGCTGAGTGTCTGACTCTTGATTTTGGCTCAGGTTGCGATCCCAGGGTCATGGAATCGAGCCCCACATCAGGCTTTGTGCTGAGTGTGGAGCTCACTTAAGATTCTCTTTCTCTCTCTGTCTTTCTATCTCCCCTGCTCTTCTCCCCTGATGTTTCTCTCTCTCTTTCTAAAAATAACATAAATCTTTAATAATTTTTTGGCCAGGCCAATAGGAACCTCTTGAGCCTGAGTTACATGTCAGAGAAATCTCCTGTCAGACAGATTCCTTATTTTGCAGAAATAAAATGGACCCACCTTTGCATCCCTATGGTGTTCTGTCTTTCACAGAGAGTAGCCATGAGAAGTGTGGGCTCAGTGATGGATTCAGAACACAACATCTAAGGCTATCCATTAATTACCCTCCCTGAAGTCATAGATATGAGTGGCATATTCTGACGGCCACAACTTCCACTTTGAGTAAAGTGCTGTATATGTCATTCCTTTCTCTAACGTGGGTCAGATATCGGGGAGAAACATTGGGAAAGGTAAGAGGTGCCTGGATGGCTCAGTCAGCCCAGCATCTGACTCTTGATTTCATTTGGGTCATGATCCCAGGGTCGTGGGATCAAGTCCTGAGTCAGAGCTCAGCGTGGAGCCTGCTTAATGAAAGGGCGGGCCTACGCCGGCCGACTCCATCTTGTCTGTGTCCTTCACCTTGACCACACCTCCTCCCCTTGAGTAACCCCCCCCTTCACCTGCCTAACAGGACTCGGACCCTTCCCCAGCCAATGGGCTGAGGCCATAGCCATTACCTCACCAACTGCCCCTAGGTCCCAATAAAACCTTTGTCCTTTTGAAATTCACTCTCTCTCCCTGGTATCTCACCGCTGCGTCGGTGCAGGTAGGGGATTGAGCTCGAGCTAGCTCGAATAAAGGCTCTTTTGCTTTTGCGTCGGACTCAGCTCCCTGGTGGTCTTTGGGGATCATGAATTCTGGGCATAACATTTAAGATTTTTTTTCTCTCTCTCTCCTTCTGCTTGTGAACTCTCTTTCTTTCTCTAAAATAAAAAAAAAGAAGATGAAATATATATATGTATACATATGTGTGTGTGTGTGTATACACATACATATTCCTCCCCTCTCTCCATTTTAACGGAGTAGAAAAATCCCATTACAGTGTCATCAGGTCTTTTCAGATGTAGGAAAGATCTCTTCCGCCAGGGCCAGGTAACCTATACGCCTGCAAAGCCAAATGCAAGACACATGAGGAGCCAAACAAAGTAACTTGACTGGGCCAGAGAGGTCAGTCTCAGAGCAGTCCTTTACTCTTTAAATTCAGAGAGATTGAAACAGTGGCTGAAAGAAAAGACAGATCACCTCCCCGTTGGGAGCAGTTTCAACGTTGTTACCACTCAAGCACAGTAGAAGCAAGTTAGTCCAAGAGAACGCATGCATGTACAGGTCTTCCCATTTCCACTTAATTAATTAACTAACTAATTTGTTTGCTTATATTTTTAGTCTGGTAATTGTATTAGTCATCTATTGCTGCATCACAAATGACTCTGAGATTTCGATTTAGCAGTTTAAACAACAAACATTTATTATTTCAAATTTTCTCCAGGTTTCTCAAGGTTGGGAAACTGGGAGGGGTTAACTGGATGATTCTCACTCAGGTTTTTTTACAAGGTTGGAGTCAAGTTGTTGACCTGGGTCTGGGGCTGCAGTTTTTTGAATCACCTTTTCAGCTCTCTTCACTTCCTGTGGAGAGAAGACGTTTCAGGTGACTCCACATGGACCTCTTCTCATCCTGCTCACACCTCATGGCATCTGGCTTACTCCCCAGTGAGTGATTCCAGAAAGAGAAAGAGTGCTCAAGACAGAAGCTGCGGGCTTGTTATAACCCAATATTAGAAGTGACATCCCATTCTTCTGTCATATTTTGGTTGATAAAAGCAAATCACTAAGTTCAGCTCACACTCGTGGGGAGGTGAATTAAGCAATGCCTCTTGAGGAGAGGAGTGTCAAAGAATTTGTAGACATATATTTAAAGTCGTGTTGGCCCCTACATTCATGTTACACAATTCAAAACGTATCAAAATCTCTCCGGGAACCCCAGTTCTGTTCCTTGGGGGTTATCAGTCTCTTGTGTGTCCTAGAGACAGGATGTGAAGGTACAAATCCTGCTAACAGGGTAATCCTTTGAAAACTCTAACCTCATTGACTAGAGCTCAATCCATCTTCCTAGCTTTGATCAGTTAGAATCATGGTCCTGTGTGTGCAGGGTGTGAGGGAAGGAAGGAGAATGACCTTCCTCATTCCTTTCTTCTAGAAACTTCTGCCAACTTTGGTTGCTTCAAATTGTAGTATATGCCTTTTAAAACATTAGTTTAACAAAAGCTATTTAATGGTAGTTGTTTTTCCCCCTTCAAACATTCTTTGTGGATTTCTCTCACCATTAGCCAGTGCCTTAGGCAGTTGCTAGAAAGGGCTAAATTGAGTTGCTTTAGTTATTAGCTGTGGTTTGTGAGTCAGCTTACTGCTTCTAAAACAATTATAGAAGGAAGCTATTATTTTGAATAGAAATTTGAGTATATTTAGAAGAAAATGAACCATGTACTTTCTTGTGGCTGCCTGTGCTTTCCAATCTCATTTCAAAGATGAAAAGACTAAAAAACTGCAAAGAGGGAGGGAGGAAGAGAAGGACAGATTGAAAGTATAAGAACGCAAAGATTGGGAGATAAGAAGAGAAGGACTTGAAAGGAACATGATGATACTCAAAGATTGGGAAAGTGGCGTCCCAAATGTTGCAGAACATGCAGAGAAATTATTTTAATATCTTGAGATTTCCCCAAATGATAGGATTTGTGCTGACAGACTATGCCAATCCATATTAGCCTAAAGAGATCAATTCTGAATAGCTTCATTCTTTGAAAGATATGTAATATGTTATGTGACTATTCCTGAGGAAATAATGCAGTATAACAAAATCATTGTTTGCGTATGTGTCTGTCCCAGATATGTCACACATGGTTTTGATTCCCAGGGTTTGTTGTTTTTTTTTCCGTGAAATCTAAGATGAAACTAAAACATAAAGCATGTTTTCTTTGACCTAATTCATATCCAGCTAATAAGAGATTTTTTTTTGAGCATTGTAGATGTGTCCCTTGCATCACAAATAGTTCAGAAAGTTTTCGTGTAAATTCTGCTAAGAAAAAACCAGATTCTTCTTGTTCTTTTACTAAACTACAAGCCCCCTTACATCATTTTTGGAAATAGGTATATTTAAATTGGTGATTAGTTAGTTTAGAAGTTCATAGATTTTAGCAGACCAACTAAGAAAAATGGTCATCAGTGACATGTTTATGATAGAATTTCAGAAATATGTATTTTCTTTTTGGATACATATCCAAAAAGTTTTGAAGGCAAAGAGTGTAGGTGACATTATTTTTGTTTAAGAAAAAAAATGAAATCACTATTTCTTCATCTTTCAACCACATTTTTACTCTGGTTCCTTTTGAAATAATTTTAAAAGTTAAAATATAACTTTATAGAATTAAGTACAATTAAACAATAGCTGCATGGTCAAAATGCAAAATTAAACAGCTATACTGAGAATTTTATCAGTGGGCAAATGCCAGTCTATCACCAACATCCATTTTAGATTATTGTTTTCTTAAAACACAGCCTTAGTCATGAATACCCCAAGTTCAAAAACTCTCAAAAGTTTACCATTTACTTAGCTGTGTTTCAGGTTCTGATCTTGACCTATTTCTCCAGCCTCAGTTCCCATGTATCCTGTCACACCATCCCAGAGCCCCCACAGTCCAGGAAAAGTGCACTTCCAGGGTCCCCAGACACTGGTGGCCACAAAGAGCAGAAGTGTCTTGCTGACCTCTTAGATAGCATTGCCCTTTCAGCTTGTCTAATCCTGAATGCAGAGTAAAAATGACCTGCAGATGCTTTATTCTTTTGTTTTCTGGACTTCTATTAGGATCTGTGCCTAACCACAGAGATGAAGACACCTAAGATGTCCTTAAATGAATATTTGACTTGATTCTGATGCTACATATGAGGGACTGGCATCATCTAACTAAGGTGACAAATTATTGAATGATCGCAAATGGAACTAGAGATCTTTCATATGCTAGTAGGTGGGTGATAAATGCCGTAGCTACCTAGAGTTCACCAAAAGATGGTGAAGATTACCTGATGAGAACTCTTGGGAGCCATGTCCAAATTCGAAATTGAAGGTCAGATTTTCAGGTTCACACTTTCTGTATCTCATTGAAATTAACTCTTATTATTACAGGAGGCATTTTGGCTGAGAAGATATCATAATACATGGAGAATGGCAGGTTTTAGCCTATATAAACTGTTCCTATAACTTATTTCTTAAAGTGGAAATGAAAAATAACATGATCTACTCCCACCCTGCTATTCTAATAGTCCATAAATCTTTCTAAGACTGCAAGGCTGGAAGGATTTTGCCCTCATTCCATTAACCAGTGTTTCCAGGAGGCATAACTACCAAAAGGTTTTCTTGGGTGTGCTAGGAGCTTGAAGACCCTTTTAAGTTAGGCCTATAGACTGCTTGTCTTCTAGTCATTATTCAGCCTAAGCCCTCAAGGAGCCTAAGGATATTGCCTCTTCTCTTTGGCCCCTCCAGCTAAGGGGATAGCAGCCTCTTTCTATTGCTACTCTCTGAATTACATATGGACGCCCCCTCCTTGGGCCTGGCTTCTCAGTTGCTATCAACTACATAACTAATTCTTGGCATTAAATTCTGTTTCGGAAAGCGAGAGTGATTTTTGTTTCTTTGATTTAGCTCTGATTGACGCATTATCACTGGTCCCTTTTTTTCTTCAAAAGCTAGTCCACTACTTAATAGTAGAGGCCACTCATTAAGCACATTTTCCTATGTTCATTTAATTATTTTATGGTATCTACAAGCTTTGTCTAAAGTTATCCAGTGTATGAATTTTTTTGTAAAGTTCCCTTCTTTCAACTTTCACGCAGCTAACATTGTAAATCTCCCAATTGCAGGGGAAACAACTAATTCTTTGCTAACTCATCATTGCTTCTAATACAAGGTTTACTGCTCAAAAGTTATTGATTATTCATTGTTATATACAAATAACATTCACCTTATTTACATCTTTCAAATTATCTCCTTATCTGAAGATGCAATGTTAATATCATCAGATGGCTTTCAATATATTGAGGAACGCACTTCATCATAAAAGTTTAATTGAGAGGCTCCCGGTGGCTCAGTCAGTTAAGCATCCGACTTCAGCTTGGGTCATGATCTCGTGGTTTGTGAGTTTGAGCCCAGCACTGGGCTCCACACTGGCAGTGCGGAGCCTGCGTGGGAATTTCGCTGTCTCCTTGCTTTCTGTCCCCCCCCCCCCCCACACCTGCACTTTCTCTCTTTCAAAATAAATACAAAATAAATAAATAAACTTTGAAAAAATTAATCAAAATACAGTTAGATAGCATTTGTACTTAATTTTTCTGTGGCCTCCCATTACTACTTGGGAGTCTTAGAGGGATCTGGGAATAGGTTATTGTGGCAAAAAGTAGGGGGTAAATTCTCTTAAGCTTGAATGGTTTAGAATAGTCATAGGCTTTTAGAACTGGAGCTCAAACTATTATTAGGGCCATTGTTGTCTCCTATCAGATCCAGAGAAGAGTTCTTCCTACTTATTGTTGATAATTCTACTACTCCCTAGTGTAGGAAAAACATTTTTTTCTTGGCTTTGCCTTTATTCTCTTCTGCATCCATTCCTATTGTCTTCCCTTTTCTTCTACATCTCCTTTTCTGCCGATCACTTTAAATATGGATATTTCAAAGCTTCTATCCTAGGGTTCTCCTCTTCCTCTACTTTTCTTATTGCTGCAATGCCCACCTACGACAGAAATGCATGCGACTACTACCCACGTGCTATGCATTATAGAAGTTACCAAACACAACAATGTCTTTTACGGGATCAAAGTATTTGCAGCATTTATTATTTTAAAAACTGAGAAAGGCGAAGGAGTTTTGAGGATGCCATCTTCTCCCACCCATAAGCCAGTCCCTTCAAGATCAGCATGCTCTTCTCTGCTACTTAACCAAGAAAGTATAAACAGCTCTCCACTAGAACACTGAAGTCGATGTTCCAGTTCAAACAATCACTAAATCTTGTCATTGTTGTGGATGCCACCACACATTATATTTTATGAAAGAGAGTTCAAATTACATAACTTGCATGTAGGAATATATCTCTTCAGAAACATAAATACCTTCTAGTTATATTCAGTAAATATTCTAATAAATATTCAGGTTATACATTTTGTATAACATTATAAATGTATGTTGTATCATTTTAAATTATTTACTGATGATTCCAATAATTTTCAAGGATAAAGAAGGGAAACATCTATGATGTCAATGTTTTTAAAATAGAAAAATGAGGGGCGCCTGAGTGGCTCAGTCAGTTGAGCATCCAACTTTGGGCTCAGGTCATGATCTCACAGTTTGTGAGTTTGAGGCCCACGTCAGGCTTTATGCCGACAGCTCAGAGCCTGGAGGCAGCTTAGGATTCTGTCTCCCTCTCTCTGCCCCTCCCTAGCTCGCGCACACGTGTGTGTGCACACGCTTTCTCTCTCTCTCTCTCAAAAATAAATAAAAAAACATTAAAACAATTTTAAACAGAAAAATGACATTAAAAATAAAATAAAACCAGACTGCATATTAAAAGTTATAGAAATGAGTTAAAATAAAATATAACCCACACATTTTATGAAGTGTTCAGAATCATTAAATGCCTTCCCTGAGCACAAGCCAGCTTTTATTTGACGATGAACTATATCCATCATCTGCCAAGGACATAAGGTCTTGGGATACTAGATTATTTGACTAAACCTGTACATTGGTTTGAAATAATTTCAGCTCACACTGGAAGTTTTCTACTACTACAGAGAACTCTTTTAAAGTTCAATTACACCTTTATTTTAATCTCCTACATAATGAAAGCTACTTAGAGGAAACTTTTCTAAGCACGCTTGGAAGCATTAGACTTCCCAGTTTATTCACAAAATTATCAAGGAGATATTTATTTATTCTTTCAATAAAAATTGAGTACCTCTGAGGTAAAGACTGTGCCTATGCCTGAAAAGGGGCCATTGTCAAAGAGTGTCAAGCGCGATACCCTTGAAACTTTGATTACCAGATTGGAGCCATTCTTCCCTAAAGTTTATTGTGATGAGGGGAAAGTTCCAGTGTGCGGTAAATCTTGGAGGCTGCAGCCATAACTTCTCTGTCTGTGCGCAGCATTGGCACATCCATAATGATATTCATTACATTTGGCTTCAGGCTTTCGGTAGCTGTCTTCCCAGCCAATCGAGAATTCATCATTGCCATTGCCGGCCACCTGGGCATGTGCATCTCCTGTAATTGTTGCAGTGGAAAGGAGCGATCTCCCATTTTATAGCACTGCACAGCCCGTCTCCACGGATTCCGTCTTATGCCATAGAATTATTTTCTCTCACAATCCGAAAGTCATGGGTCAGTTAACTACTTTGTGTCTTGACTAGCAAAGAAGCTGACAATTTGATCGGTGGCTGTTTCAGCCAATCTGACCGCTTTCTCCTTAGTCTCCCAAACTTTTCTCAAAGTCTCAAAACTGAACCCCGGGGAGGAAACATGCAACGGACATGCTTTGTGTTGTTGGATATTAGGCAGGTTAGAAATAATTTCAACTCAAATTGAAGGTAGTCAACAGTGAACACAGCAAGAGGTCGAAGTCTAGAAAGCTACTTTTCTTTCGTAGTAGTTAGCTTTTCCTTACTGGTTAGAGGATCAAGGGTCCAAGATTTCTGTAGTTGGAAGACACATGCTGTGTAGAATCATTAAAATGAATAAGATAAACAAAGCCTTTCAACAGGTGGCTACACAAGATGAGCCAAAATATGCTGAAAGGATGGAATCTAATAAATGTGCAATCAATTCTGGTAAATGCTTGATATTAAATGTATTCATTACTCTACTAAATGCAAATGAGATTGGTATCAATCACATGAGTTATTGTAACTTTTATAGGGGAAACTTTTTTTTTTTTTTAAGTTTTCTAGGAGAAGGGAAGACTGGAAGGGTATTTTGCTCTGCTGCAGCCCATACAGAGTCCTCTGAATTCCCCGACGCCCGGTCACAAGGACAGCCCAATGCTGGGAGCCACAGTAGCCCCCACGAGGGTGGTTTGCATTATGAGTGATTGAGTCTTAAGTGTGTGACTTTGCTAGGTTTAGGGTAAAATGAGATCCCTCCCCTGTGATTTGAAAGGATACTTAACCACATTGCAAGACAGAGAAACTCAGAGGGCATCACCTAAGCTTGAGTGACAGGTAGAAACAAAACGAAGCCTAAACTCTCAGACAGTAGCGACACAACAAAAGCTCACCTCTCCCCACTTTCTTCAGAAACATGCTCAGCCCCTTGGGTTAGATCTTCTGAAATAGTTCAGGGACTGTGTCAGTCCAGGGTGGTCATAGAGTCATCCAGTTATCTTCCAGACCTCCACTCTTTTCCTCTCCCCCTGTACAAGGGATCAGGGACAAGGCCCATAAATATGTCTTTAGTTTTATGTATTCTAGCTGAACTTTGGCATTGACCACACTGGCAGTAAGTGTGGTTTAAGGAGAAACTAATGGCATCCCCAAACTTCTTTCTCAAACCTGAAATTCCAGTATTTAAGGATTTATTTGAATTAGCAAGTTAGAATTACTATAGTAATTAAAAGGACACACTGTTACAGGAATTCATTAAATCAAATTGCTTACCTCATTGTAGGAGGCAAGAAAGATAGAGTACATTTTAATTTGCCATCTGTAAAATGATATTATATATACCTACCTCGCATGATGGAAAGAGAATTAAATGAGATTATGTGTGAGAAATGCCAGACCCCACTGGGACCTGTGTGCACTCAAAGTATGATAGCTGTTAGCATAACTCGTGTTAGCTAATAAAAGGAAGCTGGAGCCGGGAGATGTTGCCAACTATTCCTTAAGGTTGTTATTTAACGTTTTGCTTTTTAATTTTTTAAGTGTTAGATTCAGAGTGTTGTTGTAACTTAAAATTATTAATGTCTTTTTATTTATAGTCAACTTCTTTTCTGGGTACCTTGTTTGGGAATAAATAAAGAGAGATCATATGTGAGGGCTAAAAATGGGAGTCTAGAGTTGAGAAATCAGGCAGATCTCCATAGTGAGAGCAGGCAAAGGAAAACCCAAGTTCATCTGCCACCAGGAAAGATCGGACAGAGTTTGATGATCTGACAGTTTACCTTTAAGAGTCCAGCAAGCCTCAAGCACCATTCTGAGCACCAAGACTCAGAGTACAGGGGTCTATGGGGTTTTGAGGAATTGGCAAAACCAAAGGGAATTAGGGAAAGAATCTCTGGTCTTAGGGTAGAGGTTGTCTATCTTTTGCCTACTTATCATTTCTCGTGAGTATCTGAAATACAGACTAGAGGTGGAATTTGAAGAGATGGTGGCCAACAGGCCACCCTCACCCTGGCAGACCAGAAATAAAAGTAGAAGGAGAAGGCCCTCGTATCAATACAGGTGCATTAGCATTCACCACCTCTCAAACACATCAGATACTTGGGGAAAGTGAACTGTATTTCTAGCCCTGGTGTGTACCACTTACTAATTCAGGAATTCAAGTGATGCACTGGGAGGACCAAACCCCTCATGCGGTGTGTTAACTTCAAGGTGGCAGCTCTTATTATCATAGGCAGTGTAAGGGACCTTATTTAGCATCTTTCATTTTCCTTGTGAATCATTTGTGATAGGAGACCAATATCAGGTCACTTAAAGAAATGATTTAATCCTAAAAAAGAGGCACTTAACAGGCATATATTATCACCATTTAATGGAATTAATAAAGTGTTAGGGTTTACAACATTTCTCTCAGTACAATAAAAATGGAAGTGATATTCATTTGCACTGAAATTTGCATTGCTTTAGGAATTCCATCCACACCTGAAAAGTATGATCAGAGGGAAACACACACACAGACACACACACACACACACACACACACACACACAGAGTATACTAGTATATAACATATACTATGTATATTTATATTGAGAGAGAGAGAGAGAAGAGAGAATATCCTTAGGCTTTCCATTCCCAGCTGATATGATCAGCAAGGTCATATTAACATAATAACCAAATTTGTCTGGCTATGGCCCCTATGTACATGACTATTGCACATCAGCACTCTTTATTAAATCCGCACCAGTTACTTATGGGAGTATCTAAAAGTATGTCAAATGTTCAGGAATGTCTGCTTTTTTCCTTTCATTGGATGTCTTCACTGAAGCCCATTGTATACAAGTCCTTTGAAGAAATGATTCCATAGTGGCCTTGCTGCCACTGGTTTCCCCTCACCTGTTTGCTGTCCTGGGTGGGGTTCCTTGCAGATCCTCTGCAGGAAGCTATTGAATTCCATGTAGAAATGGGAGAATCCCATCCCCCACTTTTGATACTTTTTGAGTCCCTGGGGCTCTGAGACATCATTGCTTGCATCCCAAATCTCACAAGACTCCTCATCCGAATGGTCCTTTTATATCTATATAGGGGTTTAGAGATAGTCTATCAGACTAGATGAGAACTATTTCATAATTCTCTATTTTTTCATAATCTCCTTAAATCTGCCCTAAAGTATCATGTACTAACTGCTTCCCTTTCCTCTAGCCCCTATCTATTATAACTCAATTGATCTCAGTTTAGGTCCAGCTAAGCTATCCCACTGCAAGATATATATAACTTGGCCTTGTGAATTCATATTAAATGAGCTTTCAAGTCAGTGTGAACACTAGTTCCAGAGACCCACCAAAGACATTCCATGGACAATCAGATAGACCTGAAAGATAGATTATGATAAAGTCCCTTCTCATTGGAAATGATTAAGCAGGAGTCTATCCATTGCCTAAAAATGTACCTGAGGCTGGGGATTGGGTCTAGGCTCTACTGCTTACTTGCTAAGCTTTTTTTTCCTATCTGTAAAATGGCACATACCTAGGAGAATTGTATTGAAGATAAATTGAGAAGAAAGCCAATGTACACAGTAAGCACTGAGCAAGTAAAAGTTATCATAAGCTTGGAAATCCCTCATTTTATAGGAAAGAATTTGAGGCCATTGGTAACAGTAAATGCCAGACTTAGGTCTTTGAGCAATGTTTCTTTACTCCATCCCCCCATCATCCGTGATATATATATTTAATTTTCTGCCATGTTTATTTTCTCATACCTGATAGTAATGAGCAATCATATCTTAATATTTCATAAAATCATAGATGCAGCAACTATAAGCCCTCCCACTGTCTTGAAAACAGGAAAGTAATTCTACAAGTCTGTCCATGCCACGCCATGGGTACCATAGGCTAGACAGGATCTATGGCAGAATGTGTTACATTCAGTCTCAAATATAAAAGTTCTCTCTCTCTCTCTCTCTCTCTCTATATATATATATATATATATAACACTCAATGAAGGAGTCCAGGTCAGAAATGAAGGTTGGGACCAAACCAATAGACATGTGAAATGTTCAAGCACAAGGATGGAGTTGGGTCTGGAAGTCTAGACAGGGCAGGACATTAGAGCAATGAGGAGTCCATGCATCCAGGCAACAGTAAAAGTTCATGCCTCAATCCAAGCATGTGGCAATAATTAAGAGATGTGGACCAAATCAAAAGTCTAAAAATTTGGTTCACGCGCATGGATTTATGATCACAAATAAAACACTTTATGGTCATACACTTTAATTACAAATCACTGAAAATTAATTAAAAAGGACTTGTATTTAAATCAATCTATATATGTTCACTTTATTTGAAACAGATCATGGGGAAATCTCATGAGTTTTGGAAATCAGACATTGCTACATGCGACAGACTCTATGTTCTAACCAAAACTCACTGGATTGAAACTGGTGTCCTAAATCTATATTAGGAGAAAGATCATTGCTTAAAATGGCTAATTCTTCTTTCCTTCTAAGGTTTCCTTCTCACCTTTAGTCTTTAAAAAGATTAATAATTCATTACAAAGTAAATAACTTTCTAAACCAAAATTCTTCTTACATATTTCACCCAGCCATCTGGGCCCTACCTCCCCAAGTCCCATTAATTTTGAGAAGAAAAATGAGAGTATGCTGATCAAAAAATAAAAGCCCATTTGTTTCTACTGGAGCTCTTTTAAGATGTCTCCAAATTATATGGCTTGCTTTCATGCACAAGAGAATGTGCAGCTGAAAACTCCATATATAGCATCATCCGAAACCAAGAACATTTCTCAAAGGAAAATACACTTTAGATTTTGGGAATGTTTTTAATTGCTTATGTGCCTCATCCCTGCCTTAGTGCTTATAAGCACTGAGGGGTAAGTTGCCAATTTGTAATCATGGTTTAACCACAGTTGCCTGTCCCTGATGCAGGTAGACTTTTAATGGCTTTCGAGGTAAAGATAATTGGCTATTTGCATGCTTCTAAATGTATCCGTTAAAAAGGTACTTCAAGAAATAGGGGTGCCTGGGTGGCGCAGTCGGTTAAGCGTCCGACTTCAGCCAGGTCACGATCTCGCGGTCCGTGAGTTCGAGCCCCGCGTCAGGCTCTGGGCTGATGGCTCGGAGCCTGGAGCCTGTTTCCGATTCTGTGTCTCCCTCTCTCTCTGCCCCTCCCCCGTTCATGCTCTGTCTCTCTCTGTCCCCCCCAAAAAATAAATAAACGTTGGAAAAAAAATAAAAAAAATAAATAAAATAAAAAAGAAATAAACCCAGTGTATCTTAGAGTGAATATCTTATGGATGCAGATTAACTTTCCTGTAGACCTACACATTAATGAAACCTGGAATGTCTTGACCTGTGAATATACCTAGTGAATACACTATTCCCTCAAATCCTCTAATTAAAAAAAACAAAACAAACAAACAAAAAAAACGACAACAAGTTAGACCTAATTCAGCCAACTTGGAGTCTGAGAAGTTGGAAAAGAGGTACAAGTGAGCCCAACACCTACATTTCCTTACATGGAGGAATGAGAATTTCAAATAAGCTTTGGGCAATGATTTAGAAGGGAGGAAACAAAGGAATTGAACTGGCTATCTCTACATATTGATTAACAGCTTTAAAGCCCATCAGTCATACTTTAATTTCTGTGTGTGGTGTGTTTAACGTGAGCTTGCAATCCACCTGATTGGATTACCTCACCACCCATAAAATAATCAGGAGCTAGTGGTTAAAATTGTAATTAGAATCAGGCAGTAATTTGTGTATGGAGGGATGGGTGGGGGCAAACCCTTTTGCCCCTTCTGTTTAAATTTTTCAGTAAAGATGATGAATAATAATTATATTTCAGCCAATTACCTCTGAGATAACAGAAAGTGTATATGTGAAGGGACAATCAAAGATTTTAGGTATTTGAAATCTATTTCTTCCTTTTCCATAAAGTGGTCAGTAAAATGCAGAAGGTAAGTTTATTATTCACGGAGTCTCTAATTTCAGCAGAATTGGAGACTGGTCAGAGGTGGGTCCTGTCTTGAATACCCAATATATATCCCATCATATTTCTTGTCTGTAGATTAATAGTCTTAGAGAAAGAAAATAGCACTATCTATACCGGAATAAAAACTAACAAAATTCTATTTTAGAAAAGGTTTGAAAATGTACTTTTTTTGGTATGATATTGCTGAAAAAGGTGTTCTCTGTGAATGTTTCATATCTATCATATTTTTGGTTAGTTTCATTATAAAATTTACTCCCAAGGAAGGGTCATGTTTGAAATCTTTTCTCAAAGCATTCAGCTTATTTATAGGTACAGCCCTTTAAATTATTTTCTAGTTAAAAATACAGCTTCTGTTCCAGGAGTCACATGGCTTGAAAAATTTTAATACCTTTGATTAGCTATCTTGTTATAAAATATGAGTGATACTGTTTTTAAGATGTGATGTGAAAAACTCATTTTTAGAAGCGAAGAAATTGAATCTAAGATGTGTGAAGAAAATGTTGCTGTTATACGAAACAAAACTGGAAAGCAATACAATTGAATGGAATAAGGGGATTATGTAATTTGACATCAGGTACCACCAGTTGAATTAGTTCCACAAAATTCACACACAGACATACCAAGATGGGGAAGCTACATATCTTCCCCTTCAATGACCCTAAACAACTTCACCATCTATCTCAATGCACGCACACATGTGACAACACATGGACTAAACCCAAAACTAAACAAAAAGCATGCACGACAATGCTAATAGCCTTTGGCCATAAATCTCAAAGAAGATAAATGATTAATCATAAATTATTTCACACCCTGCCTCTGCCCCAGCATGGACCTCACCTCCCTTTGAGCAGGTTTCTGTACTGAATCTTCCCTTTTTTCCTTCCTTCTGTCACTACATGATGGATTTTTCAAATCACACCCACTCCATACTGACTCTTACTTTTAACCATTGCTGAAAGCTATGGCCCCTTTGATTGCCTCCTTTTACCTCTTACCTTTTTGCTCATTAATATGGATCTTCTGTTTCTAAAAGTCCAGTATAATGGTTTTCTCATTGTCCACCCATATTAATACCTTGGTTCTTGGGGCGCCTGGGTGGCTTAGTTGGTTAAGCCTCCAACTCTTGGTTTCAGCTTAGGTCATGCTCTCATATCTTCCTGGGTTTGAGCCCTGCATTGGGCTCTGTGCTGGCGGCGTGGAGCCTGCTTGGGGTTCTCTCTCTCTCCCTCTCTCTCTGCCCCTCCCCAACTTGCACTCTCTGTCTCTCTCAAAATAAATAAATAGAGGCACCTGGGTGGCCCAGTAGGTTAAGCAACCGACTTCGGCTCAGGTCATGATCTCGCAGTTTGTGGGTTCAAGCCCCATGTCAGGCTCTGTGCTAACAGCTCAGAACCTGGAGCCTGCTTACAATTCTGTGTCTTCCTCTCTCTCTGCCCTTCCTCTCCTCACACTCTGTCTCTGTGTCTCACACTCTCTCTCAAAAATGAATAAACATTTAAAAAATTTTAAATAAAAACGAACAAATAAATAAACGTGAAAAAAAAAGTACCTTGGTTCTTTAATTCCTTGTGCAATGATTCATGCCAACCTTGGTATACCGGAAAGAGCCCTGGCTTAGACTTTTACGTTTTTATATTTATATCAGATCCCTGCTGTGTACAGTGGGGAGGAGCTTGAGAGGACCTTCAAGCTCCAAACCCTGTATGACCCGTTTCACACAAATAGCTTAGCATTTTCATAATGTTTCTTGCTCAGCAGCAATTTCACGTCTGGATGCTCCATGTCTCTAATTAGACTGTAAGATTTCCAGAAGCGTACACTGGGACTTCTTTTTCTATTGTACCCTGTAGCTTCTAGCAATCTAAGTATACTATAGATATTCAATAAATGTTCATTGATTAGTTTACAGAAGCCCTGTTGGGCAGATTTTCATTTTACGTCATTATTACCAACAATATTGTTAGTGTAAAAAAGGATACATAAAGCAATTAGCCAGGAAATTAATAGAGAAAAAGAAAATAAAAATAAACAACACAACAAAAATGACTCTACAGTATCTGTTACATGATAATTATCTATCTCGGTAATTTGCTCCATGGCCCTCGATAATTGCTACTAATAATTTAAGATGCAATTAGGGGGAAAAACTGGGGAAACGCTTAAAAGAAGTGATTTAAAGAAGGGATTCTTAATTTGGGTGGGGGTAGGGAGAAGAAATGGGGCACTTTGACAATCTGATGACAGCAATGGGCTTTCTGTAAGATGGTCCACATATTCCTGACAGGTGGTTATAGAAACACCATTTTTTCCTAAAACCCATACCTCGGTCCCCATGCTTCATTTTTAAAGGGCTTTCTTTAAGGGGTTATATTTTAGAGGGTCTTCCTTAACAACGACCTCATGTTTCATTTTTAAAAGGTTTTGTTTTAAAGAATTTTCTTCAAAGGGCTCCACACAGGGCCCTTTCAAAATGAGAAACTCTTCTTTAACATGTCTGATGGAAGCAGAGGTAGACATGTCTTAATAACCTATATAAGACCTAGTTTAAGCAAAGATATAAAGATCAGTTGGATTCCTTCCTTGGGAATTTGAAATTGAGGCAAAATTTTAAATTCAAGTCAGTTGGTAGCGTATTCTAGAATTAGAAATCCATTTGGTCTTGAGAGATGGAATGGACAATTTTGGATCATGCATACACTAAAGAGGAAGCAAAAGAAGGTGTTTGGTAGGCAGACTGAAGAATAGAGAAGCACACAGAGAAAAATAATGAGTGACATATGCATAGAAGCAAATTCAAGGCCTGTAAGTGAAAGGGAAGATGACCTAGGTTCCTGGTAGCTTTCCAATAGCCATGGGACCCATTTGTACTGCGTTTGCTTTTCTTGGATGCTGTCCAAAGCCTGAGTCTCTGACAACCACTTCTCATCCCCAGCACACACACACATGCTCACACATGCATGGGCGCACACACACACACACACACCATTTTCTTGAACTAATTTGAAATTGATCTATTTCTCATAGCCAAAACCTCTTTGACTAAAGTAAGCAGTAATCTAAGTTGTTTTCCTTGATGTTTATGTAAAGTAGAAAAAAATAGGATTCCTTCACAAGGTAGAAATGTTTATGAAGCAGTTACCCTAAGATACTTAGAAGATACTTAGAAGATAAAGGTTCTATATGACTGTTAAAGCTTTTTGTATTTGTAAATTTTTAATATTTAGATAATTCCCTCTGAATAACTTGCAATTTCTTCTTATAGAAATAAAGAAAATTACATAGAGCTAAAATTTTATTAGTGTGGCAAATAATTACATAAAAATAAACTATATGCTTCAAAAGTAAAATTTTTGATATAATTCTAAAAACCTTCTAAATAAGCAATTATAGATATAAAGAAGCGAAATAATTTTCTAGCAAACACATTCTACCAAATAAAACATTTATGTAGTAGCAACAATTATGTTTTCTATTTAAAGAGACACAATCTTCATTGAGAAATATTTTGTTGTATTTGAAGGCATTCACTTGTTTATTGTTGTTCATATTTCCTGCTTATAATATCCTTTCTTTTTCACGTATTTTCAGCTATTTGGTTGTGTCTCGAAATTCTATCCCTGTAAGTCTCACAGTCTTGAAGTTAATTAATTCCATGGTACATATAAATTCTGCTAACTGTTAAAGGGCTTTGTAAGGGATGCTCCAATGTTCTACCAGGGATTACACTCAGAAAGATATTCCTTCTTCTTTTTTTTTTTTTTTAATTTTTTTAAACGTTTATTCATTATTGAGAGACAGACACAGAGCATGAGCAGGGGAGGGGTAGAGAGAGGGGAGACACAGAATCTGAAGCAGGCTCCAGGCTCCGAGCTGTCAGCACAGAGCCCGACGTGGGGCTTGAACCCACGAACCGTGAGATCATGACCTGAACCAAAGTCGGTAGCCCAACCAACTGAGCCACCCAGGTGCCCCGATATTCCTTCTTCTTGACACATGAAAAAATGTACAAGGCTTTTAAAATATGGATTTATTTTGAGTCCGATAATTTTCGTTAAATGGAACCCATGTAAATTCGGTGTGGGTTTGTGACTGGTTTCGAGTACTTGCTGTCTGTGAAGAGCTAACTATCAGATACCTGGTCTACTCTTCCATCCTACGTGGTGACATTCTTTCTTTGCCTTCTTTTTTGTTTTTGTTTTGTTTTTGTTTTTGGTGGGGGAGAAGATTAGATTTTCTTTCTAAGGTAATGCACAGATATTTGTAGTTGTTGTGGAAAACACCATGGAACTGATAGCAAAGAAGAGAGGAGGCCATGAATGAAGCGAGAGCAGCACGTGGACAGTGGTGCGACAGCTTATATACCTGTAGGCTTGTCAGCATCAAAAAATGGGTTTGTTGTAAAGCAGACATAATAAAGATTCTCAATCTACCAATCTATGGGTTTGGTGACCATTTCAAGATGATGAAGGAAGATTTTGTTTCACTCTTGCAAGCTTGCATTTGGAAATTTCTGGATCATGGGAAGACGAAATGATCTCATCTAGAGCTAATATAAATACTCGATTCTTACTTACCTCTTCTACTGACAAATATTTTGAAAAGTTTGAATGAAAGAAACCTTATTGCTTTGTCTGATATTTTTATTGTAAGGAATGTTCTTAAATGTGTGCAAGCCAAAATGGCACATCTACTTTTCAAAATATCAATATTTAATTAAAACAGTTACTAGTGTAATATTTAGAAAACAGAAATTGATGAGAATGCATACTCAACCCCACCATGAACTTACTGTGCATTTTTGGCAAGTCACTGGCCTTCAGTATTCCTTTCTCTGCATTCATACTGACAACAGGAATAATAATTCCTTCTTTCTTCATAGGAAGGTTGGGATAATCACAAAAGATTACTGCTGAAGTCCAGGGAATTAAGTAACTGATTGTTTTCTCCACTCTCCATACATAGCTTGCT
This sequence comes from Acinonyx jubatus, assembly GCF_027475565.1. Classification (NCBI taxonomy): domain Eukaryota; kingdom Metazoa; phylum Chordata; class Mammalia; order Carnivora; family Felidae; genus Acinonyx; species Acinonyx jubatus. The sequence goes on along the minus strand of NC_069394.1, from coordinate 67,916,651 downwards.
CTTTGTACGTTTATTAGAATACTTAAGTCATATGCATTAGTTCACCCCTGTATGTCTCCCTGAATAATCCATATGATCCCTGAGGACAGAGACAGTATCCTATTCATGTTTGCCTTTCATACCAATTTTTCTCATTAAAACTCTTGTTCAACATTCCTTGGAGAGGATTTTCCTGATCCCAAATCCTTACTATGCCCCTTTCGTACATTCTATACTTTCTTGGTAGAACTATCACAGCTGTAATTATGTTTATATATAATAAAATATATTATACATATTATATATGTTGTATATAATATAATATGATATATAATATTATATATAGTAATAATATGTATATCATTATTTTAAATATAATTTTTATATATAATTATGTATATTATTGTATACATACATACATTTTTATATAATTATGTATATTATTACTATATATACAACATATATATTGTATGTATACATATTGTATATGTACAATACATATTGTATTGTATATGTATACATATACACTATATATATTACTATATATATATTGTAATAATAATGTATATATATGGATATGTATGCATATTTGTATATTTTATATATATATTTGTATAATGACTTGCTTAATGTCTCCTCATCTGTAAAATGTGGATAATAGTAGTATCCAATTTACAGAATTATTGTGAAGAATATTTATTAACAACATTGGAAACATAAGAGGAACTCAATGAATTATTATTATTATTGTTACTATTTCTATTACTATTACTATTACTATTTAGTTTCTAGGCAATGTGCTTGTCACTGGAGATAGTGATAGAGATTAAAACACCTCTACCTATCAGGCTGGACACAAAGTAATTTCAGGTTTAACAGTAAGGCTATTTCTGTGTGATACCATAGATGGGCCTTCCACAGGATATCTCTTCATCCTAGGGGCAAATATATTATTCAGATATGGTAACCCCAAGATACACTAAGGAAAAACACACAGGGGATCAGGGCCTTTTAACAAAAGGGTAAATCATGTGCTTATCCAATACCTTAAAAAATATCATTGCAATCTGGTGGTATCCTGCTGAGCACATTACATGTCTGCTAGAAATCATTAAGTCACTCCTCCCTTGGGACACCTGGGTGGCTCAGTTGGTTAAGTGTCCAATTTCAGCTCAGGTCATGATCTCATGCTTTCTGGGTTGGAGCCCTGCATCGGGCTCTGTGCTGACAGCTCAGAGCCTGGAGCCTGTTTTGGATTCTGTGTCTCCCTCTCTCTCTGCCCCTCCGCTGCTCATGTGCTCTCGTTCTCTCTCTTTCTCTCTCTCAAAAATAAATAAACATTCAAAAAATAAAAAAAATAAGTCACTCCTCTCTCAAAAGTATTTGAATTGCTGCTGCATGCCGGAAATACACAGAGAATAAGAGAGACAAAGAAACTTTCCTTTAAGGGGAAGGCTTCACTGTAATATTGATACAAGTTAACCCAAAATATAGAAGATTGAACTAAATATTTCTGAGAATCCAGTCATGTCATGTATGCCAGTAAAAAGAATGTAGTAAAGAATTTCAAATCTTTAATAATCTCAGAAAAGAAAACATGTTGTTCTTAGCAACCTCTCAAAGGGAGAGCATTTTAGAGGTGAAAGGATCAGTATCGTTTTGGTTCTATCAATAACACTCATGAAAATTGGGTGCCCCAATTCAAAACAAGCACTCAAAATTGGTCACATCAGAGCTGACGAAGAATGACAGGTTAAGTACCCTGCAAATTTAAAATTTTTGAGTATTTTGTTTCACGAAGGTGCCTAAATTTGAGCATTGAAACTACATTCTGTGTGGTTCTCCTTTAAATGAAAATAAAAAGTATTTCCTTTTCAGTGTTCATTGCAAAGTGAAGTACCGTGTATGCATAAATAGACAGATACCTGTGGATTTATGGATGGTAACTTTGAACTGTTGAAGTAAGACTTCACATTATACAGTTTGAAAGGGAGGGGGGAAACGTTGTTATCATGCCCCAGAAGAATTTTGTGACTTTTTCTGGAAAGCAATTTCTGAGTAAAATTTACTCCCTGAATCACTTCACAATGGCCAACTACACTTGCCAACTTCTATCAATCCAGTAAATATTGGTGAATCGAACATTCCCAGTTTTAGGAGACGTATCTGCTGAAGCTGAAGGCACTCATGGAATAAAATCTTTTAACTAGATACTTTTTACTTTTCCTAGAGTGTTAAAAAAAATCATATATTTCCCTCATGCTTATAGAGAATCGGTTAATTCATTCCTGAATAAATGATTTCTTCCTGATATCTGATTATTTTTGTACTTTCGTGGCGCAATGTGTACTGTGTTACTTATTTGTTTTATTTTTTAAGTTTATTTATGTATTTTGAAAAAGAGAGAGAGGCGTGAGAGGGAGAGGAGCAGAACAAGAGGGCAAGAGAGAATCCCAAGTACGCTTGACACTCAGCAAGGAGCCGAGGTGTGGCTCAATCCCACGACTGTGAGATCATGATCTGAGCAGAGATCAAGAGTCAGGGGCTTAACCAACTGAGACACCCAGGTGCCCCAATGTGTACTGTTTTAAGTGAGGATAGTAAGACATAAATAAAAGTTAAAACTAGGGAGTGTTATTCACCTCAACCCTACAGATGTCTGAGCAGAGAATGAATAACTGTGCTGAGGGATATTGTCACCTGGAAACTGGTTTCCGATCCTGTGGAAGCTGCCAGCACAGGCAGTGAAAGGATTCACATAAGGCAGAACAAAGGAGATAGAAGTTATAGGATACAACATAAGTGAGCACTGGGTAGGACAGCAAAGAGAGACTGCAGTGAGGCAGTGAGTGGAGATTGCATTTAAAGGGGGAAGGTGAGGAGGTATGGAATCCTATGGAATTTTCCTTTTTATTGGGTACCTGTGCCTGGTTGTAAATAGCCCATTGGTTAGATAGGGCTTATGGCTCTTTTGGGGTGGGTCATCTGATGGGCCTCCTTGTATCCAGGCAGGGGGTCACTGTGGACCCTTTTGCTTTCATCAAGTTTCCGTTGCTCAAGTCTGTTACCTAGAAGTGGCCTCTACAGAAATATTAAAATATTCTGGACTCGGCCATTTGACTAAATAATGATAAACATTTATTTACTTAGCCAGTATATGTTATAATTGTCTTCTATGCAGGGCATTGTATTTGGTGCTATAAAGAAACAAAAGTACAATGAGATACATTCCCTCAAAGGAGGGACACAGAGACTCGGAGCACAGTGACGCGAGGTCTTGAATCAAGGTTCTTGCAAGGGCAGGTGTCTGATGGACACACACACCTGGGGCAGTTACAGCAGGCAATTTATCTCCTAGCACACAAATCCCATCTCTGATTCCTCATTGGCTGAGTACTACAGAGGTTACAGCTTACCCGGAAGTCGCCTATGCCCAGGGAGGCAAAAGCAGTCTGATTGGAACAAATGTACCTTCCTTGAGGTGAATCAGAAACTTCAGTTCTTTGGCGCATGCTCATTGAAAAGCCGGAGAAAAATAAGCTCGGGAAACAGAGAGGGGAAGAAGAACCAGGAAGTGAAGTGTCTAAGGGTTTGGGACTCCATTGTGTGTGTGTGTGGGGGGGGGGGGGGGAGGAGAGAGCTTTGGGGGGGGAGGGGAGGGCTTGTGGGGGTGGGAGCGGTTCTTACATTCTTACATATTTCCAGTAGGTTGTAAACCTATTGTTAACTAGATAGCACAGCTTTTATTTGGTATTTCTGAAAATGAATCCTCTCACTTCTCACAGAAATACAGATAAATTTCATTTAGGAAGGGATAAATACTAGGTAAAGCTTCATGAGAATAGTCACATGTAAGGTCTACCTTGACAACTGAGCAGAATGTTGACCTCAACAACACGTAGGGGGGCTTGCCAGTAGAAGAAGCAGAGAGGACAATGGCTGGAACTGAGGCAGTTCGAAGCATATTAAAGAACTGGCAGAAAACTAATGTTAATGATGTGTTGCTTCCTTGGGTGCCTAATCCTGCTCTGGACACCAAGGAGCTGCTTTGGACTAAATTGAAACAAGCTGGAATTCAACATCCATAAACCAAGAGACATTTACCAACACAAGCATTATTTTGAGACCAGCACAAGTCTATAAACAGAAGGTGTTTAGGACGTCCAGAAATCAGCCTCCCATCTTCCTGCCTTGAGACTGGATGGTACTTAAACTTTACTCTGCTTAAATGACAAACAGGAGAAGAACTTTCTACGACTTTCTTGTGGAGAAAAAAAATTAACATATTTTGCAGGAACAGAAGTGATGGAAAGTTCTTCCCCACATGCCATTTTAAGTATCCTTTGAATTCAGCATGGAATGACTAAAGGCACCATATATGGTATTATTTTTGTCATAATCTGTAATATTTTACTAGCATTAACATGTTGAGAAACCCATAAAAGAGTGCAGTCTTTTATGAGACACTTAAATGCCAATCATAAAATATTTTGATCAAATAAAGAATTTATAAAAGTAAAGTAGCAGAATCCATGAGTCTCGTGATTCGTTTCTTAAAGTGGTAGCTCAGTATCAGTGAACCTGGAATAACGCCTTCAACAGGGAGTTCTGGGCAGAGCAATCACAGGTCCATGGGTCAGGAGGCCTTAACTATGCTACTCGCTGCCTATGTACTTTTGGACAAGGGTCCTCCTAACAACTTTGTACCTCAGTTGGTATAAAATGGCAGTCTCTCAGGTCCTTTCCATTCTTTTGAAATTATATCTTTAAAAAACATTTTCTAACATTTTTATTCATTTTTGAGAGACAGAGAGAAGGCACTAGTGGGGGAGGGGCAGAGAGAGAGGGAGACACAGAATCCGAAGCAGGATCCAGGCTCTGAGCTGTCAGCGCAGAGCCTGACGTGGGTCTCGAACCCAGGAGCTGTGAGATCGCGACTTGAGCCAAAGTCAGAAGCTTAGCCGACTGAGCCACACAGGCACCCCTGAAATTATATCTTTTTAAAACAATGAAATGAGCATAAAACTTTTTTTTTTTTCAGTTTAAAACTCCTCCAGATTGTCAAGATTAAAACAAAGGAGCAAAGCCATAAATCTGAATGAAGATTTAAAAGTGAAAGGGATGTGTCAAAACAATATTGTTCTCCTAAATCCCTTTCTAAAGGTGTGAATTGCAATCTGACACAACTGCCATTCTGAGTTGCCATACTGAGTTGTTTTGTTTAACAATGGGTTTAATCAGACAAATAGCTCAGTAAAACAGGAAAACAGATGGGCCATCAACTTTTAAATGTGGAAGCCCAGTAAAATAATCTGTTAGCCTCGGGCCAGGCAATTGTGACCCAATAGCAAGAGAAAATATGGGGGAGAAATGTTTAGAAATCTGTTTATTAGTATGGTGCCATGAACATCATGAACAGAAGTAGATGTTACTACCCTCAAATATTTAGCATCATCCAATTTGCAACAAAACCGACTATTTGGATATTGTCGATAAATGCGGACAATTGGTAGAATTCCTTCAAATTACAATGTCCATTTACTGGCTATAATGTGAACTTCTAAAATTATCCTGTAATATCCATGGATGTGTGGCCATATGAGGACTCATCAGTCTACCCCTATTGTTCTGTTTCTGAGGCCCACTAATTGTAGCTCAGCACTTTTTCTGTTTAGGTCATTTGATTGCATGGGATGCAACAAGGTAGCAGATGAGAAATCGAGATTTAAAATGTTTGTCCACTACAAAGTTAACTTCTTGTCCAGTAATATGGTTTCTAATTTAAGCAGAACTCTTCAATTCCTAATTCACACTTTTTTTTTTTTTGGTACCTAAAATTAATGCTTTATTCCATTCTAATCTCAAATTATCTGTAGGGGGAAAAGTTTATATTTATGATATATGTGAACGTATTACTTTGAACCACACAAATTTTCCATTTGTTAGGTAAAAATCAGTTGAGTGGGGCCAATTACATAGATAATTTTTTGTAACTGGAACATACAAACACATGAATTACTGACAGTAACTTTCTTGTCGGACAGAAGCTTTGTATTTGACTTTTACTTTGCATCTATTCATTTTCCCTACAGCCGAGTCTAGTGCTATTGACAGTTTTGTAAGTGTTTGATGAACACTTGGTGACGAATTGTTGTCATATTGATTAAATAGACAGTGAGACTGACTTCTAAGTGGCTCAGCCAAACATGAAGATAGATACACGAAGCGTTTAGCCATTTCAGACAGAGAATATGTAGACAAAGAAGACCCTGGGTGAGAAACGCAGAAGTGGCTACAGTACATATACTATATAATATGTACATAGATAGAGATCTAGTACATGTACATGTCAGGGAAACGTAAATGAAGGGGCAGGATGGTTCTGGGCTGTCTAAAATCAAGAAAGTGCAAACTTTCTATCCAAAGCCATCCTGGGAGAAACGTGATGAAATATTTGTTGTCTTCAGGACGATCGTTGTTCGAGTGCACACCCCTAATTAGTTCTTCCTGAGCTGAAAAAGCTAATTAAAAAATACCTACGCACTGCATGGAACCAATACTGATGTGTGCTCTGTGATGAATGGGCTCCACACCCAGGGTTGTCATCACATCCAAACCCCTAAGGAGGAAAGATTCAAGACTCTGTGTGCTAGGTGCAATCCCAAAATGGCAAAATGGCTAAATTAATATGCACACATATGTGCAAATCGAGATGAAGATGTCAGTTTCAGGTAGCAAGAAGAATTTCCCCGCACTAACTTCTGTTAGGCAGAAGCAATCAGGGAAGAGCAAGTAGATTTTAAATTTAGACATTCATTTAGATACATTTTTTTTTCAAGTAAGTTTGCCAGGCTAAGTCCCATGCAAAATCAAGCCTTTTTAAGTGCATGAAATGTGAAAAGAGTGTGCAGACTCTCTTATCTTGGCCAGGGAATATGGAGTTTCTGATAAACTAGGAAAGAAAAATCTCTCTTTCTCCTCCAGTTCCTTCTAAGAGCTAAGTCGGAATTTTGTGTAGGGAATGAATTGTTCCGGCCTTGGCCTTTATTTTACTTTTTTGTTCTTTGCTGAATGTTAATGTCTTCATACACTTGGGGAAGACGGTTTAGAGTAGAGCCAGTGGGTATCAGTGTGCCCTGGGGGAATGACCACAAAGTGGATCCGAGATTCAGAAGACAGGAGGGAAGCCACGGAGACAAAGAGCAGACTTCCGAGTCAGGTGGATCTAGGTTTGAATCTTGGATTCTCTACTTTCTTTTCTTTCTCTCTTTTTTTTAAGTTTTATTTATTTGAGAGAGACAGAACAGAGAGAGCGCGAGTGGGGGAAGAGCAGAGAGAGAGGGAGAGAGAGAGAGTCGCAAGTAGGTTCCGTGCTGTCAGGGCAGAGCCCTGCATGGGCCTTGAACTCACAAAACCGTGAGATCATGACCTGAGACAAAACCAAGAGTCAGTCAACTAACTAAGCCACCCAGGCACCCCTTGGATTCTCTACTTTCTGCCTTGTGGCCTTGGGCAACTTACCTAGCTTGTCTGAGACTTAGTTTTCTCATCTGTAAAATGGGAATAATAACCCCTACCTGTTGTGGTGATTAAGTGAGGTAATATACATAAAGCACTTCACACAGTAACACACGCTGACTGCACAGTGGTGACTATTACAAAAAAGCCTTCCAGTCTGTGGTTTTGTTTTGAACTTCAGAGAAACCAACGGCCCACAAAGATCAGGGACTGGGATAGATATATTCCATGCAACGAAAACCTCAGTGAAGGTGAACTGAAAGGGATGTTCTTGGGTGGGAGGGGTGAGAAAATAATCAGGCAGACACTTAATATTTATTCTTAGCCTCTTTTTGGGGGCCCACTGCTAAAACCAACTACCACATCTGGAACCAATTCTCACATTTAAGCTGACAAGCAGTGTTGCTTCTGTTTTCAACTCAGCCTTTCCCTGAAATTTACTCCATTTAAGATCTCTCCAGTCTTACCCTGGTCACTGAAATTGGGCTATTATTTCCACAAGACTAGATTGCATACTATACCTCTACATAGTTTAGGAACTCGCCTTATATTTGCCCATATTCATGGCCTTTCCCCCTATCAGTGTTAGTCCTAGGTGCTCACTGAACTACGTAAAACTCTACATTTGCTACTTCCAGAACATTATTGCCATGAACACTACCCAATCAGTGGAACTCTCCTTACATTTATTGTTTGAGAAAAAGGGATTTATTTCACTAATTCTTTGTTTAGAAGTAGAAAATGAGATGAACTTTTACTTTAATTTTATGATTCCTATCCATCCATCCATCCATTCATCCATCCACCCATCCATTCATCTATCCATCTATTCATTTAACAAATATCTATTGATAACCAACTCTGCATCAGGAATTGTCCCAGCCCCTGAAGCTATTGTGGAGGGTCAGGCTGATATCGAATCCTATTTTCATGGAAATTATGAGGTTGACTATAAAATCTGATCTCACTAAACATGTAGACAGATATTTTGATCACTGCATGTCTAGATGTAGTTTATGCTTCCTTGATTTTTCATTCCATTACTTTCCCTTATGTAAGAAGTCAAATGTGTACCAATATAGAATATATCACAACATAAAAGTAAACTTTTCAAAAAATCTATGTTGCTGAAATTTCCTGAGGCATGAATTTGGTAAGCAGTATCCCCATGATAAAATCTATCTGGCATAAAACCTATAAATCTTTCTCTTCATCACTTTGTAAATGTACCTTTACTAAAATGCAAGTTCCTTGAGGGTAGAGACTTCGTTTTATGCGCCCAGGATGTTAATAGTGTCTGATGCATAAAAGTCACTCCATATATTTTGTGGTTCATGAACAAATGAATGCATGAACACACATGTTGCAAAAACAAAATAGCTGTCTTCTAAATTTTCATTCTGAATTATAGAAAATAATATGTCCCATATTATATTTTTTTCTTCTGAAGACAGTTATCTGGAATATTGTTTCTACTGGCAATGTGAATTCACCAGACTTCCTCTCATTTTTTCCTTCCTGACAGACTACCTATATTTTTAGGAAAGCAGTTTTTTGATCTACTGAATTTTTTTTTCTTTGCCAAGATTATACTATCTAACTGGTAGTCTGAGTGTATCAAACATTATGTGCTACTCTATCTCTTTTAAAAAGCTGTTTACAAAAGCATAGAATACTCCAGTTGAAATCCAGCTCCGTAGAGATCATCTATCACAGTCTAATATATTAAATTTTGCTTCAATTTCATCAGCATCTTTAGCATCTGATTTTCTCTTTGTTTTTCCAGGTGACAAAGTTTTACATCCTTTCAATACCCTGTCATCTTTCTACCAATTACAACACCAATGGTTCCTGGTAAAGGCCCTTTTCACAGAAGGTCATTTTCAGGTAATGTGAGTTCAATACTTTAACCTGAGAAGTAATCCAAGCAGTATAAGAGGATGGTTTGAGAGGTGCATGTGTGGTGTGCCTTCCAGATGGTAGAATTCCAGGGGTCTGAGACGGAGGATGCTTGGCAGAGAAGTGATCACGATGTTCAGCCTCCTGCCCTCTTATTTGCAGTGAATTTGACCCTCTGGCCAAGCATATTCATCTCGGCTTGATATTCCAGGCCTTGGGGTCATGATCTGAGAAAATACTGATGTTTGGGAACGCAGCCTTGTTGACTACTTCACCTCTCCTCTCTTGTTCTGGGAATTTCGGAACCGTGGAAGTCAATACACAAAGGAATGAGTGACAGCAAAGGCTGCTGCTTCAAGTGTTGGGTGACCTGTGGACAACCGGCGATGGGTGTCACCAGGATGTTGTCACTAATGTATCCTGAAGGCAAAAGTATCAAAGACACAGACGTTTTTTCATCATCTGCACTCCCCTTGACTTCAATGGTGATGATCTAGTCTTAAAACCAACAATTGGACAACCCGAGTCCTTACACGCAGAATTCAAGCCAGGTATTTGGAAAGTGTTGTGGGGGTACATACAAGAATATAGAATCTCTCTGTGAAAACGGCATGAAGATATTCTGAGCACTTTTCACTTCCTCCCATAAAACTTTGTCAAAAACATAGAGGAAATAAAACTTATGTGGTTCAATTCCAAGTGTTTTTTAAAGGAGCCTCTGAAGATGGTCTAAGAGCCAGATCTATTAGCTCACTTTCAAGCTAATGCTCCCAAAGTGTGATGTGATCTCACTGTGGTTTAAAAAAAAATCTGTTTAAAGGTATAGAAAAGAAGAATAACTATTGAATAGGATATTTAGAATGAAAAACTGGACACAAACTGTGCTGTCCACTTTGAAATCATATAAAAAGCAGTAATGCGGATGGCACTGTATAGCAAAAAACTGACTGATATGCCTTCTCATTGAAGATAATGAAAATCCCACTGTGAGTGCTTGTCAGGGCCTCTTTGAAAATTCTGCATTTCCTCTGCACACCCTCAAGCACACTCGTGTCTCATGGCCTTATCTGACACTGTCCCAATCTTGTAGGAAATGCTGGAGCCTCATCATTTGTATGACATGGCCAACTATCCTTAGTGCCAGTGTTTAGCTCAGCAAGGTGTAACTGGGACTTTTTCTTATTGTTGCTGTTGAAACTATAGAGGATTAAAGATTTCCCAAAGTTCAATCTAGGTAATCCCTTCTGTAGGATTAACTCACTGAATGGCTTTCTGCGTGTATTTGTTTCCGAAAGAAAAAAAGCAGATTTCAAATCCCTAAATCTGTAGGTAACATTTTATTTATTGTTCAGATAGCATCATGGATAACTTCTGTGTGTGTGTGTGTGTGTGTGTGTGTGTGTGCTTTTTACATGTTCACAGTTTATCCCATGAGAAATCTAAATGAAAATTAAAAAAAAATCTCTGGTTTTTCACAAACTATAATTACTTTAATTACAGGATAATTATATAAATAATGTATTTGAATGTAGGTTTCAGTTTTCTTTGTTTTCTAAATATTATCATCTTTCAGTGTTTTCAGACGTGTAAACAGGAAACATTTAAGTTTAGATGAAGAGCAGGTGAACTGTCTATGATACAAGTGGAGACAATCAAAAGATGATTAGGCTATTGAAAACTGCCTAACTAGGTGCTAATTTTTAAGTGAGCAGGTGTACTTAGTCATTATAACTTTAAAATGAAAATATATTTGAATTAAACCACCACCCCCCAACATTAAAATAACATTAGAGGTCTGGCTGGTACTGACTAAACCCAGCAAAGGCAAAGAGGTGAAAATTCGACAACAAGGCAGTCAGCCTCTTCAGAATATGGAGGCATTAAAGATGAAACTATAGGCTTCTAAAGAAATGTTGAAATAGTTGCACAACATTTTATCGACTTTCTTAAAATGTGGCCCAAACATCATTAACATGTTACAAAGATTAATATTTTGGTTATTGTTAAAGGATGATTAACTTTTCACAGGAACTGCACAAAGTAAGAAAGATCGGATAATTACTGTGGGCGGAAATCAATTGGTGCCCCCCCCCCCCACCCGCCCCATTCAGTTGTTTTTCTTGTTGCGGCTGAAACGCACCAACACGCTCTTAACCGCTCACGAGGAACACACAAAGATCTGGTTCTAAGACAAAAGGAGATGGTAAGTTTGTGACTAAAGCATGAACATTAAATTTCAAGGTGGTGCGACATACATAATGCTCATTGAACTCACATAGGGCTGTCCCTGAAACCGAAAGCCCAGTTTTCATCAAAAGTTAATGCAACTAAATAAAATAAACTCATATAGCATTTGGTATGGGGCTATTTTAGATCCATTAAACACTATGGAAGAATGTAAACTCTTTCTAAGAATCCGATATTCAGAACGTTTAGCTGTTTAACCAATTTGTCTTCCCTGTGCAAAATCATACCTCACGTGATCGGAAAGAGTCTAAGAGTTTGTGAAAGAGGAAATATACACTGCTACAAATTCAGATATATATGAAAGGAATCTGATGAGCTCCATGTAAATTACTTGAGTGGGTGATGCAGTTAGCTTCCAGCTCTTGTCCAGTGACCCTTCAAATGTTGCTAATGGTTTCACCCTTTGACTTCCCCAGTGTGTTCCATCATCTGTGATGTATTTTCTTCCAGCACCAGATTACTGATAGGTGCTGCTATTCTGTATGTACCACAGTAGGTTTAGTCTACTGAGTGCTTCATTCATTGCTTCAGAATTTTGTTCTATAATAATAGAGCTAATTTTCTGGAACTTCTTGGTGCCCTGTTCTACTTTTCTTGTGTTATCACAAGAGGAGGAAAGCAGCGTTGCACTTGATCCCATCTGTTTTGTGTTGGTACAACGCATTTGCAGAAAACTGTTCTTGGCAAATATTTCAAAAGCCTAGTGAATTGTGTCCATCGGAAATCCTTAATAGTTTTCCTGTAGCCCGTTATAAGGTATACCAAATCTTTTTTAAAAAAAGAAATGGGAGGTATACAAATGAATTTATTTGTATACCCTGATGTCAACTATCACTCTGTGCAACATGAGATGACTCCATTTTGACCCTGGCATATTCAAAACTAGGTCCTTGTCGAGTTCGTATAAGGCATTTACTTATGATTAGCAGGTGCAAAATTTTATTGGAGAAATAGGAAATTTTCAAGAGGAGTTCTACACTGTGCCCAGAAAAACCATCCTCTGCCCTAGAGCAGATTTCTCAAAGCTTCTCACCAGCAAAGACTGGGCACAGGGTGTGCTCTCTCAAAAGGGATTCTCCTACCCACCATTGAGATAGTAACATTACTATTGTTAAATAAAGAAACCAATACCCATATTTTAGGAGCACTCATTTGTGACCAGGATCTATTAAGAAAATTATACAATTTTCTCATGCTTGGGTTTTTGATCACCACTTCTGAAACATAATAAGAATTTCTGTTTATATTCTTTCTTCAAATAATTAACATTAGAGTTCTTATTTATCGAGCTGCACATAAATCCTTCCTTGAATATTTTTCTACCCACACTCAAAATGAAGAAAGTAGAAGTCTGAGTTGGTTGCACAAGTGAAACTATTTTGTTTCCCATTTGAAAACATTTTGGACAATATGTAACTTTACAGAGTAGTTAATAAGATGGAAAAAAATGGTACTTTTAGGGCTCTCTCAGGTTTCAGTGACCCTCCAGAAACCAATGACTCATGGAGGCTTCATGCTGTCTAAATTAAGCCTCAGATACCAGGAGACACCAACATTGGCCAACACGGTATTTGTGAGACATTCCACGCACACTTGTATTTTTTCCTGCTCAGGTGCGCAGTGCCATAAGGCTATATACACAGACTGACCTGAAACACAGAGCAAAATAAAAAATCAGCAACAACGCAAGTCGACACTTTTTGCTTTTAATTGCTTACTTCCAATCACCCTGCAGAGCAAAGTTGTCAAGTTGAAAATCAGTCCAATTCTATTACCACGGAAGACTTACTTTGCAATCACATGCCTAGAGAAGAAAAACGAGAGCTCTTTCCTTTACCGATGAAGCCCTGCCACAAGGCAGCCAATTTTATTTGAATTTCATTTTCCGTGTTGCAACTTACACAACTGTCAAGTCTGTTGCTATGCATTATGACTGTGTTCCTCCCCAAGGAAAAAAAAAAAGGGCAGTTGATGTTTTTCGATGTAGGACAAAAAACATTAAAGCTCTAGCAATTCCTTCTTAGTGGGTTTCACAAATAATTCCAGCAATTCCCTACACTTTTAGGTGTTTGTGCTAATAATCAGCATTCATTAATATCTTTTCAAGTATACAATCTACATCTAAGCTCTTTTTCATAGCCAAGCTTCTCAAAAGGATTTCTACCCAATTTCTCCCCACCCCCATCATGATTTCACCTGCTCTCAGGCACCATTTTTGAACCACATATCACTTGCTAAGATAAATGATCAAGGCCACGTGGCCAGAAATAAAGCATATATTGTCCTTGATGTCTCAGTAACTTTCCACATGAATGAAACTATCTCTTTGTGCAATTTCTCACTTCATGCCTTCTTCCACACCTTGGGACTTTTCTAGTTTTTTCCTCTCTTACTCTTCGGCCATTCTTTTTTAATCTTCTCTGCTATTTCCTTCTCCTCTATCGCAGTTCTAAGTCTCCCATGTCCAAAGTGGTAGTCAGTAGTCACAGGTGAGTATTAGCCTTTGAAATGGTGCTGGTTCAAATTAGTGTAATATACACACCAGAATTTGAACACTTACTGTGAAAAACCCATGTAAATGATCTCATTAATAAACAGACAACTCGCATTATTTGCCGTGGTTATGTTCCATAATACTCTGGGAACACAAATTAGTGAATACTGAGCCATTGCTCCCAGAAGGAATACAGAGTTACGATCCTGTGATCCTTTGGTCACAACACTTTCATCTACCAATCATGATGTAACCTTGTGTTATGTGTGTTTCTCATTAAAGACATCCTATTAATCTATATTGTTGATTCATAACATTGAGCTCATGGCCAATAGCATTATAACTTGTGCTTGAACAAAGCTTAATCTAACACCTGTGTTTGCTCCATAAGACACACATCCCAACCTTCTTGTACTTAGGAATACTAGACAGAACTTCAACACTATGGTTGGAGACCATTTTAAATAGCAAAATCACCATCAAAAATCACAAAAAGATGTGGGAAATGTGCCACTGAATACACCTTGAAAAGAACACTTGTTTTAAAGTGTGAGAGCCAAAACCAGGAGGCAGAGCATCATCTTGTTTGACTTCAGCTGGGAACGTGTATGTCCAGTGACTCAAATGTTCAGCACTCTGTGCATGTCTTTGAATGACTGTAAAAGTGCTGAGTGCATGGATTTGGGGGTTACAGTAAATTTTAGCTAGTAGGTAAATTTACAAATACAGAATCCACAAATGATGAAGATCGACTGTGTTTTATATTAATTACATGTTGCGATGATAGCATTTTGGATATATTGAGATAAGCAAAGGGCATACTATAATGTATTTTCTCTTGTTAGTTTAGAAAAAAATTTTTAAACATTTATTTATGTATCGAGAAACAGAGAGTGGGGAGGGAGGAGAAGAGAGAGAGGGAGTCACAGATTCCGAAGCAGCCTCCAGGCTCTGAGCTGTCAGTCATAGAGCTGGATGTGGAACTTGAACTCACCAACAGCGAGATCATGACCTGTGCCCAAGTCAGATGTTTAACCGACTGAGCTACCCAGGAGCCCCTTTTGTTACTTTTGATTTCATGTTGCTACTGGAATATTTAAGAATACATATGTGGATCACATTGGCTCTCATTATATTCCTATTGGTTATAAATGTAGGAGTTTATAAATGCTGTTATAAATGTAGGCATTTCACAGGACTGGCCACTCACCACAGGTTACCTCTCTCATTCTCATGACTTGAGATAACATTTAGAGGCTAAAGACTCCCCACATTTGAGGGTCACCCTCCCATCTGCTCTTTTCTTTCTTGCTTGCTTTCTTGCTTTCTTGCTTTCCTTCTTTGGAGAGACAGAGACAGCATGAGCAGGGGAGGTGCAGAGAGAGGAGAGAGAGAATACTCTAGTTACAACCATGTTGTTGCAAATGGCAAGATTTCATTCTTTTTGATCACCAAGTAATATTCCATGGTGTGTGTGTGTGTGTGTGTGTGTGTGTATTAAGCCCCACATCTTCTTTATCCATTCATCAGTCGATGGGCATTTGGGCTCTTTCCATACTTTGGCGATCATCAATAGTGCTGCTATAAACACTGGGGTGCATGTGCCCCTTTGAATCAGCACTCCTGCATCCTTTGGATAAATACCTAGTAGTGCAATTGCTGGGTCATAGGGTAGTTCTATTTTTAATTTTTTTGAGGAACTTCCATACTACTTTCCAGAGTGGTTGTACCAGTTTGCATTCCCACCAGCATTGAAAAATAACTCCAATAACTGTGGTTGCCTGAAGTTGTTAATTTTAGACATTCTGACAGGTGTGAAGTGGTATCTCATTGTGGTTTTCATTTGTATTTCCCTGATAATGAGTGACATTGAGCATCTTTTCATGTGTCTGTTAGCCATCCAGATGTCTTCTTTGGAAAAGTGTCCAATCATGTCATTTGCCCATTTTTTCACTGGATTTGGTTTTTGGGTGTTGAGTTTGATAAGCTCTTTACAGATTTTGGATACTAACCCTTTATCTGAAATCACACACATTTTTAATAACAATGTTTGGGTGATCAATATTTTTAACTGAAAGTAACATTGGCTTAAGTTGGACAACCTTGGTTCAAATACTATTTTTTTCCAATTATTTTCCCTATGGCCTTGAGCAGGCTATTTACCACTCTAAGTCTTAGTGTTTCAGTGTTAAAGTAGGATTAGGCATCCTTGCCTTATAGACTTGTTCTGAGGATTATGGCAAATATTATCTCATCCATAAATTCCCTGCAAGGTGACCAGTATATACAAGGTACTCAGTTGTCAATGTTATTTGGCAATCTTGTATTAAAAGCCTACTGTATGTCAAGTGCCATGCCAGGCTCTGGAGATGAAAATTCTATGAGGTGTAAATTTAAAAAAAGAAAAGAAAAAGGCTAATGAGGATGAAGGGAGGTGATTGAGAGTGGGAGGAGCCAGACAGTAACAAATGAGCTTCAAAATGTTAATGCAATAAAAGTACATGTGATGATAATAGTGTCACAATACTTCTATTATGAGCTAAGTGATAATAGAGGGTAAAGCAGGCTCAGGACTCAGGACACAGTTTATAAAGGAAGTAATGCTTTAACTGAGTCTTAAAAGATGCATTGCATTTGGTAAGCAGAAAAATGATGAAGCTACTGCTTGGCAGATAAGCAGTGAGCAAAGGCCCTGAGAGGTGAATAGGAACTGGCCTTCAGGAAATGGCAAGCAGTTTAGCATGGCTGAGCACGATGTCCAAGAGATTCAGCAGAGCCCAGATTTGGATGGAGGGCTTTTAATGATACGTGAAAGAGCTTGATTTTTTCTTATAAGTAAGTTTATCGGGTTGAATGGCCCTTAAAAGATTATATCCATGTCTTAATTCTCAGAACATACAATTGTTTGGAAAAAAAGGTCTTTGCAGATGTAATTAAAGATGTGTTCTTTGCTCTGTTTAGGTGTATGCACCATACAGCACATGACCAACCCCACGCCAATATCTATTCCCAGGGGTCCTTTGCCTGCAGGATAAGAATGGTTCATGCAGACTATCTCTGCTTCAGCTGCAGGGTGAGATCTGACGGAGCCATTGCATTCTGGAGGGTCCTTGGAACCCGGGAGGGCTCCCCAAGCACCACTTCCTGATCTTATTAACTACTCTGTAAAGTTACATGCTGACCAACATAAGATTCAGATGAAGAACCAAATAGCTGTGGTTGCAACCACTCAGACCTCTCCTTTCTCCATGTTGAGTGTGGGTAGGAAGATATTTCAACCAGAAAATTTCTGATTCTACCACTAAGGTCAGTAAAAGCAACAACGACAAAAAGCATTATTATCTTTAGGAACCATGGCTAAGGAGTTGAACTACTACTTATTGATTCAAATACTATATGTATGAATTTTTTATATGTATGTACGTATGTATGCATTCAAGTTAGTCTAATAAAAGCCTGTGAACTCAGTAACACGATCTGCATTATATAAAAGAGGAAACCGAGACTCAAAGCGTTTGAGTCAACATGCAAAGCTAACCACATTGTTAGTAATAGAACACGATTCGGGCCAACAACGTTCATATTCTCAAGCCTGTGTTTTTCTTTTTTTTTAATTTTTTTAATGTTTATTTTATTTTTGACAGAGACAGAACATGAGCAGGGGAGGGTCAGAGAGAGAGGGAGACACAGAATCGGAAGCAGGCTCCAGGCTCTGAGCCATCAGCCCAGAGCCCGACGCGGGGCTCAAACTCACAGACCGCAAGATCATGACCTGAGCCGAAGTCGGACACTCAACCGACTGAGCCACCCAGGCGCCCCAAGCCTGCGTTTTTCGCATACAAAGGCCTTAGGGAACTCAACTATAATCAATCAAAGATTGTTCATATCGAAATGGCTGCTCACCATACTTCCCTTGAGCCTATCCAGTTTGAATTGTGCCAGTGACGTTTGCAGACACCTTGGCTTATAACAGACTGTGGTGAAGACGTCAAGGCAGTTAAGATAACTGGGGTATGAACCAGTTTCATAGGCAACTTAATTTCAAGGCAGTTAAGATAACTGGGGTATGAACAAAGGCTGTGCGCTGACCCTTGTAGAGCAGTGGTTTCTGTTTGTTTGTTTGTTCTGTTGTGTTTTGTTTTATTATGGACACTGAGTTATGGGCACTATAAGGAATATGACATGTTTCTGGCACAGCTTCTCTGTCCCTTTTCATACACGGCTCTTCTTAGACTCTAAGTCACGCTGAGTAGCAGCACCAAGCAGCACTACTGTAACCCTAAAACAACTCATTCATAATAAATGAAGTTGCTCAACATCTTCCAAGTATAAAAGTAAACGAGAAAAATCTTGGACATACCTACATTAGGCACATTTATGCATTATTGACAAATAAAATTCATTTGGGAGTAACATGAATTCACTGATGAACATTATGTTTTCCACCAAGCATTTTTTTTTAGTTTTAGGTGCTCCGAAAGAGGCCATTTTCCCAGAGTGTTAATGTTGAAAGCTAGGGCAATGACACCACAATAATGCCCATCATTGTGATGTATAATATAGATGTTATTGCACATAATAGAAAGCATTCTTTGGGAGTAATGCATTTTTGTTGCCTACATGCTGACACCGAACAGATATAAATGTGCTTTAATGTGTTTCCTTTTAAAGGGCTAGTATAGACGCACCCTCGAGTGTGTGTTTTGTATAAGGTTTGGTGAGCAGCTCGCTTTTAGTAGCTGCTTTCTATATTCACTTTCGTACTCTTGATAGCTCTAATTATAAACTGCACAGTTTTCTATTCCTTCCTTGCTGTTCTTTGTCATTGCACTGCTCATAGACATTTAAACAGTGGAAGCTGTTTATAGTTCATTAAACACTTTAAGCTGTTGTTCTAAAGTTTTATACTTTTTTTTTTGTATTTTCCAAGTCATTTCCCTCTGCTGTCATATGAAACCATGCAACACAATTCAGTAGAAGACATCAGTTATGCACATTTTGTGGATAACCAGCAGGGTTAACAGCCATAACTGAATCAGAGACTTTGGCGATCTATTTTATACTGCATTTCGTACGGCATTTGGCAATGGAATGTTTAGGTCTTTTTTTTGAAAAAAAAAATCATTATACTCTCTAATTCTTCTTAAAGTAGTAATTTTGCTTCTTAAATAAAAACACTATCCAAAAGAGAGTATTAGCTCATATTTTGATAGGACACAGCATAGAAAATGTGATTATTGGAAACTAAGTATTTTCCTATAATATCATAGTAGGAGGAGATGGGATAATTACTCCAATAAATGACCCACTAGGATGGTATTACAATTGGAAGAAAGAGAGATTTATTGGCATTAAGATTACCATGGAATGTGCAGGAGACCATAGTGGTATCAGGAGATACCTCTGATTTCTCTTGGACCGGTCACTCTGTGACTGTCACTTGACATTCTTCTAGAACAGGTCATGCATCAACCACTGTGTTGGAAGACTACATAGACCAGGCTAATTTAGATTCCTTCCCCCAAGCATTATAAAATCTTTCTGTGAAAAATGAAAGCGAGAGGTTAGGGATTTACTCTTTGTGTTCAAATCAGATGAAACATTGTTCTCCATAATGTTAATTTATCGAGCAAAGCCTCGTTTACATCATCACACTGAGCAAGCTGAAGACACAGAATTCTGTGTTAGAGACAAAAACAACTTACCAAGAACCAGGTTGAAAATATTAGAGCAAAATAGGAGGAATGGTGTAGAGAAAAGGAGGTAGTAGGTTAACACTGAATGATTGATTTGAGATTCTGGCAGGTGCGTCTTCTCTAGGAGGAAGCTAGCTGACTTTGTGTGAGGAGGGGCGGGTTCTAAAATCTATGAGGTGCTTGGGTGGCTCAGTTGGTCAAACGCCCGACTCTTGATTTCGGCTCAAGTCATGATCCCAGGGTCATAGGATCAAGCCCTGTGTTGGGCTCCATGCTGAGCATGGAGCCTGCTTGAGATTCTCTCTCTCTTGCCCTCTGCCCTTCCTCTGTGCTTGTCCTCTGTCTCTCAAAAAAAAAAATTCAATGCAACTATGCAGATGACCTGTAGTAAGCAGGCCCCTTTCAACATCTGCTCTTACAATTGCTTGGAAATCGAGTCTATTTCCTCCCCACTTGCCACTTACGCAATATTCTTCCTTATTGACTTTTTTTCACATTTTCCCTCATTATTATGAGTTCAAAATTATCACAGTCTCAATCAATAAATAGGCTTACAATAGAAAATTTTAGGTATACATGTAAGACAAAACAGCAAATCTCATTTAATAAATTGGACTTTTGTGAACCCTAAGATTTTTTGATCGGATATACATAGCAGGTAACAAATAATAAACTCTTTGTGAGAACTGCTTCCCTTGATTTTAATTCATGTTAATATGCATTTAATTACACAATTTGCTGGCATTATGTGTATGCTGTAGGCTCATGGCTCAAAGCCAAAAATATCATTATATTAAAAATCAACAGAAACTATAAAATGCTACATAAGTGTATGTTGTTGTGATTCTTAAAACTAGTAAACTTATTTTAACATTTATTAGAAAGTTAATATCAGGGATACCTATGAAAAAATGAATTGAAAAGAGGGACAGCTGGGAGGCTCAGTCGGTTAAGCCACCAGTTCTTGATTTCAGCCCAGGCCATGATCTCACAGGGGTAGGATCAAGCACAGGGAAGGGCTTTACGCTGGGCTTGGAGTCTGATTGGGATTCTCTCTCTCCCTGTTTCTCTGCCCTTCCCCCACTTGTACACACTCGTACTCTCTCCCTCTCTCTCTTAAATAAATAAACTTAAAAAAAAAAGAAAAAAATGAATTGAAAAGGAACAATGATAAGAAACACAGAAGACTTGTTTTAACGGTTAAGCAAGAATCATTGGTGAAATATTTGCCAGAGCCTCTCTAGCTGCTCCCTGTGAATCTGAATTGCCCTCCAAGTTAGTCCTGTACCTGCCCTTGCCCGTGGCCCCCAGCTCCGAGTCCTCATCCCAGGTGTGTTCCTGGCATCTGCCCATAACTCACCTTGCTAGGGCAGGGTAGCCTACCCTACCATTTACTTTCATTTTATGTTTATTCTTTACTTTCTCTCTTCCTCTGCTGGAATGTAATCTCCTTGTAGGCAGGCATTTTGTTTACTTACTTACTGATATATTTAATACAAGACCCTAAAAGTGTGCCCAATGGATATGAGGTGCTCAGCAAATATCTGTTGGGGAAATCAATGAATGCTACAATATTCACCAGGTTTTAAAAGGGTAGACAGTTGTCCATGGAAAAGGCATCCCAGAAGAAGCAGTGTTTAAGAAAAGCTCTGAAGAACAGAAAACAAGAAGACTCTGTGGCATACTTTCTCTGAGAGGAAGAGACCAAAAGTAGAGAGACAGTAGCAGAAAGGAGAGACCTCTGGCCTGGAAGTCCAGTCAGCTGTGATCTTGGATGTCCAATGAAAGAGCTCATTCAAGAAGTATTTGTGGGACATATTGTTAAGCCCTAGGCTAGATAATATCCAGAATAGAAAGATTATTAGATTGTGACACTAGGTTTCTGGAGGCTCACAACTAATCCTCACCAGCCCTTCCAAATGTTACTACCCCATTTCTGATACATCATAAAGTTTTCACCTAAATTATCGCAATGGCCTCCTACTTAGTGGTGGGGTTTCCATTCTTACCATGCCCATTCCCCACCTCAACCCCTATGTTCTATTTTCAAAACAACAGCCAGCAATGTCAGTGAATTTCATTCCCTGGCTCAGAATCTTCTCATGTCTTCTCATCTCCATTAGAATGAAAGCCAAAGGCCTTCCAGGGGTTCACACGTTCATTGTCACCAGACCCCAGTCCCTCCCTGACCTCCTCTCCTGTTTCTTCCTCCCATTTAGTCCCAACCATATTGACTTTTTTTGCACTTCCTGAAATGTGCCACTTCTGCTTGAACCTCAAGGTTTCCCCCCTTGCTTTTCCCTCTGATTAAAATGCCCTTTCTTTAAATAGTCATATAGCTCCTTCCCTCCTTATTTAGTTTTCTGTTCAACTGTCACTTTATCAGGGAAATCTTCTCTATCACTCACCATAAAATAGCATGGACCACTTCACTCTGTCTTTGCTCCACTTTGTCACTTTTGATCACTGCTATGCTAATGCAAATAACATAGCTGCTCAATAAATACTCGTTGAATGAACGAAGGAGCTATAAAAAAAATGCCAAAGTTGAAAATTACACAGATAGATTAAAAGAAGAATATGCCCTAGGAAGAGACTCAGTTATTTAAGAGAATATTTTGAGTGAGAACGGACAAAGA
The DNA here is from genome assembly GCF_027475565.1 of Acinonyx jubatus. Taxonomy (NCBI): domain Eukaryota; kingdom Metazoa; phylum Chordata; class Mammalia; order Carnivora; family Felidae; genus Acinonyx; species Acinonyx jubatus. The sequence continues at coordinate 67,894,179 of NC_069394.1, read as the reverse complement.
TAAGGATTATTCAACAGATGGTGTTGTGAAAGCTAAAAAGTAGCTTGGAAAAATAATATGGAAATCCTCTTTACACAGTGTATCATTTAAGGTTCTGGGCATCATGTAATGGAAACCATTCTGGATTTTACTGGGAGCATATTGGTGATCATAATCAATAGGAGGCAGTGGTATCAATGGAGATTGAGAACTGGTCTTTTTAAACGCAGGGGAACACAAAATCTCACTGAGCATGTGACACTTGGTCAAAACTGTTCACTCCAGTCCTTTGTTCCTGACCTTGAATGTTTGATAATAATACGTAAAGTGCAATCTTTTCACAAGGAGAAAATACTATCGATGAATTTACATTAAAATGAGAAATGTGAATATTTGGGGACATTGAGATGTATGGGGAATTTTTATTTAGATTTTTATAATTAGTTTTTAAGTTTTCTACCATAAACATATATTTTATAAAGCATCATACCTTTTATAAAAGGAAATCTCTGCCCCCCCTTTGAAGCAAATTGCTGTTTATTATTAATATGTTGTAAGATGTGGCTCATTACCATTTTCTCTTTGAGGAGTCCTGGAAGAAAATGCAGTCTGACTTTAGTACCCCACAAAAATTTATGGTTTGTTTGGTCAGTTCTATCTCAAAGATAGTGTCTATATGCCTTTGTGTAAGTCAGCTATTGAGTCTTGGGTTCCAATGTAACAGCAAAAATCTGGAAACAACATAGATATTCAAAACTAGAAGACTGGTAAACCAGCCACGTGCCCATGTGATGTTGCATGTATGTATGTTTGTATCTACATAAAAAGGGATCCTGAGACTGGACAACAAGTTGCTGTAAGCATCTCCCCATGGAGCGTATGGGCAGTGATGACAGAGGGAAAGCTTTTATTAGTTGAATATTTTACAGTGAGCCTGCATTTTATTTTAATTACAAATGTTATACATGGAAATAAAATCAGATACCATATGAAAAGATATGAAGAAATGCAAAGATATTCACAGCGTTTTAAATTTAAAAGTTTCAAAACAGCATATATTGTAAAACATCATTTACAAACATTAAATGAAGCCTACGTGAAAATAGCTCAAATTGGGAACAACAGTTATCTCTGATTGGCATGTTTCTAAAGGAGTTTTACCTTATTTCTTTTACTTCTATGTGTTTAATAAATATATTTCAGTGACCATGTCTTTCTTAAGTAATAAAATCATCTTTTCTAAATGAATAGAATTACAATACAATGTAATATTGTGTCAAAAAATATAAAAATTAATATGTATAAACCTGGGAAATTTGATTATATAAAGAGCTCATAAAATAGGATAACTACTCAATGATCTCAATAGACAAATACTCAAAGACCACAAAAAGACAATCTCTTTTGAGGACAAGTAGCTAGGGATAACATACGGAAATAAATATTCATTATTAATCAACAAAATGCAAATTAAAATAAGTAACTCTTTATAGATTAAATTAGCTAAAAATGTAAATTATCACACCCAGTACTTCTGAAGGAAGAGTGAAGCTCATGCCTTTCTAGCTGCACTCATTCATTGAATGGGTATTTGTGCAGAGCCCACGCTCCGGAGACAGAATACTTTGGTGCACATCACATTCCACCGCCCTCTTGTTGTGCACCTTGGGCATATGGTTGAATCTCTCCTCAGCTGTAAAATGGGGATAATAATAGCACTTCCTGATTTGTCCTCATAGGAGGATTTATACCCATAAATCTCTTAGAAGAGTAAACATTTAATAAACTATTCATTATTGACTATATTTATCAACCAGGATTTCAACAGGAAATGGATAACACATACAAATTATCATAACTCAAGGAGGATCTATTTTCAAAAGGACTATTCACAAAAGTGGGTTTGTACATTATAGGGAAAGCCCAAGGAATAGCTGAGGGCCCTGGGGCTAAGAGTAGTGGGATGGTATCACCCGTGGTACCCAGGGATGGTGTGTGGGAGGAGGAATTGCTGAAATGTACAAAAGGAGTACTGGAGAGAAGTGACCTTCCATCAAGAAACCCCATGGGTCTGAGGCAACCTCTTAAGTAGAGAGCCAAGGGAATACGTGCCCTTCCTTCACTCTCTCTCTCCTTCTCTCGCTAAGACTCCCCAGTTACTGGGGAGCCAGTTGATGCAGTTCACTAGGTCCAGCCTCCTGGCACTGAGAGTAGGGTGCAAACGGAAGAAGAAGAGTGGATCTGGTATACATATGTCATGGACTATAGCCTAGGTCCTTTTTGAGGGAGAGGCAAAAAAGCAGATTATGCACATAGTGCTGTAATTCCCCACCAGACCTTTCTACCTTCTCAAAGACTCTTTGGGGAAGCAAGTACATTATTTCCTTCCTTGCAGAATACCCCCACCAGTTTCCTTCAATCCTAGGGGCAAGTGGAGTGCAGGCTTTGGAGATCCAATCTCTGTGAAGCATCATATATCCAAATAGAGTATCTTTTTAGGTACTAGTCTCATGAATAATGCTACAAGTTAGGCATCATTAGGCTGGGACTGGCACATTTTTTTAGCAAGTAGATGAGGGCAGTCCACAGAGCATCAGAGGAAAATTTGGTGCTATTCTAAACCCCACATGAGATAGAAATGACTATCATAGGGGCTAAGACCTCATTATCAAGGTCAAATCAATCCATGGCTCATCCACAGTTATTGACCAATGATCAGTCATGGTTATCAACCAATGGTAACTTCTACCACCTTGAAATATAGTCTCGTCAGAAGCATTTTCTAAGATTTCAGTCTTCAAAACTACAAACAAGAAGTACGGAAAGTGTTTTTAAAAGGTGGTAAATTAGGGGCACCTGGGTAGCTCAGCTGATTGAGCATCCAACTCGATCTCAGTTCAGGTCCTGATCTCACAGTTTGTGAGTTCAAGCCCTGTGTCAGCTCTGTGCTGACAGCATGGAGCCTGCTTGGGATTCTCACTTTCCCTTCCTCTCTCTTTGCCTCTCCTCAGGTCTCACTCTCTCTTTTTCTCAAAATAAATAAATATTTTTTAACGTGGTAAATTAGGTAGATCAGTGAATATTCAATTAAATAATACGTATTTAGGAAAAAGATGAATGCAAATATATAGCTGTCCCATGACGATAATACCTGAACAAATTCACAAAATAACTAGAATTCACCATTTCACGTACAGGGAGCTTTTTTTTGTTTGCTTTGCTTTGTCTTGTTTTTGCTTATGAATCTTTTTAGTGCTCAGGAATAAAGAGATTTAAAAATCCAATGAGGAACAGGGACATTAAACTAATGATGGATCTTTTCTAAACCATTATGTAAAAGCACACATACCCCCTCCATCTAAGCTCTCAGATTTACACTATAACAGTGAGGACAATGAAAATGACGATTTTTCAATGTCTTCATTTTCATCCCAGGATGCTTTGGGTGACCATTCTTCTCACGTCACTTCCTTTCTCCCATCATCTGTTTTGAGCAGCTCCTCTTCCTCCTCTTCTCTCCAGGTTTTCATTCAGATTGGCTTCAGGAAATGAAAGGAGAGGAGTGGGCTTATAGAATGTGTCCCTCACCCCTGCGCCTTGCCATGTTCCTTCTCACTGGGAAACTGTGATACAGAAAAAGCAGAGGATGCTCACCAACATAGTGATGATGGGAATGCTTTGCCCTCTGAGTGCAGTAAAAGGAGAGGAAATATAGATCGCTTGATAATACCCATAACAATTTCAAGAATAACGACATGCCATAATCACCCTGAGTCCCAGTTCTTTTCTCTGGACTTCCCCAGAAATCATTTCTTTTTGTCTTTAATTCCAGATTACCAACAATCTAGAATAACAAAGACAAAAAAAATTAACTTTTATCCTACCAATATGCAGGAAAATATGACTGGCCCCAGCTTTATAAATAATGCCTTTATTTAGATTTACTGTTGCAACTTATATTTCTAAATAATCATCATTATGCGGTTATATTTATTGAAGTAGATTATCAAAATGCATAACACAGTTTTTCCATTAACTCTTTCACATTAATGAGTTGCTATTTAGTAAATTACTATTTCCCAGCACTAAAAGGAAGAAAGCCAGTGGCCTGAATGATTTTCCAAAGTGCCTATTAATAAACACCCAAGGCATATATTAAAATACTAGAACATGAAGGTCTTTGGGAAGTACATAAACATGTGAACTGGGATTTTTAGAAATGTACATTAACACTTTCATGACTGGAGCAGAGTGCTCAATAAATTCCTCTTCTAGGTTTGCTTATCACTCTCATTTTCACTGTATTTTAATTTGTGGCAATTTTGCAATGATTTTGATTGAACCAAAGCTTTCTAGTTTCTTTGCTTTGGTAGGAAATACTAAATAATCATTTGAAATTTTATATCAAGGGGTTTCTGAATCATTTTACTCCAGAGTTTGTTAGAGTCTATTAGAAGCACTTGAAGACAGAAAAGAAAGGTCTTATAAAATCATAGGTGGTAAGGTTTTATGTTTTAAAATTCTTGAGATATTAATGAACCTACTTGTTGAAAAGCATAATCTATTTAATGCACTAAGTATGATTTCTTCTTTGATGCTGGTAACTCTAAAATTTAATATATTTTTTTTTGTTTAAACATTATATGTAGAGGTAATTGAAGAGTTACATGTAACTGTAAGGAACAATACTGAGAGCTCCTCCATAACCATGCCCCTCTTGCTCCCGATAACATTTTGCAATACTATCTCACAATATGACAACCAGAATATTGACATTGACACAATCTAGATACAGAACATTTCCATCACAAGGATCACTCAGATCGCCCTTCTAGAGCCACATTCTCTTCCCTCCAGCCCTTGTCCCTTTCTTAGCTCCAACCAACAATGTTTTTCATTCCTAGCATTTTGTCTTTCAAGAATGTTACATAATTCAAATCATACAGTATTTAACCTTTTGGGACTGGATTTTCTTTTTTTTTTTTCTGTTGGGATAATTGTGTAGAGATTCATCCAATTTGATGCATGTATCAGTACCTCAATCCTTTCTATAGCTAAGTAGTACCCCATGGTATAGATGTACCGAACTTTAACCATTAACCTGTTGAAAGATTATCTGGGTTGTTTCCAGTTTGGGGCTATTATGATAAAACCACTATAACTTTGAGTATGGATTTCTGTGTGTAAGAGTCTTCATTTCTCTGGTATAAAAATCCAGGAAAATAAATCCTGGCTTTGTATTTAGCTACATGTTTAGTTTTTAAAGAACTCACCAAATGGTTTCTGGAGTAACTGTACCATTTTACATTCCCACCAGTAAAATATGAGTAATCCATTTTCCTTGCATCCTTGCCGCCACTATTTCTGATAGATGTGTAATGGTAGCTATTTGTAGTTTTAATTTGCATTTTCGTAATGGTCAATGATGTGAACACTCTTTCGTGCACTTATCCCTGTCCATATGTTTCTCAGAAAATTATCTTTTAAAATGTTTTATCCATGTTTTAATTGTATTGTTTGGTATTTCCTATTGCAGAAATAGAGAGTTCTTTATATATTCTAGATACTAGTCCTTTATCAGATATGTGATTTGTAATTATTTTCTCCAACTGTGCAGTTTGTCTCTTAATTCTCTTAACAGGGTATTTTGCATGGCAAATGTTTTTAATGTGGATGAAATCTATTTTCTCATTTTTTTTTCTTTTAAGCATCATGTTCTTGGTGTCAAGTCTAAGAATTCTTTGCCTAGGACCAGATCCCCCAAATTTTCTGTTTCTGTTTTCTAAAACTTTTACTGCTTTGTGTTTTACACGCAAGTCTGTAGTCCATAATGAGAGAATTTTCGCCTAAGATGTGCAAGTTACATTGAGGTTCATTTTTCTCTACTGCTGCCCAGTCACTCCAGTTTCATACATTAAAAAGGCTCTCTTTCCTGCACTGAATGGCCTTTCCTCCAAAATTCATTTGGGCACAATTGTTTGGGTATATTTCTGTGCCTTCTCCTCTGTTCCACTGATTCACGTATCTTTCTCTCCACAAAAACCACACAGTCATGATTAGAAGTCCGGAAATCAGATAGACTGACTCCTCTCACTTTCTTTTTCCATTCCTGTGCATTACTGATATGTTTATTAGAATTTCATTTTGATTTAGCCTTCCTGTTTTTTATTTTATTTCTGTACATGTAGTTTTAGTATTCTCTAGGTAGTAAATTATATTTACACAATTTACAATCTACTGGTGTTATAATTTTACCAGTTCAAGTGAAACATAGAAACGTTACCTCCCTTTACCCTGTTCTGTTTACAATGCGGTTTCCTTAAATAGTTTCTGTACATATATTTAGAACCATAGTAGATAATATTATAACGGTTATGTCAACTATCAAACATAATTTTAAAACCTCCAGAGAAGGAAAGCAAATTGAGTTTACTCATAGTTTTGTCATGCTTTTTCTTCCTTCTTGTTTTCTCGAAGTTCACTTTTCTCCCCTTTCTTTTTTTTTTTATCATTTCTCTTCTGTTTAGAGAACTTCCTTCAAGCATTCTTTAGAAGACATCTGCTGGCCACAAATGCTCTTGGTTTTCCTTCATTTCAGAATGGCTTCATTTCCCTTTAATTGCTAAAAGATATTTTCACTGGGTATATGGTTTTAGTTTGACAGTTCTTCTCTTTTCAGCACTTGAAATATACTGTGCCATTTTCTTATGGTCTCCATGGTTTTGATGAATGATACTGTTATTCAAAACTGATATGTAAGGTGTCCTCTTCTCTAGTTGCTTTTAATTTTTTTCCTTGTTCTTAATTCTCAGAAGTATAAAACTGATGTGTCCTATCATGAATATTGTGGGGTTAATCCTCTTTAGGATCTGTTGGGCTTCTTAAATATGTAGATTTATGTCACTTGCCGATTTCACAAATTTGTGAAATAATTTCAGCTACCATTCCTTTGAGTATTTTTTCTGCCCCACCCTAACTCTTCTTCCCTTATGAGACTCTGATGATATGAATGGCATACCTATTGTTGTAATCCACAAGTTTCTGGAGCTCTGATTATTTTTATTTTTTAGTCTATATTCTCACTGTTGCTTAGATTGGGTAATACGTATTGTTTCATTTTCCATTGCATGGATTTTTTCCTCTGTCCCCTACATACATTCTGCTTTTGGCCCATCTATTGCATTTTTTATCTTGGTTATTATATTTTTCAGTTCTGAAATATCTATTTGGCTTTTCTTTATATCTTCGATTATTTGCTGAAGTTTTCTGTGTCTTTGCTGAGGTTTTGTAGTTTTTTATTTGTTTCAAGCTTGTTTTTAATTCTTCACTGAAACATTTTTATCACAGCTGCTTTAAAATCTTGATGACATCATTCTAAGATGTCTGGTGTCTCAGTGTTGGCATCTATTCATTATCTTTTTGCATGTATTTTTAGATCTTTCTAGTTCTTAGTTTGGCAAGTAAGTCTCTATTGAAAACTGGACATTGTTATATTATAATATGAGACTTTCGATCTTATTTTGATTGTCTGTTTTAGCTGGACTTCTATGACTCTTCTCTTGCAGGAAGGGGGTGCCACCCCATTACTGCCACTTGGCTTATGTTGACACCCAAGGTAGGGGGGGCTCATTACTTTTGGGCAATGGTGGGACCCATTGAAGTCCCAAAAGGTTAAATACTGTATGATTTGAATTATGTAACATTCTTGAAAGACAAAATGCTAGGAATGAAAAACATTGTTGGTTGGAGCTAAGAAAGGGACAAGGGCTGGAGGGAAGAGAATGTGGCTCTAGAAGGGCGATCTGAGTGATCCTTGTGATGGAAATGTTCTGTATCTAGATTGTGTCAATGTCAATATTCTGGTTGTCATATTGTGAGATAGTATTGCAAAATGTTATCGGGAGCAAGAGGGGCATGGTTATGGAGGAGCTCTCAGTATTGTTCCTTACAGTTACATGTAACTCTTCAATTACCTCTACATACAATGTTTAAACAAAAAAATATATATTAAATTTTAGAGTTATCAGCATCAAAGAAGAAATCGTACTTAGTGCATGGTTTCCACTGATACTGCAGTGGTATGGTCTCATTACTGCTTAGTGATGGTGAAGGTGAACTTTCACCGGGCTTCCTCTGACACCCCGTCACTGGTGTGGGGTTTGGGTATTTCTTATTAATGTTGGATGAGGGTGGGAGTTCAGGATTCCTATTTTGTCCCCAATGACACTGGAGGTGATAAAGGAGGTGCTACTACCAGATAAATCAAAGTCCTGGCTCCCTACTTAAGCCTTTTCTGATAATATTCTGGCACAGGTTTGGAGCACCTCATTATAACCTCATGAGCATGGAAGTCTAGAATCCCTACTTAGCCTTTGCTGGCATAGATGGGGGTGGGGGTCACTTTTTGTTTTTCCTGTAATGTTTGGCTGGAGTAGACTAGTTACTGTTTAAAAAGTTTTTATCTTGGCCAGCTGCCCCTTTCTTTTGGCTAGAGAAAGTAAGCTTTACCTGGGACTTTTTTGTGTTTGTACCTATTGGCATTTCTGGGTTGCCAGATTCTTCAGTTCCTCCTCTGAGGCAAAAAGAAAACCCAGAAAACTTACTGCCATGTCATTCCTCAGGTCCTGAGGTCCCTGGCTGGTCTGCCATCTCATTTGACACCTTTCACAGTCCTCTTTGGTTTGTTTTATATATTCCCATAGTTTTTAGTTGTAATTAGCGAAAGGAATAGGGAAAATTATGTTTACTTCATCTTCCCAGAAGAAGATTTAATTGTTTAAAGATGTCTTTTCTGGTAATGTCAAGCTTTTTTTTTCAAAAATTTTCCCCCCAAAGGAAATCTTATACAAAAGACGAGCTTAGAATGAAGATAAAACTGGAATTATTTGAAGAAAAGATGCTTTGAGCTCCATAAATTAGGAGAATCACTTGAATTATTTAAAGAGAATGTGCTTTGAGATCCACAGTTGGACTCCTTAAGAGTATTACTCTCACAATGAAACAAGAGTAAAAGGTGCTAGATGTAGGCATAGTGTGGTCTTGAGTCTTGGTGTTGTGTTTTTGTTTTGTTTCATTTTTCTATAGCTACTACAAGGACAAGAATAAGAACTCTAACAAGTTTCTCTCATCCTCCAAAAATGGGACACTACTATTACTCTCTACTCTTTGTGTGTAACAGAATACATTCTCCTTGAAGGTGAACTCTAAAGTGACCTCTCACTACCTGATAAGTGAAATTGTCAAGACTAAAAGTGACACTCTCTTCAATGAAGGTTGCATTCAACATCCATTGAAGAAATATATTGGGTGCTTGCTCTGTACCTGACACATTAGGCACTAGGCAGGGCTGGTTATATAATTTGTGGGTGCCAGTGAAAAATGAAAATGTGGAGCTTCCTCTTCAAAAAGCAGGAACAATGTCAACTCTTTTATTTTCTTTTACTCTGTTTTTTGACCTCTCCTGGTATATTTTATTTGCTATTTAATGTTGTAATCCCTTAGGCAAGAGATACTCCACTTCCTGGGCACCTTCTCTTCCCGCAGTGTTGTGTCAGAGCCCACAGTCCACGGGGGTTACAGTTTCTGTATCAGGGCACTCTTGGTATGTCTTCAGCTATGGATAAGGGCTTTGGTGGTCACCCATGAATGTACCAAGGTGCTCCCAGCCGTGGACAGGGACAGCTGCCACCAGGCCCTGTGTTAAGACACAGGAGGCCATATACCTAATCCCCACAGCAGGGGCCCACCAGGTGTGGAAGGCAACAAATATCATTGAGCAGGGGCATCAAGGGACAGGTTAAATAGCACCCAGGGTGCCAGGGATGGGATTCCTGGCAGCTGAGCACCCACGATAGGGAGCCAGGGACGAGGCAGTTCCACACCTGTGGTGCACATTCCATCGTCCTAGAGGACTTTACTTACAAAACACAAATAAATTCAAAGATAAAGTTGTTAGGCATTTTAATATGGCAACTGCAAAGCATTCAACTTCAAGGATAAGACCGGTTTAGCACAGCACCCTGTGTGATTGCCCTGGTCTTAGGCTGTGAAGCTGTCCCTGGCACTAGGGACACAGTGGTGCAATGCTTTAAAATTCTTTTTAAGACTTCAAAGAAACTGGTTTAAAACTTAAAACTTTAAGTTCTTTAAACATATATTTCATGTGTTTTGTTAACACACACTCAAGGAATTTGACTCTTTTTTAACTAAATTGTCGTGTTGTTTTGACATTTGGAAGACATTAACACTTTCAAGTGGCTTTGATGAGATGGGTCTGTTGAATTTCTTTACTTCATCATATCTTGGTATTATACTAAAGACACTTATTCTACATCTCATAAATTTCTTAGTGATCCCATTATTATTCTGTAATTATTCCTTCAAGACAGAAACTAAGTTCCATTACTCAATAGGGACTATTTTATTTCATCTAGAACAAAGAAGCTGCAACATATTTACTGTCAGTGGTGAACTGAAAATCCTCAAATGGCTCTTATCAACATCCTTATTCTTTTTTTCCATTTTTTTTTAACTAGGGTTTTTTTTTAATTTCTTTTTTTTCACCGTTCATGATACTCAGCAACAATTCTGTGTGCTGAATAGTATGCCCATCTACATGGATGTCTAGCAGAATTAGATAAATTGTATTGGCTTCAAATTTTTCTGATTTTCTTGTAGAAGTTTTTTTTTTATGATCAGATAACTAAAAATCAAAATGTAGATTTTATAGATGACTTTGAGATTTGGGCATGAATTCTAATAATTGTGAGGATAATGTCAATGGTAATATAACTCTTAATTAAATGCTGTTTCTGTGGCAGAAAATATGTTACCAGATTTATGTGTCCTTGCCACACTTAACGATTTCATTTAAAAGTCTTTCAATTTTGCAAAATAGGTATTATTGTTTCCATTTTCAAGACGAAAAAATTGAGGCACAGTGGAATGAAATAACTTGCCGTAAGAAAGTAAAAAATGTGTAGTACTCAACATTCAAGTTTTTTTCACCCTGCTATGTAGTCTTCAAAAAAATGTCTTCTCTTGCAAAGAAAAATATTCTTATTGCTATAAATTGTTAAAAAAATGTTGTTTGAAAGATGGGTGAGTCTCATGGGTGAGTGGGTAATCTAATGTTCATTATTTGTGTTGTTTGGTGTTTTTATTTATATATTTAACCACTTCAATATATAGAGTATATATATTCATATACAATATATGATTTGTACACACATACAGTACATATACAATATGTGACATATATAATACATGCGCATATACTATATATATGTATATACACATGCTAAGTATAGTGTATACACATACACTATATATATATGTATATATATTAAAAGTATGTGTATCTATGTAAGTATATACGAATACCTTTAATCAAGAATAATGTTAATTTAAAGAAATATTTGGAAAAACTGGTTAAAGATATTCACCCATTTGTGTGATATTTGTTTTAGAAATAATGCAATTTGACCATAACTGCTGAGTTATTACTCTCAGACATACTTGTCCATCTTGGAACTCATGCATAGAGACTTAGGTTCTGTGATAACTAGATTCTCTAAAGATGTCCTTTGACATCTGGAAGACAGCATAGCACTAAAGCCACCGGGTAGGTTATCCTTAACATTTACATCACAAGTTGGTTTGGGACTTGCTTATCATTCTCTGTCTTTGTTCCAGTGTTTCTAACAACTCTTACCAATTCCACAACTTTTACATAGAAACCACCTGAAATGTCAGTGTGAATCTCTAGAAATAATAGACTTGGGATTACCACATAGCATCATTCTTTCTAAGTGATTAAAATGTATTTACTTATCCGTTTATTTGATATCATCTAACCTCATAGTTCTTCAATATTTGAAAAATTTGAACCAAATATGATATGCTTAAAGCAGTTTGCTTATGTTGTTCCCCTGTCCTACAAAGATGGGATTTATACAGTTTGAAAAAAGAGGAAAAAAATAATAAAATCTGATAATTTTCAATATTACCTACTTATATTTTCTACATTGAGAAAGCGACTTGACCTATGGTTAAGAGTGCAGATATTGAAATCAGCTTGCTGCATTTTGAATCCCAAGTCTATCCTACTAGCTCTGAAACCTTGAGAAAGTCCTTAAATTCTCTAGGTCTCAGTTTCCTAGGGTTGCCACATGCAAAGAGTTAACAATCGTGCCTGGTAAACTTTATTCAGCATTAACTATTAATATTGTTTGATTTCATATCATTGTTAAAGCTGAGAACAACTTTCTAGAGCCTCTAGTCCTACAGTTAACTCTCAATAGAGACAGGAAAACTAAGGTTCCAGGGGTTTTCATGACCTAAATCAGAGCCCATCAATAGATACTTTAGGACTAAAATATAATCCCCCAATTCTTAGGCAAGATCTTTTTCTTTCACTCAACATCTGTGGATATTCCCATTTACCTGAGTACAAGGTTTTTAATAATTTTGGGGCCCTTTTTGAGTTACCTATACTTGCATGTGTATTTAAATCCTTCTGCATGAAGCATTCCTACTCTCAAGATTGTTCTGGCTGCTTCATACTCATCCTCCAGGATTCAGCTTAATTTATGACTCCTTATTTGAAAAAAACCTTTTCTTGAGCAAACTCTCAACTCACAGCTGTTCTAAGACTGGTTTATACCCCCCTCTTAATTGCTTCCTCAGAACCCTGTATTTAACTAAATCATCCCACTGGATGTATTTGCTGAACCTCTTACATTTCTCCATAAATAGGTTAGTAGCTCCTTGGGGGAGGATCTGTATCTTCTACAGTTGAGCACTGGTCATTTACAAGAGATACTACACTGAACAGGCTAGGAGTAGAGGACTGGAATCGTCCATAGGAGCACTCTTTTAAACTTCCCTCCCTATAGTTTTCCTCCTCAGTCTTTACCTTTTCTTTTCACTCACAAAGACTGGTAAAGTCACTGCGCATTTGGCAAAAAAATTTTTTTTTCTTAATTTTCCTATATTTGAGCCAGAGTCTTGATTATAGCAGAGTAAACTCCAGGATCATACATTGGCATACAATTTATCTGTTGTTCTTTTGCTGATGAGCAGAGTGTTTCCACACTAAAACTCCCAAAGTATTTTTCATGAAAGATTGTGAGGCATTGTGTGAAACAAAAATAATACCAAAGAATACTGACAGGTCTATGAAAAAAAAATCCCATGTTTCAATATGGTCAGGAAATGCACTGTCCCCTCTTAGATATGATGATGTGCTATGGCATATTAGGAAAGACTGATGATGACCTATACTTAACAACAAACACACAAAATTTGTTTACATTACATTGTAGATTTAATCTAGATTTGTCTCAAATGATTTGAGCAACAATTCTTAGTTGCAGTGTCTCATGGCTTTTGTGGTCTTTGGTTCATGCTTGGAAAATCACGTTCTGCGCTAAAGCCACTAAACGCTAGCAACTGCTAGTCTCTACACAGAAGACAAGCTATGCGGATCCTCTAGTGAGCAGGGTTTTTAATTTTTTTTTTTAGATTCTCTTTTTTTAATTCTTCATTCAATGACTGGAGACACATTCTGATTGATTTTTAATATTATTTTTAAAATACTTTTTATGCAAGCGACACTAAAGAAATGTATGACACTATAAAGAATAGCAATTACTAAGAATATCTTAAGAACATCACTGCTCATTTTTCTGAGTCTTGGCATACCTTCATATGAGCTTATTTATTTACTGTTTTAAATTAACTAGTTAATTGCTTTTCATTTGGATATTGTGGAGTGTATAGTCAATTTTGGTTATTTATTATTATGTATTTAATCATTCTTAGTATGTTTTTTACATACAACCAGAACAACTGGGGATACGTACTCCAGCTCATGTAGCCCTTGGACATTTGACTTTGGTAGTCAAGGAACAGTGTACCTGTCACTCAATATGTTTGCAGTGCACGGTACTTTAAGTTTAATGTATTTGTAATTTTTCTTTTGTATTTTTATTAACTCCTCTACTCATTTTCCCATTTTTCCCTGACAGACAGATGGGTTTATTTCTCCTGTACATGTTTCCTTTGCTAATGTATATAATTCAATAGTCAAAGAAACTAGAAATTAGTTTGTACCACATTTTCAAAGGAAAATGTTTTCTTCAAGCTGTTTTCTTATTTCTGAGTTAAAAGAAAACATAATACTTTCTAGGTGACTTATTTACAAGGGGAAACATAAGAACCCAAGTTCCAAAGGTAATAACATTGGTGGTATTTTCCTGATAATCATAGAAGCCTAGATCAACACAAGGTCACTCCAAGATCCCTCTCTTTGACTGCACCCATTTATTCTATCATCCAAACATAGGTCAATTCACTCAAACAAAGAGTTTGTCCAATTGTATTTCTTCCCTCAGCTTGTTGTTGATTTGACAGATGCTTATGTTTTATGAAGACATAACAGAAGGCATAAAATAATATTTTGCAATTACAATTTGAAAGAATTAAGAAATAAAATGTAATATTAATATCTTCAGGGAAAAGTAGCTTTCTATGCAATTCCCAGTCCAACAGTCTTCCCAATCCAGATAGGCTACCTTGAATCACGGACCTATCCTTCCCTGAACACTGTTGGTTAATCTCACCAAGTCAGAGCTTCATCCTTCTCTAATAGATGTGTTCTCTGTATGTGAGTTTACTAAAGCTCCAGAAGTTGTTGCTGGCTGCTACTTTTCAGGTTAGAATGAACTCTTTCCTTGTCGACTAGGCTTGAACTTGATTGAATGCCTCGGGTCTGGGGGTTCACCCAGGAATTTCTGTGTTTTCTCATCTTTTTAAAAAATATTTTTCACGTTTATTTATTTTAGAGAGAGAGAGACAGAGCATGAGTGGGGGAGGGACAGAGAGAGAGGGAGACACAGAATCTGAAGCAGGCTATAGGCTCCGAGCTTTCAGCACAAAGTCCAATGCAGGACTCAAACCTACGAACCATGAGATCACGACCTGAGCCAAAGTTGGACGCTGAACCCACTGAGACACCCAGACGCCCCTTCTCACCTTTACTCTTAGGGAGACACAGTATTCCATTCATACCTGAGGAAGGAAGTCAGATGAATCCAAGCTCTCTACACCTACAGGTCTCAGCAGGGAGTCACCAGGAAGTTAAAAGCCTCATTTAATCTACACAACAGCTACTGACCTAAGAGCAGAACATTCTATTGGCTTATCCTAAATGCTGGGCCAGAGATGTAAAACTCAGTCTCATGAATGAACTCTCTTCATTGCTTGTTCTTCTACTCCTCACCACCAGTCATATAAAGAAAATATGCTTGGGTATTCAAAATACAGTTTTCTTGTTTCTCCTTGTGCATTTGAACACTCCTTTTTTTTCTCACCAGATATGATTTCTTTTCTTATGATTTTTGTTTTTCCTCTTCTTCAATTGCTATCCCAAATTTCCTTCTCCCTAAAAATCTTCTTAGTTAGTGTTCCAATATCTGATTGTTGGTTTCCTCCTTAGGTAGATTTTTATAGACTGATTAACTTACGCTACGATGTCATTGCAAACTTTACATTTTCATGTCTCCATCCTACCTCTCCCTCCTAACCACTCCCTTCCATCAGATTGCAAAATTTCTTCCATTTTTCTGGAAATTCTTTAAGGTGCTTAGTGGGGCAGAGCCTCTGCCTTTCTTCTCTTTCTTTGTTACAACTTAAAGGATGGAATGCAAATATTTTCCCACCAGGGAGGCTTTGGGAAGGAGAATGAGTTTTTCAGTGGCTAATGATTTGTATTCTGGGTCTAATGGTCCCTTGAAGTCTATTAAGTAATAAAGGGAAGAAAAGAGGGTTCTAAAGAAAGGTAAAAGGGGATCAACTAGAATAAGGAAAGGATTTCCCTGGGACTACAGGGAAGTCCAGGGCAGTGGGCCAGGGAAAGAGAAAGTTTACAGAAAAGAAGCCTGGGAGGATTAGGGGCGGGTAGGAGGGAGGATGGCCAACAAGAGAAAGCTCAGGCACAGCTGAGAGGCTGGACCGAGTAAAGGGCCCTAGAGAGGTCTTGTACTAGGGCCCAGAAGTCTCCAGAACTGAATCAGAGCTCACAGGCCACTTCACATACCAGCCTTCACTGGAGTGGTGGCACTCTTCTTTCCTTTGCTCGGGGACTTGGATGTGGCACGTCTGGTGCCTACAGTTTACCTTGCGATATTCAGCACCTCAGCAACCCTCCTATTGTCTGTGCTTGCCACTCGGTTTGGCTACTGCCATCCAAATGCGTAAGACAGGGTTCTTGCATATAGTATCTATATGTCATCTCTGAAATTCTTTTAGGTGTATTTATTTTGAGAAAGCGAGAGCATGAGCGAGGGAGGGGAAGAGGGAGAGGGAAAGAGAGAATCTCAAGCACTAACAGTGCAGAGCCACGCAAGGGGCTCGATCTCATGAACCAGTAAGATCACAACCTGAGCCAAAATCAAGAGTCAGATGCTTAACGGACTGAGCCACCCAGACGCTCCTCTGAACTTTTTATCTTCAGCACAGATTTCTCTTCTGATTTCAACTTCCTGTTTGCGTATCAAGTATTATGGACATCAGAAACTTAATACATCCCAAAGTCAACCTCTGGTCTTCTTCATTTTAGGAAATGGTACCTGTATCTATCTAGTTACTTAAGCAATAAGTTGGAAGTCATGCTAGCCATACTCGAATTACTCAATTTAAAGAGGGTTTGATAAAGAACTGTGTTCAAAGGTAAGGATGGAGTCTAAAGAAACCACCAAGTAACATTGCAGTATCTCTGAAATAATGACATTGACAACCTAGAACCCATTCCTAGGTCTGAAGGGGCAACAGAAAAGAGTGGTTACTGAAACCTAAGGCAGAGAGGGCTGTGAAAAGGCTCTAATAGGATCTTTTGTCTTTCAGTCAATGGATACAGGCAGCCCTTAGCTCAGTGTGGGGGTGTAGGTTGGAAACAATACCTCAGTGTTACTCTGCTCTGCACCTTAGAACCCCATCACTGTTCCTGAAGCCATAAGTCAAGAAAACAAAACCAAACATAACTGTCCATGTAATCCTAGAGCGTGAGCTTCTCAGGGCACAGGGCATAGTGGTGAATGGTGAGAAGCGAATCAGGATAGACAGAAGAAGTAGAGCATAATCACTAGCGTTTTCTGGACTCTTATCTGATTATTTCATGTCAATAACATACTGAAAGTGCTCCAGCGTGCCCTTAAAGTAAAAACAAACCAATAAACAGAGGTGGAGGGTGAGCACTAGACACAGTGGAACTTGGGGAAGAGACTCCTGGGCTTGTCCAATGTCTGTACACGGGGTGGAGGTGAGGGGTGAGTGGGCGGCAGTAAGTGTTTGTTGACTGCCTCCAACTCTTAACCACTCAGAGCTGACATTCTTTCTGGCTTGTTCAGTTCAGTGAGAGCACGAAGCACCTCTTGAAGATTGGTTCTGTTGTGCTCACTCACACACTGACATATAATCAAATGTTTTACTTTGGTTCCATTATCTTTTCATCAAAATGCTTTGAAAAAAATATGATTGACACCCCCCAAGTCGATTCAGTTGAGGACAAACAATCTTCAAAGCACAGTTGTCTCTCCCTGATCTGGCTCAGTAGCTTCCAATATTAAATTCATAAATTGAATTACTTCTGCCTCAGACTGACTTTTCCTGAAAGCAAATGTTACTCTCTTTCTTTTTACGTAATCAGTCATGGATTAAAGTAGGTAACACAGGTCGTTTGCTACAAATCAATTTCTCTACAAAGCCACCAACGAGAAGGTCAGAAAGAAGAGTATGAAGACTAGATTGCCAAAATTAAAGCCTTGAAAAGGAAATCTTAAACCATGTCTTCCTTGGACTCCCAGAGAGCTGCATTCTCCTCTTTTTCTAAGCTATTGTGTGGGTTGTAAACCTTGTCTTCACTTCTTTGACATTCATCTCTTCAACAGATGAAATCTAAAACCCCACTCTTTATATATGGGCTGGACTTAGGGACTCACTCCCAACATTAGAGCGAGGCAGATGTGAGACTGCCAATGTGACTGCCAAGTCCAGTCATATAAGGCTGACTCTCTTAGGACACATACCTTTGGAGCCTGAGTTGCCATGAGAGAAGGCTGGCTGTGCTAAAGTTGCTATGTTGGAAAGACCTTCTAGACATAGAGACAAGCCAGGGCAGCCTCAGCTATTACAATCCCCAGCTTTGTTGTCTCCATGACAACAGAGATCAAGTCTCATTTGTTCACCAACAAACACCCAGAATTTAGCAGTTTTCAGAGCATAGTAGGTGCTCATTACATCTTTGTTAAATAAATAACATTTATCCTTTGGGTTACCCTTTCTAAGATATTTGACACTTTCGAGAAAACTACTCTACCTTGTGAGTATGTGATCGTGTACGCAGACATCTAAGAGAGAGAAATCTCCCCTAGAAGATATAAGACTTCAAGAAATTCATGCAAAAGCAAGCCAAAGTCTCACGCCAGCCTCTAGAAAAGTCATAGGACCTTAGATTATTTCCTCTTAAGCAATGTCTAAATTAGTTTCTCTATTTTTCCATTATTTCTACACAACACATCTCTTATGATTTTTAAATTCCCCACTCTACAGAGTCAATTAGAGCAAAGGTCAACCAGAATACCACCCCCACCACCAATGGCTTCATCATTAGTGGGGATGTTTTTCCTCAGTTTTACTGAGGAGCAAATAATTATTTTCCAAGAGTAGAAATTTAAATTTATTCCTGTTATCTCAAATACTTGTACCCCTGGTTTTAAAACAATCAAGAGCAACAAAGTAAAAACAAAATAAAAACAGTTCATGTAGCTTAGGCAGTTTATTGTTACCTTTTGGGATATCTCCTCTGCCAGATGATCAAGAATTCTGAGAGCTTAACAACAAAAATAAATAAATAAACAAAAATTTAAAACAGAACAAACCACAAGAAAATACCTTCAAAGTCTAAGCAGCACAAAGTGACCATTACTTGTCTGTAAAATATAATCACAAGTCTGGGCTTCTGGTTTGCTGCAATCACAACCTTTACAAAAATTCTACAGTGGGATGTGGATAAGAAATCATGTTCTGATTACACACAGTGCAGAATAAAATCCTTTGGTGAATACCTGTCACATGCATGGAGCTCTCTACCACTACTGCTGCATCCATAACAATTCAGAATAAAATAGGTCAGATAAACATCACTCAATCACATTTTCCTTTCCTCCTGGGATCATCAACAACCCAGCTTTCTCCTGCTTCCCTGAGCCTGATATCAGCATCTTTTTTTTTAACCTGCAAGATTGTGATTAAATATTTTCCCCTCTGTCAATACTTTTAGTAAAGAATGAACTAAATAAATTAAATCAACAGATAAAAGAGCATATGGATGAATTAGGCATTGCTCCCTCTCATCACTGTCCCTTCTGTAAATGACAGATTAGCTGCTCATCTAAAATCTGTCAAGCAAGTGCTTTGAAAATCCAGATAAATTAAAAGAATTATTAGACAGTCTTATTAAGCAGAAGTAGATGACAGCATCCTGTCCTATAGCTGCATTCATTGAACTAAAGCCTGAGGGCAACAATCTTGAATTTTTGAGATGAGTGTTTTTCAAAATTATTGGTTTTTTAAAAATATGTATTTATTCATGGTAATAGGTTCCTTATGTCCTCCTCCCTAATAATGCTTTTTCTTTACAAAATATTTAATGGAAAAATCCATGATTTATATTTGTATTTCCATATAGCTTTTCTGAAAATGCTATTGCAAGATCTAGTAAATTTTGTGTGTAAACAACCATATACACACTTCCTGGGGAAACTCTGCTCTAGGAAAATTTCCACGGGAATGAGGCAGCCCAGAAATCGCTGAGACATTCCTGTTTCCTACTCTCAGCTGTAGAGTCTAGACTTATCAAAGACAAGCAGAGTGAGCCATTTGTTAAAGGTGGCAAGACAGATTTTATTTAGACTACTGCAGTAGGAGAGAGACTCTAGTGTAAACTGAGTCCAAGCCTGATCTGTGTGGAGAGGATGTGATGTTTTAAAAGGAAGATGAGGGACTACGAAGGAGGAGTGAACAGGGCTAGAGCAGTCTGGGAAGTGGAATTTACAAAAATCAGGTAGGGGTGCTGGGTTTTTTAAATGTTTATTTATTTTGAGAGAGAGGAGAGACAGCATCAGTGGGGAAGGGGCAGAGAGAGAGGGAAGGAGAGAGAATTCCAAGCAGGCTCCCCACTGTCATCACAGAGCCCAAACCCATGAACCAATCTCGAAATCATAACCTGAGCCGAAATCAAGAGTCAGCTTAACTGACTGAGCCGTCCAGGTGCCCCTAGTAGTGGGGAGGGTGCTGTTTTTTAAGATCTACCATGAGAGGCAGCTAGTAGATCTAGGTATATCTCAACAGTAAATGCTTTTGGCAGTCTTGAGCTTTCCCAGGAAGGAACTTTAAAGGGGGGTGCTGGATACATCCAGGGATGTTGGAAACTATGAGCCCTTAGCAAGTATACTAGTCCCATCTCTTATTGTGTGTGGTAGGCGTTGGGAACGCAAGGGGTGGTGGTGCAGGGGACAGCATGCGGATGAAATCATTTGTGCTGAGAATTTGCAGTTCTATAGACCAAGATTGACTTCTAGTCAGAAAGAAGGGTCAGAGGAGCCTGACTAAAATTTGGCCAAGGAGAGAGTCTGTCAGACTTGTAAGTTCTTCAGTGTGGAATGAAGCGAGCAGTCCGAACAATAAACTCAGGCCCGGACTCAGTGACATTAGTGACATTCGTGACTTTGCATTCCAGGACTGTTCTAGGTTGGCTGTGGAATTGCAACTATGGTAGATAAATCAGTAGAGGCAGGAAGAATGGAAAGGTTTCTGATGGTGCTCACCAGAAACCCACGCGAGACTGTACGAACTATTCTACGTTTCCTCAGAGCTCAGGACAACAGCACCATGAATCAACCCTTGAAACTTCCGGTTGGTTCTTTGATTCTTTCTTTTTAGTAATGCGGGCAAGGTAAGGATTTGGCTTTTCATTCACATTGATGATTTGAAATTTTAGAGAAAACACAAAGAAATGAAGAGAAAAATCATAGTTTGTTAAAGTTCTCTGAAAGATGTTGAGAAACAGGGAGTCCTCTCACTCTGTTTGATAGGGGAAAATTATGTCCTAAGATGGCCGACAGGACTGATAGGGGACTTCCAGTCCCTGCCCAAAGACTCTCCTTCTGGGCCCTTCTTCCTACCCCACGTGCCACGTGCGCCAAATTACTACTAATGCGGAAGGAACAGACTATAAATTGTCCCCCATGCTTGCAGTCGGAACTCAGACCTCTGGAGAGTGATCTCTTCTGAGCCCGCTGGTATGATAAACCTCCTGCCTTTCAAGATCTCTGAGTGCTGCTTGGTTCTTCCGCTGGGTGACCCAGACCAGGTTGCCTGACATTTGGTTCCCTGACTGAGTGAAACCCAACCGCATTAGGCCATTGTTGTCACTGGTTTGGAAAAATGGCAAGGCGGTGGACAGAAAGAGGAATTGCAATGGAGAAGGTAAGGAGACTTGGTAGGTGAGGATCTGGACCTCATGTCAGATAACAGTAAGGTCTGGGGCCCCTGGACCCAGTCATACCCACCTGCCAGGGTGGAAGGGGAGCCTGATCACCTCCTGGAGTCCTTTTAGAGGTCTCACAAGTAGGGATTCCTAGGGAGGGAACGTATTAACATCTGGCCTGATTGTGTGAGGGAATGTGCAGCCCAACCTGGTCCTCCAGTTGGGACTGAATCTGTGGCTCCACTGGTCGGCACCCTTAAGGTCTCCAAAAGCCCATGGAATCTGAGTGGACCTGTCTGCGATTCTGTGGTGAACAGCATACAGTCTATGGCGGCATCAGAATAGTTTTTGATCAGAAGTCACAAAGCTGAGACCACTATGGCTAAGTGTCACCCAAGTTCCTTCAGGACACGGCCAGATGGGCATCTGACTGGTCTTCTCATTAGAGGGGGGCACCCCTATCCCTCTGTCTGTCTTTGTGACTTCGTCTCATGGGGACATTATGGGGTCGGGACAGAACAAACCCACAGTTCTTGAAATTATGATCAAGAACTTCAAAAAGGGGTTTTCGGGAGACTATGGAATTAAGAGGATCCCTGGCAAGTTAAGGACCCTATGTGAATTGGAATGGCCCATTTTTAGTGTAGGATGGCTCTTGGTAGGAACTTTAGATGTCCTAACGGTCTGCCGCGTCTGGCTTGTTGTCACCAGAGACCCAGGTCACGCTGATCAGTTCCTGAAAACTTCCCCCCTTGGGTGCAATTTACCTGCAATGAACAGGGACAAGGTAGGGTACAGAAGTCCTGACCTCCACAAATTCTTACCAGTGATCCAGAGGTAGAACCAATCTTGCCCGTGCCATATGCTCCCCTGAGACTGTCAGCACCTAACCCCCCAGTTTCCAATACTCTGCCACCTTTGGTCTCCCCACCACCTCTGGACTTGGCAAATCCTCTCCCCCGCCCCCGGGCCAGCGGCCAGATTGCACTGTCAGCCAGGCTCAGGTGCTCTCCAGATGCTGGCATGAGAGACATGGGAACCTGAGAGACGGGATGAAAATGGAATCCTCCAGCTTGGCCACTCCATGATGTATTACCAGCCCTTCTCCAGACCTAATGGAGACCCTCTTTCAGACCCATCGACCAACTTGGGAAGACTGCCAACAGCTGCTCCACACTTTAACACTGAAGAGAGATGGAGATTCATGAGAGGAGCTTGGCAATACCTTGAGGAACATGCACCAGCTGGGTTGTCAATCCTGGCACCTGGGCTAGGACAGTTGCACCTGAAGAATGTCCTACATGGGACTCCACTACAGAAGAAGGACAAGTCCACATCCAAGTACCAAGTACCAAGTAGCAAGAGGCTCTCTCCTCCGGGGGATCCAGGCAGGGCCTAAGAAGCCCATGAATATGACCAAGATATCCTCAATCACCCAGCAGCAAGAGGAATCTCCCCAGGATTATTATGGGAGGGTATGGGAGGTTTACTGCATTTACATCGTTTGATCCCAAGGTACAAGAAAGCCAGAAGATGGTAAACACCTCTTTGGTGGCCCAAGCCTCCACAGATATCAGAAAGAAGCTACAAAAATTGAGGGTTTTTTTTCTGGAATTAACTTCACCCAGTTGATCGAGTTGCTAACAAGCTCTACATATACAGGGAGGTCACTGCTGAGAGGGAAGCCCAGAAAAAGATGAGAAAAAAGGTCAGCCTCCTCACCGCTGCTCTGAAAGAAAAAGACGACAAAAGGGCAGGGAAGGTCCAGCTGCCAAGAGGTGGGGGAAAGCCCAGAACCTCTTTAGCAAGGTATCAATGTGCCTACTGCAAGGACAAAGGACATGAGAAGAATGGATGTCCCAACCAGGGAAAGTCCCAGAAACCCAGCCGATATGTAGAAGAACCCTGTGGGAAAGACCTCATAGGCCTAGCAGGAATAAATTCAGATTGAGGGGGACCAGGCTTACTTCTTCTTGGCCCACATGAGCCCACGGTCAAAATGAAAGTAGGGGGCCAAACTATTACTTTTATGGTCAACACTGGGGCTGAACATTCTGTGGTCACCTCCCCCATAGCCCCTTTTAGTGAGAAGACCTCAACCATCCTTGAGGCCACAGGGAAATGGGCAATGCAACAGCCCTTCTGCCAAGCCCGTCAATGTGAACTAGAGGGCCACATGGTATGGCACGAGTTCCTCTACCTACCTGAGTGCCTTATCCTTCTCTTCAGCTGGGATATACACTCAAAGCTGGGGGCCCAAATAACCTTTGACCCAATGGGATGTACCAGCCTCCGATTGGATCCAAGACAAGAAGAATCAGGCCCCCTTATAATGGCAATCACTACACCAAGAGAGGAAGAATGGAGGCTAATCTATGCCCAGGCCCAACTGAGCTGCCTGCCCGAATTCAGGGCTGCCTTCCCCACTGTATGGGCCAAGGACAAACCCCCAGACTTGCCTGCAACCAGGCCCCTGTCATTGTGGAGTTAATCTCAGGGGCTCAAATGCAGAGACAGCAGCAATACCCCCTCCCACAAGAGGCAAGGGCAGGCATCCAAGAACACCTGACCAGACTCAAAGAAGCAGGCATTCTGGTTGAATTCCAGTCACCCTGGAACACCCCACTCTTGCCAGTCAAGAAGCCGGGAGGAGGATACTGACCAGTTCAAGACCTACAAGCTACCAACAAAGTGACTATCTCCTTGCACCTGGTGGTCCCAAACCTGTACACCCTCCTCAGCCAGATCCCAGGCTCTGCCAGCTGATTCACCTGCCTAGACTTAAAGGATGCTTTCTTCTGCCTCCGCTTGGCACCCCCCAGAGCCAACCCTTGTTTCCCTTCAAATGGACCAAACCAGACACAGGGCATCAGATGCAAGTGACTTGGACATGTCTCCAACAGGGGTTTAAAAACTTGCTTGCCCTCTTTGTGAGGCACTGGCCAGAGATCTTGCTGGCTTTCCAAGGGAGGCCACATGCCACACCCTTCTCCAGTATGTGGATGACCTCCTCCTTGCCAGCAATACCTGAGAGACTTTTACAGAGGACACAAGGGCCCTCCTCTAATTCCTGTTGGACTCAGGGTATCGGGTCTCATGGAGAAAGGCACAGATATGCCAAAAGCAAGTCTGATACTTAGGCTTCTTCCTCACTGCAGTGGGGAAGACCATCAAAAACAAGGAGGAAATACTAAAGCTCCTCAAGGCCATCTGGCTTCCAAAAGAAGTTGAAGTTCTACACTGCAAAGGACACCAGAAGGGAGACGAACCTGCAACACAAGGGAATCATCTAGCAGACAAAGCAGCCAAGATAGCAGCTAATAAGGAGGTAGACATAGCTCTCTCCCTTATACCCTGACACCCCCAGCAGAAACCCCTCCACCCAGATACACTAAAAAAGAGAACAAAGGGGCTGAGGTTGAAGGGTCCACCCAGACCAAGAAAGGATGGTGGAAACTGCCAGATGGACACATCTTCATCCAGCAATAATGGGAGGGCATCTAGTCAGCGAATACCATCAACTCACCCATCTAGGAAAAACTGCATTAGAGGCCCTCTTCAAAAAACAATATTACATCAGTCTGCTGCCCGTGTTGTGTCAGACAATAAGCAAACGATGTGTCACTTGTGCCAAGAATAATGCCCAATCCACACTTCGATCCCCACCAGGGGTCCAAAGAATAGGAATTGTCCCCTGGTTCTGCTCACTGGCCACAATCCACAGCGATAACGGGCCTGTGTTCATGGCGGACATTATACAAAGTTTAACCAACTCCCTCAACATCACTTGGAAACTTCACACTGCTTACTGGCCTCAAAGCTCAGGGAAAGTTGAGCGGATGAATAGCACCCTCAAGGGAACCTTAGCCAAGTTCTATCAGGAAACAGACCTCCCATGGCTGGACCTGTTGCCCCTGGCCCTCCTGCATGTATGTTCCTGCACTGGGAAGTCAAGATTTCTCTTCTTTTGAACTAATATATGGGAGGCCCCCTCCATGTCTAGGGAGCCTCCCAGGGAACCTACACCATATAGGGGATAAGGGAATAAGAGAACAACTTCAAGCTTTAGGGGCCACCCTAAATGAGTTATAACAATATACCATAGAGAGGGCCCCACTCTCTTTAGGATCTCCTGTACACACCCTCTCACTAGGGGACTCAGTCTGGGTCACAGATTGGAAAAAAGACCCTGTCAAACCACAGTGGACTGGGCCTCGTACCATTATTCTGACCACTCCTGATGCCCTCGAGGTCACAGACATCACTCCATGAGTCCACCACCCCAGAGTCAAGAGGGCCTATCCTGAGGAGCCCCAGACTTGGAAGGTTGACCCGAGTCTGATGAACCCACTCAAAGCGACCTTCCGGAGAGTCCTAGATTCTTAGGATCTTCAGCCCTGCTCCAGCCACACCCCGGAAGCTGCCTGGTCTATACATGGCAGAAGATTGAGGAATCACTGGTCCGATAAAATAAATAGTGTCCTTACTCCTTGCCATCTGATTGGCAGAAATTTCCCCAGAAAGCTGGGGAAAGCACAAGAGGTTCCTGTTCACACTCACCTTCCTCTTATGGGTAGGATGTTTCGTTGGTACTGGTTGCCTCTAATCTGGGCCCCATTTGTAAACCTTCAGCCCTAAGGCCCAGGCTAAATGAGCGGTGCTGCCACCTGTCCTCCTAGGGGCAGGAATAGCCATGGGGACAGGAACTGGCATAGGAGGCACAGGCTCTTCTGTGGGACTATAACATAAACTGTCCTGAGAACTCAATGAAGACATGGAATAAGTGGCCAACTCCCTAGTGTCCTTGCAGAGTCAAATAAGTTCTCTGGCAAGAGTTGACCTCCAGAACGGACGGGCACGTGGCCTCCTCACTTCCGAGAAAGGGGGCACCTGCATCTTCCTCGGAGAAGAATGCTGTTACTGTGTAAACCAGTCGGGAATAGTCACAACCAAAGTCAGGGGACGACGGGAAAGGACCAGCCCATAATAGATGAAGCTGATGCCCTCTAATACAGCCTAGATCTCTTTAAAGGGGCATAAGAGGAGGCAATTGTAGGGGAAAATTATGTTATAAGGTGGCCGACAGGAATGCTAGGGGAGTTCCAGTCCCCGCCCCAGGACTCCCTTTCCGGGCCCTTCTTCCTACCCCACGTGCCATGTGCGCCAAATCACTACTAATGCCGAAGGAACAGACTATAAATTGTCCCCCATGCTTGCAGTCGGAACTCAGACCTCTGGAGAATGATCTCCTCCGAGCCCGCCGGTATGAAGTAAACCTCCTGCCTCCCAAGATCTCTGAGTGCCGCTTGGTTCTTCCGCCGGGTGATCCAGACCAGGTCACATAACATGCTCACTGGCTGTACACAATGATTTCCCTTTCATCTACAGCTATTTATATCTCTCACGGATAAGACATTATTCTAGAAACTGGGGCATGGAGATGGAGATAAGTGAGAGGAATGGAAGAGGTAGGTTTCCTCTAAGGAGCTTCCAGTCAAGGAGAGGAGAGAGAGCCTTTACAGAATTGACTGTGGTACAGGAAATTTTAAACGTCTTAAGAAAAGAAAATGTACTAACAATTGCCAGGCTTCAATATTTGCCTTTGATAGGAAGAATTTATAACTCCTTTTACTTTGTGATCAAAGACAGTAGAATTTGAACTGATAAGAAGGAGAGGGATATCCCAGAGACAGGTAAGGATGTGTAAGGAACAAAGGAAGCAGAGGAGAAGTAAATTACTTTGTGGCACTGAAGGACTAAGTGCGTGAAAGGGGTAACAGTCAAGATCGCTGCGACTAGATACCACGGAATGCCACGAGAGACCTAACATTTAATGTGAACCTAAAGTCTGCAGGCCCTTTGCATATGCTAGTTCATTTAATCTTCAGAACAACTCTACAGGGAGAATTTTCAGGAGGTTACCAGAGGTGATCGGGAAGAGATGTAGATAATGCTGGGAAGAAGTATGGGCAGTTTCATATAGGGTGATGAGCGCAGCCTCAAAACACGGGAGGTATTTGAGTCAAAACCTGAAGGAGGTGAGTGAGCAAGCCCTGGGGATATCCGTGTGAATTGCACTCCAGACAAAGGAGAAGGCCAGTGCAAAGGCCCTGAGGAAGGGGTAGGTAGAGTCTGCCTTTTAGAAGCTGACAGTGAGCAAGGGAGAAGAGTGGTTTGTAAGCCAGGAAGCTAACAGCCAGGGGCCGGGCAGGTTATCACAAGGACTTTGACTTCCTGTTTGTTAGTGAGAAGCTCAGAGTGAAGGAGAGACTTAGTCTGATTTATGAACTATGTTCCAGAGGCGAAGAAAGGGCAAAAGCAGTGAAGAGGCTGTTGGAATAAACCAGCCTAGAGCTGAAGATCAGCCAGGACCTTGGCTTCACTGACACCGGGCTCTGAGTTACTTCCCTGAGATGCAACCAATAAAGAAGGCCAGATGCAAAGTAAACAGTAGTCAAAATAGCACACGTCGTTGTTCATAAACAAGGAGCAAGTTCACGGTAGAGTCTGCTGCGTGTGGTGGGGAATGTGTAAATGGAAATTCAAAGACAGAAGGCTAGGTTGATCATTGTCTTCTGTCCACTTTTTATAAGAATTAACTTTATCTACAACTCTTAGTTATCAAATGATAGAAGGAGGAAGAGAAAGCAATGTAGTGTGGAGGGTGTCAGGGCTGAGTTTAAGTGGGAAGGGGAATATGAGAAGGCAGAGGGGACATGACTACTTAATTGCTTAGACTGAGCTTACAGAGGAGGTGAAGAATTTGAGGGACCCAAAAAATATACATTGTTACCAGGGAGAGAGCCAACAAAGAGTGTCAATGATGAGGTGAGGACCCTGTAGGGATATGTATGTGAAATTCAATGGAATTCAAATAAATCAGATGCTGTTGATGGATCCCTTTTCTCTGCAAGAGACTGGGCTAGAAGTGTGATGAGAGAGCATAAGGCAAGCTGACAGGCCGCAACTCCCCCCACCTTCCCCACCCCCAGGATATGTGTGATATTCCTCTGGCACTCCTGGCTGCCCAAGAACAAAGAAAAGGGGAAAACCAAATGGTTAGCTAGAGATCATAGTCCTAGGACCTTAGTCCCATAGGACCTAAGTCTCCATCACCCCTCCATAGTGATGTGGGAAACAAAGGCAGAAAGAAATGACAGATAGAACTAAATTTCCTTATAACCTGCAGCCCATTGACAATTACTTGAGGCTGGCAGAGTAAAACGTTTCTCTAGGAACTCCCTCCTGTCTTAATGCTAAATGCTTTGTTAGAGGGAAAAACCACCTTAGCTCGACAATAGCTAGGCCTCCACTATCCTGGGAGTCTTCTTCAGCATATGAAAGTCTTACTGGAAACTTCCCCAACCCCATAGTATATAACCAGTCTCTCCACAGGGTCCAAGGCAGCTCTTTCCAACCACGGGTCCTGTCTCTGTGCCTTAATAAAACCGCCTTTTTGCACCAAAGACGTCTTCAAGAATTCTTTCTTGGTCGTCAGCTCCGGACCCCACGAACCCCACCAGCACCCCCAAAAAACCTCATCAAGGCGTACAAAATTGAACCAGCAACTTTGTTTCCCACCTTCATAGGGATTCCGGCCTAATGGAAAAGGGAGACCTTTAAATGTGCATTTTACAACCGTATACCAAGTGCTTTCAGTGGAGAAAGCTACGTGCAAAGGGTATCTGAGCAAGGAGCATAAATGAGTAAGTTGGTCTGGAGGAAAATCATCCTGAGACCTAAAGCACACTAGTACAAGTAACTGGCTCAACACTCCTAGCTGCTCACCTAATCTCTTTGAACTTGACTCATTTACAAAAGAAGAGGGTGGGACTCCATGACCTCAAGGCTCCTTGGCAATTCTAAGTGCCTAAGCTATTTGTCCTGTTTGTCTGCCAAGGCAACGTTTAAGGTATCCAGGCAGCCAAGAGAATTTGCAGCTGATGAGCTTCTTCAACGTTGTTTGGGTTGCCATTTATTTTATTATGAAATTTACATTAAAACAATTGTAGCAATTGTTCAAAACAAAGGACATTACTCAGGAAGCAACCTTTAAGCACGTTGCCATGAAAAGGCTTTGAAAAGCTCAGAAAGAGTTTTCGCCCCTGTTGTTTTTCTTCTTTTCTACAGAAACCTTTTATGCAGGTTCAACTGCAAGATTAGATACTAATTTGATTCTCCACATTATGGAACAGTCTTTAACACAGCATTGAGATATGGGCTTATCTAGAGGGACAGTTTTTGAGAGAAATGCTGATTTGTTTTTCTAACTTATCCAGAACAGAAATAACTGGCTGATTTGCTGATACGCAGATAAATATCGGGTAATATTTAGCCAGCACCAACCTGCCTGAATATCTTTCTGCCATTCTGGGAATTCTGAAGCTAAAAAAAAAAATTGAGGAATTTGGTTTCCTAAAGAATAAATATCAGATATTAGATGGCACCCTTAGGAAATAAGAAAATTAGATAAGCTCCCTTTTCTTCCACAAAAGGAAATTCACCCTCTTCAAACACTGATACAAGGTGTTCTCTAGGAGGACAGGTCAGGGTTTGAATGTGGAGGCACTGAAAAAGAAAGAACAAAGGCTGAATGAACTATTCAAATTTAAATGAAAGTTCCAGTCAGATGTATTTGGCTTAGTTTTGGAATATCCTTTCCTCTGACAAAAGTTGGGTGTCCCAATGTCAAGGCCAGTGTGTTCACTGTCCTCAGTTTCCCAAACTGTCAGTCCTACTGCTTGTTCTTGTTTGGCGACTGGTGCTGCCCTTGCTGGGCCACTCCTCATTCATTCTTCCTTACACTTCCATCTACCTCGTTTATGTTATTGCCAGCCGGAAAGTGAGGCCTCCCTCTTTACAGTTCTGTTCCCAAAGGGATAATTATTATCTTTCCCTCATGGTGATCCATGTAGCTGATACTGGCTAAGGAAACATTCTCTTTTGAATATTTCATGTTAAAGAGTGTAAAACCCTGTCCGTATCAGCCCCGATAGGAAGGGCAAGGCATCTCGAGAGGTTGCTGATCAAAGAGAACATTTTAGCTTTTCACTGCCTCCCTACCCTGTTTGCCCTACTTTCCTCCATGTAAAGAACTAGCCTTTCTGGCCTGTGACAAGGGCAGTCGCTTCTTTTGCCCATCAGCGTGTCCTTGCTGTGTGTTTCTGTTGGCATTGTCAAGTTCTAGGCACCAAGTGGAAGTGGCCTGCGGCATCTGCCAGAGAGCCGGCTACAAGAGCCGGACTTGGCAATCTGTCTGGCTGTAGCTCCGGCACCCACAAGTCATGGAAAGATACACTCCAGAAGCGCTAGACGCATTTCGTACCAACCCAACCCACACCAACGCCCTTCTCACATCCCCCTATCATATTGAGAAACAGAACAGAAGCACAGAATGAGAACAGTTTCAATTATGGGGCTTTGCTGGAGGAAGAATTCCAGGTGGTGAGGGGAGATTTGAGCACCAAATAGACACGGGGTTAACCTTGCAGGTGGTCAGAGCAGGTGCACACCATGTGTTAGATCTTAGGAGTCCCGGAAACATCCACAAACCTAAAAGCACTCTACATGAAATGTTTGAAACGTCACCTATAGAGATCCAAACTTTTGCAGGTCTTCTGCTACCTGATAAAATACAATTACGTCCAGGAAGGGATATATTTTAAAATGTGTTCATTTTAGATGAATGCATGCAAAAGGATGTATGACTCCCTTTGTGAAATTCAGCATGTTTTAATTCGTGGTAGGTCAAAAAGATATTTTTTTCACCCAACAAAAGAGGAGAAAGAATTGATAAGAGAATGTAGATAAAGAAGAGGAAGGCCATTGAAGAGAACTTTGATGGACAATCTAGCATAAGGATAGTTCAATGCAAGGAATGATCCTATTAGTGATGTGTTCTTCAAGTTCTGGAATCTTAGTCCTGTTCTTACTCTACTTCGGTTGCATTCAGGACAGCCATAGATAAAGAATTTTCCAGAAGATACTAGGTCATTGTAAATCCTAATAAAATACCCACAGTATAGGAAATTCAGTCCCATATAGAAAGACTAAATTTCCATTTTTATTTGAGGTTTTAATTTCTTAAAGGTCTTTAATTTCTTTGAGGTCTTATTTCTTAAGACTGCATAATTATGTCTCAGAGCTCTCTATGTTGCTAGTTATGCAGAGTAATACGATTTATTTTTGAAAAATGGAAACTCTAAGCACATGTCTTCAACAATTAGTATTTACATAAGTTATGTTTTTAAATTATAATCAGAAATAAATGACTCAAACATATAGAGCATACAGCACAGAATGGGGAAAAGAGAAAGAAAAAATAGTAAAATCAAAGAAAGATAACATTCCTTTACATAGTTTTTTCTTCTGAGCTTAGTCTACTTCCCTAGATTATGAGAATGTCTCATCCTCAATGGTTTTTGTTTTGTTTTGTTTAATAATCAGATTCCTGACGTTTAACATTGCAAAAGCAAAAGCTGGTTATTTTTAGAATCATAAAACAACAATCTCACTGAATTTAGCAATCTAATTATTTCTTGTTTTTCAGAATGACCAGATTCTATCAGAGCTAGAAAGTCTTCTAAGGCCATCTTTGCTCTCAGATTCTTCTGTATCAACCCTTGTGGTATGGTTTCTTGTTATATTTTCTCTGTCTAGGTGTCTTTATAAGTTATCATACTTTTTTTTTTAAATAATCTTTATATGACTTTAAGAGAAAAAACAGATGAACATAAGGGAAGGGAAACAAAAATAATATAAAAACAGAGAGGGGGACAAAACAGAAGAGACTCATAAATATGGAGAACAAACTGAGGGTTACTGGAGGGGTTGTGGGAGGGCGGATGGACTAAATGGGTAAGGGGCACTAAGGAATCTACTCCTGAAATAATTGTTGCACTATATGCTAACTAATTTGGATGTAAATTTTAAAAAATAAAAAAGAAAATTATTAAAAAAATAATCTTTATTATCACAATCTTTTTTTAAAGTTTATTTATGTTTGAGAAAGAAAGAGAGCAGAGGAGGGGAAGAAAGAGAGTGAGATCATTAACTTCAACAAAGTATAATTAGCAAGTAAAAAATCACTAATTTTAAGTCCACAATTCGATGATTTTTTAACTGAGATAAAATTCATGTAACATAAAATTGATAAATTTAATCATTTTAATGTGTGACAATCAGTGGTTTTTTTGAATTAGATTCACAATGTTATACAACCATCACTTCTATCTAATTCCAGAACATTTTCATCACTCAAAAAGAACTTATACTGATTAAGCAGTTGGTCCCCATTCACCTCTCCTTCAGTCCCTGGCAACTACTACTCTACTTCCTGTCTCTATAAGTTTGCCTATTCTGGGCATTTCACACAAATGGAATCATACAACATGTGACCTTTTGTGCCTGGTTTTTTTCAAGGATCAGTCATGTTATAGCATGCATTAGTACTTCATTCTTTTTTATGGATGAATAATAGAGCACTGGTGAATATAAAACATGTAACCGTTCTTCAGGTGATGGGTATTTGTATTATTACTACATTTTGGGTGTCATGAATAGTACTGCTATGAACATTTGTGTACAAGTTTTTGTGTGGACAGTTGTTTTCATTTCTCTTGGTTATATTAGGAGGTAGAGTAGAATTGCTAGATCATATGGTAATTCTATACTCAACTTTTTAAGAAACCACTAAACTGTTTTCCACAGCTACTGCACAGTTTTATATTATCACTGGCAACATATAAGGGGTCTAATTTCTTCACATCCTTCCCAACACTTGCTATTTCCATTTGGTTGAGAATTGCATCCTAGGGGTGTAAAGTGATATCTCATTGTAGTTTTGATTTACATTTCCCAAGTAATGAATGGTTGTGAACATCTTCTCATGTGTGTAATGGCCCTTTCTATCTATCATCTATCATCTATCTATCTATCTATCTATCTATCTATCTATCTATCTATCCATCTTTCTATCATCTATTTATCTATCATCTATATTCTATTATCTATCGATCGATCTATCTTCCTATCTTTTTTTTTTCGGTTAAATGTCTATTCAAATCCCTTGCCCATTTTTCGATTGGATTGTTTGCATTTTTGTTGTCAAGTTTAAAGATACTTTCTGTATTCTGGATAAAAGACCTTATCAGATATATGACTTGCCAATGTTTTCTCCCAGTCCCATTCTGTGGATTGTCTTTATGTTCTTGATAGTATTTTTTGATGCATGAAAGTTTTTAATTTGATGAAATACATTTTACTTTTCCTTTTGTTGTTTTTAAGAAGCTATTTATATTTATATTTTATTTACGTGACATTTAAAAGACTATTTCCTAACCCCAAATCATGAGGATTTTCATCTACGTTTCCTTCTAAGAGTTTTACAATTTTAGCTCTTACATTAAAGTCTTTGATAAAATTTCAGTTAACTTTTATATATGGCATGAGGTAGGTGTCCAAAAATTTTTTTTGAATGCGATACACAATTATGTCAACACCGTTTGTTAAAAAGATTAAGTTTTTCCCTCATAGAATAGACTTGGCACCTTTGTCAAAAATCAGCTGACCAAAGACCTATGCAATTCACTTGCATTGACCTATGTATCCTTCCCTACAATAATACCACACTGCTTTGACTATGGTAACTTTGCAGTAAGTTTTGAAGTCAGTAAGTATGAGTTCTGTTTTTTTCTAATTTTTTATTTAAAAACATTATTATTTAGGATGCCTTGCAGTTCAGTATGAATTTTAGAATTAGCTTGTTCATTTTTGAAAAATGGCAGTTGGAATTTTGATAGAGATTGCATTGAATTCATAGATCAATTTTGAGACTGTTGCCATCTTAACAATATTAAGCCTCTCATTTGTGAACACAGGATGTCTTTCCACTTACTTAGGTCTTCTTTCATTTCTCTCCAAAATATTTTGTAGTTTTCTTTTTTTAATTTTTTTTAATGTTTATTTATTTTTGAGACAGAGAGAGACAGAGCATGAACGGGGGAGGGGCAGAGAGAGAGGGAGACACAGAATCCGAAACAGGCTCCAGGCTCTGAGCTATCAGCACAAAGCCTGATGCGGGGCTTGAACCCATGGACCATGAGATCATGACCTGAGCCGAAGTTGGATGCTCAACCGACTGAGCCACCCAGATGCCCCTATTTTGTAGTTTTCAATGCACATGTCTTGCACTTCTTTGATCAAATATATTCCTAAGTATTTTTGTTTTAAAGCACTCTAAATGGAATTATTTTCTTACTTTCACTTTCAGATAGATATTAGTATAAACTCATGCAGTAAATTCCTGGGATAAATTCTACTTAGTCATGGTGCATAATCCTTTTAATGTGCTGTTGACTTTAGTTTGTTAATATTTTATTAAGGACTTTTGCTTCTATACCATAAGAGAGTGTTCTGCATGCAGTTTTCTTGTAATATCTTTCTTTCCTTTTTGTTTTGTTTTGTTTTGTTTTGTTTTTGAGACAGAGAGCACCCATGTGCAAGCAGGGAAGGGGCAGAGAGAGAGGGTGAGAGAGAATCCCAAGTGGGTTGATGTGGGGCTTGATCCTATAAACCTTGAGATCATGACCTGAGCCGAAATTAAGAGTTGGACACTTAACCAACTGAGCCACCCAGGCACCCCAATTTTTTATCTTTTCTTTATTTTTGATAAGAGTTTGAAAAAGATTGGTTTTGATATTTTTTAATGTTTGGCAGAATTCACCAGTGAAGCCATCTCGTCCTAGATTTTTTGTTGTTGTTGGAGATTTTTTCTATATTGATTAGACGTATTTACTTTTTATAGGTCTATTCAGATTTTCTCTTTTTTTTATTGGTAAGTCTCACTAAATGTCAATTTTGTTGATCCTTTCAAAGAACCAACCTTTTGTTTCATCGATTTGTTTCAATTGTTTTTCTATTTCAAATTTAATTTACCTCTGCTGTGATCTTTATTGCTTCTTTCTGTTGGTTTGCTTTGGTTTTAGCTTGCCTTTCTTCCATGTCTTTAAGATGGAAGTTTAAGTTGTTGATTTGCTATCTCTCTTCTTTCCAAATGTATACATTTACCCTAATAAGTTTCCCTCTGAGCACTGCTCTTATTATATTCCATAAGTTTGGGTATATATATATATATATATATAATATATAAAATATAGTATATATATAATATAGTATTATATATATACTATATTATATATATAATATATTATATATATACTATCTTATATATATAATATATATGGTATTTATGAGCCATATATATGTATTATATTTATATATAATACATATATATATTTGTTGTTGTTCATCTTAAAGTATTTTCTAATATCTCTTATAATTTCTTCTTTGACTAATTGGGTATTTAAACAATCTTAAACTGTTTAATTTCTACATATTTGTGAATTTTCCAGATTTACTTTTGTGATTGATTTCTAACTGCATTCTACTGTAGTCAGAAAAGTTACTTTGTATGACTTGAATTTTTTTTTTAGTTGATTAAGATTTGTTTTGTGGCCTAACAATTCTGATATCCTGGAGAATACTGCGTATACACTTCAGAAGAATGTGTATTGTCCTTTTGGTAAAATCTTTGCTAACCTATAGCTCTGTACACACCCCATTTGTTGTCTTCACAAATTATATCTTTATATATCAAATGATTATCAACATTAATTTATATTTTTATGCAATTATCTTCTAAATCATGTAGGAAAAAATAAAAGTTATACATCAAAAATACATTAATACTGACTCATATTTACCTTCGTAGTAATTTTTACCAATGTTCTTTCTTATTTGTGTAGATTAGAACCAATGTCTGTGCCCTTCCACTTACACCTGAAGTAACATTTATGGGTGTTTTTTGCTGGGCAGGTCTACTAGTAATGAACTCCCTCATTTTTTAAGAATGTCTTAATTTCTCCCTCACTTATGAAAGATAGTTTTGCCAGATGTAATATTCTTAGTTGATAGCTTTTTTTTTGGCAATTTAAGTATATCATCCCACTGCCTTCTGACCTGTATGGTTTGTTAAGAGAAATAAGCCATTAATTTTACTGAGGATCATTCATTTATAGTTAATGAGGTTAATGAGTGGCTTCTTCCTTGCTTTCAAGATTCTCACTTTGCCTTTCAACAGATTACAATTTGTCTCAGTGTGGATTGCTTCTACTTTATCGTACTTAGAGTGTGTTGAGTTTCTGAATACGTAGCTTAATATTTTTTTATAAATTTGGGAGTTTTTTGTCTATTATTTTTTTTAAGAGAGAGCATAAGTTGGGGAGAGGGACAGAGGGAGAGAGAGAGAATCTCAAGAAGACTCCACGCTCAGTGAAGAGCCTGATGTGGGGCTTGATCCCATGACCCTGGGATCATGACCTGAGCTGAAATCAAGAGTCCAACACTCAACTGACTGAGTCACCTAGGTGCCCCCATTATTTTTTCAAATACTCTTTCTGCCCTTCCTGTCTCTCTCTCCTGTGAATACCATTAAGCATATCATGGTACATTTAGTGTTATTCCCCAGATCATTTTTTGTCATCAGTTTTCTTTGACTTTTCAAGGTAGATAATTTTAATAGAACTGTCTTTGAGTTGGCTTCTTTTTTCTTCCTTCTCAGGTCTGCTGTTGAGCCCCTCCAGTGAATTTTTCATTATAGTTATTATAATTTTCAACCATATAATTTCAACTTTATTTTTTAAATAATTTCTCTTTGTTGATATTATCTATTTGGTGGGGTTCTTCTGGTTTCCCTTAGCTCTTGATTAATGGATTAACTGAGCTCTTTGAGTATATTTAAGACAGTTGGATTAATATCTTTGTCTATTAAGTCCAATCTCTGGGCTTCCTCCGGACAGTTTCTGTTAATTTCTTTATTTTTTGTGAATTGGTCATTCTTATTTCTTTGCATGCCTCATAGTTTTGGTGTTGTTGAAAATTGAAAATTGTACACTTTGAATGTTCCAATGTGGCAAGTCTGAAAGTCAGATTTTCCCCTTGCAAGGGTTTCTTATTTCTGTTTATTATAGTTGTTGTACATTTAAGGATCATTCTGGTCTAATTTTGTAAAGTCTATATTCTTTGTTCTCTGTGGCTGCTGAAGTCTATATTTTATTAGCATAATGGTCAGCTAGTAGTTGGACAGGGATTTTAACACCTGTATAAAAAACAAAAGGAAAATGATTCCTTCAGTCTTTGCAGATGACCTCTGTGAATGTGTTGGGACTTCACCTTCACCACTCAACTAGGCAGTTCACCACTGTGCTATAGTTTTACTTTCTGCATTCACTGAGCTTGAAAGGCAGTTGGACGTGAAAGTTAGAGCCTTCTCAGATATTTTCTAGGCATGCACATGGCCTTCTAGATTTCCAGGAATATGTCAGAGCTTTTTGCATCCATTTTCTCTAAGCTTCTCATTATCCAACCTTTCTTCCTAGGCATCTGGCTACTCCATTGTTCATGTCTGTCCAAGGCAGCAGAAACGAATACATTTTCTTTAAATGTTTTCAGCAAATGCTCCACCGCAGCACTGGGAGACTTCACAGTTAGGTGAGATAAAGCAAACCCTTGGAGCCAGTCCTCCAGAGAAACACCAGAGGTCAAAACAAATTATCACAATTCTTTGAGAATTAAGCTCATTCTGCTATTCTCTGGCACAGGCACTTGTGCTGGCTATGGGCTGTTTTTCAAAACCTCTGCCAAGCAGTAGGACAAGGGATGAGACCAGGGTAAGTTAAAATGCCTGAAAGCTGTCTTACCATGATTCAACTTCTTTGTCTTCCTAATAAAGTGTTTCCCTGGTTCCTTCAAGCATTTGGTTAATTTCCAGAGTTCTAAAAAAGTCTATTCTGATAGTTTTTTTACTACTGTATTCACTGCTTTTGTGGAGGGATAGACTTTATTTTATTCTCTCTTCTGTATTTTTGCTGACATCACTCAATGATGATTTTTGACAAGTGTGTACATTTGTGTACCCATCACCATAAGAAAAATGTGATGAAAAAGAATTAGAATTAGTGTCTCATTCCAACTCATTCCATAATAATCCTAACATGCTCATAAAATGTGAGTAGGAAGAAGTGCATAAATGATAAGTATTAAAGAGAGAAAAAAAGAGCAAACATCATAGTTTGGAAAATAGTGCCCGGGAGAATTATGTAAAGGTCATAGAATATGAATAAATATTAATGCACTTATCATGCAAAATTGGAAAAAACGTGCTGTTACAACTGAAATATTATTCAAAGACAAGCATTGTAATTAAGAGTTTCCTTTTCCCACGGCAGTGGTAGAAAAATGCAGGTTTATTCTTAGCCTTTATCCAGTTCATAATCATTTTAAAAATTCAAATGTAATTCTTATTCCAATAATGCTTAAAGACTGAATGAATAGCTAGTTAATTTCTTGGAAGCATGGCATTCGATTTGCTAAACATTCTGCCTAGCATGTTCAGGAATGCTGTAGTACCAATTAACCCTCAGAAACTCAGAGCCAACTGAAAACATTGTCAGTTCATCTCCTCTTAGGAGATTACACATTTTGGGATGATCTATAGATGACCAGCATCTACATTTGAGTTAAAATGTTCTTCTTTCTCCCCTTCAGCCCTCCATTGCATTATCCCAATTCATGAGAATGATTTTGGGGGGAGTATTTTCCACTCTGAGACCTGGGTACAGTGTGGACCCAACATAGTGACTCTATTCACTAACCTTTCCTCCAAGCTACTACAATATGTAAATGTTGATCAGCATTTAGAGAGGCAATTTGGTTCTGATCCACATGACCAGACAGGTGATTGTCTCAGGTTTAGTGTCCCAAAGAGCTTCTTAAAATAAGATAGGATCCAGAAATCAGATAGACCCTAACTCTAACATGTGTTTTCTCTAGTTTGCATTTTAACTCTTGCTTGTAGCAAAAGTACATATTAAGGGAAATTTATTTGGGTTATAAGGAAAAACATAGGAAAATGAATCTCTAATTTTAAACCAAACAGCAAAAAATTTTAAGGATGATGTAGTTAAACTTGATTTTCCTTAATGACTGAAAAAGTTAAGAATAAATGGGAGAAATTAAGAAAGATCATTAGCTGATTGGGTTAAAGTTAAAGAATTGCTTTGATTTCTACAGATAAATAAGCAGAATAAACATTAAAATAATGCACATGAAGCGTTTTCCAATTTTGCAAGTTGGTTAAGCAAAATGCCAAAGCAAATTAGGTCATGGATAAAAGAGCATTAAGAAATGCACATTAATATTTATATCAAAAATACCTTGCTGTGTAGAAAGTGAACCATAAGAGATATAAATATACAAGGAGTATTTATATGAATTATTTCTTTGCCAATAAAAATGATATGATAAACAGTATGAGCAGATGAACTGACAACCGGAGAGTTTCCTTTGCCTTAGACTTACTCTGAGTAAAAACATTTTAACCTTTTAAGGATACAAAGTCTTACTCTCCACAATACCCTCCACACATTTTTTACTTTCTTGGTCAAATAATGGCTTTCAGTAAAGACTGATTGAAATAAACTAAATCCAGATTAAAGTCATATAACTATTATTATTATTATTATTATTATTATTATCACTATCATTATTATTTTGGTCAGTAGGGAAGGGGACAAGGTAGCATTAAGAAATCTCTATGCAGTGAAGATCTTAAAATTTAAACCAGAAAAGATAAGGTTTTAGAGATGTTAATATGTCATACTATTTCTAAGGCAAATATCTGGGATTTTCAAATCGGTATAGCTGCAGACATAAAACTGTTTACCACTCTATACAATGTTTCTTGCTTCTGTGCCTTTCCTCATAGACTTATTTTGACAGGAAACCGTTTCCCTCAATTTTTTTGCCTGGTTAACTGGTATTTCCTATTCGAGACTTAGTTCAATGTTCACCCCTCCTCTAGAAGGTCTTGCCTTTTTGTTCAGGCTGCATTAAGTGGTCCTCTTCTGTACTCTTGAATGAGCTTTTGTCTCTCTTTCCAATAACTTGTAAGTGCTTCAAGAAAACTAATATTTTTTTTTCTTGTGTCTCTTCCAGTCTTTGGAACACAGACATTTTATTATTGTTGTTGAATGAATTGAATTATGCTTGAAAAGAAATCACAATTCTATTTTGGAAATAGTTATTCCCTTATTTAAGCCTGATGATATATTTAGTAATAAAGATAATATTGCTTCTTAGACAAAATGTTATTATTTATCCATCAATAGAAAATGAGTTATTGTTTTGAGTTTGTGTTACTTCACCAAATGTCCTAAACCTCCAATCAAAAAAAAAAAAGGGTGCTGGGTGGGGCAGTGTAAATTTAATATTTACCTCTCCTCAGCGAAAATATTCTAAAGTTACAAAGAAACCATGAGATAGAAATGCAAGTTCGATATTCAATAAAACTAGGAGACAGCTAAAATGTGAACCGTAAGATCAGAACAAGGACCCCCAGAGCAGTGAAAATTACATAAACGCTGAAGAGCATACAGAGAGAAGATACTCACTGCAGCAGATCACAGAAAAGCTAGCACAGCATACTTCTCCAGGATGATGCTCAAAACCAGAAATCTCATTATGACAAAAGAAATGGCCTGCATGAGCTGGTTAGCGTATCTGAATTTGGTTGAGCCCTGAGGAGAAGCTAAGTATTGCCAGACAGGTCATATCTGCAAAAATCTATCAGGCAAAGGCTCTGGGCTGCAGAATCTCCACATTGTGGCCAGCCTAATAATGCCAAATTGGAGGCTACCAAAGAGTGAAGACGGTAAGAAAAATTACTTACACCATCATTCTGTGCCCTAAGAAGAATCTCTGGTAGGTTGAGAGATGATACTGCTTTTCTCAGACACAAATCTAAAAATAGCTTGTCGGGAAGAAATGTATCCCTCAATAATTAGCAGTATTGTAAAAAGTAATAGAAAATATAGAGAGACACACTCATTTCCAGAGAGGCAAGGAAGAAAACACAAAAGGCAAACTGAGAAAGTTTAACAGAAAAAAATCTTGCCATAAAACATATGAAACGTTTTTTTTTAAGGAATTAAAAAAACTTATTCATGAGTAGAGTTCAAGAAAGAAGTAAAAGAAAAATTAATACAGAAATCAATAACCTTCATACACAAAAGCAGCCACTATGAAGATATGATGGAAGAAAACTCCACAATTTCAGTGGTAACAACATGTATGAAATATTTGGAACAAATGTAAAAAAAAATTCATGATCTGTAAAAAAAAACCCCATAAAATGTTACTGTAAGACCCAAAAGATGACTTAAATACAAAATCATATTTTTTGAAATATACTCACTATCATATCTCATACTTTCATTGGCTTATAGATGTGAATACATCTATTAGTTAATACATAAAGTTAACATGACTCTCTTCCAAAAAATTTAATGAGACAATCTAATTCTTAAATTCATACAGGAAACATAAACTAGCAATAATAACCAAAATTCTCCAGAGTCATGAGAAGTGACTTGCCCTACCATATATCAAGGTACATTATAAAGTAATAACAATTAAAATAGTTTTGCACTGGCAAATGAATGTATAAATCAACAAAACAGAAATAAAATACACCAGAGCATACAAATACATATACATAAATAATAAATAAATAAATAAATAAATAAATAAATAAATAAATAAATAAAATGGATACTATCAGTATTTCAATATTTTCAAGAAAGCAATATTATTTTTAAAATACCTATAAGGCAACAGAACAGGATAGTTGTTTGGGAAAACAAACAAAAATACTGGCCTTAAAACTCTACTTCTGGGGCCCCTGGGTGGCTCAGTCGGTTGGGCGTCCGACTTCAGCTCAGGTCATGATCTCACAGTTTATGGGTTTGAACCCCACGTCGGGCTCTGTGCTGACAGCTCAGAGCCTGGATCCTGCTTCAGATTCTGTGTCTCCCTCTCTCTCTGCCCCTCCCCCACTTGTGCTCTGTCTCTCTCTCTCTCTCTGTCAAAAATAAATAAAATGTAAAACAAAATTTTAAAAGAAGATTAAAAAAACTCTACTTTTTATTCAGAATGAATTCCAGATAAGTCAAAGATATGAGTGTAAAAATAAAAATGCAATCATAAATTATTAGAAAAACTGTTCTTTTTTTTTACTCCAGGAAAGCTATGTCTTTTCTAAGTCTGAAATAAATATTTGAAGTCATTAAAAGAAATAATTGATTTACTCAACTGCATAAAAATCCTTCATGATTCAAAATAAATAATATCAGAAGATAAATGCTGATCAGAAAGAATAATTACAATTTATAGACTATCATAGACTTTAACATGAAAGTTTCCTACAAATCCCCAAGTACAAATCTGGCACTACAGTAGAAAAAAGTGCAAAAGAGATGAAAAACACTTCATGGAAAAGGAAAACAAATAAAAATTCAAACCGAAACTACAATGGAATACTGTTTTCACCTCTTAGATTGGCAAAGACCCAAATGCACACTGGCAAATTCTGATGATGTACTGTGTTGGCCAGGGTATGGGGGAAACAGACATTCTCACACACTGCTGGTGGGAATGTGTATTAATGCAACCCTCTGTAATGGGCAATCTGACAATAATAATTAAAATTACAGATATTTTTAAATTCAGGTATTCCATTTCTAAAAATCTGTCCAATTGAAAACTCACAGATTTGTAGCCTGATGTGTAAGATGTTATGCATGGCAAATGACTTACCATCACTTAACTGTATAACTTAAAGAAGATGGGTCAAATAAACTTGCTACATTAGTATATTAGAAAAATATTCGACCATTTAGAAAGAATGAAGCAGGTTTATAAACTGATATTTAAAATGCTGCAACGGTTAGTGGAAAAAACCTCTAGATGTTAAATGATATATTTACTAAGCTGAAATTTGCATTAAAAAAAGGAAAAGAATGTATATATGCTGTATTTACTCATATTTACACAGAGTATTTCTGAAAGAACACTCAATGATACAACAGCAGTGGTTACTTCTGGAGAAAAAGGAAGGCTGGGAGGAAGGGTTATGAAAAAGTTTCCTTTCATAGAGTATTTTGTACATTTTGAATTTTAGACCACGAGTTTGTTTGTTGATTTGTTTGTTTGTTTTAAGAAGGTGAAGAATAGTGTTAGAAGCCGCACAGCATATTAGAGTTAGCCTAAACTGGAAATTAGGACCCAGAGCACCTCGATCCAATCCAAATTGTCACTTCCTGTGTGGGTGACTTTGGACACTTCAACTCTATGTGACCTATTTTTCCTCATCTTTAAAATGTGTATAATAATCCTACCTACCTTATGAAGCTGTTATGAAGACTAAACTAATTAATACATGTATGACAATTAGAGTACTTGACATAGAAAAGTTCTTTATTAGTGTTTTCTCATTAAGATAATAACAGGAAAGCACGCACAGGCATAGACACATCAGGTATTTGTACCAAAACAGAAACAACTGGGCTCAGAGTACATTCTAGAAAGAGATCACAGCCAAGTTGGATTGAAGACCAGAATTTAGTGTCTCGGATAGCCACTGAGCTTCTGAGAAAGAGAATTCAGATATTTATCAGCTTAGTTTTGCCAGCTTACACTCCCTGTTCCAAAAGGAGCCAGACACACACCTACACCACCCTCACCAACATTACAAGGTCTGAATACAATACAGGGTTTTAGGGAGAAAAATTTATTGCCTGAGAAGCAGAAAATCACACAAGGTCAAGTAGCTCTGGTTACCTGGGAATGAATAAGCCAGGTGGAGCTGAGCAGAGCGCACCATGGCAGGATTCCAGAAGAGGGACCCAGCTTCCCCAGTCCCAGAGGGGCAGAGAACACAGTGCGAACATCCTGGTCTAAGAAATAGCCTCAGAAATGGAAGCTTCCTGAGCTCAGCCTCTGGTGTCAGCACTTCTTTACTGAATGAAGTCCCATCCACTGAGCCAGCTCTTGGCTGAGCTACTGAGAAAGGAGAAAATGGGCCCCCAGGGTGATGATTTCATATTCTTTATGTGTCTTCCCTGAAGAAATTACAGAATTAGGTGCTAGTGAAGGTAGGAAGTTCTCTAAGTACAATCTCCTGTCTCTTCCTTAATATATTTGTCTAGGTGGCGAGCGGCAATGGTGAGGTCATATTGAAAAATTTA
This sequence comes from Acinonyx jubatus, assembly GCF_027475565.1. Taxonomy (NCBI): domain Eukaryota; kingdom Metazoa; phylum Chordata; class Mammalia; order Carnivora; family Felidae; genus Acinonyx; species Acinonyx jubatus. The sequence continues at coordinate 67,849,512 of NC_069394.1, read as the reverse complement.
GTCAGAATTTAGGATTCATCTTGTTTTTTCTAGATTCTAGATTCTATACAGCAATGGTATATATGCCACTCTTCCCATCCCTTGGAATATTAAATTCAATAGAATCCATTCCTTTCTCTTATTATACAATTCAAATTGAAAGCAGATCTTTATCCTTAGGCGAGAAAGAACAGAAACAAAAACTTCTTAATCTTTCATGCACATACAGATTCAAGTAAGATCTGATGGGTAACTATTACAGACAATATACGCTACAAAAGTATTTTCTCACCGCATGCTCCCTGACTGAAACAGGAATGCGGACGGTAGAGCATAAATTCAACTCCGTGGTCTTGTCTTGAGTTGAGGCTTAGGCTACCTCCGAAATTCTTCTTTCTAGCTTTCTTTGCTATTCTTCAAAAGGATGCACCCCTAACATTTTATTTCTTTATATTCCACAATTTATAATCCTTGACACATTTTCCATACTGCAGTATAGTTTGTTTATTTGTTTTTTTGGTTCTGGGACCTATTTCTTAACAGTTTTTACTCCGTTTTTCTGAAATCAAAAAATATATATATTTGCTTAGGTCTCATTTCTATGCTAGCCTCTTTGGTTTCCTTATTCTAAATTAAAGTTGTCGATCACCCATTGCCTCAAATAATATCCTTTTATTAACATAGAGAGAGGGAAATAGACATTCTTGACAAAGGGAGAAACAGCATTGCTCATAAGAATGAAAAGAGCCATTCACATGTTCCTAACAGAGTAGTAAGAAAATAAGATTTCATCTCTAACCTTCCAGGCAACTATATGCTCTGCCTCACTCCCCTCCCTTATTTACCATCTAGACTATTCAGCAAATCTGACCTGGCAAATTAAAAATTCTCAGTTTTTAATCAATGTTTTGTTTTTGGTTTTGGTGTTTTGGATTTGTGTGTGTGTGTGTGTGTGTGTGTGTGAGAGAGAGAGAGAGAGAGAGAGAGAGAGAGAGAGGGAGAGAGAGAGATTTTGGAGATCGGTAAAGCATTCTATAGGATTAATATAGAAATTGCTGTTTGAAGCTTTCTTAATCTGGAAAAAAGTGGTTATGAATAAGGATGTACAGGTCACTATCAATTTTCTTCAAGCTGGTCCGTACCTGTTTATCCTTTTGTCGAATGTGATCACACATTGCAGTCTATGTGAAAATGTCTCATCCGCCAGTAGGGAAAGCTTAATAATTTATTTGCAGTCCATCTTCCTCTAGACAAGTGCATGCCATGTATTTGCTGAGTTGTGTAACCAGCTCTCAGAGCAGGCACATGGTCGGCTGCAAATTGTTCTTTCTGACATCTGTCCATTTTTCATGGTATTGATATTTAGCCCCTGAATGCCTGTTCTGCATTTTCAAAACAAAACGGAAGTGAGGAATCAATTGTGTGTTGTTGGAGGAAATGTCACGACCTTGATTATAACTGTCGTTTTTGAAGGGGAAATTATAGACGTGAAATTCTTCAGAGTCACGTTCAACACATAGTACATATAATTCAGAAGGGCATTCTCTGTTCTGTGGGTAAGTTCTTAAGAGTTCTCAGCCTAAATTGAGAGGGAACTCTGAGGTAATTCTTTGTGGTGTGGCCAAAACTCTCTGTTCTTATGCTAGGATCATATACTGGGGGATCCCTGCATTGGATCAGGGGAGGATATATTTGTAAAAAGATCTCAATTAATCTGATCTTGAAGAAAAGTTAAGAAAATTATTGAACTTGCTTAAGTTCCCTCCCTCCCTTCCTTTCTTCCTTCCCTCCTTCCTTTCTTTTTTCCTTCTTTTTTTTTCTTTCATGTTTATTTTTTTAATTTTACTAACTTGACTTCCATTTGCAAATATCTTGGAACTTATTAATGTGATTATCTTTTGCTTCATACTGGAATGTAAAATAATCAAATGAAACCCTACCCATTGGACCTCTGTTTGGAAACCACTCACATAACCTCATATAAAGCCTCTTTAGTCTTAGGTCATAGACTCCAAGAACAATATTGTAGAAAAGCCCTGATGTGCATCTATATTCTATAGTCCTATTCACCTCCCTTGTGTCTTCTTTAGTCAATAAATTCCTAAAAGCTAAGAGCATACAACACTTGTCTGTGGGAAATCCAATAGAACCTCTGGAAAATAAAACCAGAAGAAAACCAAAATAAAATTGCCAAAGCATATAAAATTACTCCATGGAGTGTTCTGATTAGTATCACCCTGGTTTTATTCATGGTGATACTAGACTCATGGCTAGTGTTTAGTTCCATGGCTCAGAAAATTATTTGGCAGAATACAATTGCATTCTCTCTCTCACCTATTTTCTGCAGAGATTTCACACATTGACTCAATGTAATATGCCACACTGAGAGGCATGATGTTTGAAACTCCTCTATGATGCCTGTGCAGAATACTAAGAGAATCAGGTGCCGGTGTTTATCTGAGCTGAAACCTATTTCTTGTATTTTGATATTAGTTTTAGAAAAATCTCAAAAATTTCTTTTTGCACACAGAGTCCCATGTCAATTACCTTGGGATGCCATGTTAATGTTCGCTAGAGATAGAAATCCTTTATATGTGGGGAGACATGTGGCTCTTGTGGTTAGCTGTGCAACCCCTATGCAGAGATTTTCCATAAGTGACTTTTCTTCTAATATCTGATGCCACATATTTATATTACACACAATATTTAGTTGTTCTTGGTCACTATATTAAAAGGAAATAAATTAGCTCAAGCATTCCGAGAGACACATGGCCCATCTGTGGCAAGGTACTACCTGTTTGGATGGTTATAATCCCACTCAAAGGTAGAGGTTTTTCTTCCTGTCTTTACCACTTGGGTTCTTGATGGGGGCCCTGCAGAGCATGTTGGGAGAGCACAGAGACATCCTACATCTATTCATGAGAGAAAACTATTCTAATCCAATTGAGTTCCTTACAATTGGTGTCGTGAGAGCACAGGCAGGATGCACATTGTAAAAGCACATGCTGGTCTAGTGCTGCTGTCAGCAAAGGCCTTAATGAGCTTTGAGAGTAATATGGACAGCACAGAAAATGCAATCAATCAGATGCGGAAACTGCAAAGTAAAGAAGAGAAAGAATGGAATGGTGGAAGAGAAAAAGAATGGGGACAAATTCAAAATACTAAGAGATCACGTAAGTAAACTGTTTCAGGAGGAGAGTGAAAAATTGTACCTGCAAAAACCATAAAAAAATTCTACAGGGAAGTATCAAGACTCTGAAGGGTCAGAAATTTTATCCTATCTGTACCTAACAAGTTACTCTGCCATTTTCATAAAATCTAGGATTTTTATTAATCTTTTCCTGATTTAATTGATATTTTAGCTAATCACTTGGCTGCTTCTTTGTTCTTCTTCTTCTTCTTCTTCTTTCTTCTTCTTCTTCTTCTTCTTCTTCATCTTGTTCTTCTTCTTCTCCTCCTCCTCCTCCTTCTTCTTTTTTCCACTTGGCTTCTTTTAAACTCACTCCGTAACTTCTTGTTCCATGGATGGTGTGGAAATACATGGTAGACTTCTCATTTCAAAGAAATTGTCTCACTATGCATGTATTACGCATCTATATATAAGCATGTTCACAATATATCACTTAGGTTATCATAAAAAATATATTTTCTCCTGGACAATATGTTAAATTCATAATCATAGTAGAAAAATGTTTTAAAGTACCCGGTGACACATCTATGTTTGTTTTTCTCATAAGAAAGACAAATGTCATCCTTCTTTTGAATTTTATATTTGAATAATTGTACAATTGAATCAATTCTATGTTTAATGAAATTGAATTACTGAATGGTGGTGACATCTTGAGGTACCCCATAGGGAGTAAACAAAGGGAGTAAGATAGATGAAGCACTATTTCTCACATTTTTATTTTGTAGCACACTCCATTAGCAGCAAGAGGATTATGAACTGGTTTGACAATAAGACCCAGTAGTTGCATCACTGGAAAGTGTTTAATAAATACTCCATGGTGAGCAGTGCTTTCTGAAACCAGATACTGGCGGTGGGAGTTAGAGGTTAGTTTTCTACCTCACATAGATAAATGTACTATGTCAGTTGAACAGAAAAAACAAATCACACAAAAAATAGTTTCTCAGCCTGGGCTTTGAAAGTCACACCATCATGATCATCGCACATGACAAACTAGAGAACTTCCTTCAAAACAAACCTCACTGAAAAACTAAATATAACTGATACATTTCTAGATGAATAAAAAACCTTGATACCTTAGGGCCATTAGGTCTGAAGTTCTCTTCATCATTAACACTGATTCGTTTTGCTTTTACATTTAGTGCTGAAAAAATCTGGGGTTAATTATTAGATTATTCTCATTTACATCAAATATGTTTCATTGCTCCTAGGGCTTTGGAACTTAAGATATTCATTTGAGAGGAATAGGTAATATGAATTAAAATGAAGAAAATGATGTTTTCAAACATCTTCTTTATGTAGTTCACTAGTTTAAAAATGTACTCTTTGAGTTAAATCAATATGTTGAAATTGAGGAAGAGGAAGGAGATGGATATAAAGTGTAACTACCAAATATTGCAAGAAATGTTAAAGGTTGAAGGGAAATCGCCCTTCAAAGGTTGACCAATTCCTTTCAATGGCAAGAAACACAACTAGGGCAATTGAAATGTATAATTTGAACGATTGAAATGTTTTCAGGTTTAGGGTTCTTGTTTGTCATCATTCTCACATAAAACTCTAAATATCGATTGTCCTCACTCTCTTACAACCAATCCAGCAAACTGTTATACGTATACAGGTGTCAAAAATGTGTAGCTTGTGCGCTTTCTTAGCATATAATAAGATGAACTTGACTGTTTTTGTCATTCTAAATAAATTTTGAAAATGTATCATTTCAGAGCACCACAACAGTAGAGCCTATGTTTATTGTCTTCACTTCTGTTTTCTCAGTGGGTGACATGTAATGGAAATAAATTTTGTTAAATGAACTACTGTAGTGGCCATTTTGTGGCAATGGGATTCTACTGAGAAGCAGGCATATTCTAAAGGTATCTTTTTTTTTTTTTGAACATCAGACAATTTTTTTAATTTTTTTTATTTTTTTAAAGGTATCTTTTTTCAAAACTCCATCTCAAACCTTAAATCTAGTGATCCAAAGAATCTGAACAGTTCCATATTTCTTTTCTACTGGTCCAAATCACTATGGTCTGAATAGCCTTCTTCTTTGTAGTATATTTCAATGCAAACACTGTGAATAGATTATTATCTAACTAGTAATTTGTCTCCTTTGGGGAAATTCAGAAGATCATCTCATCTACACTTTTTAAAAATGCTAGTGTTACCATTCTCTTCTTCTGATAAGTTACTTTGTTTATGCTAGGTAAAAAAGAATCTGGTATATTGCATTGAAACTTAACTTGAAATAATAATTTAATTGATAAAGAGACTATAAGATAACATTTAAATTTGGCAATGGTTTATTATAATCACAATAAACTTATTTTAGGATAAGACAAAATTAATTTGATTGAATGCATCTACTATAGATTTACAAATTGCTGTGCAACTAGAGAGTCAATATATTTGAATCTGATAGCCACTGAGATAAGCCAAAGGTCTACCGTAATCCTAGATATTTTATTAGACAGAACAGAGAATTAAGTGCTTTAAACACTATCTGCCTTGTGTGTTCTTGCATTTCTGTATTAATAAGTCCATGAATTCCCCTAGGGCACATCCTTTTCACTTTCTAGGCAGCTTGATGTCAAGCATAAATCATATGTATGAATAACATGGGCCATGTGTTCCAACCTTCCTGAATTGTCTTCGTAAAATTGAAAAAGAGTAGAAGAAAATAGATATCCTTCATTATTTGAATTACTTGGCAAAACAGAAGATACCTACGCATACTGTTCATGTTTATTTCTTTTATTCATTAAGATTTCTAATATCAGTTGTGTTTAAATATTTCTTAACTTTGACAGTAGGGTTGTTTCTGTAGCCATAAAAATCTTAGATTAAAATAACAACAGGAAGGTAATCCTATGCATATGGAAATTACCCATTAACTAAAATATTTATTTTCAAAGAAATAACAATATACTATTTTCCAGTGTCATTAGATCCTGCTAGAAATGACATATTTATAAAGATTAGTTATACATCCAGATTCAAGAGGCCAATAGGATCCCAAGCAGGTTGAACCCGAATAGGGTTACATCAAAACACATTATAATTAAAGTGTCAAAAATCAGACAAAGAAAGAATTTTAAGAGCAGAGAAAAGAGAGAAGTTACATAAGAGGGACCCTCCCACCCACCATATATACCTGTATAAGACTATCAGCAGATTTCTCAACAGACACTTTTCAGGCCAGAATAGGATGGCATTACATATTCAAATATTGAAAGACTATAACCATCAAGCAAGAATTCTATACCCAAAAGAGGGATACAGCCAAAAGAGGGATAAAACTTTCCCAAACAAAAGCTGAGAGAGTTCATTACCACCAGACCTACTTTAAAAGGAGTGTTAAAGGGGAGTTCTTTCAGTGGAAGTGATTACTAATTAACATTACGAAAACATAGAAAGGTAATGTAAATCTCATTGGTAATGGTAAATATGTAGTCATAGTTAGGTTCTGCAATATGTTAATAGTGGTGACTACTTCATTTACAATTCACCGAAAAATGAAAAAAAAAAAAAGACAAAGAAGAACCTAGTTAAAAAAAAACATACTTAAAAAAACTAGTAAAAAAGTCATAGCTGCAATAATCTGTGATAAGTTACACAATATAAAAAAACATATGAGTTGTAATAGCAATAACCTAAAATGTAAGGGGGAGGAGAATTAAAAGAATTAAAACAAATTCTTTTGAAGCAATCAGTTTAAAACAGGGTGCTATATGTTTGAAGATATTTTATGTAAGCCTCATAGTAACTGCAAGGAAAAATCGTGCAGTAATTGCAAAAAAGAATACAATAAAGAAGTCAAAGCATACTAATACCAAAAGACATCAAAACCACAAAAAGACAGTAGGATAAGAAATAAGAAACAGCAGATCTACAAAACAACCAGAACACAGTTTACAAAATAGCAATAGGTTCTTACCTTAATAATTACTTCAAACATAAGTGAATTAGGCTCTCAGCTCCTCCTCACTCAATAGACAGCCACACTTAGGTGCATTGCCAGCCAGGTCCCTGAGACAAAATGGTAAAGGTCAGAGTAAATGGATTTGGCCATATTGGGCGCCTGGTTGTCAGGGCTACTTATAACTTTGGCAAAGTGGATATTGCTGCCATCAATGACTGCTCCATTGGCCTTGACTACATGGTCTGCATGGTCCAGTATGATTTCACCTATGGCAAGTTCAATGGTCTAGTCAAGGGTGAGAATGGGAAACTTGTCATCAGCGGAGAGCCCACCTCCATCTTCCAGGAGTAAGATCCCACCAACATCAAATGGGGCAATGCTGGTGCTGAATATGTTTGTGGATTCCACTGGTGAGAAAGCTGGAGCTCACTTGAAGGGTGAAGCTGAAGAGGGTCATCAGCTCTGCCCCTTCTGCTGAGGCCTCCATGTTTGTGATGGGCATAAACCATGAGAAGTATGACAACTCCCTCAAGATTGGATATTCATATGTAAAAGAATGAAATTGGACCCATATCTTACACCACTCAGACAAAAATAACTCAAAATTGATTAAAAACTTAAATGTAAGACCTGAAACCATGAAACACCTAAAATAAAACAGGAACAAAGCTCCTTGACGTGGGTCTTGGTAATAATTTTTTCAACAGGACATCTGAAGCGCAAGCAATAAAATAATAAATAAACAGGTGGGACTACATCAAACTAAAAAGCTTCTGCACAGCAAAAGAAACCATCAACAAAGTGAAAGGACAACCTATGGAGTGGGAAAAAATTTGCAACCATATATCTGATATGGGGTTAATATCCAAAACATATAAAGAACTTGTACAATACAATAGCAAAAACAAACAAATAACTCAATTTAAAAAATGGGAAAGGGATCTGAATACACATTTCTCCAAAGAAAATACATGAGAGGTCAACAGGTACTCAAATGATGAAAAAAATGCTCAACATCACTAGTCATTAGGGAAATACAAACTAAAACCTCAGTGAGATGTCATCTTACGCCTTTTAGAATAGCCATGATCCAAAAGATAAAAGAAAACAAAAGCTGGCATGGATGTAGAGAAAAAGGAACCCTTGTTAACTGGTGGTGGGAATGGAGATTTCTGCAAAGAAGTTGTGGTGTATTTATACAAAAGAATATTATTCAGCCATACAAAAAAAAATGAAGAAATCTCACCATTTGCCACAACATGGATGGGACACGAAGGCATTATGCTAAGTGGAATAAGTCAGACAGAGAAGGACAAATACGGTATGATCCTACTTATATGTGGAATCTTCAAAACAAAAAGAAACCCAAACTCACAGAAAAGATCAGACTTGTGGTTACCCGAGGTGGAAAGTGGGCAGAGGGGGGATTGGAGAAATGCAGTCAAAGGTACAAACTTCCATTTAGAAGATAAATAAGCACTGGGGATGGAATGTGCCACATGACGAATACAGCTAATGCTGCTGTAGGATATACACAAAAGTTGTTAAGACAGTGAATCCTAACAGTTCTCATCACAAGGAAACTTTGTCCCCTTTTTCTTTCTCTTCTTTTTATTGTAGCTATACGAGAAGGTGGATGTTAGCTGAACTTTTTGTAATCATTTCACAATACATGTAAGTCAAATCATCATACTCTTTTCCTTAAACATGTACTGTCATATATATCAATTATTTCTCAATAAAACTGGAAAAAAGATTGATTATGCAGAATTGCAAATATTTATTCTAAAATACTAGAAGTAAAAAGAAACTGAAATTTCCTTTATTATGATCACAATTATGTGAAACAGGAGAAAAATGACTGAAAGGATGGACATCAAAATACAGATTATTCAGATCAATGAAATAGTATTTTCTGTCTTTTTTACTATTATTTCTTACCAACATTTTCTACAGTTGGCAGTATTATTTTATAGATATATAAAATTTTTATTTAAAAGATCTAGGTTTAAATCTTTAGTTGCCTTTTTTGTACTTTAAATTTCTTCTCAATGTAACACTTTTTCCTCTGTTTTGATTTTTTTTGCTTTTGTAAACAATGTTATTTTCTTTCTTTCTTCTTTCCTTCCTTCCTTCCTTTCTCCCTTCCTTCCTTTTTCTTTCTTTCTTTCTTTCTTTCTTTCTTTCTTTCTTTCTTTCTTTCTTTCTTTCTTTCTTTCTTTCTTTCTTTCTTTCTTTCTTTCTTTCTTCTTTCTCAGTTGCTTGTCAGAATTTTTCTGAATCTCCACTCCTATCATTGCCTTTGTCTTCACTGCTTGCTTCTTGCTGATTCTTTGTTTCGTCTCTGCATTTGATGATGGCTCAGCCAGTTTGCACCCATAATCAACTTGCTATCTCTTTTTCCTGACCCTTCAGACTTCCCTATCTCTAAAGATGGAATGTTAAATTAATAGCAAACAAATAGCTTGTTAATGGTGTGATTTATCGTCTTCTAATCTGCTCTCTCAAAGATCTTTTGCAACAATAGAAATTCTGTTGACTCTGTACCCCTGTAGAATTACCTTCCTTTCATGTACCTCAGAGGATACTGGCTAGCTTGTTTTGTCTCTATGGTGTTTTGAAATTAATATACATTATTTTCCCCTTCCCCCTGTTCTCCTACTTTCTATTTTGCTTACTCCTTCTCCTTCACTCTCTTGTATACTGCTGTCAGCCCCATCATCTCACCCTTCTGCTGTCCAAAAGTTTGAAACTTGTGATAAGTAACTGAGCACAGTGCTAAGGGGACCTCTTGACTGAGAAGCCAAATAATGAACATTGTGTTTGTAATTGGGGTCTTTAAAGCAGACAAGACTGGGCCTAATTCCCAGCTATGTGACTTTGGTAGACAACCAGACTTCTCTCAACCTTGATCAGTGCTTATTTTCAAATGGCGGTAAGGGTGTTCTCATGAGCTGCTGTGGTCATCAAGTGAAGAAGAGTGGAATTGCTCTGTAAGCCCTAATGTGTTCTCCAGCCTTAGCGTCTGACATCTGATTCATGCCTCTCCCTTCTTCTTTCCTCCACTCTGCCCACTCTCTTTTTTGCCAGGCCCTATGTTCCAGCTGCTGCACTGAAGAATAAAGTGACTACCTGAAAATGCCATGCTCTTTTTTGTTGTTGGGCTTGTCTGGAATATTAACAATCCTCATTCAACCTGGCAAAGTTTTCCTCATCCTCCACATTTCAATGGAAACGTTGGCATGTCTAAAACCCTTCCTCTACTTCTCTCCCAATCTCACCCTTCCCACAACTGGGTTAGAGGTTTCCTCTGTCCTCCCCCCTGCTCTTTGTATTTTCTCTATAATTCTTCTCTTACATGATTCTTTACCTGTTTCATCAGTTCACTGAAGTGAGTTCTTTGAAGGCAGAGTCTTTGTGTCTTATCTTGATACCCCAGTGTCTAATTAGGTATCTGATGTGCTGTAAACATTCTATAAACATTGGGTGAGTGAAAAATGAGTGGCTGCCAATAAAATTATTTGCAGCAAAAGATTATTTAATCTTACCTTTGAATTGCATTACATTGAAATACAGAAAGAAAGATAAATAAATAGATAGATGCTCCTCCACATGGGTATTGCACATTTGAAATCAATTGACCGGTTCCTTAGTCGACATAAAGAACATCATACTGTGCATAGGCCTTTCCTGTCCTGAAATACTGTCCCACTGGTGCCCTGGGAGGAAAGACCTTGGATTTCAGAGATGCCATTAAGTTTGGTGATACGGGAGGCAAAAAAATAAAAATAAAAATAAATTAGACAAATGTTAAATAATTCACATGAAACGTATGTAATTCTGAAATAGACTAATATGACTAGAAAAGAGTAACCTGCAGAAAGGAAGCCTAAATAATTATTGCTCACTTCCAGACAGTTCCTTGAATTGGATTCATATTGAGCTAAGGCTATCTGAATTAGAGGCAGCTGTATAATCCAAGTGTCGTGCAGCATACAGAATCAGATTGAGTGCTTGAGTGTCTGCACCCTAGGAAATTGATTTGACGACTATGTCAATTACTTCTGGCACCAAGCTTTCTGTGGGTTGCATTACAACTGCTCTTTTGGTCAGCTGTGACTGCTTCCCCATCCACGCCTATTGTTTTAGATTTATTTACTGCACCGGCAATCATAAATCATGGACTTTTTTCTATACCATCTGGAAACTCTGGTGTCATTGTTTGGGTCACTTTTGATTACTCGCTCTTATTCTCAGCTACTGTTAAAGCTGATGTATCTTGAATTATGAAAGACTTCCGCCACAAGCTGACCTATTTGTGAGCACCTTTCAGCATCTACATATGTTTATTTTATCCAACACATAGCCGGGTAGAAGCAAAAGTTCCCTCTAGGGAATTATTCCTTTGCCTGTAAAACTGAATTTTTAAAGCTTACAATTTGCCTATTTGCTTGTTAATCCGCTGAATGTTTCCATTGTTCTCACAGTCACATTTAACACATTGACCGTCACTTGCCCTTGGTGCTGGGAATGCGATTTCCTCGTTACTCTCACCCAGTCTCAATCCCGACCAGAGCATTCCATTTTGAGCCTAAAATCAGAGTGAAAGTTGTTGGGTTTGTTTTGTTTTGTTTTGTTTTGTTGCAAATAATCCTTAAACAGTAGGACAAACATACTTTTTAATCTCTACTCTGGTGTATCCCAATATTCTAAAAACTGGGCTTCACTATTATCATACTTTCTTGACAAGCTCACCAGAAAACATCTTAGCCATGTTCTTTTTCCAACCAAATGATGCTGATGTCTACCTGTATCGACAGCGTCAGCAGATTACTTTCATTTTACGCAGATGGTTCACTGGCAGTCCAGATCACATCCGAAACTGTGCTATCAAGCAATTTTTATCCAGAGAAGCAATTTAAATATTGGAATTTTGTTGAATTTCCCAGGCCACAGCTGCTTGCATCTGACATCTGCTTCAATTTTTTGAGCAGCCAGTTTTTGTTTTTTTTGTTTTTTTTTTTAATTTCCTGGCAATCTCAAGGTTGAGTTTTGTAGGGCTGTGTTTCTATCTACTTAGTCCTCATCAAGTATCCCTCTCTAAGTAGTGTAGTAACCCACATCACACCATGTGCTTTAGACTCTTCTTTTCTAGCCCCTTTCTGACATCAAATGCCACTTTAATTGTGATTAGGAGAATCTCCGTTTTCCTACAACTTTTCTCTATACAAGAAACCGCATGAACTACCATTTGCTGGCGTCACTATCAAATGAAAAGGGAGACAAATGAAGAAATATTGTTAAAATTTTCTTAAATAAATAAATCATCCCTGAGTCTCCTGTAGACATAGGAATACTACATGATTTTCTCATTATTCAAATATCCCAGAGAGGTTGGAGATATAAGAGTGGTTTGTTTTCTTCCAAGACAAAGCCCCACTGAATGTGGTCTAATTAACTCTACATCTCAATATACCTAAACTGCCAGTTCACATCTTTGACAGTAGCGTCTACCTGCATAATGTCACGTCACATCACATCTGATCACTTCCTGCTATGTTAGATATGCAATGCGCCAATAAGACATGATATGATCAAGGCAACATGGTCGATATTTGAACAATTTGTATCCTCTTTGTTGCTTTATCGTCACTCCTTCACAATGCAGAATGACACAACCAATATGTCAAGCAGTAGAGTTGAGGTAGGATGTTTCAGCCACTGCTTGCTTCTAAATGATTTTTAATCTACCTATAAGGCCCAAAGATGCAGAGTGTTAGCTGTTAACATACTGTCATATTTCCAGATCATCTAAGTAAAAGACCTTGCAAGAAAGCAAAGACTAGTGTTACAAGAGCACCTATGATTTGTTATCTAAAAGAAGTTATAAAAAGCACACTATTTTTTCTTTGTTGTTGAAAGGGTGAATATTAGCATGTTGTGCTTTTGCTTTTAAAGAAAAATATAATAAAGGATGCTGTTGGCAAGGTGTGATATTACTCTAGACGTGTGTGCTTGCTGTGTTTCATCCCCTTCTTACTTCCTGACTATTTATACAGCTAAGGGGAAGGATGATGAAAACTTTAACTGACTGGTGTTGGTTTTGTTCAAGAAGCTCCAGAACGAGGGAATTCCTTGACCTGTTCCTATGCACATTTGTGATTCTTTTCAGAGGGGTTTTCAGGGCAAGGTAATCAGAGTACCTATATTTAAGAATTCCGTATCTAAGAGTCTTTCCTTGTTTGTCCTGTTTTGTGGGAGGCTCACCCAAATAAAGGGAGAACAATTTTGATTATTGATGATCCTCAAAGAGGCAGCAGGGAATGAAAAAGTGAAGTCAGTGAGTCAGAGAGACATCAAAGAAACACATATTATAATGCTGTTTAACCTTTTATTAAGATTGCTATTGTATGGCAATGCATAAAACAGTGGATATTGGGCTCATTACATCAATACTATCTTGGCACTTTCTGAGGTCACACAAGTCATCTTTTATTCATGTTGTCGCCGGGAATGGAAGTGATGCTAATAGAGCTGGGTCAGGCACACCAAGGCAGAAGGAGAGGTTGAACATAAATCCCAGGTGGCAGCTCATCAACAGTCGGGACTGCAGCAGTGAAGCTGCACCGAACAAGGGCAGAAGGGCCCACTTTGAAATCTTTGTCTTCTGTCCCTCAGATGACCAAATGGCAGGCAAATCCCATGTGACCTATTCATTCACCCCCCCCCCCATTCATTCATTCATTTACATCCACGAACAAAACAAAAATGGCAGAGTGGAAACAAGCGTTCTCATGTCAACCCTTTCCAAAAATAAGGTATGGCTATGCCATTTATAGAGTTTCACAAGCCTAGTTTGTGCCAGATTTGTGTTCAGAGAAAGGTGAAAACCATGAAACATTACCATATAGTTAAAAAAACACACACACACACACTTAAACATACTCATCTTAGAATTTGCCATTATTTTGTTCTCTTTCCAGTTCCTCCTTTCAGTTCAGCAATTTCTAACATCTCAGAACACAAAGCTTGCCTTATTTTGTCTCTGAGCTATTTTTCATTATCTTGTGTTGTGATAAACGACTGAGCTATCATTCAAAAAGGGGACATTTCAATGGGTTTGCGAGGGTGTTATTTTCTGTTAGGTTACATGCTATAGTTAAAAGAACATATTGTCTACAATCAGTTAATATTTTTAAAGAATTTTGAAAATAAATCTTTAAATAATTTAAAGAAATAAAACATTTAGTCTCCCCCCCAAAAAGAGCTCACCATAAATGGATAATCTTTAACATTTATACAAACCATGATTTTATTATGTTTCAGTAAAATATAGACAACAACATTTTATCACCATGTGTGATTGTTACACGTGATTATACTTAACTGATAGGGTAAAGCATGAGTCCTTTTTATTAACAGATTTCTACACCTTCAAAAACAACCAAGTCTTTTTTTTTTCTATTTTGCAAAGTAAAGATTTAATAATTTAATTTTAAAAGACACTTGAAACAGAATAACTGGTCTTTTAAAATATTCTGCACACCATTATGTAATAATAATGTGTGACATGAATTAATGTTAGAGTTGGTGATAAACTTCTATGTATATATTATATTGCTGTTATCATTTAGAGTGTCAATGGGTATGGAATGTATATGGGAGCAAAAGCTGATAATGACAAAACCAAGCTTGTCAACAACAGCGTTAAAACCAATGTGCTTAATTAAAAAAGTGAAGTCAATTAAAATTAAAATAACAGTGCAGCATGTACAAATGCTGGAATAATCATTAGGCCTTGCTGAATAATGGAAGAGTATAGAATTTTTTTAATGGAACAGCAGGGGTGATACATTACACAAAGCAACAATCTACAACAATATGACAATCGAATTACTTCAGCCCCATTAGGCAGGTGCAGAGGAATAATTAACATGAATTTTTCCAATGAAAAGGAAAAAAAACTTATTTTCCTCTAGTAACACTAAAGTTTACACCCCTACTCACCCTGCACTGAAAAGTGATAACCTATGACGGCAAAAACCTATGATTTTTAAAAAGTAAGTCTTAATAGGGTGACTTCTGTTTATTCCTCATATAAGTTGAGTAATATAAGAAAAATATATATGTAACTCTTGTGGTATAATGCTAACTTTTTAAATGTACTTTGCATGCAATGCTTTTGTTTTTTTTTTTAGGGCTTAAAAACAAAATAATAAAGGATTTGGAATAGTTTCTGACTGTCTAATCTAATTCAGAGATAAAAGGCATCCCATAAAGCCCTAGGCAATATTTGTTATCTTATTTCCAGCTCAAATTCAAAACAAATTGTGACCTCCAGTTTAGAATGAAGAGAGTCTGCTCAGTAAAATGCCAATAGAAATGAAAGCAACTTCACATTTCTTCACGAAGGGCAAGGAGTTTAAGATCTCTTTGCTACTTTCCCTGACAAAAATATCATCCTGTTTTAAAACACTTGTGATAAAAATCTTACGCTTTCATTTACTTCCAATGGGAACCGTTTAATTTATACTGAGATAAATGGCTATGTACTTAAAGGACTTAAACTTTTCATTTCTTTCTTTACCATCAAGAAATTAAAAAATGAAAAACCTTCATCTTCAGATGACCTTTTTAATTTAGATAGATCTGAATCAACCAATAAATGTGGAGGCTTTCACAGGATGGGTAGCTTAGTTTGGAAAGATAATTATTTGCTCTCAAAGATCTTTTATCTTTAGGCTTGAAGTACTTTACTACTGAGATCTCATTAATCCCTACTCAGCTTCTAAGGAAGTTCTACCTTCCTCATTTTGAAAAAGGAGGCACCAAATTTCTCAAGACTCAGTTGGTACGAAGGTTGTCCTGAAGAGCGTCTGTAGAATCAGTGGAAGAAACAGAACAGACCTGCCAATGCTTCTATTCTAAAATTCTGCCACTTGGAGGGTAGACATTCACTTGTGTCAATGGGAGGGTAGACATGCCTGATAATGTGAAGTGAAAATCATCACTTTGTGGTAACCATCACTTTTGCAATTCCAAAACAATCTTTAGGCATTCTCTGCCATAGACCTCTATAAGAAATAGAATCGTTGAAGTAGAAAGGGCAAAACTTTGTGAATTTTAGTGTGCCACACCTTCTCCTCTTTTTTTTTTTTCTAGGAGAAACAAAGAATCTCACAGGAAATCTTCAATTCCCAGTTATTATCAATTTCTCAATTATCCAAAATCAGAGGCTTGAATTGGTATAATATCAAGGGATTTAATACATAACAAAGTTTTACCCTTAATGTGAGAAATGCAATCAAGTATTTTCCCATGTGGTCTGGAACTGAAAATATAGGGTATGGAATTTCTAGTTAGGCTTTTGGTCAAAATATTTCTTTCTTCTCCTAGCAACAACTTGGCAAATGTCAGAATAAAAGTTTTCAGGAAGCTTAAAATGATAGTTGACTATCTCAATTCATGAGAGGGCCATCGCATAAGTGAAATAGAATATTGTTTAAAAAAATCATCTTAATTGGTAACAGGTCAAGAAGAATGCAGTGGGTTTGACATACAAATAACATATTTTAGATGCAAGGTATTAACATCCATAATTAAATTTATTTATTAATTAAAAAATTTTTAACACTTTTTTATTTATTTTGAGAGAAAAAGAGATAGACGGAGAATCCCAAGCAGGCTCTACAGATGCGGGACTCAAACTCACTAACTTTGAAATCATGACCTGAGCCGAAATCAGGAGTTGGAAACTTAACCAATTGAGCCACCCAGGCACCCCTAAATTTATTTTTTAAAAAAGACGTGTAAAAGCAGGTGAAAGCATAAATGAGTATTTATAAGAACTCAGATAAGCTGAGGGATTCAGAGTAACTCAGGTCTGTAACTCAGGTCTATGTACAACTAGTATGTCCTAGTGGCTTGTGGTTTGACCGGGTAGGGTGAGAAGAGACATAGAATTCAACTACTTGAAGTCATAAAATTGAATGTGTGAGAAGTGTTTGGGAGGACAGGTTAATAAGAAATAGCTACACTGTGGTCTTTGCTATGGATATGTTGATGGATTGAAGAACTGGAATTCTAACCCATGTGTGTGTCCTAAAGAAATCTGGCAGTTTCTCTCTTACCAATTATTGATGGTTTTTCAAGAGGGTAATGCTAGTTATAGTATATTATATCATTCAAAAAGCATCAAATAGATATAAACAGAGATGCTACTATGAACAACTAACTTCATTGCAATGTTGTACAGTCAAACATCAACCAGAAACTAATAGACACCTTCCCAGGGATTCAAGTATTGCCCACTTTTTTGGGCAGCCTCAAGTTTCTATTAAAAATCCAATGCTCAGTGTAAACTCTGAAATACGGTACTTACTGCCAAATTGTGTTTGTATATGGTCAAATCAATGTGTATTTGAAATATGAAAATCTCTGATTGGCACTGATTTTTTTCATAGCTTCTAAAATCTTAATGCATTCATTATATGTGAGTAGGTGAAAAGGAAGTATTCATCTGATGAAGAGGAAAGTTTAAGGAAAAAGGAGTCAGAGCATATTAGAGATATTTATGAAAAAGGAATCAACTCAATAGGACATTTATCTATTGAAATTGGTGTACTTTTAATTTTTTTCTCTCAGGGAGAAAAACGTAGATCCGACTGTAGCAAGTCCCATCACTAATTTCAGTGGCCATTCTGCCCAAGATTTCCATGCAAACCTGGGACCAGAATGGTAGGAGCTCGTTGACAAGCAGACCTTGTGGTTTTAATTTTTGTCCCAGGCATCTTTTCCACACTAAGGCATTTAATCTTTATAATAAATCTGTAGAAGAGGAGATAATATTAGGAACTAATATTATACTCATTTTACAGGTGAGAAATGAAAGCCAAGTAATGTGTTAAAAGTTTATAGAACAAGTATTAAATAAAGCTGGAATTTCTACTCAGTAAATGACAGAGCTGGGATTTCAATCTATCTCTGGAGATTATCTGAGTATAGAACTCCTACTCTTAATTCAGTGTATATAATGCTTCCTACAGATAGAAAAGGCATCTTATTTTCCCAAAGACCATTGTTTAAACAAAACACTCGATTCTGGCATTTGTTATAATGAGGTCCCATAATGACTTCTCTCCCACAGTGCCTACCATACATACATCTTGGTAGGCTTCATAATCCATACCACACTCTTTGATGTTGGATTAGTATTTAAAAATATCCCCATATGTACAATGTTTTCATAGAAAATCCTAAGGTTTACAGTAATAATTTCTACTAGGAGGCAGGAGTTTGGTGATTGATTGACAATGATACATAGTGTTGATTTACAAACTCTCTTTTGTGAGAACTGCCTCAATATACATAATGAATCAGGGCTTTCTGCATCCAGAAATACATATATGCATTTTTGGAGGAATGGTAAGGTGATGGTGCCAAGGGATTAATTGAGAGAGAATCTGGGAAAGAACTTGTCTTAATACGATACACAATGGAAAGACTGCAACTATTGCACAAATTGCTAATGCCCTTGCTGTCAGAATAGACATTATTTTTACTATTTAGATTCATTTTATAGGCTAGAATATAAGAATCTGTATTCAAGTACTGTGGAATGACACTCTGAAAAACCAACCAACAAACAAACCATAAAGGAATGTCACACATACACACAACTTTAGATACTGGGGATTCAGAGAATTCTTTGTGACCAATGTTCTGGAGTACAACACAAAGCCGAAAAAGAGAATTCTCTCCTCCCTGAAAGAGCATAGTGAGGAACAGAATACTGAGGGTCCTTGAACTCAATATATGGCTGACACATCTGGGCTCTCAGCAGGGACAGCCCAACTGCACAGACAATTGTAGCAGCCCTTCTGCAGACACTCCATAAGCAGAATAGTTCTGTGCCTTTACTGGGCTCCCAGGGTATTCTCGGCTGTGGGTAACGATGTTAATCTTTTTTTTTTTAAGTAGGCTCCACAACCAGCATGGAGACCAAAGTGGGGCTTAGACTCACTGAGATCAAGACTTGTGCTGAGATCAAGGGTTAGATGCTTAACCTACTGAGCCACCTAGGTGCCCCAACAATGCTAATCATTTTGACAAAACTGGCGTTCAAGCCCTTGATGGTAGACACTAGTAAAGAGGCAGAGGTGGAGAGCATTCCCGGAGATTCCCAAGCACATAGCCTCAATAGGGCTCATTAGTAAAGAGCTGGACTAGAAGAAGAGGGAAACTACTAACTCTAAATGTCAGGCCCTGGGGTGGAATGAGTTCTTGACAAAGTTCTGACTGGTCTCCTGAAAATGTGAAAAATGCCAAGAGAATGGGTTTTTTACAGAGCAGTCTATACATTTCAAGGTTTCCTTCAGTTTCAGATTCTTTTTCCTATCTTTCTCTAATTAAAATTTTTTTAATTCATCAAATGTTAATGATTATAGCTAGTGGGCTATTTCACTTTTTAATACACTCAGTATGAGAACATTTTTAAGATCTTAACCATACAATAATAATTGCTCTCTTCAAAAAACATACCAAATATGTTTTCTAGCATATGATTCTAGCATTTAATAAATATAAGATTTTGGTACTTTAATAAACTGTAAATTTTAATAAGTAGATGTTACAGGTGCTTTTCTTAACATTAACTAAATTTCTACTTAAAAATATTTTCAAGTATTTTTCATGTACATATTCTGTTTATTTTTAAAAGATTCATTTCAACAACAGTCAATCAAAATTGGTATTGGAATATTTCAGAACCAATTATCCAGCAAAAGTTACTTATATACGTAATTTAATAACTTTTCTCTAAAAAAGAAAACAAATACCTGAAATTCTTCTAATATAAATCATATAAATTTATAATATAGTTTTACCTTGTTAAAATATCAGCTTATAACTTACTTAGGAAATGCATATTTTTCAAGGCCAAAGTTTGAAAGTAGGCACTAAGAATAGAAAAAGCCATGAAATATGGTAGTCTAGGATTTTTTTTCCCTGAAGACCAACACTTCTGCAAATAGAAATAAATTCCTACCTTCATAAAAATTATTATGTACTGAGACATATTATATATAATTTTTAGTATGATCTTAAAGACATAGTCCCCGAGAGTGATTCTTTGAAAATGTATGAAGATAATGCATCTATTTTGTCTATCTATCAGTAAGTCAATTCTTCTTCACAATTTATTTAAATTTCAACTTACTGATAGTTGAAAAATATATTTTTGGCATTACATTTTAAATATTGTTCTCTTGAATGTACTCCCTTCTTCATTTATGAATCGCCTTTCTCTAAAGCTTATTATTATTTTTTCATTGTTGGCTACCAGTTTACCATAACTAGATAGAATTGCATAAATTGGAAACGAAAGGTTTCGATATGTTTATTGACTTTACCTCCTTGTATAGTTTCTCTATGAACCCACATAATTTCTCCATGGCTGTCATCAAAATTTCTGCAGTATGACAAAGGAAACTTGAAATAATGAGAGACATAGGTATACAGAAACTTCATAGTTCATTTTCAACCTTCTGTTTTTGGTTTTTCAACTCTTACAGGATGTGGAAGGAAAAGCAGTCTTTGTAGTGACAAAGCTGACCAATGTACCCTTGGGGAAGAGATTCGTTTCCTTCAATACTGAAAAAGGCAGATTTTGACACTTTAACTGTAGGTGTAAAATTTATAATTAACCTCTAGAAATGAGCTTTAATCTCTGATCGGGGATAGTGAGATACACTGTACAATATTGACTATAGCTGAGCTATATATACCAACACATTCATCCATTTTTTAATTTGATATTCAAATCAAAGGGGATTTAAGCAATATGTAAGGGCTAATTACTTAGAGTTGCAAATGTATAAGTCAGTAATGACAGAGAATAGTTTTCACTTTTAGCTGAAAACTACAAATAAAACTCTTTCTGCTAATCCACACATTAAAAAAAAATGCCTGTGTGTAATTCTTCAAAAATGTATGTGAAACCACAAAGTTCAGGAGAAAAATATAAATTAACCATAGATTTCAGAATATTGTGGAAAGATTATTTTCATTGAGATCAGATTTATTTCAGTTCAAATTGATGTTTGGAATTCTTATTTACACTAAAAATAAATTCCAATGAATATATAGCTCTTTATCTTTTTTGAATATATACTTCTAATGCTTGAAAAAAATCGCCTTATAATGTCAACCCTGAACTACTAGGTTCAGTGGATTTCAGTTAGAAATAAAAAATAAATAAAAATAAATAAAAAACTCTATATCTATCTATCTCTATCTCTATCTATCTATCTATCTATCTATCTATCTATCTATCTATCTATCTCAAAACAGAAGGAAGTCAGCAATGCACTGAAAAGCTAATGTAACATGATCAAATGGAAATTCAAGGATGGTTCACTCTTCATTTTTTGGATTTAGCCTATTTATAGCTCCAGCTCATTTTTTATAGTAGCTTGCTATCTCTAATAACTTGATGTGTATTCTCTGAGTATTAGTGCTTAGAAATATTAAATTAGATAAACATTTATCTATTACATATGAATAGTTCATTCCCAAGAGAAAAAATCAATTTGTCTAATAAACACAAAAGAATGATAATCTTCTCCAGGAATAAAAACATGAGGATAATGCAACAATGAGAAGCAACTTTTTACTCACTAGGTTAGGAAAAAATTTAAAAACTGACAATATCAATTGCTCATGAGGATGCATGGAAGCAGTTTTATCATGCACTGCTGATCAGAGTGTGAATTGCTACCCCTTTCCCAAGAATTTAGACAATTCTTATTAAAATGTAAAATGCACATGTCCAATCCAATAAAAACTTGAAAAATAAAATTTAAACAATACTTCACAAAGGGGAAGTCTATCAAATAAATGTGTGGGAGAAGTGCGAGGAATAGAAATAGGGAAAATACCTTTAGAAAGCAATTTGACAATATCTAGTAAAGTTGAGTGTACATATACAATTTCATTTTTATGTATACACCAGAGAAGTTTGAATCAAATCACCGAGGAAAGTGCGATGGTTAATTTTATGTGTCAACTATACTGAGCCACAGGGTGCTCAGATATTTTGGTCAGACATTATTGTTGTGTATTTGTGAGGATGTTTTTGTGTGAAATTAATATTTGAATTAGCAGATTGAGCAAAATATATTATTCTTCCTTATGTAGGTGACCCTTATCAAATCACCTGAATTTAAAGCCTGAATAAAACAAAAGGCTGACCTTCCTATAAGTAATGGGTGGGGGGTGAAGGGACTCCTTTCACCCAGCTGTATGAGCTATGGCAACGGTCTTTTCTTTCCTTTAGACTCAAACTGAAATGTCAGCTTTTCTTGAGTCTGGAGCCTGATGGCTTTCAAATGAGAACATGCACCATCAACTCTTCTGGTTTTCGGGCTTTCGGATTCAGAGTGGAACTGAATCCTTGGCTCTCCTGGGTCCCTAGCTTGCTGACAGCAGATCTTGGACCTGCTTATCTTCTGTAATTTTGGGAGCCAACTTTTTACAATAAATTTCTTTTTCTCTCTTTTCTCCTCCCATAGATGGAGAGATTAGAGAGATGTATCCATGCATTCGATTTTGTAAATATAAATATAAAAATTATATACATATACACTATTGACTCTGTTTCCCTGCAGAACTCTAATACAGTGAACATCCATGAAACTTCGTGGTGGTAACTGTTGGTAATGGCAAGAAATTGAAAGCAGCTTAAATGTACATTAACTAAAGAATGGATATATAAATTGTGGAATAAACCTACCATGAAATGCTGCATACTTCTGAAAGTGAAAGAACTAAAGATATATTGTAAAAACATAACATTGAGTGAAACGAGAAGGTTGTGAAGGCTATTTACCATAGCATGTATGTAAAACTTTATATATATTTTAATGTAAAAAATTAATATGTTGTTTATGGGGATGTGCACATAGCATAAAAGTGGGAAAACATTCATGGAAATTAAAGACAAATTCAGAATAAGAGTTAGCTCTGGAGAGGCAATGGGGAAAAATGGAATCAATGCAATCAGAGACTATCATCTGTATTTATAATACATCCTTAAACTCTGTGGTCAAGCCATGAGTGCTCATTGTTAATGCTGCCACTTTTTAAAAGGTTTGAAATATTTATTGTGACAAAGAAGAGGGAATTTATATTTCTGGCAACATGCTAGACTAGATGTTTAGACCAACACTTTTAAGTATAGCACACAAAAGCACTGAAAGAATAGGGGTGCCGGGGTGGCTCAGTCAGTTAAGCGTCCGACTTCAGCTCAGGTCATAAACTTGTGGTTCGTGAGTTTGAGCCCCACGTGTGGCTCTGTACTGGCAGCTCAGAGCCTGGAGACTGTTTCGGATTCTGTCGCTCTCTTTCTCTCTCTCTCTCTCTCTGCCCCATCCCCACTCACACTGTCTCTGTCTCTTTCAAAAATAAATAAACGTTAAAAAGAATTTTTTTAAAAGCACTGAAAGAATAATATCAGACATTATAAATTTATAGTTGAGCTTGTATTAAAGAAAGAAATTTCCTTAGAGATCAGAAACAGAAAGAAGGCAAGGACCCCCAGGGGCAAAGAAGTACAGCCAGTGTTTTCCTGGGTGGCGTCGGCAGATCCACACAGGTGAAACCAGAAGCTGCACGCAGAAGGTCACTTCCGGCAGGAGACAGAACTTGGAGTCTGAGCAGGGTGAGAGGGCCCTTCACTGCATAAAAGGAAAATTCCTGAAGGGCAACACTCAAGGGAGAATCAAGAGAAAATTATATCCAACAAAGAATGAGAGTACACATCACCCCTTCTCCCAGGTTTGGCCAATAAAGAATAAGAAAACAAAAAAAAGGGAAAAAATTCCTTGAGGTTTTCTAACCACAAATCTTGACTCATGACGATTTGTGGCATAAATTTGTAATGAATGTGGGTCCCGATGACCACAATCCAATGTTTTACATAATGTTGCTTCCATGTTGTCTGTATCATAATATCCTCTCTACAGAAATGCAATTTAAATAAAGACCTCAAATAACCCCTACAAAGAAAACCCCAAGTACCATGAACTCATATTTAAAAGCCGCTGAAATAGATGAAGAAACAAAACAGTGAACAAAGTTATACTGCCCTTCTCCCAACAAGCGTCAAGAAAGAGCTCCCTAGGCCTTTGAGCTGCTTTCCAGGGGGGTCAAGAGCCGTGACACCTGGATTCCCTGGGCCACATTCACAGGAGTCAAGAGGGAGGCCCCCGAACACACCCCTCATTCCGTCATTCCTGCACGAGGAGGCATGCCATCCCAGCATACTTTAACTGCCCCATGCAGTGATGGGCCCTCTCACCCTGCTCAGACTCCCAAGTTCTGTCTCCTGCCGGAAGTGACCTTCTGCGTGCAGCTTCTGGTTTCACCTGTGCGGATCTGCCGACGCCACCCAGGAAAACACTGGCTGTACTTCTTTGCCCCCGGGGGTCCTTGCCTTCTTTCTGTTTCTGATCTCTAAGGAACCTGTCATCCTAAGTCATCTCAGGCATCTCAAGAAGCCCCAGACTGTCAGGCTCCCTCATCCCCGCTGTAACCTCTTGAGGCTGTGTGCATCCCCTGTGCTGTCCTCTTCCCCATCCTGTTTCAGTTCCGTACGTTTCGCCATGCGTGATCCATCTTTAACAAAATCTGCTCTGTCATCAACCTTTCCTTGACATTTCTCTCCAAAATCTTGCTCCAACAGAAATAATCTTGAGGATACTTCTTCCCCAGAGTCCCTCATGTGGTTGCTTCTGTTTCTTTTTGTCTCCTCAGTAATCACTATACGTTAGAGGCAGTGAAGAGTGTCCCCCTTACTTACTCCTCATTGTTCCTTCTGAATCAGGATTTTTCTTCCTTGTTAAATTTCATTTTATCAAACTATTTTATATGTATATATATATATGTGTGTGTGTGTGTGTGTGTGTGTGTATGTGTATTTGTGTATATGCATACATATATATGTATGTACGTATATATGTGTGTGTATACATATATGTGTGTGGGTGTGGGTGTGTGTGTATCTCATTTTTTTAAAAAATGTTACAACCAAAAGAACTTTTCCAAATGTCCACAGCCACATGCTCTCCCATAACTGTACCTGCATGGATATCCTCTGTCTTAGGTGAACTAATCTTGCTTGTAGTAAAAATTGCCCTTACCCCCTACTACAATAGAATATCTACTCCCTTATCTTTGTGCCTATACAAAGACAGTGCTCCTGTAATTCTCCTCCCTCCTACCCCCACAGCTTCCTTTCTGCTCTTTCCCTATTTAGCATCACACAGATGCTCTCATTGATTCCGTCTTAAAAATAAAACAAAAATTAAATTCTCTTGACGCCGTTTTCCTTCCCAGACACTGTTCCATTTCTGTGCCCCCTTTAGAAAAAAAAAACTTTTCTAATGAGTTGTCTATTCTAGTTGTTTTCCTCTCTCTTTACACAGACACACACACACGCACACACACACACACACCCCCCTCAGATTCTCTTTTATATCTGTTTCAATCAGGTTGTCTCCAACTATTCCATGCAAAATGCTCTTGTCAAGTTCCCAATGAGCACTACATCATAAATCCAATGAAAAATCTTTGTCTTTCTTAATACTGACATTTGATAGTTTATCACTCCCTACTTTTAGACACGTTCTCTGCACTTGGCCTAGTAAAAATCTCAAAAGCAACAGGCCTCCAACTTTACTCTGAATAATTTACCTCTCTCCCCACTATCTGTTCTCTAAGCACAGTCTTCTCTCACCTTCTCTCCATCCTTCCAGACCAGTGGCTCAGACCAAAAATCTTGGAATTATCTTTCATAATTCTTTCTCTGTTTGGGGTGCCTGGATGGCTCAGTTGGTTAAGCGTCTGATTTCAGCTCAGGTCATGATCTCACAGTCTGTGAGTTGGAGCCCCGTGTTGGGCTCTGTGCTGACAACTCAGAGCCTGGAGCCTGGAGTCTGCTTCAGATTCTGTGTCTCCCTCTCTCTCTGCCCCTCCCCCACTCACACTCTCTGTCTCTCTCTCACACAAATAAATAAACATTAAAAAATTTTTTTATAATTCTTGCTCTGTCAGATCCTACATCTATTAGTCCACAAATACCAGAATCCAAAGACTTCCCTGGGCCACATGACACTTCCAGTGTCAAACTACTATTAAGTTTTACTTGAATTATTGTAAGACTCCTAATGTGTCTTCCTGATTCCATCCCTGTTCATCATTAGAAGACTACCTACACATCACCTATAAGACATTTTTAAAATATAAACTTTGTTTTTTAGAGAAGTTTTAGGTTCACAGCAATATTGAGCAGAAGGGACAAGGATTTGCTATATACCTCCTGCCTCCACTCATGCATAGCCTCTTCTATTATCAATAGTCCCCACCAGAGTGGTACATTTGTTACATTTGATGAACCTACATTGGCACATCACTTTATCCAAAGTCCCTTTACATTAGGATTCACTTTTGGTTTTGTACAGTCTATGGGTTTGGACAAATTTATAATGACATGTATCCATTATTAAAGTATCATACAGAGTATTTTTACTGCCTTAAACAGCCTCTGTGCTATGCCTATTCATTCCTCTCCCCACCCCTCTCCCTGACAACCCCTGGCAACCATTAATCTTTTTGCCATCTCCATATTTTGCCTTTTCCAGAATGTCATAGAGTTGGAATCACAGAGTATGTAGCCTTTTCATATTGGCTTCTTTCAATTAGTAATATTCATTTAAGATTATTCATGTATTTTCATAGCTTGAAAAATAATATCTTTTGATGTCCATGTCTTTTCATTAGTGTTGAATTATAATATTCCATTGTTTGTATGTACCCTAGTATATTTGTTTATTCACCTATGGAATGACATTCTGGTTGTTTCTAAGATTTGACAACTGTGAATTATGACTTGTCTTCTTGTTCTCTTGACAGTGTCTTCTATTGAGCAGCAATTTTTAATTTTAATGAAGTCCAGTTTATTTATTCTTTCTTTAATGAATTGTGTTTTGGGTATTGTGTCTAGAAAATCATCACCAAATTTCAAGATCATCTAGATTTTCTCTTACATTATTTTCAAGGAGTTTAATAGTTTTGCATTTTACATATAGGTGTGTGATCCATTTTGAGTTCATTTTGGGGGAGAGTATAAGATCCGTGTTTGGATTTGTGTTTTTGCATGGAAATGTCCAGTCATTTCAGCACCGTTTGTTGAAAAGACTACTTTGTCTTCATTGTATTGCTTCTGCTCTTTGTTAAAAATCATTTAACTAGTGGTTGAAAGATGGCAGCAGAGTAGAACTCACCCTGACCCATGAATATAACTAGATAGCTATGAAAACATCCTAAATATCCCAGAAATTTGACCTGAAGATTGGCAGAAGAGACTCCAAAACTAAAGGTAGAGAAGAAACCACATTGAATATAGGATGAAGTGCAGAGATGTGGTTTGTGAGAGAAAGGAATTGTGGCCACCACAGTGGGGAGGGAACTTTGGACACAGAGAAGGGCAATGGACAGATGAGCACACAAGGAAACACACAGGGAAAATGAATCCCCATTAGCTTGGAAAATGAGAGGGGCCAAATTTCATGAGTTCTTACAACCAGCAAGGCTTAAAGCCTGGAGTTTTAAAGTTGAGCAGACTTGACTCTTGGAGAGCTCAGAGGACATTGGGTCTACTCTTGGAGAGAAGGCAGGCAAACAACCCATGGACATACATAGCAATCTGAAGAGTGCCTGGGGCACACAGTAGGGAGGTTAGTTGCTCATCTCAAGGTGCATCCCAGCAAGGCAACATTAATGGAGACACTTCTCCTGGAACAAAGGCACTGGCCAGCACCATTTCTCTCTCTTACAACATAAGCTCAGGGCCAGCTGTGGGAACCAGCACAGTGCTGACACTTGCTAATTAACTTGCATACACCAAGTCCTGCACCCCCATGCTCTGGTTGGGACCATCCCTCCTAGTCACACCTAAGTCTCAATGAGGCAGGCCCTTTCCCCAAGAAGACCAGCCCAAACTCCTGCTCACACCCCATCTCCCAATGCCAGAGTTTTGTGGGAGATCAGCCTTGGTCCCATTGGCAATGGTGACTGGTCTCATTTCACAAATAGACCGGAGCACCCCTAGTTAAAATGAGCCACATTCAGTCCAGGAACAAAACACTGCCCATAACAGGCAAAGAGAACCTCAGCAGAGGGCTGGCATGAAGGATAAAGTGGCCAGGACAAAATAGTAGAGAACACTCAGCACATTTAGGAGACATTACTGGAAATGCCACACCCTGGGGAACAGGAGACACAATACACAAGGCACTACAGGAGCTCTTCTTCATCAGGCCATTACCCTCAAGAACAACAGACATAGCTGACTTTCCTAACACAGAAAGACAGGTGCAGAGACTTAGACAAAATGAGAAGACAGAGAAGTTTATCCCAAATGAAAGAACAGGATGGGGTATCTGGGTAGCTCAGTCGGTTAAGTGTCTGACTTCAGCTCAGGTCATGATCTCACGGTCCATGAGTTTGAGCCCTGAATCAGGCTCTGTGCTGACAGTTCAGAGCATGGAGTCCACTTCAGATTTGTGTGTGTGTCTCTCTCTGTCCCTCCCCCACTCATGCTTTCTCTCTCTCAAAAATAAATAGACATTAAAAAAAATTAAAAAAAAAAGAAAGAAAGAACAGGAATAGGTCACAGCCAGAGATCTTAGCATGCCTAATAGAGAATTTAAAGCAATGATCATAAGGATACTCAGTGGACTTGAAAACAGTGGAGGGGCAGCTGGGTGGCTCAGATGGTTGAATGTCTAACTTTGACTCAGGTTATGACCTTGAAGTTTATGAGTTTGAGTCCCACATCTGGCTGTGTGCATAGAGCCACTTTGGATTCTCTCTCTCTCAAAAATAAATAAACATTAAGAAAAAAAAGAGTGGAAGGCAAGAGTGAGACCCTTAACAAAGAGATAAGGAATAACAGAGCAGAGATAAAAGGACTCAATAAACAAAATGAGAAACACCCTTGATGGAATGCATAGCAGACTGGTAAAAGCAGAGGAATGAATTAGTGTCTAGAATACAGAGTAATGGAAAGTAATCAAGCTGAACAAAAGGGAGAAAAACGAATTATGCAAAATGAGAATAGACTTAGGGAACTCACTGACCCCATCAAACATGATAATATTCATATTATAAAAGTCCCAGAAAACAGAGAAAATGGGGTAGAAAATATATTTGAAGAAATAATAGTTAAAAACTTCCCTAATCTGGTGAAGGAAAGAAATATCTAAATCCAGGAGGCACAGGGAACTCCCATCAAAATCAACAAAAGCAGATCCACACCAAGACATATTGTAATTGTATTGGCAAAATATAGAGATAAAGAAAAAAAAATTAAAGCAGTAAGACAAAAGAAGACTGTAATTTATGAGGGAAACCTGTAAGGCTAGCAGGAGAGTTTTCAGCAGAAACTTTCCAAGCCAGAAGGGAGTGGCATGATATACTCAAAGTGCTGAATGGGAAAAATCTGCAGCCAAGAACACTCTATCCAGCAAGGCTATCATTCAGAATAGAAGAAGAGATAAAGAGTTTCCCAGAGAAACAAAAACCAATGAACAAAGGAGTTCATTGCTACTAAACCAGTTCATTACTACTAAACACATATTAAGGGGACTGTTTGAGTGGAAAGGAGGAACCAAAAGTAAAAGTATAAAAGGAGGAAATACAAAAGCAGTAAAAATGTATATTTCTGTAAAAAATCAGTCAAGGAACTCACAAAATAAAAGGATGTAAAATGCAACAACATATACCTAAAATGTGGGGAGATGAGGAGTAAAGAATGGGCTCAAACTTAAATGACCATCAAGTTAATATAAACTGCTATACCAGAATAGGTTATATGCAAACTGAATGGTAACCATATATCAAAAACCACTAACAAATATGCAAAGGATAAAGAGAAAGAAATCAAAATATATCACTAAAGAAAATCAACAAATCATGAAAGAGAAAGCCAAGAAAGGATCAGAGAAAACCTTGAGAAACAATCACAATATAAATAATAAAATACAATAAATACATATCTATCAATGATTAGTTGAATGTAAATGGCCTAAATGCTCTAATAAAAGGACACAGGGTGGCAGAATGGATTAAAAAAAAAACAAGAAAGAAGAATAAAAACACCAGAAGGATTAAAAAAATGATATTCTACCTACAAGAGACACATTTTAGACCTAAAAACACCTGAAGATTAAAAGTGAGGGGATGGAGAAACATCTATCACGCAAAGAGAAGTCAGAAGAAAGCCAGAGTAGCAATACTTATATAGAACAAGATAGACTTGGAAATAAAGATTGTGTAACAAGAGACAGAACACTATATAATAAAAGGGACAATTCAACAAAAGGGTATAATAATTGTAAATATTTATGCACCCAACAAGAAGCACTGAAATACATAAAACAGTTAATAACAAACATAAAAGAACCAATTGATAATAATACCAAAATAGTAGGGGACTTTAACACCCCACTTACATCAATGGACAGATCATCTAAACAGAAAATCAACAAGGAAACAATGGCTTTGAATGACACACTGGAACAGATTGATTTAACAAATATATTCAGAATATTACATCTTAAAAGAGCAGAATACACATTCTTTTCAAGTACATGTGGAACATTCTCCAAAATAGATCACATATTACCCCACAAAACAAGCCTCAACAAATTCAAGACTGAAGTCATACCATGCACCTTTTCTGACTACAATGCTATGAAACTAGAAGTCAACCACAAGAAAAAATCTAGAAAGACTGAAAACACATGGAGGTTAAGTAACATGCTACTAAACAATGAATAGGTCAATCAGGAAATAAAATAAGAATAAAAATTACATGGAAACAAATGAAAAAGAAAACAAAATAGCTCAGAACCTTTGGGATGCAGGAAATGTGGTTCTAAGAGACAAGTTTAAGAAGCAAGAAAAATTTCAAATAACAACCAAACTTTACATCTAAAAGAGCCAGAAAAAGAACAACAAATGAAACCTAAAAGCAGCAGAAGGAAGAAAATAATAAAGATTAGAGAAGAAATAAATGATATAGACACTAAAAAAAAAATCAATGAAACCAGGAGCTGGTTCTTCAAAAAAAATAAACAAAATTAATAAACCTCTAGCCAGACTTATCGAGAGAGAGAGAGAACTCAAATAAATAAAATAACAAATGAGGGAGGAGAAATAACAACAAACACTATAGAAATACAAATATAAGAGAATATAATGAAAAACTATATGCCAAAAAATTGGGCAACCTAGAAGAAATTGATAAATTCCTAAAAACATACAAATTAATAAAACTGAAACAGGAAAAATGGAAAATTTGAACAAATTCATAAAGTAAAGAAATTGAATCAGTAATAAAAAAGTAACTCCAAATAAAAAAAAGTCCAGGACCAGATAACTTCTACTACCAAACATTTAAAGAGAGTTAATACCTATTCTTCTCAAACTACTCTCCAAAACACAATGGGAAGTAAAAGTTCCAAATTCATTCTATGAGGCCAGCATTATCCTGGTACCAGAACTGGATAAAAACATGACTAAAAAAGAGAACTATAGGTCAATATCCCTGATGAACATAGATGTAAAATTCCCCAATAAAAGACTAGCAAACTGAATTCAACAAGATTTTTAAAAAATCTTCAGCATGACCAAGTAGTATTTATTCCTGGGCTCCAAGGGTGGTTCAATATTCACGAAAAATTCAACATGATACATCACATCAATAAGAGAAAGGATAAGAACCATATGATCATTTCAATAGATGCAGAAAAAGCTTTTGACAAAGTACAACATCCATTCATGATAGAAACCCTAAACAAAGTAGGTTTAGAAAGAGCAAACCTCAACATAATTAAGGCCATATATGAAAAACCCACAGCTAGTATCATCCTCAATGGGAAAAACTGAAAGCTTTTCACCTAAGGTCAAGAACAAGACAATGATGTCCACTCTCACCACTTTATTCAACGTAGTACTGGAAGTCTTAGCCACAGCAATTAGACAAGAAAAATTAAAAATATTCTTCCAAATTGGTAAGGAAGAAGTAAAACTTTCACTATTTGCAGATGACATGATACTACGTATAGAAAATCCAAAGACTCCACCAAAAAATGCTAGAACTGATAAATGAATTCAGTGAAGTTGCAGGATACAAAATCAATGTACAGAAATCTGTTGCATTTCTATACACCAATAATGAAGCAGCAGAAAGAGAAATTAGCAAAAGAATCCCATTTACAGTTGCACCAACGAGAGTAAGGTACCTACGAATAAACCTGCAAAAGAGGTATAAGACCTGTACTCTGAAAACTATCAAACACTGATGAAAGAAATTGAAGATGCCATAAAGAAATGGAAAGAAATCCAGTGCTCACACAGTAGAAGAACAAATATTGTTAACATGTCTATACTACCCAAAGCAATCTACATATTTAATGCAATTCCTATCAAAATACCAATAGCACTTTTCACAGAACTAGACCAAACAATTCTAAAATTTGTATGGAACTACAAAAGACCCCAAATAGCCAAAGCAATCTTGAAAAAGAAAAGCAAGGCTGGAAGCATCCTAATTCCTATCTTCAAGTTCTATTACAAAGCTGTAGTAATTAAAACAGTATGGTACTGGCACAAAAATGCATACATAGATCAATAGAACAGAAAACCCAGATGAACTCACAAATATCTGATCTTTAACAAAGCAGGAAAGAATATCCCATTAGGGAAAGCAGTCTCTTCAACAAATTGTATTGAGAAAACTGGACAGCAACATACAAGAGAATGAAACTGGACCACTTTCTTACACCATACACAAAAATAAATTCAAAATGGATTAAACACCCAAATGTTAAAGACCGGAACCATAAAAATCCTAGAAGAGAGTACAGGCAGTAATTTCTTTAAGATCAGCTGTAGCAACTTTTTTTCTAGCTAGGTCCCCCAAGGCAAGGGAACCTAAAGCAAAAATAAACTATTGGGATTACAGTAAAATAGAAAGCTTGTATACATCAAAAAACAAACAAACAAACAAACAAACAAAAACAAAAACAACAACAAAAAACAAAAAACAAAAAAACAATTGACAAAACTAAAAGGCAATCTACAGAATGGGAGATGGTATTGGCAAATGACATACTCAATGGAGAGTTAGTATTCAAAATTTATAAAGAACATATACAACTCAACACCCCAAAAAACTATCCAAATAAAAATAGGTAGAATACATGAACACACTTCTCCAAAAAAGACACACAGATGGCCAACAGACATGTGAAAAGATGTTCATCATTACTTACCATCAGGGAAATGCAAACCAAAACTATAATGAGATATCACACCTGTCAGAATGGCTAAAATAAGCAAGATAAGAAACATCAGGTGTTAGTGAGGATGTGGAAGAAAAGGAACCTTCTTGCACTGTTGGTGGGAGTGCAAACTGGTGCTGCTACTCTGGAAAACTGTCTGGACGTTTCTCAAAAAATTAAAAGTAGAACTACCCTATGATCCAGCAGTTGCACTACTTAGTATTTCCCCAAAGAATATAAAAACACTAATTCAAAGGGATACATGCACTCCTATGTTTTAGCAGCATTATTTACAATGGCTAAGATAGGGAAGCAGTCCAAGTGTCCATCTATCGATGAATGGATAAAGAAGATGTGGAATACCATGGAATATTATTCAGCCATAAAAAAGAATGAAATCTTTCCATTTGCAATGACATGGATGGAGCTAGAGTATGTTTAATGCTAAGAAAAATAAGTCAGAGAGAGACAAATACCACAGGATTTCACTCATAGGTGGCATTTAAGAAACAAAACAAATGAACAAAGGGAAAAAAAAAGAGACCCAAATCAAGAAACAGGCTCTTAATAATGGAGAACATACTGATGGTTACCAGAGGGGAGTGCGTGGGAGTAATGGCAAAATAGGGATTAAGGAATACACTTGTGATGAGCACTGGGTGATGTATAGAATTGTCACCCTAAAACTAGTATAACACTGTATGTTAACTGGAATTAAAATAAAAACTAGAAGTCAATTGACTATGTGGATAGTGTATTTCTGGGCTTTCTTCTGCTCTATCCATTTATTTGCCTATTCTTTCACCAATACTAAAGATATTTTTAAAACGTACGTCAGATCATGCTTTTCCAGTGTTCAAAATCCTCCAGTGGCTCCCATTTGACTCAGAATGAAAATTGAAATCATTAAAGTGAATTATAAGGTTCAACATGACATGAATCCTGTTCCTCTTCTGAGGAACTTTATCTCATACTACTGTCTCCCTCGCTTCCTACACTTCAGTCATACTGGCCTTCTGTTTCTCAAACATGACGATTCCTTTCACCTTGAACTGTTTCCCCCCACCCCCGATATCAATTGTATGGTCTCCTCATTTCCTTCCAGTAAGACCTCCCTCACCCCCTTACCTGAAATTACAGCCCAGCCCAGCTCTTACCTGCACTCCTAATCCACTTTACTCTGCCATTTTCTTTCCTTTCTTCCATAGAACTTATTGCTTGCTAATATACAATTATTTGTTGTCTATCTCTCCTCACTGGCTTACAAAATCATGGGATTTTTCCCTTTTTATTTCTTGGAAATTATATCTTTAATATGACAAAAATAGCAATGAACAGAATGCTGTACTCAGTAAAGCTATCTTTTTAGAATAAAGGCACAATATGAGATAGTAACTGAGATAGTTGGCTAGTGTATTAGTTTTTTATGGCTAGTGTAACAAAGTTCCACAGATGAGGTGATTTAAAGTAACAGACATGCATTGTCTTACAGTTTTGAAGCCTAGAAGTCCAAAACTGGAGTGTCAACAGGACCTTGCTCCCTGTGAAACCTGTAGGAGAGAAGACTTCTTGCCTTTTCCTAGCATCTGATGGTTTCCTGGCAATCCTCGCCATTCTTTGGCTTGTTAGCTGCAGAATTTCTATCTCTCCATCATCTCATGGTGTTTTACTCTCCTGTGTCTGTCAGTGTCTCCTTTTCTTATAATAACACCAGTTACATTGAATAAGGGGCATATCCTACTCCAATATTACTTCATTTAAACTAATTACATCTGTGATGACACTATTTCTCAATAAGATCACATTCTGAGGTACCCTCATTAGATCTTCAGCATCTCTTTGGGGGACACAATGCAATCTGTAACAAATTCCAAATTTTGTCTACATTATGTAATATAGAACGAAGAAAACAATGACAGAATGTCTGATATGCAAGAAATGATAGGTAAATAAAAAAAATTTGACTGTGTACAAAAACATAATCATACAGAACTGAAATCCTAGGCAATGATGGCATATGAGTCAGGAGAGGAATAACTGTAGTTCAGGTGTTGTTTTGTTTTTATTTTACTTTTGAGAAAGAAAGAGTGCAGGCAGGGAAGGGACAGGACAGTGAGAGAGGGAAAATCTCAAGCAGGTCCCGTGCTGTCAGCGCAGAGACTGATGTGGGGCTCAAGCTCATGAAACTGTGAGATAATGACCTGAGCCAAAATCACGAGTTGGATGCTTAACCAACTGAGCTACCCAGGTACCCCTGGAATTCAGGTGTCTAAGTATTATTTGGAAGAAGACAAAAGATAGTAATGAAATTTAGATCTTGTTGAGGTAAATGTGCCCATAGAGATTTGGAGGATGTTCACAGAAAAATATAAACCATATGTAACTTTCCATCTAGCAGGAAAAAGAACTAGAATGGAGAGAAAAATATATAAATAAGTGAAAACTAACTAACTAAATCCAAAAGAGGCAAAGAAGGAAAGAGGAAAGAAGTAGAGATAGTGAGGGAAAGTAATAAAAAAATAAAATCACCAGGTTATAATTTAGAAATTCATCCAAATGTGTCCATAGCAACTACTGACGTAAGTGGTCTAAAAGCTTTAGCCAAAAGACAAAAGATTATTGAAAGGTAAAAATGTAAGTAAAAAACAGCCATATTTTTTTTTTAAAAAAAGAAGATATACCTAAGACAAAAGATTTAACTTTATGTTATGAAATTCTGAGTGGTAAATTTAAAATGATAAAAAAGAAAGTACCATTTATATTTCCTTGCATTGGTGGTCGTTGTAACAACCTTTGAAAGGATCACTGGAAGCCTCTGTTCAAGGCTGCAGAACCAACATAGGTAATGATGTTACCAGTACTGGATATCTGGTACCAGGAAACTGCAGACCTAAGAAGATCTATATTGTTTCAATAAACACATGTTCCAAAGGACATAGCATTTCAGATAATAGCAGTGTTTCTACCTTTTTCTCAAAGTGAGAAAGAGGAAATTAGCCAGAGACAGTATCTGTGACAATAGAGAACATGAACAAAATGATGCCTGGGTACCCCCAAAGAATCTTCATGTGCACTGAATGGACAATAAAATACTTAAGTCCCTCTTTTCTACCTATTATTCTAAATCTTCCCCCATAAACTATCATACCTCTCATGGGCCCATCAATTTTGCCATTCAGTTTTTCATTCAAACTGTTTAATAGGCAGGGCCCCAGATCCTATATGTTTTGGGATTCTTCAAAGCTCTATTGAAGAAAGCCTTCGTCCTTTGAATCACATTTGTTCAGACATATCATTTGACTGGAATAGGAGAATTATTCTTTTCATATTCAAAATATAGGAACTGAAGGAGAATATTTAGTAACTTATCCAAAGTCATGGTAGCCAAGATGGCAATGAAATAATTCTAATGTTTCTCCTATTTTCAGATAGTGACATGGCATTAAAGCAACCTTTCATCTTAGGAACAAGTCACAGTAAAGAATATAGTATATTTTAGTGAAGTGGAATAAATTCCTAGTGATTATATATATGTTATATATATGTATATAGATAGATAGATATTATATATTATATACATAATATTTTATACACATATATAATATATATTATATATATCTATATAATATACATATAAATTTCACCACCTGGCAATCTCATTACATAACTGGGAGTATGTAACCCAGAGTGTACGTGACACTTGAAGGCAAGAGCTTGCAGTGTGGGAAGGACAGGGAGACAGTGTTTTAAGTGCAGCTGTATCATGCTTTCTCCTTTCCTGTATTAGATAAGATGAAGAGGCACCTCTATATTCCATTGATTATAATGGAATCAATATTAAAAATAGCCATTGATATTTTCCAGGAAATTTCCACGCCAAGCCTTGAGTAAATTTCCTGGAAAATATCAATGTTTGATAGCTTTCTTCATGTGAACCCCTTAGGCCCTTTAAGATAATTCATTAAAATCAAATTATACCCACAAGAACTCAGATAAAATAACAATATGGCATTAAAAACAAGCAAACAAACAAAAAAACCATTGGACTTAGAGTGAGATAAGTCTAAGTTTGAATCCTAGCTTCAGTCACTTACGATGTGTGAGAGCTTGGATAAGTTACTTAACTTCTGAGCTCCAGGTACTCAGCTATAAATGTGAAAATAATGAATTAACACAAGACAGAAAATACAGGCAGAGTATGCAGCATTAGTGAGTGTCCAATACAACCTATTTATTGCTATAATCTTACTATATTGATTGTTTGCTAACAAAGGTCATTATAATTAATAATAATTCTTTTTAGTGCCATTGAATTTAGACAGCAAAGTGGATGTTTAGTACAGAATTTGCTAAATATTTCATCACTGTTACTCCATGGCGTAAAGGCCTGAAGAAGTTCACATGCTTGCAAAGAGACTAAATTAACTGAGTGGATTGGGGAATGCAAATGAGACAGAGAAATAGATTATATGCTATCTAAGGTTGAAAAGACATCCAACCATTTCTGCATAATGTTAAAAACTATACTTGGATGCTCACAGTCAAATTTTAGTGATAAAAAGGTAGTCAAAACAGATGTTAGATTAAATTGGCTGGTAAATTTGAAGAAACTGATTAATTCATCCAAATCACTTGAATAAGCAGGCAGCCACAAGTACATACATGGAAAATCTTACAATATTCTCTTTCTTCCCCTCACTAACATCAATTCTCTGCATTTTCAAACTTTTTTTATGTCTTTTAATCAGAAGTAGCAACCAGCTCAAATCTTATGGTAACCACAGGGTGCCTTGTTACATCATGGGAAGGAAAACTAATAATCACCTCAGCCCTAATATATCTATTATCACAATGCTGACTGATGAGAGTTTATAAAAAACATTAATACTATCTAGAGAATAAGTACATTGCACTCTGGTATTATTGTACACATTATAATTCCCACAGCTTTATTATTTTCCATTTAATGACCATAGTTTTTTGGAATATGAATGTCACATCTTTCAATATTTTTGGTTTTTTACCTGGAAAACATCCTAAGATTATCACTGTATTCATATTATTTCCTTCTGATGCTGCTTATCATTTAGGAATGTAAGAATTGAAGAATATCAAGTGTTTTTGAATATTTGTTGTTCATCCCGCTGTATGTTTCATGTATTTTTGTTTATGAGCCCACCTGCCTGGCTGGTGGAAAGTCATAATAGGGCTTACATTTGTGGCTGTGACTAAGTTACTGAAAGCAAACTTGGCTTCCCACTGTGGACAGTTAAAAAACCAGACAAAATGTCCCAAACAACAGTTTTCAGACTGTGATATCAAAGGAAAGAGAATAACAAGAGCTGAGCCCTGAGCTCGCTGCCTTGGGCATCTTAAGGACGGTGGCACAGGGAGGGCAACTGCAAGCAAAACTAAGTTGACGAGACAGACTGAAGTTCAAGGAGCCAGAGGTGGCTGGACATTGAACGGTAGAATGCTGAGAGCATGGAGAGACACAGAAAAAGAGCATCAGACAACGGCACAGGGGGCTTCTAGAATGCATCTTTCGCTGAATAGTAAGCTGCCTGCACATAGTACGGAATTGGAAGATGTCAAGAAAGAAACCTACAAGAGAAAAGAGCTTAAAAGCTGTAACTATAAAACTTACAGGTGAAAAAACATAAGAGAAAAGTCTTTGCAACCTTGGGGTAGGCTGATTTCTTAGGAGGACATAGCACTAGCCATAAAAGAAAAAAAAGGAGATATTAAGTGACTTCTTAAAATTAAAAGTGTCTCGTAAGAAAAGTCACCTTTATGAAAATAAAAAAGCATGTTTCAGACAAAAAGAAACTGTTAACAGATATCTGACAAGACTTCTATCCAGAAAAGCTGTGAAGCAGTCTTACAACTCAGTAAGAACATAAACAACTCAAATTTTTAAATGTGCAAAGGATTTGGACAGACACTCTACAAAAAAAGGACATATAAATGGCCCACGAGCACATAACATGATGGTGAATATAATTAGTCACTAGTAGTCATTAAGGAAATGTAAATCAAAACCTCAGCAATTTACCACTGGACACACTAAAGGCTACATTTAAAAAGACCAACAATAACAAGTATTGGCCAGGATGGCGAGCAGCTAGAACTCCATGTATTACTGGTGGTGGTATAAAACAGTCCACACTTTGAAAAACAGATTAGCCGTTTCCTTGCAAGTTAAACGCCCACTTAGCATATAACCTAGTAATATGACTCCTAGGTATCTAAAAGAAATAGAGACATTTGCTCACACAAAGATGTATACACAAATGTTCAATGGAATTTTATTTGTAATAGCCCAAATTCAGAAGAACTCAAAAGCCCATCAGCAATGAAATACTGCTCCACAGTAAAAGGGAGCAAACTATTGATATGCAAGTAACCACATGCATGAGTCTCAAAAGCATTATGCTGAACAAAAGGAGTTAAATAGAATACATATTCCATGATCCCATTTATATGAAATTCTAGATCAGGCAAACTAATCAGGAGTGACAGGAAATAGAACAGTGGTTGTTTGCGGTGGGAGGAAGTGTGGTTGACTGCAGATTGGCATAAGATAAATCATGGGGGTAAAAAATGTTCCATGTGTCAGTTGTGGGAGTGGTACCAGAGCTGTGTATACGTGTGTAAAAACTCTTTTATCTCTATTCTTAATAACACTGCATTAAAGTTGTATTAAAAAGTAGCAAGGAACCATAAAAACTTATAACTGCATTTATAAAACATGACATATAAGAATGTAATGTTTAAACATATCTAAACTCTTCAGTGTATCAATTTCTTTACACACACACACACACACACACACTCACACACACACATACACACTCTATTCACTCTATTTAATGATATTTAAGGTTTTTTTTCACACCTTCATACGATGCAGGATGGATTTACTTTGTTGCTTGTGCTAAAACTCTTTATCTTGAACAAATGCCCCTTCCCTGTAGGGAAAACAATGTAGTTATCAACTGTACAGACTAATCACTCTGAATTAAACATTTTCTTCTGGATAATACAATTTAAACCATCTTGAATATTACACAGATTATTGGTAAAAGTAATTAAAGGCTAGAAAAAAGGTAATTATAATTTCTGATGGATGAATTGATAGGGATAAAGTAAGAACTGACCTGAACCCTAATCTAAAACTAAAACTAAATTAAACAAAATCCTAAAACTTCAGTTGTGTTTTTAATTGATTTTCACACATCAGTGCACTTCCAAGTGCCCTATTTTCACTGAAGACTGTACGCAGAAGATTCCTCAAGGAAAGATATTATGCTACTTGTGACAAGGCAGGAATCTTCTAGAAATGTCTTCCAAAATATATATGACATGGTTTATTTCTAAGACCTATGTATTCTTAAAGGAATTTATTTCCAAATGAAATTTCTAAAATTGTTGATTACATGGATTGGGGAGAAAACACATCCTTCTAGGATACTAAATAGTAATAAAGAATCAATTTCTGAATGGGACTTATTATCATTGGTATAGGCATCTGATGTGCATGGTGCCATGTTAATGAAATGGTTGTTGGAGGTGGGTACTTGCTTTGCTTGACTCCATGGTAACTGAAGTGCTGAACAAGGACATGATTCAGATATGCACACGTTTCAGTTAACACAGTACTGTGTCTTTGATATTTCCCTGTTAAAACACATGTCATTAATGGAATATAGGTTTTATTAATTAGAAATGGCTATGTGGGCTTTGATATTAACTTTTTTGTGTTTTTGAAAGTAATACATGTATCTATTTTAATTTTTTTTTTCAACGTTTTTTTATTTATTTTTGGGACAGAGAGAGACAGAGCATGAACGGGGGAGGGGCAGAGAGAGAGGGAGACACAGAATCGGAAACAGGCTCCAGGCTCCGAGCCATCAGCCCAGAGCCCGACGCGGGGCTCGAACTCACGGACCGCGAGATCGTGACCTGGCTGAAGTCGGACGCTTAACCAACTGCGCCACCCAGGCTCCCCTACATGTATCTATTTTAAAACACTATAAAATACTGAGGTCTTATAATAAAAAGTAGCATCTGGGCACCTGGGTGTCTCAGTTGGTTGCATCTGACTCTGGATTTTGGTTCAGGTCATGATCCCCGGATAGTGGGATCAAGCTCCCATGTCAGATCCAGCTTAGAGTGGAACCTGCTTAAGATTCTCTCTCTCTGTCCCTCTGCCCCTCACCCCTGCTTGCTCTCTCTCTCTCTCTCTCTCTCTCAAATAAAAAAATAATTAAAGTAGCATCTTTTCCTCCACTTTGTCCTACTGTAACCCAATAGAGGCAATCATTTCTACCCCTCTAGCCCTATCTTCTGGTATTTATTTCTATAATTCTAAATAATATAACATCATACATAGATATTGTAGCTATTTATAATAGTATAACTTTATTTATAAATAATATCATTTATAACTTTATTTGTTGATTTAATAAATTTTGATCTCATCCCTGCTGGAAGTTTCTGTCCTCTTTTTCATTTAGGATTAGCCACTTTGTCTGTACAACACTCATTCTAGGAGTCCCCTTCCATTTCTTCCCATGTGGGATCCTTTCTTTCCTGGACCTGATGTCTCCCTTGCCCCTGGTTTACTCTCTCATGTTTTAGCTCATGCTGTGAAAGCTTCTTGAGAGTCTGTGGAAATATTCTTTATAGATATCTATTGAAAAGGCTTAATTGTTCTCTGATCACATTTCGTAGTTTGGTTGAGTCCAGAATAACATAAAACACAAATTTCCTTTAGAGTTGTGATGGCATCACTCCAGTCTCTTCTAATTTCCAGTGCTGTAATTAAGAAACGCAATGCAATTTTGTTTCTTTATTCTTCCTATGACCTACCCCTCTACTCCTCAAACTTGAAGCATTTTCTTTAATTTCAATTACACTGAAAGTTTTCGGTGCTATGCCCTAGCATGAATGTATGTGTGTGCATTTCATTTATTGCCTTGAACATTTGGCAAACTCAATGAAAAGGCATGTTCTAGAGTTCTGAAAACTTTTCTTGTGTCTTCCTGATAGAAGTTGAAGTTCTTGATAGAAGTTGATAGAAATATCAACTCTTCTTGATATTTTTACATTTGCTCTGTTCTAGTAAGTCACATGATACAAACCTAGAGTAATGCTTTAATTACTGCTGTCATTTAGACATTCTTCCTGAGGAACTTCTTTAACTATATCTAGCAACACTTCCATTGATTGTTCTATTTCAATTAGCATATTTGCAAGATTTCTTTCTTGCTTTGAGTGCTCTTTATTTTTTTTTTCATATTCTTATGGTTTTTCTGGATATCTCTTCAGTTTTCTCTTTGAGAATTCTGACAAATATTTTGAGATGTTTTCTTTTTCTTCTAGTATCACCCTTATTTCTTCTAAGTTACTGATTTATTCATTTACTTGTTTAAAATAAGTGGCTCTCGAGGTGGGGAAAGCCTCGATATGTAGGTGTGCTGATTTCTATGGTGTAAATATTCCCAGTCTGGTTGACTTCAGGCTATCAACTAACTTCAAATGGCTGTAAAACTTCTGAAAATTTGGCAGTTGGTTCTCACAAACCAGTATGAGCTTTGCTAAATTGTCATTGGAAAATACGGTTTGTATTTTGTCTAGTTTTTGTAATTTATGTAATCAAGTTATATAGCACTTAAATAGAAGGCACTTTTTTTAGCAGATTACAGAATTGAATATATGCTTATTAGATCAGCATTATTAATTACATACTTTAGATTCCCTATCTTGCGTTTGTTATAATTTAATTAAACTGCCAATGACTGCAAAATGAGTATAAACATCTAGTATTATGATTATTTATCATTCCTTCTCTGTATATTTCCAACAAATTTAGCTTCATTTATTTAAAGTTAAATGATTTGACACAGTGTTATGAAAATTATATTTTATTGTGAATCATGTATTTTAAAGGTTTAAGTAATCATTCAGTCCTATGAAATGCCTTTAATTTATTAAACTATAACCAGCTATTGCTTTTGAGTTCCTCTTTTTAAATTAAATTAAATGTTTTTGTGTAATTACATGTATTTGACATAAAATTACAGTTTTATGCTTTCAAATTTACTTTCTTTGAGAACTATCTCATATATTTCATACTGTTCCATTTCTCCACCCAATTTGTAAACTCAATTTTTTAACCACGTGACTGAGATATATTTGATACAACAAAACTGCGCATGTTTAAATGCACAGTTTGAGAAGTTTTCACATAGTTATATATCTGTCAAACAATAACCAAAATCAGGGAATAAGCATATCCACTGTACCCTTTAAGATTCCTCATGTATGCCTCTTGTTGTCTCCCATTGTAATGATGTGCTTTCTGTTATGCTAATTAGTCTGTATTTTCCAGAATTTTGTAAAAATGAATTCATATAATATGTATTTCCTTTTGTCTGGCTTCTTCCATTTAGAATAATTATTTTGAGATTAATAGATTTCCAACACTCATAAATAATCCCATGTTTTTATTTGTGTATCTGTTCTCAAGTTATTTGACATTTATGTTGTTTTTAGGTTTTGGATAAAGCTTATAAGAACATTTATGTGCAAATCTTTGCATGTATGTATGCTTTCATTTCTTTTGTGTAAATACCTAGGAATAAAATGGCTAGATCGTATAGGAAGAGTATGTATGACTTTCAGAAATGGATACACTGTTTTCCAAAGTAGATGCATATTTTATATTCTCATTAGCATTGTATAAGAGTTCCAGTCACTTCGCTTTGTCACTAACACTTGGTATGATTGGGCTTTTTAGTTTTAGTCATACTGATAGATATATAGTGGTATCTGATTATGTTGGATTTCCCTAATGACTAATTATGTTGAACATCTCTCCATGTATTCTTTGCCATGTATTTTCTTTTGGTGATGTTTTTGTTTATTTTTAATTTTTTTCTTGAGTTTGGAGAGTTTTTTTTTAATAAATTCCTGATGTAATTCCTTATCAAATACGTCTACATGTATTCTCCCAATCAGTGATTTGTATGTTCATGGTCTATATCTGTCCTTCAAAGAACATAAAATTTTAATTTTTAATCAGTTCAATTTATCGATTTCTTATATTAAGGATTGTAATTTTGGTGTCATAGCTAAGGAAATTTGGCCCAACACAAAATCACAAAAGTTTTTTCCTGTTTTCTTCCACAATTAATATATTTAGATTTTCTATTTAGATCCA
This sequence comes from Acinonyx jubatus, assembly GCF_027475565.1. Lineage (NCBI taxonomy): Eukaryota > Metazoa > Chordata > Mammalia > Carnivora > Felidae > Acinonyx > Acinonyx jubatus. The sequence continues at coordinate 67,804,798 of NC_069394.1, read as the reverse complement.
TTTTGTATTAATTGCTTATTTTTAACTTTTTAAAAATGTTTATTCAGTTTTGAGAGACAGAGAGAGAAAGAGCATGAGCAGTGTAGGGGCAGAGAGAGAGGGAGACACAGAATCCAAAGCAGGCTCCAGGCTCTGAGCTGCCAGCACAGAGCCTGATCCTGACACTGGGCTCAAACCCACGAACCATGAGATCATGACCTAAGACAGAGTCTGAGCCACCCAGGCACCCTTGTATTAATTGTTGTATATATAGTGTGAGGTACAGATAAAAGTCAATATTTTTTTTGCATATGAACATCCAATCATTCCAGCAACATTTGTTGGAAAGATCTATCCTCCACTAAACTGGCTTTGCAGCTTTGTTAAAAGTTATTTGTACGTGACTAGGTGAGTATATTTCTGGGCTCTCTATTTCGTTTCATTGATATATTTGTCTGTCTTTGTGCCAATACCATACTGTAGCTTTATGAGCTTGAAATCAGATAGTGTGAGCCCTCCAACTTCTTTCTGAAAGTTGTTTTGGCTATTTTAGGTGCTTTTCAGTTCCATATGAATTTTAATGTAAGATTTTTCTTTCTACAAAGGAACCTGAAGGAATTTTGCCTGGGGTTGAACTGAGTTTAAAGATCCACTTGTGGAGATCTGACGCCTTACCAATACTGAGTCTTATAATCAATGAACACATAGGTACATCTCTCGATTTAGGTCTTTAGCTTCTCTCACAATGATTTCTCAGTGTATGAATCTTGCACAGCTTTTATGATTTATCCCCACTCATATTCTTCAAACTATTGTAAATAGTATTTTAAAAATCAAATTTGTAATTTTTTATTGCTAGTACATCATGTGCAATTGATATTTATATATCGATTTTATATCTTGCAAATTTACTGTACTCACTTATTTGATTTAGTAACTGTTTTGTGAATACTGTTGGATTTTTTACGTGGACAGTAATGTCTGTCAATAAAGGCTATTTTATTGCTGCTGCTGCAGTTGGGATGCGCTTATTGTCTTTTCTTGGCTATACTGGCTAGAATGGTTGAATAGAAGTGGTGACAATACACATCTTTATCTTGTTCTTTATCTCAAGGGGAAATCATTCAGTCATTGATCATTAAGTATTAGGTTAGTTGTAGGTTTTTAAGAAATTTTCCTCTATTCCTAGTTTTCTGAGGGTTTTCATTACTAAGATGTTAGAGTTTTTAAAATTATTTTTCTACATATATTGGGAGGATTGTTTTCTTTATTTTTAATATGGTGGATTACATTGATTGACTTTCAAATGTAAATTCAAGCTTGCATTCCAAGGATAAATGCTAGTTTAGCATGAGGTATTATCTTTTTGAGCTATTGTTGGATTTGATATACTAAAATTTTGTTCTATTTTTTTATACATGTGCATGGGGAAAATTGGTCTTTAGTTATCTTTTTTTTTTTTTTTTTGTAGTGTCTTTTCTGGTTTTGGAATCAGGATAATGCTGGCTTCTTAGAGTGAGTAGGAAAGTATTTCGTGCTCTTCAATTTTCTAGCAGAGATTTGCTACAATTGATCTGATTTCTTATTTAAATGTGATGGGAGAATTTACTAGTAAAACTGTCTCAGACTCCAGTTGTCTTTGTGCCAAGGTTTTAAACAATAAACCTGATTTCCTTAATAGATATAGGGCTATTCGGGTTATCTATTTCTTCTCGAGTGAGCTGTGGTGGGTTTTTGTTGTTGTTGTTGTTGTTTGTTTGTTTCCCAAGAGATTAAGCCATTTCATCTAAGTTATTGAATTTAGAGGCAGTAAGTTGTTTATAACCTTTCCTTATCAGCATGCCTTCTGCAGAACCTCAATGATGCCACTTCTATCTTTTCCTGATATTGGTCATTTGTCCCTTTGTCTCTCTCTCTCTCTCTCTCTGCTTTCCTGCCTTAGTCTGGCTAAAGGTTTATCAATTTTATTGATCTTCTCAAAGAACCAACTTTTGGTTTCATTTATTTTCTCTAGTGCTTTTCTGCTTTTTCATTCATTAATTTCCACTCTTTAATCCATTATTTCCTTTTCACTTCTCATTTTATGTCTGTGTTCTTCCTTTTCTGGTTTCTCAAGGTCAATGCTGTGATCATAATTTGATTATTCTTCTTCAATAACATGGGCATTTATTGTTATACATTTCTTTCTAATTATTTCTTTAGTGAAATCCTATAAATTCTGAGATAGTTTGTTTTCCTTTTCATTCAGTTCAAAAAATGTTTCAAATTACCATTTTTCTTTCTTGTTGTATCATATGTTGTTTAGAAGTATGCTATTTAATTTCCACATATTTATGAATTTCTCAAATTTCCTTCTGCCATTCATGTCTAGTATCACTTCACTATGGAGAACATACGTTGTGTGATTTCAACTTTTTTAATTTATGGAGACTTGTTTTATAGTCCAGGAATTGTTCTTCCTGATGCATACTCTATGTGCACTTGGAAAGAATGTATTTTCTGTTATTGTTTTGTGGATTGTTCTATAAATGTCAATTAGGTTACATTGGTTGATAGTGTCATTAAAATCTATATCCTTACAAATTTCTGTTCACTTGTTCTATAAATTGTTGAGAGGGGGATACTTAAACATTTGACAATAATTGTGGATTTGACTCTTTCTCCTCTCAATTTTGTCCATTTTGATTTCATGTATTTTAAAACTTTTCTTAGGAATGTAAGTATTTAGATTTTTATGTACTTTTGGTGATTTGACCTATTTAAAGCACCATCATGAGGCATTGTTTATCCCTAACAAATATTCCTTGCTCTGGTATCTACTTTTTAAAGATATTAATAGCCACCAGAGCTTTCTTTTGAACAGCACTAACATTCTATAATTTTTTTCTATCTTTGTACTTTAAACCTATAAGTATCTTTATACTTAGCACTTATTTCTTGTAGGCAGCAGCACATATTTGGGCCTAATAATCCATGCTGACAATCTCTGACTTTAATTATAGAGCTTAGACTATTTACATTTAAAGCGATTGCTCATATGGCTTGATCAAGTATACCAATTCCATATTTTTTATATTTGTCTCTTCTTTATTTCCTTTTTACTTTTCTCATTTTTTAAATTGTTTCTTTCTTATGATTCAATTTTGTTATCTTTGCTTGCCAATCACTATACGTCTATTATTATTATTGTTATTATTATTAAACTTAGGTTTAAGATCACGGTATACACTTTTAACTAAGAGTCTACCCTCAAGTGATATTCTACCACTCTATATATAAATATTATTTCTCTGTTTTTCCTCTACTGTTCTTTATCCCATTTTTTCATACATTTTACTTATTCACATAAGTCCCATAATACATTGCTATCACTATTATTTATAGCCAATTAATTTAATAGAATTTAAATTATCAGAAAAAGTTTTTATTATATTTATATATGCAGGGACCATTTATGATATTCTTTGTTCCTTTGTGTAGATACATATTTCCATCTGATGTCATTTTTCTTCTGCCTGAAGGACTTCCTTTAACATTTTTGGAGGGCAAATCTACTGGTGACAAATACTTTCAACATTTTTATGTCTGACAACATCTTCTTTTTATCTTAATTTAAAAGTTATTTTCACTTAGTAAAGAGTTTTAGGTTGAAGCCCAAGCAACAAAAGTAAAATATAGGTAACTTGGAATTCATAAAAATTAAAAACTTTTGTGCATCAAAGGACACTATCAAACAAGTAAAAAGACAACCCACAAATGAAATAATATATTTGTAAATCATATATCTGATAAATGTCTAGTATCAAAAATACACAAAGAGCTCTTACAACTCAACATTGAAAGGCAAACTACCCAACTTAAAAATGGAGAAAAGATTTGAGTAGAAATTTCTCCCAGTAAGATACACATATGGCCAATAAGCATACAAAAAATGTCAAACACCATTAGTTATTAAGGAAATACAACTCAAGACTACCAAGATGTACCACTTCACATACATGAGGATGGCTATAATCAACAAAATAGAAAATAGCAAGAATTGGCAAACTGTGAAGAAATTAGAACCCTCATAAATTCCTGGTTAAGGTGTAACATGGTGTAGCTTCTCCAGAAAATAATTTGGCCATTCCCGAAAAGTTAAACATAGAGGTACCCTATGATCCAGCAGTCCATTCTTAGATGTGCAACTGAGAGAAGTGAAACTCGTATCACACAAAACTCTGTACACAGGGACTCCTGGGTGGCTCAGTTAGTTAAGCGTCCAACTTCGGCTCAGGTCATGATCTCACTCATGGTCTGTGGGTTCGAGCCCTGCGTCGGGCTCTGTACTGACAGCTCGAAGCCTGGAGCCTGCTTCAAAGTCTATGTCTCCCTCTCTCTCTGCCCCTCCCCTGCTCATGCTCGGTCTCTCTCTTGCTCTCTCAAAAATAAACAGATATTAAATTTGTTCTTTACAAATCTGAACACAAATGTTAACAGCATTATTAATAATCATCAAAAAGTGGAAACGATCCAAATTTCCACCAACTGATAAAAGCATAAACAAATGTGATATATCTGTACAATGGAATATTATTCAGCCACAAAAAGGAATGAAGTAGTAATATATGCTACAAGATTGATGAACCTGAAAAACATTGTGCTAAGTGTATAAAGCCAGATGCAAAAGACCACACATTATATAATTTTATTTATATAAAATGTTCAGAATAGGCAAATCTTCAGAGACAGACAGTAGGTCAGTGGGAAAAGGGGAGGGAGAATTCAAACATATAGGGATCCTGTGGGGTGATAGAAAAGTTTTGAAATTAGACAATGGTGAAGTGTGAATAACATTGTGAATATACTAAAAACTACTAAAAGAGTTAAAATTGTGAATTTTATGTTATGTGGATTTTACCTCAATAAAACCTATGTATATATGTGTATTATATACATATATATATATGTATAATTTCTAGGATGACAGTTTTACCATTTTAGTACCTTAAAGATTTTGCTCCACTGTCTTCTCATTTGCATTGATTCCAAAGAGAAATTTGCTATTATTCTTATTTTTGTTCCTCTGTAGCATTTATTTTGTCTTTGGCTACTTTTTAGATTTTCTGTTCATTATAGGTTTTGAGTCATTTGGTTTTCACGTGCCTTGATATAGTTTTACTTACACTTCCTGTACTTTAAGTTAATGAGTTCCTCGGATAGTTTTATATCCAAGTGGATTTATAGTTTTGATTAAGTTTGGAAGATTTTCAGTCATTTATTCTTCAAATATTTTTTTCTGTCCTCCTCTCTTTTCTTCACTGAAGAAGAAGATGTAACTATACATCTTTTAGTCAGTCTCCTTGAAGTTATCCTACAGCTTACTGGTGTTCTTTCCTTATTAAAAAATTATTTTGAGGGGCACCAGGGTGGCTCAGGCAGTTGACTGTTCAACTCTTGATTTTGACTCAGATTATGATCCCAAAGTCATGGGATTGAGCCCCACATTGGGCTCCTGTGAAGTCTGCTTGGAATTCTCTCTCTGTCTCCCTCTGCCCCTCTCCCCCACTCACACACACACACTCTCTCTCTAAGATAGGAAATATATCTATTTTTTTTCTGTTTTCTCTTTCATTTGGAGGGTTTCTTACTACTATGTTTTCAAGTTCACTAATATTCTTTCTGCAACAGCTACTATGCAGTTAATCCTCCTAGTGTCGATTGCATCTTAGACATAATTGCTTTCTTTAAAATATTTCTTATAGATCCATGTTTCTACATAACTTTTGAACATATGGAATGCAGTTATAATAACTCTTTCAACATACCTGTCTGGTAATTTGAATATCTGTGTCAGTTTGGGGGCAGTTTTAATTCACTGATCATTCTCCTTATTATTGCTTTTGTTTTCCTACTTTTTGCATGCCTGATAATCTTACATCGTGAATTTTACATCGTTGAGTGTTGGGACTTTTCCATATCTTATACATTTTCTTGAGTCTTTTTCCTTAGGATATAGTTATGTTACTTGGAAACAGTTTTATCCTTTTGAGTTTTGCTTTTCTGATTCAGGAAGTGCATCCAGAGCAGTATTCAGTCTAAGGTAATTATTCCCAAAGAGTTAGGCATAATCGTTCTAAGTACTCTACCAAATTCTCTGTGAATTAGGAGCTTCTCCAGCTTAACTTGTGTGAATGAACACCATTCACAGCCCTCTGTGAGTTTTGAGTACTGTTCGGATGATTCTTACCCTGGCCTTCAGTAATAGTTTCTTCTCACACACTATAGTTTGTTTTTATAAGTTTTAGACATTGTATAATTGATATTATATTACACATAGTTTTTTTTCTGACCTCCTTCACTCAATATTATGTTTGTGAGATTCACCCATGTTGTTGCATATGACAGCAATTCATCTGTTTCATTACTTTGTCATATTCCATTTTATAAATATACTGTAATTTATTTATCTATTCTACTGTGGAAAAAGGTATTTGGTTGTTTTCTATTACCAAATATACTGCCATGAATATTCTTGTGCATATCTTTTGGTAAAATTTTCACACATTTTTGTTGCATATATAATAAGGATTACACTTGTTGATACTAGGTTATGCATCTGTTAAACCTTAACAGATAATTTCAAAAGGTCTTCCAGAGTTATCATACCAGTTAATAGTCCCGCTACCAGTGTATAAGAGCAACAGTTGCCCTACTTATTCAAATAACTCTTTCTAGTGTCATCTTTCTCACTTGAGCTTTTTTGGTAAGTATATAGTGATATTTCGTTTTAGTATTCGTTTGTCGTTCCCTGATGATCACTGTGGTTGAAAACTTTTTGCGTATTAATTAGTTATTTGGATAGCCCTTTTGTGAAGTATGAGTTTAGTTTTTTGCATATTATTCTCTTTTGTGATATTTTATTAATAACTTGAAGAGATACCTTGGATGAGAGCCTCTTAGTAGTTGTATGTGTGAAAATATTTTTTACTTTGTGATTTTTCTTCTCATTCTCTTTTGAAGAACAGTCTTCATTTTAATTTAATTTGATTTATCAAATTTTTTCCTTTATAAATAATGTTCTAAGGAATATTTTCCTACTCCAGATTATGATGAGATATACTATATTTAAGAAGCTTAATGTTTTTGACTTTCATGTATAGATCTACAGTCTAGTTGCAATTAAATTTTGTATATGGTGTGAGATAGGGATCAGAATTAATATTATTCCATAGGAAATCTAATCGGCCTAGAAGATTATTCCATTACATGACAGTACTATCTTAGTGCTATCTCCAATAGATTAGACTTATCCCCATGTATTTAAAATACTGATATTTTAAGTGATGTTGTCTCTTAATTTTTTACCTAATTTTTCATTGTATTTAGAAATGCAATTTATTTTTCAATCTGAATAATATCCAGAATCTTTGCAATTATAACAAATGTCAATTCTGGGGAGGTTTCAATTGGCTGATTATTTTTCTTATTATGTTGCTGTGTTTTCCTACTTTGTATGCCTAGTAATCTTTGCTTGAATGACAAACACTGTGAATTTTACATTGTTGCTGGTTTTTCACTTTTACATCATTGCTTATTTTGCTTCTTGTACCTGTATCTAAATTACCACTAAATTTCTCTGATTCTTTCTTTATACTGTCTACTAAATCCTGCTTTTCAATTCTGTTTCTAAATTAGCCTGCTTTTCAATCCTGTGAATTTCCAGTTCACTTATCACTACTTGTTTAGGTTTTTGCAATTTCGGTGTGTTTTTTCCTCAGTCTCCTTGCCTTTCTAACCACTTTATATGTAGCTAGAACACATGCATGTGTATAATGTGTTTATATACAGCATTCCTAGGAGTAATCAATCATAGTCATAATTAGCAACTATGTACTTGGCACATATTACATGCCAGGTGCTAAAAATGTAGTATTTCTAATATTCACAAAATCTCCTGGAATGGAATAGTTGGGTAATTCTACTCTCATTTCATTGGTGAGAAGACAGAGTCTCAAAAACCTCTCATTTGTGTAAGCTCTCAGGCTTCATATGAGGAAGAATGAATCTAGTCCACATCTGCCTGGCTCCAAAGCTTATACTCTCTAAGGTGCCCTAGCTCACCTTGATAGAATGTGTTTTGTGTTATGAATCTTGTTATTTTTTAAGTCTTTTCAACTGGACTGTAAGCTTTTTGAGGTCTTTTAGTTCTTTTGTATCATTCAAGCACAAATTGCCTCAGCAGACAATAAATATTGATCAATTGATTGAATTTTTGTGACAGAACTTCTCAGAATAAGAATAGGCAGGTAGCAGAGGTGTAAGGCTGTAAGGCTCTTTTGCTCCAAAACTATACTCACTGGACAATGGTCCCCTGATGAGAGAAAATAGCTCTAGAGAAATGAGTTAGTAACAATGAGATCATTTTCTCCTTGAAAAATGTCCTCAGTTCAATAATGCCTGGACATTATATTTTACTGATATCTTCTGAAAACTCAGGAAATAGTAGACCATCTCTGAGGTTGTTTCAAAACTAATTCAGTGAGCTTTCAGTCTTCACTTTACTCAAGGCTGCAGTCACAAAATGGAAGCATCTATCAAATTATTAGACAATGCAGCCTGAAAGAACCTTCCCCTAACCCAATACATACCCCCCAAAAGAAAAAGAATAAAAGAACTTGATTAAAGGAAAAGATTTGTGACCTATTTCATTGTTTCTATTCAATATATTTCCCATATATTCACTCCACAACTGTTCAAACTTTTCCTTTTCTTTCATCAAGAAAATGTGATATCTTCATTATAAAGTGTAAGATTTTTCATCCCTGGTATGACTAGGTTAAAGAGATTACACAAAAATACAATTGAAATGGACATAAATTCAGAGAAGGAATAGTCATCCTAAGGAAAACTATGTATTTTCTTCATTTTTGCAAGGGAAATTAGGATTTATAGATAATGGTTAAAAAGCTATAAGTGACTGTGTGAGAACACTTGTTTGTATGTTACAGATATGTAGCCACCTGAAATATATAAACAATGAGTTTCAAATATAGTCAGATTTTTAGTGAAGACTTTTTACTGATAAGTAAATCTTGTTAAACTATTGCTTTTCTGAACATCCATCCTCTAAATAAAACAGGATTAGCTTTGATATTTAAACTTTAGCTAGCATGGTTAGTTGCATTTAATTGTGTACAATATATTCAAATAAGCAGACTCAAAATGGAACTGAATGATCTCTCAATCTTAACTATGTTTTTTATTGACTCACTTCCCTGTATGATCCTTAAATAGTTTATCATTTTTTTCCTGTTGCATTTTATGTATATTTTTAAACAATATTCATTTTGCCACACAATCTGTTAAATTAGATCATCATGTTACTGTACCTATCAATATTGTAAGTAAACACTATTATCTTTGTTAATATAAATTGATCAGCATTTCATTTATGCTATAAAATTCTATTACTGTCCATTAAATTCTCTGAAAAGGAAGACCTTAATCTATGAGACATCTTTCTTTTCCACATAGCTAGGAAATACCTCCAAATTCTCTTGGCATTTTAGTGTGTTTAGAACCTATGTGGGATTAAAGGAAAACACTAAATGGATAGGATTTGCCATATCAATTGACAAGCCTTAGAAAACACCCATAAAATTGTACATAATGAGATTTACAAATAAAGGACAGATATACAAAAAGAAATCAAGACTAATGTTAATTATTTTTAAACTACTGTAAAACTAGTTTATAAACCAAAAAATTGCCTATTTTATGACTTTTTAGAGGTAAAATCTAAGGATCAATTTTTAAAAACTATGTAGGTATTTTGAGGCATTTGTATAACCTATAAATCAAATTCTTTGAAAGATCCTATTACCTGGACTGCCTCTGATCCCCTACAATACTGATCTCTCTCTCATTATTAAGTTCATTTTATTTTCTCAGACATAAAAGTCATTGGACAGCCTTTGTTATGTGGCTTTGTTCTTGTAAAGAACACGAAATTAAGAGACTCTCTGGATAAACCCAGGTGTGATAGGAAACTGATTTTTGTATCAGAGTGGCTTATTGGATCTGTTTCCCTGTTTGTTTTCTGGATTCAGTGGCTAATTTGGTTTCTAATCATGCTTTTGACCCCATTTCCAGACTGTTTGTGGTAACGGGTAAAAGAAAGGCCCTGCAGTAGGTAATTAAGTCTGCAAAAGCAGGGCTGCTTACTTTTCATTGCAGCAGATAATCAGAGTGCCGTTGCTCAAGTGTAAAATGCAGAAATTAATGATCCTATATAATACAGATTAGGGCTTTCATTTTAAAAACTATCAGTGCAGAAGAACAAAGGTAGGAAGAACAGCATGATATTTGGAATTCCAATATATAGTAAAGCTTGCAAATTTTAAAAGAGGCTTCTAAGCATGAGACTAATCAAAATTTGCCTTGTGTTCTAGGTGATTGATTAGTTCAGAACTCAAATATATTACTGCCCCATTGCATCTTTGAAAAGGCACAATTAGACACATTTGTCCATGTCTTTTCACTTGTAAACATGTCCTATTGTTCATTCAAATCAAATGGGGTAAATGACAGCATTTATTATTCTGAGTACCACATAGTAGGTACTCAATTAATATTACAGTGTTTAAATTTAAAAAAAAAATCTCCATAAGAAGGTAACAAAGCAATATCCAAGAGCCATGACAACAGTATATACAGATGTTTAAAAAAACCACATGATCTCATAAAACTTTCTATATACTATTATTTTAATTAGATGTTTTCTCTGTTAGACCTCAATACCCTTGCTGTAGAAGGCTGTCAATGTACAGTGTATCCTTCATAGAAAGAAAAGTGACTTCCAGTAAAACCCCAATGTTTGTTAATACAAAACTTAACTGTCCAAAAAATGCATACATGTCACAACATGATCCAATGATTCAGTCTTTAGTGTATAATCATACCGATATACTTCAACAAGGTGATCAATGAAATCAACAATCAAATCAATAGATTTTCAGTGTTCTTTTCTTAATAGTTAGATTATTTTGATTATACATTTCCCCATGTCTGTTCTCTGTTAGTCATGTTTTTCAATTTCTCCTATGAAGCGATTTCTCATTCATTATCAGTAATAAACTGGTTAATCTGGTAAATACTTCATTAAGATAATAAGAATGGCATTATGGTCTTCATATTACACATGGAGAAACTTAGACACAGAGTAAAAATGACAGCCCAGCTGTCACTTTCAGGAATAGTCCACGTCAATAAAAATGTATCATTTTGTCCTCTAATTTATACAAGTTCTCACCAGATCATGTTCACTGACTCTTGGATCAGAAAATATAGTCACAGAACTAACTATATGTGTTACTTTTAAAGGTAAAGTTAAGATAAAGGTTCCAAACTAAGTGATCCAAAATGAGACAGCATCACTCCCTTTGAGCAGTTGGTAAAACATTTGGTGTGTTGATCTGGCACAGTTCTAAGCTTGTATTAGAAAAATCCTGAACACACAAAGAACAGCATTTGTTGCATATTGGTAACCATTCTAATCTATTTATAAAATATGCTATGCAGCATTGTTTTCTAAACAGAGAAAAGTGGATCTTTGGCTTGTCTCTTCCATCAGATTTTAAATGACAAGAACATGGTCTGAAGTAAATCTGGAAGTTACAATAATGAACTCTACTGCCAAGCACTTGTGCTCTCAGTTCAATTTTCACATTGGCTGGGACCCGCTCAAGGGTTTAGTGATTATTCATTGTGACCAAAGAATACAGTAAATTTCAATAAAATCTTGCCTTCGTGTTCAGTAACTGCAATGCCATCACCACCAACATCAGCACAAACCAATGTCTCATCACACGAATACTGTGAGATCGTGCAGCTGTTCACAGACCAATCGATCTATCCCTTCCCCTATAAATTATGCAGGTACGGGTTTCTTCTTATAGCTTTGCTGAAAGCAAATGTAAAATTACTGTTTGGTTATTTTTAACCAAAGTGATATCGGTAAAAGCAGAATGCCATAACCACTGGACAAGCTAGTTCTGAGCATGTGCCTCTTGACTGGAACTGGGTAGTCCTGCCTCTGACCCATGGAGAGAAGGCGATAGAAGGGACCCAAGGACTGATGATCTGATGATAAAGTGATTATGACCTTCGGGTCCCAACTCTGACCACTCCCAACGATTTTGGAGGCTCACATTCATAGTTTTGACACTCCTGAAAAATTTTTAGTCAGAGAAGCCCCCAACCAATTATTTGCTGAGAAGTTCAAGCATGCAAAACCGTTGCTCTTCCCGGGTCTAGCAAACGATGATCAACTGTCAATGATGGGCAGCAGAGTAGGTCTGTCTGGATTTGGCCATTTTTATCTGAAATATGAGCTTGCAGTAAGAGTGGACATAGGAGAGAACAGAGGATTGCAACCCCAAAGATAGTGGGTTGAGAAAGAAAAATAAATCCTTTCCCTCTTTTTCATGAATTAGGTTACTTTTGCCATTTGGTTTGAGATTCAGGTTCCTTTATCTAGATACAAAAAAAAAGGTAATAAAAGCAAAAAGATGAACTATTGTGTTGAAGCTGTTGTTTTGCTGTCTTTTTAATGTCTACTGCCCGGGATGTATGTTGCTTTCATCTAAGCACCCCTACAGGTGGACTTCATTGTCTCTACCTTGTAGATGAGAATACAGAGTTAGAGAGGTAGGTGACTGGGAATGCCATTCAGCCAACAAATGGAAAAGATGAGATTCTAAAGTTCAGTTAGAAAATTAACAGGTACAAATAACACTGAACTTCCTAAAAAGAAGCAGCGTGGTAGAAAGGCAATGTCCAGTTTTATTGGCACTTTTAACTGCTCTTCACTCTCTAATATTAGGCTCTGAAAAGCGTGTTAAGCTACTCTTCTTGATGCTTGTAATTTCTCCTGGATATACCTCTGATTCTTAGTTTTGACTCCTCTCTTTTTCATTTCTATTTACCTGCTTTTCTCCATCTAACCCCATGGGTTTGTGTCAAACTTGAATAGCTTCTCTTGTTTTGTCTTTTTTCCTTTCTCTTTCTTTTAAGCCTCTACACAAGATGAGGCTTCTTGGCTTAATTGTTGGTTACTCCATGTTATTCAACTAAAAGTAGGAGACACCCTACATTCGACCCAGAATTCAGGCCTTCATATCTGTAAGTGAGATCGAATAGAATTTGTCTTATTAAGTAATCAAACATATTATAAAGCTACCGTAATTGAAAAATTTGACCCTGAGGTAAGAATAGACATTTCAACGGATCAGAATAATTAGACCACATAGATGATACTATTTTTGTAAGAATTTAATATTTAATGAAATTAACATAATACATCAATATGAAGAATAATATTCTATAAAGTATTTAAAAGCTCCATACTTGGAAGATTGAGAAAGGGTGGTATTAAAGATTCTAACCTCATCCTAAAATAAACCCTATATATATTAAATAATTAAAAAGGAAAAATCATATTATAGAGAAGATTGAAGGAAGCAGTGAGGTATTCTCAGCAGTGAAACTGCTGAGAAGTTTGTACCAAGCTAAAAATATACTGACGAAATTAGAAAGTAAGAAAATAAGAATAATAATGCCAAACATTGGCATATATTGGTGTTTATTTTGGTCCTAAGAAGTTCCCTGTGTTACCTCACTTAATATCCACGTGTCCTATGACAAAAGTAATATTATTACCCTCATTTTACAAATGAGATAACAAATGCTAAGAATGGTTATGTGATGGGTGCAAGGTTACCTAGTTAATATCACAGCCCATGTTCACCCCTGCTGGTTCTAATCCTTTGCACTTAAATACTACATTGTACAGAAATAGTTGAAATCTTAGTGACTTCTGATAAGTAACAAAATTGAGGAAACACACTAAAAATATGTATTTATACAACAGAAAATATGGGGAAAAGTTAGTATCATTATTTCATGAGAAGCTTATATAAAAGATTTTTCCTAAGAATAAAATTCTTTTAATCTTTTAAATCAGTGGAAGTAAATATAATCATTACTTTTTTGTGAGCATTGTGAAATCAATATTTCTTATATTGCTATGGGAAACTACTTGGTTATGTTCAAAATTCGTAACTGTGTTCACCATAGATTTGAACAAATACCTGTTAAAAAATGGCACTTAGCTCAGTCTCTTTCACTTCATAACTAAAAAATACCCAGGGCATAAGCAAAAAACAAAACAAAAAACAAAATCAACAAACAAAGTAAAGAAAAAAAAAAGAAAAAGAAACCAAAAACTACTGACAGCCAACTGGTGGACACAACCAGAAAATTTTTTATGAATTTTATATCCACATCATTTTAGAATGAAACTTGATGACTCATTTGTAATACTCCCACCCCAAAAGAAATTAAGTTTAAAGGAAGATGATGAAATCTAGTATCTGTCCTTTCCTGAGATGCCCCCATCCAATCTCTACCCCAGACACTCAATTTTTATAGAAATAAAACATGGCTGACCATCTCTCTACTACTATTCGAGATCAGTAGGTTTTTGCCTTTGCCTTTTAGAAACTTTCTTTTCACATATATTTGGAGAGGATAATTCCTACCAAATGATAGGGTTGAGAGCAGGGGTCATAGCAAGGTTTCATGTTTAGAGGCCTAATCCCAAATGAGTAAATTACTAGAAGCTGAATGGCATAGGAGGAGTCCTGGTACTAGGGCATCCCTGGGACTGTAGTTTCTCATAAACTCCATTACATCAGTGCAAGATATCCAGGCAATGGGAATAGGAGAAAATTATACCTCGGTGCTACAGAATCCACAGGATAAATGTGTGCTGATGCTGGAAATTGGTTTAGGAGCAGAGCATATCAAGCAGCCCTCTGGCCAGCATTATGAAAAGGAGATTTAATGAGCACCCAGATGAACAAAAAAATGAGACTGGGATAAACACTTTGTGGGGAAGAATTCTTTCCCACTTAAGAAAGAAAAAGCACCAAACAACATACAAACAAACAAAATTAGCAGGTTTTTGAAAGATACACCAAAACAAGACAGCAGTCACATCAACTCAAAAGGGTCTCTGGACTAACAGGACTCGAGTAGGAAACTCAGGTGACAGGAGAAACCAATGTCAAACAACTAGGTACATCTCTCTTCTTGTCTTCTGAAATTTAGACTGGCTGTCGCAGGGCTTGCACTTGAGATCCACATTGTAAAAGAAGTAGAAAACCCTGCCTAGGGAAAGGTAAGCTGGGTGTGGGTTTTGATAGCCTAAAACAAATGCCTGCTTTTGGCATTGTTGAGGTGCAGCTGGCTCCTGCTTGCTGACCAAACATGAAACCTCCAGGTGGACTCGCCCCAGGCAAATACACACACCTCAGACTCAGCTCTGCTATTCTGAGAAAAGCCCAATTTACCTACATTCGTGCAGAGGAAATCCATGGCAGCTACCATACCATCCAACGTAACTATTCACATCCAAATCTGTGTGGATTATCACGCTTGTTGTTGTTCAAGAGGAAGCCAGCATTGCAGGTTTTGATGTGAAATCTGCTAAGTTTTAAATGTTTGTAATTACATAATTTTTAAAAATCCGTACAACCCAATAACATCTGTACACCAGATCCAGCAGTATAATCTAATTTTGCGACTTTTGAAGTAGAGCAAAAAGACAGGGAAATGGAAAATATGATAGAAATTTAAAAATATGTATTTAAGAATATGCATCAATCTAGAATGCCAATATGTCACAAGAAAGAGGAGTTCCAGAAAGAAATTATAGTTTACAATTATGTAGATTGCTAAACGTTTACTACATAGCCGTTAGACATGAGCTCAGAGGAAAAAAATGCAACTA
This sequence comes from Acinonyx jubatus, assembly GCF_027475565.1. Taxonomy (NCBI): domain Eukaryota; kingdom Metazoa; phylum Chordata; class Mammalia; order Carnivora; family Felidae; genus Acinonyx; species Acinonyx jubatus. The sequence continues at coordinate 67,788,984 of NC_069394.1, read as the reverse complement.
CTCTATGATGAAAACAATTCCTAGAATATCAGCTGTACAATAGAAGTGAAAAGCAGTCGATCCAAATAGAGGGAATCGTCAAAGGCTTTACAAGGATTTTCTTTCAAAAAGACAATGGATTTTATTCAAAATAGTGTATGGAAAAAAATGCCAGAAGATCTCCATAAGACGGTGAAGAAAGCATGTATTTCTTCTGCCAATTAAAAAAAATAAAGGAAATTAGAAATTCTAGGGAAAAAGTTGTTCAGTAAAGTCATAGTCTAACTATGAAGTGAATGAACATGTGGCAGAACAATGAGCAATTGTTGGTCAGACATAAAAAGATTACACTTGAATCTGATGCTTGGAACACAATTCATTTTCAAGGAACAAAGATATAAAAGCATGGAATCACATTCCTTCTTTACAAGCCCAGCAGGCGCCTTGTTCTGTGAAAAATAATATTTATATAATAATTTTGGTTTGTGAAATAAGATAGAAAGCTTTTAAACATCATTTAACACCATGAATGAAAGAATCCATAAACAGCAAAAAATAATTATGTAACTAACAATTGTAGGGATAGTTTCAGTGCATTGAAAGTATAAATGCTTTCAAGTTGAAAAGGTAAGACATAGAGTTAGAACCATATGATTTAGAATTGTGGTGGTGGCCACCAGAGAAACTAAAAACACAAGAATGATTGAGATTGATGGTGTCAGAGGGGAACATTGGAGGTATAGGGATTGAAGCTTTTCTTGCCACTAACACCTTGTGGGTTGTAATTGTTTTCATGGTGCACATGTTTTACTTTTATGATAAAAGTGACTTTTATTAAAAGGCAAGTTAACCACTCAGCGAATTTTAAATGGAATATATAGCTTACAAATCTCAGGAAAGATAAAAGGAAACAAGGTATTTTGAGGAGTGACTTTCCGTACCATGTATTAATATCCCCCAAAATACGAAATAATGTCAGAAAATACAACCCAAATTTCATTAAACAAATGACAGAAGAGCAATATATAATATAACCCAATTTTGTACAAAATATTTAGAAAACATATAATTATTACAAAAATAGTGTTAATTTAAAACATTTGTAATCTCTAATGCAATTTCTAAAAATTTTCCTTCAAAAATTCCAAGCTATAGAAAAAGCTATGCTCATGAAAATATATATTGAATCCTTATTTGAAACAGCAAAGCATTGAAAGCATCCTAAATTTATTGTATACAGAAATAGATAAATTATGTTAAAATATCCTAAACCACTGAGAAAGGATAGAGCTAATGATGGGCCCAGTGGTGAAGGACAGAGATCTTCCTGGAAAGAGCAGATCCGATGGTGCCCTCTGCGTGAGGCTGATGCTTGAATACTAACTCTGTTGGAGCACCTATTTGTTCTTTAGAGACAGCACTTCTAGTTGCTAGAAATACACAGTTCTCTGAGATGCACTATGCCCAGTGGTAGTTTGGTGAAAAGTTTACCAACTGGCTCTCCGGGAGGAAAAATTCTGATTTCCAGGATGCATATACTCCTGTCATGGCTGATTTTAAAATATCAATGTGATGTCACTAACTGCAGGGTACCACAGAATTTTACAGCATTTCCATCATAAACACAAGAGAATAGGTAATAGTAAAAATGTAATGAAATGAAAAGGAAGTAATGAGTTTTGAATATGCGTTAGCTTTCTTTTTAATGAAATTGATTTAATTTAAACCGATCACTATGATTTAAGTTTCTATCATTTTTAACAATAGCCCTATTTAACAACTAACTCACAAAATTCCTGAAAAATTAACAATCGTCTATTACGAGGCCATGTGAGCATGCTTCCACGGCCTCTTCACTTCTTAGTCCTAGCTTCTGCATCTGGGAAGTTCAAATGTATCTTGTGCCATGATCTATTTTTATTGGAAGGGGTTCTTTTTTTTTCTTAGAGAAAGAGAGAGAATGCAAGGGGGGAGAGGGGAGACAGGCAGAGAGAGAGAGAGAGAGAGAGAGAGAGAGAGGGAGAGAGAATCTTAAGCAAGCTCCTTTCATGTCCAGAATTCTTTTCATCTTGCAAAACTGAAACTCCACATTCCTTTTTCTGCAGTGTTTGGCAACCACTATTCTACCTTCTGCCTATATAAAATTTACTACTATGGGTGTTTTGTATAAATGGAATCATTGGCTTATGTCACTTAGCGTAATGTCCTCAGTGTTCATCCATGTTGTAGCATGGGGAGGGGTTCCTTTTAAGATAATCAATGATCCTGCCAGCCAGAGGATCCCTGTTGGACAATGTTCTAGTGAGAATTAAGTACCAGCCACGACTGAAAACACACATGCCAGACCCTCCAAGTTCCTCTTGCTTGGCTTAGGGTTTCCCTCAAAGAAATCCTACATTGTCTAATCTTCGTATAAAAAATACTTGCTCTTCTATCATAGAGTCTGGAAGTGGTTGATGAATGAATTTGGGAAAACCAGTTTAGAGCCATGTTTTCTGTAGGAGTCTGTGAGCCCTTGAACACCTACTCTTCTCACCTCTGACCCTCAATCCAAACTGTAATCAGGAGGAGCCCAATTTTAACACTCTCCATACATTCTGATGACTTTTACACCTTTATCCCTAGCTCAGGTTTCTCCTGAGCTCCAAATGAATATTCAATACCTATCCCACACACTGTAATATCAACCCCACTCCCTTCTTCCTCATATAATTCTCTAGCTTCTTCCATATGAGCACATCCAGCTGCCTCTGTAGTTTCACCGTCATTATCTGAAGCCCAGTATAACCGTAGTTCACTACCAGTCTTCCTCTCGTTGGGCTTCTCTTCAACCACCTGCTTCATTTATACCAGAGTGATGTTACTCAAATTTAAAGGTGATTTGCACCTTTCGGCGACTTCATAAGACCTCCTCATCATGCCCTTGCCTACATTACGCTCACCTCTTTTTCGCAAGCCCTCTCATATCGGAAACTTCTCTGGGAATGACTATAGTTGCCTTGCACATGCCACATGTTCAGTTTCCTTCTTCATGTTATCTCCTTGCATGAAAGTTCAAATTCTCTTCTCCTCCCCAGTATTTCAGCCTAAAGAGCTTGTAACCATCCTTTAAAATTAACTTTTTAAAATAAAGCATTTTATGGCCATTTCTCCAAAAAGAGATTGACCATTTTCCTTTTTTTTTCAAATTACTTTCTGCATAATCTACCATTGTACCTATGAAATTCTATTGTACTTCCCTGATTATATGTCTATTTTCCTCCAAAAGAAAGCTATAAGTTATTTGAGTTAAAGAACCAACTTTATTAATTTTTGCATTCTTAGACTATCTGGGAAGTATGTGTTATTCGATCTTTAAAAGGAATAAATGAATAAAACCATCAATCATTAATTTTATGTATTTAATTCTATTAATATAGATTTTTAAGATATGAGCCTTAAAACCTGTATGAGCCTGTGTATATGAAAACTTATTAATAAAGCAAGACACAAAACTGCATTTATATTATGCATGTAACTTGGTGACACATATGTACTTAGAATAAAAGCTGGAAGAAAATACACATTGCTAAAGTTTTTTCACTAGGATATTAAAATTTGAAGTGATTCTCATTCTCTCTTTCTTTCTTGTCCTCTCCTCTTCCTTCTTTTCCAAATGTTCTGTCAAGTGTTCAAATTTCTTTTATAACTATATGTATTTATATATATTTATTTTAGGAGACAGATGGTTACATGATTCTCAATGGTGTATCTGGTTTCATGTGTATAATTTCTTTCAAAATCACTTGAATATATAATCCTAAGAAATGCTTCCTTATGAAGACTGATTGAAAAATGGTCAAGGGTTTGGGCCAAACTATACTAACTTAATTACACAAACCCCCAAAGTCAGGTTATTGGTAACTCATCTCTGTAGTCTCTAAGCTGTCTCCAAACAGCCCAAGAACTGCCCAAAACTAATCATGTTTTTTAAAGATTCCCCCACCAATAATTCCTATTCGTTTTTCCCTAAATTTTCCTCCAAAGCAGTCCTTTATTGTATAATAATGTACTCTCACAGCATCTATGTGACTTAACCTATAGGCAATAAATCAAGTACACATTTGAAAATCATGGTCAAAACGAGATGGAGAGTTTCATACTTCTATTGACTGAGTATCCCCTGTATTAGACAAAACCCCCAAATATCCATGGACAGAATTTCTTTCCTTTCTGTGAAGGCAGTGTCGACTGGGAACCTTGAGAGTTCTAAATTGTGCCCTCTCACCCCCGGGTCACATCCAATTCAAAGACCAGAACATATACGAGGTGTCTCTACTCTTTGGTGCCTAGCACAAAGAAGTTGCATAGTTAATACATACTCAAGAGTGGTATAAGTAATCAATGCAGAGTCATATCATTGCTTGGTGAGATACAGCAGGAGAGACAGCCATAGCATCAATAAAAGAACAGTGATTAGAAATATAAAATTATTGCTCCCTGTTTTAGTATTAACTTTTTATAGAAGGGAAATGGAAAGGCAGAAGAAGCTAGTTGGAGTCAAATTTATGCTGGGCACTATTTCATATTGATCTTTATTCATATTAGATTAGTGATTTAAAAAGTAAACATCAGAACCCAAACATGTGAGTTTGGATCCTGGCTTTGCCCCTGCGTAATTGTGTGACTTTGGACAAGTTACGTGATGTCTCTAACCCTCAATTTTATTAGCTGTAATCTGAAGATGATATTCACAGACCTACTTGAGGACATAGTTGTGAGTATTGAGTTAACACATAAAAAGCCTTAGCACAGGGGCACCTGGGTAGCTCAGTCGGTTAAGTGGCCGACTTCAGCTCAGGTCATGATCTTGCGGTCCGTGAGTTCGAGCCCCGTGTCAGGCTCTGTGCTGACAGCTCAGAGCCTAGAGCCCGTTTCCGATTCTGTGTCTCCCTCTCTCTCTGCCCCTCCCCTGTTCATGCTCTGTCTCTCTCTGTCTCAAAAATAAATAAACATTAAAAAAAATTTAAAAAGCCTTAGCACAGAGACTGGCACATAATAAACACTTTCTAAGTGTGATTTACATTTTTTTATCATCATTAGTTAACTGGTATATCATCCCTTTGAGGGAGGTATTGCTATCACCATTACTCACCTGGGAAGATCTAAACCGAAATACAGAAAATTGTCATGTGTTACATAGTAAAACTCAACTCCAAACTCAAGGCACAGAGATTTTGCTCATATATCACAAACAATGCTTTCACAGAACAGGAAAAAAGGTATATTATATTTAAACCTTGGCAACCTAAAACCTCAAGGAACTAAGCTTTTCAAAACAGCAGAATTTTCTGGATAGCTGATTCTTAATCCCTGTAAATACAACATTCTTTTGGTTCCAACTCTGTATGTTCATCAATCTAACATGCACTTAACATAATGTATTTTAGTCTTTGTAATTCAGGCTCATTATTTCTATCAATTATTGTACAGAGATATAATAGCCCATGTTATCATGCCCTGAAGAGCTAGTGAGTTCTAGAGAGAAATTTGCTCCTTCACTTAATGGTCCTGGCTTGCATCGATTCAAGTTTTTGGATCTGTGGCTCTATTGTTTTGCGTCTCCTCCTCTGTCCTGGGCCACAGCCTTCACAGGCCACTGCTGGCAGTGTGCCTACCAACAGCAGCCCCTTTCTCCTGATAATGTTTATTCTACATGTTCTGTGGTGCTGATAGAAATAAGTATATACAAACAGAGTGATTATAATCATGCAATCAGAATAAGCAGAATCTGAGTGAGACCTGAAGGACAATATAGGTAAAATCCATACACTTTATATGTGAGCATCATAGCATCTCTTTTGGCTCTGTACAGGCCATTTTCACACTCGTGTTCCCTGTTTCAACAGGGTCTGTATTAATGTATTTAGCGAATTCATTCAACTTTACAACAATGTTGACTTGGAATATCTAAATGCCCGAAAGGAGATTATATAAAAATTATTTTGAGGGGCACCTAGGTGGATCAATTGGTTAAACGTCTGACTCTGGATTTCGGCTCAGGTCATGATCTCATGGTTTGTGGGATCGAGCCCCACATCAGGCTCTGTTCTGACAGCATAAGCCTGCTTGGGATTCTCTCTCTCCCTCCATCTCTGCCTCTCTCCTGTTCATGCACGTATGCACATGTTCTTCCCATCTCTCTCTCTCTCTCTCAAAATAAATAAATTGATTTAAAAAATTATTTTGAAGCAGGAAAACTGTTGTAAACCACAGCACTGGAGTCTGGGCTGTCTGTGCTTGGTGTTGTGCAAGTTTATGTGCTGACAAGACATTGAATAAGAAGTTTGTTATTTAGGAATATTTTCAGAAATTTTACCTGTGGTTTTTAAAAAATATTTTTAGGTTTATTTTTTATTTATTTTGAGAGAGAGAGAGAGAGTACATGGGAGAGGCAGACAGAGAAGGAGAGAGAGAGAATCCCAAGCAGGCTCCACACTGCCAGTGCAGAGCCTGATGCAGGGCTCGAACCCACGAATCGTGAGATCATTACCCAAGCCAAAATCAAGAGTCAGATGTTTAACCAACCGAGCCACCCAGGTGCCCCTTATCTGTGGTTTTTTGCATCTACAACAGGTTTACTGGAAAGATGAAATAAGTATTTGAGACAATCACTTATCAGAGAATAATCTCTTAAAGGATGTTCATTCCAACGCATAAAACATAACACATACGATAAAATGTTATTATTTTTCTTGCAATTCAATCTCATCCTTAGTTAGAAGAGAATTCCTAATTCCTAATTCCTCTAAACCATTTTTAAATATTTTAATGTCAATTTCAACTTATTTCCTCACTGGATGAGATTCTAAAATTTACCAGGTTGTAGAAAATTTGAAACAATGTTTCTTCTCTTTAACTTCATATTGTTTTCATCTCGTCTAAAATCCTTTTCAGACTTTTTTTGTCTGTTAGTATTCTAGACAGGAAGAAGAAAACACAATGCGACACACTGAACATTATTAATTACAATAATCAACCTGTATTTGTTTGGTGGTGGACTCCCTGAATTTGCTTTCAGCCTTGATGAATTATTTTCTTTTACACAGACCTTTTTATCATGGCCTGATTCTGTCCCAAAACATTTACTGTCCTTAAATTTTTGATATTTTCACATAAAAACCTCTCTCTGTAATCATTGTTAAGCTTTTTTATCAACACACTTTTACTTCTATAACATCCTTAACTTCTTCATTCCAATATTTTATTAATCTTTTATGCAAAATACTTACTATAATATTGGCAATCTGTTTACTATTCTGCTTATAGTACGTGTCCTTTTCAAATTCTTGCCTCCGCATATTAATTATTCCCCGCTATAATACCTTGTTTCCTTACTCTGCCAACCCAAATATCCTCTTTTCTCTGTATCTTCCAAGAAGCCTTCTTGGTTTAACCACACCTGATTTTTTTATGTTTTTTTTTTTTTAATGTGGCTGTGGATTATTTATATTATTTGTCTTGTTGGATATGTTTTAATAAAGTTTTCTTTTGCCTTTTTCTTTTTTTTAACTTTTTTTAACGTTTTTTTTATTTTATTTTTTTTTTATTTTTGAGACAGAGAGAGACAGAGCATGAACGGGGGAGGGGCAGAGAGAGAGGGAGACACAGAATCGGAAGCAGGCTCCAGGCTCTGAGCCATCAGCCCAGAGCCCAACGCGGGGCTCGAACTCATGGACCGCGAGATCGTGACCTGAGCTGAATGAAGTCGGAAGCTTAACCGACTGAGCCACCCAGGCGCCCCTCTTTTGCCTTTTTCAAGAGTACATGCCCCATCTTTCAAAACGGAATAAGAAATCTATCACTGATAGGCACCATCTTTTTTTTTTTTTTTCACTCATATTTATCTCCTTTGGTCAAGACATATTCTCTAAATTTTACATTCTTGGTACATGTTATTGCTCAACTGATAGAAGAACTTGAGATAAAATGAAAATGCTGAAATTTTATTGTACGTTTTATAAGCTCTTCCATTTGATCAATTATTTCTTAGGTATTTGGCTAAAATTCATGAACGTTAGAGTTGCGACAGGTATTAGAGGTCATTAGGTTTGATCTTATTTTACGAATAAGGATTCTTGGGCCTAGAGACATTAGGAACAATATCCAAGGTGAGTGAGCTACGTATCACTCTCGGGACTGAATTCTGGTCACCTGATTCCCAGAACATGACTCTGGGCTCTATGACAGGTTGCCACTCTCCTTCAAGTCCTGTGGAGGTGCTAATTTAGCAATCCATGTATCATGCCTGAGATTTGGGTAGAATAAAGAGCCGTGGCCCCTGTTTCACAGATGTGCCAGAACAAAGAGATGTTAAGTGTCTGGCCAAGGTAGCAGAACAAATCTACAAAGGTGTCAAAATAGAACATGCTTCTATTGTGTTATACTTCTCAGTGTTATCTGGTAAACTACTCTGCCTTTGTGAGAACAAATTCTATCTTCCCCAGAGGCTAAATAACTCCCTAATGGTAAATTAGTCACTTAGGAGGCACATTAACTCTCCCAGGCCACTGGGGTGTCATTACTTTGAAATCGTTTGTTTCTAGACCATTGGCTGCAATGATAGTACGCTACTCTAAATGGTACCCTAGTGGCCCAAAAGACCTAATGCACCTTCCTTAGTGCTAAACTTGCTGCAAAGCTTAGGGATGGCTCCTGAAACCCCTTCACCTCATAGAACATCTAGACATGTATTAAGCTTTTCTGGCCAAGGTTGGCATCGTATCAAATTGTGTCTTTGAGTTTATTTTTACTTCAGGGGTCTTACTTCTGCTTCCAGTGATTCTCCCTCTGTCCCTTTCCTGTTCACCCAGTATCTAACTCATACACCTTCCTCCAGGTGCTCATTTTGCTGTGCTATCAAGACTTGTAATCACTTTTTACATGTCAAAATATACAAGATTCAGTCCCATTTCCAGAAAAGTCTACACTAGCCAGTTTATATTAATGGATAAAATAACATATTAAGATTTTAATAATGGTTTAATTATTAACCACTAAACCATTCAATAAAATTAAGCCATTTAATAATGCTGTTAATAGCTAATAGTGAATTTATGTATTGCCTCTAAGATATGCTTTAAAACCATGTATCTAAAAAAAAAAAACACATGTATTTTAATCCATTAGACCAAGGAATACATGAATATTATAAGAGAGTCAAAAGGTACAAAAAGTTGTAGAGTAAAACATAAATCTCCCTCCCTGATCTAATCCTGAGTCCAGGTTCCCTATAATCTGGGCCAATTCCTTTTACCAGTTATTCATGTTCAAAAATATGTGAACATATGTCTGCATATGTATGTGTATATATACACATATATGTGTATATATGTGTATACACATATATGTATTTTTTTCACAAATGTTACCTTATTATAGACATTATTTTATACCTTGCTCTTTCACTTGAAAATATAAATTGGGGATAATTCTATTTTAATACATGCAGAATAGCAGCATTCTTATTTTTTTTAATATAGTTGACACACAATGTTACAATTGTGTGTATTGTATGCAATACAGTGATACAGGTATGCAACTCAGTGATTTGACAAGTTTATACATTATGCTATGCTCACAAGTGTAGCTACCATCTGTTCCATGACATTGCTATTGTATCACTGACTATATTCCTCATGCTCTGCCTTTTATTCCCGTGACCTACTCATTGAATAACTAGAGGCCCGTATCTCCCATTCTCCTTCACCCATTTTGCCCAACTTTCCACACTCAACTTTTGGCAACCATCATTTTGTTCTCTGCATTTATAGCTCTGATTCTGTTTTTAATTTTTTTTTATTTGTTTTTTTTTTTTTTAGATTCCATTTATGCGTGGAATCATATGATATTTGTCTTTCTCTGGCTGACTTATTTCAGTTAGCATAATACACTATAGGTCCATCCATGTTGTTTCAAATGGCACAATCTCATCATTTTTATGGCTATGTAATATTCCATTGTGTATACATACCAGTTTCCTTATCCATTCATCTATTGATGGACATTTAGGTTGCATCAGTGTCTTGACTGTTGTAAATAATGCTGCATTAAACATAGGGTGCGTGCTTTTTGAATTAATGTTTTCATTTTCCCTGGGTAGATACCCAATAATGGAATTATTGGATCATATGGTATTTCTATTTTTAACTTTTTGAGGAACCTCCATACTGATTTTATTTTTAACGTTTTATTTATTTTTGAGAGAGAGACAGAGCATGAATCAGGGAGGGGCTCCAAAGCAGGCTGGAGGCTCTGAGCTGTCAGCACACAGCCCAATGCAGAACTCGAACTCATGAACTGTGAGATCATGACCCGAGCTGAAGTTGGATGCTTAACTGACTGAGCCACCCAGGTGCCCCCCTCCATACTGTTTTCCACAGTGGCTGTGCTAGTTTGCATTCCCACCCACAGTACATGACGGTTCCTTTTCTCCACATCCTTGACAAAACTTGTTGTTTCTTATTTTCTTGATTTTAGCCATTCCAACAGGTATGAGGTGATATCTTATTGTGGTTTTTAATTTCATTTCCCTGATGATCAGTGATGTTATTTTTTACAGATGTGTAGTTTTCCATTGTATGGATGTACCATAATTTATCTAAACCTAGATAATTTCTCTAGTCCCCTACTGAGAGACATTTACAATTTTTTTCCTCCCCAACCTTCTGTTACAAACAAAATGCTACATACAGTATCAGCCTTTATACATATGTGTGAGTATACCTGAATAATAAATTCCTAGAAATGGAATTGCTGAACAAAGGATATGTGCATTTTTAATATTGATCCATATGATTAAATAATTATCCACAGAGTCTGTAACAATTGAAATTATCTCAACAATCTGTTGTGTTCTCACATTTTGGTGTTGGTCAACTTAATAGGTGAAAAATGATTTCCATTGAAGAGGTTAATACAACTGACTCATGGAGCCAAGATTCAAAATTCTGACCAACTCACACCAATGCCTTTTGCTCCTCTTAGCCTGGTTATGAAGACAAATTTGGGAAGAGTGTTTTCTGTATGACCACACAAGTGACAACACATGTGTAGACATCTATATTGTCTGGCCTGAGAAGTCAGGAGTAAGAGGGAGAGAGGTATAAAGTACTGACAAGCACAGGTATGAAAGAAAGCCAACATCGATAGAGAACAGGAAGAGATGAGAAATACAAATCTCAGCTGAAATAACACAGTGAGAGCTTGAGATACTGATATGACTAAAAGAGCATGGTGAGGAGGTGTGGTGTCAGTCTCCCCAACACAGAGCTTCGATTTGGCTCAACAACCATTAATATCTCTCCTTCGTCAGTCCTCAGGATTCGTTATTCTCATTCTCACGGTCACATATTTACAGGTTTTGCTTTTGAAACATTTGTAACAGACTTTTTACCCCATACACTCAGCAGGAAATAGTAAGGATCATGTCTCTCTGAGGTTCTTTTCTTTCTTTCTTTCTTTCTTTCTTTCTTTCTTTCTTTCTTTCTTTCTTTCTTTCTTTCTTTCTTTTCTTTCTTTCTTTCTCCTACTTCCTCTCTCTCTCCCTCTCTTTCTTTCTCTCTTTCTTTCTTTCTTTCTTTCTTTCTTTCTTTTTCTTTTTACATTATTGGGTTATTATATTTGAATCAACGGGACGAGTGATACGTGAGTAGTGCCCCAAAGACTCTGCTTTCATTAAAAAAAAAAAATTAAATAGGATAAGCCAATCTTTTCCAATAAGAAGAGAAAAAAATACCCAACCCAACATAATAGTCTTTATAGCCTCATAAACCACAGTACCACCCAAGATGTTAACAAGCTGGCATGTTTTGAGCATCAAAGATAGAGAGGAAACTGTGTTTACATGTTTGGCACAAAAACTAATGAGGAAAGTCAATTGGCCCTTTGTCTTGAGGGTCTGAAGCGCTGAGCTCTAATGTTTGGTTTCTTCGTTGGCACTTGTTCAAGCAATCACTCGTGGCCTGACAAAGCCGTGCTTGTGTTTTATTAGTGGCCATGCTGAACTCTCCCGCTTGGGCTGTGTTGTCTCTCAATAGAGTGCTGCAACAGAGGGCACACTTATTTGAAAACACTAAATCAGAGCATGATGATCTTTGCCCAACCAGAGCAACCCAGAGAACAACAAAAAATGTTCAGAGTACCGTTCCTTTTGTTTGCAGTGGGAGGGAGGCAAGAGCAGGAGGAAGGTAGAGCCTGTGCCTGTGGCTGAGTAATTTGGAAATGGTAGCTGCAAAACCTCATTTATAAAAGAAATCTTTCCCCCTTCTAATCATGGAAGCTACATTAACATCTGAACCTGCTGTAATGCATCACACGGCGCAATCCACGAGGCCCGACTCCAGCCTGCCGTGGCGGGAGACGTCAAGGTGACCCCAGAGGTCTTTTCTTTCTGGAATTCTAAGGTGCCATGAAAGAATAATCATATGACTCTGTGAGGAAGCTGACTCTGTCTTTGAAAATATAGTCTGGTAGAGAGGAAAAGTTCCAAAGTAGGTCAAAGCACAGTGTTCTTGTAACTTTCTTATGAGGTTGCTTTTTTATCTTCCTTCCTGCCCTTCTCCCTCCCTCCCTTCTCTTTATTATTGCTGTTGTTGTCATTGTTGTTGTTGTTATTATTGTTTCCATTTAGAGATAAGAATGCTTTGGACTGTCCTGGAATTTTTATCTCCACAATTGAACAAGTATCCAAACATTTGGCTGCTATTTTCAAAGTTCTGAACCAGAAATGAGGACTCCAAAATCTGGTTGCAAACAACATTTTTTAAGTGACAGTTTTGGCAGTCTTACCTACAGATCCAGTAAAAATAAAACCCAGAACAGTTTGTTCTTAAACTATTTCTAGTACCAGTACTGTGAAGAAAGTACTGAGCTACACATAATTAAATTTATTTTTTTTTTTAAGTGACTGAAATTTTACATGTTCAAAATGAGAATTCGGGATAGGTTAGGCGATGTCCTCGCCTTTGCCAAATCCTTGAAGTTCTCTCTGGCTGTCTGCCTCCCATCAGATCTTTTTATGAAGGGTGAAAGTATACACTCAATGCATTCGCTGCCGCTGAATTAGTCTAAGTGATGCCTACACTGAGAAAATTAGAAGATGCTCAGTGAGAGTCACTGCTTGGGAAATCACATGCTGGAAAGTTAAGAGTTTAGAATATACAGAATTTATTTGACTAAAGTGTCACCTATCTTTCAATAAGTAGCATTTTCTTTGCTCATTGCTTCCTAAATTTTTTTTTTCTTTAACAAAGAGGATGCTGATCGCAGTAATGCTTAGTGTTACCGTTCTGTAGCACTTTTTATATAAGCCTCTCAAGCTTTCATTGTTCCTGCAGGAAGGAGGGCATTAATTTTACATGTGGGCAAAGTAGTTCCGAATTCCTATTCTTGTTGTTAATAATATTTACTCTTATGTAATGACTATGGTATGCCAGAAACACAAATGACCTGTTGGCGGTGGCAGAATAAGTAAACATGGGAAAGCCTTCTAGAAAACACAATTCTGTAAGGAAAAAAAAACGTTGGTGGGCTGCTGGCCTTTGAAATCCACCTAAGGCGATGATAAGTGGAGTCTGATACCTGAAGCCCAAAGTCCTGGTCGGTGGAGGAGGCAACGTGTTTAAATAGGATTTGATTTTATTAATAGGCAGTTCTATTCTCCGCCTTGAGATCAAGGGGGATCTAGTGGGAAGAGATCAGCCTCACCCGCGCCCCAACTCCTTCCTGCCTGTGCCTCTCTGCCAGCCACCCCATCTCTCCCTCCGATCTCCTGTGCCCTCCCACCCCGCACACGCACCCAATATTATTGTTTCTTCCCGCAGGCTCTGCTGCAGGAATGTCAGACATCACGGCTCACATTCAGAGCTCAGCTTGCTATGAACGTAGCCAGGGGATGGAGGGTAGGGGGAGGAAAGAGGGCTGTGCGGTCCTCAGCTGTTTCTCCACGGAGGAGCTGTCCACAGCCTGGGCTCAGGATGGATGTGCCAGTGCTGCACAGGGGCCGTTTCTGCAGGTCTGCGCCACGTCCCTAGGTAGGGCGGCCGGCTGCTCGGCACAGAAAGGGGGGGAGGGGAGGGCGTCCTGACCCCTTCCCCTCAGCTCCTACCTTCTGGGGACGAGTCACTCAGAATCTATCAACATGGATGCTAAAAGCTAACAACTCTTAGGATCTTTTAAGGGAAGATTTTTTCCCCCGTTGGAAAATGTATACATACTCTGCCTAAAAACCATTAGCAGTTTTAATGCACGTGAGACATTTTATGAAAAAGCGTGGACTAAATACATTTAGTTCACCTACAGTGGCATATATACACATATAATAATGCAGTCTAAGTATATCATGATATGTATAGATATAGACATATATAGATAGATATAGATGATATAGATATAGATAGATATAGATGCCATTGTAACTCATTCTTTGTGTAAACAAGTTAGGCTTCAGAATTAGCTTAGTCACTGGACATATTCAATGCTTTTAACTCATGAGGCTGGGGCTCTGCTCACCAAATGCTGAAGAATCAAGGCCAACAAAATAGAATAATAACAAAAATGTATGAACCCATGTGAATTTCACAGGGCAAATCATATAGAATAAAGATAATGGTTCTGTGCCTTATCGTTCTTCTGTTGGCATGACCACTATGTTATCAGTCTAAGGATTCCCCAGGGATGACAAAACTTAAGGCTGATGTATTAAAATAGTTAGATGAGGGCAATGGATTTAAACAGTGAGTCAGGCGATAATGTATTCACCTATTCAGAAAATTGAAGAAGTAGAGCAAAGGATAAGCAGTGGGGAAGGTGAAGGCAGAGGATCTTGGGTAATTTCCTTCTAGAGGTGAAATAGTTTCAGAAAATTGTTCAGATTTCAAAATGAGAGTTGTTGGGAACCAAGCACCCGAATTTGAGTAGCACTGCAAAAAATTGACCCTAAGTGGTAATGAAAGAAAAGACACTTTATCATCCCCTGAATGTATTTTCAGAGACATAAAGAATTATCTTATTTAAATAACTGTGTGGTGTTTTTGGTTTTGTTTTTTGTTTTTTGTTTTTTTTTTTTTGGATTGGGTGTTTATCATAGTTGTAAGAGAATGAAACCAGAAACCATGGATGTATGCAATCAACAAACAGTAGATTGTACACGTCAAAGAAATTCAGACTTAATACACCGGTTTCACGGTCTGTTTTCTTTAAGAACCATTGCTCTTTTGTCTTTCTAGCCCTTTAAAGACATCAAAGGAAATAAATAAACAACTCAAAATATTAAGTGCTAGTTACCCACAGACTGCGGATGTTGGTAGCATCAGTTTTTGCAAGCAAGATTTGTGCATTAATTTGTAAAATAGGATTTTATAAGAATTTCATAATAGCTAATAAATGTTATTCAACACTTTCCAAATATTAACCAAAATATCTATTGTTTAGTTTGCACAAATTGCTCAGAAGTAGAATTACCATCACTTTAGCTAAGAGAGACTAGAATATCACAATTAAATTCGTTGGCTACCTGGTGTGATTGGTACTGGCATTCTGTGAAAGCCTATGGGCTACTTCATCACTGAAAAACATTCAATTTAAAAATTTAACAGGACCAAGTTTTCAACTAACGTCAGCTATTTTAAAATAGTTGTAACATTAATACATTACCCATCCTATAAGAAGTCAGGAATTACACTATGTTCCTAATAACTAAATTTCACATGTTTATGAACTGTCAGTAGCCTCAATAGAAATTCAGAAACTATTACCAGAGATTTTCATTAAAATTTAAAGTCCATAAATAACAAATAATGGCATATTTTACTTTTTAAAATAGAAAAATGATAAAAATATTTATCATTTCCTTTTGATGAATTCTGCCTAAAGTCATCAATATTATTTTATTATGATAACAGTAAATTTCTCTCCACGGTCTCTCTGGTGTTACATTGCTTCCAACTATATTCTGAACTACATTTCTCAAGTTAAACTTATTTACATGTTGGGGGGGCAGACATGAGGCTACTTTATAATAAATTATACCTTACCACCTAAAGATTATTTTTTAATTAAAGGATATACTGTACTGGGTGTCATCATTTATGTATGTTATGTTTTTCATTCAGACAGAGACGTTTGATTGCTAGGCTGGACACAAAGCAGATCTGCTTGGCAAATGGTTTAGGACTTTCACTTCTTTGATATTATTTTAAAAATGGTCATTTCATCTATCAAAATAATATGAAAGCACAAATATTTCTGAAGCTATTCAAAGAAATGGCTCTTAGAAAATAAAATCATGATTTTAAAGTTGTTGAGTCCTTCCCTTAATTTAAGAACTAACGTTCTTAATACAGACCTTGATATCCTGATGCTGTTATCTCTACATGATACTATTTTTTGACCTTTGGAATTATTCATAAGCCTCAAACATAGTCCTATGTTTTAAGCATGGCTTTGAAGTGTTTGACTAGATTCAATGTTTACAAGGATTCTCTCTGCATGAATTGGGTCATGTTGTTATCATGTCCTCAAACCAAAGAAAAATGTAATATGTATCAACACATATATGATTCATCCTAGTTCTTCAGAATGAAAAAAACAATTTGACTCAGCATTTTAGGAATTGTTGAAATACAGTCGTAATTTAATTTTTCTAGGTTGACTTTTTGCAAGCATCTAATGTCATGTTATTTTGCAAGCATCTAATGTCACGTTATTTGGAAAATATAAGGCCTTTCCTAAAAATCCAAGAAGTCGGTTGGTCATTTCAATCATGGAAATAGAAGATAGATTTTTCCTGTCTCTAATTTTCAACAATTCCAAGGGTTCTACTGAGAAGTGAGATAATGCAAATGGACCAAAGCTCCAAGCCAGGCATCCTCAGAGAAAATCTGAGTCCTGCAAGTTCGATTAAGCTAGCTAATTTTCAGTCCAACAAGCTAATTTCCAGACAGACTCTTCTGATGTTTTCCCTCTGTTTGTAATTTGCATCATTAAATAGTTCGGTGTTTCAAAGCAGCCACGGTACTAAGGTCACAGGGCTTTGTGTTAAATAGCAACCACCTCGATTTTTTTTTTTTTTTAAAGAAGGAACAGAGAGCAGCTGATCCTGCTGTAGTATGATTTTCTTTCTTTCTTAGTAGGAAGAGGCTGAAGTGTCTTGTGGATCACAGAAATGTTGCTTTGGTTTGGAGAACAGCTTTCCTCAGTGCCTTTGTGTTCCAGAAAGCAGCGCAGGATCACAGGTGGCCTTGATTATCAAGATTTTTTTTAATGGTGTCCCCCTCCCTTCCCTAGAACAGCAGGACATCTCCCTGACATGAATATCTCATTTTAAGTGGCACAAAACTCAAAAATCTTAAAGAGATATCCAAAACCTAAAATTAAAAAAAAAAAATCTACCATGGAACTTCAAAGGGTAAAATTGATTAAGAAACATCACTGGTACTACAAAAGGGTTATACAGGCAGCTAAGTAGAGCTATGACCTCTCCTGGTCAATTGTTCCTAGAAGGTTTCAAAGAAACTGCTCCGGAAATAACATGCCAAATACAGAGAAAGCGAGAAAACACCTCTTCGTTCTTACCTATACCTCTACAGAATAAAATAATTTCTCTTTGTCTCTCTGGTCACAGGAATATGTACTTTGGCTCATTCGCACCCTGGAGCACTGTTTCTACCCTACACGCTGACGTTAGAGCTAGTATTAAAAAATCTTCAATCATAGAACTCCAAGCCATTCATATTAATGTGCCTGAGTCAAATTACCCTTTCTATTCTGCAGGGGGAAGAAAGACCATAAAATGCTCTCTGAATCCATAAGGACAACTCCGTTGGCACAGATGGGAATTTTGCTCTGATTCCCAGAACATGAACTAATAACTGTAAAGGGTTTCTTTGGAAACACCATATTCTGTCACCGACCCATCTTTTACCATAGCACACACTCCTCAACCATTCTCTCGTGATGTTCCCAGGAAGTTAAAGACAGCTCAGAAGAAAAACTGTCGTCTTTAACAAAGAAATGCAATAGATGTTTGTCGTGGGAGAAGGCCTAATTCAATTTGCAGTGTCTCTGGGTTTCTATTTTGACTCAAGTTGTTTTCAGCACATTCTCTCCATGTTACCAAAAGTTAGAAAGTATATTTTAAGAAATGCCACCATTTTTTTTATATTTACTGAGAACAACATGCTCAGGGATTTATTTCCATGAAAATGTAGACTGCAGAATTTAGAAACATGCAATGTAGAAGAATCCAACATGTTTTAGGATACCACTAAGATGTAGGAAAGCTTTTGCCAGACAATAAGAGGTCTTAATGTTGGGAAATCTGTACATGACCTTGTCTATGTCTTTTCGTTGACATTAGTTTTGATTGTGATAGGAAAAACTTGGGAATTGTAACACATTCCACTCTTGAAAGGAATACTTTTTTTTTTTTTTTTTTAACAATAGTTCACTAATGCCAGTCTCTTTCAAGAAGTAATTCTGTTCCCTCCTCTCTGGTCCCTCAGCAATTGGTTTCTAGATTAAATATAATGCTTACTCCTTTTGCATCATACTATCTCTCCCTCACTAGAGTATGATCAGCTTGTGGGCAGGAACTGATTCCTATATAGCACTGATGCAGTGCCTGGCACATTTGCTGAACCAATTGTGCATGGAATTAAAATGTATTTTGTTTTTCTTAGAACTGTGTCATGGCATCTCGTTACATTTCCATTATTTCGAAAAGCTTTGATTTGGGGGGCGAAAAGCAGAAGCCTATTAAAGGCCCCTCCAACAAAGTCAAAATGCAGTAAGTTCCATTAGCAGAGTGAGTTATTAAGGAAGCAACAGAGGGGCGCCTGGGTGGCTCAGTCGGTTAAGCCTCCAACTTCGGCTCAGGTCTTGATTTTGTGGTTTGTGAGATCCAGCCCCGTGTCGGGCTCTGTGCTGACAGCTCCGAGCCTGGAGCCTGCTTCCGATTCTGTGTCTTCCTCTCTCTCTGCCCCTCCCTCCCTCTCTCTCTCTCTCAAAAATAAATAAACATTTAAAGAAGCAACAGAAACCAAATACTCAGCCATGTATACAAATGCTCTGGTGCAAACAGCCCTATGCTATTTAAATGGATGGATTCCCACAGGAATTTCCTATGCATCCTACCCTGGGTATGTTCGGAAAATGGGAACAGATTCAGTTATCTATCTCACCTGCCTACTTACATCCCACGGAAGAATATGAAAATACTTCAATAAAATGAGTGATGCAAGCAAGGGTCTTTGGAGTGCAGTCTGATGTGTGCAAACATGACATATCTCATTAGTATTATATTCCATCTTTTAAAAAGACATGCAAGATTTGAGATATGATAATTACTTTTTAACAACTTGGACCTGCTAAGTTTCTCAGGTAACCATAACTGTTACTGGTCTCAGTACAGACCGCGATGCAGGCCCCACACTCACAAAACTAGAACCAGAACCTTATTCTTTCATACTTCTGCATGGATCTGGGGCTAAAGAGTGGTGCGTCTATGTCAGAAGTTCAGGTGACTAAAAGCAAAGCCAGCTGAACAGCTGCATCGACTAGATCATGGAATGACTTGGGTGGGTAACAGATGTGTTACCAAGGACTTTTGTTTATCCGTTGCACTTAGGGTAAAGAGAATCATCAGGCTTTTAATTTGGTTCAAGAAAACTCATCTTCAAAAAGCAATTTTTTTGGCCCCCACTCTATCGGGCTGCACAGAATTTTCAAAGCAGCACAGTGTTGTAAAAAATGCCCTTTTAATCAGATTACCCTTGGCGAACGTCCCAAACTCAGGCTGAAGTGCAGGCCTTGTAGTTTCTCAACAGCTTACACTAAGCCTGCACCATGGAAATAATCTACTTTTAAAACCCAGGAAACAAATCGACTGCACTAAGGACATAAGTCGCTGTCATTAGGGAGTGATTAGGCTAAACATTTTTATACACTCTCCTAGCCCACTTTCAAATTATATATCTCTGGTTGATAGCAGGGAAGGTACTTCAGGTGAGTGTTCAGAACAGCCATGCAGAAATCCAAATGAATAGAATGGTCAGAGAAAGAATTAAATGGCCTCTTGTTTCAACTTTAACCTGCTAATACCTAAATCAGGATTTTTCTGAACCCAAAATGGAGAGTTTGTCACGTACCACACACACACACAAAATATTTTTCTTTTTACCATAGCATATCTTCAGGGCTCAACACATCACACATTCTTTATTTATTTTCGGCTAACACGTTTCCTGTGTTGCATGCTTTGTATAAAAAATTCTGTGGGAATTAAGAACAAGAAAGCGGTGTTTTTATAACTTAATATTACACTATTCATTTATCTTTAACAGTGAGGCTAGTTTTGGGGACTGGTGACTCATCATGATGTTATATTGTAGCATATAATAGGAGGTTACCGCATGGTCCTAAATACGCCACCCCTTCTTGTCCCAATAACCCCCACACATACTTTCCACCCCAGCACACATGTACCCCCACCATAAAGTACTCTGGGAATAGGAGACGTACGATCCCACATTATATTCGCTGTTATTTTACCTGTTAAAATGTTTATATTCTTTAATGAAACTCTTAGCATTGAGTATCCTGGTTTTAAAGGCACTTCTGAGATTTTTCTTTCTTGTTCCTTCTGTGTTTAGTTTGCTTTTAAGAAATAAAAGCGAAAAATGCCAACATGTTAAAAACATGTACACGACATTTATTTAATGAAAGAAGCTGAAGAGACATTTTCAGCCAGTGGATATGAGAGGGTTATTTTTGCCCCAGGTGATTGAAAAGGGATTGGATTTAAGAATGGACTATTCTACTGGCCCAAAGCTCTTGTCCGAGCAATGTTTGAGTCCTACTTTGGACATTCTGCTGATAGTTTCATTTCTAATTTATGAAACATTTCATTAATCCTCAATCTGTCAGCTTTTTCTTGACAAAAGAGGCTGACAGACAAAAGATTAAAATTTATTAAATACTCTACACTTCAAAAGTTTTGAAACATTCTGTTCATTTGAGTCCCTATTTCACCTAATTTTAAACAACTGCACTTTTCTGAATTTACTCGGAAAGCAAGTAGACAACACAGCATAACAATTTTTAAATACCAAGATATACAACACCGAATCTAACCATGACATACAGAAAAAAATCAAAATACAGCTATCCTTGAGCAGAATTGCTAGCATGCACATTAAAAGCGTCTCTACCCCAAGTATTTCAAGCATACATTTTTTGTATGCTCTTCCTCATCCTCTCGCCAACCCCCCCCCCACTTTTCCAATCTCATAAATAATTCATGAACTGATAAATATGCAATTTCAAAAAGTGCAGACAAGGCAGCACTGCATTAAAAAAAAGGGGGCGGGGGACTTGTGCTTTTTACACACAGGTCCTGTGCTGCACTTTACGGATGACAAATTTGCTAGTATTCAAACCCTGTATTGTATATATGATGGGAGAGTGCCTGCATTTCTGGTCAGATGCCTTGCTAGACATGTTATGAACTGTCTGATGAAGACTGTAATACATAATATATAAACATTTAAAGAAATTAAGTTAGCAGTGATTTAGAGCTTGGCACTATATCATTGGAATTTGTGAGTAAATGGTTTAAATGTTCACTCTATCAAGCAAGAAGAACAGAGATGTGCACGTCTTGCAGGTAGAAGAATTCTCTAGTGATAATACCATAAAGGTCTCAAGCAACTAAGGTTTCTTCTAAGCAAGAGTCACTTATGTGACATCATAAGAACATTCTTCAGAGGCCAATTTAACAAGATCAACAGTAAACCGTGCTGCCTGAGCTTTCAGACAGGTAAAACCACCCATCTGAGAGCCGGTATATAGAGCAGAGCTGAGAACCTCCATTTTGTGGGCTAATTGCTTGATTACCAGCCTGAAACAAAATGGAGGCGAGACCTTTTAAAGCAGCTCAGGGCTGACGTATCAGAGGGAAATGTCTTAAGGGGGTAAAAACATTCCTTAAAGAACATTAGGTATCTAATCAGATCAGTATTAAAGGTAATATAATAAATACAGATGGCGTTGCACTCACATACTAAGAATTTAGATAACAGGTAGAATAAAGTGTTCATTGAAAGAGAGCTATTCTAGTTTAGCAACAGTTAAGTTAAAAAAAAAAAAAACGGATTTCAGTCTGAAATGTAACCTTTCAAATGAACACTTAAATTGGAAAACACCATGGGTAAGAAATAGACCACAGCATTTAATTTGGAGTGGCTAGTTGGAAGCCTATATTTACTGTACTATAATTTCAAATTTAATTAAGTCACACTGCTGACGCCAGTAGCATCAACACAGTAAAGATGATTAATTGCGTGCGTAAATGAAATATAAACAGCCCTAAAAGTAACATTAATGCAGAACCTTGCACACAGAAATGGTGTGATAGATTCAAGTGTAAGCGCCTACCTGCGTCTTTGAGACACACGCCAGAAGTGGGATAAGGAAGGGCCTTGCATTTGAATGTAATCACTGTACCAAAAATATAACCTTTTACGGGTCATTATTTTTCTAAGACATGTGTCCAACCTCCCCTTTTCCTCTCCTCCTGTACCTCAACCCCCAACATGATTTGTTATCTTCTAGAAGACTTTTCACACAATTTGCATTGTCATCTTACGGCCTGGCTACTGGTACACAAACATGAGCTGACACGGCAATGGGGGGACTGGGCTGTCACAACAAGGCAGCTGGACTCTTACATATTCCACTTTGCTTCCATTGTACTTCCATTCACAGCAGCAGTGGGACAAAGGGCCTGACAGAGCTAACCACGGATTGTCACCTTGATTTGTCCAGTCTAGCAGATATGCAGAAATGAATTATATTCTCCTGCTTATGAACACAACACAGAAGCAAATAAGCTCGCAAACAGCATCTTCCAAACCATATTATCTAAGAAACATCAAGCTTCTTCATCGATACTACATGCTGCCTCACTCGGTAGGTGAGGAAAAGCAGAAAGAACCATCCGATTAGTGAAGACACGCAAAGGCTCCCCTCCAATAATATATTCTTGACATTAGAGCCTAAACTCTCTCTGATTGAGAGATATGTAATTTGTATTCTGCTTAGCTTTTATTTTTGATGAACGCTTTCACAGTGCTTCAAGATGCAAACTTAAATCATATTTTGGAGAAGAATGTGCTATGTGAAACCTAGTAAATAAAGCTGTTGTTCTTTGAAGAGAAACTAAGTTAAATTGAAATATTCTTCTTAAAAATGACAAAATGAATGAGTTCACTCAATGTCTGTTATACTTCTCCATAAACCCAAAGCCTGTATTATTTAAATCTCCCCAAATGTTAAAGCTCTAAGCCTGAAAGCACCCAAAATAGTTGGCTGCTAATGAGAAAATTCGCTGGAAGATTTTTTTTTTTAATGCCAGTTGTGTAATTTATTACTTTATTGACAAGGTGTTTGTATGCCTTAGAGATCCGCACAGTCTTAATAGCCACACATGGATAAACGAAGCAGACAGGGTTTTTGCTATTTCTTTACGGAAAGATGCCTTCAAAACCGGAGAAAAAGGGAACATTGTTTTCTACTAGCTTTTTTGAGGGAAAGTACAAGAACATTTCTCCTTGCAGCAAAGAAAAAAATTGTTGCCATCTTAAAAAAAAAAAATACTGATGAAGATAAAGATCACCTCACACGCATGCCCTTACAAATTCTTTCCATTTTTGGAGACAATGCAGGTGCTTGCTGATCCCTCAAAAGACACTTTTTCAAAAACACTGGGACCTTGTGTTTAGGAACACTTCGGACAACATAATGTGACCTGCGGTTTGTTTTTATTATTATTTTTGAAATCTATCCACCTTGACGGGATGTGCAGAGCGCTTGGCTCTGAAGAAAAGCCTTGAGAAGCATTCCTTTTTTTAAAACATGAGACAGGGCTAATCTGATGACGGAGTGTTGAAGAAGCAAAATACTGCATTTTGTGTCGAACATATAATGTTTAAAATACTCACACCAAAAATATGTTTCATTCAAAAGACCTATTAATTTGGAATTTTAAACTGCACTATTCCATTGTCTTCTGCTTATACATATGGATTCTGTTCACAAGGCAACACTTGGTACCTAGTGTTTTAAATGGTGACTAGCATAAACCAACAGGATACACGTAGTAGACAATATGTATGAAAAGAACATAAAACCCTACCCCATACAGAAATGCAAATGTTATTTGATCAAAGAGCTGCACGTTGATAGTGAAGGATTCGGTCAAAATAAAACCTTCACTCTAGCAAGATGCAGAAGAAAATCCGGCCTAATTCGCTTCAAAGGTATTTGGGAAAAATCTAAACGTACCAAAAAGTACTGTTTATTATTGTCCAAGGAAAAACTGTACAAATGTGTTTTGCCTCAGAATTCTAGGCAGCCACCCATAAGTGCTCTGCGGCCGTTCACCTGCCTGCAGCAGAATCGGGGCTTGATGGTTACGGTGGGTGACAGAAAGGGGCCGTTGGAAGTGCTATTATGCAGTTTGCACAGGAAGATTTCAGCACATTTCAGCTGTGTCTAGTTATGCCGGGTAGTCGTGGGCTTTTTTCTCTTCTTTTACTAGTTGTGCATGGCTTCCAATACTAAAATCCGACCTGGACGGTGTGACCACCATTTACAGCACCCTGTGCTTTAAGATTTAGCATTATTTGACAGATTTTCAAGTTGCTTTGGCATTTCAATCTGCTTTATAGTAGTAAATAAAATTCACACATTAGTGCCTTCGTGCACATGGTCCCCTTTTAAAAAGATGTAATTCCACTTTATCCCTTTATTTTAATCGTAAGTTCCAAGAACATAATACAGAGTCTTAGGTTTTCTCCTAATTCATAGCAGAAATCCATGCCCACGTTAGGGCTTTTGTGAAAAAATGTGATCTTAAACATCAAACTGGTTCCTCAAAGCTTGTCTTTTGTGTTTTTAAAATAAAACATGTACATTTTTTCTTTAAAATTGAGCATGTCATATTGCACGTGGCTCTAACATTTGGAGTTTATTTGCAATTATTTTCTAATAAATACAATTAGATCTCTCCCTAAAAGGTGGAAGAACATTCTATAGTCATTGGAGGGGAAAATAAGTGGCTAGGTTGAAAACGTAAAGATTTGAAAGAAACACATACGACCGGCTATTTTTTTTTTAATCAGTAATTATGCTTAAGGGAAAAAACATGTTTCAAGGCATTTCGTGGAAAACGCAAATGAAATAGTTGGAAACATAAGATTTCGCCTCGGAATCTTAATCGTTCATTCCCTCCCCACGCCAGGATGTTCTTTTGAAACAGGTTAAAAGGGGTGGGGGGCGATCAAATCACTGTTCAGTATTGCCCTAAACTTTCATTACATTTGAGAGCAAGGAAGCAACAGCACTCTACTCCCTGATAGATTGTTGAGGGGGCCGTCTGAGGTTCTATTTTCCACATAGGGTCAAGACTGCTGACATGGGATTAATCAGCTACTCCTCCTAAACCATGAATCAGAACAATTGCTGTCAGTTTCATATGGTACAACTGCCTGGAAACAGAAGAGGTGGAAAGTGAGAGAACAGATCAGGAACGTAGGAGAGGGGATGTTAGTGGATAGTTGTCACTCCAATTTGGCTACTTGTGATTCGGTATAGTAACCAAATTAAAATGATGAAATATGCGCTCAACCCAGTGATTTTGGAACATCATTCCCCACCTTCCCCACACCCCCCACGCCCCGCTTTGAGATCTTGCTCTTATATCAATTGTGACATTTTATAAAAACTTCACACTCGTTTACTTTCTTTTGGTAGACATCATTTATGTTCAAGTCCACATTTAAACATGTCTGTTGACCCAGGGTTAAATTCAACGAAGCCTGTGCAAAATGCATGCAGCTCTTCTGCTACATATTGCAAAGCCAACATTGTATTTAACCTCTCCGTGAATGTTTGCATTACAGAATTGGAAAATACTAGGTGCAAATGTCTGCATAAAGGGGAACTGAAATCCTTCACTCTTAGGGAGGAGTGTGACAAGCTTCTTTCTATACTAGGATACACTTACATTAAAATGGCCTTGCTCCTAAATGAGATTGCGTCTATTACTAACAATGATATGAAAATGGACACTTATTGATCACATGTTTGGAAAAATAACCATCTCTTGCTTTATAGATGACATTCAGACAAAACCAAGAAGAATTTTTCCTGGGGATAAAGTATTACACTCAAAATCTTTCTTTATTTGTTAGCATTAGAATTGGATATTTGCAGGAAAGCAAGCGTAATATATGATCAGGCTACACAGGCAAAGGTGATTAATTATGGTGCCATAAAAATGAAATAATATTTTATTAGAAAATAGGAAAATGCAGGGAATTTTTCAAAATGAAAATTTATTTTCAATTATTAACTTTAATATTATTCAATAGCAATATTGGGTTCAATTGTAAGATACAGTGCTCTGGAAAATGGTCCTGCCATGATTAAACAAGTAAATGCATGTTTCTATGTTGATAGATTTTTTAAAAGAATTTGTTATTCAAAATGTTAAAAACAAAAATTATATATAAATATAATAAGTACAGAGTCATGTATAAATATAATTATTTTCTATGTACCCTGAGGTTTGCTTTTACACAACTGATTAAAGGCAATAAACTTATTTTGGTGTTTCATGACGCTACCACAAAAGTGATCATAGCACATGACGTAATAGAAAAATATTCACACTGATAGTAAATAGTGCAAAAATTATAAACCTATAAACTAAATCCATTCAACATATACTCAAATTATATTTTGTTTTTTTTATTGAAGTATAGTTGACACACAATGCTCCATTAAATTATATTTCACTTTATCTTAACCACATAGTACAGACAGATGAGCAATTAGAGTCTTGTCATTATTAAAACACGCTGCAGAATCAGTGTGTTAAAGGAAATGGAATGACCCCAAAAGAAAGGTATGTAATATAAAAAATACATATTGTCATTCTAGTGAGGCAATAGTAAACACTCACTTTATACCACAAAAATTCTATAGACATTTGAAATGCAAAATTTAGTGTATCTGTACTAAACTCTTTGAGACAATTGAGTCACTGAAGAAATAAGTAGAAGCATCTGTAACTATTTGTCACAAGAATGTATTCTTCTCCAAAAGAATTTGTCCTACAACTTTACGACATCACTTGAAAGAAATATATGGCTAGCATCTTAATGTCTTTAAGTTTAGAAAAATATTTAAAGTGTTTTGTAAATACATTTAGTTTATTAAATAGTAGGTAACTTGAAAGTAAAGCTATCAATGCTTCAATAAAAAGATGTTTGTGTAATAGGAAAAAGTACAAAATTCTGTGAACATAAATTGGCCATGCAAAAGCACCTACAAGAAGCAATGCTTTTGGAAATAGCTCACTTATTTTTACCTAAATGGGATAAAAGATTAATGCATGCTGTAATTGATGAAATATTTGATTATAAAAATAATTGGATATAGTGTAATTCAAAATGACTGTTCAACATTACTCTGACAATGATTTATAAGAGGTTTGATAAAATTACTGCCAAATTTTCAAACTGTACAAGGCAGCCTAAATAATCAGTAAAAGGCTATTTAGAATAACTTTAATCTTTTTCCCGGTTTTATTAATTTTTATAAATAAAAACATTTCCAAAAAGGTCCCTACATGTATGGGTTTAACATTTTCCAGGATATATTCTAATTCAGAACACTTAGTGCTATTCCTTTTATTTCAAAAGAAAACCCATAGTATCAATGTTATTGCCCTAAAGCTTGAATGAAAGCATTATAATGAATCACAAATGATATCATACTCTTTTTTTGAGCATGAGAATATTCTGCTTATCCAAAATCAAATAACATGTGCCATATATATATATATATATATATATATATATATATATATATATGCCATATATATATATATATTTTTTTAAATGATTTGATAAGGGTGGTTGGAGATGAAAACACACAACATGAATCTCAGAGTAAAATCGGGGTAACCGAGAATAAATAAAGAAGAACAGAATTAAGACTTAGTATTATACCTGAATACAACTTCTGCAAGACAAAGTCAAACTGCTACAGAAATGCAGAGGTGTTCACAAAGAGTGGGCAGAGGGAGGAGGCCAGGGAAGGGTGAAGAGGGGATCTCGATAACCTTTAGTAAGGCAACCAATTCATTGATGTGACTCCTCCCATTCTGCCCAGAATGATTTGCACTTAGAAAGGCTGGACACCTAGATCAAAGCCAGACTCAGCCTCTGGACTGTTGCTAACTTGTCTTCAATTACAGATGACCTTTAGGCAAAGGAGGGGAAAGAAATATTTCTTTACCATTAAATGGAACAAAATTAGTATTTTAAAATTGCTGAATACACACTACACAAATGAACCCCAGAACATTTTCACTTGCCTTTCTCTCTAGGTTTCATCTACTTTCTGCATACAATTTGGGGAGACAGTATTAAATTATTATGTATGCCTTTAAACAATATAATCAATACTTAACGTTTAGAAATTCCATTTTAGTCTATGTAAAAGAATCAAGAAGCACGTATGAGGAAGATTGATGTAACATGTTTTTTCCTGTAAAAAATTAAATTGGCATAAGACCTTGATTTCTTTTAATGAAAGTAGTATCGAAAGAATTGCTAATCATATAAAAACCCAAAATACTATTATCTCTATTTGAAAAAAGTCCCTTAACAATTTGCTTACCAAATATATGGATGATACCTCAAAATTAGAAAAGTATAGAATGTAATTCAAGGAAGAGAGAATTCTGCTGGTCAACTAGGAATTTTTTAAGTATATGCCTGGAAAAGGTATAGGTATTTTTAAAATTATCTTTAGCTGTATATAAAATTTTTAAATTGTGACACAAATAGTTTGGTTAAATAACAAAACTATCGCAGAATAATAATGGCATTGTCAAACAAGAATTCTAAAATATCAACACACTCTCCTTTGGTAGTATTTGGTTGATACAATTTTCCATACAATTAGGAATTTGCTCTCAGAGGCTTTAAATCACACAGATGATCTAGCCTCTATTCAAATTGTTTGAATCTGTTAAGAAAAGTTTTTTGTGACTTTAAAAAAAGCTTTTATGACTCCCTTGACTTTACAAGAGAAGTAACACTTGAAAAGTTTCTCACTGAGTCCTTTTTGTTCAAAGATAAACACATTAGTGATTATTTTTTTCCTTTTTTAACCCATTGTGTAAAATCTGGAAAAATAGGACCAATGTGTGATAAGAAAATAAATTATCTACAATCCTAACAACTGTAGGCAACTACTGGATATATTTTAAAATATTTCCTTCCAGTCTTTTTTTTCCTCTTAGGATTTTACTTCTTATAAAAATTTATATTAAAAATTTCATATAATTTGGCATTTGGCTCTTTTGTTCCAAAGCATGTTATTAGAACATTCCCACATCACTGTATGCCCTTTGTAAACAAAACTGTAAAGGTTATAGGATAGTCAATCATATGAAAATGTTAGCTAGACCACTTGTATGGAAGCAAGAAAGGAAATTTGTTATTTGAATGATATTATGGTGAATATTTTGGTGAAGATAATAATTACCCCTGGCTTTTTTTTTTCTTTTCTTTGTATAGTTTAGAATCTTGTCAGTTATTTAAAACAAAAGATTAAAATAAAAAAAAAAACCACTGTATTATAGCAAAAATGTTTATCAGATGAAGAGCTCAGCTTTAACAACACGCCTTGCCAAAAAGCTTTGCAAATCGTTCCTCACTTGGGAGCATGTGAGAAAGGGCTGTAATAAGAATAGCTGAGATTTGCTGGAGCCAAAGCTTACAGAAGGAAGAATCTGCAGGTTTAAAAAGGTAATGCTATCATCTTAAATTTATTTGGAGCAAATCACAGATGTGTAATGTGACCATTTGCAAATATCATTCTAAAAGGACACATAGCTATGAATTCCATATTTGTTTCAGATAACCTTGTTGTTTTGTATGCTGAGATGATATTTGTGTGTGTGATGTATATACATTCACCTTAAAGTGTTGTAGTGAGAATCAAAGTCACAGGAATGGCTAAAGGAAATAATGAGGAGAATGTGCAATGAGGTGTGTGAACAAGGTGCCCATTTTAGTATACTTAAGAATATTTCAGGTAACATCAAGATCTCTTTTTCTTGCCAACTTTCTCACTAAAAAAATTCCCCCAAAGAAAGCAAAATGGTTGCATTTATATCAATAGGTTTTTTTTTTTTTTTGAGTTATTTAGGAACATCTTGTCGAAAAACCAACACAATCTCTAGTCATTATTACATAGGATTTCTGGCATATGGGCAAACATTTTTTTTTCCCTTTCACTGATCATTCTAATTGACTGAAATGACTTGATGCTGAAGATATGGTGGAATATCTTGAAATAAGTGTAATGATCAATTTAAAAAGTTGATTGATTTTTTTGTATTTAATTGAACAGTTATTTTGCTTAATTGATCATCTTATTTACTTTGGGGGATGCAGTGTGTGTGTGTGTGTGTGTGTGTGTGTGTGTGGAGAGAGAGAAAGAGAGAGAGAGAGAGAGAGAGAGAGAGAGAGAGAGGGAACGATGGGCAGGAAAGCTTCATGCCTAAGGAGAAGTAGAAATGATCACAGATGCAGAAAGTATTTAAAATAACACACGCAGGCATCTCTGAAGCCTTGATTACAAGTGTCAAATGTTTCTTACATGTTTAAACTATAAAATGATCCTGACTCCATTACTTTAGAAAGACAAAATATATAGTGTGTGCATGTTAAAGATCTAAATGAGGTATTAATTGTGTTCTTTCTCACTGGAGTTTATTTTGAAAGCAAAGTGTTCAGGATATATTTAGAAATATGGTTTGATATATCCATGCTTGCAAAGGGGAACAGGGTTAATTTAAATGATTCTATAAAAAATAAATATGTCCTATGCTGTGCCTTCTTAATTGTTGTGCTGGTTTATTTTAATATGAAAAAAATAATCAAATCTCTGCTTGTTAAGAAGATTGTGTAATGTATTAATTTATCTAAAATTAGGACACACTTGATATTGTGTGAGTTCCAGACATGCAAAAGCAGAGAAAAAATTATGAACCCAAACACAAAGGAAGGGTCTAAGCTTGAGTATCCATTTTATTGCAACCCTCATTTTGTAAAGTTACACAGTGTTCATTCTTCAGTTAATGAAAAAAGTAATAGTTTCCATTTTTTCCCCAGCAAATAATCAAACTGAAGAATGTGCACTACTAAATTTGAAGGAAAGTGAAAACTAAAGATGTTTTTTCCTGTTTTCCTTGGGGGTGTAAAAGGAGATTGTTCTTTTCCAATTTGTTTTGTACCAGGAAGTTAAACTTTATTTTGTGGATAATTTAATTACCTTCTATCCCTCATAGATTTAGAACTTTTCAAGGAATGTTTCCACTTCCCATTTTTCCCTGTATCTCACATAGGATATGTGAGAGAACTCTTTGAAATGCTAGTGTTTTCACATGAGGCTAACTCCTTGAGAATATAATCTTTGTCTTTCTAAGGGAACATATGTGTGAATTAAAAATTCATGTCTTAATCTAGTAGAACATATCCAATCCTTTAAAAATACTCACTAAATATCTTTTTTTCCATTTAGTTACTTCCTTCTAAGATGCTATAAGCAATTCCACTGGCAAATTCCATTTGTGCACCATATAATTGCCTCCTGACTTTGGGTACCAAAATGGTATAAAACATATCAGGTTTGAGTATAAAGTTTGAGATCAATCTAACCAACAGACCCAAACTTACATTTTCAAATCAGTCTTTTCATTCAAAGGCATCACCTCAAGAGTCTGTATTTACTCCATTTGTGTAGCCATTCTTCTCTTTAAAATTACTCTCTTGATGGACGTCCTATTTACAAATCTGCAATGAAGTCCAATTAATGTGTATTGAGAGGATTTGTATTATCATTCAGTGCCAATACTGGTGAAAAGATACATGACCTGGCTTGTTTTAGGTAAAGAAGAGGAAGAAAAAGAAGAGAAAAATTACAAGAGACTGGGTGATATAACCATGTGGTTAAACTTCTTGTGTGGTTCATGAACGTATTCAGAAGATCATTCTAAAAAGGAGCTTCAAAATAAGTTTTTAACAAAGAGTAGTATTGGTGAACTGGATGTATGGGCTCCAAGATAGCCAGCCCATTTGAAGGACATTACACATTTGGGTCTATCCACACTAATTGGCTACTTTCTAATAGACTATATACTCATTACTTTATGGCAACACTTTTATGTTTTTTTCCTGCATTTGTATCTTGAAAGAGAAAAAAAAATTATGAACTCAGTAGTTAGAAACTGGACCAAGACTAGAGTCTGAAGCTTGGGTCCCAGCCAGTTGATTATTTTCTCCCAGGTTTGCCATTTGTATACAGAGAGATTTTACACTTGGTTCCAACTCATTGGGTTTTGCCTACAGAGTCCTTGATTTGGACATTTCTTCTACTAGTCACACAAGAAGGTCAGTCTTTTTATCTTAGCATCATGATTTTAGACCCCCAAAATGGCATTATACGATCCTCAGTTTATACATTAGACTTGACTTGGAATGAATTCTCATTGTTTCTCGAACCAAAATAATTCTCCAAGGAAAAACGTTTTCAGATTTTGATGGCAGTCTGTGTAGTTTAAGGAACATGTCACAGATTGTGAAAAAAATTACTAAAAGTAATTTTAGTACTATTTTGATCAATGCCCACTCATTGGCTTAAGAGCCCTACTATTTGAAGAGGATAGCACTCCGAGTCTCTAATTTTTGATGTGTGCATCTAAAACATTTCCACAAAATTAATTTTCACCATCTATTCATTGCAAAACATACAATTACAAAATTTTAAATGTAGTGACTGTAAATCACATTAGTGCTTCCTATATGAATAATCTCTTACTTAGGGGTTAAAATCAATTCAGAAAAAAAGCTAGATTAAAAGGTACACTAAACTAACTTTAATTGTAAAATATCATTATAAGATCTAATATTTTATTTTCTCTCCCCCTCTTCCTATTCCAGGATGTGTTGTTGGGAGAAATTGTTATTTTTGACCAGGGAAGTTTGGAATATGAAAGAACTAATATATTTCAATGCATTGTGGAGAAGAAATTTTTAAAAAAACCCTCCAAAAGAAACAAAAAAAAACCTTGGTAACATTAGATTTATCAATATACAATTATGAACATTTTATCTACTGACTAACTTAAATTTGGTAAATGTCCATAGATTATATAGGACATTGTCTGGCAAGGGAGCCATCAAATCGAGTAATATATTCCCCTGGGCCAATTTCTTATGTATAGGTTTGGGTATTTTAAAAAGTAAATATGTGGAATATTTTAATTCTTTTTAATTCTCTATTGCTTTATTTTACTTAAATGGAGGAGTCTACAGATTTCACTTGAGGATAATCTTTATAAATGTGCTGTGAAAATTCTTTATAATTTGTTAAAATGCTATTTCATGTCCTAACCATTAATGCTTAAAAGCCAACTTTAAGAACAACTTCTCTACGACTCAAGAATTTTCTGAACATTTTAGGCAAAGCTTCCCTGTTCCTTCAGATTTCCCATACATTTCCTATAATATCAAACATTATCAGGCAAAGTTATAAAAATATGATTGATTAGTAGTTAATTTTCAGAGTAAGAAGGGATTTCGCAATAATTTCATCCAATGCCATATTCTGTATATGAGGAACCAAGACGCTGAAGGAGAATGAGACTTTGCTCAAGGTCACTTAGTTTATTGGTGCAAATGTGCCACGTGCACTGTGAAGAATTTTTCTAATATGTCTTAGGACACACCCCCTACTCAATGGGTAGTAGAAAGAAAAATATAGTCTCTTTTTCTTGATCTATTTGTATTTAGCTGCTTCAAGGCTATTTAGATTGAGATTTGGAACTCACTTAGGCTGACTTTTTTTTCTAGTAATTCAAAGATCCATTTTTCTAGAGGGAATAAAAAGGAAGTCAATACTAAAATAGATCAAGCTTTGAAACCACCAAACTGGAACTGATTCAAAACTTTTCCAAAGCAGTTAGCATCCCCTCACTATCAGCAGTGTCATGAAAGCCAGCAACAGGCTCGTCTTTGGAGCCCTCATCAGCACTAAAGTGATGGCAGTGAGGGACTTGGGCGGCTGTGATGGGGGTGGCCCACTGCCACAGGGACAAGGTAAGCAGTGAATCCTTTCAGGAAAGCACAGGGCTTTCAGGATGATCATTGTGTTCTTCCTTATTTGGAATTCTGTTTATGCTGCTAACATTAGCACATATTTTCCTTAATGAATACTTTCCAGCTGAAAGACGGTGAGAGATAAATTATGTGAATCTTTTTAATATTAGTTCATTAAATTAAAGCAGCTCTGACTTGCAATAAAGCCGTTTCTTTTTGATGCTAAGCTCAGGTTTGCAGATACTGTCCGTGGCAATACATGTGTGCCCTGCAAAGATGATTTTTTAAACCAAGTGAGGTAGTGTTAGCACTCTTGTGTAACAATTTCGGGGTTTTTCTGTTGGTGGTATGAAAGTAAACATAAAAATGCAGCTATTTTAGGGGCGCTTGGGTGGCTCATTCAGTTAAGCGTCAGACTTCTCTGCTCATGGTTCTTGGGTTCAAGCCTGGCGTCGGGCTCTCTGCTATTAGCACGGAGCCTGCTTGGGATCCTCTGTCTCCTTCTCTGCCTCTCCTGCACACACACCCTCTCCTTCTTTCTCTCTCAAAAATAAACATTAAATTTTTTTACTGTGGCTATTTCATAATGTGGATCCATGCATTTAGTTGAAACTATTTTCTTCCCTCAAACTTGGTGACCCTAACGCCAAAAATACATATATCTTGCTTTCCATCTCTTTTTTCAAAATACAAGTGTTAAATTAGGCTGTTTTTCTCATTTTCTTACAAATGATTGGGGGGAGGGAGACCCTTTCAAAATTCCCTGTGCAAAACTAAAGGGAAAACATCACCACATTCTCGATGATTGTATTTACTAAATCACTCCCAAATTAGATGCTTCAGAAACAACATGCTACACAAATAGCAAATATTCAATTCATGCATTGCCTGGAGGCTTTGGACTGCATTACCCTCCATATCTATCACAGGAACAATAGAATAAAATGATTCTGCAAGGTTAGAGAAATCAAACCCACTCAGCCACTCTTCACAAGGAATATTTGGATAACCAAGGCTTGGTGCAAATATTTGTTACTAGCCATTATGACAAGCTGGGGACACTCCTTGATCTTATTAGTATCTAGTCATTCACAGT
This sequence comes from Acinonyx jubatus, assembly GCF_027475565.1. Taxonomy (NCBI): domain Eukaryota; kingdom Metazoa; phylum Chordata; class Mammalia; order Carnivora; family Felidae; genus Acinonyx; species Acinonyx jubatus. The sequence continues at coordinate 67,753,629 of NC_069394.1, read as the reverse complement.
TTGCTTCTTCTGTATCAAAACATGCACACAGATAATAGGAATAAATTGTTTATTTCCCATGTTACTAGGCAATTATAAATATTTCAGCAAAAGGGTTACACTGTGCCAAGGTTAGAATCTAATAGAATAATTCAAGATGCAAATGCCATTGTCTGGTGAGCTAATGCTGATGTTCCCAAATAGTCCTCATTTGATTGGCTTTTAGAGAAAAGACTTAGAATAAAGTATGCAATAGCTTTTAAAAAGCTGCTAGCCTATCACTTATCACTTCTGTAAGATCTCCTTTGTTTTTACTTCCCTGGACAGCATTCATAGTAAAACATGTTATATACTGCACATAGATATTAACAGATGGGAGCTGCTTTATTTCAACTCCAGAATATTTTAAACACAAGAATTGTTGAGAGTTACCAAACTACTTGTTTACCTTATCACTTTCATTATATAATGTTTTTGGAGAATTCTGCCTAATTTAACACTGCAGACTTTTCCACAGTTGCTTTTCATAATTTATTTAATGGTTTGCAATAGCCAGTGTGTAGAGGTTTGTCAACAGGTTATATAGTCTCTGAAAAATAAAAATACAGCTACAGAATTATGAAACTGGAACGGACTTGACTTCCCGAGGCCAGCCATCTCACTCAACAGGTGAAAGACCACTGTGCCAGTAAAATAACACAGTTTGGCCCGAACTGAAGTAACTCTTTTGCAGGAGGGCCAAGACCAGAACCAAGGTCACATAACACACTGATTGCTGTAGTGCTCTTTATACTATATTATACTTTCACCTTTCTGGGACTTTTTTTTTCCTTTTTTTTTTTTTTTTGGCAGGAAGGGGAATGAGAACAGGCCATTTAAGAAGCATACCTACCCTCTTTGCATTCTGCTGAGTCCCTCATAATCCTATATCCCTATGGCAACATGTAACACTTCTATGTTCCACAATCATTGCTTTCATCCCCTACACTTTGCATGACATTTTCTTTGGTGTTCTTTCTATTTCACAGGAGATAAAACGGATCATCAAAATGCTGTTGTTCTTTTTCTGGGATACACAAGAACAATTTAAGCTATTTCAACCCAAGAACATTTCTTCAACTTCGAACACGTAGAGGAGAAAGAAAGGATAGGACATCCTTGTCAGCAGTCACTGAGATTTTCCTGTGGGAAGAAAACCAGGAGTAGAGTTTTCCAGAAGGCCTAGCCTATTTTGTGATTAAACTTCACAAATGAACTTCACAAACTACCTATCTGTTAAAACCAGTCTTACGCCTCTTTTGATAGAAAGGAATCATAAGAGATGCAGGAAAAAACCAAATCCTCCTTTAGCAGCATTTGAAGGAAACAAAATAAAATAGAAAACCAGGCCGGCTGTTCTAAATCTTAAATATAAGAAGGATGGACAGAAACAAAGAGGACATTTGTATGAATTTAGTATTAAATGATGCATTAATTAATAACCAACGCTTACACATATTAGTGCAGTTGGAGTTTTTTGGTATATGTGGTGGTAGTGAATATCTCAAGTGTATATCATTGAATTTACAAAAGTTCAGAGATATTCCAAGAAAGCCGAAGCACTTTTTATTTCTTCCCAAAATATTACTCTGAAATAGGAAGGATGTAACTATTTCACTCATTGTGCAATCAAATTGAAAAAAAGTCCAGTTAGCTGATGAAGATTGTTCAGCTCAATATGGATAGATCACAGCATACAACCTTCTGGAACTCATCCTTTAAAGGGATGGCATCCAAAAATTTTAAATATTAATTAAAATATTCCAGCCTTTGAGATTCATATTTTATGCATTTTTCCATGGTTTATTTGTTTGTTAGCATAATACTTTTTTCTGGGTATAGCAGGATACACACACACACTCACGCTACACATACACACATACGCTATTTTATATGTAAATGCAATTGTTAATTGATATAATAAGATGTAAGAGCTAAAAAAAAGAGAGAGAGAGAGAGAGACAGGCGCCTGGGTGACTCAGTCAGTTGAGTGTCTGAGTCTTGATTTCAGCTCAAGTCATTATCTTACCTTTGTGAGTTTGAGCTCCGTGTCGGGGTCTATGCTGACAGTGTGGAGCCTGCTTAGGATTCCCTCTCTCTCCCTCTCTCTCTCTCTGCCCCTCCCTCACTTGCTGGGGTGCGTGTGTGTGTGCGCACACACACGCACACACTCTCCCTCTCTCAAAATAAATAAACATAAAAAAAGAAAAAGATTCTTTGTCTAAAGAAAAAGCACAAATAGTAAAAAAAAAAAAAAAGGCTACTAGGAGGCACTCAGAAAATGAGCATGAGGCCACTATATTTAACATTTCCCTTTGGAGAGGCAAAAATATTTTAGGAGGGTTATTTCTTCATTTCCAATGGCATACAAGGGTTGGGATACCCAATCTTTAATGCGCAATAAAATGAAATGGCAATTTTCCAAGAGCTGTGAGACTGTTGCTAATTAGCACATTAATTTATATAAATAAAATTCTCTTTGCTGTTCCCCAGTGTTCTGCCTGAGAAATGCAACAAGATGAATGAACATGACAAATCAAAGTGAAATTTACAGGCTTAAAAAAAAAAGAAAGATACAGAGATAATTCCTTGACCTAATTCTAACTTTTCTGACCCTCCTTCATCAGTGCCATTTTTCCACAGAGCCCCTAAATGTGTACTCCCCCTGCTGCCAGATTTAAATTCTAAAGACAAGTTCACAGAGAGGGTACACCTATCTCCTTACTCCTGGAGTTGGACTCCTGTCCAAAGGGGCCAAGATCAGAACTCAAGAGAATGACTTTCATTTATTCTTATATTTACTTTTAGATTTTTGTCGCACATATTTTCTTAGCAAAACTATAAACATTTTCCCTGTTTTTAACAGTTTTCCTTATGTAGAAAATATTGTGTTTAATCATTTTTAGTTTTAACTAATTTTATGGTTAACCCAATTTAAAAAAATGAATATTGTCTCAAAGCTAAGTCAATATTTCAAAAGAAATGGCTAGTTGAATAAAAATCGTAATTTCTAGGAAATGTTTTACTAAATTTATGTTTTATTGTAACTCTGTTATTCTGAAAATAAATTTAATGTAATAATACTTTCAAATATGCGCATATGTTTACACTCTTACTTTCACACAGATAGATACATGAATATGGCTATAACCTCTTTGGCAGATACTGCCTGCAAAGCCATAAGTAGTAACCCTTTTTATAATCCATTTCTAAGTAGTAAAATCAGTCTTTTTAATAAATTTTTTTAATGTTTATTTATTTTTGAGACAGAGGGAGACAGAGAGTGAGTGGGGGAGGGGCAGAGAGAGAGGGAGACACAGAATCTGAAACAGGTTCCAGGCTCTGAGCTGTCAGCACAGAGCCCGACGTGGGGCTCAAACCCACGAACTGTGAGATCATGACCTGAGCCCAAGTCGGACACTTAACCGACTGAGCCAGCCAGGTGTCCCAGTAGTAAAATCAGTTTTATGAAAAATAGAATAGAACAGAAAAAAGAGGGGTGACTGGGTGGTTCAGTTGGTTGTGTCCAATTTAGATTCAGGTCATGATCTCACTGCTCATGGGTTCCAGCCCCACGTCGGGCTCTGTGCTGACAGCTTGGATTCGAAGCACTGCTTAGGATTCCGTGTCTCCCTCTCTCTCTCTGCCCCTCTCTGGCTTGCGCTCTGTCTCTCTCTCAAAAATAAACATAAAAAAAAAAAAAAGAACAGAAAAAAGAGAATGCATTTCATACAGTAAAGATAAGTACTGTTTTGTGAGACATACTTATCAGTTATGTGTAGGTTTCTGAGTGTATATATTGTGATGTATTATGTATTTCTTCCAGGGAATCATGTTCATAACAGTTGGGAAGATCTCCCAATAAAACAGCATATAAAAAGGATAGAAAAAATAGAACCTAGACTATGAAATGCATCCCTTAATTTATATTTCAGTAAACTTTTATCATTAATACTGCAGTGAACAAGACAAGGCCTTTGGAATCATGGAACCTATATTATGGTGAAAAGTCAGAAGGTATACAAGTAAACAAAATGCATGCATGATGTAGTCTCTAGGGATAAGTGTCATGAAGAAAACAAAGGAAGATAAAAGGATTAGAGAATGAAACTAGGGAGTAGGATGGAGGCTAGAGCAACAGGACCCTTCAAGTTCACTGGGGAGGTAACCTCTGATCAGGAACCTGAATGGTGTGAAGAAGAGTACAACAAATGCAAAGTCCCTGAGGTGAGAACTAGATTAGCATGTATTGAGGAACTGTACAAAAATCAGGACAATTAGACAGGAAAGATCAAGGCAGGGAGTGTTTGAAATGACAGAGAGAGAGAGAGAGAGAGAGAGAGAGGCAGTTGCTAATTATGTGGGACCTTGTCGGCTTGGCAAAAACTATGAATTTCATCCTAAATATGATGGTAAAGCTGTTTGGAGAACTATGGAATGATTTCCATTTCTAACAGAGCTCTCCAGGTACTATGTAAAGAATAGACTGTAGTGAAATGTTAGAGTTAAAGAAAAGAAAAGAAGGGAAAGGAGAGAAGTTGGGAGGGAGGGAGATAGAGACAGACAGGGGCGCTTGGGTGGCTCAGTTGGTTGAGCATCCGAGTTCAGCTCAGGTCATGATCTCAGGTTCGTGAGTTCGAGCCCCATGTCGGGCTCTGTGCTGACAGCTCAGAGCCTGAAGCTTGCTTTGGATTCTGTGTCTCCCTCTCTCTCTGTGCCTCCCCTGCTCATGCTCTGTCTTTCTCTCTCCATCAAAAATAAATAAAAACATTTAAAAAGAAAGAAAGAAAGAAAGAAAGAAAGAAAGAAAGAAAGAAAGGGAGACTAGTATGAAGCCAAGACAAGAAGAAATAGCTTGGTGTTGGAAGGATGAGAAATGGTTAGAGTTATGATACATTTGTCCCAACATGGCCTGCTAATGGAGGTTATGAGTTATGATTATGGAGGGAAAAGACATATCAAGGATGATTTTTTGATTTTTGGTCCTAACAATTCTATAAAGGGTGGGTAGCCTCTCTTACTGATGCGTGGAAGGCTTGAGGTGAGAGGGTCAGGGTGGGTGATTGGGTAATTAGGCACTTTCACTTTTTTTTCTGATTGATATATTACCATTATTATAGCATTCCAATAAACATTGACCAAGAAATTGCTAGGATCCAGGCTCTGTGCTAAGTGCTGGGAATATAAAGTCAAAACAAAACCAGTGTTTATGCAAAGAAAAATAAAACAAAACTAGAAATTGTACTATGGTATAATTGGTACTATGATAGTGTATGAATACAATATTTGAGCAGCAAAAAGGAAGGAATCTATATTACTTTGAGGAATTATCAAGTATTTCCAATAAAGATGAAGCTGGAGCTTTCGAAAGATGAATGGAAATTAACAAGAATAACAACTGGCATGAGACATGGAAGGATACTTGAGGCATTTAGTAGAACATAGGTAAATGCATAGAGAAATTAAGCACATTTGTTTGGGAAACTAGAAGCTCACTGGATTAAAGGTCTATATTGGGTATTGGCCAATGATGTTGCCAACATGCGAGGCAGGGACAAAATCATGAAGGGTCTGGCCTAGCAAGCTAGGAGTTTGATTTTTATTAAAATCTATAAAAAGACACTACAGGATTTGAACAGAGGGAATAATATGATTAGATAAATTAGATAGAGACCAGACCACAATTGAAAAATGCAATGAGGATGCTCTTGCAGTAATAAAAAATACTGAGTTCCAGAGTTGCTGACTCCTTACACTTTGGTCTAGACTAGGTCCTAATTTTTACCATAATAAACTCCCTGATCTTCATTTTTACTTTGACCTGTACACTTCCTACTGCTCCATTACAAGTAATGTGTGTGGTAGAGTCAAGAGCAGTGGCAGAGGAAAGAACAGTGGCATGGACGTCACAACTGGTGCAGGATTAGCCACCAACAAGTTTCCAGAATAGAAGAGTTTTCATGACAGGGCTATTTGGCATTGTGAGAAATCTGAAACATTCAGAATGCCCCATAATATGTAATTGGTTAAATACAAAGTTTTGAAAAATCATAAAATATAATACTGCTTTAAAAGTCATGCTCTTAGAATATTTAATAATACAGAAAATGTGTGTGATATAGTCTCGCATAAATAGAAAGCAGTTTATAAAAGTGCACATATGCTTTAAACTATGGATAAATAGATATATATTACAAAAAGTTGAAAAAATATACAACAAAATGATATTAATGCTTATATCTATGAAAAGTGACTATGGGTAATTTTAATTTTCCTCTGTGGTTTTTCTGTATTTTTTATATTTTCTATATCAAAAATAGGTTAATTTTAGTTTAGTTTAGCTTGCTTTTTTTTTTGACAGAGAGCAAGAGTGCAAGTGGGGAGGGACAGAGGAAGAAGGTGAGAGATAATCTTAAGCAGGCTCCACACCCAGCATGGAGCCCCATGTGGGATTTGAGCCCATGGCCCTGGGATTGTGACCAGAGTTGAAATCAAGAGTAGGATTCTTAACCAACTGAGCCACCCAGGCATCCCACAAAAATAGATTAATTTTATAATGAGGAAAAAAGTAATTTAAATGATCTATGGTTTTCTCATCCTGAAGAACAATTTCAAATATAGTATAGATCTGATTAGGCTAAATTCAGCAGCAAGTAACAGAAAATTCAATTAAAAGTGTCTTAAAGAGACTTCTGCTTTCAATTAGGTTAAAGACAGTTACAGGATAATGTCCTTCCATCCTAACAATGAGAATAACCCAGATAATCTATACAGTCATAACTTTGTGTGTGTGTGTGTGTGTGTGTGTGTGTGTGTGTTAATCATGATGCAAAGAATGAGGATGCAAAGAAACCCAAGTAACTGAAATGTAGAGAGCGACAAGCTCTTCCCACAACCACTGTCATTCTTGGAGGAGCAGTGAAGGAAGAAGGACAAAGGTAAAGAGAAATCACTGTAATTTTTAGAAACTTTTAAGGTCAATATGGACAGGCATGACAGGTTAGAATTCAGTGGGTAACAGTCACATACAGAATCTGCACCCACCCACAAACTCTTTCCTGTAGGCCTTTCCTATGTACACATATAAGACTGAGTAGAGCCAAAAGCCTGAAGGAGGTTAAGAGCAGGGTTAGCAATCCCATCCCCCACAGAGTATGAATCAGTGGCTGCCCAAGGCTGGGGGACAGCAGAAGAGCTGAGAGGGACCACTTCCTGGTGACCAGGCAGGCAGAGCCAGCAAAGTTGGGAGCAGAGCTAAAGAAATGAGGAAAAATTCCTGAAAGGTAATTCAGGCCTTCCTAGAATCTACCCCTTTAGTCCTCCAAAACCTGGGTTCATGGCAGCAGGAGGGGGAGGTGTGGGGGGGCAGTGTCCTAAGGCACAAAAAGCTGGGATCAACAATGGAGAGCTAGGAATACAAACAATAACCCAACCAAGTAGTAACCTGCTGTGAACATGAGATGTCACATGGCTTGAAAACTTGGGGTGGACTATAAAGCACAAGATGTATCAAGAGTCTCCTGGTGCTTAGATCTCCAGTCCTGCTAAAAGAAATGTTTTGATCTCCATCTCAAATCATGTGAAGCCAATGTTGAATTGGATCCAACTATAGTAACAACAATCTCAGCTCATCTGGAGATTAGATTGACTCAACCCCTCACCCTAGTGGCCTGAAAGAAAAATGAATCTTCATGCTTCTGAGTCTTACTATTATTCACTTTAGTCTCTACCATTTTTTAGATGCAATTCCTTGCATGCAATAAAAAAGATGACACATAAAAAGAGGCAAGGAAATGTGACCCATCAATAGAAGCAGATACAGAAATGGAATAGATATTGGAATGATCAGATAAGGACTTTGAAATAATTATGATAAATATGTTAATGAAAGTGGAAAAGTGGACAATATAAGTAAATAGAGAATAAATTTCATCAGAGCTGTGGAAACCATTTTTTAAAAGAGCCAAATGGGCAAAATAGAAATAAAAACCATGATATCAGATACCAGAAATCAGGGATCATTTGATGAGTTTATCAGAAGATGGGTCACAGAATAGAAAGAATAAGTGAACTTGAAGACACTTCCAATAGAAACAATCCAAACTAAAACAAAGAGGGAAAAAAATAGAACAGAGCATCTAAGATCTGTGAAACAACAGCAAACAATGTAATGTATGAATAATTGGAGTTGCAGAAAGAGAGAAGAGAGAAATCAAGCTGGAAAGAATATTTGAAGAGGTAATAGACAAGAATTTGCCAAAATTGTTGAAATACGTCACCCAAAAATCCCAACCAAATAGGATAAATACCAAGAAAACCACACCTAGGCGTTTTATAATGGAACTACTAAGAGCCAATAATTAGAAAAAAAATCAAGTAACATATGCAGAAAAGAAATGTATCATCACATCATAAAATGTCTGGAAATGGAATAGATCCAGAATTGACTAGTTCAGCATCTAACACAGGACAACAACCCATACCCTTTCCATCTTTCCTTTCTGTAATATTTAGCAGAGTCTGTTCCCCTTGTGATCAAAGATGCTTACAGGAGTACCAGGAAACACATCACTGCACACATCCAAATGCCAAAAGTGAGGATCTCTTTCTTATATCCCCTATTAAGAGTAATAAAATCTTCCCAGAAACTTCCTGGAACATTAGTTCTTCCAGCTAGAATGGTATCACATGCTCACTCCTAAAGTAATCACCAGCAAAGAAGAAATAATTGATTGGCCTAGACTAATTAGTATTGACTCTTGAAGTCTCTCCTAAACTATATAGTCCTTCACACCTTTGCCCAAACAAGACGTCTTTTAGCAAAGAAGTAAAGGCAAGGTATAATGGTTGTATAGAAAACCAGATGTGGCGTTTGTTAAAATAAAATGTTACAAATGTAGTAGGAAACCAAGGATGACCATAATCATAAATCTTACAATCACATTACTAATGATTTCAGTATATCTTTGAATTGTTCCTGTCACAATTTAATTATTGTTATATTCTTATATTTCATTCTACAATGTCTACTGGGTGTGGAAAATACTGGAGAGGCATTGTTTCTTTTCTCCGAGTTTGCTTTAGGATGCAGAGGTAGACCTAAAACAAATGAATACCATTGGCAGTATGATAGCAGTGCATGGATCTGACTTCAGCTCCTTCACTTACTAACTAAATTACCTTGAACAAATTACCTAAATTCTCTAAGCCTTAGGATCTGCATCAGTGACAGGAGCTAATATGGATCATTCTCATATAATTGTGGTGACTTTTAAATCGATAATCCATGAAGTGACTGGTGAAAGCGTTCCATAAACATTGCTATCATTATTATTTACCAATGTGTTTACAAAGTTCAAGAGGCATGCATAAAAACAATGGTTGAGAAAGTCAACACAGAAATGGTAAAGCTTGAATGTATCTGGATACATGAACTCTTCACCTATTTGTAGAAAAGACCAGGATAGCAACCAAAGGCATTTCTAGAAGAATAACCAGTTTGAAAAAAGAAGAAAAGAAAAGAAAGAAAAGAAAATGAAGCATGAAAAATGAAGGGGTAGGAATCCAGGAAAAGCAAATAACCCTCAGTGTAAGCTCTGTGAATGGAGTCTGTGGCTAGCAGATGAAAATGTAAAAGAACACTTGGGTGAGGCATGGAGCCTTATGCATGACATGATGATGGTGTCAAACTATTCTCTAGGCAAAAGGGAATCATTAAAGAACTTTTTAAGGTAGTAATAATGGCTGCCGTTTCCAAATATTACGGCAACAGTGTATTGAGATGAACACTGAGAGAGAGACCAGTGAGATACAGTGTCTGTGCCAGAGAGACTATGACATACAGAAGGCTTGCAGTAATCTACTTGAGTAATCAAGAGGTCTAAACCGAGCCCGTTAGGAAAAGCTGGGAGAGAAGCAGAGGGTATGAGACTTGTTATGGAAAAGCTGGATTCTCAGGAGACTGGTCAGTTTGAACACTAGAAAGCTTGAAGTTTATGATTAAAAATTGAAAGGCAATTGAATGACTTTCAATTACAGGTACTAACATAAAAATACTAGGAAATAAAGTGTTGAGAAGCAGACATTCTACAAAATGTTTGGGTTGTTAGAAAGAACATTTGAAGAATTATTATTTGTAGCCAGTAGGTACTATTAAGCTACTTAAAACCAGCCTGAATGTTTAAGTAAGATAAATATTTCTCTTCAGAAGAACAGAACAATTTTGTTTATTAACTTAATTAGGAAGTGTCTTTAAAAAAAAGAAAAAAAAAGGATAAGTGTTACATTAAAGCTCAATCCATTCCTGGTTGAGCTATAACAAATTATAAATTAGCAGATTGTGAAGTAATGAGATTTAAAAATATCTAGTCTTAATCTCTATTGCTTAAATTTAAATTTCTCTCTTATTTGTTTCTCTTTGGAGATGAAATAAAACTGCCTTAACCTTATATTTAGGATGTGGTTCTAATGGAGAGTGCACATGAGTGTCTTCTGGATTTACTACTTAAATTATAAATAAATTAACATTTCCTCTTGGACAAAATCTCTTTCCCCATTAATCCTAGTGTTTTGACAATACCCTGAATCCCTCTTTCAAGTCTTTTCCAATCATTTTAGAGCAGTCTGTCAGGGTTATTCATTAATCCTCACTCTATATAAAGCAAAGCAGTCATAGGCTTTATTCCCATTTCACAGATAATTTATTTATTTAGGCAAAATTCTCTAACACATAATGCCATTCAAAAGTCATTTTTATACAAACCTTATTACATGTATTCTTGGTTGTCAGTTATAAAATTGGAAAACTTTTCTGCTTGCTATGCTTTTCTGCAACTCAGTTAAAGATACTTGAGGCTATAACCTGAAATTTAGTATATTGTTGGTGATGTAGTGACATTTATCAAGTATAGAGCAATCCCATATTACAATTTCTATGATATTCTAATAGTCCAGTCTGCTTTATAAAAGAATTATATTCCCGCGACCATTTAGGCTTTAACAATCTAAGGAGGGAGCGCCTGGGTGGCTCAGTCGGTTAAGCAACCAACTCTTGATTTTGGCTCGGGTCGTGATCTCACGTTTTGTAGTGTGGAGCCCCACCTTGGGCTCTGTGCTGTCAGCACAGAGGAATTCTTTCTACTTGGAATTCTTTCTCTCTCTTTCTACCACTCCCCCGCTCATGCACTCTCACTCTCTCTCTTTTTCTCTCAAATAAATAAACATTAAAAAAATATATCTTAAGGAGTATCAAGGAATGAGGGCCAGTTTTAAGAACATTTAAATCGGTAGCAGGGCGCTAGTCTCAGCTCTGCCACTGGCTGCACTTCTTTGGGCAGTTCACAGAGAGCTTTCTGCACCCACTCGCACATCTCTAAATTAGAGGTCATGGTCCCTAGATCTACTTCATCCAAAAGATGTTGTGTGAATGGATGCAATCATTTGTCTTCCGACAACGAAGAAAAGAAAAACACTTCCTATTTCATACCGATGATGCATAGGACTTGCTCTGCTGTAGATCCTCTACTGGTTTTTAAAAATAAGTAAAAAGTAATTTCTGAATGTCTACTTTTTATAATATGTACTACTCTAATTCATTGGATTAACTGGTTTCTGATCCTTGCAAAATGCTTGGGTGGCAGTAGAAATTTCCTCCAGCTGCTACAATTTCCTCTTTGTGTTCATAAACAGTGAAACTAATGCTACCCATTAGAGGTGAAGTAATTCACTGTGTCTGCTAGATACTCTGATCTAAGGCACAAATAAATTCCAAGTTACTTCCCTCTGCCAATTGCAATCTTTTTTAATCCCTCCTCAACTCCACCAGAAAGGCCACTCTACTATACAAAAACAACTATATAAAACACCAAAATAAATGACTCGGAGGTGGGATTGCTTGCGTTAATTTGTAAACCCCATTATAACATCCAAATCAAAATAAAAGCAAAGTATGTGTGAAATATATGTATTTACAGAGTTTACAAATAGTGAATTAACATTGGAACTTTGGTAGGAGCTCTTAGATATTTCGAGATGCTGATATTTACATTCCGATCTGAGAATGGGCCTATACTGTCGGTACTTTAGAGCTTCCAGCTAGCCTGCAGCATGAACCCAATATCTGTCTACTAGAACTTATACTAAAAGGTGGAAACTCTTGTTATTGCCTAGGCTATGAATCCATGGATATCTTTATTTGAAGGACATGAATAGCTTATTAACTTACAGTCTGCTTTTCTTTCATCTGTGAACACTGCATCTTCCTTCATTCAGGCTGGACCCCAGGAGCCTGGCACGTTTTTTATACAAGAGAGTAAATTCCCATTTGGCCAATGCAAAGTTGTCCTTGGAATCCACATCTCTGGCCACAGTTGTGTTTATTCTTAGTATCTAGTTTCAGTGATCTTTTTTTTGTGCCATTTTGGACTCTGATCTGTTTGTTTCATTCACTAAGTTTCCCATTACGGAATGGTGAACAGGGCCACGAAAAGGTGGCATAATGTGGTGAGGCTCAGCACTTCCTGGCCCTATGGCACTTAATTACTACACTTTGCTTGCCAACTATTTCTTGGCATCTAATTTAATTTGGGGACTTGCCTAAGCATTTAATTGAACTTGAAGAACTCCTTTCAAATATTTATACCCACTTTCTCTTTCTCCTCCTGCCATATCATCAATAATTCTGCATCACATTTTAGATCAGGTCCACTTTTATTTTTTTCCAAAATGCTTGCCATTCCCCCTTTTCTATTAAGTATATTGCTCATGCACCAAATCCTAATACGAGTTCGTTTTTAAAAACATATAGTTTGCCCTCCTTTTCTTCTAAACCTTTTCCTGCCTATTACAGCAGAAGAATTCTATACTTTCTCTGTCCATAAAGCTTTTATTCTCCCATTTTATCCAAGCTGTATCTCACCCCTCTGATAGGTTTCTTGTATAAAAATAGGCAGCACGAAGGAAAGAACAATGGATTCCTTATTCTGGTCACAGCCACATAAGCTTCAATATTCTTGTCTCTGACCACGACTCTACCCACTCAGTTCTGTTACTCTCAGTTATGTTGAACATGTTCTTGAATTTTGTCAACACCTACAATGTCATGATGAGACTCTTCTTTTCCCAACATGTTAGTATTCTCCTGGTTTTCTGTCCTTCTGAAACTAGCATCGGCCCCATAGGTCATGATTTTACTTAGCCTTTTGTAGGTGTCTTTGAGCCCATATCAGTGCTGGAACAATTCAATCATATCCCTTCCTCACACTCATACAAATATACACAGTGCTGTATGGGAAAGTACAAGTCAGTACCTCAATATACATGTGGTTTCCAACTGCCTTTGGAATTGCAACGCTATTCGTCTATATTTTTCTTCAGCCCCCCTCCTTTTTTACTTTTCTCATTGCTCTTACCTACCTTTTCCAGACACTATTCAAAGTCCTGAAATCACAGAACCAGTATTTCCAGTCACAATTTTAGCTGGGAATTTTCCCTGTGAAATCCTTATGTTAATAATTGATAGATAATGATTTTATTCACAACACCTGCAGTATTTTGAAAAGTGTAGTGCCAATGCAAACATTAGCAAAACAAATGAATATAATAGACAATCCAGAAATAAGTGCAATTGTATATAAGAAAATATTCAAATTAGTGGGAAAATAGATTATTCAGTAATGATATTGGAACAACTGGTTAGCCATTTGGAAAAAAAAAATAAAGTGGGATCTCTTCCTCATTTCTTCCACCTAACAATAATAATGAGAATATACATAGTAATAATTCATTTTGCATCAACGCAATCATGAATTTACCCATAGAAAGTGATGTCTAAAATATTTATAAACTGGCTTTAGGGAAAGCCTTCTAACGATGTCATAAAACCTGCAAAGAAAAATTAAAATGTGGACAAATTTGATTACATAAAAACTGTTTTGAAAAACAAGACAAACATAAGCAAATAAAATGGAAAACCGGGATGGCATGATTATGTCATTGCAGCATTATTTGTAATAATAAGAAATTAAGAACAGTCTATACATTCACCCGTATGGGAACAATTAATTAAATCCCAGTGTATACCTATAATGAAATACTATACTAAAATTAAAACTGAAGTTGTATTGCAGCCACAACATATTATTGTCAAGGAAACAAAAGGAAGGTACAGTATACAGTATTATAATATTAAATCAGGATGTATGTGTGTATGTACATGTATATGTGAAAATATATATGTGAATTTTTATAAGAAAAAGGTTGAAAGGGCCTGGATTATTGAGTTAATATAATATCTCACTGTCCATTTATAACATATTTTATGTGAGAGGCAGTATTCTGGGCAATTAAACATACTATTTTAACCCAATTTATAGGCTGGGAACAGTCTCCGAAAGTGTGAGCAACTTGCCTTGAATGAGAAGGTAAGGCCGTGATGATACCAGACCCCAAGAACCTTACGCTTAGTCCGCCGTTTGACCTACCACATGACAGCAGATCCTAAAGAGAAGATAATCATTTCAATCCAACCAGTTACTCTCTATCTTTACTACAGCAAAGAAGGAAAATAATGTAGATTAATATACCAGTGTACACACTATAAAAGTTCTTTCTTTCTGACTATACAGAAACTGATCGTGAAGTACTAAAATAGGTACCAAATAAAGTACCTTCCACTGATTTATCTGCAGCCTTGCCAAGGAGTTAACACTGCTGGTGCGCTTCCTGACGCTGACATCTGTTGGTTTAATACAGGCATATAGGATGGATGGAGCATAGCCTAGGACATATGAAACAGGTAACATCTACCTCAGCTGTCTGAGAACAGCTACTGAAAAGATGTTTCCTCCTCAGCTCGTCATTCAGTTCCATGAATCTGATCTCAGCCTCCTGCCCCCACCCCCAAAGATAAACTTGATTCACACAGGGTATCTAGGTAGAGTGGGAGTAATATGGGGAGTGGGGATGGTTGCTGCTCACATCCCAAGTGGAGAGGAAGAGAAGGATCACTCATGAGTCTTTATCTAGATGACCCCTATTTAGGAAAGAGGTAGTTTACTGAGAGCTTTAGTGAGAAGTTTACAAGTCAAAGCTTCATTAGAAGAAAAGGGGAATTCACACAAAATCTAGTACTGTTGAATTAAATCTAAGGATTACAGGTGTCACAATTACAAGATTCCAGATAAATCCAAAGTGGTGAAGGGGGGAATGAATTTATTATTTATTAAAAAATCTCTGCGTTGTATGCAACTAGGTCCTTTATATACCTTCTATGACATTTTAATCCTCACAACAGTGTTTACCTGACCCAAAATCTGTGCAGTAAGAAGCCAGCTTTGAAATATCTGAGAACAAAATGTACGAAACACAGAACTACCTCCCTATATTTCATTAGTTATTTCTCAGGTGATTATACAGAAAATCTCTGGCAAAAATATGGTATCTAGGTCAACCTTCTCATCCCCATGATATTTCATTCTATTAAGTAATGACACTGACGCTCCTATTTCTGATAAAAGTCTTTATTGGCGTTTGCTACCCTCCTTCAACTAAAGTGGTGTACAACGTCAAACTAAAGTTGATAAATGGCACTTTTATATTGCAGTTCAGGTAAACAGTTAAAGTCAGAAGAAGGTAAATGCAGCTGTTCCACTGGGCGTGAATCTCCAAGCACATAAGTCGGCTGTGCTGTTTTGCAGACTGTGTGAAGGCTTCACTGCAGCACAGCTAGCCGGGACTGCTGTGCAGAAAGTCTTTTTACAACACCTTTTATATTACCGGAGTAGGTCTATTAAAGTAACATGCTTACTTTTTAGCAGGTGACATTTGGAATAAAAGTACATGATAGGTGATAGAGCCAGGGGTCGAGGTTAAAGTCACCACTGAGGATGCTTAAACCAATTATTTTAATAAACTGATTATCAGTTGTTAAAAAATATGCAAGAATCTCCAGAGCCTGGTTTTTCTTCATATTTGACAATTGGCTTTAATGTATGTGTTAGAAAACTACTGTACTGGTTATAGATACTTAGATTAATAGATTTAAACCTTTCAGATTAAACATCAAGTGGGTACTGTCACAGTATTGCAAATATAAATATTCAACGTATGTTTTGATCATCTAGGCTGGAATTATCTTCAGAAGAAACAGAACACGAAGGATATTCATAAGGATAAATTCCTAAAATTGCAATATATATGTATATATGTATATGTGTTTGTGTGTATATATACATATATAAACAAAGTATGTATATATATTCGTTGCTGTTGTTAAGCTACCAGTTTAACGGTTCTCTAAATTTCTTATTTCTTTTTTCTTCTAGTTCGTGTGAGATCGTCCATAGCTCACACTATCTGTGTATAATGAAATATGAAGACATTTCTTACTGCACTGTTAACTGGGGTCATTTTTTTTAAGACATTGAGGGACAACATATGCTTGTCTAAGCATGTTATGCAAATTATTGGCATAAAAGGATTTTTAACATGTAGGTAGTGTAAAACATGTCATAGTGACAATTCTTACATTCGGTATTCATTTATCCCGACAATTACCATGGTTATAACGCCTTTATACATGTAGCCATTTTATATGCATGTTGAAAAGCAAGGCATGCGCATGTACCTGCAAGATATTGGAATTATATCCTCAACACTTTATCTTCAAGTTGGGGCTTGGACTCTAATTTTCCTCTGTTTATAAAATCGCATACATGAGATACCCCAGCAAGGTGAGTTTGTCTATTCAGAATGTTTGAAGCAGAAATATGTTAACACAGAAGGAATTTTCCCTCTGCTGATTTTAGACTCAGTCACATGGTCAGAGGCTGGAATTTATACCAGACGGTCTCAGAAGTCTTCTAGTAGCCATATTATTGCTTTCTTCAAAAGACAACTGCACATTGCCTATTTTCTAGCTACCTTTGCAACACTGTTCTGCTCCCAACACACAATCCCCATTTTTAAAATGTACGTTACTAACAAGTTTTCTGTTATAAAGCAGAACAGTATGAACACCATCTATGCAATCTGCTATTCTGTGTTGTCAGATATGTCTTTTAAAGGAAAACTCTACAGCAATCAATCACGTGACACAGTAAGGTCTCTCTCTCTCTTTTTTCTAAGAAAAGAATACCATATTTCATCTATGAAGGAGGCAGCATAAAATGCTACCAGCATATCAGTATGATTTTTTAGTCATTTGCAAATGCACAATTTTCCACATTTGCTGAAATAAAGTCTCAGAATAAATGCTTGTCAGTTGGAACAATTGTGTGGGGATGGGACAGATGGGCAGCTGTTTCTGTTTTAATCCCAGATTTTGTTCTTTTACTTTAAATAATGTTGAAAATGTTTTTTTAATTGTGAAAAAATAAACATAGGCCGTTTTTAAAAAAGAAAATAAAGTGGTAGTTACTGAACTATAATGAAAGAAAGATAGTTCTTATAATGTGGATTAAAAATCTCTAGCTCTCTTAACCGAAAACAATGGATTTCACTGGCTGTACTCAGCTGATACTGATCATTATTCGTACTATAATTGATATGACCAACTGTCTTTTTAGTTTTATAGGAATACACAAAAGTTCCGGTGAAGTCAAATTTGCATGATCAACTGGGCATCATAATTTCACTGTTAGTGCTTATGGATTTTTCACATTTTAATCACAAAAATGAACTCTTTTCTTAGCTGTACACTGCATTATGAATTAATCTAAACTAAAACTATTTTAAAACCCTTTTGTTCCCATAAAAAAACCACGTAAGAATGCCTCTATTTTTAAATCAGCATTTCTTTCTTCTATCATAATTACTTCCTCATAATATGAAAGAATAAAGATTTAACTAATGCCCTAACTAAATAGGCCAAAGATTATAAATAATGACTTTTCACTAGGTACAAATCTTCTGTAATTAGAAAGGGAGGCAAATAATCTGTAATGAATGAACTGTATTTAATATGTAAGTACTGAATATTGAACACAGATGCCCTGATATTGGGCTCAAGTGAAAAAACAAACAAACAAACAAACAAAAAACCCAAAAAGCAAAAACAAAACAAAACAAACAAACAAACAACAAAAAACCCCACATTTATCTCCTTTTCTGGACAGAAACACCATGTTCCAGGAAGGTAAAACACTCAACTCAGAAAAGTACCACCACCAAAAAAAAAAAAGGGGAATTTTTATTAGTTGAAAACCAAACTGCCTTTAATAGAAAGATTTTAAATAGCAAATAGGTCATTATCCCACTATGTTACTTGAGATTACTCCAGATATTATAGCTGACCAGAAACTATTTCTGTATCCTACTCAAAAATCCGAATTATTCTGACCTTCAGTTAAGTAAAACTCATTTCATTGGTCAATTCCATACCATGCAGCAATGCTGATGTGGGATAATTTTATGTAGGAAATATAGTTCTATTGAATGCTTTTAATGGATTGAATCTGTTAATACAACAGTGGTTGATTCGAGAACCTATTTTAATATCTTAACTTTAAACAGACGACAATGCTTTACACTCTAAATTGTTAGAACCCATTTTTAATTTCTTTAAAACTGATAAGCCTCCCTGCCCTTCCCTAATTTCAAATTTAATTAAATCCACGACACCACCACATTGAAGAGAAAGGCCAGTTTTATTTACATAACATAACAATAGTAATAACAAAGAATGGACTGCACTAAACCAACATCAGTCTTCACCACAAAATATTATTCTTGACCCCCTCAAAGACCAGCCTTTTTTTCTACCCAGCCAGGAATAGCATTCAATTTTGTATTAAAATAACTACTGCGACAGAACTCACAAACGAACAAATGTATTTTTGGAAGTAAATCAGCATATTCAACATCACAATCATCACTAGGATTTTTTTTTCATAAACTGAGTAATCTTCCATCTTAACCCACATCGGCAGCGCTTAAATTTTATGTTTTTTAGATACTATAAAAACTACCCACTTATTAAGCTCTCAGGATGGGCAATGAGGAAGGTAAGGTACAGATCACAAAAACCTGGGGCATCAGCAGGTTAAGGGGGCAAGATCAGAGAAATAAAAGTGGTGGAACCAGGGCTTTCAAGCAGTTCCTTTCCTCCCAGGTTATATTCAGACCTGAGGCCTGCCTCAGGCAGAGTCAAAGGAGGAGTTTGCCTGGAGCAGACAGTCCAGAGGGAGAACCCCACTACTTTACTAACCAAGCAAGCACCGATTGTGGTTGCCTCAGACTAACATCTACTCACAGCCTGAGAGCTTTCGGACTCTTTGGATCGTGTGTGCACGGACCACAAAATCTCTCTACATGCTTGCAGAGTTACGCACACGTATTGGTTACTTGAGAGTCAGAGTTACTGACTTCATGAGAGGCCCCCACCAAAGTGAAAGGCAACTCACAATGTCAGTTTAATATTAGACACTTAAACCTATGTTCTCCCTATACTGAATTTTCTAATCAATATCTAAGAGTACTTTTGGCCGTTAGTTCACTGTTTTCACTTTCACACAGCAATTCCCTTCCCATGATGCCCTTTACACACACACACACACACACACACACCCTTCTCAGAGTAAAACCTGACCTCCTTTGTCTTGGATGGGATCCATCCTTCAAAGAGACCACATCCCTACTAGTGCTCACTCTATTTTAGTTTTTTTTTTCTTTAACTCTTATTTCTCCTGGAAATATGTTTGAATTTCCAAAACCTTGAAAATTCTTCCCATTTGAAACTACTGATCCATTTTAATCACTGTCCTATTATTTGACATTATTTTACAGCTAAGATCCTTAAACAAGCAACCTACCTCCAGACCCCACTGCTCTTACAAGCATCCCTTACTTCCTTAATCTCCTGTCATCTGATTTATGGACCCATCAATATCCTGACACTGTTCAATTAAATCATTTTTCTAATGGAATTGAATTTCTTTATTCTGACCCTCTTCAAATTCTCCACTACACTTTATACAGTTTATCTCATTTTTAGTTTCCATGATATTGTCTGTGATTTTTTTTCTCTGTACGTCTCACAAACTGGGCTTTTTCTTCTTTCTATGCTCCAATTTAGTGATTCTCTTTGTTGTCTATCTGCTGACTTTCCTCTACGCTTACATATTTTTTCCATTCAAGTGTTTTAATTATCTCCTCTATACCAAAATTCTTGCCTCCTGGACATCTTATTTCCTCCTTTCTCTCCTGTTCCATTCTCCAAAATTTATTATAGAGCCCTTCATTATTTATTTAAAAAGAAAAAAAAAGAACTGTTCACACTTCTACCTATATGCCAGGCATTCCTAAAGGCACTGAAGATAGAGTAGTGAAAAAGATAAAAATAAAAATTACCTGCCCTCATGCAGTATGTCTGGTATTGAGGGAGAAAGATAATAAGCAGGATAACAGTAAAACATTAAAATCATGGAAATGAGTGTTAACGGGAAAACATAAAGCAAAGAAGGGATATGTGAAATCTCAGGGGTGGGCTTAAAATTTTAAAGGCTGTCAACTATACACTACAGAGACCAATGCAGAAGCTAAGGCATCAATTTTAAAAATGCTGTAATGATTCAGGAGAGAGATGATGAAACCATGGACCAGACATAAGAAGAAGGAATCAAGATTAATACCAAAGTTTTTGACCCAATGCCTGGAAATATGTCACCACCACTAACCAATATAGGTAAGTGAGCAGAAACTGCATGCTAGTGGTAGGGTTTGAAGCATTTTCTGTGGGAGTTGTCTGATAGATAAATGTTATGTTGACTGGGCAGTTGGATTGATAGATTTGAAGTTAAGAGGAAGATCCCAGCTGCAGAATACAAATTTTGTTGTCATAAATATAAAAATGGTATTTAAATCCCATGAGAGGAAAATCATATGACTTTGGAAGTGAATAAAGGCAGGAAAAGAAGGTCAAAGAATTAGAGTTTAGAACAGAATTCAGAAAAATAAGGAGGAACCGGCAAAGTAACTGAGAAGTAGTCAGACATGTCAGAGAAGTGATGGACATTATGAGAAAAAAGTGATTCTAGGAGAAGAATATAAGTTGTGTCTAATGCTACAGATAGTACAAATATGAAAACTGGCAATTAAAATTACCAATATGAATGTCTTTGGTGACCTTGACAAAAGCAATTCCCATGGACTAGGAGAGAAAAACCTGATTACAGTAAGTACAAAAGAGAATGGCAAGAAGGAAACTGGTAACAGCAGACAGAGAAACTCCTCGAGAAGTTTTGTTTATAAAGGTAAAACTTGGGAACATAGCTGTAGAACTAAGTGTTATCAAGTGATGATGTTATGATGAGTGAATTAGTAGTATGCCAATATGGCAATGAGACAGAAAAAAACATGATGTTGTTAGAAGTATGGAGAAATCCAGAACAGGCAAAAGAGTATGGTCTTTATGCACAGATGGAGACAGAGCCTGGGTAGAAACATAAATGAACACGGTAAAAGGAGGTACTTCGGAATATAATAGTATAGGTACTCTTAGGTGGGTGATGCATTACTAGGAACTTAAAGAAATTCTCTTTAAAATGCTCCAACAATAGCATTTGTTGGGGAATGCTAAGACATCAGCTGGAAATAAGAATGAAGGAGGAGGTATTGGCAGGTTGAAGAAATAGAAGAAATCATGAAAAATCATCCAGGAGAGTGGAAGGGAGAGTGGATGAAGAAAATATAGTATGCTTACATTAAGAAACTCCCTTGAAGCTATTGATAATTAATTTAAAGTGAGATCAGTTATCATAGCCGTGTATTCCATGTCATCGAACTGTATAGCTATAAGTGCATCACAGAAAGTTTTACTTTACTAGAGTTATAGTTTCATCAGGATAATATGATGAAACAAGAGAGCCATGAGGGTTGATGATATATGCAAAGGAGAGACTACAATGATTAAATACAAAATCTAAGGTCGGTATGGAGGAAATGAAAGATTATTAGGAGATGAGGGAAAGTATAAAGCTGGCAGGGTTGATGCTAACAAGGTCTCAGTGGCACTGAGAAATGTTGTAGTTGGGATTTTAAGGGTAGTGACTCAAAGATAGGAGTTGAGAATCAGAGAGTTGGATATTTAAAATAGAGTTGATGGAGACTCATTGTGATTGGGAAAAAAGGGTCAAAGGAATAAACATGGAGGTAAGGTTCAGGTAGGGAAGGAAACACCATCATTTGGTGGGGGAAAAGTCAAGGAACTGAGGAGCCAAAGCATTAAAAAGTTTATCTGTGTGGACATTGAAATCATTAAGAACTATGAAAGAAGGCATATTAGAGAGCATGACAGTGACCCAGTGTGGTGTAGAGATGACTACTACAAACAGTGACATTGGCATAATCTAATGATAAAAATTGCAAAGTGGTGATCATTAGGGAAGAAGGAGGGAACATGACCTGTGAGCAGGACTGATTAATAAGGAAGACACCTATTCCATTCCAAATGTTTATTCATTCAGTTGCTCAACCACATTTTTTAGGTATGTGGGGTGTGATAGGCACTATGCTAAATGTTTATATTCACTGTCTAATTTTGATTCATGAAATAACATTATGATGTAGGAACTCTTATTATGTGCATTTTTACAGGTGACCAAACTGAGGTTCAATAATTTACTCAAGGTTATTCAACTATTGTTTCTTCTCTCTCATATTGTGCTTCCTTCATTCCAAAGTAATACCAGTGCAAGTTTCTTAACACTGAGCGTTGACCACTTTGGCGATGGTGGCGAGAGATGCTCTGCAGACCCCCTCCGTAGTGAAACAACTGATGGAAATTATACATATACACGAAAGAACTTTAAATATCTAGAAGCTGTCCCAGGGATTACAACAAATCCAAAAACATTTCTTTTCAAGAAAATGTACTGCAACAGTAGATTTGACCAAAAAAGGGGGGGGGTGGGGGTTTCCTGGGTGGCTCAGTTGGTTAAGCGTCCTGCTTTGGCTCAGGTCATGATCTCACAATTGGTGAGTTTGAGCCCCACGTCAGGCTCTGTACTGACAGCTCAGAGCCTGGAGCCTGCTTTGGATTTTGTGTCTTCCTCTCTCTCTGTTCCTCCCGGGCTCACACTCTGTTTCTCTCGCTCTCAAAAACAAATAAAGATTTTTAAAATTAAAAAAAAAATAAAGAAAAAAAAATAACAAGAGTCTGTGGCTATTGAGCCTTTACTGTCTCCCTCCTTCTCGCACTCCCAGCTCAGCATGACAGAAGGTCTACTTGGGCAGGGATGGCCAAGAAGATAGGACTCCCACTCCCCCATGCTCCTAGTCAAGGGTTATGATAGCTCCTTGGAAGGGGCAGGCCACCAGCATTTCTCATTTCCCCTAGCTCCATTTTATAGAAACTAAATTCCAAATGACTGCATCTAAGAGTTCAAGGACTCCCTTTCTCCACCAAGCCCCCACTT
Source organism: Acinonyx jubatus (assembly GCF_027475565.1). NCBI lineage: Eukaryota > Metazoa > Chordata > Mammalia > Carnivora > Felidae > Acinonyx > Acinonyx jubatus. The sequence goes on along the minus strand of NC_069394.1, from coordinate 67,730,200 downwards.
GTAGGTCAGATGTTTTACCCCAGATATAGCAGACTGACAATAATATCCTTTTAACACCCCAGGTTGCTTATACGGGGGAGATTTCACATGGGGAAAGACGAGTGGGAAAGACAAGAGGCTACTTCTCCTCCTTAGTACCCCACCAATGAAGCAGGGATGTCAGTCTGAAGAAGTGGGCTACTGTCTCCACTTCCAGTTCTCGAGCAGTGGCTCAGAGATTTTTTCCAAGGGGAGAGGTAGGCCATGACAGAGACCTCCAAGGATCTCTCTTAAAGGAACTAAAGTTCAAGCCTAAGATTGCTCTCAAAACTAATGGAGATTTTGGTAGTAATCAGTAAGAAGAGGCTAAGAAATCCATGAGAGCAACAAGCAAGACCTAACACCAGCTAGTCTATAAAAGAGAATCAGGGTAAGAGAAAAATAGGAAGAACTCTCCTGGGATTAGAATAAACCTTAAAGGTTGGTCTCAAAACTATCCCTGTAAAGGGACTCAAATTTAATTGGCCTGTGTGGGCACTTTGATTCCAGAGTATCATAAAAAAACAGTAGCACAATTAGTTGGCAATTAGAGTAACCTAGTATTGGAGTGACCAGAGAAAAATAAGAAAAGTCTAAGACAGCCTGATAAAACCACTGTCATCTCAGGGTGACTGTGCATGCCCAACTTTGTACCCACTAAAGAGTGACACCAGAGACTTCATATTATGGGGAAACAGACTTTACTAAAATAGTTCAGGAACGTCCACAAACAAGCAAGCAAACAGCAACAATAAAAAGCTCTTAAGAGGAGGGCAGATAGGATCTCGAGTTGCTACAGCATACTACTGAAAATTATGAGACAAGCAAAGAAATGGGGAAGTGTGACCTACACATGGAAACAAAAGCAGGCAATAGAAACTAATTGTGAGAAGGTCTAGTTGTCAGACTTAACAAAGACTTCAAAGCAGTCATCATAAATACGTTCAAAGAACTGAAGGAAATCACCCTTAAGTAAATGAAGGCATCATTACAAGGTCTCATCAAATAGAGAATATCAACAAAGTGAAAGAAACTTAAAAAGAACCAAATGGAAATTCTGGAGTTGACAATATCACTGAAACAAAAAATTCTCTAAAAATTCTCAACAATAGATTTAAACAGACAAAAGAATCAATTAGCTTGAAAATGCTCCCTCGAAGGACATTATGTTAAGTGAAATAAGTCAGACAGAGAAAAACAAATACTGTGTGATCTTATATGTGGAATCTGGGGGAAAAATAAAAATCTCATAGATACAGAGATTAATTGCTGGTTGCCGGAGGTGGGTGTTGGGAGTGGGAGAGATGGGTGAAGGTGATCAAAAGGTACAAAGTTCCACTTATAAAATAAATAAGCCCTGGGGAGATACTGTACAGCATGATAACTACAGCAAATACTGTATTGTGTGTTTGAAAGTTGCTAAAACAGATCTTAAAAGTTCTCATCAATAAGGAAAAAAAATTGTTAACTATGTATACTGATGGATGTTAACTAGACTTATTGTGGTAGTCATTTCACAATAAATATGTATATAGAATCATTATGTTATTCACTTAAAAATAATATATGTCAATTATATCTCCTTTAAAAAAATAGCATGGCAGGGCTTGAGTGTTGGTAACTGGTAAGATAACTAATTTAAGAGATATTTCATTGCTGCTGTGTACAGGACTTGGCATCTGATAGGAATAGAAATATTAACTTATAGTTATCCAATTATAATATATAAAGACCTTTTCATAATGAAAATAACAATAAAATAAGAAAGTTCTCAAATCAGTGAGCTAACTTTCTATCTTAAAATACTAGAAAAAGAAGAAAAAAAATTAAACCTAAAGCAAGCAGAAGGGAAGAAATAATAAAAATTAGAGTGTTAATTAATGAAATGGAGAATAGAAGTATAATAGAGAAAATCAATGAAATTAAAAAGTGGTTCTTTGAAAAGATCCACAAAATTGACCACCTTTAGTTGGACTCAATGGAGGCATGAAAGAGGGGACATTACTACTAACCTTATAGAAAGAAAAGGATTATAAAGTAATACTATGAATAATTATATGCCAATAAATTAGTTAACTTTGATGAAATAGAAAAATTCCTGAAAAATAAAAACAAAATATTGAAGTTTAAAGAAATAAGAAACCTGAATTAGCCTTCAACAGGTAAAGAGATTGAATAAAAATTGGGGATCTCCAAGACCACTTTAAGGATTAGTGATTCACTAAGAGGACTTACAGGACTCAGCATATGATTGTATCCGTGACTATGAGGATACGATGGCTAGTGAGAGGATACCAAACATAATCAGCAAAGGGAAAAAGTACATGTGGCAAAGTCCAAGGAAAACAAGGCATAAGTTTCCAAGGGTCATCTCTCACGGAAGTCACAAAGTGCATGCTTAATTCTCCCAGTAAAAAGTTGTGACAACGCACGTGAAATGTTGATTAATGAAAGCTCACGAGAGACTCAACATCCTGGGACTGGCCATTTAGACAGCATCTGCCTAGTACATATCAAAATTCTAGACTCCCAGAAGAAATGCAGGTGTTCAGCATAAACTACATTGTGTGCACAAATAGGTAAAGCAGAGTAAGCCACTCTTTATCAATTCTGGGAATGGTGGGAACCCTCCCCAAATCCAAGTTCCCAGATATCAGCCAAAGGCTATAAATTAGCCTTTCTAAGGATCTTAATTCTGCTATGTTAACTTTTTTCTGAACAATTGGAAATTTTCTAATTTCTGCACAATTAAAAATTTTAAAACTTTCTACAAAGTGAAGTCAATATCCAGTCTCCCCCACCAATTGGTAAATTCTACCAAGCACTAAAAATAAATAGATAGATAGATAAAACATTAATAACAAATTTTCACAAACTCTTCCAAAAAAGAGGAGACAACATGTCCCAGTACATTAGGTTAGGACCTAATAAGGTTACTTTGATATCAAACCTATAAAAACACATCACAAGAACAGAAATCACCAATTAACTCTCTAGTGAATAAACATGCAAAAATTCTCCAAAAAATCCTTTGAGTTGAGTCTTACTATTTGCAGAAGTTATGTTCTATAGAGTCACTGAGAACCCTGAATAAGTGAATAGTGAGCCATTGCTCATAAGAGAAATACAGGGTTAGGTTCTCAAGAGCCTCTGGTCACAACATTTTCATCAATTGATCAATAATAGCTTTGTTTTATGTGTGTTTGTGTTTAAAGGCACTTTATTTAATATATATTGCTGACTCATTAACGTTGAACTCGTGGCCAACAGCACTATAACTCATGCCTGAATAAACCTTATCTAACAAACATTTTCTATGTAAGCCACATCACAACCTTCCTGCACTTAGAAGCTTTAGATAGCATTTGAGAACTAATATTGGAAGCCATTTTAAACACCAAATCATCAACAAATGGCACAAATGCATGGAAAATATGACACTAAATAGGCCACAAAAGGATACTTGTTTAAAATATGAAAGATGAAATAGAAAGCAGAATATTGTCTTTTTCGGGGTGCCTGGGTGACTCAGTCCGTTGAGCATCTGACTTTGGCTCAGGTTATGATCTCACAGTTGGTGGGTTTGAGCCCCACATTGGGCTCTGTGCTGACAGCTCGGAGCCTGGAGCCTGTTTTGGATTCTGTGTGTCCTTCTCTTTCTACCCCTCCCCCACTTGCTTGTACGCATTCTCTCTCTCTCTCTCAAAAATAAATTTAAAAAAAGAAAAGAATATTGTCTTTTTCAACTTCAACTTGAAATGTGCACATTGGTCAACAAAATTTTCAGTGCTCTGTGTATGTTCACAAATGACCACAAAAGTGCCACAAACATTGATTTGGGGGTTACAAGTAGATTTTAGTGAGTAAGTGAATTTGCAAATATGGAAACTGCAAATAATGAGGATTGATTGTACCAGCAAATAGATTCTAGCAACATATAAGAAGGATTATACAACATGAGTAAGTGGGATTTATCTCAGGAATGCAAGTTGGTTTAACATCTGAAAATCAATTAATATAATACATCATATTAATAGAAAATAGTTCAAAAGCCAGATAATCATCTCAATAGTTTCAGAAAAATCATTTGACAAAACCCACATCCTTTCATGATAAAAACACTCAATGCACTGAAAATGGGAGGGAGTTTATTCAACCTTACAAAAGCACCTACAAAAAGCTACCATTATACTTAATAATAAAATACTGAAGAATTCTCCCTAAGGTTGGAAGCAAGAATATGTCCTGTCTCAGCCCATTTATTCAACATTGTACTGAAGTTTCTAGCCAGGTCAATTAGGCAAGAAAATGAAATAAAAGGCATCCAGATTAGAAAAGAAAACTAAGATTAACTCTTTAATCTTACAGGTGACATGATCTTATATATGGAAAATCATAAGGAAGCAGCTAAAAATATTATTAGAACTAATAAGTGAATTCTAGATACTTTCAGAATTCACATCATATACAAAATCACTTATGCTTCCATACACTAGAAATGAACAATCAAAAAAATGAAATTAAGAAAAAACAATTCCATTTATCATGTCATCAACATGAATGAAATATTTAGAAATATTTTTTTTTAATTTTTTACCATTTATTTATTTTCAAGAGACAGGGAAAGACAGAACATCAGCAGGGGAGGGTCAGAGAGAGAGGGAGACACAGAATCTGAAGCAGGCTCCAGGCTCTGAGCTGTCAGCATAGAGCCTGATGCAAGGGAAAAACCCACAAACCGTGAGATCATGACCTGAGCTGAAATCAGATGCTTAACCAACTGAGCCACCCAGGCACCCCAGGAATAAAATTTTAAAATAAAGACAGAACATATACTCTGAAAGCAAAAAACACTGTTGAAAGAAACTAAGATCTTTATTTAGATTTGAATTTATTTATTCAAAGACATTCTGAGTTCCTGGATCAGAAAACTTAATATTGGTAAAATGGCAATATTCCCCAAATTGTTCTACAGATTCAATGTACTCCACTGAAAACCTCAGCAGTATTCTTTTTTAGAAATTGACAAGCTGTTCTTAAAATTCATGTAAAAATTCATGGTACCCAAAATAGGCAAAAGTCGTGAAATGGAAGAACAAAGTTGGAAGATACACTTCACAATTTCAACAAAGCTATAGTTATCAAGAGGGTGAGGTACTGGAATAAGGGTGGACACAAAAACCAATGCAACAGAATTGAGAATCCAGAGATAAACTCTCACATGAACAGTTTAGTTAATTTTGGACGAAGGTACCAAGACAATCCAATCATGAAAGAATAGTCTTGTTGGCAAATGGTGTTGGGATAACCGAGTATTCATGTGCAAAATAATAAAGCTGGAGCACTGCCTCACGCCATACAAATGTATCATAAACCGCAATGTAAGAGTTACAACTTAGAAGAAAATACAGGAGTAATCTTCAGGAACGTCGGCTAGCCAAAGTCTTCCTAAATATGACATGAAAGCAAAAGTGAGAAGAGAAAAATAGATCAACTAGACTTCATTCAATTAAATCGTTTTTGTATTTCAAAGAATAGCACCAAGAAAAATAAAAGGCCGTTCACAGAACAAGAGAACATATTTCCATAATACATTTGATAAGGGATTTGTATCCAGAGTATGTAAAGAAATGTACAACTCAGTAGTAGAAAAATAAATAACCCACAATTTTGAAATGGGCAAAAGATCTGAATAGCTGTTTCTCCAAAGAAGATATACAAATGACCAAATAAACACAATGATAGTCCTTCAACACCATTAGTCATTAGGAAAATACAGATCAAGGCCATAATGAGATACCAATTCACACACACTAAGATGGCTAAAATTAAAAAGACATATTTTGACAAATTTGGCAAGGGAATGAAACATTGGAACTCTCATACACTGCTGGTTGGAATGTATAATGTTGCATCCAACTCTGGGAATTAGGCTGGCAGTTCCTCAAAATGTTCCTCTAAACATAGTCACCATAAGACCTAGCATTTCAACTCTTAGGTATATACCAAGAGAAATGAAAACATATGTCCATGCAAAAACTTGTACACAAACATTCCTAAAAGCATTACTCATTTTAGCACAAAAATGGAAACAACCCAAAGGTCTATCAACTGATGAGTGGATAAATAAATATGGCATCTCTATATAATGGAATATTACTTGGCAATAAAAGTCCAAAAAACTGATTCATGCTACAGGACGGATGAACATTAAAAACAAGCCTAATGAAGGACATCAGTCACTAAAGACCACATATTGTATGATTTCTGTAAAATGCCCAAATCTGTAGAGACAGAGAAGTCAGCAGTTGTGTCCAACTGAGGTATTAGAGAGAAACGAGAAGCTGCTGTTAATGAGAACAGGTGTTTATTTAGGGGTGATGAAATGTTTTACAGTTGGTTTTGGTGATGGTTGTAAAATTCTGTGAATATACTAAAAACCATCGAATGATGTACTTCAAATGCACTAGGTGTATGAGATATGAGTTCTGTCTCAAAAAAGCTGTTACATATATATTAGAAAAAGCAGATAACTTTTTTTATATCCATCCACGCCAAAGTCTAACAATAGTGCTAGCCCCTAGTGCACGCTCTAATCACCCTTACATAGATTACTATGAATAATCTACTACAGAAACTGTTTCCAGTTTTGATGAGCCAGCTGTCGCAATATTAATTTTATTAAAATACTATTTCACTAAATCACTCCCTTGCTCTATATCAATAAATCTCTAATCTCTGCAGTCTGCCATGTAAGACCCATAATCAACTGGCCAGTGTTACCCATTGTGTTAGGCAAAATAACAAGCCTCGCAAAGATAGATGTCCATAGCCTAAATCCCAAAACCTTTAAATATGTTACTTTACATGGCAAGAGAGACTGTGCGGACATGATTAAATTAAAGTTCTTGAGATGTAGAGATTATCCAGGATTATCCAGTTGGGCCCAATGTAATCACAAGCGTCCTTCTAAGTGAAAGAAGGAAGCAGGAGAGTCAGAGAAAAGGTGCCACAAAGGGAACAGAGGTCAAAGTGATGTGTGCCACAATCTAAGGAATGTGGGCAGCCTCTAGAAGCAAAAGTCGCAAGGAAATAGTTCTCCCCTTAGGGCCTTCAGAAGGAATGCAACCCTGCTGACCCATGTTTTTTTACTATGACATTCAGAGCAGTAAGATAATAAATTCGTATTGTTTTAAGCCAATTGGTGGCAATTTGTTACAACTGTGATAGGAAATGAAATGAATACACCCATGCAGTCATATCACTATGATTTTTTTGCTCTTTTCACATCTCTGATTTGAATAATACTTCTCTACTTATCTGGAAATCCCTTTCTTTCCCTCAGTGCTGACACAGGAAGTCCTGCCTGCATACGAATACCCTCAAGAAGTTTCCCCCCCCAACTAACTCCATCCTCAGGTCATTTTAATTCTGACTGGAGATTTCTTTAGAATGTACTTACGCCATCTACATATTACTAGCATCTGAATTACCTATGCACAATCATTTGATTTTAAGTTAGACATGGAAGGCACGTGGCACATTATATGGAAACAAAGCAGTGAAGTGTTAGGGTGCTGACGGCTCAACTTTTTCCAAAAAAAGCCCTGATTTATAGTGTTTGCTGATTACTCCCAACAAGACTGATTTCTATCATCATATTATACACCTTAAAACTTACATAATGTTATATGTCAGTTATATCTTGATAGAGCTGGAAAAAAAGTAAAAGACTGATTTGAAGCCACCAATGGTTTGACCACTAGATCACAAAATCCCTGACTATTTAATAATGTCTTTAGTGAGCTAGTTCATGCCTCTGGTATAAGGCATCAGATATTTCTCTTAGTTCTTTCTTTCCAATCTATGGTTATAAATGTATTCTCAAGTACACAAATATGCCTATTGTTTTTTTTTGCTATATGTCTAATAGTATTTAACAAATATTTCTGAGTCTTTGAATTTAATTTACTTTCTTACTAGGTGAGGACTCCCTTACCAGTGGGGAGGTCTTTTCCCTACCATTAACATGCACTGGTATTCAGGATAATACCTTACGCTACTGGAGAGGGGATTTCTCTCCTCATCCCAGTCCCTATCACATCTTTTACACAGTTGCAGAAATGTTTTTAGTCAATAAAGAAAACTTTTAACAGTCATTAAGTTTAAAAGTAAAAAAAAAAATGAGGTTAAAAGTCTCGAGCTCCCAATTATCAGCTTCATGAATAGAACCTTGTCATTTATCATCAGTTGAGAGGAAATCAGGGGTTCTGTAGCTGTGCAGAGCCTTGGTACCACCCACTGCAGGCCATAGTTCTTTCCCAGTGTGTGTCTTCTTTATTATGTCCCCCACTGATGTGATTCTTGTTCATTCACCGGACAAATACTTATGGACTCTCAAGAATTCTCAAAATAGGAACCAGAGATATTTTTCAGGGACAACTGGGCACTTATTCTGCTTTTCCACTCCTGCTCCTCACCTCCACTGTATTAGTTTTCTAGTGTGTCACAATAACCACAAAATTATTAGCTTAAGACAACATCCATTTATCACTGTATAAATCTGTTGGCTGAGCTTTATGATATCACAAGGCTAGAATCAAGGTGTTGGATAAACTGAGTTCTCATGGAGGAGGCTTAAAGAAAAATCCAGTCCCAATATCATTTCTGTTATTAGTACAATATAGTTCTTGCAGTTATAGGACTGAGTTTCTGTCTTCTTGCTGGCTCCCAGCTGTCTGGGGCTGATCTAAGATGCTAGACATCATCAAAATTCCTCATCACATGGTTTCTCCATCTTTAAGTAAGTAATGGTGTGTCAACTCCTTATACATCCAATCTCTGACTTCCTCTTCTACAACCAGATGGAGACAACTCTTGGCTTTTAAAGGACTTGTGATTAGCTAAGTCTCACACAGATAATCTCTTTAAGGTCAACTGTGGCATTTAAGGCAAGCTCATCACAAAAATAAAATTCATCATATTCACAGTCCTAGGGATTATTCAGGACTCATACACATGAGAAAGGAAGACAGAAAGTTTTGAAAGCCATCCCCACCATGGTCTTTCTGATGCTGACTTTGGTTCAAGAACAGGAGAAATTGATGCGGTAAATATAAAGACAAACATGTAGATTATTAGCATAAATTCTTACGGAACGGAGCCTCCCAAATCCAAGATCCTACTCTGGGCCAGAAACTATGTGCTGCTTTTAGAGTCTCAATAAGCCATGGGAAGCTACACTGGTAAGTGAGATATACACAACATAACCACACCAATTTTTATAAAATCTCATTTATATGGATAATTAAATCAGGATCTTAATTTGTTTCAGGACAGCAGGGGATTTCTGGTCTGGAACACCAGAAGCATTACTTCCATTGGTGTCAAAAGTGAGATGAGACACCCTGTAAAGACATAAATAGATGTTTTCATGACGCTCGCAGTCTAGTAAGAAATATACATAAGAAAATAGATGATGAAGAGAAAGCATGCTGACTATGTTCTAGACAAAGGGAGCAATTTATGCCAAAGAAGAAAAAAAGGCTATAGTGCATTGGAGGAACTGCAAGTTATCTCAGTAAGATTGGAAAGTGAAGGAGGAATGGAAGCAGCGGCTCAGAGGTGAAACTGGAGAAGCAGGTAAGTGAAAGTTCATGGAGAGCCAAATATACCACGTAAAGGTAATTGATCCTAAAATTAATTGGGAGTTCAGCAATTCCATGAATAGAAATTTATTCTAAGGAGATAATAAATCAATAAAGATTCATGGATCAGGATATTTACTACAGCATAATATAAAGGCCACCCATGCTCCTGTGCCCATGGAAATAAACTCAGTGTTCATTAAAAGGGGATTGATAAAAAATAATGGATGGAGTTGGCCGCCTTAAAAATGATGATACACACTCCATCTCACTGACATGGAATTACACTGTATTAAGAATAAGAATATGAAGGAGTAAGAGAATAGCATAAGTACTCATTATGCCCCAGGCAGCGAGATCAGCTTTTATCAAGTATTATGTCCAATCCCCTCAACAATCCAATGAGGTAAAAACTGCAATTGTTCCTATTTTACAAAAGAGGTAACTGAAGTACAAGTGGTTAGATAACCTGCCTAAGTCCATACATTTATTAAGAAGCAGAACCAGGCGTAAAACACAGGCAGGGGCAGTATTTTTCTGTTTCTACCTTGAATTCTGAAAAATAATAAAATACAAGGGAAAAAGGTAAAGAAGGAGTGGGAGAGGATAAGGAAAAGGATAGAGAGACACAGAGAGACAGAAATAGACAATGAATAATGATGACCAGAAAATCGTAAGGGGCGCCTGGGTGGCTCAGTCCGTGAAGTGTCAGATTCTTGATTTTAGCTCGGGTCATGATCTCATCATGGTTGGTGAGATTGAGCCCTGAGTCGGGCTCTGTGCTAAGAGATTTTCTCCTCAGATTTTCTCTTTTTGTTTCTGCCCCACTCATGCTCTTTCTCTCTCAAAATTAATAAACTTAAATAGGAAGAAAATCTTAAGAGCAGTTATCTCTGAGTTGTAAGATTTTAGGTAATTTTTTCCTTCCTTACAATTTTTTGAGTTTGTATTTTCACAGAGAGTGATTTGATTTTTTTTAATTAATAGACTCTTTAAAAAGCTCAATTTTCAGTTTACACATAAACTGAACAAAAAGTATGGAGTTCCAATATGCCTCTCTCCTCCCTCACACATTTTTCTCTATTATTAAAACCTTGCATTAGTATGGTACGTTTCTTATAATTGATGAGCCAATATTGACACACTATTATTAACTAAATTCTAGAGTTTACATTAGTGTTCACTCTTTGTGTTGTACATTCTGTGGGTTTTGACAAATGAATAATGTCATGTATCATCATTACATTACCACACAGAATAATTTTTCTTCCCTAAAAATTCAAAATAAACTCTGAAAGGCAAATAATCATCACATATATAAAGGATTTACGGTGAGTGTATGAGACAAGTTTAGTCCAATTTCCCTGAGTCTAGTCCTCTCTCTCATACGGGGATATGCTCTCATGTTGCAGGGAAAGGTCCTATATAAGTTGTTTCTCTCTTTGCATTGTTCTTTAGACTCAAGCTTGGGTTTTACTTCTATGGTATCATTTGTCTTCCTCCTAAATTCCATGGAAGTGTCAGCCCATGGAAGCCTGGATGACTGAGTTCAAGAAGTTGTATTCTTTATGATGGCCAAATCAAGCACAGGAAGAGCAAAGCTTTGCAATGCCTCAAATCTTCTTGATATGGATGCCCACACAAATCAACAGACTTTATATAGGTCTTAAGAAAGAAAAAACTCAACATCCGTCACCAGTTTTAGGTTTCTGTACTTTCTCTTTGGTTTATCTGTAAACCTAAAACTGCTCTTTTACTGAAGGAGAAATGTTACTGTGTAACATTTTGATTCATGGCTGAAAGAAGTGACACATGTAAGAATCACTGAAGTGTTTCCTTGTTTGTCTGATTTATTAGGTAGTTTTAGAGAAGGAGAAATATAGTTTCCTCTATTTACACTTATATATCTTATGTTGTGGGTTCTTTGTATTTGGATACTATGTTTATAATGTTATTATTTATGACGTTGTCTTTGTGAAAATATTAGAATATTTATCAGAATTTTATCTTTACAAAAAATGTTCATGTTGCTCTTCACTGAATGCCAGTGAGATTTGAATTTTTGTCTACATCTCCTGAGAGCAATTTACCAAAGTTTTAGATTTTATGAATGAGAATTTGATGTGTAGTTACCTATTTTTTAAAATCAGCTTTAGCTTAATCCCTTGGAATTGTTTTCTCTTTTTACACTGTGGGTGATTTAGGGCGTTCAAGTAAATGAACTGAAGTAGTTGTGGAATTGGGTCAAATAGAGACTAATACGTGGTAGTGAACATTAAGGGGATGAACAAAGAATAAATCTATAGTAACAATAAATACATACCATAATTCAGGCATATTATCAAAGTAAAAACTATATGCATTTGAAGCAAATTTCTCACTTTAAGTAGTGAAGACTTGAGGGCTACAATGTGTTGAAGGTGTGTTTTGTAAAATTAGTACACCTTCAATGAATGCTGCAACTCAAATGGAAAAGGTCATCATAAGATGGGTTCTTAATTAATTAAACAAGAGACAAAAACATGCTATCACTTTTAAAAGTTATGATAATAATCTTACAATAATAACCTTATGATAATAACCTTATCCTAACAATTTGTTTTAACCCGATAGCTGTAAACTTCATTGATACATCATGTAGCAGCTGCAATGTATTTGCTAGTGGAGAATGTGTCTAAAAGGAAAAGTGAGCAAATTCATTGAGGACTTTATAAACAGAAAAAGGAGAGAAAATTAGGAGCAAATAAAGGGTGCACCAAATTTACCTATAAATCGGATCTGGAAAAAAAAATTGTCTTGAATATGGCTTCTGAACTATCACTGGCCACTTTTTGCCCCTTTTCAGCTGCTTCCCAGTGATTCCCAGAGCAATAGTTAAGTTCATAATTATCTCCTGAACTAGAGGCATCTCTACCCAGTAACATATGGTACAACATTTCCACTCACATCCCCAGTGGGACTTCAGACTCAACAGGATCCAAACCAATCTTTTTATCTCTTCTCTGCCTTACTTTGATCCAGATTTCCTCCTGGTTCTGCATTCTCTTTCTTGGAATGTTATAGCAGCATTGACCCATTTGCACAAGCTGGAAACAGAGAGGTCATCTTGCATTCCTCCTTTTCCCTCTCCTCATCATGAAATTATGACAATGCTGCTTTTATTACATTACACTGGTCTGCCCTGCCTTTATATCCTATCAGCTGACACCTTCTAGCTCAACTACCTGCTCTCCTCTGCACAGATCCTCATTTCATTCTGTATATTCTCCTTTGTTCTATTTCCCCACAGACAATCTTTCATGTACCTTTTCAAAAACCGTTTACTGATTCCTTCCATAGATTGATAAAGACCACATCCTTTTGAACAGAAAGCTACTTGTCATTCCGTCCACATCCTACCTGTCCAAGGCTCTCCTGAAACCCTACCCACCAGTGTATGTATGGAACTATTTGCCTTTCTTGGAGCACATTATGTTTGGTAATGCCTTTGCGATTTTGTGTAAGTGATTTGCCTTTTCCAGAAGATCCTTTCATTTCTTTTCCGTCTGATGAACATTAAACAAGTCTTGGACACCATTCCAATTTGAGCTGATCTTTACATATGCACAAGTATAAAGCACTGACCATACTGGATTGTAACTGCTTGTTCACGATGTACTACATGGGGGCTGAGACCAGTCTTCCCCTCCCCTGTCCCCAGAAACCCTGATGCCACACAGTTTCCAGCATGAGTAAGGGTGTAGTAATTATTTTTTGAGAGAATAAAATGGTTGCCAAAGCCAGATTCTGAAGGGCTTTGAATATCACAAAAAGGAATTTTATTCTATAGACATATCTTTGAAGCATAGGAGGGATATAATCAAATCCATGTGTTAGAGAGAAAACTTGGGTAAAGTAATTAATTGATGGACTAAAGATGGGATATATTTGTTGTAGGTTGGCAGAAATGTCTGGAGGCACAATTATGGATTTACTGGGATATTAGGCTGAAGAGTGGGGATATGATTCATGCAATGTTGTATGCCAGGGCTGAATTACATTTTGAATATACAGTAAGAAAAAAAATAAGAACTCTTAATCTGCTTCATATCCTACCCAGTACTACAATTCAGATATTAGGTAGGAAAGCATGATTAACACATTTTATAGTAATTAAACACATAAAAGACTTAGGCATTTATTTAAAAAAATACTTCTAACTTCTTATAATACCCTACTATGGCTGGATCAATCACAAATTTATGAAACCAAGTTATACTTGTTTATATTTAAACTCTTGGAGCAATACTTTCCACAGCTTGACACTGTATGTAGAAATTTTCTTAAATTCTTCTACCTAGAGCCTTATGATGATAACATGTTATTCTAGGAGTTGGTGAAACTGTCTATGAAAATAAATAATACATATTAAAAACATTTTTTATAAATTTGTGAAAGAAGACCACCAAATTTTCAATAATGAATTATATTAATGCCCAGAATTTCTGCCAGAAATTCTTTTAACGTCATCTCAATTTTCTTAGAAATGAATTGTTGGATATAATCTAAGAAGGTCTTCTGTAAAAATTTAATCTAAACAAATCTCAGATAATCCCATGATGTTTTCCAATATTTTATAACACAACCAAATTAAGAGACCATCCTGTGCTGTTTTACAGAATTCAAACTTCTGAAATATTAAGGCAGAGGTATGGCACATACTTCCATTAGAAAATGGATGGAAATAAGTAAAAGTTGGGCAGAGTCATAAAAATTTTGCTGCTTCATAATATCCAAGTTATTTGTCAGAACATATTTAAAATCCATAAGATTTTTTTCTGTGAAGCAAGTATAATTAGATATATTTCACCTATTTTATACATTTAATGTAAAAGAATGAAAGGCTTTCATATAATTCTAAACTTTAGTATGAAATTATTATTATCACCACTATCCTCATTTAAGAGAAAAATAGATTGTGGTAAGAAAAGAAAGGTTAAGGTAACACATTAAAAGTAAAGTATGGCCAAAAAAGAAATAATTCTCCTAAATTATATAACCTATGAGTAAATATACTAGAAATAGGGTAACTGCATTTCAAGGGGTCAGCACTGAATCTATTTTATTCCATGAAGGGTTGTTTATGACAATCAATACTGTCACTCATTTTTGATGATCTTTTGTGTCCTCTGTGCCTCACATTAAATGCATCAACATGTTTGATTTTTAATTTAGCCCTGTTAAAGTAATTTAGTTCAACCTTCACTGAGGAAATGCTGTTATTTGCAATGACAGTGAATGCTATTTGGCCTCTTAGGGCAAATGGGACTGTCAGCCACATTGTCAAATTTTGAGTTGACACAGTCAAGGAGCTAGTGAAGAGGGAAAATGGTAGGTTCCAGCTTTTAACAACATTGGGTGGTGGGATGCCAGGGGTACACACTGGTTTTTAGTTAGTTGTTGTCGTTGTTGTTTTAAGTTCATCATCTATCTTTGATTCTGTGAAAGTTTCCACTCTTTATCACTGAGGGTCAAAATATCAGTCATTTTTTATTCTTCTGTCTTCCATAGCACCCATCCCAAATCATGTCAACCCACATTTTATGTCTAATCCAAATGTCCTCGTCCTAATTCAAACTTTTGTCACTTAACAATTGTGTAGTTTCAATGGCATCATAACTGATCCCTCACCTTTACTTTCTATGTGAGCCAAGCCACCAAATAGATTACCACTATGTTAATTTCTTAAGAAGTCTCATTCCCAACCATGTCTCCCCCAGATTTTTAGTGTCTTATATGATCTACAAACTAATGTCAAAAATTCTTTGCCTAATACCTATGTTTTTTTCATAATTTGCTCAAGCTTTTTGTCTTCCTTAACCTGTGTTCCTTGAGACACATGGGACTTATTGGTTATATCTATCACTAACTTCCATTGGCTATTGATAATACAGGATACATAGAAAAAATAACTCCTCATGCTAGAAAAATCAATCTATATTTTCTAGTAACTAAAGGAACAAGTGTGTGTGTGTGTGTGTGTGTGCACTAGTCTATAAAAGTAATTTAAAAATTCAAACAATTCAGGAATCTCTAAATATTGCTAAACTTTATAAAAGTTGGACATTATTTATTTAGTTGTTTATTGTCTGTCTACTGCTTCTCATTCCACTAAAATATAAACTCCACAAGAACCAATGTCTTGGCTCTCTTGTTTACCACTGTATCCTTAATCTCTAGAATAGAGCTCAGAGTCTAGTAAACATTCAATAAATAGCTGTTGCATAAATGAATGTATCCCCAGTACTTGGCAGAATGCATAGTGTTTAGTAAGCAATCAAGAAATATTGATTAAATGTAAAAAACAATAAATGACAAACATTAAGAATTAGCATGGTAAGGTCAAAGGTAGGAATATGCGTGAATATTTCCAATACACTTTTAAGGACCCCTTAGAACTACTACTATAAATTTTGGAGTTAGCATTTGACTCAAGGCACTGTTTCTTAGGGAACAAATACTCAGGCACCATTAGGGCATGCAAAGTCACAGGGCAATGTAGCTGCACATGACCCTCAGCAGATCAGCTCTCTCTGGCTAGGATTCAAAGTAACCGGTTGGGTTGAAAGAGAGAACAGGGAGGGAAGGTGAATGGAAGATTCAGAGAACAAACCAAAAGGTAGGACCTATTATGTAATTTCAGCTCAGTGAAAAATGAAAATCTCTTGTTCAAAAAAAAAAATATATATATATATGTCATTAAAGGTAATAAAATATAAAACGTGTCCCTTTCTTTGTGGTTTCTTTCTTGACCTCTCACGTTGCTTTTATTTGCTATTTAATGTCACACTCATTTGCCATAGAAATACTCACCCACAAAGTACAGACCCTTGCAGGAGCCCAGGGACCCCACCTGAACCTGATAGGCATGCAAGCCACCACTTCCAGGATCCCTACCTAAAGCCATCTGACAGACCTGCAGACCTGACTGCACAGGGAGGTCAACCTCCCCTTCTCACCACTGATACCCAACATACACAGGACCTACCGGCATCCTTAGAGATTGGAACTCCTACATCTGTACACACTGTGCCCCTGGACCCTGGACCATGAGTGGCAGGATCAGCACCACTGAGTCACCTACTGGAGCAGGGATGCTGCTGCCATTGCCTGCCCTGAAACATCGGTGGGCACCCTTTATCTCAACCCACTCCAAGTCCTTGCCCAGGCCCCATGGAGCTCAAAGCAAGAAAGAGAAATGAGAGTCTCATATGAGTGGCTGCCCCAGGCAGAGGGCAACAGCAGTCATGGGAGAGGGGCAGGAGGAGGGCCCAGGGCCTGAGGAAGCAGAGGACAAGGAGTTGGGAGCTGGCCTGAGAACCCATCCTGAGGAGGAGCAGAGTGTGTGAGCCAGGCTCTAAGTTCTGGCCATATGCTCCAATGTCCCATATCACTTCACTTACAAGCTGTAAATTGACAGATAAAATTCTCAAGAATTTCAAGACTGGAGAGCAAAGCATTAAACCCCAACAATGGGACCTTCCTGCATGTGTGTGACCATTCCCATGAAGATGGCCTCCAAAGGGAAACCTCCAAAGGGAAACAAAGCCAGGGGCTAGGTCTTTTAGCTCCTGACAGGACAGTGAGGGGTAGAGCACAAAGGTTTATTCTTGTGGGTGACCCACATCACTACAACACATCCAACTGCACTATCTAATCTCCCTGCAGACTTAACATGTGCTGTGGTTTCTGTTTTCTATTGCAGATTAACTTGCTATAGTGCTATGAGACAATGATTTATAAAAAAAAAAAAAAAAAAAAAAAAAAAGGAAAAGAAGCTGGAAAGATAGCAAAGCGTTTGGTTCAGACACTTAAAAATAAAAATAAAAACTAATGAGGGGGCACCTGGGCAGCTCAGTTGGTTAAGTATCCAACTTCAGTTCAGGTCATGATATCATGGTTCATGAGTTCGAACCCCACCTGGGGCTCTGGACTGACAGTGTGCATCCTGCTTGGGATTCTCTCTCTCCCTCTCTCTGACACTCTCCCCGCTTCCTACTCATGTGTGCACGTGGGCATTCTCTCTCTCTCTCTGTCTCAATATAAATAAATAAACTTAAAAAGAAAATAAATAAAAATAATGAAGGTAAGGAAAAAGGAGAACAAAGGCAATCTTCCCTGGAAAAGGTAATACTTATTTAAATCATGGTTTTCTGGCTTTGCAAAAGATGCCACATTATATCCATTTAACTATCAAACTAGGTTACGTGATATGAACGAAGCTACTTAAAAGATGGGAAATCTCTCAAATGAGAAGGCATCCTTAATATTTGTTAAGTGCAGTCTGTATACTAGGAACTTGAAAAACATTATATTTAGTTTACACACAACACGATATTTAAAGCAGACATTATCTTCACTTGTCAGTTAAAGATGTGGAATTCAACAGTTACTCTAGGCCAATTATTATTCTGGTCAAGAACAAGTAACTAGTAAATAGAATGGCAGGAGAGGAGACAGGACAAAAAAAAATTCATTTTGTACTTAGATTTTTCCTCCATAAACACATAAGTTGCTAGCCCGAAAAAATGTAAAGAAAATTTAGAATGAATACTAATCATCTATTTGTACTGGGCAAGTTACATTTATGAAGACACAAAGCAGGTAATGCACAAACTCATTAGACCACTCTTATATTACTCATCATTCTTTTTTTCCCTCACAAATCACTAAAGAGAATGTTATGGAAAGAAAGTAAATCTCTTTTAGATCAATATATTGTACCTTATATAGTCATATATGCATAATATAAACACATTGCCCATAGCAGGAAGTAAGGGTAGAGCTGGTCATTATACTTTTCTTTGCAAA
The DNA here is from genome assembly GCF_027475565.1 of Acinonyx jubatus. Taxonomy (NCBI): domain Eukaryota; kingdom Metazoa; phylum Chordata; class Mammalia; order Carnivora; family Felidae; genus Acinonyx; species Acinonyx jubatus. The sequence continues at coordinate 67,711,685 of NC_069394.1, read as the reverse complement.
TGTATTCCACACATATATTTTACCAAACATTCTAAATAGCTCATAATCGAGAATTCTGAAAGTGCTTTAATTTATAATTTTCCTATATTTGTACGTTTGCCAGGGAATTTGTCCCATTTTTAAATATTTAATTAGCACTCCTTGATTCCTGGCTTTTTCTACCTAAATTTATTTAAAGATCTTTAGAATCTGTGTGTGTGTAATACAGGAATATTACATTAATAACTCTAGTCAAATTGAGAATATTTTAATTCTTTTTTTTCAAGAAATGGTCCACTTTCAAAAACTCTTCCTCAGTTACAGTTCTGAAGAGATGACATATTGGTTCAATTACAGCAAAATTTGTTAAAGATATATGAGTATATATATCAAGTATATATATATATATATTTAGCTGAAATCACAAGTCATATAACTCTATTGAAGAGATTTTTATTAATTCGAAAATATTTAAAAATCTATAGTTTGCCTAAAATTCCAAATGGAATATTTTGAAGAAGAATGCATTTTTACAAATAAAATCTCAGTATATTTTCAAAAACTCTGAAAAAAAGTTTGTCTTGAAAAGATGTTAAGGCTTCTGGGGCAAATGGTCAAAACATTACCTTATGTAAGACATATTAATCACAGGGGAGCCTGGGTGGCTCAGCTGGTTAAGCATCCAAGAGACTCTTGGTTTCAGCCCAGGTCATGATCTCATGGTTTGTGGGTTTGAGCCCTGCATCAGGATCTGTGTTGACAGCACGGAGCCTGCTGGGGATTCTCTCTTTCCCCCTCTCTCTACCCTTCTCCCGCTCACTCTCTCTTTCTCTGTCTCTCTCAAAATAAATAAATAAGCTTAAAAAAAAACTTAAGATATAACCCTAAAAAATCCTAATTCTAAAATGACAAGTCAAATCTCTATTATGCACTGATTGCCAAATTTGAGTTAATAGATTTCTATTATCAATACTAGGAAATTCAACACTCTTCATTTTAGTGAGAAAAAGCAAATCATCATCGATATGTTAGTATCTATCTATAACATCCTTAATTAACTAAATCTGAGGGGGTGTTTGCCACCATTGTTACCTTTTTGCCAGAATAATCCAAGGTATGGTGCTATCTGGTTTCAATATCAATTCTAAAAGCACTAATTTGATTCATTTCTGAGACATAATAATAAAAAAGACATATAAGAAATTGGAGTTGTGTTCATGTAACAGCTCTTAATTACAGCCCCTGTAATTTGATATCTAAGGAATATTGAATGATAGTTCTAAACCAACTATCTGTTGTCTCTTACTCAAAGCATATCATCAGGGTTCCTGAATAAATAGCCATGATAGAAAGGGAATCCCTGTGGCAGAAATTAAGAAATAAAGTACAGGAAGGATTAACCTCCAGCCTCCCGTGCTTTTATCTCTAGCATGCCTCAAAACCAAAGAGAGAATGCCTAACCATTAAAAAAGATTAAAGGTGTTAATTAGACTAAGAGATAGAAACCTATCACCCTTATGTCAGGCAGACCAGACTAAATCTTCTAATGGATTAAAACACTCATACACCCACCCACCCCCCCCCCCACACACAGAGGTTTTTTTTTTTGTCTTTACTGAAATTCTGCTGATGATGGTCTGATGTACATTTGTGAATAATTTTTGTCGAAGGTGATTAAAAATTGTCGACGATATTTTTATAGAAAAAAGTCATTTCAATTATTCTAATCAATATTCTTTGTAACATTCAATAGTGAAATTTAACTCTATGGGGCTGAGAAGAGTAAGCAAACTTCATAACAATGAAATTCAGAATTGCCAATTCTCACATTTCCTTCACTTGAGCCCATTATGAAGTTAGTATCAGATTATGTAGAGATTCTTTCATTTTTCTTTCAGGAGAAACACAGAATATGTTAGTCACATATATAACTTATGTGACATCGAGATGGATTTGAAGTCTTTTTTTAATGTTTATTTATTTATTTTGAGAGAGAGAGAGAGAGCAGGGGAGGGGCAGAGAGAGAGAGAGGAAGAGAGAGTCCCCAGCAGGCTCTGTGCTGTCAGTACAGAGCCCAACACAGGGCTCAAAGTCACAAACCTCAGATCATGATCTGAGCCAAAATCAAGAGTCAGATGCTTAACTGCTAACTGACTGAGCAACCCAGGCATCCCGGATTTGAAGTCTTTTAGTGTTAGTTTTCAGAAGAAGATAAAATTATTGTCCAAGATAATAATTACTTTTAAGTAAGTCATTTTGTCTTTTTATGTTTTACCATTTTAAAATTTATACATTTCCATTGTTAAAATATAAGGGAAAACCTCTATTTCACGCAGCATAAAATATGCCTATAACGTTAATTTACTTACACACATATATACATGCATACATATATATGCATATACATAAATGTGTATATGTCTGTATGCATGTGCATATATGTATATACAACCCACGTGTATATGTCTATATGTATGTGTGTTTGTCTACACACATACATAAATATACACACATGTATTTTAGTTTCTATAGCAGAAGATGAAATATTCTCTATTTTCTCTCTCTCTCAAATGTTAAATATTTTCACTTCACTATACTTTAAAGGTAATGTGAAAGATAATGAGGCTAGAAATCAAAGTAAGTTATATGAACGCACAACATTTTTTAGATGATTATTTAAAAAGTCATTGAAAGCATTACTTTAAAAGAACTCTTTGAGCACATCGTAAGGGCCAATAAAACCCAGAACAACAATTGTTGGTAAAGATACTATCTTCATATAAAATGAGCTCCACTAGCTCATCCCGGAGATGGTTTCCAATCCACCAATCCCCAAAAATCAGAGGGACTTCAGCTTTATTTTCAGCAGAGTGTGGACAGTGCAGTGCAATGCTGCCTAAACTGGCCACAGGTCTGGATGGCAATGTGTGATTCACAGGAGTCTCAGATTTTGAGTAGGCATCGGAGTGCAGGACCTTTGACTTGCTAGGCATATCTGTACCACGGCTAGCTTGTTGATCCCCGGACTTCTGAGGCTGTGAGTGCACTTTGAAAAGTGCGTTATAACCAGCTGGTAGAGAAGATCTTCACCTGCAAGTACGCCAGCGACACCAACCTCCTAACAGAAAGCCTGATTGCGGAGAGTTCCTGGAGACCGCTGAGACACAGCGAGGACTTCCAATAGTCTCTGTGAGCTAATGGCAGCTGCCCAGGAAAGTGAACTTAGTGTCTTTTTCTAAACTTTGACTAAACATGAAAGTCGCTTGTACCGAATGGTCACCGATCAGGACTTTGCATAGGAGGAGCAAGTAGTGTGGGAAAGTTGCACAATGCGGATGGTGACAGCTGCTTTTGTGACTCTGACTTGAACTTAAGTCATTCCCTGAGCAAGTTGGCCGGAAGCAAAAAGTGGGAGCAGCCACCTGGCTTGTTGGGCCTTAGCGACTTGGAGCTGGCCCGGCAACTTCAGCAAGAGGAGTACATACAGCAACAAGCAATCCAGCCTGTGCCAATGTGAGCCCCGTCACTGCAGGAGAGAGGAGCCCCATCTGTACGCACAGCTGGGGAGAGTTGGCAGCAGCTGAAGCAAGAGTTAGACCGTGTCCTCCTGTGCGCCTGCCCAGTGTGAAGCTGCCCTGCTCCTTCGTTCAGAGGCTATGGCTATTTTGCTTGCTCCCCCAGCTCAACCTGTGAGATATGCAAGGTAACTTATTTACCTTGGGAAATATTTAACTTATTTACCTTATTTACTGTTGGGAATCAGAGCATGCAGCAAATACCAAAGTCAGACTCAGTGACACTTACTGAATGCTTATTACATCGAGGTTTGAGTCACCTCATTCAGTCCCCGCAATATCCCAAGGCAAGAACTGCCATTCCTATCATCTTTTCATAGATGAGGATACTGAGGCACAGAGGAAAGCAGCAGTTCACTCAAGATTGCCCAGCTAGTCAAGACTAGAACAGAAATTCTCCCAAGCTTGTCTGATTCTAGATCCCAAACTCCTAACTCCTATAGTGCAGCCTCATTCCCCATAACTTGGGAAGGAAATTGCTAGCTAAATAGAGACGAGTAAATGCCATTATAATGATGTATATTAGATAACTTAGCAAATTTAGATACTAATTCAACCAAGTGTATTGAAAATAGTTTTTGAAATGTTTTAGATCACTTCCCTTATTTCAACCCAAATGATCAAAGAATTTTCACCTAATTATCTTATCAGTACATTGCTGTCATGGCATGGTATGGCACTCTCAACAAGGTGACCAATGAATCAGAATCACTACATGCTTAAAAATAATTATCGTGGGTCTGACAAATTTCTTAACTTATCAACTTACACGTTTACGGCATCAGGTCAACATTGGATGCAAAATTCAGTCCATTGTTCCCCTCACAAAGATGAAAGACCTACGATCAGAATCCTCGTGCTGTGGAAATTCGATATGCAATATCTCTGCACACTAAGCTAATGGTGGGTTCTACAGAAATGCACTGGCACCCAGATTCTGCTGAACTTTCTCGGGGACAGCTCTCTACCATGGCAGCTACCATGGCTCTGATCGCTAGAATCCAATAGAACAGGGAGATTTCATCACACTCGAACTTACTTTCTTACCCTGTGCCTTTTGACTGCTTCAAGGGCTAATGCTCAGCTAGTCAGGCCTTCAAGCCAGTGATCTGACATTTTGAAATAATAATTAAAAGGGAACAGGCACTTTCATTTTAATAAGCTTCCTTCCTTCCTTCAGGGAGAACCTCAGCTGATCCAAACCCAAGAGAAATATGCTTGGGTTTCTCTTCTTTTTATCTGTCTCTGACTCTTATACCCATACTTGACATTACACATGAAAATAAAAGCCAAATAGTATTCACAGTGATTGCAAACATCCTGATTTTCCTGACGGAGGAAGGAAAATAAAATATACCAAGCCTAATAAATCTCTAACCTATGCTTAGTGGATTAATTCTGGTTTAACAATAATACATAGCTGGTAGAATTTTGTTTAACATATATGAAAAAGTGCAGCTCATATGAGCAAAATAGGAGATTTTTTTAAGTGAGCATTGTCTAATGGTATCTGCCCTCCAACTAGCAGCCATCTTCTTGAGAGAGTAGCTTCCATTCACTGCTTTCACTTCCTCATTTCCTATTTCTCAAACTGCAACATTTCAGCTTATACATTTACCTTTATTGAGTTTCTTCTCGGAAGCTCATGTTTGTCGGGACGTTCATGACATTTGTCAAGAAATGCAGTGACTCATTTTCATTTGTACTTTAATTGGGATTTGACACCTCTGTAGGATCTGACACTGCTGGTAATTCTTGCCTTCTTGATGAACTCTTTTCCCTGGCAGCCGGGCAACCAGGTAGATTTGTTTACACTTGCTTGCTGCCTCTTCCAAGCCTTCATTTTCTCCACCATCCCTTACAGACTTGGCATCTGAGGAATTGTGTCCTCAAATCTGATTGCATCTCATCTCTTCCCTTACGTTCCCTGCCTTCTCTCAATCCCAATCGCTGTCTCTGTTTCTCCATCTCCATTCTCCCTAGTTGATCTCATCCTCTCTACACCATAATTTGCTTGTGTCTATATGAATAATATCCACACCTACATACATAGCCTAAGTCAAGTCCACATAGCTACCTACTAACTGGACATTCTGTGGATTTTCCATCTTCAACTACAATGCAACATACTTCAAACTGAACTCATCTTCTTTCCTTCTAAAACCTCCTCTGCCACTCACTGTAAATTTTTCTACCATTTACATAAAAACAGAAGTTAAAACTACCAAGTTACATAAAACAGAAGTGAGGGAGGCATTTTTTACTCTTTGCTCCCCCTCCCCCACAATTGTTCCCATGTTAATTTTGATGAATCTTTTAATACTCCATTCCTGTCCATTAGCTACCTTTACTGAGGTCACCAATATCTGTTACCTACAATTTTTCAGTGGCATCCAACTTTCCAACTATTTTCTACTACAGAGTGATGTTTCTAAATTTCAAAATAGTGTATGTCATTCTTCTGCTTAAAATTCCCTACTAGTTTCACATTGCTTTTGGAATCAAAATCCTTAGCTCTCTGTACTCTAAACTTGTTATATCTTCTTCTTAGGTCCCAAAGTCACTTTCCCATTCTACCTTCATTTTTCCAAATACCTCTGTGTTGCTCATCCTATGTTCTACTCATCTTTATGTCTAAATTTAGACATGCTCAGGATCAATAAATCTTCTATAACAACTAAGTGTGAGAACCCAGATTGCCCCATATTGCCCCATGATAACATTTATCACACTAAATCCTAGTTGCTTCTTCAGTAGACCACAGCTTTTTAAGATAAAAATTGTATGCTATACTTCAATACCTAGCACATAGTGGGCACTCAATCAATTTTTAATGACTGGCTGTCCAATGATAACAGGGGTGGGGCAAGAGTTCATTTTATACACGCATGGCAGGTAAGACTGTTCATTCAGAAAAAAATGTCCTTTCTTCAGAGCTCTTTTCATTGAATATTTGAATTTAAATGTTGGAACAACCTGCCAAATGACAGAAACTTGGCGAAGATATAAGCTGGCTCAGTTGAGACATATTATTTAGTATGAGCACCAACATTTAGAAAATTGAAATCTCCTTCTGAAATCTTTTAATTAGGTAGTCTTTTGTTGTTGTTGTTTACATATGATATTGCACATCCTGTCACTAATAGAAATTAACTTGGACTCTATTTGGAATGCACACTGGTAATTATTCTCACTTCTCAAATAAATGCGGCATAGGATAGCAGTGAAGTTTCACTTTAAAACTGAAGTGGTGAAATTCCAAAAACCCTGAACATTCATTACAGGCTAGCTAATAAACTCAATCATTTCTAAAGATTACAACCAGGATTGTGTGCCTTGTCAGCTGTTTTTACTTCTTTCACCAACAAAACTTTTTTCAGTCATGATAAGCTGTCAACTAACCTGAAATCTTATCTTATTCTAATGTAGGGCTTCTTACACATTCATGGATGAACTTCAAGCATTTTGTAAAGGCCATAAATTTGTTCCTAAGATTGTATGAGTATGTAAGCATTTATCTGGGGCAGGGTCCAAACCTTTCGTTGAGCTTCTCAAATTGATTCACAATGCTAAAGAAATTAACAATTGGTAACCAATTTATACGTAAAAGAAAAATTATAATCTATTTAAATATTTCCATATATAAAAAGATAATCTTTTAGGAGAGAGAAAGACATTTTTGGAATATCTGTAAAATAGTTAAAATTAGATAGTTATATTTTAACTTATCTCCCAGCCTACTTATAGTCTAGAAATAATAAAAATAAGGTAGGTTATCTCTGGAATTTTAATTTTTATGTGCGAGTAAGGCCACAGAAGTGACTCTGCCATATAGACTCTTATTTTCCTACTAGAACAAAAGCACTTCTAGAATACTGAAAAAATGCTTCTACTGACCCCACAATGGTAATTTTCTAGTACCTTCTCCAGATAGTGCCTTAATCCATTCTTCATCTTTTCTGATGAGTGAGTTCCTCATATCTTCTTAATCGGTCTCTCCATTCCTCTCTGTCTGTGCAGATTTAATATTCCATTTGTTCTTTTGGCCTAAGGCTCATTGATTAAACTAGAGTCTATTTAGGGTCTAGAATCAAATGAGCATGAAAGTGATTAAGCATAATAAAAAATTCTCCTGAAATACCCAAATGCCTTACTTGAAAACAAAGAGAAGCATCTGCTATAAAAAATTATGCCTCAAATCTTAGAAAATTTCCTAAACTGAAGGGAAAATGACATAGATCAGCTAAAATGTCCAAAATACCAAAATATTCTCAAAAAAGAAATAACAATTTAAAATGATATTTTTAACAACTTATTAGAATATTTCTTTTTCATTCCAAATAAATGCCTAGAAATTACTTTGCAATAAAATTCCATTCTAGACATGATTGTGTTTGAGGCTTCTTACTAAGCAGCTAGCACATTATTTTGTTTGGCACTCAAACAACAGTGTGGCTATACCTTAGCCAATATCAGAAAGTAATGAGTCTTAAGATAAAGATGAAAGTAAGTGTAGACACCCTTCAGTTGGAGACAATTTCATTTTTGCTAATCCTATTCTGGATGCCTATCACAGAGCTCCAGTGCCAAACCATGAAAGAATCATGGAATGCTTCCTTCAGACTACCTCACGCCTTTCACAAACTTTTACATAGACGACTTTGATCATGTCCCTGAACTCCAATGACATATTTTAGACTGCCCTTCAGAATGCTATGGTATAACTGATTCTAAGAAGGGAGAAAACACTCTCTCTCTCTCTCTCTGTGTCTCTCTCTCTGTCTCTGTCTCTCTCTCTCTCTCTCTCACACACACACACACACACATACACACACACACTACTGAGAATATGGAAAGTTTTGAGAAGAACTGGGGGATGGGATGACAGAAACAAAAACAAAACAAACATACAAAACAGGGTACCATGACGGAGGACTGATCTTGAAGTTTCTAAGTTAGATCACAGAATGTCTTTGTTTATAGAAGACTCATTTTGTGCTATTTCCTTTTGCTTAACTTAGCAAGGAGATTCCTATCAGCAGTGGCTTTGGGATGATCCTCTATAACAGTGATTATTTTTTTTTCCGCTGGAATCACTATGTTACTTTTGTGATGACCATGGGAAAAAGTACGTTACTTTTAACACAGAAACAAGATTGACTGACTGAGTGCATAACAGAAACCAAGGTTCTGGGGGTGCTTAAACAAAGGTAGTGAGTAATACTGCTACTACTTAAATTCCTAGAACTTCATGGAAACTCAAAAAAAAAATGAGAGAGAGAGAGAGAGAAAGAAAAGAAAAGAAAAGTGGGGCATGAATACTTCTAAAGAAATGTTTTGAAGAAACTTAGAACTTTATTTACATTGTTCCAATAGATTACTTTAGCCTGCAATCTGGAAATAAATGAATTGTTTTGAATATGGGAATTGTTCAGCCCAGAAACTAAAGAGTAAGGCTCTGAAATTAATGATTCTGCTTTAAGCATCAGGCAAGCTGCATGTGTGATGATGGAGGCGATGACTAGGAATTGATTATGCATCAGATTTCATAGGGACTCTTGTGCACTCAGATAATAACACTCACAGGTGTGTCATTTTTAAATATGTAGGGCAATGAGTGAGGAACACATACTCAGGCATTCCAACAGACCAATAGCCTGGCTGTCTGAGTGATCCAGAATCTGTTGACCTCCATACAGTGCCAGGTCCTTCAAATATTGATTCAGTTCAGTCTTTCCTTACTGAAATGAAATATATACTCTATGTTACACTGAGGTCTGGGCTGTGGATGCACTTCTGTAAATTGAAATAGTAAATTAAATACATTTTCTTTTACTTACAATTGGATAGAAAGGTGGCTACTTTCCAGTGGAAGAAGTTATTAGCTCTCTGTATAGCTTCACATTTCTTTCTTAAGCTGAAAAAGGCTGTAGGACATTTGAAAAATACTGACTACATTCTGCCATTCTTACGACCATTCATCTAGAGTTTGCTAACTCTGACATATAAATTATGGCCTATCATTATAGTTCACGATATTTGAAACCAGTCGGCCCATCAAAAGAATGAAGAGAAAATGAGGAAGCAGAAAAGTCCATTTCACTAATCAATTTGCACCAACATCTAAATAGAGCCTAATGCAAAGAGAAGAAATAGCCAGATGCATTTTAGAGGGCTCTATGCAAGTGAAGACTTTTTTTTTTAACCCTATCTTTCTCTTCCATTTCTAGAAGGATTAATATTTTGTTTAGCCATTAATAAAAGATAAAATATGTTTTCATACTCTAAAGTAACTTTCAAATATTTGATTTAAAACTACTACCAATAGTTGTCTTTTGCCCTTGCATTGAATTCACAGAATTGAGGCCAATGTCTCCCAAAATTAGTCTTTAGATCAGGGCCAACCATGATGTTTTTATTGGCCCATGACAAATTGAGAGAAATAAGAAGAATGCCCTGAGTTTTTCTTAAAGTTAAAGTTATTCATATTAACAGAATATCCTCTACTATGAGATTATGTCTGTTCTACTTTAGCGTGAATACATTGTTACATTTATAAAATGGTAATAGCAGAAGGAATTATGTATTTATTTTTATTTAACTACTAAAAATATTGAAAAATCAAAATTTCCTTCTTAGATACAACTAAATGTGCTTCTCTCTAACTGTAGCTACTCATTTAATTCTTTCCTCTGGAGCCACAAAACATTATATAATCATGTCTCATAAGAAACTGACAAAATTAAAAGAAAGAAAACGCCCCCAGAAGGCTTCTCCAGGTTGAACTTTTCCAGTTTCCTCAAACCTTTCTCCAACTACATTGTACACAAGTGACCTTCCAAAATGCATGATTGAGAAATAGATGCATTCCTCCAAATGTGGTCTTCCCAGAACAGGTATACCATTACATTTCATTATTATGTATTGATTAATGCAGACCATAGTTACCCTAATAGTTTAAAGGATGTCCATGCCTCTCTTAAGCTGCTACTAAAGTTGCATAACCTTGCCTTTGAGAAACCATCTTGGTGGTATTTCTTGAGCATATGGACAGCACTCAGTTCAATTTAATAAAAAATACTTAATCCCCAAACACTGCACACAGGCATTAGTGATACTAAAAAGAGACACAAGGCACACAGTGAGATATGAATTTCACCTCCTTTGTTCTCAAATAGCACAAGGAGTTTATCTTGTTAATAAACCATCTTAGAAGAAGAAGGAGACACAATGTAAAGAAATGAGCAAAGTCTATAATTGACTACCTAGCTGGATTTTGTTAAATGACATGTAACTGATGACTGTTTTAAACCATGGCAAAAATATTCTTCATTCATTAATCTTTCTCACATTGACAGTCTCATACTATCTGCATATCTTTCTCACTCTGTCTAGAAAGTTTATAAGTTTGTAAAATGGAATTTAAAAAAATCACAAACTGTACCTGTCTCTCACATGTGTATGTATTTGGCATTTATGGAGCTATCTATCTATAGATATACTTATTAATTTGTATAGTTGCCCACACTTGCCTTGGTGGCTTTTATTATAACCCACTAGAAAAAATTGGTCCACATATATGGGATTCTACAACAAAAAATTCATGAGGAGCTACAGAACACAGCTTGGGACTTTTGTCTTCAAAGCTGTCTTTGACCTTTATGAAATTCACTGAAGTTATTCTTACCCTGCTCATTTACCACAGCTCAATACAATTTCTTTCTTGGATCAACCATTTTGAACTACTTCTGGCTTTTTGCCTCCTGTCATAATATGAGTTTTCTTAACTTTTTCTCCTGAAATTTAAGAAAAGAGTAAACCAAAGATTTTCTTAGATGTAGTATATTTAAGTCCTGGCAGTGACTGCCACTTGAATTCATATGCAGCTTTTCTTCTAGGGAGCTCAAAGTCTTTACAAATCTCTCTTACGACCTCAGGATATCACTATCAGAAGGTGGAGCCTGACACCATTAGTCCTGTGAGCATCGTCATCCCAAACATTGAAAGCTTAAGTGATTTTCATAAGTGCCAAGACCAGGCAAAAAAATATATATATATATTAAAGCAAAACCTATATTAATTATATTCACATTCATAAGAGGAATAATCGTTTTTTTCTATAATTTGTAGAAGGACCCTGGAATTCTTCTATTTGTTCTTATGCATTAATTCATTGATTTACTTATTCATATTTTCTCTGCATTATCTGAAAATATGCCAGAGTAGTAACAATTCTTTATTTAAAGGTTTTGGTCTCAGAATAATAACAATAACAATAACAATAAGAATAATAATAGGAAAATTGAACCACTAAAGTCATTAAAGATGTCTTGATTTTCTTAAGGAACAATCTTAATTTATTCTTACTCTATTTTAGACAAAGGCAAATTGAAAAGTCTCTGGCCTCTAAAATATCAACACAAAATTGTGAAAACCATTCAGGTCTTTCCTGGAGAGTAGATTCTAAAATAATAGAATACAAACCTCTACAACCCTATCACCCTCTTGTCAAAAAATAATCATGTCAGCTGTATTCAATTGCCAATGTCTTCTACTAAAGATAACGTCTACTACTTTTATTTCATTTTCTTTTATTGCCTAAATATTTTTTAGCAAATGATTTTGCTTTCTTCTCAGATGTGTTGAAAAATACTCTTTAAGTAATGTATATCCTGACTATGATCCCATTTATAGCAAAACAATGAAAGCAGTTGGTGCTGTGATGGTGTTAATATATTCATGCAATACATTGTTAGACATATGGGCATCCAGGTTTTTTCCGCGCTTGTGGAGTTTAAAAGCAACTTTCTAGACATGCATTTTAGGTACATAAAATATAGTGTTCAAATAGGGACAATGTATGAGAACACCAGGACTTGTCAGCTATATGCTGTCAGCAAAGATGAGTTTTCAGTGTATGGTATTTTAGACTTCATTATATTTTCCCATGGTGCATTCCCAAAAAAGTAGCAGGTAAAAAATCAGGAGCATTCAAATGAAATGATACTCAAGGGGGTGAAGAATGTTTTTCCCCCTCAAATTGTCTCTATTGACAGAGTTGACTTCACTTTGCCATTGAACTGTGACAAGGTGATTATTTTTAAAAACCAAAATATGGTGCATAATACATTTTAGCCTGAAGCTAAAAGTTAAGTGTGAATATTCATTCGTTTTTTGCTCTTCTATGGGAAAAAATGTGGCTGGAGTAGCAAATAAAGTGTTAAACTCTATCAATTGCATAGAGTTAATGTATGATGTTTAAATGGAATCATTCGTAACATAGGGCAATTCTTTTTATCTTAACACAGATTTTGTTGAAATTAAGCTACAGCTTTTATTTGCAGTAACCTGAGTATAAACTTCTCAGGAAAAATAAATAAATAATGAATTTAAATATAGTGAAATATATTGTATCCATAAACACAAAATAGACAAAGTTACATGGATCCCGTCAGCAGATACATGACTGTATAAACAAAAATTTGTGCAAAAGAATTTTTGACTAACTTAAACTAATTGTAAAGTCTGGCTCTATAAAATCCTCCCTGACATGGAATGTGTCCCTTTGTGTGGATTCTGCAAGTGGCCAGAATTATAGTCAGTAGAGTGACTTGGCCAAGGTCAGGCAATAAGTCAGTGAACCAGCTCACCCTCTTCTGCCAGACACTGTAATGTGTTACACATCAGGACAGGCTTCCAAAACCACATAGAGTTTTAAATACCTTTTACAACAAAAGCATTGATCTGCTCAAACCTCTAGTGAATTAAACCCACAGAGACCTAATGAACTTGTTTGTCTGGAATTTATGCTTCGCCTTGTATCTAACCCTTTTTTTAAAGCCTTGTTTTTTTTTAATAACTCTTCCAATCAAGTCTATAAGCAGGAGCACACAAGTATAAGATAATATAAATTCTGGTCATTTGTCCTCTTCCCTTTTATCTGCCTGGGACAAATTTAGCAAAATCCACCTCTCTTTAAATATTATCAAAGAGGAGTCCAGTGGACAGTAAGGGATTCTTCACCTCCATACAGATAAAAAAAATCACATTATCATATATCATTTGCAAAACTCTCCCTTTAAGCATCAAGATACATCTTTCCTCCTGGACCCACCAAATATCAGTTCTACTTGCCTCATTCTCAGTCACAGGACAATTGTTCTGCTTCTAGGGTTAATCTTTCACTTCTGACTTTGGTCAGCATATAAATGTGCTTCCTGAAATCATTTTTCTTTTATAACGAGTACATGTTACAACAAAGTTCTTTTAATATGAACAGGATGGAGTGAACTGTTAAGCAATCCTATCCTGGGTTTTTCTTGTTAATATTACTTATTTTACAGTATGTTTTAAATAGAATGTCAGGAAAAACAAGAAAACACACAAAAATATACTTTGATTCTGTATCAGAATTCAAATTTAATGATAATTTAAAGGACTTCTTCATGGAATCCTTTGTAAAATTTTACTTCTGAAGAGATTTGTTTATCTTTTCATAATACCACCAAAAAAAAAAAAAATTGGCTGGCTACATGTAATTTAATATACACCAGAGGAAAGGAAGAAAAAAATCAACACTTGGAATGCTAGCTATGCCTAACAAATATGTTTTAAGATTTTATTTATTTCATCCCCATTAAGTTCAATTTTATTTAAGTAATATCAGAATTAAATTACAGTTTCCACTTTCTTTCCTTTTTCAAACCATCTTTAAGACTAAAGTAAGATTGGAGAAAAATCTTAAATGACTTAAGGAATCATAGTGACTTCTTAGAACTTCTATGGCATATTTTAACAAGAATTTAATATCCCAACTCTGTGCAGTTAATATCATAGGATGATTTGAGGTTAAGGCAAGAGCAGTTTACACCATAGTCTAAAGTGTGCCCAATGGATAGAAAAACAGGGCCTGCCTACAAAGGAAAAGGTTGATGAATTTGACCTTGTAAAAATCAACAGTCCGTGAGGGGGTGGAGGGAACTATAAGCAAAGTAAAAAAAAAAAGACAACTTTGGAAAATTTTGCAATTCACATCATAGAAAAAGAACCAATTTCCCTAATATATAATTTTCTCTTTACAAAATTATAAGAAATACTAACCACCCAATAGAAAAAAAATGGGCAAATGGTTCAACAGAAAAAAGATGTTCAGTTTTACTCAGAATTAGAAAAGTGCAAATTCAAACTATCCTAACATGACATTTTTGACCAATTTGACAAGCATTAAGAATTTGGTAACAACCGCACTGGTAAGAGTATAGGAAACACAGATTCTTTCTTACTTGGATGGTGTAAATTCAAATTGCTGAAACCCATACACAATGCGATTTTACACTAGCCATCAAAATTAAAACCTCATCATCTTTTGACCTGGCGATTCCACTATTAGGAATTTATCCTACAGATAAACTTGATCACATTCAAATAATATACAAGAATATTCACAACAGAATACTGTTCATCCACTGAGGGACTGATTAGAAAAATTATATTCAGAAGTTGGAACGTAATTCAACTATACAAAAGAATAAGGCAGTTCTTTGTATACTAGTAAGGAAAGAACTTGGAAATCTATTAGTGATATAGAAATGGTGGGGTTCAGAGCAAATGGTCAGGAAAGAACTGAGACATCTTTGGTGTAAAATGGTGCTTTTATTAGGGCACAGGGACAGGACCCACGGGCAGAAAGAGCTGCTCTGGGATTATGAGAAGCAACTGATTATATACTTTCAAGTTGGGAGGGAGTTAGGTAAAGCAGAAGTCTGTAAGGAATTTTGGAAGCAAGTTTTCCAGGACCTTGAGGGGCTCACTATTGTTAGAAATTTATTACTGTCTAGTAAAACCTTAGTCACGAGACGCTTCTGATGTATATCAGTGGGCCATAGGCTTGGAGGATGACTGCTACCATCTATCTTGGGGATGTAGAGAAAAAGGAAGTTTCCAAAGGATTTATTTATTTATTTACTCATTCATTCATTCATTCATTCATTCATTCATTCATGTTTATTTATTTTTGAGAAAGAGAGAGAGAGAGCAGTTGAGTTCCTAGAGGAAGGTCATTCTGCCTATCTCAAGGACTTCTCAATGGTTAAGTTGTAAGGAAATTTAATTTTTTTTCTCTTGCCTTTGTTCCCCACATCACCATCAAGGGAAAAAGTAAGGTACATGCCACTTTTTGTATTACAAAGAAGGGAGAATATATATGTTCACATTTTTTTATAAATACTTGTATACGCCTAAGGTATCTCAGGAAGCATACAAAATAAAATGGTAACACAGGTACCATTTTGGAGGGAAACTGGATGACTCGGGGAAGGATAAGAAGGGGACTTTTCACTTTTTAGTTTTGAACCAAATTACTAGATTATTGTGCTATTGTGATTCATGGTAAAGAATATATAGTTGGTCTTTATCCCCATTTCTGTCACAGAGCTCCTAAAATCCCTGGAATTTCCTAAGAGATTAGAGCAGAAAAGGTATCTTTTGTTATGTTAATAAGGTCATTTTTGGAAAGCCCCTAGGTAATCTAATGATGGGAACCGGTTGCCAAAGAAGCCAAACTTGTGTCATTGGGTTGGAACTTTCAGCACCATCCTCCAGAGAGGGAGTGAGGGGGAGGGGGACTGGAGATGGAGCTCAATCACCAGCAGGCAATGATGTAATCAAGCATGCCTATGTCATGAAGCCTCCACAAAAACCCTAAAGCAAGACTTTTGGAGAGCTTCAAGGTTTGGGGAGGGTGGTGTCTTCAGAGAGCCTGGACACTCTGTACCCCACCCCCACACCTTGCCCTGTGCATTTCTTCCAAATGGCTGCCCGTGATTATATTCTTTTTTTTTTTTTAACGTTTATTTATTTTGAGACAGAGAGAGACAGAGTATGAACGGGGGAGGGGCAGAGAGAGAGGGAGACACAGAACCGGAAGCAGGCTCCAGGCTCTGAGCCATCAGCCCAGAGCCCAACGCGGGGCTCGAACTCACGGACCACGAGATAGTGACCTGAGCTGAAGTCGGACGCTTAACCGACTGAGCCACCCAGGCGCCCCGATTATATTCTTTTATAATGAACTGGTAATCGGGTAAGTAAAATGTTTCTCAGAGTTTGTAAACTGCTATAGGGAATTAAATGACTCCAACAAGCAATTGGTCAGAAGCACTCAACTTGCAATTGGCATCTGAAGTGGGAGACAGTCTTGTGGAACTGAGGTGAGCCCTTACCCTGTGGGATCAGAGGCTTTCTACAGGTAAATAGGGTCAGAATCGAGTTGCCTTGTAGCCCTGCTGTGTTAAAGAATTACTTGGTGGTATTGGAAAACCCACACGTTGGCTGATAAAATTTTGAAAACATCATTCAGGGTCTCTAGAGAAGATAGATTAGCTCTGAGCCAAACAGACACCCTGTGATCTTGCTCTTAGGACTATACCTTGTAAACAAACAAACAAAAAAAATGAGTTTATTCTTCCTTGATCAACCTCTACCCTAAAGCAAATAATAAAATCATAGCATTTTATTTATTTTTTTTAAGTTTATTTATTTATTTTGGGAGAGAGAGAGAGAGCATGAGCTGGGGAGGAGAAGAGAGAGAAGGAGAGAGAGAGAGAGAGAGAGGGAGAGAGAGAACTCCAAGCAGGCTCTGCACTGTCAGTGCGGAGCCCAGTGAGGGGCTCAAACTCATTTATCATGACATCATGAACCGAGCTGAAACCAAGAGTTGGACGCTTAACTGACTGAGCCACCCAGCTGCCCCATAGAATCGTAGCATTTTAGAACCAAATACCACGTTAAAGACACAGTGCCTGTCTGTTAGTAATATGCAGGAGAGTTGACCAATCCATCCTTGAGACTTGCTCCTTATTCTTGGCTTTCGTGACATCACACCATTGTAATTCTTCCTAATTCTCTCACCTCTCAATTTCAGCCTCATTTAGGGGTTTTTCTTCTCTCTATATATCAGAGCACAGCAGGGCTCAGTTTTGAAATATTTTATATTCTCATTGAACATGCATTCTGTATTAGTTTGCTAGGGCTGCCAGAGTATCACAAACTGGGTGGTTTCTCTCATGATTCTGGAGGTCAGAAGTCAAATGTCCTCATGAGGGCCATGAAGGAGAATCTGTTCTCTTCTCACTTCTGGTGGCTTGCTGGCGATCTTTGGCATTCCTTGGCTTGAGAAACACCACCCCGATCTCTGCCTTAATCTTCACATGACCATCTCTCTTAGCACGTGTCTGTGTTGAAATGTCCCATTTTTATAAGGGCATCAGTCATATTGGATTAGAATCCTAATAGCCTCATTTTAACTTGATGATCTCTATAAAGACTCTATCTCCAAATAAGTCCACATTGTAAGAAACTGAAAGTTAAGCTTCCACAATTCTTTTTAGAGGGAAATGGGAAGTGAGAGGATTGGAGACTTGTGAATCTGGAGGCTTGACAATCCAACCCATAGCATATTTTCTAGATTATGTCATCACTCTTATGCCTTGAAATGCTATCCATTTGCCAACAAATCCTCAATTTATATATCCAGCTGAGATATATTCTCAATGTTTAATCCAACTGCCAAACTGAGATCTCCTCTTACATGTCTCACAAGATCTCAAACTTATATCAAAAACAGTGTTGATCTATCACTGCCCAGTTCCAGTGTTCCACATCTCAGTTAACAGCAACTCCATCCATGCTCTTACTTAGACAGAATCCCGGGGGATCATCCTTGACGCTGTGACATTCAGTCACTTACTAAGTCCTCTGTCTATTCAGACTCCAGCATGAATCCCATATTTTCCCACTCCTTGGCATACTATTGCTATCACTATTGCTGTCCAAAAATTTGTTTCCATGAAATATCAAAAACTCACATGTGGTATATTAAAAATATTGGGAGAAGGTTATGTTTCATTCAAGATTTTAGGAATGAAGGCTGTTAAGTGGTTGATTCTCTCCTTTTCTGAGCTTTCAACATTAGCCTTTAAACAAGGGCTATTTTAAAGCAGTCCCCCTCTTTCTTTTTTTGTGTTGTTTATAACTGAGTTATTTTCTTCTCCATCCAGTTTAAGAGCACAATGGTTTGTTACTATGGTATGGTGAGATTACTAAAAGTACTGCCACTCTTTTTAATTTGTTAAAGCATGAAGTGATTAAAAAACACAAGGAGTATGATGTGCAACCTCGGAGACATGAATTAGACATCCACTACATTCTAAAAAAGCATTTACGTATACATATTAAGGAATGCATATGAGGATAATGGGTTTTCTAAGTTTTAAATCCACTAACATACTGTAAAACTCAGGACCTGTGAATTCTAAAGTAAACAGGCCATGGCATTTCTCAAGAGACAAAGTTTGCACAATAGTTTTTAACTATAGCCTTAAATAGAACACAGAAGTGTCGTCAGCTGAGCTGTGGTCACCCAGATAAGCTTCACATTACCGGGTGCCCACGAAGAGATGCCACATAAAGAGGCAGACAGGTAACTAGATGAAATTAACACGTGAAGATTACATGACTGACTCGGCATCAATCAAGCAAAGCACATTTATTATTTGAAAAAAGTTTACGGATTTCACTAATACATCCACATTTCCTTGTTAATACATCCTTGTGTAAAAATATCCTACAATTTCAAAATGGCCACTGGGGTGCAATTTGGGATAGAAAACAAAGCAAAGCTACCTAGTTTATATGGGGGAACAAACTAATTTGATTGGCATCATTAACACAAACCTCTAACCAAATGTGCTAATTTAACTCCAAATTACACAGGAAAAAGAAGCCACATTGACCATTTTGTAAGACAAAATATAAATGAATATTCTGGAAATTCACAATAAAGAATTGTTTTACATACTTTTCAAAAATAGTATTTCAATTACTGATGTCTTTGCCAGAAACTATGTCATAATTACTATTATCATTAAAATTAATTCATTATATTTTAATATATTTGAGTGACTAAGCAATTCTTTCCTCTTATTGGTATCTCTCTTTACTTTAAATGTTATATTCTTAAAATCCAGAAATCAAATATCTTCAAAGATTCAGTTAGCTAGAACTGAAATACTAAATTCACTTGTATTACATGAGTCTTTTATAATCTTACCAAGCAGAAGTAATCCCAGATACTTCATATTTCTAGTTAACTTTTCATGTCCATAGCATTTAATCTCCTCAATTAGATTGCAGTCTACTTGAGGACAAAGACTTACCTTCTCCTTTCATATTTTATATTACAACTAACATAACACTTTGCCCATAGTAGATTTTTAATATGTGTATATCATCAGAAAGAGGCATATAAGAAAACAGCCTAACATTAAAGAACAACAACAACAACAATAAAAAAAACAAGAGAAATAGTTCTCAAAATTAAAAATCAAATCAATACCTTTTAAAAATTCTATTGCTCAGGGGCACCTGACTTTGGCTCAGGTCAAAATCTTGTAGTGCATGAGTTTGAGCCCCACATTGAGCTCGCTCTTATCAGGGCACAGCCCACTTGGGACCCTCTGTTCCCCTCTCTCTGCCCCTGCCCCACTTGTGCACTCTCTCTCTCTCTTAAAAATAAATCAATATTAAAAAAACAAGTTCTATTGCTCAGAACATTCTCCAGAACCAATCAACACCTTTGGTGTAAGACCCAGGCATCTATAGTTTTTGTTGTTGTTGTTTTGTTTTGTTTTTTTTTGAGACAGAGTAGGTACAAGTGAGCAAGAGTCAGAGAGAGAAGTGGGGCTCGGACTCACCCAAAGGGGTGCTCACAGTTGAGTCTAACGTGCAGCCAGGTTTGAGAACCACTGCTTTAAATCCACACCAGTGGTTCTAACTGTGTGGTCTCTAAACCAGTTTCAGCATCATTACCTGGGAATGTGTTAGGAATGAAAATTTGTGCTTCTCATTCCCCACCTACAGAATTAGAAACTCTCGTGTGGGATCCAGGAATGTTTTATCAAATCATCCAGGTAATTCTGATGCATGCTAGAGTGTGGGGACCACTGAGCTACTCTACCACAATACACTCATGGGCTTTGTGCTGGAATACTAAAAACAAAAAATTATGACATTTTATTTTAAAATGACAGAAAATTATATGATGAATAGGATGTTCTAGATTTTAAGTTTTGTTGACCTTAATGCTTATCTTAACTTTTTGGTACCTATTCCTGCTTACATGTTAGTGTCATTAACAGGCAACAAAACAGATGAAAAATATTTTTAAAAGTATGAGCCACAAACTCCAAATACCTGGCCCTATTAAAGTCAGAAGCTTGCTTTCTTAAATGGAAATGTTGCTTTTGATTTTATATTGTGCTTCAGTTTACAAAGTTAATCATATTAACATGTTAAAGAAATTTAAATTTTAAGCAATAAATAATTAAATATGTATGCCAGGTCAAAATTTGAATGATAAAACTGTATCAGAATTTAATGCTCATTCAAAATGAGTGATACGTGTGAACACCAATTAATGAGTTTTTATTATGTGCCAGAAACTTTGTTTTACATGTAATATCTAACTTTATTCTCTTAATAGCTCTATGCAGAAAGCCTATAGAAAGCCTATGGGGACTGAGGTTCAGAGAATTAAAACCCACATTTAAGAAGACAGAATTGGGATTCCATCATAAATTGTTCTGGTTCCAAGCCTTGAAGTTGTCCCATCCCAAATGAGTTTGAGAACCGTGGCTTTCCTATGCTGACTATCCTTGTCTCAGCTGGTGACACTGAAGGAACAATTATGGGTTTAAACTTTGGCCAGTTCACAAGGGGAAGAGCATTCACACACACACACACACACACACACACACACACACCCCTCAAGGCCAGCAGAGATAAACAAGCAGCTCCAATAGGAAGACTGACAAGAGTTAGATATTAAACTTGCAGGGTCCATTGCTCTAACTTATGTGGAAATTCCCCCTTCATTTGGAAACTTTGGAAACTTAAGGATTTCATTTGATTTTATTAAGAGAACTTCCTGGATTCTTTGACTAAACATGCTTAAATCTCTTCTATAGCTAAAATAATGAGCACTGAAGTCTTCCTTTGCCACCAAATCCCCAAGTGGCTTCCATTTTACCCAGATACTCCCTTCAAACAAGCCTCCTTGAGAAGTACTATTATTTACTAGCCATCCTTTCCTCTACTGCCTTGTCACCCTATAACCCATAGCAATCTGATCTCTGCCCTCAGAGTTGAAATAATTCTCATTATCAGGCCATTCATTGCAGGATTTATTGAGTGCCAACTACAAAATGCAAGCACTGTTATAATTCCAGCAGCGAACAAAACAAAGTTCTTTCCTTAAGAGCTTCTGGTGGAAGTGACAAGAAATGGAAAAATAGTCAAATAAATATAGAGAATGTGAGGCCGTGGAACAAAATCAAGTGAGGGTATGGAGTCAGGAAGTAGAGGAGGAGAAGAGGAGAAGGCTGTACTTTATATGCTATAGTCAGAGAAGGCCTCCTAGAAAGTGAGCATCTCTACTGTGTGAATACAGGCAGGAGGTTTCAAGGAAAAAGAGCAAGTCTCTTAGGTGGAAGAGTGTTTGGTATACTTAAATAAGAGCAAGAAAGCCACTATGCTTCATGCAGGAAGGACAAGGAACCAGTAGAGTAGCAAAGGCAAGATTATATGGGGCTAAATCCTTTAGTTCACTGAAGGAATTTAACTCTTATTATGTGAACTCAGAAACTATTAAAAGTTTTGGAGCAGAGGAGTAACACAGTCTGATCAAAGTTTTCTAAATCCAATGGCATGAGACAACAGAATTTTTTTTAATACCATTTATGGGGCACTTGGGTGGCTCAGTAGGTTAAGCGTCTGAATCTTGGTTTGGGCTCAGGCCATGATCTCATGGTTGGTGAGTTCGAGCCCCATGTCAGGCTATGCGCTGACAATGCAGAACCTGGTTGGGATTCTCTCTCTCTCCCTCTCTCTCTCTCTCTCTACCCCTCCCCGCTTCTCTCTCTCTCTCTCGCTTTCTAACTCTCTCTCAAATTAATAAATAAATAATCTTAAAAAATGTTAATACCATTTACAATAGCATTAAAAGTATAAAATATTTAATGGCTAATTTGACCCCCCAAATGCACTGAAAACTACAAAACAGTGTCATGTAAAATTAAAAAAGCCTAAATAAAAGGAGAAATATACTTTTTTGTAGTTTGGAAGACTAACATTTTAAGGTGTCAATTTTCCCCAAATTGACATATAAATTCAGTCTAATCCCAATTAAAATGCCACAGGTTCTTTGTAGAACTGATTCTACAAAGCTGATTCTGTAAAAGCTGATTCTAAAAAATATATGGAAATACAAAAGTCCTTGGATAGCTAAAATAATTTTGAAAAAGAATGAATAATTTGTTAGACTTGCAATATTTAATATAAAACAAATTATCAAGACAATGTGAAATTGGCATAAAAATAGCATATATATCAATACAACAGAATGAAAAGACAAAACTAGACCCACACATATAAGTCCATTGATTTCAAGGCAATACAATGAGTAAAGAATTAATCTTTTCAAGAATGTTTCTGGAACAACTGGAATGAAATATCCAATAAGATCAAACCTGTCTCACACCATACACAAAATTAAACTCAAAACAGATCATAGAATAAAACATAAAACTAAAGAGTTAAAATTTCTAAGAAGAAAACAGGAGATAATCTTTGCACCCTTGAGATAAGCAAGGACTTCTTCAACAGAACATAAAAAAACAAAAAACAAAAAACAAACAAACAAAAAAACCACACACAAACCACAAAAGAAACAAATGATAAACTGGAAACCTGTTCTTCAAAAGACACTATTGAGAAAATGTAAAAGTGAAACACAACTTGAAAGAATATATTAATAATACATATACCTAACAAAAACCTTGTGTCCAGAATACATGTAAACACAACTCAATAATAAAAAGATAACAATTTAAGGGGAGCCTGGGTGGCTCAGTTGGTTAAGAATCTGTCTTCTGCTCAGGTCATGATCTCACAGTTCATGTATTCAAGCCCCACAGTTGAGTTCTGTGCTGACAGCTGGGAGCCTGGAGCCTGCTTCCCATTCTGTGTGTCCCTTTCTCTCTCTGTCCCTCCCCCACTTGAATGCTCTCTCTCTCTCTCAAAAATAAATAAACTTTTTTTTAAAAAGAAAAAGAAAATAAAAAGATAATTTAATAAAAATGGGCAAAAATATAAAACAGATACTTCACAAAAGAGATAAAAACTATCAATATGCTTATGAGAAAGGGTTCAATGTCATTAAAAATAAAAAAAAAAACATCTAAACCTGCAGTGACTTATCTTTACTTAACACTAGAATGCCTAAATGTTTTGAATTGATAGCACCAAGAGTTGGTGAGGAGCAGGACTTCTGTTGGGAAAATTTGCTCCTTGGATTTTACTAGGTTTTAATCTCCTTAGAAAACAGTTTGACAGTTTCTTATACAATCAAATATACACTTGCTACAGGACTCCACAAAATCACACCTCTTTGTGTTTATTCAAGAGAGCAAAACCTAACCACAAAAAGACTAGAACATGAATGTTCACAGAGCTTTATTAGCAATCATCACAAAATGGAAACTAAATGTCCAAATTGTGACACATTCGTACAGTAAGATGCTAGTCAGCAGTATAAAGAAATAAGCTATTTATACATAAACAACATGGATGAATCTTAAAACAAAATGCTGGGTGAAAGAAGCTGAGCCTTAAAGCATAGATATTCCATTTATATGAAGTTCTAAAAAAGCAATACTAATATATAGAGAGAGAAATCAGATCAAAATTACCTGAGGGAGTGGGGTACTGGAGGGACCACCCAGAAAGGGGCATCAGAGACATGAAAAGTTTTTGGATAATCATATGTACTGTATCTTGATTCGGGTGGTAGTTATATGGGTATATGCATGTATCAAAACTCTCCAAAGTATTAACTTTAAAATGGGTGTGTTCAGTTTATTTTATGTGAATTACAGTACAATAACATTGATTTAAAGAATCTCATAAGTGCTTTATTAATATTTTATTATATTAACCCTTGACAATGACTAGATAAAATGATATTATGGCTTCTTTAAGACTGCACAAAAACAAGTGCACACATAAAGGAAAATGTAAATTTATAGCCTTCTGCAATGAGACATAAATTAGTGTGCTTATTTAGAAAAGAATATTGATATTTTAAAGGCCTCACATAGAGTATAAAGATTTTTATTAAGTTTTAAAAAAAATAACAATTATGAATGGGCCCTCCATGGAATATTTTTTTGCCAGTTTTATATTTCTTCATGTTAAATGAAGTGAAACCACTGAGACCCTGGGCAGCTAACCATCATCAGAAAAGGGTTGAATTAGTAATTTCCTTTTTTAACTGGACTGTAAAAATATCACTCTGCCACCATAATTTCCAGCTTGTGATAAGGCAAGACTGTATGACAGATGCATTTAAAGTGGGTAGAACAGGGGTGCTTGGGTGGCTCAGTCAGTTAAGCGTCTGACTTTGGCTCAGGTCATAATTTCGCAGTTTGTGAGTTTGAGCCCCGTGTTGGGCTCTGCGCTGACAGTGTGGAGCCTGCTTGGGATTCTCTCTCTCCCTCTCTCTCTCTCTCTCTCTCTTGCTCTTGCTCTCTGCTCCTCCCCTACTCACAAACAATGCCTCTCTCTCTCAAAATAAATAAAACTTAAAAATTTTTTAATTAATTGAAAAAAAGTGGGTAGGACAATTAAAAAATATATCCCATATCACACTGAATTTTTTAAAAATATGATCAAGTTGAAGCTTCCATACCATTGGATTAATATGTAGCTTATCTTTATGACCTGATATACTCCAAGTATCTAAGTTAATTTAGAATATGTATTGTGTGTTTCCTAAGCCTAGCACCATTCTACTGCTAGTTTATTGTATGACCTCTTATAAAGACCTTTAAAAAACATTTTTTTTAATGTTTACTTATTTTGAGAGAGAGAGAGACAGACAGAGCATGAGCAGGGGAGGGGTGGAGAGAGGGAGACACAGAATCTGAAGCAGGCTCCAGGCTCTGAGCTGTCAGCACAGAGCCTGACACAGGGATCAAACCCACAAACCATGAGATCTTGACCTGAGCCAAAGACAGACACTTAACCAACTGAGCCACCCAGGCACCTCATGTATGACCTCTTATGAAAAGTAAAACTGGGTTGATGATATCAGCCTACATTCTTACAAGTATACACTCTTCAAAGCACTTTCAAATCTAATCTGAGATATATCAATCTCATATTGTGGCTATCAACAATCTTTATTATTTACTACAGGTTCATTTAAACTCAGGTAGCTTAAAGCCCGACACAACTGTTTATCTACAACAATAGAGTGTAATCTCTGTTTTAACCATTACTTTTAAAATCCATAAGAAATAAATGTTTTCATCATAGGAAATAAGCAATCAAAAGACCTCAGATACCAACTCTTCCTCATCCATTTTCACATGCCCTTTTTTCTTTCTCAGTAACCTCACAATCTGTTTTCCTCCACATCCTGTCCTCAGATCTCTTCACTTTTTCTGTGGTACTTCACCTACCCGTTGGGTTTTGACAACTCACAAGATGCCATTCTCTCTTAAAACTTTTCTTAAATCTTCCTCCCTCTCCATTTAAGTGGCCACCAATGCCTATAAATCCACTTTCAAATATTTCTCAATTAAAATTTGTCTTCACTCCAATTTCTACCTTTTCCAGCCCTTATTATCTCCTACCTCAAATATCACTTATATATCAAAATTGATGACTGACAACCATCTTTCAATTCAGTGCATCTCATACAAACATCAGAATATCAGCTGAAATACACTAATCTGATTGCATTGTCTCTGTTTCCAATTGTAATGCTTTCTCAATGCTTTTAATGTTGAGCCCACATTCCTTGCATAGTATTCAGTGCCTCTGACAACCAGATGTCAAAGTATCTTTTGAGACTTGACCTCCAATACTCCCTCTCCATCATTCCCTCCATGGATATAGACTCTCCACTTGCTATTTATTTATTTACTTATTCATTTATTATGAATTGGTAATACCTGAATTCACAAGTGTTCATTATAGTATTATTCTTGGAAAAGTATGCCTATATAAATATATATATAACACAAATCTATATAAACATGAATAGATATTAAATATATTATTCTGCATTTATCAAGTATTATATAATATGTTTATTTAAAAGATATTTTCACATTCAACTAACAACATCTAGTTTTATATACAAAAAGATGAACCAAAAGCATATTGTCATCAGGAATTTCTGAGTAAAAGGATGAAAACAGCATAGTTGGCAATTACAACCAAGAGAACGCTCACGTGTGTTTACATATACGTATCAAATAAAGTAGACTTAAATGCCAAAGACATTTATTAGGGATTAAAAGAGTCACTACTAACTAGAATAATCCATCTGAAAAGCATAACAATTATGAATGTGTAGGAACATAAGTAGTAAGCACACATTTTGAAAGATTTACCCGATACAACATTATACAACCATTAAAATGAATTTTACAATGAGCATATAAAAAGTTACATTTTTAAGTTCATTTTTTTTATTTTGAGAGAGAGAGAGAGAGAGAGAGAACAAAAGAGAGAGAGAGTATGAGGGAGGGGCAGAGAGAGGGAGAGAGAGAGAATCCCAAGCAGGCTCTGCATAGTCAGTACAGGGCCCGATGGGGGGCTTGCACTCATGAACCGTGAGATCATGACCTGAGTCGAAGTTGGATGCTTACCAAACTGAGTCATCTGGGTACCCTAAAAAGTCATAGTTTTAAATAATTCAGCCTAAGCATGAAATTTCATATTTTCTGTGTATTATACTTTTCTTGTCTAGATTTTAATCATTATATGTCATCAACTTTTTAAACTACCTTTTTTTGGGCTCTTAAATTTTTTATTGGTATCTTTCAATTAAGCACTAATTATCAACATTCTTTATAAACTTACAATCAGCCATTTGAGGAAGATGAAGTATGAAATCATTACCTAAAAAAGCAAGCATGTCATATGATCACTTTGTGTATAGTAAAATTTAGCATAAATATACCTCCATACAAAGAGTTTATTGACAATACATTTGTGTATCTTGCACAAGCAGCACTTTTTAAATATGGCTGATCGTTAGCTCCAAAAGGACTGCCTACCACTTATATTCCAACCAGCTGTTATGAAAGAAAGAAGTATTAATGGACCTACCACACCTTCAGCCTCTTGTCTCCAGTCACTGTGCTTAGCTGCAGGACTCCCATTAACATTAATGGGAGTTCCATGCACACATCACCTGGAGAACAGACCCCTCGATGTTTGATCATTATCTTCCTAGACAGGTAGGAATGGCATCAATCAGGTATCCAGCTTAGTTTCACAGTATGTACTATTAAAGGCATCAAGGCAATAAAAACACAGCTTTCCAACACTTTCTTTATAAAACAGTAAAACCGTGCAGAACAACCAAAGGAGAAGATTTTAAAAGCATCCGAGGAGTACATAGCTTTCCTGTATATCTTTTTATAATTACAAATGACCCCAAACTGAAGCATACACATGATTTCTTTTCTAAGGCAGCTATAATGGGATAATAAAGACAGGCTTCATTATATAAAATGGATTTGATTTACTATAAAGCAGCCAAATAGTGAAGAGACAGTGGAGTTTATATAGAAACTGCTTGACCTCTGTTTTTTTTTTTTCCTTTTAACATTTCCCCACTATACCATTAAATCAAATACCTGTATGTGGTTAGAAAGAAAACAACATGAGTGATTAATACTAGTAAATAGGCTCCATCGTGTTGGAAGGAACATTAAGAAAAAAAACATGTTTTCAGTTCAGATCTACACTACAGTTAGTAAATTAGGAGCAGCAGCATAGTGGAAAGGAAAAAAAAAATGAAAAAGAAAGCCTGGTTAAGACTTGGGATAAGAAAGAACATGGTTTGGCTTTGAGAGTGTGATTTTTACCAGCTATGCAATCTTGGATAAACTTTTCAAAGTCATTTTTTCATTTGTAAAGTGAACCTCAAAATACCTATATTGTAAACTAATTAGAAGGCTTATATGACACAGCATAAGCATAAGCACATGACAGTGAGAAAATGCTGAAAAAAGAGTGACTATAGCTCTATGTATATGTGGAATTATAAACTACAAATGGTAGTATAATATTCTAGAACAAGAATTAGAGGCAGACAGACACAGATTACAATCCCATGCCTGCCACAAACTAACTTTATGATCCTGGGAAAGTTCATTTTTTTTTCTCTTAATTCTATTTTTTCTAAATATGTGGGCACATGTATGCTGATATGTACATGCATATATATATATATATATATATATATGTACACACACATACATATATAATATCATACATATATATACACATATTTTTTAAGATATATAAATATATTTAAGCTGTATACATTTTATCACCAACTGAGCTCTAATGTCTCAGTTTAACTTTCTGAGTTCTGCACTATTGCTCAGTTGCTAAATTTATAGCCATAATCTCAATACATAAGACATTAGGAAATCTGAGCCAGAGGCAAGAGGCCCTAAGGGCCTCATTCTTGTCTATTGCTGCCTGGCTCCCTCTGGCCTTTCATGTATGCTGTCTACCAGTTCATGGATACCAGTCATGCACAGAGTCTAGAAGTTCTATTCTCAAGGAAATCTCTCCATGGTGGGAAGCTTTCACCTTGTCTTAACTCCCCATTTTTCTCATGAATGGTCAACTCCAGGTAGGACTCATTCAGAGCTTGCAGTTCTTTATATTTAGAAATATCTAACCCAGCTGAATCTTTCCTACCATCTTAGCTGGGTTTTATAATAGGATTGTAACCAGGAGTGAGCTGTCTGGAAACTGAGCAAATTCCAATGATATCATGAAGGGAACAGGGTGAAAAGTAGAGGAATCAAAACATTGGAAGAATACCCATTTTTTTCTGCACAGCAATTTGTCCTTGAGGATGAAGTCCTGTGCCCCTGTCTAGCCAATCTTCAGGAAAGCCCCAAGTGGGAGGTATTAATATTTTATTTTTACAGATGAAGAAACTAAGATAGTAAAATTAAGTTGCTTGTCCAAGATTATACTACTATTCAGTAGAAAAATTCATTATTCAATGTTTTGAACCTTATAGAGTTCTTTTTCTTTAATAAAAATGCAGATTTAAAGTGAGGTTAACAGTGGTATCTACTAATAGAGTTGTTCTTACAATTAAATGAAATTGTACATAACAAAAGGCTCAGAATGATGTCGAACACATAATACTTAATACATATACAGTAAAACCTTAGATTGAGAGTAATTTGTTCTGTGAGTATTCTGCAAGATGAGCAAACATTTTTAATAAATTCTGATTTGATAAAGGAGTGATGCCTTGCCACATGAGTAGCACACAATGACAAACATCACATGATCACAACTGAGTCAAAGGTTCTTGAAATTTGCTTTGATGTACAAGTGCTTTGGATTACAAGCATATTTCAGGAACAAATTATGCTCACAAACCAAGGTTTTACTGCAATGCATATTCAGCAATTATTAATTATCATATAGCAAAATAATAAAAAAAGTCTGTTAGTCCAAATCTGTACACATTTTTATTCAACAATTTAAAACAATTTTTTTTCACGTTTATTTCTTTACTTTGTGAAAGAGAGGAGAGAAAAAAAATGCAAACAGGAGAGGGGCAGAGAGAGAGAGGGAGAAAGAGAGAGAATCCCAAGCAGGCCCCACACTGTCAGCACAGACTGACGCAGGGCTCAAACCCACAAACCTTGAGATCGTGACCTGAGCTGAAATCAAGAGCCAGACACTTAACCGAGTCACCCAGGTGCCCCTCAACAATTTTTTTAAATACCTACCTAGTTTCCAGGGGAAGAAAAGAGTGCTTGGTATGGAAACAAACAAACAAATAATCAATAAGTAAACATGTAATCAGTAAGTAAAGCCTAGAAGGGATCAGGTGGTGGGGAGCAGAATAGAGAGGGTAGTCAAGGAAACCCCTTCTGAAGTGTTGACATTTGAGCCAAGACTAAAAAAGGAGCAGGGAAAGCCTCCAGGGGAGATATCAGTGTTCTCAGGAATGGGAACAAGCATATAGGCTCTGAGGAGGAAAAGTCTGATAACATTGTCCATTTCTAATTGTATGGATGTTTAATCTACTCTTGTGAAGATATACATTTTTAACTTGTGTATGACATCTAAACGAAAAAATAAAACTGAGAATCCACTTCTATGGGACTGTTAACAAGTCTCACATTCTCTCTCCCATGTACATTTTATGTCCTTGGAGCCAAGTTTGCATCTCCCTATTCATGGGAGTGTGAAGAAAGATGGGAATCTGGAGCAGCAAAGGAGGCTCTTCCCTTCACAGTTTACAACAAATATTACTAATGAAGGGTGCATTCTGTGTTTCCCCATAGACTAATGGGAAACAAAGACAATCAAGTCTAAATATAAAAGCACATAATACATGGTATCACATGATATCTAAGTGATTGATTTAATAGCATTTATTCATCTTCCTTAGTCTTTTGGTGAAGTCATACAAGCAACACAGGGAACTTTGAAAGAATGAATGAGATAGAGCTTTTCTCTCAAATAATTGCATAAGACTTAAATCCTCTCAGATAGGAATATTTGGCCATTTTCAGAGCATTTTACCAGGTGGTTAATAGTGTTTAAGGTTATTTTGATGACTCCCATTTATGCTACTTCTTTATTTCCTTACTTCTAAAATCTTAGTTCCTTATTCAGGCCCTATTACTTTTTTGAATGTTCTTTCATAAATGCAGTAGGGCTAAAGTCTCGAAGCCTGATAAGAAGGAACTTTAAGCATCTTCTTGGAGGGTCCCAAGAGTTGTCAGGCCCAAAAGAATATTTCTCAGCAAGAAACCTTAATAGAATTGTGTGTATCACATTTGCATAATGTTAGCTTTGAAACATAATGTTCATCTGGCTTTCTCAACAGCTTCTGATGGAGACATGATTATGCCCATTTTATGGATGATGAAATTTAGACTCAAAGAGATCATACAACTTGCCCAAGTTTACACCTGTTGATAACTGCAAAACTGGATCACAAACTTACGAAGTTAAATCCTGTGCTTTTTTTCACTCTATGACTGCATCCAGCAATAATAATTTAAATTGGTATTAGTGCTTTGCTATTTTTTACAGTGCTTGTGTGAACATAATTTACTCTTTATAACTATAAATAAAGCCTGACAGAGTTAGCTGATCTCACAGCTAAGACTGCTCAAGTGACTAGGTATTAAGTGGGTACCTACTTTGGGGCTTCTTATCTGACAAACACATGTTGATTCTGTGTACATGATGTTCCTTTAGCGAACGCAGTCAGACTAGGTTTTCAGACCAGGACTGAGATGAAGCTTGTCTCCACCCTTCTCTTTTAAGCTCCCCTCCCTTATTCAGGCACTTCTGTTGTATAACTTCAGGGCACTATGACACAAGTCAGAATTTCCCCCAAAGTGTCCCTGGACCAGAATTCCAGTGAGCTGTTTCCAGAATGGGGTCAAGTATCTCTCGATGGCCAATTAAGTTGGAAACACTCTACAGAGTATAGCCTCAGTTTTGCCATTCACAATATACTTCAACACATAAGAGTTCTGAGAAGTATCGTATGTGAGAAACCTATTTATATTTATCTAAATAGCACACTTCAACTTTAGCAAATTTCATAACAGTTTTAACATATTAAAACTGATGGCATATGGAACAATGTACTACGTTTTGGATACAGAAGGTTGGACAATGACGGGAAAGATAAGAAGACCACTAAAAATGGGATGGGAGTGAGCTACAGACAGTAAGGTGAGCTTTAGCAGAGCTTTGAGCTCCCAGTCCTTTTTTGTCACCTGAGCACACTTCTCCATGCAGGGAAAAGACATGAGATGACCATTTCTGAAGACAATTTTTAGGCTTTTTGGGAGACAGTTTCACAATTTTTATATATATTGCAAGTGGCCACACTAGATATAGAGGAGAATGGCTAATTTAGAATTCCTATACGTTAAAGTGGAATTCAGGACGCCTGGGTGGCTCAGTCAGTTAAGCATCTGACTCTTGTTTTTGGTTCAGGTCATAATCTCACCACTGCTGAGTTTGAGCCCCACATCAAGCCTTGCATCGGGCTCCATGCTGATAGTGCTGAGACTGCTTGGGATTCTCTCTCTCTTTCCTTCTCTCTCTCTGCCACTCCCACATGCTCATGTGCTCTTTATCTCTTAAAATCAGTAAATAAATAGCTTCAAACATTGTTTAAAAAATTAAAGTGATACTGGCCATATCTGTATGGAAGCCTTTGAATTTCTTCCTTTTCTTCCCTTTCCTCTCATCCCTCTCTTCTTCTTTCTTTTTTTTTCCTATTTCCTTGCCTTTCCTTACATTTTCATAACATAGCTGTCAGTCAAAGGCAAGTCCCCCAAATTTAGTCATGTTTACATTACCTAAAAATAAGATAGTAAACTACAAAATACAGCTAAACTCCATCCATACCTCAAGAATCATAATCCTGATAGTGAACCACAGGAGGCTTCAGTTATCATGGGGATTTACAGCAGAAGTAACTGATGGACAAAGAATGTATTTTATAAAATTGGCCAGTCTGGGATATGTGGGGAAGGCACTCACCCCCATTAACAATGCATCTCCCTTAGTAACTGCTACTGTCTCATATTTTATAGAAAGAAAACCAATACCTTCCTTACACAAAGCTTAAAGCAAAATCTCATTTAAGAACATAAACCAACAATTTAATGAATTGATCTCAATATTGTTTTAATTTTCAGTCTTCTAATTTTAACAAAGTTGCTAAAGGAACACACAAATAATTAAGTCAAAAAATAATGAACTATTGATTTTTTTTGTTGTGAACTTGTTCTGCTCCTTCACATAGACTTTGAGATCGCCTGGTATTATGTGACCAAATTATGGTACATGAAGGAGAAGGTGAAGCAGAGATGACAGCTATGATTTTTTTCATTAAAACCAACCTAAAACAATGTTTGCATTCAGAATTAACCAAGCCTTTTTAATATATCTTAATTTTGTGATGCTGAGCATCATTGGAAATCTATAGAGTGTATAAGCTAGAAAGCCCTCACTGTCGTTCAGAATTTTAGCAATATTTCCTTGATGATTTTGAACAAACACACATAATTTAAAAAATTTAAAAGATGTACAGGAACTACAAAACTGCTGCTAAAGTTATAGCATTCTTTCCCCATTTTCATCTTCCTTTGTAGAGTTAGAACAAAAGGAGAAAGGAGAAAGATTTTTTTAATCTTCCAACCATATACTGATAATAACTTTTGAAGCAAGCTGCTTGAAGCAGTTTATTGCTTAATTTTGTACTATACATCTGGCCTGGGATGTAACTGGGAAATCTCCCTAAAGACTGTCTTTCATCCAAAATGGAGACTATATGGTTAACCGACTTAGTATACCAAACCAAACAATATATGCACTTAAAAGGTCGAATCTGAAAAGGTATTGATTATATTTTATTTTTCTTTTTGCCATTTATTACTTTGTGTGTAGAGGAACGGCCCTTTGAACTGACACATTTACCTTCTTTCTTTTTTCTTCATCATACACATCTAAGCTTTCTTAAATATCAAAAACCCAGAACTGTATCTGAAATAAAAATTGTTTCCCTTTATGTAATTTTCAAGAGGCTTTTAGAGTATCCTTCCCCAATGATTACAGGGTATTTCCACATAGGCTGTCATTTTAAGGTGAAAAATTTGCAAGGACAGTCACACCATCTGTCATCAGCCGGGTTCCCTGACACCCAGAGCTGCTCTGAAATGGCCAGCAGCCTCCTGCATAACAAAGACCTTGCCCCTTGGCATTGTTTGTTCCTTGACCGGTGCTGAGAGTCCTTCAAAAGGGGCTTTACTGTGACCATTTCAGGGCTTCTTTTCAGGGGCAAGGTTTTCAAAAGAAAAAAATTATTATGCATATAGGAAATTTGAGATGCTCCGGTCTTATATCTAAGCCAATAGAATAAATCCTAGAAGTTTGTTCCAGCTTTGTTTCTGTGATCCCTGAAGGAAAACCTACTTGGCATTATTTTTTTCCCCTTTCTGCTTTTGAAAATTTCTTAAAGATACAATTTAGGTGTTAAGTAATCCATATATACAGCCAGAGTGTGTAGGTTAAACGTAGCTAGACCATTCAAATACAGGAGCTGTGTCATAATAACTGAAAAATACACCCTCTGACCAACAAAACCCCAGCGCCTCTCACAGTGGAAGTCACAGACAAGCTATTCTTACTGCCATGTCAAGCACCACTTATGACTTATAAATACAATACGGTACAATCACACTGTAGGTCACTTGTGCCCAAAGAAGGATTACAGCTGTAGCTCACAATATTTACGAAAGAAATGCACGAAAAAAGAGAAAATGTCAACTATTGTAAAACATTTTTACTGAGAAATGTATACTCTCATATGCCTGACATATAAAGACATAAAGCTGAGTCTTCCCTTTTTGTTAATTTCCCACTCCTGTAAAATACGTGTTCCTCAATTTAGGGAAATCTAAGCAAGGGCTCTCTATTAAGAGACTGAGCTTTAAAACTTAGACAGATCATTGTTAAGAGAAGCTCCAGCCATTTCTAGGAATGAATGAATAAACACAAAAGGATATTCTCTCCGTCAACATAATTAATGGGAAGATTTTATGTACTTCATTTAGTCCCCAAGACATAGTTATATACAATACATGGAGTGTGTGTTTATGTGCACCATAGTATAAATATGTAAAAGTCAGATCATTAAATCTTTTATATGTCTGTATTCATAATACACAAAGCTGTTTTTAAATTATTTAAAGATCTATTCTCTCTTCCATATACATTAATACTAATAAGAGTTGCCGTCAACATCAAAGGGAAACTAGACCCCTAATTGGAGTCCCAATCTGC
Organism: Acinonyx jubatus; assembly: GCF_027475565.1. Lineage (NCBI taxonomy): Eukaryota > Metazoa > Chordata > Mammalia > Carnivora > Felidae > Acinonyx > Acinonyx jubatus. Next base: position 67,676,133 of record NC_069394.1, on the reverse strand, counting down.
CCTGAGAGTCGCATTGGAGAGAGAACAAATATGGAGTAAGTTAAGCATTAGAGAAACTAATAATCAGTCCTCATTTTCAACTTCTGATTATTGCAAGAACCCAATGATTTCTTAATAAAATGCAATCACTTTCCATCACAATTTGAAAACATAAAATTTCATATGAACGAGTCCCAAAGAAAAAGATGATAGAACAGATAAAGTTGTCCTGTGGGACAGTTACAATAGCTCCAGAAATTTTAAATACATCTAAATTTTAGAATTTACGATATTACCTAATTTTCTTTTGCTTTAGCCTTTTTGATAATCGTTTTGACCGTATGCATGTGGTCTTTCAAATGGCAAATTCTCTATTAGAATTCTGATTACATATGAGGCTGGTAACGAAAACATTAGCCGTTTCTCCAAACAAACATTTGGTAAGAACTCTATGTATCAGAAATTTTGCTAGATGCTGAAAATATAAAACAACAACAAAAAAGTATCTGCCTTCTTGTCACTAAATAGTTAAATAATGAAACAACTAAACAGATAGAATTAAGTATATGATAAGAGCTATTTCTGAATATCAAGATAATATATGCAAATGTTTAAGGCTCTCAAATTAAAAAGAAAATGTACCCCGTGACTTTAATTTGCCTGCTACTTTAGTTTTCCTGTCCTGGGTAGGCTGTCAAAATTATCATTATGATAAATTTCATACATATACAAAAAAGACAGAAGAGTATAACAGATTCACATGTTTACACCACCACCTTAACCAATTATCAGCTCATGGACAATCTTGTTTATTCATATCCTCTTTCATGTTATCCCATATTCTTTTATATTATAAACCATATTATTCCATTCATAAATATTTAGTATGTATCTTTAAAGATAAGCACAAATTATTATCATGCTTAAAATTAGCAATACTGTATTAATATCAGATATTTCATCAGGATCCATATTAAATTGATTTTTAGATGTCATATTTAAAACTTATTTTAAAAAGGGCCAAATAGAACTCACCACACTGAATGTGGTAGGTAAGCACCTAGATTCTTTTAATCTATAGGTTCATTACTCCTCTATCTTCTTATCTTTACCTCTTTCAATTTGAAGTTGCAGAAACTGAGAATTTCATTCTACAGATTTTCCCCATAATCTGAATTTGGTAATTGAATCTCTGTGGTCACTCTTGGAAATTGCTAGGGTACCAATCACTATTCTGAAAATGGTTAGTAAGTATGAAAATCATCTATTTGTCTTGCCTTTCTGGCATGAAACATCTGATCACAAAAAATTCTTCTGTATGGAAGAATTGCAGTTAATAAATACAAAAGAAATGTCAGGGGAAAAAACGCCATTTTTAACCACTGTTGGAATAATGTATCTAAATTGCAATCATCAATGCTGTTAAAATCATTACATGAGAAGTTAATAGGGAACTTTAAATGGATAGAAGAGGCTGGCAACACCTGAACCCACAATTAATATTAACATCACCAAACTAGGAAAAGAAATTTCATGCCCTGTGATATGATGCAAAGAATTACACAGCACCATCCATGAAGTATTCTAGTCAATAAATAATTAAACAGATTGAATCGGGTCTCTAGATCCACTATCATTTTGCAGGAAATAAGAGGGATAGTGGAGCATGTTAAATAACATCATATAAAGATGCCATGAGCATGTCTAGAATATGGGAGATGATACAGAAAATAAAATAATCCAGTTTAATCAACAAATAAATGCCTTAAAAGATTAAGGGGAAGGAGTAGCTGTTCTGTATTAAAATATACATAAGAGATAAGTCTAGAAAAATGAATGTAAGAACCTTGTGGGATCGTAATTCAAAAGAATTGACTATGAAAATACATTTTGAGACAATGAACAATTCTGACTTGAATCATGGCATTCTTTGGTTTTAATTCTTAGTTGTTAGAGATACACATTGAAATATTTATGAACAAAATGATAGATACATGAGATTTTCTTTAAAATACTCCAGTGGTAGAGGCAAAGTGAGGGGGTGGTGGTAATTATCCAAATTGGCTGATGAGGGTTTCATCAATAAGTTTGAACATTTTCATATTAAAACATGTTTTAAAAATAGCAATTCATTTTCCAACTAGAAGTACCTTTGAATCTTATTTACCATGAAATTGAGAGGGAATTTGACGATATTTTAAGCATGATTCTTGCTTGAAGCAATGCCTTCACATTTTAGAGAAAGAGATGTACATATTCCGTTGAAAAGCCCTGCAACAGTGACCTAATCCTTGTGACACAACAGCACTACCAATACCTGAGCTCTTGTTAGAAGTGCAGAATCTCAGGTTCCTCCTTGTTCTAACGAATCAGAATCCAAATTTTAGAAATCCTCAGGTAATTCCTATGCACATTAAACTCTGAGAAGCACTGTTCTTTACCCCATTCTTCTCATGGATCTTTCTCCATTAATTATGTATTAACTTATATTCAATCTTTCCTTTCACTGGCTCCTTCTTAACTTCATATAAACATATAAAACTTCACATATTTCTTATCTTGAAAAATAACGTAAATGAAAAAAACAAAAACAAAAACAAATAAACCTGCATCTAGTTCATTGCTGACTTAGAACCCTTGGCTTCCATGAAAAACATATAACCTTAAAATAAATCCCCCTCTTTTTACTTAAGCTTATTCTAATAAGTTTTCGTTGCCTGAAACCAAAAGAACACTACCATATCAAAGGTCCGTCTTTGTTCCTATCTCACTCTCTTTCAGTGAAGTTTTGTCCATGTCCATACAGATCTTACTGTTATCTATAAGCTGAGAACTCCCAAATCTCTCTGTCCATCATAGTCTCTTCTCCCTGAAGTAGATCCTGGACTCTCAATCCACAGGCACATCCTACCCAATATGTTCACAACTGAATTCACGAAGCTTTTCTTCTTTAAGCATGGTCATCTTTAGTTTGTGATAGCACCAACTACTCAGTTACCCTCGCCTGAAAACTAAAAGTTATTGTTGACTCCACATTCATAGTACTGCTGTAGTTCAAATATTAACAATCTCTTAATCAGATTAATCAACACATTCCTGGGGTGGTTAATTTTATGTGTCAACCTGAAGGGTGTTTTTAGATGAGATGAACATTCAAATAGGTGAACTTTGAGTAAAGCAGATTGCTCTCCATAGTGTGAATGGGCCTCACCTAATTAGTAGAAGTCCTGAGTAGGACAAAAGACTAGCAGGTTGCCTTTGGATTTCATCTGCATCATCAGTCCTGAGTCATGAAAACTGCTGGTCCATACCATAGATTTGGACTTGCCGACTTCCATAATCACATGAACCAATTCCTTATAATCTCTCTCCCTCTCTTTCTCTCTCTCAAAACTATCCATATAGTTGGTTCTATTTCTCTGAAAAGCCCTGACTAGCATAGATTTTAGTACCAAAAAACAAAGTGCTGCAGTAACAAATATCTGAAAATGTAGAAGCAGCTTTGTAATTAGATATTGAGTAGAGGCTGGATGAGTTTGGGAAAACATGTAAAAAAAATGTTTAGATTGCCTTGAAGAGACTATTGGTAGGCATATGGACATAAAGTTGATTCTGGTGAGATTTCAGACAGAAATGAGGAACAAGCAGTTGGAAATTGGAGGAAAGCTGATCTTGATTATAAAGATACTTAATATTATTAAGTCAAAAAGTTTTTGACTTAGGTATTATCCAGTGTTTTGTGGAAAGAGAAGTTAAAAGTGATGAACTTGGAGTGTGGAAGTTCCTCAAAATGTAAAAATAGAATTACCAGGGGTGCCTAGGTGGCTTATTTGGTTAAGCATCTGACTCTTGATTTTTGGCCCAGGTAATAATCATACAATTTGTGAGACTGAGTCCCACATCAGGTTCTGTGCTGATGGTGTGGAGCCTGCCTGAGATTCTCTCTCTCTCTCTCTCTCTCTCTGCCCCTCCCCCATGCTTGCATGCACTCGATCTATCTCAAAATAAATAAATAAAATTTAAAAAATAGAATTACTATATGATCCAGTAATTCCACTACTGGGTATTTACCCAAAGAAAACACTAATTCAAAAAGATATATACACATTCTATGTTTATTGGCAGCATTATTTACAATAGCCAAGATGTGGAAGTAATCCACGTATCCATCAATAGATGAGCTGATAAAGAAGATGCAGCATACATACATTATATATAAATGTCTCCATTTTCAAGAAATGACTATCCTATTATAGATATATAATTATTATTAAATGTTATTCAGCCATTAAAAAGAATGAAATGTTGCCATTTGCAATGACATGAATGAACCAAAAGGGTATAATGCTAAGTCAACTAAGTCAGTCAGAGAAAGACAAATGCCGTATGATTTCACTTATATGTGGAATTTAAGAAACAAAACAAATGAGAAAACAATGAAAAAGAAGTGACAAAAAAAGACTCTTAAATACAAAAAAGAAACTGGTGGTTGCCAGAGGGAAGGTATGTGTGGGGTTAGATACATAAAGGGGATTAAGAGTACATTTATCTTGATGAGCACTGAGAAATGTATAGAATTGCTGAATCGTTACATTGTACATCTGAAACTATTACTATATGTTATTTATACTAGAATTTAAAAAATAAAATAAATAAACAATTTTGTTAATATTCACCAAGTTAAAAAAAAGTGATGAATTTGGATGTTTAGTTGAGGAGATTTCTAGCAAAATGTTAAAAGGCATGGCTTTGTTTCTCCTTGCTGCAAATAGTAAAACACTAGAGGTGAGATTAGTTGAAGAAATTGTTAAGCAAAAAGGAACCAGAATTTGAAGATCTATAATAGTCTCAGCCTATCTATCTTGCAAAAAATGAGAAAGTGTGTTCCAAAGAGAATGCCAAGGGTATGGCTGTACAATTACCCCATAAAGAGATTACCCATGGACTTAAGCAAGCGTCTCAGCAGAAGCTAGGACTAGGGATAGAATTATACAAGAAAAGATATTTCTAGTCTGGACTAAAGGAGGCAGAGATGAAACAAAATAAAGGAAGGCTTTTAGACTTCTGAGGTTATTGAAGACAGGACATTAGAGTTATCCAGATGCAAACATTTCTCATCCTTCAAGAAAAGGAAAGAATGACCCTGAGGGTGCCCATGCCTACAGGCAAGTCTATCTTTCCCCACATTTCAAGGCGCCAGGATGCAGCTGCCCTAAGCCTCAGAAACAGGGCTGCCACTCACAGCCATTGAAGCAGGGCCACTTTCTGGGACTGTGGAGGCATCACTGCTTCCCTAGTATGTCAAGAGAACAGAACAGCAAGCAGAAAATTCTAAAAACTTAAAATCTAATGGATTTTGCCATACTCGGTTTTGGAGTTGCTTAGATCCCATGATCTCTTTCTAATTTCTCCATTTGCAAGGAATGACTATCCTATACCTTCCCCACCATTGTATTTTTGAAGCACATAAATTTGATTTCATAGGCTCACAGCTGAAGAGGAATTTTGCTTTAGGAGTAATCATACCTCCAGGCTCTTTCTTCCATGCCTGATTCAGATGAGATTTAGATAAGTGTTTGGACTTAGAGTTGATGCTGAAATGAGTTAAGACTTTGGATATGTTTGGGACAGGGTGAGTATATTTTGCATGGGAGAAAGACATTAATTTGGAGATCCACAGAGTGGAATGTTATGGAATGAATTGTATCTGTCCACAACTCATATGTTGAAGGCCTAATCCCCAATGTGACCATATTTGGAATAGGGTCTTTAAAGAGATAAGTAAGTTTACATGAGATCACCAGGGTGGGGCCCTAATCCAATAGGATTGATGTCATAATAAGAAGAGGAGGAGACGGGAATGTGCATGCACAATGAAAAAGCCATGTGAGGGCACAGAGTGAAGACAGCCATCTGCAAACCACGGAGAAAGGCCTCAACAGAAACCAAACCATCTTGATCTTGGACTTCCCACTTTTAGAACTATGAAAAAGTCAATATATGTTGTTTAAGCTACCCAGTCTGTGCTCTTCTGTTATATCAGACAAAGCAGACAAATAGGACTCCCAAAGAAACTCCCTGATTTTCATTCTACCCCTAAGAGCTTATCCATAGTGCTTACAGGCCTTATTTTCCTGATAAATTCTCTCCTGAGCTCAAAACACTTCTCATATTGTTTACTGTATAACATTCAGAGTATCTGGCATGACACACAAGACAGTAGGATCCCTGCTTGACTCTCCGATGTCATTTTCTGCCAAACACAGGCAAACAGCCAATACTCTAGAAAGACAAACCCAACCACCTGCAGTTCCCCTAAATTGTCATGCTGATCCACAGAACATAAGGTTGCCCTTCACAGATGACCTCTTCCCCAGACCAACCAGCAAACTGCTACTCATCCTCAGTAATTCAGAGAAGAGTCTTCCCCTCAATGAGACATTTGGACTTCCTGGACTATCCTGATCATATCCTTGCTTGTACTATTGCCATATAAGTCTCATTTATACTCTAGAATAACACTTTAATTACTTGTTTATAACCATTTCTTTTGGTGTCTGCACACCTTTTATCTGTATATCCTCTGTACTTGTCATATAGACTGCTCAATTACTAACTGGAAGAAAAAAGAGTTAATTGATTAAATGGTTGACTAATGAAGCATATGAAGTATGCTTTACTGGATTGAGATCATCTCTAATCTAGAAGGTCTACAGAAGATCAAATTGGAAAAATATCTAAAAATGGAAGAATATTAAGATTAACATGATTCAAGAAGCCAAGAGCAAGGAACAAATTATTGGTTATTATAATTCTACATTGTCTTCCCAGACCCTCAATTTCTGTGTTACTTACAACAATCACAATCCATTCATACCAGTGTTCACTTTATTGTATGTTTAATTTATTTCTCTATTATCTTAACAATCATTTTGCGGATTCCTGAAAAGAGTAATGTGTAATGGAAGCACTAAATTAGAAATCGGAGTACTTGAGTCCCTGGCCCTGTAACTTGGGACAAATCACAATCTCTTAAATGTCAGTTTTCTCACCTGCAAAATGGGATTTCTATTTACACACTGGTTTTGAAAATCAAATGGGTGATCTTCAAATAGTTTTTAGCTGTCATTCAATAAATGTGTTTTTCCTAATGAATTGGCAACGTTTTTGCACATCACCAACAGTGCTCTGCACTTGGCCCCAGCTAATGGTGGCCCTTCTAATGGATTAACATTGAACAGATCATTTAAGTTTTCTGAACCTTAATTTCTTTAAATCTAGAAGTAGGGTAATATCATAAAATTCTTCTAAAACAAAATACGAATCTAAAGTATTTTGTACTTTATATTACATAATTTAAGTTTTTTTATATTATCCTAATTATGTGACCCTTGGGTAAATCATATAACTACACTACTTTCCTCATATACAATAGAGATATAATAGGCTTGTTGGAGGATTAAGACAACATGTGTAAAGTGTTTAATATAGCACATAATTGGTTAGTGTTCACAAGTATAATAATTATTATATTAATGTTAGTAACACATAGCATTATTATATTATTATAATTACAGGAGTCCCTTGAGACCTGAATCTGTAAGTTTTACATGACTTACAACACTTTTGACATAGCTTAAATACTTTTATTGACTAACACCTAATATTTGTTTTATTTCAAAGTATGATAGATAACTGTATAAAATAGTAGAATTGGTCATTAATAGACAAAATAGATAAAACTCATAATAAATATTCACTTAGTAAAAACATCTGTAATATCTGGTGCTTGTGTGTGGTGCCCTCTGCATAACACTGGTCTTTGGTCTTTGCTCCCTGATCAATTCATCAAGTTTGATTGACTCACTCCTCTGTGTTAGCTATTCTACATATTTTGGTGCCACTTACCAAACTGTAAAACATCGTTTTTCTACATAAACTCACATCAACAAAACTATTACTATTAAAGCTGTCATTGCAATACCTATTTCTATATATGAACCATATTTGTGAAGATTACATACAAAATATATATGTACATATATTTCTAAGTATGTATACTATAAATATGTACTCCATATGTACTTCTAGTATACATTTCTTTATAAGTATGTAAACACTTATAAAACAAGATGGAAGGAAAAACAGGGACAATAACATCTAAACTGATTTCCCAGCTTTAAGAAAAAAAAATACCCCCAAACAACCTGCAGCTATATGAGTGTAATGCTAAATATGAAAAAGATAAAAAAAGATAAAACATCTATTTCATTATTGTTTTAAAATACTGTTTACATAGCATAATGGAGGTGAAGATCACATGCTTTCTGAAAGACTCGTTTTCAGAGAATAGTTTGCTCACTAGATATATCAGCTTTAATTTTTCATCTTGATTTCTCACCAATTTATAATTCTGAATATTTAGGACTCACAGATGGCCTCCATCTGAGGAAAAACAAAAACAAATATTCAAGAATCAAGATGCTCTTGAAACCCCACAAGAACTTGTCTCCAAGTGGAGGAAATTTATATGAAAACGCTTCCTTTAGCAGGAAGGTACCGGTATTAGACATCGGTAAGGGTATTTGAAGGTTTTCTTTTATTTAAGAGCTGATAGAAAGCATACCAGTCATCACTGTTCATGCAACATATTCTAATATAGTAAACATAAATTCTAGTGGAAATCAATGTTTCCAATTTAGTAAAATAAATTAGTCTAATGTTAGTAGAGACAGTGAAATGGGTAGGGGATTGCCTTTGTCAGAAGGATGACGGCCTTTGCTTTACTAAGTAAATAACTCACTATATGACAAATAGATAAATAAGAGATACTTATGTGTACTACTAAATATTTTCTGTAAGGTAAAATTCCCTCAGTATAGCAGGGTTCTAGTAAATGGTGGTGCATTTAAGTGTTGTTTTGATAGATTATTTATTATGCGTAGAGACTACGTGACTGGGAGCACTTTAAAACCCACCAAAGCTCACTTCCAAATGAACTAATACTTTCCTTTTCCGTGGATGGCTTCGACGAGACTTCTAATACACACGTGGAGTCCAGGTTCTGTCTGATGCCTGCCTTTACAGCAAGGGAGGCTTGGGAACTGTCAAGTTTCCTGATGACCAGAAAAATTTTCTTGTTCTTAAAAATGAAGTAGTTACAGCTACCACTTATATTCTTAGGCGTTCTGATGTGATCCAAAATTATTTGGTCGCAAGTAATTTGCAAATTTAGAAGACAATGAAAATGTCAAGCGAGGTAATAGAGAACACAAATAACTCTGAATAACTCTGTACCTGGCACAATGGAAGTTCCACAGTAAATGGTATCCATGATTATTATTGATGGCTCAATTACTGGCTCAATATAATATTCTAAGAAGAATAAGCTCCTAAAATTATCAAATATAGCATACTCACTATGTTGCTTTTCAACAATTCTAAAATTAAAATAATTTGAAATGTTTTTCTAGCTTCTAAGATATGAGTTTAAAAAAAAGGAAAAATCCACTCAAACATCCATTAACAGATTTTTAAAGAAATTTGGATAAATATTAAAACTATTTCCTAAAGTATCTTCCAAATTTTAAGATAAGCAAAATGGCTATATTCTGTTGTTTCTGTTTATTAATATGTTTACTAGTTATTTTATCAATATTATTAGTTATGGGTCAAATTATCAAACACTAGAGTTTTTCATTTTTTAAAATCTCATACATACATTTTATTGGACATTGGGGCCCATTTTATAAATAATGTGTACTGGATATTTATGCTGTTTTTATAGAACTAGTAGTTCATTTTATGATTACATTATTATAGATGTTTATAGTTGTTTTACAGTTGCTTTTATGACATATTATATATATAATCTATGATTTGTGTGGTGCTGAGAGCTTGATTAGGGATTAAAGCTATGCTTACAACATTCTGATGAGGAAATAGTATCCAGTTTATCAAGAAGCATGGCTTCCTGGTATGTATTACTGAGTAAGTGAAAAGGGATCGTGTCTTTAAGTGAGTTGCAAATGATCCCCAAAATCACATTGTACAGTACTTTCCCTAGTACAAAAAATATTTCATATAAAGACATGGCAACTCATAATGAACAATGACTTTTTCATGAATCAAAACTGAACAAGATTGGGGTGCCTGGGTGGCTCAGTTGGTTGAACATCCAAATTTAGCTCAGCTCATGATCTCACAGCTTGTGGGTTCAAGCCCTGCATCAGGCTCTGTGCTGATGGCTCAGAGCCTGGAGCCTGCTTCAGATTCTGTGTCTTCCTCTCTCTCTGCCCTTCCCTCACTTACACTCTCTCTCTGTCTCAAAAATAAATAAACATTAAAAAATTATAAAATAAACAAATAAATAAACATTATTAATAAAAAAAACTGAACAAGATTATTTGGAGTTTTGTTCTCTTCATGTATTTTATACGGTTTCATATTGGCATGAGTTTTCCTTCTCAATCCTCACCCCTCACCACAGCCACCTCCCCCATGAAAGCACACACAAACACATTCATACTTTTTGGGGCTGATGCAACACAAAGGAGCCTTATGTAATAAAATTCTACACTGAGAAGGAGATAGAGAATCTTTACCCTAATCAGGTAGAGGAACTTTACTCTCAGAAGGATAACTGAAGTTTGCTAGGTTTGCTTTTATTTCTTATTTTTTTAAATGTTTATTTATTTTGACAGGATGGGGAGGGACAAAGAGAGGGATAGAGGATCCCAAGCAGATTCTACTCTGTCAGCACAGAACCTGACCAGGCGCTTGATCTCACAAACCCTGAGATCTTGACCTGAGCCAAAATCAAGAGTCAGTCACTTGACTGACTGAGCCACCCAGGTGTCCCCGGCTTGCTTATTTTTACCATCCCCTAACCTTGCTTATTTTACTCACCCCCTCCCAGGATTGAGAAGGCTCATCTTCCTGGACCCTCAACCTCAGGACTGCAAGCTTCTCTTCTGTTCTTATTCAGCAGTGCAACTAGCTAGAGCCTAGAATCACTCAGAGGGAAATGAAAGGGGCTAAGGTAGAAGAGAAGGCCTGAGGAAGACCCCCTGAAAGGAACATGTGATACACCCTTGGGATCTAGCAGAAAAGCTTTGTCCATGCATTGAACTTGGACACAGGTAGAATTAAAACTGAAGCCACCCCAGATCATGTCTACCCTGGGAATTCTCTCTAAACTGGACTACATTATTGAAGCTAAAATTAAAAAACCAAAACAACAAACAGACAAAAAAAACCTGATGGCCAATGCTTCAGAATTTTCTGTGGCTATTAGTCAGACAAAGGTAGGCCACTCTTTCATTCTTCCCTTGCTCTGTTCTCTCCAAGTTGCCAATGGACCTCTAATTTTCTATATCACAGATGGCAGCAAGAAAACAAAAATCACAGGTTAGACCGATAAATCAAGGAACATGTTATTGACCATCCATCTCCTTTCTAAATAATAGTGGTACATTTAAATGTATTAACCACCTAAAAATTGGACCTTACCAGGCCCTAGGACACAATTTCTGCCATTCAGTACTTAAATTGTTTAGTAACATTCTTAAGAGTTTTGTCATAGATTTAGTATCTGTTTGGAATTTTTCTCAAATTTTTAAACTTTCTATATATTTAATAACTTTTTGAGGCTTAGTAAATTAAAGATTTTGCATTCTTGCTGGCAATTTCTTAAATCAAGGAGCAGATTAAATGTGCTAATGTCCAGGAAGACATACAAGCAAATGCAAAATATTACTAGCACTGATTCAAGTTAAAGGATTTATCTGGCACCCTTTGAGCATATTATGATATATGGGAGAGAACTGTCATAGGCCAAGTTTGAGATAAGTGCAGGTCAAATTATAAAGCAGCTTTTTGAACAGAAATAACTCATTAGCCAAAGTTAGAGCTACTTAATAGTACCTTTCCAAGCATCCCCTCAGACCCAGCTGTTGCCTTAATTACATAATCAGGTCGATTGTGATGCTCATTTGTAACTTTGCTATCAGGTATGGCCAGATGTTTCATTTAACCTCTAGTATAAATAAAACATCTGATAAAGTTTTGCAATGCTTTTGTAAACAGCTGTTTGATCTGGAAACTTACTGCTGAAGCAGCTATACTGATCTGGTCCTTCTCTTTACATAATGTCAGAGTAATTGTCTAGATCCTTGGGAAAATTGCTGCTGTAGGTGTTATAAACTCTTTCATTACAACATATTAGATCTCTTTCAAATGGCTAATGTCTAGTCAACACATGTTTAGTCTACCCAACAAGAATTTATTAAGTACATTTAAAATGTACGAAGAAATTGCTGGTCTATTTCTTTGAGAATGTAAATGTAAGTTGGGTGCATTGTTAAAGCAATTTTATTATATGCTTAATGTTATAAAGCAATGTTTGAGCAGCTCTTATACTATGGGCTCTGGGTTAACAGCACATTTTTATTTTCCAGGTTTATTAAATACACCTAAGAATGATATTCCTCATGTCTTCATATTTTTTATTCCTTGGGTAACACAGGCATGTGTCTAAAATTAGTAATTGTGTCATGTGATTAAAATAATTATAGAATGGTAAAAAGTTGATGTTTGGATTGCTTAAACTAAATGAAAGTAATATTTTAGACATATATAAAATATTCAGCATTTCTAGAAGGACAAATATCTAATCTAAAATAAAGAATCTGGTATATTTTAAAATGTTAGTAAATGAGCATTAATGGTCCATTCTAATGAATATTGACCAAGCTTCCTTATTTTAGATTTTTTTGTTTAATAACGGTAAGAATGGGGTGTTATACAAAATTAGCTGCATGCAAATAAGGAATAATTATTATAATATGAAATAATTCAGAGACTTTCACTCAATATTTGAAAGATCAATGTATTTTATTTAGATAGTACATTTATGTTTTAATAGCCTTTAGGGTTATTAGGAACTTAAACATTTGTCAGTTTAATGAATAACCCATATTTTTACTGATATACATTATTTTATGGGTTTTCCAAATACACATTCTGACCAATTTTTATATTTTTGGTTCTATAACTTATTTTTTAATTCAATTTTCTTAGTTTTTGCGCCCACATTTATTACCACCTACATGCAAAACTAAACAAAAGTACCCACTCGTGTAAAATGCTTTACAATATATAATGTTTACATATACATCACTTTCTGTTTTAAAAGCTGTCGAACCATTTTTCCCCCCAAAGAAAGTTCCTCCATGCACACTGTAAGAAAGCAGAATCTTATCTTCTAGGGGGTGGCATGGCTCAGCTTCCTGACAAACTTTCATAGCTATCTCTGGATTTACAAGAGTTTCTATATTGCAGCTTAAAGCCAAGGGACTTCTGGATTGTAATATTGAGTCATATTGCTACCTAAGTCATTAGTTTACATTAAACTAAGCTAAGTGATTTAAGAGATTTAAAGGCAGTGGAGAAAAGCATCACTGTCCTCTAGCAAAGATTTATAGTGAAGGCAACCTCTAAAATGCACATTTAGCCACGATGACACGGGACATGAATTGGATAAAGAGCAACATTCCTGAGCAGGGGAAGCCAAGAGGAATGTTTGGTGTATTAGACAAAAAGTTTGGTGGCAGGCATTAAACCTCTTATACATGTATGCATGCATGCATATGTGTGTGTGTGCTGTATTCTCCCAATGGGGAAAATCCATTTTCAGCTTAGATTCTATTTAGCAACTTACTTTTCCTACTGAAGGAAGTAGATTAAAAACATTCCTTTCATCACCATCACAGAGGCTGACCACAGCCCACAGGGGTGAACACAGATACAGAGATTAAAGCTGCAGGGCCACACAAATGTAAACAGAAGCCGTTGCGCAGTAATAGGCACACAGGAGCAAGCATTTTGAAGAGTGGAGTAAAGGTAAGCAAAGCCTCCACAACAATCCTATTGATGACATCCTGCACTTGAGATGAGCTTTGAAGAAGACCATAATTAGAAAAGAACAGCTCAGTGATGAAAGGAAGGAAGCAGGCCAAAACAGGATGGTTAGAAACAGTCACCCAGAACTCTTTTCACAGGATGTAAACAATTGAAGAAGAGAAGTGTGAAACAGGCAGGGATATTTCTCCTAGCTGTGCATGGCTGAGGAATATTTTGCACCAACTTCTAACGAGGGAATATTGGAAATGACCTCAGAACCCTCACTATCACGTATGGCTTGTTGTACGTTATATTTAAATCAACTGTACTTAGTCATCATTGCAGACTGTGGCTACACTCATTCAAAACTAATCATTCTGTTAATGTATTGAGATAAGAATTCCTCCAGGTAAGATTGTAAATAGACCACAGCAGTCAAGATTTTGATACCCATTGTGTGGAGATCAAATAAGTAGCAGCCCTGACAGCCAAACCAATTGTGACAACACGCTACCCATTACACAAGCAGCTGTGTGACTTGTCTTCAGAGTAGTCACCTAGGGAGGACATGCATTGCTTTGAGGAACTAGGGCAGTGAGTGCCCAAGCCACTGCCTAAAGATCTCTTCTGGATTTGCTTTCATAGTCCCTGATGAGTGTTTTTCACTTCTCTAAATAGACAGTAATTTCTTTTGATGGTAAACTGAATTTGAGAAGATAATACCTAAATGGCATCCTGAACCGATGCAAATGAACAAACTGTGTGATCATACTTGGAAAGGTACTAATTTGAATAGATAAGCTCTACTATGTTTGCTAAAAATCAGTCATGTTACCTTGCAGACACACTTGTGACCATGTTATGTTGGATTACAAAGAATGTAGCCTAGAAAAAAAAGTTTAACATTATAAATACTCATTTCCATTTGATTAATGACTTTTTTAGAACACAGGGGGTAAAGATATATACCTAAAGAGTAAATCAAGGACTGTTCCCAAAACAAAGCTTGGTAACAGAAAAGTCACTTAAAATTCAGAATGAGCACTTCATAATAAAAGCACTGGCAGGTGCCCTCAACCCTCTGTCCCATTATCATTCCAACTGTATATTAAGAATAAATGCATTTGCATCTTCCTAAAGGACTCTGGCTCTAAAATATTTTGGGGGGCTGCCCAGAGAGTAAGCCTGGACTCTGGAGTCAGAGGGTCTGGGTTCAAATCCTATCCCTGCCTCTTTCTAGCTCTGTGATTCGGAGCAAGTTATTTAACCCCTGTGCCTCAGTTCCCTCATCTTAAAATGGAGAGAATAATAGCATCTAACTCATTGTGTTGTTATAAGAATTAAAGGAATGAATATATATATATATATATATATATATATATATATATATATATAGGCCCTTAGGAAATGGCCTTGTACTTAGTAAGTGACAGTGATAATGACACATATTACTATTATTACATAATAAAAATCAGCCTCATTTCTTTGTAGCAGTAGTTATTTGTTTTGTTTGATTAGAACCCAAAATATCCACTGGATGCAACAATTTTATTCATCAGTTTTAGGCTCCATATATCATAAATATCACGTAAATAAATTTTACTTTCAGAAGGTGAAGACCTGTCAAGATTATGTTCTAGACTCAAATAGCAGTCGCCAAGAAGACATCTTAGAAATTGTTTGAGCCAAGGTGGCCATATTATCATAACTGTAACATTAATTAGTATAATTATTTTTAAACTATAGTATTGTTTTAAGGACATCCTGCATAGTAGAAATTCTCTATGTATTTTTATTGTTTTGGGTTTTGTTGTTGTTATTGTTTCTGTTTTCTTTTGTTTTTGTTTTTGTTTTTAAAAAAGCCCAATGTGAGGGGAGTGGCAGGGTGGGTGGCTCAGTCGGTTGAGCGTCCGACTTCGGCTCAGGTCATGATCTCATGGTTTGTGAGTTCAAGCCCCGCATCAGGCTCTGTGCTGACAGCTTGCTCAGAGCCTGGAGGCTGCTCTGGATTCTGTCTCCCTTTCTCTCTGCCCCTCCCCTGCTCACACTCCATCTCTGTCTCTCTCCAAAAAAAAATAAACATTAAAAAAAAATTTTTTAAAGCCCAGTGCAGGGCTTGAACTCATGACCCTGAGATCAAGACCTGAACTGAGATCAAGACCTGAGCTGAGATCAAGAGTCGGATGCTTAACCGACTGAGCCACCCAGGTGCCCCTTTTTACTGTTAATCTACAAATTTCCAAAAAAATTTTGGTAGGCAGAATAATGGCTCCCCAAAATGTCCATGTCCTAATCCCCAGAACCTGTGAATATGTTATGTCACATGGCAAAGGGACTTTGAAGATGCAATTAAGCTAAGGATCTTGAGATGGAGAAATTATCCTGGATTTATCAGGATGAGCCCAATGTAATCACATGGATCCTTATGAGAAGGAGGTAGGTATGTCAAGCTCAGAGAAGATGTGATGACAAAGCAGAGGGTGGAGTGACGTGGCCATAAGCCAAGCCAAGAAATTCAAGCACCTTCTATAAATTGGAAAGGGCAACGAAATGAATTCTCCTCTCACACCTCTGGAAGGAATGCACCCCATTTCAGCCTTTGATACTGAAGTTAAGACCATTAAGTTTGAATCTCACTTCTGAGCATTTGTTTCTGCTAGTTTCTACGGACATAAGCGACTCTCCAAATTCCCAAAAATCAAAAAGCAGCTTGATACTTACGGTCTGTTATTTTCCCTGCATGTATCCACTTAGCACAGTGCTTTGCACATAACAGCCAATGAATAAGCATTTGTTGAATGAATAAATATATTTTATACATGTGAAATGTCTACCATAAAAATGTGATGAACTCAATCCACCATTTTATCCTACTAGGTAGTCAATAAATACATGAATGTGTTGTTGACGTATTTATAAAAGCTACTACAACACAAGACAGAAGTAATAAAATCATTCAGCGTAAAATTGTGTTAAAATGATTAAAAATTATCTAATTCCATTTCTTTCTTCCACAGATGCTGTAACTGAGGTAAAGGCCTTCGAGAGGGAATATTTTCAGAAGATCTGTGTATCTGAGAAGGTCATGAATTCCCAACTCCAGGTCTTTTTCATGCATCTTGTATACAAAAAAGAAGTCTTCAAGGATCTTATGTTTTGTTGACTAAGTAATACTTAAAGAATTAGAAAACACAAGGAGAACTTGGAAGTCATCAGACTCTCCGAAATAAACTGCCTACCTTAGGGTCACTGAGCAGAATTCTGGGTAGAAATAAGTATTTCATGTAAATGCATCCTCACCTCTCAAGAAGTAATAAAATTGGAATAGGTGGACCACACCTCCAATGTATTGGCTGATAATAGAATCAGTGATATAGCCCAGTATCATCTCAAACTAAAATTGGGAGCCTTTCACAAAAAGAATTATTTAAACCACTGTAAACAACTAGGAATCAGAGTAAGGATAGAAATCACATTTTGCTCTCCTTTCACAAAGCAGCTGAAGAATATTATGTTGCTATTTCAATAAGAATAACACTACACTGATAACAGACTCTATTCAAAATTTAATAAAGCATTAGTCCCTTAATCAAAACATGACTATGAGGCTTGGACGGTCGCTGGAAAGCAGAATAATGTGAACAAAAGAGAAATGGAACTGTGTCTGAATATCAACTCTACAAACAAATAACATCTCATTACACATGCAGCAATTAAAGGCAGGAACTTCAAAGCCATTCTCAATTTATCTTTGTCAAGCTCCTGACCAGGGAAAAGTTGGACTCATGAAATCAAAGCAGGTATGTGGTAAATATCGATCAATCAATCAATCAATCAAATGTCATTAACACATATATAAGTATATATGCATTTTTTTTGCTTCTGCTGAAGACACTATCTATATAAAATTTTCCCCAAAGCACATGGATTATAAATATGTATATACAAGACAGCCACCAAAATGCATAATTATAAATAAAGTACAAATAAAATAAATATAAAAGAAATTACAAATAAAGAAAATAAGCTGCGATTTTAAATTGTATGTGCAATTAGTAGAAGACAAAAGTTTTCTAATTCAGCATATGTAGTAAAGAAATCTTTTCTGGAATTGGACTGCCTGGGTCTAATTCCTGACTTTGTTTCTTAAGGAGTTAGGGCAGGATAGTAAAAGAGTTTTCTCATGGGTAAAATTAAGATAATAATAATGCGTGCTTCACATAGTTGTAAAAATTTAATGAGCCAATGCTTAAAACTTATTCATTCATTATCACTCTTCAGAAAACAGAATTCATTGAAAAGTTTTAGAAGTAGTACCTGCCTGAGAAAGCTTGAATTACATAGATGAATATGTCACGATGTGCACAGCCTTGCTTACACTTCCTACCCAGTCCCTAAGCTAGCAGCCTGCCTCTTTCACTGCTATCTCACAGGAGGACAACGGCACTGTATTTCTAACTCTATAGTCATAGTGACTGTAGCTATTCTGTCTCCACTTCACCTGCCATGCATTCTCTACTAGCTTCCCCTAACCCTTTGACCTAAAACCATCCCATTGCTACAATCTCATTATTCTTTTCTAGGCAAAGCCCTGTAAAGTTCCTTTTTTCAAACTTTGCTAATTCCATGTCCTACTTCTTCTGGGTTTGTTGTCTGTAAGATGGTCCATCCACTCACCTGTTCAGGTAGTCTCTCATCTATACATTGAATCAATCAACAGAGCATAATACAATGAGCCAGTCTCCTCTCCTTGTGCTGAAGACCTACAGAGAACAACACAGCTAGATCCGTGTTGTCATGGGTTACCTTCTAGTGATACAAAAATAGGATAGAGATAGCAAAGGTCTGCCTAGCTTGAGGGCTCAGGAAAGGCCTTGTAGAGGTGGTTTAGTAGTTTGCTAGGGCACCATACCAAAGTACCACAGATTGGGGGCAAAAATATCAGGAATGTATTTTCTCATAATTCTGGAGGCTAGAAGTCCAAGAGCAAGACGTTGGCAGAATTGGTTTCTTTTGTGGTTTCTCTCCTTGGCTTGCATTTCCATTGTCTTCCCTCTGTAGATGTCTGTGTCCTAATCTTCTCATCTTATAAAAACAACAGTCCTATTAGATTAGTGCCCACCCTCTCACCTCCTTTTAACTTAATTACCTCTTTAAGGATCTCATCTACAAATGCAGTCGATGTTAAGGATTCAATTGTGTCCCTTCAAAAATTCATATGTTGAAGCCCTAACCCACAATGTAACTATATTTGGAGATAGGGCTTTAAGGAGATAATTAAGGTTAAATGAAATCATAAGGGTGAAGCCCTAATCTAACAAAATTGGTGTCCTTAATAGAAAAGGGACACTAGAGAGGTGCACACAGAGGAAACATGTGAAAACACAGCAAGAAGATGGCCATGTGCAGGCCAAGGAGAGATGCCTTAGGATAAATCACACCTACCGACACCTTGATCTTGGACTTCCAGCTCTCAGAACTGTAAGAAAATAAATCTACATTGTGTAAGCCACTCAGCCTGTGGCATTTTGTTATGGCAGCCCTAGAAAACCAATAGGATCACATGCTAAGCTATAGGGAGTTAGGACTTCAACATATGAACTTGGGGGAAACAAAATTCAGAACATGACAGGTAGTTACATATGGGCTATCGAGGAGGCAAAGGCAGCCTGGCAAAGAATTCCAAAGCAAATGCACCAAGCGGTATACAAAGGCTCTGCAGGCACAAGTGAGTTTCCTTCCACCTAGAAGTCCAGTGTGCCTAGAGAAAATTAGGTCAAGGGAGAGAGCTAGGTAACAAAGTCCAATTGGGAGGCACGCCAAATCATGCAGGACCATGCAGGATATGGCAAGAAGTTTGCATCTCATTGAAGTGGGGCAGCCTCAGATGGCTTTCAACAGATGAGTGACATGATCTGATATCTACTTTTAAAAGATCACTTTCTTCTTGATGCATAGAATGGATTGTAGATAAGCTAAAATGGAAGTGCAAAGAACAGTTAGGAAATGATGGAAAGAATCTAGATGACAGATAATGGACTGGGAGGAAGGACAGAGATAAGAAGAAATGGATGGATTTAAGATATCTTTAGGAAGAAGAGCCCTGAGAACTTGCTGATGGATCTGATATTAGGCATGGAGGAAAGGGTATATTCACAGATTGTACATAGGTTTTTGTCCTGAGCATCTGGGTGGATAATAGGAGTATTTTACTGTGATGAAGAGGACAAAGGAGGAATAGATTTGATGGAAAGGGTGAAAGAATAGCATTTGTGTTAAAATTGTTAGGGAAAGTAGTGTAAATATTCCTCAGTGACTCAGCTTCCTAAATCCCATGGGGTTTTGTTGTTGCTTTGTTTTGTTTTTAGCAAATATCTAGTCCTTGAACAATGAGATGCATCACTGATGTTTGTCTTCGATAAACGTTATCTCAGTCCAAGTCTCATGTTAGCCGTTCTTCCCTATTTCTTTTGTTCCATGATATGCACAATCTTCTGGTGGTTTTCCAGAAGCATAATTCCCATATGTAACTTTGTTCCTGTGGAAAAGTCAGTTTTAGATCACACTGTTCAAAATAAATCTCCAGGAATAGAAACTAAGTTTGTTTAGATAACTGTATCACATATGATTCTAATTGTATAAGAAAAAATTAAATATACAATGATCTTCTTCTATAGAACTCAGTAGGTTTTAATAAAATCTGGTGCAAAATAGCCATCTAGGTTCCATCCAAGTTTTATAAGTTTAGGCCATGAAAACATTATGTAAGGCTGTTCCATATTTAAGAACTAGATGGTAGTGCTCATAGACGTTTTCCTTACTAGCATCTCATTTCCATTTTCTCTTGAATTCTGAATAAGTTTTAATTTGAAGGAAAGTGATTATAGGTCCATGGAAGGAATAGTAATTCTTTACGTTGCCAGGGACAGGGAGACTCTAAACCCAGGTGAATGATGTGGTCAGATTCACATTTTCTATGGACTTTTCTGGGGGCTGTGGAGGAGTGAGAGGGAAATGGAAATACTGCCAGCTGGGAGATCAAGTGAAAGAGCTGTGCCAGCAGAGAGGGACAGGGAGACACAACCAACAAGGGCCTGAACTAAGGCAGGCAGTATAGGTAAAGAGGAAAAACAACATTGAAACACTATTTCTCATATAGAGTTAGAAGCACCAGATGACTAGTAGCTAGGCTTTTAGTTTGAGTGATAGAAAACTGGATAATGCCACCAACTGAAGTAGAAAGAAAAGAAAAAAGAGAATAAGAACACATGTGAGGGTGGATATGTGTGATGGTTAATTTTATGTTTCGACTGCGCTGGACACAGTGCCCAGATTAAACTTTATTTCTGTGTCTGTGAGGGTGTTACTGGGCAAGATTAGCATTTGAATCAGTGGACTCTGTGTAATAGCTTGCCCTCTCCAGTGTGGTGGGCACCAGCCAATCTACTGAGGGCCTTTCTAGAACAGATAGAACAAAAGGGGGAGGAAGGAGGAATTTAAGGAATTTACCCCTTTCTTCCTGCTCCACTGAAATAACTGGGACATCTCATCTCTTCTCCTGTCCTTGGATTAAGATTTATACCATCAGCTCCTCTGGTTTTCAGCCCTTCACATTCAGTCTGGATTACACCACTGGCTTTCTTGGGTCTTCAGCTTGCAGGTGGCAGATTGTGGGACTTCTCAGTCTCCGTTTTATATGTATACACACAAGCTCCTATTGGTCCTGTTTCTCTAGAGAAAGCTGACTAATAGATGGGAGTGAAAGTAACTGGTTTTGAAATAAGATGAGTTTGAGGCATGTATAAATGTCCAAGAGGAGATGTTGTTAGAATCTGATGAAAGAAGTCAAGACTAGAAATACACATTTGGGATTCAGAGGCTGTAGTCCACATCCCTATAATGTTAGATTCTCCAGGGAAATAGAGTTAAAGGAACACAGGGCCAAAGGCAGAGCCTGTGAGAACATTGGCAATTAAGTTGTAGGGAGGAGACAGCAAAATATCGGGTAACTGTTGTTTTGATATGTAATATAGAAATTCAAATTAATAAACTTCCATAATTAGAGATTTTATAAACCTGGGAGGGGAGAAGCTTTGTAGTATGAAACTTGAAGATTCTTAAAGATGATTTGATAGACATTTTTATTATTCTCAAGAAAACTTTATTTTATCTTAGTTCTAATATCAGCCCTAATATCTGTACTACTCTAATGTAGCTGAAGTAAAAGTAAAACAAAATATGCACACACACACACACACACACACACACACACACACACACACAGTGCTTAAGGCACTGCCGGTAAGTATCCAAAACTCTGCAGCAGAGGCTTACCCCTTAATTAATATCATTATAGTCATTTTTAAAATGTGGTTCAGGGCAAAATTCCTTAGGGTGAAGTACATAGACCACTAGCAATTACCTAGAGTACAAAAGAATCTACCAGTAGTTTGCAAGTTTATGGACAAGAAACAATGAAACAATTTTGGTAACATATATTTAACAAATCTGAAATGTAAAACTATGATGTTTGCAAAAATTGCCAAAAGCATTTAATAATCATCTACTAAATATTGTGCTGGTATTTTTCATCTCGAAAAACATGTATATTCTCATCATTTGTATGACATATTTTTTTAACTTTTTATTTTCCTTGTTATCATGAAGTTTCTTTAAATACTTGATACCTTAAACTAGATTAATGGTTCAAAACTGAATCATCAAAGCATTAAAATGTATTGATGAAATAGCAATACAAATATAGTTACTCAGATTAATGTTTATAATAGTAAACAGAATTCCAGGGAAAATATAAAATGTGAATCTGAAAACATGATTTTTTCATACATGCACCCCAAAAAATAATACTGCAGTGTGGAAAATAAAATAATAAATACCTGAGAATTATTGTTTTCCTTTGGTAGCTAGACCATTGTCTGTTACAAAACTGACAATTAGTGACATGCTTACTTCATGCAATTATATATACATATATATATTTATAAATATAAAGCACTGTTACTCTTCTAGTAAATAAAATTTTTCACAAAGGAACATAAAATAATGTTCATTATTTGAAAATATTGTTTGAAAACACAAAGTATGACACTAATTTTGAAAAATTTATAAGACCAGTCATTAAGTTAGTAACAAATGATGTGCAGTCAATGTGATACACCACATTAATACAACAAAGGAAAAAATGCATTATCATCTCAAATGACACAAAAGAAGCATTTGACAAAATCTAATACTCTCCCATGATTAAAAAAAGAAACACCCAGAAAACTAGAAATGGAAAGGAACTTCTTCAACATGATAAAGAGTATCTATGAAAAATCCATAGTTAACATTATGCTTAGTGATGAAAGACTGAATTCTTTTCCTCATCGATCAAAAGTAAGACAGTGTGTCCTTTCTTGCCACCTCCATTCAACAGTACACTGGAAGGACTAGCCAGGAAAAATAGGCAAGAAAAAGAAATAAAAGTCATCCAGGTGGGAAAGACAGAAGTACAACTATCTTTATTTGCTGATGACATGATCTTATTTAGAGAAAATCTTAAAGAGTTCACAAAAATATGATTAGAGTGAACAAAAAAATTAATCAATCTGGCAGGATACGAAATCAATTATATTTCTGTACAGTAGTAATGAACAATCTAACAGTGAAATTAAGAAAATGATTCCATTTATGATGGCATCAAAGAGAATAAAATATTTAGGAATAAATTTAGCCAAGGATGTGTAATGTTTATACACTGAAAGCTATAAAAGTTATTGAAAGAAATTAGAGAAGATCTAACTAAATTGAAAGATATCTCATCTTCACGGATTGAAAGTCTTAATGTTGTTTACATAGCAATATGACTCAAAATGATCTACAAATTCAATTCAATCCTTATCAATATCCCAATGGCTTTTTTTTTGCAGAAATAGAAAAATTTATTCACATTCACACAGAAGCTCAAGGAACTCCAAAGAACCAAAGCAATCATAAAAAAGAAGAGATTGGGCAACTCACACTTCCCAATTTCAAAAATTACTATAAAGCTATAATATCAATATAATCAGATACTGGCACAAACATAGACACATAGATCAATAGAATAGAATCCAGAATCCAGAAATAAACCCATATACCTATTGTCAATTGGTTATCAAAAAAGGTGCTAAGACCATTCAATGCGGAAATAATAGTCTTTTCAACAAATGGTGCTGGGACAATGGGATAACCACATGCAAAAGATTGAAGCTGGACACACCATATACAAAAATTAACTCTCAATAGATCAAAAGCCTACATATGAGATCTAAAACTATAAAATTCTTAAAAGAAAACAGGTACAAATCTTTATTATGGATTCTGGCAATGGATTTTTAGGATTGATATTAAAAGCACAAGAAATAAAAAGTTTGATAAGTTATATTCTATCAGAATCAAAAACTCAAAATTAAAAACATCAAAAGACACAATCAAGGAAGTTAAAAGGCATTCCACAGAATAGGGAAACATATTTCTAATTCACGTATGTGGTAAGGATCTAGTATTCAGAATATATAAATATCTCTACATACTCAACAAAAAGGCAAACAACTGTATTTTTTTTTAGTTTTATTTCATTTATTTATTTTGAGAGAGTACACATAGGGGTAGGGGAAGGGAAGAGAGAGAGAGAGAGAGAGAGAGAGAATCCCAAGTAGGCTCCATGCTGTCAGCACAGAGCCCAACATGGGGCTTGATGCCATGAACCACGAGATTATTACCTGAGCCAAAATCAAGAGTTGGATGCTTAACCGAGTGAGCCACACAGGCACCTTGCAAAAAACTCAATTTAAAAATGGGCAAAGGACTTGAATAAATATAATTCCAAAGATGGCGTAAAATGAGCAATAAGTAAATGAAAGGCTGTTCAACATCATTAGTCATTAGGGAAATACACATCAAAACCACAATGATATAACACTGCACATGCCTAGGATATTTATCATTAAACACAAAACAAACAAAATTAAAGAAAACAAGTATTGGTAAGGATGTGGAGAAACTAGAACCTGCATACATTATTGGTGGTAACATAAATGAGGCAGTTACTTTGGAAACCATTTGGAAACCAGTTACTTTGGTAACTCACAAAGTTAAATATGGAATTTCCGTATGACCCTGCAACATACCCAAGAGAAATGAAAAAAAAAATGTCCACACTAAATGTGCACCCACTGTTATAATGTGTTATTCAAATAGCCAAAAAATGGACCAACCCAAATGTCTATTAACTGATGAATGGATTAAAAAACACGGTGTATATATAAAATGAAATATTATGCAGCCATAAAAATGATGTACTGATATACACTACAATACAGATGAACCTTGAAAATATTACATTAAGTGAAAGAAGCCAAACACAAAATCACATATCATATAATGTGATATGTGATATCACATATCATATAATGCTATTTTTATGAAATGTTCAGAATAAGAAAATAAGTAAAGACAAAGAGATTAGTGGTTGCCACAGGCTAGGGGAAGAGAGAATGGTGAGTGACAGCTTAGTGAGTACACTAAGCATTTCTTTCTGGGGTGATAAAAATTTTCTGGAATAAGATAGTTGTGATGGTTGCACAACACTGTTAATGCACTTAATTGTACATTTTTAAATGGTGAAAAAATGAACTTTATGTTATGTGAATTTTACCCCAATATAAAAAAGGAAGTGAAAACACAGTGAAGGTATTGCCAACATCTCTGTCAAATTAACACTGTCAATGTTAATGTACTGCAGGGGCACAAAAGGCAAAAGGATCTTTTTCTTGTGTGTAGCATACATGCTACTTTACAGTAGATAAAATCATATATGCACACTGTATCTATCAGGTTTCAGCATATGTATGAAATGTAAACGATGCAGAAGTGCTTGTTCATTTTTATTTTGTCATTGAAAATCCATGCTTCAGGAAAACAGAAGGAATTTTATGGTTAGCTAATGCCAACTTTGCGAGCGTTGATAAGAACACTGAATTTGAACTCTACTTCTTGTCCACTGTGTGATAAAATGCAAATAAATGGAATATTCTTCCTAATCAAGGCGTGGTCCATGGCAGAGCAACACCAAGCACCACTAGGAGACTCCTGGGCCACTCATTGGACCTGATGAATCATAATCTGCATTTTAACAAGACTTCCAGATGATTCACGTGCATATAAGACTGAGAAACTCTGCTCTAAATCAATGTTCCTCATTGTTAAACTGTAAATGCTAGATTTTATTTATTTTTATTATTTATTTATTTTTCACTTTTTTTGAGAGAGAGAGAGAGAGAGAGAGAGAAAGAGAGAGCATGCATGAGCTGAGGAGGAGCAGAGGAGAGGGAGAGAGAGAATCCCAAGGAGGATCCGCGCCCAGTGCAGCGCTCAATGTGGGGCTCTATGTCGTGATGGTGAGATCACGACCTGAGCTGACATCAAGAATTGGATGTTTAATGCACTGAGCCACCCAGGCACCCCCTAAATTCTGGGTTTTAAAACCCACACTTTTAAATTTTAAAGTCAGTGTCTTTGACTACATCAAGTACTCTTGTGAAAGGTTAAAATGCAACAACATACCCTCATGCTTTTCTCCTCATCCACCAACTTTCCCAAATACAGTTTAGTAGAAGAAAATAATGGTTAAGAAGGATTAAGGAATAATCACTTACCCTAATCAATGTATTTGCTCATTTCACACATGCACTAGAGCTATAACTTCAACAAAATGAAATTAGAGTTCAGGTTAAAGCTTTCATTTTAGAGTAAAGCTTATTTACTCTCCTGTGTGTTAGATGTGTCATCAATTTGCTACTAACTCCTCTATTCATATCTGCCCCATCTATCATCTCTTCTACAATCTTTTCATAGTTAAGAAATATTCATTAAAATTACATATATAAATCTCTTCTCTGTTTTTTGTGATGAATTTTGTCATCACAGACTGTACAACTGAGTAACTTCCAAATTCTTTTTTCTTTCCTAGATGCTGTCTCAAATTGTACTATTCACCTTTTTTTCCTCCATATTTGGAGTTTTTAGATTTTTTTTTCTTCTTCTTTTCCCCCCTTTTCCATCAAATGCTATCATCACTAAACTTTTTGGTATTTTTAAAAGCTGAAATTTGATTAAGATATACATCTTTTTTTTTTCAGGCAATAGTAACCCTTTACTTTTGCACAATGCTTTACAGTTAGCAAAAGGTTATCACACATTGTACCAGTTAAGACTCAAAACAAACTTATGAAATAGATAGAAAAGACATTTTACTTCAGTAACAGCTCAGAAGTCAAGATACAGTTTATAGTATCAGAGAAAGGAGAAAATCCAGATCATCAGCCATATAAAGAGAAATACAACTGCCAGTCACCTGCTTTGTAAACTCTACAAACAGTGCCAATTAAGGAAAGGGCAATACCATTATTAATAATTTTATTTTTTTAATTTAACCTCAGTGAAAAGTATTCAAATATAATATGTTGGAAACTCTGCATTGAGCCATCAAGATAAAACCTTTACTTGAAGGCTAGAAAATCAAAACGTCAAAGAGAACACAGATAGCAAACAATAAAAGGAACGCTAACACAAAAATATATCATCCAACGTAAGTGAAGATTTGTCCCAAGATGAAGGCACTGCAAATCAATAAAAATTCCATGAGATTCAACAAAGCAGTACATTTTCACAAAGGGATGACTTTATAAAATCCTTGCAAAATAATGCAAAGGGATCTAAAAGTCAGAAACTAGATAAAAGCACTAGAAAAAAAGAAAGAAGCTCAAATACTCTGAACTAATAGCTCAATTTATGCCCTTCAAAACAATCCCTAACAATTGGTAACTGTCAGTGCTATGGACTGATGGCATTCAATAGATACTTCTTGACTAAGTCATATTCTGATTATTTTTAATTAAAAAATTGTTTTTGATGTTTATTTTTGAGAGAGAGAGAGAGAGAGAGAGAGAGAGAGAGAGAGCATGAGCAGGGGAAGGGTAGAGAGAGAGGGAGACACATAATCTGAAGCAGGCTCCAGTCTCTGAGCTGTCAGTACAGAGCCCAACACGGGGCTCAAACCCATGAATTGCGAGATCATGACCTGAGCTGAAGTTGGACGCTTAACCAACTGAGCCACCCAGGCGCCCCTGATTATTTTTTAAATTTTTATTTATTCTTTAGAGAGAAAGAGTGAGAGCACGAGCAGGGGAGGGGCAGAGAGAGAGGAAGACAGGATCTGAAGCAGGCTCCATACTCGATGCCAAGCTCAAACTCGTGAACCATGAAATCATGACCTGAGCTGAAGCAGGATGCTTAACTCTGCAACCAACCCAGAAGCCCTAGTCATATTGTGATTATGACGAGAAATTATAATTAAGAAGAAAGAGAAACAGGGATGGAAGAATGGGGAGTAAATGAAAGGAAAAGGAAGGAGGGAAGGAAGGAAGGTAGGAGGGAAGGAAGGATGGGTGAAGCGAGGAAGGGAAGGAGAGAAGGATAGAGGGAGAAGGGGAGGAGAAGGGAGAGTTAGGGAAGGAGAAGGAACTAACCTATGGCGAAAAAGGAAACAGTTTAGTGATTAGGAAATCAAATGGCACCAAACCAATTATTCTTGAAAATGAGTAAGGCTAAAGTAGATCACAAAGATAAGGATTTATGTGAGGAAAAGGAGTGGAAACAGTAAAGGGCTTTCATAATGACATCAAAACCAGAAATCACTCTTGGCAAAAGGATGTCTAAGTAACTCCACTTTTAGTCTCATGGTGTCCTGTTAAGACCACTTAAAGAGTACATTACAATAAATGCCCTCAGTAGTTTAAATGGCCCTTAGCCTTGTGGGAATCAATCACGGGTACTCCTTAGAACCCCCGTAATCAAAGTAATTCCAGGCCGTGTGTCTTGACAGTGGCCATTATGATATACCACTGGCATGTTGAGATAGTTAAGATCTGTTCACAACACAAACAGGTGTCTAAGAGCTAGTACACTTATATTCAATCCAAGTGAACCTTGGTGACTTAGGAAAAGGATCCAATAACACTCAACCAAGACTCTAAAAGCAACTTCTACAAGCAATCTATCATTTATAGATGAATTTGTACTTGACAAATCAAAGCATTCTCATTTTAAGTAAAGCTAAATAAATAATATGTTATAACCAGGATTCCACATGTCAAAGAAAATGTGAATTGAAGGAATGAGTCAAAAATATAAAATTGTTTTTGTTTCTATTTTCCAGCTTTATTTGGTTATGAAACTGATTTAAGGCAATAATTATGCTGTTATTTCAGAAAAAAAATGAATAGAACACTATTTTTCCAGGAAATTCATAAACTTTGTCAAGAGAAATTATTCTGTTTGTAAGTAAAACTTTGATCAAATTGTAACATTAAGTAAAATTTTAACTCTTTAAGAATCCGGATTAAAATAAACTCATATTAATACAAAGATATCAAAAAGCTAAATTTTACCCAAGTGATATTTGAATTATAATGCTATCCTCAGATTTTCAAGGTTTATCTGATGCCATTTCTATTTTTCTGAGAATGATTCACATTTCTACCTAAAAATCTTCTTCTACTCATACACATTTTATGAATTTATTATGTTGAACCATGCAAAACATTCAGTTACCCTTCAACAGTCAATACTTAATAATTGCAGATCCTAAGCACTCACTTTTGTTTTTGTTGTTATCATTCTTTTTCTTTTTTTATAAACAACTGTGGTACAGGCTCCATTTTTGTGCTTGATTGGAAACAAGGCATTAAAGTATAGTTTGCAACCCTGGTGCACACCAGAATCATCTGGGAACTTTAAAATACACTATACTAAGGTCCCATGCCAAAGATTCTGTAACTATAATTGGTTTCCAATAAAATCTGGGCATCAATAGTTCTTGAATTTCTTCAAATGATTTTAGATTGCATCTAGATTGAGAAACACTGGCTAAATAAAATGAGGCTTGGGAGTCACTTTTTTCCTCAATGATAATAATCACCATAAAAAGTATTCCAGTCTAGAAAAATTAGAACTCAGGTGACTAAATTGCATAAGCCTTAACGAACCCACAACTGAAAAGAAGCACACCACTATAAAAAGAGAAATATTCATATATTATTACGGTTTTCAATATGGAAAGCAACTCTTGGTAGATTCAGAAGTAATTTGCATAGAAGTAATATGTAAAGACTGATCACAGCGAGCTCCAGAAAAAAAAAACAACTGTGAAACTGACAAGTGAGTCTTTAGTGCCCTGCTCTGCCCTGTCTTCACTCTACATTTACCTTCCCTCCGAATTTTCAATACTAGGCTTTTCAATTTTCAATACTAGAATTTTCAACACAAGGCTCCTCTAGAGAGCTAAGGTGCTAGGAAAGATTTCCAGAAGAAAACAAAAATGACTCCTTTGGAGTCAAATATTTATTGTTTAATGCACACCTGATAACATTATGGCAATAACAATGCAAACAAATAGGAGTATGATGAATAAAACACATTATGAGATTAAATATTTGTGCTTACTTTTAAATGCGGACATACGTCTCTCTATGGCACCACATCCAGAAGTTTCCTTGAAGAGTATCCTAGGTATGAAAGAAAAAAAAACTCTTTAGTTTTTCAATAAAGCAATAAAATGTGGTGTTTGAAATTTGGCTGTGCCACTTTATGACCCTGGGAAAGATACTTAACCTTTCTAAGCTTCAACTGTATGGTGGAAAAAATAAAATATAAATATTAGACAGGATAATACATACAATATAAATAGCATATGGAAAGCTTTGATAGATATTAGCTGTCATTATAAAAAAATCACTGTTTTTATTTTTACCATTTTCTTAAGAAACCATTTTTGCATCTAAAATTATGTTTAAAGTTATTTTATATGCATCTTTTATTTTCCAAAGCACTTTTTACTCATATATTTTCATATTATATTTGGTGAAGACAGTCATTGAAGAACCAATAGCATTAAATTATAATGGACTTATTCTATCTACTACTTAGTGATCAAAATAAAACATGTGTGTAAAGTTTTAGTGTAATGTTTATTAAAGAATCTCCTCATCAGAAACACTTGAAAACTCTTTAAAACATACATTCCTTTGCTCCCCACGGATCAACCCAATACTAATCTCAGATTCTCTCCACTTGCCTGTTTCTTGTTAATAATCCCATCTGCTAAATTTCAAAGACACCTGTTGTTATCCAGCACTTCTTGGAGATACATCACTGGTGCCCTTTCCTCAGCCTTATTTTTAGTCAGTTGTAATATCCTATTGATTTGACTTCCAAAATCGTTCTTTCGTATTTCCTTCTCTTTTGCCTTCCAAGTACCATGACTCCAGACCAAGTTCTATTAACTCCTACATGAGCCTTCCCCCAGCCAACCCATTTGATTCATAGCCACCAAATTAACCTTCATAATGAAAAATCTAGAGTATGTTACTGTCTTGATTAAATATATTAAATACTTTCCCATTTCTTACAAAAAAGCTAGCCTGACATTTTTAGCTAAATGAGCATTCAAGGATTTCATGAGAGGACTTCCATCTGTTTTCAGGGATTTATTTCACACTACTCCTTTTCACCTACCATCATTTTCAACCAAAATGGAACACAAGTTCTCCTATAAACACAGCTCTCATTTTCTGGCCTCTTTCTGGTTCCTCAAGTTGATGCTCACCTGTCTGATTATACCCCCAGGCAAATGGGAGGTGGGAAATCGGATGTTTCAGGCATTTAGAAGCAGAGGTAGAAGCAGGGCAGAGTAGGGTAGGCAACATTTTGAGAAAAAAAGGTTACCAAAAGTTTGGAGGAGCTGTTATCAATTTAAATGGCTTAGGTAGAAACAGAAAATCCTTATAGAGACAAATGGGATAGCAATTAGGTGAGAAGAGAATGAAAAACTGAAGTGGAGGGTGGAGGGTAAAACCTGGGAGAATTTCCCAAATCACATCCTAGGACTTTCATAGGTTCCTTTGATCTCAAGTTGGGTGGGAAGAAAGATGTTAATACTGCCTTCTTTAGTCTGAACTTTTCCTTTTTTAATCATTCCGATTTCTTGCCACTGACATCATGCCTATTAGTCATAACTTTAGCACATGTTACCACCAAGAAGCCTTCCCAAACTCTTCCACAGAGCTATCATTCCTTCCTCTGAATTGTCAGAGCATGCTATTCTCACTTTTGTGTCACATTTGATTCTTCCTATTTTATTGTAATGTTTGAGAAGAGGAATCATGTAATTTTCATCTCTGCCCCAGCAGGGTCTAGCTGTTAATTACCTAAGAACCTTTCTCTGTGTATGTGTGTATTGTATCTCTTCCTTCCTCTTCAGCATCCCCATTCACAAACAAAGAAAATTAGGTCGATGGATACTAGATGATTTATCCTGGGGAATAATCA
Source organism: Acinonyx jubatus (assembly GCF_027475565.1). Classification (NCBI taxonomy): domain Eukaryota; kingdom Metazoa; phylum Chordata; class Mammalia; order Carnivora; family Felidae; genus Acinonyx; species Acinonyx jubatus. The sequence goes on along the minus strand of NC_069394.1, from coordinate 67,643,820 downwards.
CCATGACATCTCACTCTCCTAATCATTCTATACTAAAGAACTCTCTTTCACTCAGTCTTTTATAAATCTGTAATATCTCTCAATAAATGACATAACTTTAGAGTAATTTTCCAAGTGATTAAGATAGTCAGTCAGCCTATCTGTATATGTGGAATTTCTACCAACCTTAAGAATAATTAAAGAAATATTTCTTTTGAAATCAAATAGCTATAATAACATGAACTTTAAAAAATTTGTAAAACATACCTAATACATTTTCAGTCCCACATACTGTCAGCTGCATCTAGAACCCAATGCTTTGCCCTTTCTGACTAATTCTTGCCTTATGGCTTCTAAAACCCCATGACAGATCTAGTGGTCTCTCTCTCCCAAGAACAAAAGCAGACCCAATTCTTTTCTCTCTTGGTCTAGCCATCCACCAGCTACAGATTTCCTCTTCTCTCCCACTCATCTGTATGAAGAGTCCTACCATCCAATAAAGCCATTTGTGCTGACAGGTGCTGCTTACCTAAGGAATGAATCATCAGTTGGTTTCTGAGGTTCTGAATCAGCAGAGCCTCAGCTCTAGCCAGTGTCATTAGTTGTAGATGAAGTGATGGTACCAGAGGCAGACTAAGTGGACCAAGAAGGCAGGAAGGACTGCTCTAGCCTTGCTACGATTAATAAAAGCATTGCTACTGAGAAAAGCTGTAGTTAAAAATGAAGAATAACAGTGCTAATATTTTGCAAGTTGCAATACTGTGATTTATAAAAAATATATATTGTCATCATTCAGATGACCAAAATATATTCCTCAAATATATTTTGTCTACCCCCATGTTCCTGGCTCACAGCTCCTAAAACGTTTGGAATTTCCTGTGATAAGGGTGATGAAAGTCTTTTGTTATGTAAATGATGATGGGTTTTGGATCCCAACCAATGGCAGGGTTGCTTGCTGTGAGGACCAACCCCGTGATTAGAGGGTTGGAACTTTCAGTCCCACCCCTACCTCTCCTCTGGGGAGAAACAGAGATGCTGGAGGTTGAATCAGTCCTTGGCCCATGACTCAGTCAATTGTGCATATGTAATAAAACCTCTATAAAAACCCAAAAGGGGAACTTGCAGCTTGGTGAATGTGAGGAGATGCAGGAGGGGCACTCCTGGAGAGAATGTGGAAGATCTGCGCCCTTTCCCCTACTTGCTTAGCGTATCATTTCATCTGGTTGTGGATGCGTATCCTTTATATCCTTTAATAAACTGGTAAATGGGTTTCTCTGAGTTCTGTGAGCTGCTCTAGCAAATTACTCAAGCTGAAAGAGGAGCCCATTGGAACTTCCAATCTGCAGCCAGTTAGCCAAAAGCACAGATCACAGCCTGGGGCTTGCCAGTGACATCTGCAGTTAGGGGTGGAGGGCAGTCTTATAGGACTGAACCCTTAACCTGTAGAATTTGATGCTATCTCCTGGAAGACAGTGTCAAAATTGAGTTCAATTCTCAGAACTGAAAACTGGTGCCCTATAATGGGTGTTTGGGGACTGAGAACCCCCCAGATTGGAATTGGGTCTAGGACCCTAGAAGAGAAGTGGATAATTTGATGTAGGTCAGCTTTCCTAAGGTATACATTAGGAATTCCTAATAATTTAGGAATTATTTGTGAAATAATTTTAGCAACCTGTGAAGTGCTACTACGTATGTGAGAAAATTCACAATGCACAATGTTTACATATTAAAAGCTCTCAGTAATTAACATTGTTTAATGCAGGGTACTTCCAATATAATCTACTATAGAACCCCCTTTCTGATAACACCTCTGATGTATATACTCCAAGGAACACACCTTGGTAAAGGCTAATCTAGTTTGTTCATACTTTTACATTATTGAATAAAAACAAATGCTGGAGGGGCACCTGGGTGGCTCAGTCGGTTAAGCATCCGACTTCAGCTCAGGTCATGATCTCATGGTTCGTGAGTTTGAGCCCCACGTTGGGCTCTGTGCTGACAGCTCAGAGCCTAGAGCCTGTTTTGGATTCTGTGTCTATAAATAAACATTAAAAAGTTTAAAAAAAAATGTTGGAACTGATAGAATCAAGACCATGATTTGCATTACTTATAGTATTAAAAGGGAGAGAAAGAATTCTCTCTTTTTCTACCCAAACTGTCCCAACACAAAGATAATTGATTTCATCTTTGCATTTTAAAAAGCCATATTTACTTTTGTGAGTCTATTTTCATATACAATTTAAAGTATACATTCTGCTCTGAGCCATGAAACATTTTGCAAAATCACATGTTTCATTACACCAAAACCATAATGAATATTGGCAAAATAAATAAGATTTTCTTGTAGTACAAAAAATTACTGACAGTTTAAAACTAAAATCTTCCTTTTTAATGTTTATTTATTTGAGAGAGACAGAGAGAGAGAGGGAGAGAGAGAGAGAGAGAGAGAGAGAGAGAGAGAATCCCAAGTAGGCTCCACACTGTCAGAGCACAGCCTGATGCAGGGCTCAATCCCATGAACCATGAGATCATGGCCTGAGCCAATATCAAGAGTGGGTTGCTTAACTGACTGAACCACCCAGGTGCCCCTAAAATCTTCCTTTTTAATGCACATTTTTTTGTTTGTTTTTCACACCTGACTCTTACTTATACCATAAAATGAATTTTTCTGTAAATTGTATCCTAAGATTCATCCAAAACAAAACAAAATAAAACAAAGCCAAACTAATAGAATTAATGTTTCTGGAATTGATAGCACTGTGACTAATAATACATATATTTTTATGCACACAAATTAGATATAGATGGAGCCATAATACAATAGTCATAGTTCCTTTTTATAAAAGTGAATAAAAGTAAAAGTAAATAAATTTTGGTGACCCAAAGATAGAAATATAACCAGCAAAGCTTGTCATTAATGTTACATACTATCTGAGAATTCTGTTTGAAAGTAACCCCTTAAATCAAATGAAATGTCTCATTTTATACATGAATCTATTGTGCATAATCATCATGCCATACTGGACTGTTTCACTTGAAGCCATTAATACCTTTAAAATCAGTCAATGCTGCCAATTGACCATAAAATACTATTGTCCCAAACACAAAGAGATACTGAATCAAAGTTGAGTCTTATGTTTTACACATCTAACAATTAATTATAGGTGTGCAACCATAGTTAATCCAGATAAAGCTATCAAATACTACATTTTTTCATTTAATCATTGCTTCAGTCCTATGAAATTGAAACATAATTCTCATCTGACAGTTGAGAAAACTAAAAGAGATAAGGTAACCATATAGCTAGTCAGAAGCAGATCCAATCAAGATATGGGATCCAACCAGGCTATATGAGTGCCTAACCTCTCTTCTTTAATTCAATTCAGTTTAAGAGTAGATGAGGCCAAATAAGTCATTTGATGTAGAGTCGTTCTAAGTAAACTGCTTCTGGAGCCCAAGGGATACAGCAGGTCCTGTATAGTTAAAGAGTCATGCAACTCTGGGAAACTTCCTCTAAGCCTTCTCTTCCTGCTTAAGCATTAAATGAGATACTACATATAAATTACTCAGTTTTTACAGCGCATCTAACTGATAAACAAATGTTTACTGCTGCTATTGTTGGACCTCCTCTTGGGTGAAAGGATTATTATTCTGGAATTCCAGAATAATTAAAATTTGCTTCATTTTAAAAAGCTTCAGTGTATCTTGCCCCGTTTGATTTCTACCTGTTCTGATGATGAACAACACAAAAATATCCATTTCCCCTAGACTTTTGTATTTATTTTGAATGCTCTTAAGTTAATACATGATTATATGCCATATATGTCATTTCACATGCTGCACAATCTGCTACTATCATCCATTTGCTCTATTTGTTACAGTCCGGCACATCCTTGTGGGCCTGATTTTTCTTGAGACTTTCTTAACTTCCCCCAGTTATTATGAAGTATTTATCTCTTTCATTAAATTCTGAGCTTGCATCACCCTAAAGACAGAAACTACAAACTGTTGCTCCCTTACAGTACTTACTATATGTCAAAAAGCGGGTATGTTAAAAAAAAGTTGAATTGCATATAAATTGCATATAATTTGTATATAAAAATAGTATTAAGATGTTGTACATATCTCATTTTCACAAATGAATAATCATTTCCCTGTAAGCAAGAACCATATTCTGTAACTTCTTTGTGTCTGATAGTAGCTGGCATCATGAGAAGAAGTAAATTTCAACTGGATGATTTAATGATTTGTTTTTTATTATGTCCATGAGAACTTAATAGACACTTCTGGCTGGCCAGGAATTATACATTATTTCCCAAGTTTCTTCTGCTCCCCCAGATATTAATTTCATGCTTTCTCCTATCCAATTTTCAGCAGCTACTGCCTCCACTCTTCTCACACTCAGTATCTGTCCTTGATCCTTATTTCAACTGAGAAAACCGAGGCATTCCACATTTCCATTATATATCCTCCATCTACGTATAATTGCACCCTCAATTCTGCCTTCTTTCCTGTTGCTATGGATAAGCTATCTGCACTGCCAAACAATCCACTTCACCATGAATTAGATCCTACTTCTTTTGCCTATCCAAGAACATTGTTCCAGAATTCTCCTCTCTCGTGTTAACATCTTTCCCTCTCTACTGAATTATTCCCATCAGCACATAAATATGCTGCACGTCTTCCCTTTTCAAAAATCCTACTTAGTCCCATTTCTCCAAACACCTAAGACCTACTTTTCTACCCCCCTAAATAGCAAAATTCTTTGAAAGATTTTTATATATCAACCATCACAATCTCCTCTCTTTCCATTCTCACTTGAACCCACTCCATGAAGTTTTGTCTCCAACCCTCTTCTGTAGCTCCATAATGTGATACCATATTTGATCTCTCTTCCTTGAAACACTTTATTCGCCTGGGTTCCTGGGCTCCAACCTCACTTCCTAACTCATTTTCAGTTCTTTTCTACTTCCTTTTCTGATTCCTTCATCTCCCAAACTCTGGACATTGGGGTGGATCAAGGCACCATTCTGGGTTGTTCTTTCTTCTCTATCCAGACTCACACCATAGCTTATCCCATCCAATGCCCTAATAACTAACAAATTTATATATCCAGTCCAAACTCCCCTGAATTCTAGACTCTTCTATCAAAACTGCTCATATATTTTCTCTTGATGGCTAAATGGCATCTCATACTAAACATGTTAGAGACAAACTCCCTCCACTCCCAAACCTGATTTTCCTAGTCTTTTCTATATCAGTTGATGGAAATCCAATGTTATTAGTTGCCAAATCTGGACATCTTGGAGAGTTATCTTAGATGTGTTGTTTTCCCCTGTTTACTACATCCAATTCATTAGCAAGCAGCACATTCAAAACGTATCAATGTGCCAGCAGCACATTCAAAACATATCAATTTCTTACCAGCTACACTGCTACCATTCTTTTCCATGCTACCATTATTTCACACTTGGATTATTCCAATGGCTACTGAATAGATCTTTTTGTTTCCATCGCATCCCAGAAAGTCTATCCTTGACACAGCACCAGACCAATCTTGCTAGAACATAAGTTAAATTGTGTCACTCCTCTGTTCAAAGCCCTCCAATGACTTACCCCTTGGATGCCCATAAAAACCACAGATCATTCAACAGGCCTATAAGGCCTACATGATCTTTGCCATACTCCCCCACTTCTGTCCTCTGATGTGATCATGTACCTCCCACCCTGATCCACTTCAATCCTGATCTTGTGCTTCTCCTTCCCCAGAGCTTCACCTGTCATCTTCTCTATCTGAAGCACCTATATAACCCACTTGCCAGCTGGGCCAACAACTTCACATTTAAAAAAATCTTTATTCAAACAACATGTTATAAGTGAGGCCTTCTTTGATGACCCTCTTTATTCTGCAGCCTATCCCAGGGCACCCCTCCTATATCCCTACAGCTTACTTCCCCACAGTGCTTAACACCTGCTAACATATTGCATCATTGACTTAGCATGTTTATTGACACTCTCTCCCTCTACATTATAAGATTCAAAAGGGCAGAGTTTGTGCCTGTTTTGTTAAGTTATGCCTGCCTCATACAAAGTAGATACCAAATAAATGTTTATTGAAGGTTTATTTACCTAAGTTTTAGTCAAATGAGTATTTCTACAAATTTGAAACATATTTGACAGTGAGCTTGATTTTGCAATAATGTTTAGAATAGAAAATAACAGGCAAAATGGTGTAATAATCTCTTACTAATTAAATATGTACAGCAAATAGGACTAGTTTGGTGGTAAGTTTATCTTGGTTTTTTGACTCAGTTCTGCCAGTAAAAGCTCCGTGGCTTCTGAACTTCCATTTCCTTTTGAAATATAAAAATAATAAAACTGAATTTTTCAGGGTAGTTGTGAGAATAAAATCAGATGATGAATTCATTCATACTTTCATTCAAGTGCAACAGGCATTGTTCAAGGTATTGATGTGAAAGCATTTTGTAAATGTAGGAAGCCCAATGTAAATATAAAGAAATATTATTTTCAATAGAAAAAAAGTTTTCAGTTGAGTAATTTTGAATAGCAATGCATATTAAAAAATGATCACAAATGTATACATATAGTCACTCCAAACTGTAAAAGTTGTAATCAAAAGCTTTTATTAGTGAAATCTTACTAACCTTTTAAATATTCTGGAAAACTAAGAACCTAAAACTACAAAAACAAGTGATTTGGAGATGTTTTACTCATCAAAATAAAGTTCCAATAAATTAGCAGCTTTCCTTTTTAATGAGCTAAGCTTCAAACTAAACTTAAAATCCAGCATGTGTAACTAATGCAAAACGCAACAAGAAAATAAACTCATGGAGCTCTTCACCTGAAAAATTTGAATTTTCCACAGATTTTTTTTAAAGCATCATATTTATGCCCTAAATCATATAACTATGAGATGATTTCCCTGGATGTAAATCTGGCCTATTATTTTCAGACCCCAAACTTAATCAAGAAGACTTGTAAATGTCACAAAATGAGACCATCTTGAATCCCTTCCCCCACTCTTATATTATTTGGGTCAAATAGGATGGATGTCAGAAGGACACACAACCTTTTTGAGTTTGTCTAAACATCAACTCAAGTGAACACATTTTGCTTTACTAGTTTCCATTATTGTTATGACTAGAAATAACTAATGAGATGTGAAACAATTAAGTGATTATATTAAAATTGATCTTGCTGATCCTTTTTAAATTATAATGGCATTTTAAACACTAGTGATATGTCTGTCTACAACACTCATTATTTTATTATTTACATAAAAAACAGAACATGTTAAGGTCTTTGACAAAAATATTAAGTTCCAAAATTGAATGCAAAAAAACCCATGAAATTCACACTTGAATTAAAATAAAAATTTTCAGCAACTTTTATATTTATACAGCATGAAGACATTGGTTCCTTTTTTTTTTTTACAAATTATAATACTTGAGGTCACTGACAAATCTTTAAAAAATCATTTATGAATGTTGCTACTCATTTTATTAAACAAAAAAGGAAAAGTGAGTATCCTCAAAAATACTTTCAAAAATGGCAAATTTGGGGTAAGGGGCATTAAGGAATATACTTGTTGGGATAAGCCCTGCGTGTTATACATAGGGGATGAATCACTGGAATCTACTCCTGAAATCATTATTGCACTATATGCTAACTAACTTGGATGTAAGTTAAAAATAAATAAATTTGAAAAAAAGGGACAAATGGCAAATTAGCTAACTAAATTTTCATTAAAGAAGCCACTTACAAACAAATGTAGAGAGATTTTGAGTACCTTATAATGTAGCTAGAAAAACGATGAAAAAATCTGTAAAGAAAGGATTGATTTTATTTTTTAGGCTCCTGTTTATACTCTAAATACTAAGAAGGTTTAAAATAGGGCAGCAATAGTTTGCCACCTTCCTTAGATTTAGGGTATTTGATAGTAACTACTATAGTGCTACCTTACCCTGTAGGTACTCAGTAAAAGGTAATTCAATTGAGTTGAATTTTGTAGCTTCTTGGAAAATAGCTGTTTGGTTGTAGACTATGAAGTGCTATTTTCTGAACAGGATAGATTTCTGGCTCCTTCCTCCATTTCGGTAACTGTGCTTTGAAAAAGTAAATACATAAACACATACCAGTACTTCTGCCTAATATAGGCATTTTTCTTATCACCAGAAGGAATGACAAGCTACCCAGCCTGTACAATAAAGTTACTGGAATAAATTCAGGATCCAGATTTACTGACACTCTTGAAAAGACAATAAAATTAGGCACTGATTTTTCTGGAAGTTCATTAACTCTAATGACTAGACCAAGAGCAGAATTTGACTATCATTAGATTAGAGAACAAAAGTGTGTGTGTGTGTGTGTGTGTGTGTGTGTGTGTGTGTGTGTGTGTGAGAATAAATAAAGCAATCCAAAGACAACAGACCCATGTAAACCCATGTGATACTATTTTTTAAGATCTTCTTCTACAGGGTTTAAAATCAATTCTAGCAACAAAGAGTATCATAACTGACATTATGAGATCCAAAGTAATTGAAATAAGTGTACTTTTCCCTTAACTTTGAACTTTCTTTCACCATCCATTGGAGTCTGACCACATTCCTGGATATCCAGTAGGAAATGTTAATTCCTCTAGCATAGGCTAATAATTTTTCTATATACCAAGGGCTTACTTCATGTTAAACAGAAGATGATAGGAAAATCTTAAAAAGGGATTAATCCCTCCCCCCTCCCACTATCCATCTATACAAATTCATGTCTCCCCAGACACTGTAGAAGCAACACAGTCAGTCTGTTCATAGATTTTTCTTGTTATGAATGAGAAAATCAGACATTGCTGTGTGAGAAAAATGAATGAATTCCTAGAGTTGCAGATTAAAGCAGGTATAAAAAGGCCTTTGCTCCCTTGTGGTAAGTGCCACCAGTTGACAGGAAGCTTCTCATTCGGTGGCATCTGAAATGATTTGGTCTGTGGCAGAAAAAAACAGCTGCTACAACCCAATTGTATCCTTCAGTATCTGATGAGCACCCGTATACAACTAATTTCCATTCACTTTACAACTTGCATAGTTCCAGAAGGTGAACATTAGCAAGAATGGGCTAGCAGACATTTCATAAATGTAAAGCTAGATGCTTCAATATATTGAAAGGTGCTTTGTCAGGTACCCACATATCGATGAACTCTATATGTATATAAATTCACATACATGTCTATCTACATGCATACATATACACGTCAGATCTTATTCTAGAAATGGCTTAAGGTAGCTAAATGAGCAATGAATTCTTCTTCTTACTTTCGTAGTCTAATTCACCTTCAGACAAAGCCCAGACATATTTCTGCAGGAAAGTTCCTATGAATCCACAGAAGTAGAAAATATGATTATTCTTTTATCTGTTTTCTCTCTCAAGTAAGGAAAATAGTGTTTCTGTCATCAAATCTTTACCTTAATTAACAAGAAAGGTTTTTTGTTTTTGTTTTTATTATTAGCATAAATAAATACTAGGAAGGTTTAAAATAGGGCAGCAAAAGTTTGTCACCTTCCTTAGATTTAGGGTATTTGATAGTAACTACTATAGTGCTATATTACCCTGTAGGTACTCAGTAAAAGGTAATTCAATTGAGCTGAATTTTGCAGCTTCTTGGAAAATAGCTGTTTGGTTATAGACTATGAAGCCTAGACCAAGACCAAATCCTTTCTAGCAGCTGACTCCTGGATTTCTTTGCCAAACAATCCTAAATTCAAATTATTCCTTCCTAAGACCACAAACATTCTTTGCTTGGTCCAGATTCCTTCTCTTTTCTTTCATGTGCAGGGCAGTGAAATGTTATCCCTGCTGAACATCAAGCTAACCTGCTGATTGATATTACTGCCACTGACAAACATCTTGTAGAAGGAAGGTCCTGAGTCACTGTGCCGGACACAGTTATCCCCACCAGTGCTGTGCTGTGCTTGTGCTCAGGATTCTGCGAACTGGATGATATCACATTGGCACCCTGAAGTCAACCACAGTGGGAGTATTTTTACCATGAAGATCAACAAACACACAACTCAGACTTTTATTTCTCTTTTCAGGTGGTTCACTAGAACATTGGTAACTGACAAATTTTACCCAAGTTATGACAATACCATGTTATACTGCCATGTTCTTATATCAGATTACCTAGATCCCAAGACCCAAATTATTATGTGACATGAACCAAATTACTTAACTTTCCCAAATACTGATCTCATCATAATGGGGCTAACATCGGCTGCTATGTCATAGGGGTCTTTTGAGGATTAAATGAGGTGATTTTTATAAATATATGAAGGTACATAGTATTCAACAAATGCCAATTGATATTATTGTTGGTATTATTACTTTAATTTTTAACAAAATATACTTTTGCATTCCATCTACTGTTTGCAGTCAAATTCCTATAATTTTTATTCAGTAAGTATAAAAATAATACATCTTATGCAATCTAATGATAAATAAATCTGACAGCATGGAATCAGTTAATGAACAACAGTAAAATGACACATTTTAAGAAGCAAAAGGCTATTCATATGTGTATCTCACCTTGCTCTTCCATAACAGGAAAGAGTCTTGAATGCCGAATAGATATATATCAGTTCTCTAGTCCTTAACAGGAGTAAAAAAAAAAATCTCACAGAATGTTGTCCTACATAGAAGAAAGTGTTTGCCATGCACTCATTCCTTTAAATGTTAAGCATTTATTACATTTGGCAACAGGCTCACAATCTCAGGGAAATAAAAGCATAACGGCTAAAATTAATTGAGAACTGACAGTGTCCCAGGTACAATTTTAAGTATTTTGCAATGTATGTGAGGTATGTGCAATTATCATTCTCATTTTGCAAATAAGAAAACCAAGGTACAGAGAAGTAAAGTAACTTACTAAAATCTATAGAACTAATAAACAGTGGAGTCGGCAGTTAAACCTAGATATTCTGCTTTGCTAGCAAGAATCATACCATCAGTTGTACACCCACCAAAAAGAATCCCAACCCATTTCTCAAACAATTAGCCTGTTTCTGTGTCCAGAATCTGGCACCAGCCTTATCCACATCCTTGTGAGAAAGAAAATAAATACAGAGTAATTTCTTCCCAAATATACCAGGGAAGAAGGAAAGCAATCTACACAATATGCAATATGCATGAGAGCACCTTTCCAACAATTTCTACTAAAATTCTGAAGAGCTATGTGTAGAAGAAAAGGTCATGATTATATGCTGATAAACTCATCCACATTCATCCCTTCAACAATTGTTTGTGATGTATGGGGGCGCAACAAATTATGTGCCAGGCATAGAGTCATGTACTTGGTGATGGGATACCAGCGTTGGACCAGAAGGATTCAATTCCTGCCCTCATAGAACTTATGAGTTGAGCATTTAAGTAACTACACAAGTAAATAACCAAATATTATTTCGATGAGTCAGAGCCTTGTTACTTAAAGCATCGTCTCAGGATAATTAAAATCAACAAGCGTGCTTTGCGTATGAGTCACAAAAATTAATGAAAGATATTGATTTTGTAAAGAAGGCCATGCAATATAATGGGATTAGAAGCACAGAAAACCAATAAAGCATGTGGTAATTGGACAGAGATAGATTTTAGCAAGAAGATAGAAACACCAAAGTTCAAGAAGACATTTAGAAGTTATTTGAGGAGCCATCTAGGAAGAGGTATCACTGACATTTGATTGCATCTGACCACAAATGGGCAATTTACTTCTGGGTTACCAAAAAAAAATTCCTAGAAATCTAACAATCTAAATGTCTATTTAGTCAAAGTCCTGGAGATACTCAACATGTTCTCTTAAATCTATTCCCCAACTTCACTCTACAGTGAAGCAAGCACCTGTGTTAAATCAAACTTGCCTGAACCAAGCAAAGGCAGGCTAAAACCAAATTCATTTGGGAGCATACAAGCCTTCTTGCAAGGTTTCCAAACTTTAAATAGGCATCATAAAACATAATGGAACAGGGATTATCCATCTCTTCCACTAACTATGTGGGAGGTACATTCAAATTTTGGACCCAGTTCCAGTACATTCCAGCTGTATCATTGACTACAGGCTGAAATTAAATAGATCCTAAAGTTCTTGGACTCTAGTATTTTTAGCACCATTGCCAAGTACAAAAAAAAATGCTAAATAGATAAATGAACAAGCAAATGAATGAATGTATGCGTGACTCACATATTTCTGAGATGAGGCAAAGTTCTGAATGCCTTTTCCAAGATCCATTTCAAGGGTCAACTCTAAAATGGGCACACCTGTTGTTCTCTCTCCCTATGCTTTCTCGGCTACATCTATGCTTTCTTACTCTTTCCTTTCCCTGAGCATAGGCTAAAATGTATTTAGATTGTAAGGATTATCTTCATTTTGACCTAAACTACTAGAAACTCCTGAAACTAAATGAATTACCAGGAAGTTAGTTACCCAGTTTAAATTATTTGGTTTATCTTTAGCACTCCCAGACTTTTCCCATCCATTCTCTGTTAGAGAAGGGAAGGGATATGGGATTCTATCACTTAGAGATGTGTGTGTGTGTTTAGTTTCTATTTGTGTTCCCTAATTATAATTTTATGCCCTGAGGGTGGGGATCTTGTCTTTTTATAGCTTTTTATAATGCTAACTGCAGTATCTAGGACATTGTATAGTATATAGTAAATATTCAATAAATATTTACAGAAAAAAAGTGTCAATTTCTACCAAACCCATTCATAATGTCAACAAAGTGCCCCTAGGTATCTCTGATTCAAAAAAAAAAGGAAGAGATAAAGAAAAATATGTCAACATTAAATGGACAATAAAACAAAACATAGCTCCGGCTAGTATATAACTCTTCAAAATAGCTGTTGGGATTCTATATGCTATCTTGGAATCCTGTAGTGTGGGGCTAAGATTAGAAGTTTCCAAAACAGTGCTATCCATAAAACATTCTGCAATGATGGAAATGTTCAATACCTCCACTGTTCAGTAGGGTAGACACTAAGGACATGTGGATATTGATCACTTGACATGTGACTAGTTCAATTAAGGAACTGAATTCATTTTATTTTCATTCATTTAAATTAGGATTAAAATTGCCACATGTGACCAGTGACTACTATTTTGTATGAAATAGCTATAGGGTAAAAATTGGTACTAGTTCCCATGCTGACATTTGGGGATACCTTGATGCCAAAGAACACCCTACAGTCATTTGGGAATAAGACTAATGGAAAACCATATGCTAGCATGTTAACACAATTGCTTTTATTCTGTTGTGACTGGAAGAAAAATACTATCTTCTGAAAAATAATTCTTATTGAACTCAAGCCTTCAACTAATTAACAATAACCTTCAAGCTAAATCATTCAAACCTCTTTAATTTCTTAAGGCCAGTAGAATCTTACCTGGTTGTCATGTCAGTAATGCGGCTCAGAACATGCTTTCCCAAAATACGATGCCCTGACATGCTTTGTATTTTAAGCTGAAGGAACTGAAAAATGGCAGGTGCAGGAATGGCTCTGATCTCGCTCTACTCCCCTGAATCAGGTGGAAAGACCTTCCTGTGAGAAGTGCCTTCCCTAAACTTGAAGAAAAGAAGCATCCTTATCTCTCTGAAGGCAGAATGATGCCTAGAGGAATCTATAACAGGGCTTGCCAATTTTCCCCCCACTTTACTACCCATAGCTCATACCATTTTGTCCTATCACATTCTTTCATGGCTTTTCACTCTTATCAAGCTTCATACAAAAACAAGCTTAACCATTTGGGGGGAGAGGAGGGTCTTCATTTCCTTATGAAGTTTCCCATGTCATGTAAAACTTATATTAAGTAAATGTGTATGCTTTTCTCCTATTAATCTGTCTTGTCAGTTTAATTTTCAGCCCAGTCAGGGACCATAAAAAGGTCAAGGAAAACTTCTCCTGTACTACACCAGTCTTACGGGAGGCACGGAGAAGGAAGGGTGCTGTTGCCGATGACAATGATATGGCAGAGATAGCCAGAGTTGTGGATGACCAAGTGTTACTTACACCAGTATCCTGCCAATTCCATTGTATGAATGGACAGAGAATGTTGAGAGGAAGTGAGAAAATACAAGTGATAAATGGGAACAGGGCAGGGGAAGGTATACAAAACAAAGGTGCAGGTGGGCGTAACACAACCAACGTGTATGCAGTGTTGACAACTCTATCAGAAATAAAATGTTTCAACTTCTCATCAACTTAGAGAAGTTGGTTCACATTAAGCCCTAAGATTGCCACGCTGGTTCTTTTAACATCGTTATGCAGTGCTGGAGAGAGGTCAATATTAATAGTAGGGATAGAATATTAATAGAGGTCAATATTAATAGTAGGGATTATGATCTTCACTGAGGTAAAAAGAACCTTAGGGCTTCCAGCGAGCCTGACCAGAAAGAGAAGGCAGACCCCACAGCCCGTGTGCAGCATGCTAAGAGGTGTGGGTGTTTGTGTGTGAAGTAATCACTTTAATTTCAAACCGCAGTGCTCCCTATTTCCTGCTCTTTAGCAGGAGGTCTCCAGCCTGTTCAGAGGTAACAATACTCTAAACACAAAGAGGTATTTCCGAGTCTCTCCTAAAAGTGGCAGAGCCAGAGCCCTCCCGCTGGGCTGGGCTCCCCTCGCCTACCATTATTCATGGGCAGGCAGCTCGGAACCACTTCCGCCATCTGCCTCCAGCTGTGTTGGCATAACAGAAAGTCAAATGTGCTGCAACAAGCTCCCACCCGGAATTTGTTGTAAAAGCCACCATTTCTATTTCATTTGGCTAGTAAACAATCTCACACTATTAGGATGGTTAATTATAAATAACAGTCTAGCCTCTTTTAATTGAAATCTACATTTATTTAGAGCCTTTTCATGAGACTAGAATTAAGAAACAAAAAGCATTAGGAATGAATAGAAATGGACCACACTGTTCAAGTAGAAAAACCTCAAAAGCTAAGCATTAAGTGCTTCTAAAAAGTAACAATACTTTCCACTTTAGCAGAAACGTTCCTCTCCTGTTCTCAAATCGCATTGTCAATGTTAAGTCTTCCCACATTCCTGAACTGAATCGGTATTATTTTGACATTAAAGTCTACCTGCAGAAATACATATAACTGAATGGCTCATAGGGGTGTTTTAAAGCAAATGAAAAAATTCATGAAAAAATCCATTGTTTCATTAGAAAATACTTATTGATTGCCTATTATGTATAAGTAACTGAGCTAAAAGCTGTTGGGCAGTGATTTGGGAAATTTTGGTTGTAAGAGATAGTAACAAACATTTTATATTATGACACAGCATACACTTAATATATTATATGACAATATTTCTGAAACAATATTTAACCTTAATATATGTCTGATACATCCTGATGTTTTAATTCTGTCCTAATTAATAAATTATTGTTATAATTTATTTAATAAAAATGATAAACCCACTAAATTAATTTAAAAACCCACTCAGGGTATTGAAATCTGCAGTTTGAAAACAATATTAAGAGGCGCGCCTGGGTGGCTCAGTCGGTTAAGCGTCCGACTTCGGCTCAGGTCATGATCTCACAGTTCATGGGTTTGAGCCCCACATCGGGCTCTGTGCTGACAGCTTGGAGCCTGGATCCTGCTTCAGATTCTGTGTCTCCCTCTCTCTCTGCCCTCCCCTACTCATGCTCTGTCTCTCTCTGTCTCAGAAATAAATAAACATTAAAAAAAATTTTTTTTGAAAACAATATTAAGAGCTAGCACGACAAATAATACTCGATTTCCTGCCCTCGAGGAGCTTATGGTCAAATAGCAAAAATAAAACAAAAAATAAAAAGAGATAAGAAGAAAAAGAAGGAGGAGGAAATGAGAAAGAGAAGCAGCCTGAGAGTTTAATTAAAGGAGACATTATAAAAAAGAGACTATTGCAGGCATCATGAACGTTGAAAAAAGAGATAGATCACACATAGTCAAGAGGAAGGTTTAACAAAGAAGCTGATGTTTATGATGGAACTTGAAAACAGGTAGGATTTTGAGAAGCAGATAAAGAGAAGGGTAGAAATGATATTCCAGATGGAATTCACAGCATGAGCCAAGGCACACAGACGAAAGGGAAAGGAGGGGTGGATTTAGGAAACAGTGGGCCATCCATTTTGGCTGGAAAATAGTGCATAGTCTAAAGCAACAGAGAAGAACTTTGGAAAGATAAAGGGCCCTTTGATGTCAGAGTGAATATTATTTTAAAGTTTAGTAGGCAATGAAGAAAACTTTAAAACTGTACGTCCATCCATCCACCATCCAACAATAATCTATTAAGCAGCAACAGGCAAGACCCCTTACAAGCTACTGGAGAAAACGAGTGAGAAACAACTCCTGCCCCTTTAGTGTTTATATTCTTGCAAGAGCTATAAAACTATTAAACAATTAGTAATAACACAAGAGGAACCATTTAAGAAAATTAATCTGGCAACCTCTTGGAGAAGAACTTTGAGCTATGTTAGAGATTGAAAGCAGGAAGCCAATTATTAAATGGAAAAGGCTAATTGTCTAATAAGTTCAAAGGTGAAATGTAACTATTGCTATAGGTTTGCATGTTTTAGGTCTGCTGGTCAGACTTTCTTTGTACTCCTTTTACTGAGAAAAGTGTACAAGTTTGGCAGCGAACCATATTCAAAGCCGGTTCAGCCTTTTTTGGCCATGATGTACTTACAGAACCATCCACCTACCCTCTACCACTCATTGATTTATGCAGTATAATACATTGTCATATATCTCTTTTGTCTGAAAGGTTTCATGTTAATACATTATTGTGTCATTTTGGCCAGTCATGAGTTAAGTCTCAGCTAGAGATACATACACTCCCTCTTGTCGGTTATTTTCCTTGTTTCAGCTTTTCTGTCATGGTGGGTTTTAATAACACAAAAGGCAGGGTAGGATATTGTTATTAAACATTTTTTTTTAGTTCACTTCATCATTATGTCCAGTCAACCCTTGCTTCTAAATGCTATAGACATTACCGTAACCCAAGTCTCTTTAGCACTAGGAAAAAGGTAAGCTTATTTTTTAGCTGCATGATTTATGTTTGGGTTGATTATTATCTACTTTTCTCTTTTTTCAAATCTATTGTATGATTTTTCTCTTTTACTTTAAAACAAATACTTTAATCCTTTTTACTTAGGGTAGTTGTAGTCCGTCATAAAAGGGGCCACTTGGTATCAGAACACCCTCACATATTTGCCTAATAATCCCTTTTAAGTAATCTGGCCCTTTGTTAATGGCTTTTTTTTAAGCCAGTCATACACTTAGAATCAAAATTAGCATCTAAATGAGGATGTTTTAAAACGCATGCCTAGGGGTTGCTAGTTTCACCTTTTTTATAGTTTGCCATGTTAAATTATGTAAAATAGAAATGGTATTTTAGTATTTAATGAGCTAATGCAGAACCTATTGAGACTGCCTCCCATCCCCCCTTCTCTCTTGTACAGCCCACAAAATGCTTTTTAAGGTATGAGAAATGGCCATGAATTTTAAAGCTTGTGTCAGAATGCACAGAACCCTTTCCTTCTCAACAACTACCCTGTAACAAAAGCAAGGTATTACTAGGGAAAACGCTAGGTCTTGGAAATCTGGGTTTGTAATCAGACATTTTTGTCTGATGTTGTTTTGCAAAATAAAATTAACTAATTCCGCATTTAATTTTTTCTAGAAAAATTTATTATGGTTTACATAATGTTACAGTCTCAATTCAATTAGCAAAAAATACTTCATTAGTTAAATCAAGAAATTATGGCACAAGCAGAAGAAAACTGAAATACCCATTCAAAAAATGTCCAAAGAGCATGAACAAAATTATGGTCAAAGAAGTTACAAATATTATGAAGAAAAGTAGAATGAGTCAGACCTGTGTAGTTTTAGCCGGACATCATGAACATTTCCAGAAAATTAGACCTATTATCTGGTAGTTTGTTCCTTCAAGAGAAATAGGAGCTCCATTGTTTAAGTTATTTAGAAATAGAGGACCCCCAAATGATAAAGACTGTGGTATAGAAGAGGAAAGAAAAAAATGATTAGATGAATTGGTAAATTGGTTCTATATGTAATTCTAAACATTCCCCTTTGTAGTGCAGAAAAATCAAGGCTGAAGAATTTCTATGTGAGATTTGATAAAGATAAGATTATATTTGCTAAAATATTAAAACAATCTTTGGTGGAATAGATCCTAGAAAAAAAATACATAGATCAAAACCACAAGAGATTTGCAAGTGATGAAGGCTTAAACCATGCAATTTCAAAGCCCTGGGATCTAAGGTGATTGTTTTCCTCTATTTTGTTTCTGTTTCCTGGGCGGTTTTTGTTCTTCATCATCCACTCTCAGGACACAATCTCTCCATTTCTATCTTAAAACCAACTCCTCATTCACTTTGCAAGATCGACTCCTCTTTTATTTAATGACTGTTTTTTGCTGTAAGAAAGCCAAAGTGACATCATCTTCATGGAAAATCATATTTTGCCTCCTTTTGGGAAGAGTTTTTATTTAAGATATTTTATAGCTTTTTCAGTACAAAATATGCCACTGTGTTTAAGTAGAAATTAAGATTTTTCCATTCTGCCTATACCACCAACCAGTCCTTAGAAGTGGCTACTAACAGGAGGTGCCTGGGTGGCTCAGTTGGTTAGGCATCAGACTCTTGGTCATGATCTCACAGTTCATGGGACTGAGTCCCATGTCAGACTCCATGCTGACAGCACAGAGCCTGCTTGGGATTCTCTCTCTCCCTCTCTTTTTCTCTACACCTCCCCTTTCTCTCTCTCTCCGTCTCTGTCTCTCTCTCTTTCAAAATAAATAAGCTTTAAAAAATATAAAAAAGAAAGGAAGAGGCTATTAACAACATTTCTGTACATATTTGTTGTTCGTGCAAACATTCCCATGTACCTGTGAGTGCATGTATACTCCTTTTTACACAGCATTTATTAATTCTGGCGTTGCAGAATTTACTATTACTTATGGCATTGCAATTATCATCTTTGAATTTAAATATATTCTGTGTCAAATATAAAATATTTGCTGTGTTGAAGCTCTAAGTTTAATATTTTTTCCAAATTAACCTCCAAATAAGCTTGAATTAATGGCCCAAATTACATGAAACTTTCTGTTTCACATTCATATCTTCACCAAGAGAGCATCATCAGTATTATCAATGTGAAATGCTGTGGTTTGGAAATGAATGGTCAAGAAAGAATTCTTGAAGACATCTTAGGTGCCAAAAAAAAAAAAAAAAGTGGTTTTATTAAAGCACAAAAACAGGACCCGTGGTCAGAAAGAGCTCACTGGGGTTGTGAAAGTGACTGATTATATACTTTCAAGTTGGGAAGGGGTTAGTAATAGCATAAGTCTCTAAGGAATTTGGAAGCAAGGTTTCCAGGACCTTTGAGGGCCTAGCTGTTGTTAGGATAAAATCATTTACTACTGTCTAGTAAAACCTTAGTCCTGAGACACTTTAGATGTATATCAGTGGGTCATATACTTGGAGGATGACTGCTAACATATATCTTGGCGGGGGGGGGGGGGGGGGGAGAAGGGGGAAGGGGAGGTAGAAATAAAGGAAGTTTCCAAAGGGATTTTTATAGGATCCTTGGGGTCAGGCTAATGTCAAGCAAGGTTGCCTTTTGCCTCTAGCAAAGTATTAACATCAAGACAGTTGAGTTCCTGGAGGAAAGTCACCCTGTCTGTCTCAAGGACTTGTCAGTGGGCTGTAAGTTGTAAGGAAATTTAATTTTTTCTTTTGCCTTTGTGCCCTACATTATTATCAATCTTTTTAATCTTTGTGAATCTAATATTTGAAAATTATTTATTGTTGTCTTAATTTGTATTTGTCTGTTATGTATAACATTAGACTTTTTGAGTGTGTTTACTGGCATTTATATTTCTTTTTCTTTGGAAAGGCTTATTTAGACATTTTGCCTATTTTATTGTTAGTTTCTTATCAGCATATGAGAATTCTTCGTATGTTATGTAAACTAGCCATTTGCATGGTAAACATTTTTTTCAGAATGTTGTCTGTCTTCAACTCCATTTTTATAGAGTCAAATTAATTAACCCTCTTTGCATTTAAGATTTGTATTTTTCATGTCATGCTCACAATGGTAACACTTGACATGGTGTTTCAATTTTCTAGCAGAAAAACCAAAATATCATGACATATAAATACTAGCTGGTAAATGAATATAAACATAAATAAATGTAAGTAAATGAATGCATGAATTAATAAATGAATAAATAAAATTTGAAGCTTATGATCAGCATATTCACCAGGAAATGAACTCATAACCTTGTTAGGAATTAATCACATCCATTTAAAAACTCATGCAGTTTTAATTCCTAAAATTCATCATTATTTAATAATCATTGTCTACAGTAAAGTTTAAAATTTTTCTTTAAATCTTTTCTATGTCTCTAATTTTAATGTCTTTTTCATTGTTTCTTTTTTATTATAATTATTTTTCTCATTTTATTAGATAGTCTTACTCTGCTTGTCCTTACTTTAGCAGGCAGAGTATTTTATTAGTCAAAATGCTTTGCGAACAAGTTGAACTAGCTTTTAAAAACTGCTGAATGCTGTGTCTAACCAAATTTAATCTTACCCAAAGTAGTTACAAGTGCACACAGTTACCTTAGGAAAAACAGAAACCAGGTATATGAAACCATTAGGACACCCTTCCTCACTTTGCTCTACTTCCTCTGCTGTCAGTTCGTTCTCTGGTTTATCCTCAATACTAGAAACATAGCATTTACAGCTTTTGGGTTGAATATCCTCAAAGCTTAGTGTCCAGAGAAATAAGGACTGTTGCCTTCTAGACCTATGTTAAAAAATGAATGGGGGGTGGGAGGGAGGGGAGGGTGGGGGACGGGTATTGAGGAGGGCACCTTTTGGGATGAGCACTGGGTGTTGTATGGAAACCAATTTGACAATAAATTTCATATATTGAAAATAAATAAATAAATAAATAAATAAATACATAAATAAATAAAACAAAAAAATAAATAAATAAAAAATAAAAAAATTTAAAATGTTAAAAAAATAAAAATAAATAAAAAATGAATGAGTGAATAAATAAATAATAAAACAAGAGAATAATTAATTTGTGAGCACAGGTCATATACACATCTCTTGGAATAATCTCTGTAGCTGTGGCAATGTTTATACAGTGATTGAACGATTATGGGCCTCATGGGGAATAGATTCCATTAACAAAAAGGGCAAAGGAAGTGTCTCAGCAAGTGTTCTGGTTAAAACCTATGGATTGGGGGGCGTCTGGGTGGCTCAGTCAGTTAAGCGTCTGACTTCAGCTCAGGTCATGATGTCACAGTTTGTGAGTTCGAGCCCCACATCGGGCTCTGTGCTGACAGCTCAGAGCCTGGAGCCTGCTTCGGATTCCGTGTCTCCCCCTCTCTCTGTCCCTCCCATGCTCATGCTCTGTCTCTCTCTCTCTCTCAAAAATAAATAAAATGTTGGGGTGCCTGGGTGGCTCAGTCAGTTGAGCGGCCGACTGCAGCTCAGGTCATGATCTCACCGTTTGTGAGTGAGCTCAAGCCCCACATTGGGCTCTGTGCTGACAGCTCAGAGCCTGGAGCCTGCTTCTGATTCTGTGTCTCCCTTTCTCTCTGCCCCTTCGCCATTCATGCTCTGTCTCTCTCTGTCTCAGAAATAAATAAACATTAAAAAAAATTTTTTTAAATAAATAAAATGTAACCTATGGATTTAAACCTATGGATTGGAAGACAGACAGACCTGGGTCTTGCAATGCTTTGTGACCTAGTCTTCCTGAGGCTAAGTTTCCTCATCTGTAAATGAGAGTAATAAACGTGTGTACCATAAGGTGATGTTATAAAAATTCAGTGATATAATATAGGTGCTTAGCAAATTACTTTTCAATAAATCTTAGCTATCATCATCATCCTCAACTTCATCCTTATTATCATTATTGGTGAATAATCTGAAAGTTTTAGAAATGGGAGAACAGTTTTTAAAGGAAAATAATTGAGAAAATAAAAAGAAGAGCATTGGGGACAAGTTTTGCAAAAAA
Source organism: Acinonyx jubatus (assembly GCF_027475565.1). Classification (NCBI taxonomy): domain Eukaryota; kingdom Metazoa; phylum Chordata; class Mammalia; order Carnivora; family Felidae; genus Acinonyx; species Acinonyx jubatus. Next base: position 67,621,741 of record NC_069394.1, on the reverse strand, counting down.
TAAAATAAATTATAAGGTGCAAATGCTCAAATACTTCAGATACCACAGAACCTAATAACAATGCTTATAATTTCTTTTTTTTTTTAATGTTTATTTCTTTTTGAGAGAGACAGAGACAGAATGCCAGTGGGTTAGGGGCAGAAAGAGAGGGAGACACAGAATCCAAAGCAGGGCTCCAGCACAGATCCCGACGCGGGGCTCGAAGTCACGAGCCATGAGATCATGACCTGAGCCGAAGTCGGATGCTCAACTGACTGAGCCACCCAGGCATCCCGTAATAACAATACTTATAAATCATTAGCCCCTTACTAGTGTGCTAACAGCTTTACATATATTGTGTCATTTCATCTGGTAACAACCCTAAAAGGCTTCTATTTTACAAATAAAGGAACTGAAGTTCATAAAGATGAATAACTTTTTAAAGTTATTTACGACACTAAGTTAAATGAAGCTAAATTTGCATAAGATAATTTTTCTTAGTAATGTAGTTATATTACCATTGGATGGGTATAAGATTCAGGAAAACTGTGCTCTGCCTCCAGTAGCAGCATGGATATAAACTAGTCATGCGACTTTACTGAGATTTCATTTCTATACTTGTCATATCAAAATAATACCAGGCTATACTGGGGGAGGGGAGTGCAATGCTCTAAGTGTAGACACAGTGGTAGACACATCCACAGCCCCATTCTGCACAAGGAACTAGAAAACAGTTTCTTTGTCATTGAGTCTCTGTGTCAGAGATCCATGCCTGACATGAAATCAACACGAAAAGACTAGGACTAGTCCAACATTCATGGACTCAAAGAAACACACAGGTAATAGGACTGACTGATGTTAACAGAAACACAGAGAAAAGCCAGAAAGCAAAACCCATGGATCAGTAAAAATCATGAGTCAGCAGGAATCATGAAGTTTAAAGCAGAAAAGAGGATACCTTGAGAGGCAGAGACATTGAGATAAGCATGAATAGATGTCTACTAACCCCCATCACTACTATCAAGTAGGGGCAAAAAAAAAAAAAACAGAAAAAAAACCCTTCCTTTTAATGTATTGTCAAAAATACGTTAAATCAACTATGTAAATTTTGAAATCTAAGGTCTCTGACTTCTGTCTACAAGATTGTTAAGATGGTTTCTTTTTCATTTCCCTATTGATCCCTACAATTCCCATTAGTTGAAGTAACCTGATCATGTTTCTGTGAATTGAAACCAGAAAGACTGACAAGCAGCCCTCTGAGCCTCAAATGAGGATAAGATAAAATATGAAAATGCTTTAAAATATTAGAAACTACACAAAACAAGGTATTTTGATAGTAAAGAGATATAACAACTGTATGTGTCTAAAGAGACCTAACTTTAGTAAAGGTAAAGACTTAGAATGAATAGGAAAAAAAAACTAATTACACTATTTACATTTATCAAAAGGATAATATGAAATGTATCTGACAGTCATTTTTAAGTTTCTGATTTCCTTCAGAGTTCCAATGAGGACAACTGTCAGGATATGCTTTCCACCTCCAAAAAAAAAAAAAAAAAAAAAAAAAAAAAAAGGAGTCAGAACAGGTTTTCCATTAAAATATCTTAATTTCTCCATACTATTCCTTGGGAAATAATTGAAGCTCCTTCAGCTGGAATACTGGTATGGAACATCATTAAAATATGCTTGAGGGAACTAGCCTTTCCTATCCTGGGGATGGAAGAGTTGAATGTAAGTCCTTTCATCTTTATTTAGACTCTTCTGTAATATATTTCCTTTCCGAGAAAGAATTTATCTCCATCCAACAACATGCTGGGGAAAATGACAATACCAAACTATATCATAAATGCAATAATCTGTGTAATTAAATTATTTCATGGATCAATAGGAATGTGCAAATTGTGAAAAACTGTGAAATGTAATAATGTGTCTGACATTATAATTTCTGATGGCTTATTTATTCTTCAAGGGCTTTATACATTGGTGCTCATTTGATTGCCCCGAACAAAGAAATGTTTCCTGGTTTGCTTTGGTTCTTCATTCCTTAGACAAATATATGTAGAGAGCATGTTCTGTGTAAGGCATTGTGTTAAGTGCTGTAGGGGATAAGAGGAAAAATAAGGTCTCTCTCCCTAAGGAATCTATGTTCTAATACAGACAGAGAGGCTCTGTGGTACACTGGAGACAGAAGGACTCTGGGAACACACAGACTGGGTTCAGATTCCATATCTGCCCCTTGACAGCTGGGTCTCTGGCTTTATGTGGGTAAAATCAGAATAAAAACCCCCCTCTGAGGTGACTGTCATGAGAAACGAAAGATAACGTAAATAAAATGCCTAGAGAATATTGGTATTCAATCAATCAGTGTGACTTTCCTTACTCCTTAAAGAAGCAAAAAAAACTACCATCAGTGTAATATGCACTACATATGTAAATCAATTACATAGAGAATAATAGGGGAGCTTTACTATGAATTTTTAATATAGTGGTTGTCAGCTAGGAGAATGAAGTATAAGAAACATCTGGGAAGATTTTTTTTAAGTTTATTTTTATTTATTTTCAGAGAGAGAGAGATAGAGAGCATGTCGGGGAGGGGCAGAGAGAGAAGAAGAGACAGAATCCCAAGCAGGCTCTGTGTTCTTAGCACAGAGCCTGACATAGGGCTTGAACTCACGAACCTTGAGATCATGATGTGAGCCCAAACCAAGAGTTGGATGCTTAACCGACTGAGTCATCCAGGAGCCCCTGGAAAGCTTTTCAACTCCTTCAACCATCCCAACTACCCCTCAACATCCACCTATCCCTACCACATGCATACATTTTTAAATGTAACAGAATCAGAGAGAGAGAAGATCAAGCAAGTAGAGAAATGCTGAGTTCTGACACTTGGTGATTTTGGCCAAGCCATTCATTCAATCTCTCTGAGTTTTAGTTTAGGGCAAATACCATGATTGCAAAAGTTTTCTATTCCCGTAACTAATATCGTGAGTGCCCTATATTAGGTACCCAGCAAATGTTTCCCCGTTGGCTAAAGAAACTGAAATTAGCAAAGTTGTAAAAACTATATTACAGTATTATTATGAGAATTAAAATAATTTCTGGTAAAACACATTCTCAATGTTGCAGGCACTTGATATTTAATAGCAATTACCATGGATAGGAAGGACATCCAAGAAAAACATCTCAGAAAAGACAATATTGAACACAGTACGATTCTGATAAGCCAGAGAGTAGACAGGGCTAACTTCACAAGCACTTGGTGGCAGGGTCATGCATATGTGAAAACAGTGGAGAAGCTAGTTTAGCTGGTGTTTTAAGCTCCATACAGGCAGAGTGGCAGATGACGTTGCAAAGTAGATTGTGGTCAGTCTGTGAAAGTCCCCAAAGATGCTATTGAGGAGATTTTATTATGTCCACCATGCAAGGAGAAGTAAATGATGGTTGCAGCACAAAAAGAAAGAGTGACATGATCAGAACTTCACTTTCAGAGAATTAATGTGGCACTTCTGTTCAGGCTGGGAAGAAACCTGATGAGAGGTGTGCACAATAACCCAGGAAGCTAGTAGCAACAGTCTTTAAATAATGGTAGAAGCATTAATGGAAGGAACAGGTCAAGACATGTTTCAGGAGAGGAATCAATAAGTCTTGGTAATACGGTGAGGTAAGGAAAGGAGAACAAAATGTTCCAGAATTAATTCAAAGTTTGGCAACTATGAGAATAATTATTCCATTTACAAAAGCAGAGATGTCAACAGGAGAATCTTCTTGTAAAGGGAGAATATTTAAGAAAAAAGTATTAAACATTTTCATTCAGTTTTGAACTTGCTGCATTTGAGGTATCAAAGAGTTACCCAGGAAAACTCAGAGATTGGGGTCAAAGATGCTTTTGATCATCATTTAAATAGAAATTTTAAAAAGACCTCATGAAGAAATGTTAAGGATAGAGCATCAGGAAATATTCATCCTTTAGGGGCAAGAAAAGAAGAAAACTTGTCTATTTTACTAAAATAAAATTGTTCTAGTGCCATAATTAGTTAATACTATGCCTCAGATTTTATTTAAATGTATATTTATGGCAAAAAAATGTGTATTCATGGCATCACATTTGTATTATGGCAGATCAAAAAATACTGATTACCTTTATTTTCAATATAACTATTAATTGTCTATAACTTACAGAAGCCTTATTTAATTCATATAGGCATGAGTCCCCAAATGGTCCTATACAGGTCTTCCAGTTTACATAACTCCAGGAATCCTGCATGTATTTTCTTTATGCTTTTAGTTCTTTTTGCCACCACGAGTTATTGCAAGAGGAATGATTCATAACAATTAAAACTCAGTTTGCAATAAATATGTAGACTTTGCAGATAGAAAGGGACCTGCAAAATCATAAAGCAGGCCCTCTTCCATCCCCTAGAATTTTGACTTCGATATTAAAGCTACTATTCAGTTAATGAAAATTGCCTCACATGGAATTATATGTAAATGAGACATATTATTCCCACCATTTGAAGAAATTATGATGATAGATACTTTATGATATATTTAAAAGTACAACCATGCCTGGTGGTGACTCAATCCAATTTTTCCAGATATTTCATTTCAGTGATAAACTGAAAAAGAGCATTCAAGGAATTTTCAGGATGAAGGTTGAAATAAAAGACACTGGTGTGTGATTTTATTTAATTAATGAAGCAAATATCTGTTAAGTCCTAGAGTGACAACAGTGAGCAATATTTCTGCCTTCACAGAGCTTTCAGAGAAGCAAAAAAACTGACATACCCAAAATTAATTCCAGTGAAGGAGACGGACTTATGGAGGGGAAAGGACAAAGGTGCTACAGGCCCAGAGCAGGGGCAGCTACTTAGCTTAGAGGTATTCTGGAACGCTGCCAGTGGCAAAGTGACATTTAAATTGAGGCCAAAAGAATGAATAGGAGTTGTCCAGGGGAAAGAGGAGAGAGGAAGTGGAGCAGAGCACTTTGCCTCTCTCTCACCGTCAGTTTCATCATCTGTGAATTAGAGAACACAGAACTCACTATCTGTAAGGCTTTTTCCAGGTCTAAAACCCAATGCCCTATTTTAATAGGCTCTTCTCCATAGCCAAAATGCCCTTGCCTCTTTGACCCTCCTTCACCTGAACTGCCTGGTTAATTCCTATACGCCCTTAAAGACAACTCAAGCCATCTTACAGCTCCTTCTTGAAGCTCTTTTTGAACTCCCCCATTATTCCAGGTAGAGCTGGTCTCTCCTCCCTTACTGTCACCTCTGTCACTTCACAGTTCTTTTGTCTGCCTCTCCAACTAGATAGTGAGCACACTGGGGCAATGACAGAGTTATATTTATCTAGACGCTCCTAGCATCTGTCAACATCTGGCATGTAGTAGGGGTTCCATAAATCTTGAATAAATAAATGCATGATTTTAAGATTTAAATCTTGAAAGATTTAAATATCTTTTTTACATCCCTATATACAACAAGAACACAGTGGAAGGTGATAATATTGCTATTCTTTTGAAAATTGGGAACTCTATCAAAAGAGTTTTCCAATATTACGGCAAAATTTAAAGTTAGATAAGAATCCATTGGAACTTTGGTGATCCAAAGCCTTATCAGACACCACAATGGTCACTTTTTGAAGATTACTATGCTTAAAAGTATAAGTATCTGTTTGGGATAAATTACTTTTTCTTATCTTCATACTTCACCTTCATTTTTATCATGAAACTGCCTTATTATTCACAGTGGTTTTAAAAATCAATCATGCTGATATAAAAATAATCAATCATTAATTAAAAAGGCAAACAAAGCTGATTTATACACTACATAACTACATACACTACATAACTAGAAACATGTGATTATGATGTTGAATGCACATTTTATAGTAAAATTAACATGCCAATGTTTTATGTGAGTATGAAGGATTAAAACTTTGGTTACCTAATTCACTTTTTGAAGATTAAAAATGTTATCTCTTATATTATGAAGGTCAAGAGTTTTATGAACTGAATTAGCAGGTGATTTTTATTAAGCATTGATTTAATATACTGTTTTTCCTTTTTTTCAGCCCCATGACATGCCTAATATGATTTCTGAAATTCCTTTGTCAACAATAGGCAAGTTTTAACATTTGCAGGAGTCCTTTGAATACCTTGTCAGACTAACTTTCCCATAAAGGCCAATGAAAACTACAGTTGTAAAGAAAATCACAACCCCTCACTTTTAGTTCATTTAGAGGCCCTTGAGTGTTCAATGACGTGAAAAGTGACATATACCTGTGAATTAAGGAACTTTAATTACACCAAGAGTGCACTTCATTATATAATACATAACTCAGGAGACAATTTTCTATGTTGAAAATTCAATCCACCTTCTGTATTCAAATTTATCCCCCACTTTCAGGCATATTCAAAATATTATAAAACATGGACAAAAAGTGTTGAGGCCCTATGGTGGACAGAGTCAGAATAAAAGAAGGAGGTCCATTGTAATGGAGTCAGCTAGAATGATTTAAGATTCATCAGACACAAACTTAGGAGTATCTTTTCCTTTAACACCACAAGTGAACCCAAGAAATAGTGCCTTACAGGGATGCAGATTTCTGAGCCAAAATTTAATGGAGCCTTTCCCTCTATTAAACTACCTTCTGCCATTTTTCCTTCATGATAAGTATTTCATCAGAAAATATTTCCCCCTTTCTCCATCGTAGAAGCAAAGGAATCGTTAACACTGATAATTGGCTAAGTAGAAAATTACCAGTGTTAATGATTTATGGAGTTAGTGGTTAGCATTCACTGCTCAAGCCTCATCACAGAAACCATCATGGAACAGGATGGGAAATGACTGATAATTGAGAAAGAACTAGGGACTTTGTTCCTTCTAGCTTAACTTCTACAGGTTTGGACAAACCACTTAGCTTTTGGGAAACCTGTTCAGTGCACATGCTTCATCTTCATTCATTCTTTTACTTTTACATTCATTCATTCATTCATTCATTCACTGTTTATATGAGTGTTTGTGAAATCAATCCCTGAGAAAGGAGTTTACTATAAATAACAGTCTTTCCTGTGTTTCTGCCTCAAAAAGCTCTGAGAGGCCATCTTATTCCTGCCACATTTCTGAGGGAGCCAGGTGCCTGCCCTCCACAGATTGAGTTTTCTTGTTATTTAGTAAGAAGGCATCTAACTGTTCTCTTTTAATTAAAGACAGAAAGTCCCACTGGAATACACTTTAAGGGGCCCCTCTCAGTTATGCAACTGTGTACAGTTGTGGTCCTCTAGAGGGACATAGAAAAGGCAGTCTTCTTGAAATGTAATTCAGATCAAGTCCTTCCTCAACTCAGAACCTTCCAGTATCTCCATCTCTCTCAGAGAAGAGCCACAGTTTGTAAGACAACAAACCGGGCACTGTGGATGGTTGACACCCCTCATTTGTCTTTCCCTTACACCTTACAGTTCCCTCAGCGACTTTCTTTTCCTCTGACACCACAGGTACCCTCCTGCCTCCAGGCCTGTGCACCTGCTCCCTTTCCTCTGCCTAAAATGCTTTCTCCTCTGATGGACACATGGTCGGCTGGCTCCAACATTTCTTTCAAGTCTTTATTCAAAAGTTACCTTTATAAAGAGTCCTCTTCTGGCTACCTTTTGTAATACTTAACCCTTTACTTTTAACACTTTACTTTTTCTTGCATCTTTCTTCTCTTTAGCACTTACTACTATCTAGCAAACTGCACATTTTTAAAATGTATTTGTCTTGTCTACTTCCTTTCTTTCCTAGGAGAACATGAGTTCCATAAAGGCAAGATTTTTATCTGTTGTGTTCACTCCTACACCCCCAACATCTGGAATGGCTGGCTCAGCATATAAAGGGAGCTTAGTAAATATTTGTTGAAAAATGTTTTTGAGTTGAGTATGTCTTTTTAGGTCAGCCTTGCTAAGGGGGAAAATAAGCCATTTCTTCTAAGAAGCCTAAGAAATCTTTTTGAGAAGAGATCGATACCAAACCTTTCAATAAGAGCTGCAAAGCTGGGCACACTAAGGCCCTTGTTTAATGAACAACTTGGTTTGAGTGTTAGTAATTTGCAAGTACGTGCTCGTTCTGCATTCGCCTCTTCCATTTCAACAAGTACCTTCTACCACAGGACTTGTGTGTAGCTGCTCCATCCTCTGAAAAGGTGCTTCCTGTCCAATCAAACCTTACCTAGTTTCCTCCCTCACCCCTCAGATTTCAGCTCTAACATCCCCAGGGAAACTTCCTCTGGTTCTGCTCATAGGACAGTACCTCTTTCCTTAGCAGTGCTTTTCACTTATAATAATCCATGTATCTGTGTGATTATTTGATTAAACTCTCCTCTTCATAGATTGTAAGCACCACAAGGACAGAGATGGGGTTTACTTTTATTCGATATTCTCTGCCCAACACAGATCATGGGCCACAGCACTGAGAGAAGCTCAACAAATATTTGATGGAAGGATTTTGAGTAATTGGAGCGAGCTGACTGACTTTGAATAAGAGAGTGAGACATTTTTGCATCACTTCTTGGACAATCAGGATGTAAGGAATGAAAATGGCAATGGGAAGAAGAGAGAGAAGAGCAATGGGTAAAGTGGTTAAGATCTGGGTACGAAGTGATGACACTCTTAAAAAACTTGAATTAGGCTCATGAAACTTGTGAACACTTGGTCTGAAGAAAATTTGATCATGAATAGGTAGGAAAGTCAAGGAAAGATAAGACTCCTTTCTATTTGTATCTCTCCCCCCACCCCCCACTGAAGTCTTGGGGAAGGATATGGCCTTCCACCAGGGATAAAAAGGGAATTGTGTTGTGGAACAGGATAATTTCCACTAAACTCTAAGCAAAAGGACTGCAGATAAAATCTGGGTTATATAGCTCCCAAGACCCCTCTCTCTGCTGTCCCTAATTCAGACTCTACCTTACACCATTTAGATCACAACCATAGGTCACCACTGTCTGCTCGTTTTAGTCCTCTGCATCCTGTAGAGAATGAGTGCAACCCAAACCCTAAATGGTATCCACAGCTCTTCATAATCTAGCCCTTGCCTCTGACCTATAGACTCATGTTTCACACCATCCTCCCAGATACAGCCCACTCTCCAGCCCAGTTCATCTTCTCCAAACATAGCATTCTGCTCTATGACCTCAAACCTTGGCATACCTTGTTTCCAATGCTTGGAATGTCCTATCACACATATTTACATTGAATATTTCCATTAATCCTTCAGCTCAAGCTCCATGGAATTTTCCCTAAGGAAAGTTAGTGGCTTCAACCTTTGGGATTCCTTAATACCTTGTTAACCCTTTATTATTGGGATGACTATGTGATTTTGCAATATTTCTACTAACATGATTGTTTCACTAGGCTATGAGCCACTTGAGAGCACAAATGGGGAGAGTATTCACAACAATACATTCCTAAGGTTGAATATAGGACATGACATATAATGATTGCTTCACAAGTAATTGCTCAATTAATAACAAGCTTGTGTTTAAATAATGTGCAACAAATTTTGTGGTTGGAAAGGAGTTATATCTGAGACGGAGTAAATATCATGCCTGCCCAAATTGTGATCCAGTGCTGTACAATGATTCAATAATTTACGATTATGTTGTTCAAGTGTAATAAAAAAGGGAGGAAGTAAGAAAGGATGATTGTCCTAAATAGCATTGGCTTCCTTTCTTAATTTCAGGGTACATTTATTAAACCCCTCTAATGCACAGAGACTTAAGACTTCAACATCAGCCCTTTCTTTACAATGGCTGCATTTTTTCAGTGTGCCATGGAGTGACATGCTCTGCAGTATTTCTTGGGACCTCTGCAGTAATGCTGTTCAGTCCACAGGCCCATCAGTGTAAGAATACTTGAAATTTCACTCAAAGTTGGTGTAAATACCTTAGATTCCTCTCAGTGACAGATAACAGTTACAGATTCGAAGGCAGACATGTTATCATTCAAGGCCTTCGTAGACATATTTCTCCATGATGACACCTCAGTCCTGTGACAAATATCCAGCATCTTGCTCGTGTTAAGTGTTAACTGCATGAAGGAATTCATAAGTTTGGTTGTGGTATAGGTAGGCTATGTACATAATGAATTGTTTTGAATGAGGAAACTTTTTTGATTTCATATCAGTCTAGGGTTTCTGGATACTAACTAAATTTTGAGTGGTAAACATTCCATGGGTGATCTTTATACCATAGTTGACTGTCATTAGGAATCCCAGCAAGTTATCCAACAGAACAATAAGAAAAGGGAAAGAAAATCAATATGTAGACTCTAAATTTAATTAATATTCACTAAGAATACAAAATGTACTAGGTTTTTTGAAGGTACTTTCACACACATTATTTCATTTAATCCTCATGACTCAGATTTTTGTTATCTCCATTTTTATCAATGAAGAGGTTTAAGTAACTAAAAGCTTTCCTTAGCCCTCAGAAGTAAGGTGCCTATAGCACCTCCTTCATATTTGGTTAAAACTCTTAGCCCAGGGCACCACAGTTTTTTGTCATTATCAACATTTTCCTCCTCACCACCATGACGTAAGCATGCACTATGAGTTAAGTACATAATCTCATTTACTCTATATTCACAATAGAACTTTCTGATACATATTATTATTCTGATATAAACACATAAGAAAACATATTTGAGGATTTAAGTGACTTTTCCAAGTCTACACAGCTAGAAGATTATAGGCAGCTATTGATCTTAAGTCCTCTGTCTCCAGAGACCATGCTCTTAAACCCTGGACTACAATGCCTCTTGTGAATTTCTTTTTCTGCATGTTTCATTAAACTGTCAATTGTTTGACAGCATGAAGCATATATCATTCAATTTTAAAACTTCATAATAGCCACTCAATACGGGTTTGTTGAACTATCAGAAACTGGCTTCCAAGCTTACCTTCTTTGCTGGATTTACTATCCAATCTTGAGAAGCTCTTTTGATTGTTATGAGCTTTTCAAGAAGATCATATAAACTGAAATTTTAAATATGATCCAGAGTTAAGTAAAAAAAGGAAGAGGATAAGCATGTCTAGAAGAGAGTGTGGTGTGATACATTCAGAGGACAGTCCATACACAGGTAAGACTAAAGTAAAGAAAGGGTGTGGGAGGTGGAAGAAAATGAGATCAGAAGACAGAGTATTCACTATCTAGTGTTCTAAGCCAAAATGTCTTAATTTTTGGTTTTTTCAAGAAAACAGATGAAGGATTTAAGCAGAGAGTACCATGATACTATCTTGCATGTTAGAAAGATTACTCTTGCAGTAACATAATGAATGGATCAGAGGAAACTAGTGAAATGACTTAGGTAAGAAATTAATTATTTGAGCCAGAACTAAGGCAGTGGAGGTGGGCATAGAAAATAAAAGGGGGCAGATATTATGAAGGTGGAATCTGAAGAACACCATGACTGGTCAGATGTGGAAGAGGGGAGAGTTAAAGATACCTCCTAGGTTTCTACCTTGAGTGATGAGGCAGTTGTTGGGGGATATCCACAAAAAGAAGCCTTATAGGAAAAGCAAGTTTCAGAGCAAAATAATTAACTTTAAGTTCTGGATACTAAGCAGGTAGATAGATAAATAGATCTTAGCTGAACAGAGAGATTTGGGCTAGATGCATAGCCTACCTTACTAGGGTATGGAAAAGGTCACCAGAGAAAGCATAAAGAATGTAAAAAGAGCAGAAGGCCAGAGGACACAGTCCTTTTGGGTAAAACATGTAATTCAGAGTTAAGTGCAAGAAAAGAAGCCCGAAGAGCAGACTGGGTGGCCTGGAAATAACTGAGGAGGAGAAACTTTCAAAAGGAGGCATGATTAGGAGTGTTGGATACTGCAAAAGGATAAAAATTAGACCCAGTCTCCCTGACTGCTGTTCTACGTTAATCTGGCCTCCAAGAAGATTTGACACTACCTTAGCACGTGACTTCTTTTCTACTGAATCAGACAAGGGGAAGCTAATTATTTGCTGTGGACCAAGATAATCTTATAGGTAGGTAGCGCATGAAGCAAATCATACCCTGCTTTTTTCCTTACTTCCCTTCCCCAAGGGCTACACTTTTTTATACAAATGGAATCTTGTCAAAATGAACTGAAAGAGTATCTTGATGGGGAAAAGAATCACACACACACACACACACAAAAAATGTAACTTAGGGCCTAAAGCTACAGGAGTGGGGATTTTCTTTCATATACATGAGATGATTATGAACAACTATGAATATATGTCCATGTGAACTTCAAAGCCTTTTAGCATTTCCTGACAACTTCTCTATTGGCTTTCCATATAATTACATCCCCCCAAAATGGAATGATAACCCTGATATATCAAACATGACTACCAGCTCAGCTCTCTTCTCTTCTTCCTTTCTTCCTTTTTCAAATATTTACATGCAGCTGAAAGTCTGAATGTCCATTAAGCACATAATTAGTCTCAAGAGTTAACATTAACAAAATGCAAAATACATGTAGGAGAAAATACTAATTCTACTAGATTTGCACTGAGATCTATTTGTTATTCTCCTGCAAAAAGTCCTGCTAGTGCAGATGTCATCCCAGATGACTTACCACTTAAAAATGACAGCTGGGCAGGAGTAGACTATTTCGCATCTGTTTACAATGTATTTATATGTAATTAACACCTTACAAATAATTCATGAAAATAATAAATTTGACAAAATATACTGCATTATCCTTAAACTTTAAATCAAAAGATTTCAGCAGGTATAGGAAAACTATAGTATAATTGCATGCTTCCACTCAGGAAAGGTTAAATAATTTGGTCAAGGCCATACAGACAATAAGTGGGACGGTTCGAATTAGAACCAACAGTCATGCCCTTAACCAGTACTGTCAGTTCTTGCACAAGCTATTTGTTTGTGCCCACATCCCTAAGATGAAAAGACCCAGGTAAAGGAAGGGATCCATACACAAACATGCTTGAGAAGTATATGAACTACCTCCTTAACTAATTCTCAATACAGACACATGTGTGTAATACCTGAAACCAGCAATAGGACTGAGGGGTACAAGCAGGGAAGGGAAATATGTATTAAAATATCCACAGAGTATCTGGGTTCACCTTCTTTTTGGAAGGACATTAGGTTAGAGAATTGGGAACATATGGAGAATGGGAAGCTGGCAAACCTAAACACTTAGGAACTTGGAAAGAATGAGGCATATAAGTACCCTGGAAAAAATTTTCAGCTCATAATGGGCTCCAGTGATGCAAAGTGTGTGTGTAGTTGCACTTGCATGCACATTCAAGTATGAGTGCAGGCTCAAATTAATATTTTACCCTTCTTTTCCAGTTAGAAACACAGGTATCTTCTCAGTAGTAAGATGGAGGGAAATATGACTTGAGTCATTTCAAGAATTTCCAGTTAAGCCCCAGTAAGAACTGCCATTTTTCTGATGAAGATGTAAAAGTGACAGAAGAAAAACACAGAGTGATTGCTAAGACCGAAGATCCAGGTTCAGTTCTGTACTCGGTAAAAATCTGTCCACCTCAAATTTTGACTTGAGTTCATATAATTTATTGCATAAACTGTACTTTCTTATTAGTACAGCTGGATTTGACATTAGCAAGCTCTGACACCTTTGGCTGGTTGTTTCTTCCTTCTGGGTGTCAGTCTCTCCATCTGTAAAATAGGGTTAATAATAGTACAGACTGTGTTGTTGGAGAGGGCATCTAAGCTACCTTGAAATTACTCAATGAATGTTAAGTGCATTATCATCCCTATTATACCTGCTGTTATTGCCATCCCCTTAACTCTTATTGAATCTTACCATCAGAAATTTCTGTCAAAAACTAAAGGTGCAGCACAAAACAGAAAAATATTTTCTGAAATTGCGAAGTTTAAATTGGTACTATTTATGTTTCCCAAATTAGAAATACTGGCATACTCTTTAATTACTTCTTTATTCCCATCCACATGCAAAGAGGTCATCAAATCTTATTAGTCTATCTTCAAATGACTTGTGAATCTTACTATTTTATCTCCTCTCTGGATGAATATTCCTAGTCATTTAAAAAAAACAAGCAAGTAAACAACAAAAAACTCACCCCTGACCTTCCAACTGTCAAACCATATCTCTGCTTCTTTTTACAATAAATGTCCTCAAAATGCCATGGATAATCACAATCTCCACTATCAACCTTCAAATTTGGCTTGAATAAATGGCTCTCATACAGTTCTTATTGAGGTCACCTTTCTGATACTAAATCTAATGGCCAGTTTTCAGTCTTAATCCTTATCAACCCATATGTAGCTTCATCATAAGTGATTACCCTGTTTCTCTGAACACTGTCTGCACTTGGCTTCTGAGACACCACACTCTCAGGACACTCCTTCTCAATCCCTCCTATACTCATCACTACTAATCTCTCCAATTTCTGACACTTTGATTCCTCCAAATCTGTGCCTTTGAACCTTCTTGCCACCCTACACCACTAACTAGGTAACACTATCTAATTTTTTTTTAATGTTTATTTTTGAAAGAGGGAGAGAACAAGTCCAGGAGAGACAGAGGGACAAGGAGAGAGAGAATCCCAAGCAGCCTCCACACTGTCATGCAGATCCCAATGTGGGGCTTGATCCCATGAACCATGAGATCATGACCTGAGCTGAAATCAAGAGTCGTACATTTAACCTACTGAGCCACCCAGACACCCCAACACTAGCTAGTCTCCTCTTTTAAAATACTATCTATATACTAATGACTTCTAAATTTCCATTTCCTCACCTTTCCCTCACCTCCAGACTTTTATATCCAACTGCTTATTTAACATCTCCATTTGGGCATCCAATAGGCATCTCAAACTTGGTATGTCTAAAGTAGAATTCCTGATTTTGCTGTAGACCTGCTTTTCCATAGTCTCCATCAAGGAAATTCCATTCTTCAAATGGAAATTCTAATTTCTCAAGGCCCAAAACCTCGCAGCTACCCTTAATTCCTTTGTTTCCTTCATACTCACATCAACTCCATCAGTACGGTGGGTCTGCTTTATATCCAGTCATATCAGACTACACCCAGAATCTGACCACCTGGCCCAAGCCACCACCATCTTTCCCTGGGATTGCACTGGACTCTTCATTGTTTCCCTGCTTCTATATTCTACTGTATATTGTGCATCCAGGAAAGTTTTAAGACATCTGCTAAAAATATCTCCAATGGCTTCCTTCCCCACTCTGACCAAAAGCCAAAGTCCTTACAGTGAGCCAAACACAATTTACCTCTCCACTACCACCCTAGCCATCACTCACTTCCCCCAGCCACAGTAATCTACTTGCTATTCTTCAGAACTGCCAGGCATACGTCCATCTCATGGCTTTTGCCTTTTATGCTTCCTTTATTTGGCATGCTCAGTCCAGATACCTCTACAAATTATTTCAGGTCTCTGCTAAAAAGTCACCTTATCAGTAAGCTTTCCCTTTCTCTTCTTATGAAATAATGACTAATACCTTATCCCAACCCTGATATTCCTTATACTCCCTATCCTGCTTTATTACTTTCCTATCACAGTCTGACAAATTATACATTTCCTTATTTATCTTCATTTCTTTATGTTATTCTCTCTCAACTAGAATGTAAGCCCCTGAAGGGCAAGGAATGTGTTTTAGTCACTGCTAGATTCCCACTACCTAGAAGAGTGCCAAGTCTTGGATAAATATTTGCTGAATGAAAAGAGGTTGTTTTTTTTTTAATTTTTAAATATAATGTATTGTCAAATTGGCTACCATACAGTGTATACAGTGTGTTCTTCGTTTTGGGGGTAGATTCCCGTGATTTGCTGCTTACATACAACACCCAGTGCTCACTCATCACAACAAGTGCCCTCCTCAATGCCCACTACCCATTTTCCCCTCTCCCTTGCCCCCCATCAATCCTCAGTTTGTTCTCTGTATTTAAGAGTCTCTTATGGTTTGCCTCCCTCCCTCTACGTTTGTAACTTATTTTTCCTTTTTCATATGAGTGAAAAGATATGATATCTGTCTTTCTCTGACTTACTTATTTCACTTAGCACAATACCCTCCAGTTCTATCCACTCTGCTGCAAATGGCAGGATTTCATTCTTTCTCATTGCCAAATAGTATTCCATTGTATATATAAACCACATCTTCTTTATCCATTCATCAGTTGATGAAAATTTAGGCTCTTTCCATAATTTGGCTACTGTTGAAAGTGCTGTTATAAACATTGGGGTACATGTGCCTTTATGAATCAGCACTCCTGTATCCTTTGCATAAATTCCTAGTCGTGCTATTGCTGGGTCATAGGGTTGTTCTATTTTTAATTTTTTGAGGAAATTCCACACTGTTTTCCAGAGCAGCTGCACCAGTTTGCATTCCCACAAATAGTGCAAGAGAGTTCCCGTTTCTCCACATCCTCGCTAACATTTGTTGTTTTCCGAGTTATTAATTTTAGCCACTCTGACTGGTGTGAGGTGATATTTCAGTGTGGTTTTGATTTGTATTTCCCTGATGATGAGGGACGTTGAGTATATTTTCATGTGTCTGTTGGCCATCTGGATGTCTTCTTTGGAGAAGTGTCTATTCATGTCTTCTGCCCATTTATTTACTGGATTATTTGTTTTTTGAGTATTGAGTTTGGTAAATTCTTTAGAGACTTTGGATACTAACTCTTTATCCAGTATATCATTTGCAAATATCTTTTCCCATTCCGTTGGCTGCCTTTTAGTTTTGTTGATTTTTTCCTTTGCAGTTCAGAAGTTTTTTATCTTAATGAGTTCCCAAATAGTTCATTTTTGCTTTTAATTTCCTTGCCTTTGGAGACGTGTTGAGCAAGAAATTGCTGCAGCTGAGGTCAAACAGGTTGTTGCCTGTTTTCTCCTCTAGGGTTTTGATGGGTTCCTGTCTCACATTTAGGTCTGTCATCCATTTTGAGTTTATTTTTGTGTATGGTGTAAGAAATGCATGGAATCAGTATTACCACTGCTCTATTTCAAGCTCTCATCTCTCCCCTTGGGCCAGTGCCTTAACTCCCACCAGACTTTCCTCCATCCTCAATTTACTTTTTGTATCACCAGAGTTACCTTCCTAAGGGTAAATCTTGGTGCCTTAGTTCCCATATTCAGCCTTCTACAGCCTTACAATATCTATAGAATACAATTCAAATTCCTTTGTCAGGTAAGGGTCAGGATCTATCTGGTCCACATTTTCTATATTCCAGCCACACCAAGTTCTTCTGTGAATTCCTCTAGTAAACCATAAGCTCCTAAAAGTAACTATTACATCTTGCTCAACTATAGTTGAGTTCTCTAGTCATCACCAAGCTCACAGATTCTTGTATATGGTAGATATTCAATAAATGTTGTTGAAAAATGAACAAATGAATGAATGAAGTCATACTATTTGAAACATGATGATTACTACCCCACCTGGGATGACTCTTCCCCACTTCTCTACATGGAAATTCTTTCAAATTCTTTAAGATCCAGGTCATATGTCACCTTCTATCTATGGGTAGCCTGCTTGGATTCCCCCAAGTAGTTGTAGTCACTCTCTCCTTTGAGCTCTTTGTTAGTATTTCTTATACAGCCTTCTGGAATATTAGCTTCATGAGAGCAGGATCTTTATCACTTCTCTATCCTCAAGGCCTAGGCTAGTGCCTGACACATAGCAGATGCTCAATAAATTTCAGCTGAATAAGTAATTTTCACCATCTGCTTTATAATTTTTCTGCTAACAAATATGATGCCTCCATTATACCATGAATAACCAGAGGGCAGGGACTCTGACTTATTTCACTGCAACAGAATGTTTGTCACAAATATACATTCCATAAATATTGCCTCAATAAATAGTATTTTTAAATAAAGTTTCATTTCATTCATATGTTAAGGTGCCATATTATTTCTACACACACTTGCTGTCAAATGTGCTTTCTCCGTCTTTCGAAGTTACTCATTAAGGTGCTTGAAAATGAGTCGTTGGTCTTCAGGGACCATCAGCATTCCGTCCAATGATACCTCCAATAGCTTAGTCTCCCCTGGCACCTAGTCCCGGCCAACTTCACACATGCCACATGCATGGCTTATACCTCTTACTAGATTCACAAACCAACCTGATCACATTCCAGATACACTTAATCTTGTCTTCTTGCTACACTGCCTTTTCCACTCTGGCTTAACTGCCAGGAAATACAAAGAAAAGTATATGAGGTTGAGAGTGGGGGAGACCAGGGAGCTGGTCTTCTATCCTGCAATGTCCACATTTTTCATCTATATATTCCAAGCTGGGCTAAAGAAAAGCAAGCAAGAAAACAAACAACAACAAAAACAGTCTGTTGACACCTATGATCGGTCCACCCTGTCTCCATTTATCTCCTGTGACTGAGAAGAAGAGAAGGGAACACTCTTCTGAGCTATCATGAGTAAAATAGAATCCAGGATCCTAGCTAGGAATATAAAATGCAAGGGATATGAGAATCACAAACTGGAACAGGACAAGGGAAGAAAAAGCCAGTACTTGATGGATCCTCGTTTTTTTCCCCCTATAAACAATAGTCTCTGAAACTGGGGTCTATAATCGTGCTAGAAACCCTTTAATTTAAAACAAACTAGTGAGGAAAAGCAAAGAAAACTCTAGTGATAATTAAAGGATTCAGGCATACCAAGAGAATATTTCCTTCTACAATACTCACATTTTCTGAAATAAATCTGTATTCACAGAGTTGCTCTAAAGTATTTCAGCATTTAATTTCATTTTAAATTACTGAACAAAGATTTGGGGGCAGTAGAAACCCAGCCACATAGCCACAGGAAAGCAATAGTTAAAGATGAATATGAAAAACACATGTGGGACACAACCTTCTTCTTTTTCTTTCTGGCACCGAGCATGGAGACTGAAAGTCCAAATACTCACTTTCTCAGTCTACTTTGCATTTAGGGCCTGGCTATGTGGCCCATTCTGGCCCAAACAATCTGCAGGGAGCTCTGCTGGGTGAGGGGCTGGGAGATAGAATGCAAAGTTCTGAGAGAAGCTTAACTCCATATCTGACATGGCTGTGAGGACGTGATGCAACTCTGGGTGGTAACATCTCTGTCACACTGAGGATGGTGGGCCTGAAGGATGGCGACAGCCTTAGTCCTCACTGACTTCAATGAGCCATCCATCCACTCCACAACCCATTTCTTATAATGCAGACAGTAATACATCCTTCCTATTTAAGTCCCTTGAAATTCAGATATTTTGTTACACTAAGTAGCCAAAGTAGCCTACCTATTAATCAAAATATGCACGTAGGGCCAGATCCTCAAAATGTCCAATTCTAATAAGCAAGAACATCTTATTTGTTATTACTGTCTTTATTTTTGTCTCAAGATAAGCAATGATTTCTATTTATTTTGGATTAAATATTTAATGTATTTAAAGTTGTTAGAGACATAAAACTAAGTGATAGTGCAATAAATAAATTCATCATGGCTCCTGTTAGGACATAGCGATTGGAATAGATTAGGGTTTCCCAAAGTGTTCCTTGGAAGATGAATTCCTAAAAATGCTCCCAAAGAAAGTTCGCTTCATGGCCATGTACGTTTAGCAAATGTTTCTTACTATAGTCTGTTATAAAGTTTCATGTACATACTGGCCTGAAAGATACTGAGAAGCCCAGCAGTTTAAAAACAACAACAACAACAACAACAACAACAACAACCACAACAACAAAGTAATGGTATTTCCATGACAACTTCCTCAAAATTTTCAGATCCCCAAATCCTGGCTAATAGAATTTATCTAGATGCTCATTGATGACCCTTAGTTCCAAAGCTCAACAACTGTAGATGCTCACTAGTTGTGGTTGTTAGTGATACTATTGTTACTAAAATAAAAGGCCCAGGCACACACCAGTGGTCTACTGGAAGGTTTTTGAAGGCAGATTTTGAACAGTGGATGCCCCATAACATTTACTACCAACACACAAACATACATGTACACATTTCTCCCGGGACAATGGCCCTCTAAATTTTTCTTTATCTTTGTATATGAGGATGTAGAAAATCACAGATGAATCAGGTTCCACTGATGAGTAGGTTACTTTGTAAAGGCACTTCTTACACTTTCAATCATCCAGGTTCTGTCCCCAACACGATAATTTGTAAGTTGTGCCCACCTATTTTTTTTTTTTTAGCTTTGCATGCTAGCTCTAGATATGAGTTTTAGTTGTGCTGCGCAACTATCAAATTTAGGGTAGTCTCTCCAGCTCACTTTTTTCTATTCCTACAAAATCAAACTCTGATGTTCAACATTCATTATCTAGCATTGTCAAAATTATCAGTTTGTGGCTACTTCATTCAACTGATTAATTTGCACTTCCAATGAGGCCAAGTTTGAGAATTAAGTTCAATTTATCAGATGGCCCAAAAGTTAATAATATTTCAATAATAAACTTTTTCTCTCCTCTTTTTTATTAAAAGACAAACTCTATCAAATTTGTTAGTAATGACATGCTAAATGGTTGCCTGGGAAATACTGAAACAGAATTTAAACGCTTCCAAATGTGCTTTTCTTTAAAAATAAATAGATAAATGGATACAGAATTTCAGTTTGGGAAGATAATAAAGTTCTAGATATGGATGGTGGTGATGATTGCACAACAATGTGAATGTACTTAATACCATTGAACTGCATACTTAAAAATGGTCAAAATGGCAAACTCATGTTATGTACATTTTACCAAAATTTAATAAAGCAGGTGGAACATAATTATGTTTTTCTCCTCGCAGTCTCTTAATGACACAAAAAATTTTCTAAATTCAAAATTTTAGTGTAATTCCTTTCATTAAAAAAAATGCATCCACATGAATTCATTCAATAAATATTTACTAAGTACATTAAGAAAATGAGGGAGGTTCTACCTTAGCAGAAATAAAATGTGTTTCATTTGTTCATAACCTGGATAGCTTTACATGAAGACCTTAAAATATTTCAGAAGAAAAATACTCACTAAATCTCAAATAGTATCTTCACTGAGAAAGTAGAATAGAGTAGTAATCAACTGCATGGACTCTAGAGTCAAAAAGATTTGGGAACCAATATTAGTTGTGCCATCTTGACCATGTTACATAACCAAAAGCCAGCTTTCTCATTGGATACCATGAAATCTTCCATGAATGCTGCTATAAGATTATATGAGACACCCAATGAAAAGCACAACATATAGTGTGTGTTTGATACTTGGTAAACATTCAATAAATGTTACTTGTGATTATTATTTATATACTGTATTTGAAACTTTTTAATTTTAATTTAATTTAATTTAATTTTTTTGTTTACAAAATTTTTTTAATGTTTATTTATTATTGAGAGACAGAGAGAGACAGAGAATGAGCATGGGAGGGACAGAGAGAGGGGGAGACACAGAATCTGAAGAGGCTCCAGGCTCTGAGCTGTCAGCACAGAGCCTGATATGGGGCTTGAACTCACAAACCACGAGATCATGACCTGAGCCGAAGTCGGACACTTAACCAACTGAGCCACCCAGCCACCCCTGATTTTTATTTTATTGTGGTAAAGACACTTTTTTTTACCTATTAATCCACTGATGGACATTTAGATTATCTCCAAATGTTGGCTATTGTGAATAGTGCTACAGTGAACATGAGACAGCTGATATCTCTTTGAGATCCTGATTTTGATTATTTTGCAAAAATACCCAGAAGTGGGTTTCATAGATCATAGGGTGGTTCTGTTTTTTTTAACTTTTTGAGAAACCTCCTTACTGCTTTCTATAGCAGTCACACCATTTTGTAAATCCGTCAATAGCATACAAGAGTTTCAATTTCTCTACACTCTTGCTGATGCTTGTCGTTTTTTTTTTCTTCCTTCTAGTAATAGCCATCCTAATAGGTCTGAGGTGATATCTCATTGTGGTTTTGATATGCATTTCTCTGATGATGAGTGATGCTGAGCACCTTTTAATATACTTACTCACCATTTGTATATATTCTTTGGAAAAAAAGTCTATTCAAGCATTTTATTTATTTTTTAATTGAGTTGTTAGGTTTTATTTTGGGCTTTGGTTTTGCTATGAATTGTAGGAGTTCCATTTGCATTTTGGAAATTTATCCCTTATCTGATAAATGGTGTGCAATACTTTGTCCCATTGCTTAGGTTGTCTTTTCATTCTGTTGATTATTTCCTTTGCTATACAGAAAGTTTTTAGTTTGAAGTAGTTCTACTTGTCTACTTTGCTTTTGTTGCCTATGGCTTTGGTGTTATACCCATGAATTCGTTGCCAAGACCAATGTCATGAAGCTTTTCTTCTAGGCTTTCTTCCAGGAATTTTATAGTTTTGAGTCTTACATTGAAGTCTTTAATCCATTTTGAGCTGATGTTTGTGTATAATATCACAAAGAGCTCCAAATAGCCAAAATAACCTTGAGAAGGAAGAACAAAACTGGATGCATGATATTTTTTGATTTAAAAATATATCACAAAACTACAGTAATTAAGACAATGTGGTATTGGCATAAAGACACACACAGAGACCAATGGAACAGAATAGAGAGCCCAGAATAAACCTTTCTGTATATGGTCAAATGATCTCTAATAAGGGTACCAAGACCATGCAATGGGGAAAGAACAGTCTCTTCAAAAAATGGGGTTGGGAAAACTGAATATCCACGTCCAAAATTAAATTTGATCATTATCTCTTACCAGACATATACAAAAGCAACTCAAAATGGATTAAATATTTAAACATAAGGCATGAAAATGTAAAACTCCTAGAAAAATTGATTGCTTTAAAAACAATCTACAGAGATTGCTGAATGGGTCATTAGTTCCTTGAGGATAGGGGCCATATTTATTATCTCTGTCCTTCACAAACTCAGAGGAGTGCCACTAGCATCCTAGGAATTCCTAGAAAATTAATTGCTAAAGAATTCGTAAAAAATTGATCTGGGTTTAAATTGAACCACCAGACTTCAAGGCAGCAACATCTATGAGACTTCTAATTCATGCATCCAGTTACAGGAACATTGTGGCAAAGCTGGTATCTCCTTCTTTTTATATTTAATGTACTGTCTAATTCACATCCACAAACGCTACATAAAACTGGTGTTTGTACTTCATGGTAATTTTCAAAAGAAAATCCCTCCACACTTCAGGTCCAGAGGTTTTAAGAATGGTAGTACCAGGTCATCGCTCTCACATTACATGTGAATGTAATTCTTTTTCAAATGTCCAAGAAAAAATTTTATGTGGACCCTGTAAAAAGAATGATCACTGGGCAAGCCAGCCGTTTAAAAGTCATTAGCTGTTTGTCAGAGTACCCAGGAAATCTTTAATTAATGTGTTACACCCTATAGCAGCAGTAAATACCAATTAAGAAAGAGTAAAGAGTATGGTTTGGGAGTTTTTTCCTGTCATTGAGATATTTCAGGATTCCTATAAGGCATCAGGAACATCTACTTTATCACAACATCTACATCATCATAACATCTACTTCATCATCCTCTCTCCTTGGCTGACACTTGTAACAGCAAAATTTATAAAAATGCCCTGGCTTCACTGACACATATGTAAGACAACAGGAGAACAAGGCTATTCAAATGGAGTAAAATACAAATTGTTAACAAGTCTGACATCCTCAATTACAGGTATAATAAAACAGGTAGCAGCCATGGCCTTCTCCTGAACTTTTGCCCCACTCACCACTGGAAATATGTTTTCTGGTTAATTTGTCAGTATTGTCCTCAAACAAAGAGCCCCTTTTTATTGACAGGTGCAGACAAAGCTTGCAAAACCTACACAAAAAAGGACTCAATAAAAATAGAGAGATGGCCTTGCTGAGAAGGTAGTTCTTTCTGATTTTCTGTAATAGACTTCACTTTGCTATGAAATCAAATTTATAGTATATCTGCTAGACACTGGGACTCCAGCAAAGCTTCGCTATTCCCTGACTTGACATTAAAGCAGGCATTTTCATGGGGAGGCCATTTCAAGCCAAATAACTGGTTATGTGAACCGTTTACAGAAAGCCTTTATTTAAAAAGAAAATGGATAGGCACTGCCATTTCCAGAAACTGTTAGTATACAGGCACACATTCAAATTTTGTTTTCCTTTGAGGATACTGCTAAAAAGAAAGATGTAACATTAGACAATGGGAAGCATTCTGGCCTACTACAACACCTCTGTGTTTATTATTCTGACTCATAATCTAGCATTTATCAGGTGGCGGACTACAAATGGAACAACAAAATCCTATTTCAATAGCGGGTGATCCCATCATAATAAAAATCTAGCCTATGATTTCAGCTCTGGAGTGGTTATTGCCTCAGGTGGCGTGGGATGCTGAACACAATCCATGAAGGGATCTATATCAAGGAAGTAGTCACTTCTGAGTCTGGGAAAACTACCCAGTCTACACATGAGTCCTATGGTAAAATGAGCTGATATTGATACACTGTGTTTTGGCCTTATACTGTGGTTTCAACTCCATTTATGCAACCAATTTCAAAGTTAAAAGAAATAAGAATGAAAAGTCAAACAAATCAAGAGAAAAACTTTTGGAGGTCAGGTTGGGGAAAGGTGGAGAGGAATACTTATCATATACTTGATATCATATAATTATTAGCTAAAACTTTAAGTCTTATTTAAAGCTCTAAAGTGACATCAGAAGATTCAATCATATTACAAAGTATAAGAAGAATGGGAAAAATAGCTTATTAAGGATCATTAATTGAAATATTCAAAGAGCAGTCAATTCCCTAGTTGGCATAGCTCTTTTGAGATGATCTGATCCAATTTCTCATTGATAAATGGCAAAGCTGAGACTCAAATGAGTGACCAGTCATGCAACAAATGTATACCATGGATCTTCAACCAGGATACGCAGCTTCTAAAACATATCTGGCAATAAGAATACTCAGACTCAAGCCTTCTAAGGATCTGGGACTTTAATCAATTTAATTTCTGATATTGTTTCTTAAATAAATTTCTTTTGTCCTGAAGCTACTGTCACCCAAGCACTACACTCTAAACATTGATTTACCTACTCTACATCACCTGATATACAGGGAAACTAAAACATCTTAGAACATAGCCAGCAAACCGATGACTAACACAGTTCCTCTAGGCAAGAACTGGTTGAAGAAAAGGCAAATGAAAGTCAGCCATGACACTGTCTTTGTAGGATTTACCAAGAAAACTTCCTCACAACAGGAAGAAACTCATTAATGGTCCCCATTGCTCAGCCTGGACCCTGGGACTGGTGATGAAACTGCATTTGGTGGGCAACAGGCCAACGCACCTGGCATGCAAATATAATGGATAGACCTGCTCTCCTGAGAAGCAGCTTTGGGCCCAACTTTGACAAAGGCACATGGAATATAGGAGCTGGAAGTTACCTGCATGTGGCTTGGGTTTATTACCTCATGTAACATGCGAGAAAACTGAGGCCCAAGACTTGGCCTTGTTTCCTTGAGTTCATAGTTCACTGTGCAGATAATCCCCTTTAACAGAGTAAGTGGAAGGCCTAAACACTATCTATTTAAAAAGAGAACACATAAACTAATCAAAAGGAAAATTTTGATAAATGTTTGATGTGGAAAGAGTATTTCACTCTGAATAACTGATCTGAGTTCCTGCTCTGTGAGTTCTGAGCTTTGTGTATTTGAATCTCCATTCCTCTTTCTGTAAAATGGGGATAATATGTTTTCATAAACTTTAAGGATTAAATGATACATTACATTTGAAAGTATTTTGAAACCATAAATTGATACACAAACACAACCTTTATTACCTAATCCCTTCTTGGAGAATCCATTTTTAAAGTAATATATAATGCTATTTATGGCAAAGATGACAGGTCATAATGAAGGACATAAGGCATAAAGCATGTTGATCGTCATTTGGTATGGCAGCATGAATATCTAGCCAGAAGGATCCACTGAAAATATTTACAGTACATAGCCTCTCTTGAGTGTTTGATCAACCCCCTGGATAAACATTTCCAGAAAAATGCACATAACATGCACATAAACACAAGACTTTACAAAAAATTCCAAGGACATTTTTGAAAAATCAAGTTAAGAACATTGTACAAAGAAAAATTCTCTATGAAAATAGAATCACCTGCACAAATTGGAAGTCCTTTCTTTTTTTATTTTGTTTATAAGGTACTCCACACCATAAACCAAGCAGCATTCGAAAAGTCACATTGATTTAGGTCCCAAATACTAAGTCACTTCCACCTACTTAAAATGAAAGGAATAATGGAACGTATATGATTATTCCAGATCAATGTAATAAAACAAAACAAGCAAAATTTAACAAAACAGACAATATAAATCCTTGTAAACTTCTGAACTAGAAATTAAAGATCAAAGAATAAAGAGAAGTCATTGTAATTAAAAGGAATCAATGTAACTAGAGGCATTTTGAAAATTCTGCATCAGAGCATGAGTGATGCATTAATTAATTTTAATACAAGTTAAAATTTGGAAATTTCTTCTATTGAATAGACAAACATCATTATTAACTTAATTCTGAAAGCCAATGAATCACATTACTGTTTACAAATTACATTTATACATTCAAATATGTATTCTGATTTGTGCATGGATAATTCATGATTGACTGAAACTTTACTACTTATTTCTATCTAAAACCACCTTGTAGCCGAGTCCTAATTATTGCCATACTTACTATAACTGAATGCTTCAGAACAGTCACCTCACATAAGAAGGCAATTTGTAAGATCTCTTCAACCTTTGCTTGAAGAGTCTTTTATTATGATGACAAAGGGCCTGGAAACCAC
Organism: Acinonyx jubatus; assembly: GCF_027475565.1. Taxonomy (NCBI): domain Eukaryota; kingdom Metazoa; phylum Chordata; class Mammalia; order Carnivora; family Felidae; genus Acinonyx; species Acinonyx jubatus. Next base: position 67,594,951 of record NC_069394.1, on the reverse strand, counting down.
ATCATATGATGAACAGCTCAAAGAACTCTACTCACATAATGCTATTGTGAGTACCTCTGTTAGCACTTCTTCCTTTACTCTAATTATTTGTTTATATGTCTGTCTCCCCATCTAGACTGTGAGATTTTTCAGAAAATGAGCTGTGTTTTATTCATTTTCGTATCTATATGCCTGAACATACAACCTAATATATGTTGCTGTTCAATAAATCTTATAACAGAAGGAAGAAATTTAGTAAAATTGTAGATTAGTTCCAAGGAGGCTGATTTTGACTCAACATAGGGCATAACACTAAAAATTTGTTGTGTTGTAAGAGTAGAAGTCCAGCAAATCCTGTATTTGGTCAGTAGCTACACAGCAAGAAGGTACAGATAGGAAGTCCTGGTTTACGTACAGGGTTATTGTGCAAGGAAACTTTACTGGAATGCACAACTCTGAAGTTTTATCAGTTTTGCAAACACTGTGTGTTGACAGTGTGTTACATTTCCCTCCCTGCTACACACACTGAAATTTTCTAAATCTTTTTTATACATTATTCTTTATATCTTCCCAAATTGTTTATTCTTCCACAAAAGAAAAAGATAAAAGGGTAAAGCATTCCAGAACTACCTAAAGATAAAATCATATGATTATGATTTTAATCATAAAATCTCATATCTGATTATGAGAAATGAACAACTGTTAAATACATAATTGTGAAAAAATTGTTGCCCTCAATGCCCAAATGTGATTTCTTGATCATATGAGCAACTTAAATGAGCTTGATAACAATTTAAAAACCTCAACAGATATAAATCTACAGTTTGGAAGCTTGATTTCGTCAGGACAAATTGTCTTCTAGGAAGGATTTTTTTAAACTGTGCCTTTTGTTCCTTATACTCAACAAAGAAATAGAAACTTTGAGAAGTTTAGATAAATGAAGAATTATCTCACTGATGCAGTACATAAAACACTGGGCTATAAGTTGAAAGACAGACTTTCTCTTAAAAAAAAAATCTGTCCACTTGGATTCTAAACTAGACATATTCTTTTTTTTTTTAATGTTTATTTTTAAGAGACAGAGAGAGACAGAGCATGAGCAGGGGAGTGGCAGAAAGAGGGAAACACAGAATCTGAAGCAGGCTCCAGGCTCTGAGCTGTCAGCACAGAACCTGATGCGGGGCTTGAACCCTCAAACCGCAAGATCATGACCTGAGCCGAAGTCGGCCACTTAACTAAGTCACGCAGGTTCCCCTAAACTAGACATATTCTTAACTCAGATCTTTTCACTTCAATTCTTAGTATATGAACAAACAGAGAATAAATACAGCAGTTAAATCTGGAGCAGGGTGAAAAAAGATGACCTAAATAAAAGCATACATTTTAAAACAAAGTTGGAGGGCAAAGCAAACACATTGTTTCAAAAAACAGAGTCCAAAATCTGCAAACAGAAGGATGTGTTCGGATTTTTTTTTTTTTTTGACTCTCCAAGGTGAAGAGAGCAATGGCTAAGGGACTGTCACCATGAAGCACCTGAATAAGAACAGTGGAAAGCCGCATCATGCACATGTGTGGGACAATCCCAAGAGGTGAATTAAAACACAGAGGACCAGACCGACAGTAAGTCTAAATCAGATTTAGAAGCCTGGAGGTAAGCTAGCTTTACAAAAGGACACACTTGTAAATAAGACTCTCTGCTCTGTTTCCTACAGCAACCTAGATGTTGAGCATAACCTGTTTCAGGCCTATCAGTGAATCCTGCTCTTTACCAAAAGGGAAGGGAAGATACTATGATCACCTCAAATGTTGACATGCTATACAGGCTCTGCACTTGAGCAGGGAAGAGTAGAGTGTGCTCTCTCCTGCTGATTGGGGACTCTGAGGGTAGCTGGTGTGGTATAAGCGGGCACTCAAAAGGATCTCAGATTCACACAATCAGTCAGAGATGATACTCAAAATACTCAACAGCTAGAACAGCATAGGCATGTACCAATTAGAACAGATACTCCAAGGACACAGGATACCACCTATGAAGACAGTATCAGGGTACAATGCATATCTCCTGAATATCAGCCCTGCAATCAACTCTTAGGATGAAAAGGACCTCCCTTACTTTAACTCAGTCTCTCACCACCAAAGGGCCTATTATGTCCTGGACTTCTTTTATATTTCCAGAGTCTCTTTAAAGCTTATTTTTTCCTGTTTTAGGGAAGGGAGGAAGGGATCCTACATGGTAGGTGGAAAATAAGATATTATTTGTCCCAACTTCTGGAAATGTATGGAATTATACATATGATAGGAGAATAAATATGAAAAAGAGTAACTGTAACACAAAGAGGAATGTAGAAGTTTTATCAGAATAACCAGTGGAAATGGGGAGAAGCAAACTGACAATTATTTGTTTGGTTGTTTGATTGATCTATTTTTCTCGCTGGACTCACCTTTAAAGTTAATGAATCTGTAAGGATAAGAATCATATCTATTTTATTTAAGAAACACTGTATCCCTAGTGCTTGAAACATAGCAAAACTCAATATTTTTTATTCTCCCAGTTTTTAACCAGTAAGCACACACACATATGCGCACAGACACCCGCGCGCGAACACACACACACACACACACACACACACACCACATTTTGAAGAATTTCTATTTCTGGCAGTATAATCAATTAAATAATTTGTTTAACTCTTTTACTGGAAAAAACAACGATAAATTCTGAATAGAATGTAGTTTAAACACTCATTGAATGCATTTGTGAGTTAGTAAGAAAATAATGCATAATCAGAAGTGAAAGCAGGAGCCCAAAGACTAAAGACAGTTTTGCAAAACCTAGTGAATGTGAACTTTGGTTTGTATTTCTCAGGGCTTGTGCAAAAGGGAACAAAGCACAGGATCTGTTCAAGTGCCAGAATCAAATGGGAGCACTTCCTTCTCCTTTTTAAAGTTGGTCTTCAAAGGTTGCAACCTCAAGATAAAGGTAACCTAGAAATATTCCTCCACTGTCACCCACTAGAAAATCATGTCTTAACAGTTGAAACTCCAGTCTACGTGTAGGAAAAAAAATTTCCCCAGGAATTAATAGTCACTAATAGCCATCTTGATTCTGCAATCATAACTCTCAATAATTACGAATTAAAATCAAAACAACCAACAAGCCAAGAATGAAGTTTAAAGCAATGCTGGGCTGACAGTACCCACAAATAACTAGTAAGAGAAAAAGTAGACTTTCTTTTAAGAAATTAACCTTCAATTCAGGTTTCAAAGAATTCTCACAGTATCCTGGAATATGAGCATTTAGTTTTTTAAAAAATCATAATAATTACAAATACACAAAGAAACAAGTCATCAAGGAAAAAAGAGAGAAAGCAGAGTTATACACATAAATATCTTAAATTTTATACTTATCAGACAAAAAAAAAACCACCACACAAGACCTAGATATAAGTTTATCAATTGAAATTGGAAACTCAATGGAAAGTTATAAGAACAAATTAGACATAGGCAAAGAGGGGAATATTTCTTGGAATATAAAGCAGAAAATATTAGAATGAATCACAGAGAAATTCTGAGATAAAGAATATAAAAGAGAGGTTAAGAGTCAGGGAGGATAAAGAGATAGGTCTTAAATGCTTCATACATTTAAGAAGACAGGAAAGGGAATGAGGGAGAGGTAATATTTGAAACGATAATGCCCAAGCATTTTCAACGGCTGGAAAGACCAAGTTACAGATCCAGGAAATCCAACCAATTCTAAACTGTACATAAGGCAAGAAACTCAGTTCTAGACAAGGAGTATGCCAAAGCAAAAATAAGATCTTAACAATAGTCAGAAAATAAAGACAGAGCACCTTCAAAGAAGCAAGAATTGGACTGCACATCAGAAGACAAAAGTCTGTGTAATGATATGGTAGCCAGAATTCTAATATTCCCTGTCCCAGGTAGAAACACACCTTCTCCCAGTTAATGAAACACTGCTGTGAAGTGCGACTTTCATTTTGCAAATGTAACTAAGATCACAAATCAGTGGACCTTAAGATAGGGAGATTATCTAAGGTTTGCCTCATGTAATGATATGAGACTTTAAATGTGGTATAGAGGTCAGAAAGAGGAGAAGTTAAAGATTTGAAGCAAGGGACTCCACATACTATAGCTGGTTTAAAGATGTTGGAGGCCACAGGGACTGAGGGTGAGAAGGAAAGCTAGTAAAACCAAGACAATAGTGGCCAGCCAGATGCCCGAGGCTGGCTACTCCCCTTGCATACTTTTGGCTTCTATAATCTTGTTTGCCTCCTGTGTCCACCAAGTGCCCAGACAACACCACGGTTAAGGGCCCCCTCCCTTTTTTCTTTTGTTTGCCTCCTGCGTCCACCAACTACCCATGTAGCACCACTGATAAGCGCCCCTCCCCTTTTACTTTTGTCTCTCAGCCCCCTTCCCTCCCAGCCATAAAAGAAGGCCGATGCCAGGGTTCAGGCCTCAGCGTTTGGAGGTGACTCCACTGGGCCAGCACCAGTGTGCAATAAACAGTCTTTTCTGATTCTCTGAGTGTGTGTGGCTTGTCTCTTCCTGGGTGCCAAGTATTTGCTATAACATTTGGTGCATTGGTTGGGAAACTCAACAGCCGTGCTGGCCCCTTGAGCCACCATTGTTGGAGGATAGTGGAGAGGCCACTCTTCAAGGACCCTATGATGGAAAGGAAGGCATGCCACTGGTGATTTCACTGGACCCCGACCCTCACCGGCCTGGCAATTGTCAGTGCCCACTGTGCTCAGATGGACTCCAGAGGGAATCAGAAAATTCTGCCAGGACGGGACATTGGATTGGGTAAGTGTCCGTGGGGACCCAAGCAGAGTTCAGGCCTGTGAAAGGGAAGTCTGATCACCTCTCAGGGGACACGGTCGCCACATAGGAGGGAAGTCCTGGGTGGAAATCTGCAATCTGTCTAAATGTGTGTGTGAGTGCCCCTGTTCCACAGTCTGGCTCCAGAGCCTGAGTGGGTCCTACCCTGAGATTCCATGAGGACCTCATATAGCTCAAGGCAGAATTAGGTCTGCAGAGGCCTGATCCAAGTCAGGGGTTTATACTGACCTGCCGATGCTAAGAGGTGTTTAAGTCCCCGCAAGGGGAGCAGCCAGGCGAATGAAGCGACCTCTTCCCTTGTGTTTGTCCTGTGATACCATACATTGGGAGGGATCTAGGATACCAAGATGGGGGGAAATTCCTCAAAACCAACAGTTTTGGAATGTGTGATTCAGAATTTTAAAGAGGGGGCACCTGGGTGGTTCATGGGTTGAGTGTCTGACTTCAGCTCAGGCCATGATCTCGCAGTTTGTGGGTTCAAGCCCTCAATCAGGCTCTGTGCTAATAGCTCGGAGCCTGGAGCCTATTTCAGATTCTGTGTCTCCGTCTCTCTCTGCCCCTCCCCTGCTTGCACTCTGCCTCTCTTTCAAAAATAAATACATAAACATTAAAAATTTTAAAAAGAAAAGAATTTTAAAGAGGGATTTTCAGGTCACTATGGAGTCCTATTGATCCCCAGGAAATTACACACCCTCTGTGAATTAGAATGGCCCACGTTTGGTGTAGGATGGCCCTCTGAGGGCATCCTAGATGTTCCCACAGTCTGAGCTGTTTATAAAGTAATTAGTGGAGACCCTGTCCACCCAGATCAATTCCTATACATTAATCAATGGCTGCAAATAGCCCAAATCGAGCCTTCTTGGGTCCGGTTCTGTGTTAATAGTAAGGGACAATGTAGGGTCTTAGTGGCACAGACTGAGAAGACTTCACAGCAGAAAAAACTGCCCCCCATCCTCCAAGAAAATTCAGAAGTCCCTCCATTTCTGCCACCATATGCCCCCAGCACCCCATCAATCGAGGGAGGGGAACCTCGCCTGTCTGATAGTCCACCTCCGTCAGTCACACCTCCACCAGCAGCCAGTCTGCCCCAACCAGAGACACCTGAAACCAGGAGGAAGACACCTTAGGTCCACAGCTCAATATCCAAGGCCCCCAACGGCAATGTAGATGCCAATACGGGAGACTAGGGGTCCCCAAAGAATAGGCCCCGATGGGACCCTACAAGAGGGGGTAATCAGTTCTGTACTACCAACCATTCTCCACTACTGACCTCCTCAAATAGAAACACCACATGCCACCCTACTCTGAGAAGCCACAGGTGATGATAGATCTCCTAAAATCCATAATCCAGACCCAGTGCCCTCCTTGGGTCGACTATAAGAGGCTTCTTACCTTTTTCAACACAGAAAAGTGCCAACGATTGTCACCAAAGCCAGAAACTGGCTCCAGACTCAGACACCAGATGGGAATCTAGATGTTGAGGCCTAGGTATGGGAGGCTATGCCCGAAGAGAACCTCTGCTGGGACCCCACTACAGAGGTGGGAAGGGCCAGGTTAGAAAGATACGACTCACCTCCCTTCAGGGGACAAAAAGCCTACCAACGTGGCAAAGGTATCTGAGGTTCTACAAAAGCCAGAAGAGAGTCTGGCTGATTCCTTTGACAGATTATGTGAAGCCTTCAGAGTTTACACTCCATTCAACTCAGAAGCCCCACAAAATCAGTGAATGGTCAATGCTACCTTTGTGGGACAGGCCCAAAGTGACATTAAACAGAAGCTCCAAAAATTGGAAGAATTCGCTGGAAAAAACGCCACCAAATTATTGGAAGTCACCAACAAGGTTTTTGTAAACTGGGATCAAGCTGCCAGAAAGGAGGCAGACTCAAGAATGAAACAAAAGGCGGCTCTCCTGGCCACTGCCTTGGGACGACCACCCCCCTCCAGAAGGGCCCCCATGGAAACCACAAGGTATGCAAGAACAAAAAAGAGAAGCGCCATTGGGACAGGATCAATGTGCCTATTGCAAGGAATTTGGACCCTGGAAAAATGAATGCCCCAATCGCCAAAAAAGGAAACCAAAAACCTCTGCTCCACCCAGCCACTACCAGCCAGAACCACCTGAGGCTGACCTGATCAGACTGGCAGGAGTGAACTCTGACTAGGAAAGACCGGGCTGTATCCAATTAGGCCCCCATGATCAAAATGAAGGTGGGGGGCCAAACAATAGACTTCATGGTCAACACTAGGTCCAAACAGTCTGTGGTGACTCTGTCTGGTGGCACCTCTGTCTGGTCGAGATGTCACCATCATAGGAGCAACAGGGGTGCAAACCCAAGGATCATTTTGCAATCCCCAATGGTGCCGGCTAGGGGGTCACCAAGTAGTTCATGAATTGCTATATCTACGCGACTACCTGGAAACACACACACACACACACACACACACACACACACACACACACACTCCGATATTATCTGACCTAAAGCCTGGACCCCAACCTGTCAAAACATGCCAATATATGGTCCCACAGAAGGCATGCCTGGGGATTCAGACACACTTGGACAGGCTACTCAAATGGGGACTTCTAAAATGAGGCCAGTCCCCATGGAATACTCCCCTGCTGCCCGTGAAAAAGCCTGGGACAGATGATTACCACCTTATGCAGGACCTAAGAGCCATGAATGAAGCAGTCATCATGCTGCATTCAGCATTGCCTAACCCATACACTCTACTAGGACTCATACCCTCGGAAGTAGGATGGTTCAATGCTTAGATTTAAAAGATGCCTTTTCCGTCTCCAGCTAGTGCCTAATAGCCAACCTCTATTTGCTTTTGAATGGGAAAACCCTACCACCACAGGGGCAAAGGAACAGTTCACTTGGACTAGACTGCCCCAATGCAGGGAATTCAAAAATTCACCAACCTTATTCAGTGGGGTGCTGGCATCTGATTTAGCCAGGTTTTCAGGACAGCACCGAGGATATGTCCTCCTCCAATATATGGACGATCTTCTGCTAGCCAGTCCCATGAGGATCCAGTGCTTGGAGGGAACCAGGGCCCTACTCAGGCTACTAGCAGAAGCAGGATACCAGGTGTCAAAAAAAAGGCACAGATTTGCCAACAGGAAGTTAAATATTTGGACTTCAAAATTACCCAAGGCAAACGGATGATGGGAGCTGAAAGGAAACAGGCATTCCAGTTTCCACTACCCACCAGCAGGTCTGAGAGTTCCTGGGAGCAGCAGGATTCTGTCAAATATGGATCCCAGGGTTCTCAGAGTTGGCCAGACCATTACACAAGGAACTAAAGGGGGAAGAGAGAGCACCCCTTTTCTGGGGCCCTAAACAAGAATAGGCATTCAAAACTATAAAAACAAAACTCATGGAGGCACCAGCCTTGGGACTCTCAGATGTATCAGGAGATTTCCACCTGTTCATACATGAGAAGAAGAGGGTGGCCCTGGGGGTTCTCACCCAGGAATTTGGACGTTGGCAAAGACCAGTGACATACCTTTCAAAGCAGATTGACTCAGTTGTGGCAGGATGGCCACCCTCTCTGAGGACACTAGCAGCCACCACACTTTTCATCAAGGATGCAAACAAACTCATGTTGAGGCAAAACCTAAATGTTAAGGTTCCTCATTCTGTTATTACTTTGATGGATGCCAGAGGGCAACACTGGCTAATGCATGCTCAGATGATACAATATCAGGGACTGCTATGTGAGAATCCACGAATAAGATTGGAAGCTGTAAAAACTCTAAACCCTGCCACTTTCTTGCCCGCAGAGGCAGGGCCCCCAGAACATGATTGTCTACAGGTACTTGATGAAGGCTATTCTAGCTGACCCGACCCATCAGACAGGCTGTTACAAAATCCTGAACTCATCTTGTACGCCGACAGAAGCAGCTTAGTGAACAAAGGCAAAAGATATACTCATGCAGTAGTATCTGATTTTGATGTCATAGAATCAAAAGCCCTTCCATAAGGATGGTCAGCCCAAAGAGCAGAACTGTGGGCCTTTAATAAGAGCACTAGAACTCAGTAAAGACAAATGGGCCAACATACACACTGATTCATGCTATGCCATTCTACATATACATGGGGATCTATACAATGAGAGAGGACTTTTTACCACAGGAGGAAGAGAAATAAAAAATCAGGAAGAAATCCTAAAACTATTAAGAGCAGTCTGGGAACCGAGGGAGGTAGCAGTCATCCACTGCAAGGGACACCAAAGAGGAAAGGACTCAGTGTCAGAAGGTAACCGACAAGCTGACACCACAGCTAAACAAGCAGCAGGAAAATAACACCCTCAAATATCATGCTGGCCCTGGAACTGTGAATTTCCCCCAAAGTACCCAATCCAAGAAACAAAATGGACACAACAGGAAAAAGGAGGCCAGACAAAAAAAGGATGGTGGGTACTTTCAGACCAAAGAGTCTATATACCAAAGCAGCTAGCCAACCAGGCAGTTCTCCAACAGCCTGAGCTCACCCACCTAGGAAAAACCGCCCTTGAAACCTTATTAAACTGTTACTAGTAATTGCTCGACCCCCATCCATCTGTGCCTTGATCTCTCAATGTTGCCTCCTCTGTGCTCAAAATAATGCCAAACAAGGCCCCCTGGGCCCATGGGAATCCAACATTGTAGTCAGGCATCCTTCGAAGATTTAGAGGTAGACTTGACCAAAATAAGACCTAGTATAAGACACATATACCTTTTGGTATTCATCTGCACATTTTTGGGCTGGGTTGAAGCCTATCCCACACACTCCAAAAGAGGCAAGAGAGGTAACCAAGGCCTTGCTAAGGGATATCATTCCCAGACATGAAATTCTGTTAACCATAGGTTCAGACAATGGCCCAGCTTTTCTGGCCGAGGTGGTGCAACAAGTAGCCAAAGCCCTAGGTATCCAGTGGAACTTACATGAAGCCGACCAGTACCAGAGTTCAGGGAAAATGGGACATATGAACCAGACCCTTTAATCAGCCATGGCAAAACTATGTCAGGAAACTAACTTGTTCTGTCCAGATAGAATACCCCTAGCTCTTCTCTAAACACACTGTACACCCCGGGAAAAAATAGGATTCTCCCCATTCTAGATCCTATATGGAAGATCCCCTCCACTAGTCAAATTCAAGGGGGACCTGACAGAGCTAGGAAATTGAGAAATACAAAAACAACTACAAGGACTAGGGAAAACTGTATTTGAGATACATAAATGGGTGACAGACAGAACACCTATTTCCCTAGGAATAACAGTACACTGCCACAAACCTGGAGATCAGGTTTGGATAAAAGATTGGAAAAAGGAATCACTTAAACCTACCTAGAAGGGACCTTATTTAGTTGTGCTAACCATACCCACAGCTCTCAAGGTTGCAGGACTAACCGTCTGGATCCACCATTCTCCAGTAAAGGCAGACCACCTGTCACCTGACAACCACTTGAAATGGAAAGGAACTGCTAACCAGAATAATCTTCTACAGACCACCCTTAAGAAGATAGCAGATGATAAGCAGCATGCAGCCAATACCTGAGAACCCTTTGTAACCAGAAGCTTGAGGAAAATCACCAAGCAACTTAAATGAACTAAATCGTTCTCTCTCATATATCATTGTCATTCCCTACCTATTTCTCTTTCCATACTTGTTGCTATACTCTTTGTTGTAGGGCTGGACCTGCTCACTGCCAAATGGGGAGGACTATGTCTCTTTCTAAATGAAGAATGTTTCGGGGCTGGGTTGAAGCCTATCCCACACACTCCAAAAGACGCAAGAGAAGTAACCAAGGCCTTGCTAAGGGATATCATTCCCAGACATGAAATTCTGTTAACCATAGGTTCAGACAATGGCCCAGCTTCTATGTCAACCAATCAGCGATAGTCCGAGATATCGTCCAGCAGTTAAGGGAGTGAATCAACAAATGAAGACAGGAATTAGCAGATTCATGGAACTCCTGGAGCAACTTATGGAATGGGGCATCTTAGCTCCTCCCTTTAGCTGTTCCTCTCCTAATGCTTTTCATAGCCTTCCTATTTGGTCCTTGTATTCTTAATATGCTAACCAGGTTTTTTCTTCTCATCTAGAAGCTATAAAATTCCAGATGATGCTCCAGTTGGACCATTCTAGCTGTCACTACTCTCCTTTGGATGACAAAGAACCCTAGCTGCCTCACCCCTCCCTTCGACATCCCTGTCCAGCAGGAAGAAGCCAGAGTGGTCTTTGCCCCCTTCCCATGGCAGCAAAGGGTTCCCTGTCCCCCAACAAATTGATTTTCTCTAAGTCTGCTACAGCAGCTTGAGAATCAAGAGGGGGAAGTGAGAAGAAAAGCTAGTAAAAACAAGATAATAGTGGCCAGCCACATGCCTGAGGCTGGATACTCCCCTTTCATACTTTTGGCTTCTATAATCTTGTTTGCCTCCTGTGTCCACCAACTGCCCAGACAGCACCACTGATAAGGACCCCTTCCCTTTTTTCTTTTGTTTGCCTCCTGCCTCCACCAACTACCCATGTAGCACCACTGATAAGCGCCCCCTCCCCTTTTTCTTTTGTCTTTCAACCCTCTACCCTCCCAGCCATAAAAGGAGGCCGATGCCAAGGTTCAGGGCTCAGCTTTTTGAGGTGACTCCGCTGAGCTGGCACCAGTGTGCAATAAACAGTCTTTTCTGATTCCCTGAGTGTGTGTGGTTTGTCTCTTCCTGGGTGCTGAGTATTTGTTCTGACAGGGGCAGCCTCTAAGCACTGAAAGCAGCCCCTAACAGCTTACAAGGAATCAGAGAGAACTTTAGTCCTACAACCACAAGGAACTGAATTATGCCAACAGCAAGAATAAGCTTGGAAGTAGAATTTTCCCCAGAGCATCCCAAAGAAAAGTCAAACCAGTCTACACCTTGATTTCAGCCTTTACATATCCTGACTGAAGAGTCAGCCATCCCATGCCATACTTCTGACTTACAGAACAGGAGTTAATAAATGGTGTTGTCTAAGCTGCTATGTTTGTGGTAATTTGTTACAACAACAATAGAAAAATAATACAAATGATATTTGCTACAGTAAAATTACTGTAAACTGCATCCAGCAAAAATATATTTCAAACATTAGGGCAAAAGAGTCATTTTTAAACAGAAAAAGATATCCCTTGCTAATAAAATTATAAAAGATATACTTTCCATCTGTTGATGGAAAAGGATCGATCCAAATGGCACTATGAGATACAAAAAAAGAATAAAAGACAAAGAAAGTGGTAAATTTGCAAATATAATAACCTGATATTAACTGTAGAAAATAAAATGAAATTGAAAATTATAGAATTAAAACATTAGTATATGTCAGAAAAGTGATGATAACAGTTAAGCCAGTATTTTTATAATTTGATTTAAAAATAATAAATGTAAAATTCCTAGGGGAGTATCTAAAAACTACAAATAGAATGTATAAATTAGAATTAATAGCAGAGGAGAAATTTTAGATGAGAAATGAGGAATAAATTTAAAAGGAGGCAAAATCAGAGGGAAAGGAACATAAAGGAGAATCAAATTGAAAGCAAAAAATGATAGAAATAAAACCAAATAAATTAATCCAGGAAAACAAATTAAATATCTTGGTAAAAAGCTGAAGATGGTCAGACTGAGTCCAGTGACATGTCATTTTCAAGACACATACTGAAAACACGAGGATGCAGAAAGATGGAAAATAAATTGTTGATAAAATAATCACTTATCAAAAGAAAGCTTGTAAGCCTATTTTAGTAACAATGAAATAGGGTTAAAATCAGAAGATATTATCAGAGATTAAAAAGATCCATAAGTAAGGATAAAAATTTTATTTTATAAGAAAAAATAATTCTGAACTTATATGCCCCTACTAAAATAACCCTAAAATAATAAAGTACAAATGATGATAATTTCACCACGAAGTGAACAAATTCAGCATCATTTTGAAAGTTTTTTTTTAAGCTTATTTTTTTGAGAGAGACAGCACAAGTGGGGGAGGGGCAGAGATAGGGAGAGAGAGAATCCCAAGCAGTCTCCACACTGTCAGCACAGAGCCCAAGGTGGGGTTTGAACCCACGAACCGTGACATCACTATCTGAGGCAAAATCAAGAGTCTGTTGCCTAACTGACTAAGCCACCCAGGCACCCCTCATTAAGAGGTTTTAACACAAGTTTATAAATAGCTACTTGACTGAATGGAGAAAACATCAAGAAGGATATAGGAGTTCTGAATGAAATAATTAACAATCTTTATCTAATGACCAAGATATTATACAAACCATCTTCTCCTAATACTGCCAAATAAGCTAGAAACCAATTAACAAAAGATAAGTATTAAAAGTTTTTTAAAGAGCTTGGAAATTAAGAAACATATTTCTGATTAAGGAATAGATGAAATAAATAAGTACAAATTTAAAAGTGGCTTTAAATGATAATGAAAATCTCCTTAATACCTGTGGGATACTACTAAAAGTGGTACCTCAAGGCAGATCTATACCTTCAAATATTTATTGAAAAACTGAAAACAAATGAGCTAAAATCTCCAGGTTATAGAAAGAAAAAACAAATAAAATCAAAGAAAAAAAAGGAAGGGAATAATGCAGATAAATGCAAAAATAACAAAATGGAAAGCAAGCATAGAGCAGAACTTTTTAAAAAAGATCATGCATCATTAATATTTTAGGTTTATCCAGCAATGCAAAAATTATTTAATATTAGAAATGTCAATTGATAGTCTATCCTATTAACCAATTAATAGAAATAATTTATATGTTCACTTAATAGATGCAGAAAAAGCATTTGATAAAATTCAACATCCATTTCATGATAAAAACACTTACAAAAAATACTTGGGAAGAAAATTTCCTTAGCTTGATAAATATTACCTACCCAAAATTTGCATCAAATATCATACTTAATTGTAAAATTTGAGTGGTGAAGATTAGGAACAGGTAAAACATTCCCACTTCCGCCATTTCTACCGCTTCTATTCAACAACATCCTGGCTCTTCTAAACAGTGTGTTAAGGTAAGAAAAGAAATATATAAGAATTAGAAAGGAAGGATCAAAACTGTTTTTCTTTAACATACAGATGATATACTCCTCTAGATAAACATTTAGAATCAATGGAAAGGATTATCAGCCTCACTAGGTTAATAAAAGAAAATCAACACACAAAAGTCAATTGCATTTCTGTATGTCAGAATCATACAGTTAGAAAATGTAATCTTAAAAATGCATCAGTTACAATTGCACCCAAACTATGAATTATCAAGAAATAAATGTAACAAAATCTGTGTAATAAATTCTTAGAGAATTTTTAAAAACATTGTGTAAGTCTTAAATAAGACTTAAATATACATGATATACATCATGTTCATTTATTGGAGGACTATATAATCTAAGGATTCTCTTTAAATTGGTTTATATAGCTAATGCCACTTTCAATAATTTTTTTAAATGCTTATTTATTTATTTAGAGAGAGAAGGAGACAGAGAGAGAGAGCACAACCAGATGATGGACGGAGAGAGAGGGTGAGAGACGGACAGAGAGAGAATCTTAAGCAAGTTCCATGCCCAGTGTGGAGCCCAAGGCAATGCTTGATCTCACTACCACAAGAGCATGACCTGACCCAAATCAGGAGTTGGACACTTAACCCACTGAGCCATCCAAGAGCCCCTCAATATTTTTTAAATATTTTTTAATTAAAATTGACCTTTAGCTCATATCTCACATAAAAAGCAATTCCAGACAAATTAAAGTTTTAAATGTAATAAACAAGGTAACAAAAATTATAGAAAATAGTATAAGAAAATAACTTCATGATCTCACAGTTAAGAAGAATTTCTTAAACAAGAGGAAAAAGTGCAAGCCATAAATGGAATGATCATCAATTTGACTACATTAAAACTGAGAACTACCGTCTTTAAGACAAAGTAAAAAAAAGAGGTTAGAGTGAAAGAGAGCCAAAGCATAAGAGACTCTTAAAAACTGAGAACAAACTGAGGGTTGATGGAGGTCGGGAGGGAGGGGAGGGTGGGTGATGGGTATTGAGGAGGGCACCTTTTGGGATGAGCACTGGGTGTTGTATGGAAACCAATTTGACAATAAATTTCATATATTGAAAAAAAAAAGACAAAGTAAAAAAGTCAACATATAAGCCACAACGTGAACTATGGCTACATAAATAATCTTGGTCAGCCAGTAAGCAGTTCTCTTGGCACATTTGGACAAATTAGTAAAGGCATTACTTAACTATTTTGTAAGTGTAATTTCATACAACCTGAACAACCTCCTGAGGCTATGTCACAATTAGAGCATCACTGTAGCATTATAAATTGGTTCATCTACTCTGGAAAACAGTTTTGCATTATCAGGTAAAGCCAAAGATGTTCATACCTTAAGATTTAGCAATTCCAGTGTTAGGAATAAACCCCTGCACATGAGAATCGAGACAGATGTTCACGAATGTTCATTGCAACACAAATTATAGTACCAAATAACTAAAAATTGGAAAATGCCATTGAACGGTATGCAAATTAGATGCCGCCAAGTGCCATCCTTCTATCTGGACAAGTTTTAGAAGGCCCCGTTCTAACTGTCTTTACAGGGTGACAAATCATCAAGCTAGAGAATGTATTCCATTTCTGTATGATGTTCCAGGACATGTTCCACAATATCCCCATGCCTGATTCCACTGCCTGAACTAGTATTTTTCTGAATCAAGGCAAACCATGCTACTTAAAAGCCTATGGAATGGTCAAGGAATGGCCGTTGGTAAAGGCCTGTAGAGTGGGCATGAACAGAGCTTGGAAGTTCAGACTGGTGTGTACACACACCTGGATGTGAGACACAATGAGAATACTAAGGGGTCAGGCTATAGTGAACTAAGGGCCAATTTCTCCATGTTTTGGTGCACAGAGTTGAGGGAGTCTGGAAATTCTAAATTTAAGCCTGACCTTCTAGGTTCCTATGAAGGTATATTTTCCCAGAACGTAGGACAAAAAGTTTGTATTACAGAGAGTTTATTAGCTTGATTTATAAATTTCAAACATTAAATCCTATGGTACATAGGGCTCCATTGGTACCCTTGCTCCGGGCTGTGCAAAGACAGCAACAGGCCTGATGGTGGAAACCAAAAAGAGATATTTCAAAGGAGAATTAAAAGAAAGTTCATTTTAAACATTCTGTATGATATAAAATACATAGTGACCACATTAATGAAATGAATAGAAATATAGAGATAATACAAACTAATAATAGAAGGAATAAGTCCTCACAGTATTATCATCCTGAGAAATCTAAATGTTTTCATCTCTCTGGGTATCTCTCCAAACTTTTTTATCAAAAACATTAATAAAACAGACATAGCTGAATAATTACATATGAAAATAAGTGCTGAAAATTATCTGTGTTTTATTGAGTATTAGACATTGTATTGAAATCTCTCTGTATTCAGTTTTAAAGGATAAAAATATGAGCAATTAACTTAAGTACTGTGGAACAGAATTACAAAAGAAATCCAGGCTCCGTGTCATAAATTTTCAAAAATTTTCAAAATCTTACAGTCTACAAAAATTCTTTTTGTCTTAGAAAGGGTGACCATTTCTATCTATTTATCATCCCCATTATCTTTTGCAGACAAACAAGGCTCTTTCTCCTATAGATTTTTGATTCAGGAGGCAATTTTTTGAACACAGGATGACTGTGTTCAGTGTGAATTTGTTTGATCATCCCCAGTGTCCATTCTAAATCTTGGATTATATGACAGAAAAATAATACTGCACAATGGTGCTCCAAGTTCTAAGAATATGAAAAGTCATCAATCAATCTAAAAGCCAGGAGATCCAAGTACAAATGAATGGAAAAATGTGGCGAAGATGGCTGAGCTTCTGCCAAAAAAAAAAAAAAAGAGAGAGAGAGAAAACAAAGGGGAAATCATCATCGGTATTTCAGCATTGGACAGGATTTATAAAAGTCACCTAAAAAAACCAGTATCCTACATCCACTGATCACCCAGCTCCTCACCTACAAGAATAGAAGTTTGTTGTAGAGACCCACATAAAGAGCAGTCCTGACACGTGCTAGGTGCTCAGTGGTAAACATGTGTTGAATGAATGAGCAAACAAACTTTTATTTCTTAACAGGTTCTCTTTCTGGTCTTTATTTGTCATTCACTTATTTATTTTAGGGTATGAGCACATTAACTAATCTTTCTTAAATCTTAATTTTCTTCCTTAATTCTTGTTTTGGAGTGTCCTTCCCCCCCTCCCCCCCACCCAGGGCACTTTGGTATATAAAATTTTAGAATGCTTAAAAAAGTTAAATATCGAGGGGCACCTGGTGGCTCAGTTGGTTGAGTGACCAACTTCGGCTCAGGTCATGATCTCATAGTTTGTGAGTTCGAGCCCCGCGTCGGGGTCTGTGCTGACAGCTTGGAGCCTGGAGCCTGCTTTGGATTCTGTGTCTCCCCCTCTCTGTGCCCCTCCCCTGTCCATCCTCTGTGTCTATCTCTCTCTCAATAATAAACAAACGTTAAAAGATTTAAAAAATAAAAAATAAAGTTAAATATAGATCCAAACACCATAGTCATGCCACCACCACATTTCTCTTTTTTAAAATAAAACTAGTATAATTTAATAGATCATGTTTCATTAATAGCATCTTAAATAAATCTCTCTTTTAGAATTACCTTGCTTGATCTCTTGTTCCCAACGGTTTTACTTCGTAGGCCAAGTCTGTACCAAGTTTCTTCTTGGAAAGACAAATCACAATTTTTAAATACTTTTAATGGAGCAATGTACTAGTGTATCTGGAAGTGGACCACATAACATCTAGTGTGCTTTATTTTTTAATTGCTCTTATTCTGAGCTAAGTGTTCTTCTGAAGTGTTATGCTGTTTGCCAAGAGCTGAAGGTGAAGAGGAAAAATAGCAAGAGCCTCCTTGAGAAAGAACAGAGGAGAAAATTAACTAAAAGGGAAATCGAAAGTAAGAATTACATAGGAAAAAAACCAATTATGAAGTCATTAGTGTGGCATTACTATGAGCAACGTTTAAAAAAAAACAGCGAATACTTCAAACTTCTGTAAATAAATGCATAGCAGTATCCTATTCTGGCAGACCCGAAATATGGGGTAAGTAATTAACCTTCAGGTTGTCAGAATTGATACTCAGTCATCATCATTGTGTCTCCAATGGTATAAACCCCAAAGGGAAACATAATTCTTGTTGCTGTCACTCTCATTTGTGGCCCCAAATCACACAGAGAAAGTTTTTTCTGCTTCTTTTTCAATGCAGAATGCTGCCTATGAAATTGATTTTTGTAGAATAATAAGCCAGCTGAAATGTCTTCTGAATGATAACATTTCAGAGTCCAGATTTAGGTATCACATCATTGCATATTGAAATCCAATTCATACGTTTTACTGATCAGATGAGACATTTTCTAAATTCTTCTGGTTCGTTGACATATATTCAAAATAATCATCATGGGATTCTTAAGAATAGCAGACTGATAACTGACCTCCAGCATAGAGGAGTTATGAGTTTTAAGCATCAGCTCTCACCATATGTATTTCTCAGATTCAAATGATTAAAAAAAACCTCCAAATTATCTTTATAAACTTGTTCTCCACCCTGGGTATAGAAAAGGTTGAATAAAATGAAATCTCACTACTTGCTGGAAATAAATCATCAGTTATTTGGGCAAGAAATATGAGATGTTTGTGTTATTTTCTTAATATATACAATCAAACTATGAGATGAACATTTTCCTCTACAGACTTCATGAATTTTCTTGGTACTCATTTTATTCATTTTAGAACTTTTTGATCCATTGTGATCCTAACATATATACATGCATAGAAACACAATACTCTTAGTTACATTAAGATTAGTAGTACAATCCTTATGGCTTTGTCTTACCGTTAATATATTCATAGTGATTAAGCTAAAATAAATCAGCACGAAAAAGCTTTACTTCTTAGGACAGATGTGTCTATCTCGCAGAATCAATAATGCATTATTCCTATTTCTAACAGACTTTCTACCTAAATACTGGTTCTACTACCTCTTTTCAAAAGAAGCATATAAAAGGTTTGTTTGTTCATTTTTTATTAAAATATCTAAGTTTAGAATTGCTTCTTTTATTGTTACATTCACATTTTAAGACACTTATGACACAAGGACCCCACCAAAGTATATAGAACAACAATATAAAGTGAAAGTTTAGTAATAAATGCAATATGGAAATTTTTTTAAGATTTAAGATAACAGCCAACATTTAAAATTTTTATTTCTTCTTTGGAAGATAACTAGAGCCACATATTCGATACAAAAAAAATGATTTGAGGGTAAAAAAAGGCTTGTTTTATCTTGCCTAGTAATAGATTTTTTTTTCTTTTGCTGAATTCTCTGCGTGAATAACAAGAGTGGCAGCCATTTTCTCCCAGCTCAACATCAAAACCCCTTTCATCTGCTGTCTAAATGCAAACAAAGCAAACCTTCCACCAGGCCTTTCTTTCCAGATAAATTAAAACTCTCATGTCCTGGGGCCTAAATCAAGCCTACAGGCCTTCCCTAGATAAATCTGCTCTCAACCTGAAATCTTCTTGCCACACGTGCTCCTTGTAAGATAATTTTGCAGTAGCTAATCAATAATGCAACAGTAAATTGCATTTAAATAAACATTAGCAGCCCCTCTTAATGAATAAAACCTCATCTGCAATTTGTCAAAGTCAGAAATACTGGACTCTTTTGATATTCATTGGAATATTGGAAATTGGAGCTTTGACAGGTTTTATGTACATTGCAATTACCATTGTGTGTGTGTGTGTGTGTGTGTGTGTGTGCGCACGCGTGCGCGTGCGCGCGTGTGTGTGCGCGCGCACTAAAAAAAGGCTTATTTTTATACATTCTGGGCTGAATATAGTGGAATGTACAGCAGGTTTCTAGACTGGAATTCATATGTCTGCTACCACCCTGGTTAAAAATATATCAAGATAATCCTGCTTTCCATTGCAAATTATGAGGCAACCAAGTTGTATGTAGCTCATTTGAATTTTCTGACTTTAGATGAAAAAAGTAGAAATCTTTATTCTGAAATGATGATGAAGAGGAAAACTACTTGATTTGATATTACGTATATCATTATTTTTGTGTCTCACTGAAGAAAGCTATTATTTAAGGAATTCTGAGATAATTATAAAAATTAAGAAGAATCCTTGACTTTCAGACTTCATATCTTAAATTTGTAAAACTCCTTTTCTACAAATATGTATTTTTATGTAGATTATGAATGCTATAACAGGCTTGAAAATTCCCTGACCTTCACTTCTATTATTCTACAGAATGCTTACTTTAGAAAAGTAAATGGCTGTTATTTTTAAAGTGCTTTAAAAAGACTAAACAAAATATTAAGACATATCTTTGGCTAACTCTGTGAGAAAGAATGTAAGACTATATCCGTGTATTGTCGTACTTTAAGGTGCTCTGTGATATTTTTCCTAAATCCAAATTTAATACCATTTTCTGGATCCTAAATGAATTATGTTTTAGAGATGCAGACTAGAACACTACTTAGGGTCAAAATTAATGCCATTTTAACACTATCAAAATAAAAAATACTATTTTCTAGAAATTTCAAAGTGGTTAGTGGGATCAAAATGGAATAATACTATGATATAAAGATTTGCTTGAAGAAGGAAGCTATTCTTTAGGAATATCATCAGAACTGAAGCCATTTTTAATTTGTATATTCTCTATATAACATCGTTGGAATGGAAAAAGCAATAATCGTGTTTTACAGATGGAAAATTTGGATGTCAAAGGACTACTAGTTGATCAGCCAGAGCTGCATCGAAGAACCAGTGTTCACAAAGTACCCAGTCAGTTCCTATGCCATTTCCCCAGGTCACATACCAAATGGACAGTCAAAGATGTGACCAAAATAGCCTGACATCCATCCATCCATCCATACGTAAACAAGGCTGAGAATGCATAGATAAATCCATAGGGTCATTTTGACCCTTTGAAATTTGACACTTCATACAGCTAATCATTTGTAAGGACTTCTCTGAATGACATTTTCAGAAAAACTTACACATGAGAAAATGACTACTGTTCTAACATCTTAACCTCTCTGTCTGCCTCAACTTACAGTGACAGATATCCTGATGTACACCACAGAGAGCCCAGTAGCATTCGGTGTCTATTGCAAGCCCCAGGCAGCAGAGGCACATCTACCACTGTTTATCTCACTCAACGTTGAGGAGTAAATGGAGATGCAGAACAAAGACCCTAAAATGCAAAAGGGCTACAAGCCAATCAAAAGTTTAGATCTTGCTCCAGTTAGTTGTGTCCGTCTTCTTTTTAGAGAAGCAAAATGGATGCAACAATACTCAGCATAACATAAAAGTTTGAAGCACCATTCCAAATAACATTATGATAACCCACATCGGGCTCCGTGCTGACAGCTCAGAGCCTGGAGCCTGCTTCGGATTCTGTGTCTCCCTCTCTTTCTGCCTTCCCCTGCTTGCACACACTCTCTCTCTCTCTCTCGCTCTCTCTCTCTCTTTCTCTCTCCCTCTTTCTCAAAAAAAGAAATATTTTAAAAATATTTCTTAATAAGGGAAAAAAATAGTTGTTAGCAATATCCTGACCCCTCACTATTGAGAATGAAAGTGACCTAAAAGACTTGTGTTTCTGTCAAAAGTTTTCAAACTTAACATTGTCTAAAACAACAAACAAACTTAAAAACATAAAATTTTGGTGACCTTCAGTTAGGTGACTGTTTCTTAGATATGACAACAAAAGCACGAGCAAGAAAAAACTAAATTTTGCTTCATCAAAATAAAAACCTTTGAGTTGTCAAAGGGTACCATTAAGAAAATGCGAAGACAGGGGCTCCTGGGTGGGTCAGTCAGTAAAGCATCCAGCTTAGGTTCAGGTCATGATCTCACGGTGTGTGTGTTTGAGCCCCACGTCCGGCTCCGTGCTGACAGCTCAGAGCCTGGAGCCTCCTTCAGATCCTTTGTCTCCCTCTCTCTGCCCCTCCCCTGTTTGCACTCTGTCTCTCTCAAAAATAAATAAACATTAAAAAATTTTTTTTTAAGAAAATGAAAAGACCAGACCATAGAATGGAAGAAAATATTTACAAATCGTATATGTGATAAGGGACTTGTAACCAGAATATATAAATAATTCTTACAACTCAACAATAAAAAAGCAAATAACCCAGTTAAAACATGGGTAAAAAAAAAATGTGAATAGACACTTCTCCAAAGAAGATACACAAATGGCTGATAAGCACATGATAGGATCCTCAACATCATTTGGTATCAGGAAAGTGCACGGAAACATATTGCAATGCTCCTTCATTTTTACTCATTTGGCTAAATTCAAAAAGACAAATGACAAGTGCAAGAACGTAAAGAAAGTGTAATACTCAGACGCTGCTAGTGGGAATGCAAAATGGTGCAGATTCTGTGGACTTTTTGAAAAGTCAAACACAGAATACCCATATGATCTAGAAATTCTACTTCTAGGTATATTACTAACAGAAATGAAAACATGTGTCCACAAAAAAATGTATACACAAATGTTCACACCCACATTACTCCAAACTGCCAAAAAGTGGAAACAATCTAAATGTCCATCAACTGATGAATGGATACAAAAAAATCCTTTTTATCTATTTTATGGAATATTACTTAACAAATAATAAGGAATGAAGTCCTGATGCTTGCTACACATACCAACCTTCAATACATTTTGCTAAAATGAATACAGGGGCGCCTGGGTGGCTCAGTCAGTTAAGCGTCCAACTCTTGATTTCGTTCAGGTCATGATCACATGGTTCGTGGATTTGAGCCCTGTTTGGGGCTCTGAGCTGAAAGTGTGAAGCCTGCTTGGGATTTCTCTCTCTCCCACTCTCTCTCTCTGCGCCTCCCCCAGCTCGCATTCTCTCTCTCTTCTCTCAAAACCAATAAACATTTTTAAATAATAATAATAATAATAATAAATAAAATGAATGTAGCCAGTCACACGCACACACACACACAAAACCACATATTGTATTCCATTTAGATGAAACTTGCAGAATAGGCAAATCCATATAAGCACAAAGTAGATTAGTGCTTTCCAGGGGCTAGATGAAGGGAGAAATAGAAGTGACTTCTAATGCGTACAAGGTTCTTTTGGGGGTGATAAAAAGTACCCTAAAATTGCATTGCTGTAATGATTGAACAACTGTGAATATCCTAAAAATCACTGAATTGTAGATTTATAAAAGGGTGGATTTTATGGTATGTGAAGGATATCTCAATAAAGCTGTTATTAAACACATACACACAAACAGAGGCTTAATCGAACTTAGACAGGAATTGATTAGACTCAGCTCTTTCCCTCATCAGCTGGGTTACTTTGGGGATTGTGGCTTTTTATCAGTAATGAATTTAGAGCCCCCAGGATCTGGCCGATTGTAAGTATTCACTAAGTCAGAACATTACAAATTAAGAGAACAGATTCGGCAACCCAACAGCGAAATTCTGCCTGTACCACTTAGAAGCTGCCTTGACCAAATTATCAATCTCTGTGTGGTAATGTTTTCTCACCTGTAAGATAGGGGAAAATAATAGCGTCCACCTTATCTGAGTTTTCATGAGTTCTAGTTGTGTTAATATAAGTTAAGTGCTGGGAGCATTTGAGTTATTTAAGACCTCAGTATCTGAATGCGAAAGGAGTAATATTTTCTCAAATTTTTACACAAATTGTCCCAGCACTGTGAAATCCAGACAGGAATTGTCAGATTACCGTGCTTATACTCAGCCTTGAAGACTTTCAAATGGATTAGAAAATCGTATTTACTGAACATATACATATGTAAACGAGTGACATTTATGTTAAGATTTTAGTCCTTTACAAAGTCTGGCACCATCTATGGATGATATGGTCACATGGAAAATAGCACGACTCTTCTGGACAAGGCTAGTGAAAAGTTTGATGCAGGCATTAAAAATCCATTTGAATTGAAAATTTTATTTTGTAATTTTGTTTAAAATACCAGAATTTTCTTCAAGTAACAATTTAGTCTTTGATGTTAACTGCCACCTAGCTCATCACTGAGTACTCAATAAAAATGTCTTTGAAATGTTAAAGAGTAACTACAAATATTTTTTGTAGTTTCACTTAACTTGTTCAATTTTCAGTCCCAAATAAAGCTATGTGGGTAAGACTGCTTTGATAACTTGCTTATTACAAAATATTCTCATATACTATAAATACTAATGATATGAATAAAAAGCTTTTATTTAGCTATTTTCCCTCATGAGGAAAAAAAAATACAGGAAGGAAAAGAAAGTTGATGAAGGTCATGTGGTGTGGAAGTGGCGGGGCCAGGACTCAAACCAGCATCTCTAAAATTCTAGGCCAAAGTTCTCTCTGCTATACCAGTAGATCCCACACTTCTTCAATAAAAGAAGCAGAAGCAAAACCATATAACAAAACCATGAAAGTCCCATGGATCACCCACCACATGATAGTAATTGTGCTTCTAATATCTGTTGAGATAAAGACAAAATGCTGTGTAAATTTAGCAGCACTTTTAAATTAATTACATGTATTAAGCCCAATAGTATCTATAGAAATTTGAAAAAACCATAACCTCATGAACTTGATTTGCGTAGAGTAGGCTAGCATGGCTGCAACTCATTCAAAACCCTCTTCAGAATTCTCTCATGATTTTCACCATCAACTTACTCTTCATGTCACGGAATTCATAATCTGACTACTGTTTGAGGTTTGGTCTACTTTACTTGGGACACTATAAGCAATTACCCTGAAACAGCACAAGCAGAAAGGTATCTTGGGATGCTGGTTTTAATCACCAAATATTCTTAATGCACCAGGAGAGGATTTAGGAGTTCATAAGGCCAGCTAGGCTAGCAGAGTGAAGCCTAAAATAAGGCCAGAGTATGGTACTTACCCTGGGATTTGGGGTAAACATTTTCATTTGTGTCCCCAAATGACTCACATCCTAGAGGATACCTTAGGATTGACCAAGCAGATCAATCAGGAAGGGAAGAAACATTTCAGTTAAACATTCACCATAGCAGGTGGATCATGTACCTTTTATGATATAAATTAGACATGGCTATGGGGAAACAATCTTAGTGGATTTCAGTCTTTCTTCCTCAGCCACTGCAAGTCATAAAAACACAGAACCAGGATCCTAACCAATTCAGCTCGACCTGACCCTAAATCCTATGGTCTTTCTACTCTACCATGCTGCTCTTCAACAAATCCCTCCATAAGGCTCTTTGGGGAACTAATGGGGTGACTTTCTAAGCTTACCCACAGTTCTCCAAAATCAAAGCCAACCTGAAGTCACAGTTGGGTGACTTCAATAAAGGTATATAACTAAGTCTTCCTAGAGCAAGGGAAAGAATCCCCTGAGGATTGTCAAGGCTAGATTACAGAATTCTTAGGAGAGTTAAAGACTGGGCCTCCTCTACCAAGTTCAGTAACTGAATGTCTTAGATGAACTCACTTAACTTTTGGGTGCTCCAGTTTTCCCAACTATGAAATGAGAATTACCAAATGAAAAATTTGGACCTCCGAACCTTCACTAGATAATATAGAGAAGCTTCTCTCCATGAAATTTCATAAATATCTGTAAGAAGTATGAAGAGAAATACAAGACACCAAAAAGCAAATTAAAATGACCTTAATATTGGAGAACGACAGCATTTTAAAATTTGGTAAGGACTTTCTGTTCCAGAGTGTTATAACTAACTTCTCAACTGGACTAAGCTGCTTGCTCCTCCAACTCAAATTAAAACAATGATTTGTTTTATATAGTTAAAGTACCAAGAAAAAAATAAAAATTTTAACAATAGTACACATTTATCACTCTTTGACTAATAATTATGTCTTCAAATGTTATACCATACCTAAAGATATGTTTCAAAGTTTAGAATCTGTAATAGAAGCAACTTTAAACATAAGGTATAAAAAATAATGGTAAGTACTATTCAATTTCTGACAGACTCAGCACTTTATAATATTGGTTCCTGTAGAAACTGAATCAATAATAAATAATTTCAGAGCTAACAAAAGGACTGCTAATGTGTAGGTGTCCCAGTAGAGCAGTGTACCTATATCTACCTTTAATAAACTAACTTTATCATCCTTCCAAGTCCTTTTATGGGAAAGAGGGAGATTTTCTCCTATCTGATGCCCCCCACCCCCACCGCCATTGGCATATTCACCAATTGCTTTAGTCTAGAAATTACTAGATCTAGTAATTTTAGTTTTACTTGGGGCTACGTACTAACAAATCATCATTGCTTACTGAATGACAAGACAAGTGAGTTATCAACAGAAATGTTCCATTCTCAAATAGAATATTTTCAAATGTAATATTTGTATATTTCTTGTAAAACGGTACTATGCACAATAATGAGAAATGATTGAGATTCAGATAATTTTCCAAACATACAGAACTTCCAAGGGCACTGGGTATGTCACACAGTTCTCAGTTCATTTCAATCTCCCAAACATCTCGGTGAATCTACATAAATCCCACCTGAAGTGCAAGCTATGTCTTCTTGCCTGAGTTTCCTTCTAATTGTTATCCCTTCTGGGGGAAAACAGGCACTTGGTGATGGGAGTCCTTGGAAAAGAGCACAACAGTATCTAGGGATTCTCATCAGAGCCTTCAGGGAACAGCTGTGGAGCCTCTCCATGAAATGGAGCTGGGCAGCTGGCAGGCTCTCTCTTCCCCTTTGTTGATTTTTTTTTTTCCTGTGCAGGGTGACATTCCCCTCCCCCACATCACCCTTTTCTTGAAATCCTTTCTAATCCTCTTCATAATACCCGCCTCTTTGGTGGCACAGAACTTTTCTACCCTACCATAAGCACCAATGGGAGCCAGGAATTCTGTGCTGCTACCTTGTTAAAGAAATGTAAGCACTTGAAGTTTATGCACCCAAATTGCCATGTACTATCCTGATGGTTCTAATGGCCTTTCTCTAGGGTCCATAGGCTGTTCCTAACTATCCCTTCCTCCATTTCACTTTCCCTTAAAATTTCCAGATAGATAAAAATGGAATTTGGAAAACAAAAATGATGAATAAAAGCATGTGCTTTTAAAGAAATCAAACACTTTTCTTTTGGGGACACTTTCTAAATTAATTCAGTAATCAATTAAAAAAGAAAAGGGATACCACTTACAGAGGCTCATTTGAAAATAATTGCTCTTTTTTCTATTTTCCAATACAAAACACTGAAAACTTTTTGAAAACAAAGTTTTGTGAATCATTCTTATTTAACATGAGGCAGGGTCATACTTCATCATTGGTCTTGCTAGTAAATCATTTAATAGCCAAATATTTTAAGAAATTGGTGCCTATTAAATATATCTTTGTAATATATGCATTATCCTTTAGAGTTAGGGCTGTTATTTATTTATACAGGGTGTCTCAGTGCAGATGGGGGACATCCCTTTTCAAGTGTTCTCTTGCATAGCAATGATAAAAAAACAAAACTGAAAACAACCTTTCACAAAATGATAGCCTTTCTTTAACCAATACTAGGCAAAGCTTCTTATACCTTTTTTTGTTTTGCTATTCTTATTTTCTAAAAACAGTATCGGGAGTCCAAGAAAAACTACAAATGAAGAGAATACCCAATAAGAAAAGCCTGACCTCTGATTAAATTATTTCACCTCACTGGACCTCAGTTTCCTCATATGAGAAATAAGAAGATTGACTGAAATGATTTCTAACATCCATTTCTGATTAGGAGACAGGTCTCATTGTAAGCATCAGAAAGATTCCTTTTGTTATTTGGCCTTGATTCAATATGAATAAGGAAACGCATCTCCTTATGTAATTAATATAGCATTTGAAATGGTCTTTTGCAACTCTTGAAGGATAGTATAATAAACTTATAAAGATATTTGCAATTTAGGAGAGTTTGGATAAGTTTGCACCTTCAAGGAAGCTTCTGCAGAGTATTGCCAAGAGGAAATTGGGGTAGGGGATTCGTTGCTTTCTCTGGCTATTAAAGGGATGGGCCTGCACTCATCTGTAGCAGTGGAGGCTCACGTCTATGTGAGATATAGATCTGCAGATCTGCATTACAATGCCTTACACATGACCTATGACATTCTATTAGGATGTCTTTGGAATTAGGCTCTTAGAACAAAGATATGGTTTCTAATTTATTCATTGCTTTTTCAAAGAAAGAAGGAAAGAAAGAAAGGGAGAGAAAGAAAGAAAGAAAGAAAGAAAGAAAGAAAGAAAGAAAGAAAGAAAGAAAGAAAGAAAGAAAGAAAGAGAAAGAAAGAAAAGAAAAAGTCATTTGGATAGTAAAGAGGTCTAGGAATTATTTCAAATCAGATACTCCTTTTTATCTTTAATAATGGTTTCTCCTTGAACCATAAGCTTTAGTGTATCTAGGATGTCCTGAGGTTACCAGGATACAAAATTTCCTCTAAGCCAATTAGAACTCCCAATCCTGATTAAGAGAAAGAGGTCAGATACTAACAGCCTTCTTTACCTAGTTCTACAAACACCTTAAGATTAACAAATATATGTGTTTACTCTTACAGAACCATAAATTTACTTGTTTTATTAAGTAAATTTATGAAGATCCCTATAAGAAAAGGACTGAAAAAAAGAGGTTTTCCTTTATCGAAATGTAGAATACAAATGCAAAGTACCTGAAAAAATGTTTCTTTGTTTCTCTAAGATTTAATGTGTTTGTTCTTAATATAATATAAATGGGAAATGTTCTTTTACAAGGTTTAAAGAGGTTCTTAAATTATCTGTGAATATAAATATTATGATATACTTGCATTGTTTTGTATACTTGTCAAAAATAGTATATTTCGTACAGTAAACAATATAAACAGAATTATTAATATAGTTTTAAAAATTAATATAGTTAAAAATATAATTGTCAAAAATAGCATATTTCATACAGCAAACAATATAAACATAAGTTATTAATATAGTTAAAAACCCACCATGCTTTCAAGGACACCTGCAGAAGCACACAAGCAAGATGATGCAAGCAGCAACAGGCATTTTAGCTGCATCCACCGACCGACCAGCCCGCATCGAGAGCCTTACACAGAAGGATCTAGGTAACTTAACCTAAAGGTTTCCCCAAAGTGCATCAGCTTCTTGGCCAAATGCAAATGCTTCTTGTTTTGTTTGTTTGTTTGTTTTTTCATTTGTTTGTTTTTTGTCTCTTCCACTTCACAGTTCCCCAGAGAATGAGCCAGCTCTGATTGAGCACCGGGAATTCTATTGGTACCAGCATTAGGCAGGACCTGGGAATGTATCGTGAAGGACCAAAAAAAAGGCTAAAATATACAAACTGAACTTTTTAAAATAAGGCAGCTATACTCTTTCTGTGAATCAACTGAGAAGAACGTGAATAGTGTTGTGGATGACACGTTTAGGCCAATAAACAAAAACAAGGTGGTGAAATCCATTCCGTATCTCTGTTAACTGCAGTGATGTCACACAGCAGGAAAAGAATCTCATCAGCTCTCCTGTCGGCTCTGTGTTGGTGACGTCAGGAGAAGGCTTCAAGTAATTTATAGCATTTTGTTTACTCTGGAGCCATTTGATATGTATTAATACATGCAGCAGCAGCTGTCTCTTTTACAAGAGAAGTGTGCTCACATGAGCTCTCTCACCCAAACTGAGAACATAAGCACACTCTAATAGCAAGAGAGGCAGCTGCTGTTGCATGAATTAATATATTATAAGTTACTCTCTCATTTGTTATTCTTTTTAAAATCCCACTATATTTTAAAAATAAAAATACTCAAGATTTTAAAAGAAATGAAACTTCTATGGAGAAGTCATATATTGGTAGATACCAGGAAGAAAATTATGTCCATTTCATTATATTTTTAGGGATGAATTCACTCGTATATCAAAATAAAAAATTTAAGTATTATTTTCAGAATCGAGGCATCTGGTGTCTTTGAAATGCTCAAAGTAGTAAAAGAAAGGAAAAGGGGTTTCCTGCTTCTAGTTCTGATACAAGGCTAAGAATGGAATGTATTCAGTAGTCCATAAAACATATTTTATGGACTCCAATCACTTTGTCAACAGAAAAGAACTATTTTGCAGAATTTAAACCTGATTTTTAATCCACCCATGAGTTGCATATAGTTAAATTTAACATCCATCCTTTTAAATACTCTAAGAACTTAAGTAATTTAGGAATCTTGACGCAGAATACAGTAGTCTCCCCTTATCCACCAGGGACACCTTCCAAGAACCCCAGCAGATGCCGGAAACCACAGGGAGTACTGAACCATACACATACTATGTTTTTCCTGTATGTACCTATCTATGATAAAGCTGAATTTATAAATAAGATACAGTAAAGGTTAAAAACCACAATAATATAGAATAATTATCACAATGTGTTGTAATAAAGGTTAAGTGAATGTGCTCTCTCTCTCTCAAAATAGCTTATTGTGTATTGTACTCACTCCTTACTGTATTGCACATCTCGCATGATGACGCGAGATGATAAAATGCCTACGTGATGACATGAAGGGAGGGGAACGCCGTAAGCATTGCAACGTAGCGTTAGCCTACCACTGAATCATCTCCTTGTGGACCTTGGTTGGCCACAGGTAACTGAAACCATGGAAAGCAAAACTACAGATAAGAGGGGCCTACCTTTATAACAGTTACCCATACTGCAGCCAAAAGGTTGATGAGTTGTTTTTGTATTATCTGTCCTGCAGCCAAAATATAGCTCAGCTATATCTATACAGATATTTATACACATACATATATATTTATGTACTACATATACACATATATACCTATATATCTGCTTTATGGACTGCAAAACTAATAGCAAAAGTAATTAATGCAATGAAACTTCAATATTTCTAAATAATAGAGATACTCAGGATGATAGAGGTTTTTATATTGTTTGGGGTTGCGTAAGTTTAGTTGTCTGTGTACTTGTTGTTTTAAGAATTTTTTTTTTTTTAGAAAGCCGAAAGAGAAATTCTTTTTAGACAAATGGAGAGTTGGTTCCATTTCCCTGAGTCCTTTCAGTTCCATTTATAATTTCCTGTTCTCCTCAGCACTAAGGTTACATTTCCATTTTGTAAATATTGTACTGTGTAAATCTTATAATTTTATGCATTATTTTATCATTGTAAAATATCTGCAAATGAGTTTTCTGTTTATCTAGGAATCTTAAGTATTTAATATCTTTTTTTTATGTTATGCTAGCTCTGTTAACAATATGGCTCATTATTTAATTCAGAAAGAATTTAAAAGGTGTGAGGTTTGTAACAGAAAGTGCTACAGTGATTTGCATTGACCTAATTAGTTCATTTACATGTTGACCTTTAAAACCAGTGAAGTTTTGTAAACCCAACTTGTGGTTGCAACTACTCCACAAAAGAGATCTGAGAGATGAGATAAAAAATGGAGTAAGATTCATAAATAAATACTGATAAACTAAGGGAAAATAAAATTAAAATAATGTACTATCATTTCAATGAATTGTATAAAATCACCTTAGAAATTAGTGTATTTCCCTGCAAAATTTTCAGAGCAGCCATTTAGCCAACTGGATCTTTCTAATTGCTTCTTTTTCATAATGGAAAAATAAGTAAACATCCAAGTTAGAGTAGAATCCCATGTCTCTAAGATCACATTTAAAATTCTTGAGTTCCAAACAAGTACTCTGAATCCGCTACATTCTCAGATTTGACAATGACATTCCACAAAACTCAAAATCGTAAAGAAAATTTAAATATGCACTTTTAAAAAATGATGTAATCTTGTATCCTTTGAAAAACACAAAATAAATAATGTTGTGGATCTAGCAGAAAAATAGAATGGACAGGTGATTTTAAATAAATTCCCATGTCGGGGAGCCTTGGTGGCTCAGTCAGTTAAGTGTCTGACTTTGGCTCAGGTCATGATCTCACGGCCTGCATTTGGCTCTGTGCTGACAGCTGAGAGCCTGGAGCCTGCTTCAGATTCGGTGTCTCTCTCTCTCTCTCTCTGCCCCTCCCCTGCTTGCACTCTGTCTCTCTCTGTCTCTCAAAAATAAATAAATGTTTAAAAAAAATTTTTAGATAAATAAATAAGTAAATAAATAAATAAATTTCCATGTCTGAATTACCAGCAAAGGTTATATTGGGCCACCCTCAAAATGCATGCCTCTCCACTCACCCGTTCTCTACCAATCATTCAAGTACTGTATTCACCCTTCCTAACTCATGCTCCCAGCCCTGCCCTTTTTGCCCACCCTTTCACTGAAACCCTGGTCTCAGGATATCTTCCCCTAAACCTCTAGCCATGGATTTTTCACAAAATGCCTTTCCAGCATTCCTAGGTTGTTGGATCATCCACATGGACTCTCAATCTTACTCCCCATTTGGTCCTTTCAAATAAAAGCCACTTTTTCTCCTGCTCCCCATGTTTCACAGCATTTGAGGAATGAGGGGTAGCTTGGGAAGGAATAGTCAGAATTTTTCTGGTTGCCTTCAGCCCTGCCTCCCTCTTAAATGTACTTATACCTTAGGTGATGCCCACACTCCTGTAAATATACGATACTCTATTCCTCCATGTCGCTATCATATGTTGTTTTCCTGGTCACGTTCCAGAATTCACTGAACTCTTGAACAATTCACTGAATCTCTCTTCAGCTCTCTTCCTGGACAAGTTTAGCATCTATTCGATGACCCAAAAACCTAATTTGAATTCCTTGACCTCCTCAAGTTAAATGTCTTTTTGTCTTGTTCCATTTCAGCCTCCATTCCACACTTCCATGGCCTTCTCCTAAAACTTGTCAACACCTAGACTGCTTTATGCCTGAAATCTTAAGCTGTGTAGTATTTAACTCCATAGCCCACAATACTTTAAGCTCTTCAAGTTCTGGTGAGCATCACCATTCCTATGGCTTTAACTATGAGCCAGGCTTAATTTCTCTCTTTGGTTCCACTACCTTGGGGACATTTTAACCTGGATGCCTCACAAGTACTTCAAATTTAGCAGGTCCCTAATGAAATGCTATGTGATATAATAGTTCAAAGAACGACTTCTCTCCAGAAGTTACCTCCCCCTTGTGATGTTCACGTTTCTCTTAATGGCATAGCCATTCTCTCAGTTACAAAACTTTACATTCATCATTGGTTCATCCATTCTTCCTTCAGAATAACCCTTGGTAGGTGGGGGGGGGGGGGGGGATGGGTGAAACAGATGGTGGGGATTAAGGAGTGCACTTGTTGTGATGTGCATCTAGTGATGTATGGAATTGTTGAGTCACTATATTGTACATCTGAAACTAATATAACACTGTATGTTAACCATACTGAAATTAAAATAAAAACTAAAAAAAGAAGCAATGGCTAATATCTAGTTATTCTGTAGAAGCCCATTGAATAAATTATTTTTATTTAAAAAAATAACTCTTGAACCCATCTTATTATTTTCTTACGGTTTCTGTTACCATTGACCTAGAGAGAAACTATTGTAATAAACTCCTAAAAATTCTCCCTATCTGGCACCATGATTTCCACATGATTCAGTAAATATTTGTATTTACATTTAATGCATGCATGAATGAATGAATCCTTCCTAGAACTAAAAAATGAAGTCCCTAAGAGTAAAACTTGAATCATGTTATTGTCCAAAGGAACTTTGTAATTTCCTAAGAACTTTGTAATTTCTGAGAAACAGAACTAGCCTTTAGTCAAATATTCAAGCTCTTCTTTCATTTGACCCCAAACTTTCTTCTAACTTCTTCTCTTGCTATTCCTTTATGCATAATTCATTTCCATTCAGAGTGGTTCTCAAAGTATGGTCTACAGATCAGCAACAACTGTATCACCTTGGAAACTTGTTAGAAATGAAATTTCTGAGGCCCCACCCCAGACCTGCTGAGGTAGCTGGCTATGTTCTAACAAGATTTCCAGGTGATTTGGCTGCAAGCCAAAGTTTGAGATTATGTTTTCACGTGCACATTAATGTCATTTTTTTCCACTTGAAAAATCTCCTCTACTTTCCTTTCTGTAAAAATCTTACTCCTCTATTTCAAAGCTTAAATCAAATGTTATCTTCTCCTTGAAATCTTCCTTGCTCTTCTAGTAGCATCTAACTAGATGCTCATTATTTCCTAGATGCTAATTCTGCTCATTAGTCATTCTTCTGAATTCCCATATAAGGCGAACTTCTTTATAAGGTGTTAATGTAACTCATAGCATACTATCAGTAATTGTGCTTCCTTAACTCCCTTCTCAGTCATCCCATGTCTCATTAAAACCTTGATTCAGTACCTATTACCTCACTGAAATTATTTCTTCAAGGTCACCAGTGATTACCCAGTTTCACCAAATTCCATGGGTATCTTCCCCCCGCCTTAAATCCCTAACTTCTCTAGGGGCATTGTGCATTGTTGACCACACCCTCCTTTGTGGAACTCTGCTTCCTTAACTTCTGTGGCATCATCCTCTGATGGCTTTCCTGTTGTATCAACAGCCATTCCTTCCTGTTTTCCTTTCTTCCTACTCCACTTTCCTCTGAAATGTGGTTGCTTCCAATGAATTCATTCTTAAACATTTCCCTTTATCACCCAGTGCACTGTCTCACTTGCAGACTCTTACTTTAAAAACTATTTGAGACTCCTAAATCTGTATCTCCAACTTAATACTCTTAGATGCCTGATACAAACACCTACCCAGCTACTAGAAATCTCCATCTTGAAACCCCACAGGATCTCAAATATATGAAATTCGTAGTTTTCACCTTTCCCTCCTATATTCCAGAAGCCTTGTATTTATCATAAGCTCCTCCCTCTAACTCACCCCACACTTCCAATTTGAAATCCCTTTAAACGCAAGAAATAAAAATTTCATATCTCTATGTGTATTTTTTCCAATAATTCAATTTCCAGTGTCTCATTCAAGCTTCAATACTATTTGCCACCTGGAGGGTCCATCTTCAGCCCCTTCCCCTCTCACAATGTTTCAAAATGTTGTTTCAAAACTACTAGACTGATCATGACATTTCCTTTCTGAAAGCCCATTAGGAGCTTCCCATATCTTTCAGAATACAATCCTTAGCTTATCACCTTAGATCCAAAATGGATACCTCCCACTGACCTGTCTAGCTTTACCATCTGCAAAGATTTACCCAAAGATGTCATTCTTTTTCAAATATCCATTTGTCCCTTTGTCCTGTTCTATGTCTAATCAATATGTATTCACTCGAGAAGTCATCCTGGGTATCCCTCCAATACCTTATTTCACTGCCCTTCTTCTATATGCTTCTATAGCACTTTAGGTACAATTTTACCACAGTAATCCAGGTTCTCTAATTTCCTTCCTCTACTCCTAGACTGAGATCTCAGGGCAGTAAATATGTTGCATTAGAAATTGTAGCACCATCTCCTAACAGAGAAACTGCTTCCTGGAAAAGCCTCACCAAATGTTATTGAATGAAGGAAGACATGATCACAGCTATGCTATCTTAAGATATAGATATAAAGCTCTCTAAAAACTCAGTAACTCTATCTACATTCACCAAGGTAATTAATTAGTACCCATATCAATGATTGACATCCAATTCATTAAACAAATCTGTGATTCTAAATATTTCAAAATTACACTGTGCTGATCATCTTTACTTTGAGATGTGGGTTACAAGAAGATACTGTAAGACTTGTCTAAGAAGCTTAAGGTAATATTTCTTCATGCTGCTTCAACAAAAGTATACCACAGGCTATGGTAATAGGTAATAGTACATATCTATAAATAGGTGATCAACACTGAGGCCAAAGCTTTAAGGTATCAAGGTTAAGGCAAGCTTCAATCTGGAAAAAAAATCATGATTTTGTTTTTCTGTTATAATAAAGCTGAAACTTATCAAGTGTCCCCCCCAAAAACTCATCTAAAATAAGATGGAGATTGACCATGATGAAATGCTGGTGGTGGCCACTCAGTAATGGAGTTTGTAGAAGCCTAACAGGGCCCTACTTCCCTCACTATGCTGCCTAGAAAAGAAGATGAGATGTAAGAAGAGTCTCATGATTAAAGTCTGTCCCCCATCCAACTGCCAGCAATAAGTACATTTACATTTCTCACTTGTACTTGGAACAGGGCTATAGATTAAATAGATACAATTCAGCCAATATTTACAAAGCACATACTATGTGCCAGGCACTTTTTGGCTACTGAGAATTTAACAGGGAAAAAATCCGTTAAGAACACAACCCTCATTGTAACAGGGAAAATAGGATTTAATCAAATAATGGAGGCTTACATCATATACTTGATCATTTTCCTAGAGCTAGTATATTACTAGGATCACTCTTTCATTACCTACCAATACTCTAGGATCATTTCAGCCACATCAACGTAGAGGTGGTCAAATAACCCTCAGCCATTTAAGTTGTAATGAAATTTTGCTATATTCCATGTTTTTTTATTGGTATTTAGCCACAATTTCTACAAACTCAGGAAGAACTAAACTTTACTTTCTTATTTTATTAAAGAAATAATAAATTAGTAGACATTCCCTTACAATTTGATGCAATCACTTTAATAGATTTAGAGGTAAATCCCAAAAAGCAGTAATCCCAGTACTGAGAACTAGGAAATATCAAAAGATGAAGAGATTCAGTAAAGCTAATATGCATTGACATTAACCTCTTCTTACTTAACAAAATGTGGTGTTCCTGTGTCCAGTGTGCGTAACTCATCCCTGACATGGGTCTGCTTGCTTTTCTGAGTTCATGGGTCCCAGAAACCACTTGAGTTCAGAGAAGCATCTTGTATAGGTGTCCCATTGGGTCTCCAAAAGGTAGAAGTCTCTGCATGAGTGATTGTAGAAACTCAAATAGAATTTTCAAAAAGTGAGCCCTTCACTAGGCTGTCTCAAAGGTCAATTAATATTTCCTCATGTTCACATTTGTAAAGACCTCCTCATTACAGTTTCTGGATATATTTAGCAATTTTATGATCTAATATTAAGCCGACACATGACAAAACAAAATTTCAAATGTAAGACCTTTACAGGTAGGATTGTCAACTTTATACTAAAGGTAATAAAACAAACCCAGCTGTTATTTTGACTCTCAAATTCCTAGACCATGAAGACTAAATAAAAGCAAAAAGTGGATGTGACATACTATGGCACTGACTCAAAATAAATGCTTTCATGAAAAACAAATATTTACATACTAACAATTGATACATTAGAACTCTTTCTAGTGTCCTACAATAGTGTCTGACCACTATAAATGGGAGACTATTTCAACAGTTATGGTGACTGCTGAATTCCTTCATAACACACACCATCAACACAACAACCAGTCCTCAAGGAAAACAAATCCTTGGAAAACAGATTCCACAACTGGAAGGGTCCAGATTTCTTGGGGTTTTAACTCTAAACCTAATACATGGCATTTTTCTCTGTCAGATAAAGGCAGAAAGGGTTACATGCATTTGAGATATGAAGGGAAATAAACCAACAAAAATTCATTTGGGAACAACCTGGTCAAATTAGATATAGGAAAAGATCAATCTCCGCCATTCCTTGTGAACCCGAAGAACTGTTTCTTCACTCTTCCACGTATCCATTTTTCTTTCACAGACTTTTTATGACTACTTTTTATGACTCTTTGTTTGGACACTACTTCAGAGGGTACACAAAAAAAGTAATAGAAATGAAATTAAACCCAGTCAGATTTGCAATTGGTTAGTAGCTCTGGATTTCAATTGTGGGGTGGCAGGGTGGGGCGGGATGAAGTTAAAATTACTTGTCTTAAAATAAGTCTTAGTAATTAGTTGTAAAACTTAATTGTCCATGCTTTTCCCACTCCCTGTTACCAAGGCTATGCATTTTTTTTCTTTGATTATCCATTTCTTCCAATTGGGGGAGGAGAAGAGAAAAGCACTTAAACTTTAAAAAAAGTTAGTAACCTTCTAAAACCTTTTAAATATCTTTTGTAAATATCTTTTAAAATATGGCATTCTTGCAGCTATCAACTCAAAATAAAGTGGGGGAAAGAACTCTCTTTATTACCCCGAGAAATGCTTTTTACCCCACAACCATCATTCTACTTATAATTTTTCATTCATGTATAGTAACCACAGTCTTTATTCTAAATTGTTAAAATGTTAACCTACTAAAGTCTTATTTGGCCCAGAAAAAAAATCAATTTATTCAGTTACCAATTTTATCTCTAGAAATACTATATAATTCTTAAAATATCACAACTAATTTTTGAGGAAACATTATTAAATAAATAAAATGAATTTAAAATACTTGTTCAGTGACCTTGTGTAAGTAAGCTATTGACAAATTCTTTTACGTCTGAGAACCCTTTACCCCGTATTTTATTACTATACTTGTTTATTTTTGTTAAATACCATCAAACAAGTATTTGTATACAAATAGAGCCAAATAAAAATTAAACGTCTTGTCATCTGGGACTCAAATATGTACCTCTCCTAACATCATGCAAATGAGACCAAACAAGCAATTGAATTTTGTCTTACAAACTGCTAGAAGCCAGGTGAATATAGAAACTAAAGAATATTCCGTGCTGTTCTTATAGAGGCTAGTTAGGAGGAATACTGGAGACACTGAATGGTGTTAGCTTAATTCAATTCAATTGTTTAGTTTAATTCAACACATATTCAAAACCTCCTATTGGTAGGGCTAAACATGGTGGACTACATCTGATGTTTAGAAATAGAAATTTGGAAAATACTTTGGAAACCATCTAGTCCACCAGGCTTCAAGCTGTATTCCAAGACAGTACCTGAAGAGACCCAGGAGAAGTGACAGGGAGGGGGGCCACAAAGGTTCTGACTGAGCTCCCTTTCCAGCAGGGGATGCTTTCTTTTTCACTGTTTTATACATTATGGTACCAAAAACACACTTTAATTCTAAAATGTTTTTGTTACTTAAAAAAAAAAAGTTGGAAATATATCAAATTTAGCTCATTCCTCAAAATTTACACATGAGGAAACTGAGACTGACAAAGTTAAGTCACACCTTAGGTACTCATAAATACTTTATGACAAAATTCGAAAAACTGTTTCAATACAGTTTTTAAGTCACCACGGCAATTGGAGTCACAGAACCTACATCAGTGCCTTGTAAGTTTTAGGGAGTTTTAAAAAGGTTTGCAGTGATGATACACGGATATTTTTTCAATATTGTAATCTCTAGGGTATAACCAAGAGATTCTATCTTCTACTTCCTTATGATACATTGCCAGGGTTTCTTTTATGGAAAACACATCATGGAAACCTATCATACCAACTTCATATATTCGTAGATTCACTCTAAGTCCTAGGAGAGGTAACAAGAAAAAATGAATACAACAAATGTAGAATATGAGATCCAGTTTCAATTTAATAGGAAAGCAAAAAGAAAGCCTCCAGAAGAAATATTGGGAGAATCACTTGCATTGCAAATTGAATGGAAAATAATGAAATGAAGTCTGAAAAGCAAGCTGAAAGTGGAGATGGGGATTACAATGAGAGAAAGAATTTATCTTTAGGAAGCAAATAATAGTATCAATCATCATCATCAAAACGTAAGCAAATATCAGATGTACACATATCAACATATTATCTTAAACATTTCCTTCTAATTGGGCAACTTTTAACCAGAAGTTTGATTTAATTCAACAACTATTTAGCATCTACTATTTTACTGTGTTTCCTTTGTTAGGATAATAAATAAATAGGAAACTCACTTCCCAAATTACTTGTCTTGTCATCTAAGGCCATACCACCCTGAACGTGCCTGATCTCATCCAAATTACTTCTCTTTATACATTATTATATGTTTCAGATTTCCTATAACAGATTACTTTCCTGAACTGCTGTCTGAAACATGCACAATTCTGTGTTTTCCTGTTTGAAAATGGATGTGCACAATCTCATCTCTGTTTCATCACCTGACTCACCTAGTGATGGACTTTTGTAATGTATTTGGCTGGATAACAGATGCACTTGGTGTCCCTGGAATAAAGAAAAGCTATATGACTCATGCTGAGATATTGGACCTTGGACTTGAATCTCATTAGTCTAAGCTAAACAACTTCACTTCCCTAAGTAAAGAAGACCTACCAAGGAACTAAAAATTCACCCTAAATTTTTTTTGCATGCTTCAAAGAACAAGAACATCATCATAAAAATGCATAATTCAAATCAACGTAAAGAAAATTAGATATACTATTCACAGTTAGCACATCTCAGGCTTCCAAATAATATAAATAACAAATAAGATAAATAAATGTGGTTTATTATCTATCCCTACCCATTTTTCTTAACTGGAATCAACTATAACTTACATCTAACCAGTCTGTATCTTTTAGGTAAATGCTCTATGATTGCTAAAAGAACGATTCTGTCCTTTTAGCCACCCACCTCTCACCTTGAGACGGTCTTGTTCTGAAATACACAGATGAAGTAAATAAGATGGCAACATAACATTCCAAACACTAGACGCGGTGCCAGAACAACGATGTGAAATACAAGAAAAAAAATTTTTTAGATAAAAATAAGTGATAGCTCTAATTCTAGATTTATATAATCCAAAATTATAGGGGAACATTAAAATGAAATGTTACACCTAATGAACATTATGTAGCAAAGGGAATTCAAATACACACTGCAATATATTAGTTTGCACTATAGCAGAAAAAAGCAAAAGAAAAATTATGAGCATCACAAAGGCACAACGCTCACTTTAAGTAACTGAAAACAATTGACAAAAGTTATTCATAATTATTGTAACTCTACTTCTCAGTTGGTGAGCATGCCTTGGTGGCCTATTTTGTTTAATGCCAGATTGATATTTAACACCCCTATAGTGACACATCTTGTTAAAATGAAGTATAATGGAATTGTCCAAAAAGTTTCTCCAAATTACAAACCTTGGTTTTTATCTGAGGCATTCTATTAGGCTACACATTCTCCAGGGGAATAGTGTGATTTAAATATATGATGTTGTATCACATCAACATGATCCTTTGTTGTGAAGAAACATGTATTGAGTCTATTGGAGAGGAATTCTTTATGAAAATATTTGGAATTTCCACACCCATCCCTACATCAAACTTTTAAATCAGAGTTTTGATCAATCCTCTTTTGAATCAAGAAACATTTTTCCGATATTTTTCAGGAAACTTTTAATTTCCTATATTTTCACAGTTCTCTAGCCAAGAGCCCTGGTAATAAAATGCACATTCATTAAATTCATGGTGCCAAGTTGGACATACTATCTAAACTTTGAGAGACAGTATTATCATTTCAAGTGATCTCAACATCTTGTAGAAATGAAAAACAAAACCAAAAAAAGCAAAAGGAGAAAGTCAACCTCAAAAGGCAAACACAGTGCCACAGAACTAAGTGTGGGCATAAAGTTTAAGCAAACAAGAAAGGATTATGGTAGAACTTCATGTATGGCACTGGAGAATTAGAAATTAAAGGATCAGAATAATGAATGAACCCTTGAGTAGTTATCTTATTGCACCTGCTCAGGGTTAGCCTATCTAATATCAAGATGTTTCTCCTCCTTTAGAAGGAGAAATGTTCTAGACCAAGGGTTGGCAAACTATAGGCCAAATCCCTTGTACTTCTTTCTTTTGTAAGTAAATAAAGTTTTATTGGAATACAGTCATGCTCACTTATTTCTGTATTGTCTTTGGTTACTTTCAAGTCAAAACAGCAGTTGTTTTGAGCAATTGTCACTGATTGTATGGTTTCCAAAGCATTTTCAATGATGGCCTTATATAGTAAAAGTTTACTGACCCCCGGTGTAGACACTACATACACACCAACATTACTTTAGAAGTTACAGGATTGGTAAATCTTCCAAATTATTCCAATGACAAGATTCTGTCTCAGAAGCACTTTCCTATTTGTTTTGCTACTTCATTCTTCTTTTTTACTTCATGAGTTTCAGATTATCTCTTCCTTCATACCTCACACACAAAAAATGTCTTACTGAGCCAAAAGCATTATTACCTTTGTAGTGAGTTCTGTTACTTACTAGTTGAATGATCTTTGGTTGGATTCTCTCTTCTCTAATTCTGGTCTTTATCTTGGTCAACGCCAGCCTTTATGTCAATGACATATTAGACATTATAGCTTCTAAATTCCATGGCTACTTATCTCTAAAACTGTTGCTCACCTTCTCTGAGGCCTTTTTCCTCATTTACAAAATAAAGATAATAGTGTATGTTACCTAAGATTGTGGTAAGAATCAATGAGATATTATAATAGATTTTGTTACATGGTGATTTAAAAACTTTAAATCTGGGGAGGGCCCAAGGTGCCAGGGTGTGGCATATTGTCTCCTTTGGCTATTTCCCTTACTATTCTACTGTGTCTTTGTACCCCACTGAGTCTTGGTACCCATTGTAGGCCTCTGTGCATCTGTTAACTGTTTCCAACACATGGTTTTGTAAACTAGTTTCTTTCCAACCTCCATCTCAGTCCCCATTTAGTTCTTAAATTTCTTTCTGACATGGAGCTGTCATTCAACCCTTCTTTTACCATTTTTCCAACCCCAGCCCCCACCAAAAAATAAAGATAAATAAATACTTAAATGTGTAAGTAAATACATGTACATGAAACAGGAAGTTATACTGGAATTTCCCAAATTCCATTTCCATTTTCAGGTTTCTACTTTTCTACTCTTACCCAAATTCTCTCCTCTTTTAAGGCTAATGCCATCTTGCTATACTGTATTCTATTCTTCTGTCTCACCATAATCTACCAATTACCAAACCACATCTTCAAATGGCTCACGTTCTTTTTTTTAAGAGATTTTATTTTTTTTAAGTTTATTTATTTATTTTGAGAGAGAGAGAGAGAAAGCATGAATCAGGGAGGGGCGGGGGGGGGGGGGGGTGAGAGAATCCCAAGCAGGCTCCTCACTGTCAGTACAGAGCCTGATATGGGGCTTGAACTCAGGAACTGTGAGATCATGACCTAAGCCAAAGTGAGATGCTTAACCAACTGAGCCACCCAGGTGCCCCCTGGATCATCTTTATATATTATGTCCAATATCAACCTACTAGATTTTATCATCTATGCAAATAATATATTCAATGGACTATGACCAAAATTTCTCAAATGGCCTTCTTCCACCATCTCAATTCAGCCATACACTTCCGTGGTAACTTTAGAATTTATTATCACTTGTGTTTGTGCCACCTCTGAAATATTTCACTCGAATATCCCACACTCTGATCACAACATATATCTTCCCATTTTCTCAATCCCTCACTTTCACTTCATCTGCTCACAATTCACTAAGACATAAAGTAAATTTAGATCCTCTATCTTTTTCTCAGTCTCTCACCCTTCTCAACCTCTAGTTTTATGTCTTTTCCTATCTAGCACAGACATCACACTCCATCATAAAATCTTTATCACCAAATGTCATTTTGCCACATTCACCACAAATCCTCACTCAGGAATCAATCTAAATATCTACCTACTGGGGATGGGCACTAAA
Organism: Acinonyx jubatus; assembly: GCF_027475565.1. Classification (NCBI taxonomy): domain Eukaryota; kingdom Metazoa; phylum Chordata; class Mammalia; order Carnivora; family Felidae; genus Acinonyx; species Acinonyx jubatus. Next base: position 67,551,556 of record NC_069394.1, on the reverse strand, counting down.
GTCAGTCTCTGTAAGAAGGGACCCAGTAAAGAGAGGCAGTAGATTTAGGGAACAAATGACATAGTGGGCATATTATTATTTTCTCTAACCAACTAATCCAGCTGTGCCCTAAGTTTGTCAATGGTAGCACCATTCTGCTAATAACATAGATGGTAAATTCATATTTGTTGTTGACTCCACACTCTCACCTGTTAAAATAAGTGGTTGCCTTGTGAAATTTCTGCCTTGTGAAATCCTTCCTCTTATTCAAGGGCCCTTCAAAATGTCACCTTTTTTACGGTACTCCCCACACCTGGACTCTTCCTCTCACCTCTTATATCCCTATCTCATCTTGCTACTCAAAGTATGGTCCTTAAACCAGTGGCATCAGCATCACCATGGGGCTTGTTAGAATTGTATATAAGGGAAGGGAAAGAAAAAGAAAAGAAAAGAAAAACAGAGAGGGAGGCAAATCATAAGAGACTCTTAACTATAGAGAACAAACTGAGGGTTGCTGGAGGGGAGGTGGGTGGCGGGATGGGCTCAATGGGTGATGGGCATTAAGAAGGGCATTTCTAATGAGCACTGGGTGCTAAATGTAAGCAATGAGTCTAAATTCTGCCCCTGAAACCAGTACTACATTATATGCTAACTAACTTGAATTTAAATAAAATCTTGGAATGAAAAAAAAAAAAAAAAGGAATTGCAATTTCCGGAAGGCCTTATCCCAAACCTTCTGGATCAGATTCTGAATTTTTAAGAAATGAAAAAAATTTCTAGGTACTTCATAAGGACACTAACATTTGAGAGATGCTGTTATAGTACAACTCCTATGTGGCAACCATTACAGTAGCACCTTGTATTAGTTTGTGTACATAATAAAAAAAAAAAGTTTAGGGCCTTGGAGTCCACAAAAAACTAGTTCCAGTTCCAACTCCACCTACCTGTGTTATATCGGGAAGTTACTTAATTCCACTGAACCTCAGCCTTGTCTGCAAAAATCAAGAGATGACACATAACTTGAAGGGGTATTTGAGGATTAAATGACATTTGTTTGTGAAAGTGCCTTGCACAGGACCTGGTACATAAGTTTAACAAAAATTAATCTTAGGTTTTCCTTCCCTTTCTGTTGAGGTGAACTTTCTTAGGTGGAGGAATTATGCCGTACACGTCTTTTAGGTTCCCCAGTGCTTTGAGTAGTGTAAAAGCCCTATTGGAAGGCAAGCACCAGGAAGTCAGGAAGCTCGGCTGCTTGTTGACTACTCTATGCCCACCTAGAATGTACTCGATAAGAATATATTGTGAGGGAAAAGACTCAAAGTGAATGATTATTGTTAGAAAAGGTCATTGCAATATAACATATTAAAAAAGTGTAGAAATTACAGATTACTTAGTCTGAAAAAGAAGAGCCTGGGACAAGGTGTGTAAATGAATTCTAACATGGACTTATTAAAAAGCAAGAAATTACTATTTATCAAAATGTCCATGAGAGAACTATTCAAATATTTTGGACTACTGTATCCATCATACCACCATTTCTTTTATTTTCATTTCTTTTTTTTCTCTTACCATTTATTTTAAAGTAAAGAAGAGACACACAAAACTATAGTCACAGCAGCCTGAAAGTATGATACTGCTTATCGTCGCATCGTCAGTCAGCCAAATGTAACCATGCGAGATGGAGCTAAGTCGAAGTTAACTGGGAGGTCAAGAGAAGATGGGAGAGATTTGTTTTTCTCCAGTAGGAATTCTCTTAGGAGAATAACAATGTCTTGCAAACGAAGACTGCCATGCCTAACTCAATGGGAGAAAGAATTTTAAAATGTCTCCTCATCTTTGCCATGTAATTCTTCAGATTGAACTCAGAATAGTTGAATGATGATAAATCCATGTTATACGTAACAATTTTTTTCTAATAAGAGTTGTTTTGAAAAAATAAGTCAGTGTGAAAGTTGTAATATTTTCTTTCTTCAGGATCTTTGCTAAAGGGACTCACTTTGACAGATCCAGATTTGCTGAGAAGAGATAAATTATTTCTTCTGGCCTTTCAACCCTAGCATCCTGTGATTCTGTATTCTAGCAAGACTGAGCTGTAGACACTTTAAAGCATATAAGTAAGACTCCTTAAAACAAGTAAATAAGCTGGCCTCCTTTGTTTCCGTATCATTCAACTGACATCAGCAATTAACTTCATATTATTCTCTAAGAGTTTACAGGATTCCATGAACTGTTCACAACGCGTCCATTTTCCTAAGTACATCCTTAACCCCAAATCAGGATACCTTCCCTTTAGCCCATCAGGGCTTCATATGTCATTTCACACAATGTAATTTCCCATAAACCGTAAATGACCTTTAATGAGCCAGTGACTGCATCAAATGTTATGGTAAGTTTTTTTAATGACTGAATAATTTGAGGACCATTGTAGAAATATAAAATAACGAAAGGATGTGAGGGGGGAAATAAAGTAATTGCTTAACAAAAAGGGTTAAAAAGATTTTTCTCCTTGTGCCTATGAAGCCTGTCTTCACCTTCCTAACCTCTATTTTCCCTCTTCTTGTCAGCATTTAATACTACATGATCCACAAGAAACAGACTGTCTTGGGGCCTATATCCTCCCACTGTCAACCACTCCCCAAATCCCACAAATTCAATTCTAGAAACCTGAGGAATAATGTAGACCTCTATTGTAAATTTTCCTGAAGGGGAAAGCAGGGTTTACATAACGCAATGAGCTGTGCTAAGCCAAACATTCTGATTGCTTCCTCAGTCCAACCCCAAAAGTCCTCACAAAGGCTGCACAGAAATCACTCTACCTCCATAAGCACACCCTCTCAACACAGCCTCAACACTGCCTTGTCTCTCTTCGTTGTCCATTATGACCTTGCACATGATCCTGTCCACCAGTACTACCTTCTGCAAAGTGGAGCCATGTCTTATACTTTAACTCTTCCCTGTGAAGGACCAGCCTCCTGAAGAGTTGGAAAATAAACTTGTTGGCACATTTTAATTTAATTAAAAAACAAGAAATATTAATAAAGGACATATAATCTGTGTTCCAATCTGTGTGTAAGTGCTAGGAAAAATCAGTTGAAGGAAAAAGAACGTGCATAATTTAGGCCCTCTACAAGTATTATGGACTACATGTTTGTGTTCCCCCAAAATTCATATGTCAAAACCCTAACCTCCAATAGGATGGTTTTAGGACGCGGGACCTTTGGGGGGTGAATAAATTTATGTGAGGTCATAAGGGTACAGCCCCAATGATAAAATTAGTGTCCTTGTAAGGAGAGAAAGACACTAGAGCTCTGTCTCAGACATGTAAAGATACAGTGAAAAAGCAGCCATCTGTAAGCCAGGAAGAGGGCCTTCACCAAGACCCCAACCATGCTGGCATTCTGACTGCAGACTTCCGGCCTCCAGAACTGTGAGAAATAAATGTTTGTTGTTTAAGCAACCCACTCAATGCTGTTTTGTTAGAGCAGCCCAGATTGACTAAGGGAAGAGTACTAAAGGTGTAATTAAATGTTGTAGAAGTGCTGAGAAAAAAAAAGAAAGAAAGAAAGAAATTTGGGGGTCGGGGACTAGGATATGAATATCTGAGAACAAGACATTTAAGCTATGAGCATAATTTCAATAAGCATAAAATGCATTTCTGACTGGAGAGAGATGATAAATGTAGGCAGATAAATGTGAAAGCACATTATGTGTTTGGGGAGTATCATATTGACATTAAGATAACTGTATAATAAAGAGCACAGGCAAATGGGAGGATGGTGGGAAATGAAATTGGAAAGTGACTTTGAGTCTATCCAGTCATTCAACAAATGATAATTAGGTGTCTACAGTATGCCAGGCATACTATGTTAGGTGCCGGGGTATATGGTGGGTGAGTAAAGGTACACACGTAATTCCTGCCTTCATGTGATTGTCTCATAACATAACGCCATAAATAAATAAGAATTGTACATTGTGACGAGCAAATAAAAGAGAGGTTTGCAAGATGGAAGCATATTAGATGGGAATCTGGTATGGAGACTGGTCCACTTGAAGATTCATGGAAGACTTCCTTGAAGAGAATGCTAGGGTGAAGATAACAAGGATTATATTTTACTACGAAAAGAGGCGAGAAGACACAAACATGTTAGATGCAAGGAATGGCACATTCAAAAGGGCACAACGTGAGGATGAAAATTGAGAGCTAAATCTGGAGAGGTAAATAGGAAACAAACTGCCCAAACATAGCCCCAAGTCTGTCAGTGGAGGATTGGGGAACCATCGAAGGTGATGTGTAGTACTGATCTGAAAAAGAAACTTTTTCCTGGATCAGAGAAGTCTCTTATTCTAAGAACTTGGCATATAAAGGGTATCCCATTTAACATAGTAGATGCATTTCTAGAAAGAGGGAGATGGAATCAGCAATAGCTCAACCGTCCTTACCAAGGCGATGCCCTTACAGCATCATCTGAATAGAGGGATAAAGTCCCTCTTTCATCGTCTTCAAATCCCCTGAAATCTAGCCATACAGGCCTGCAACCACAGTTCATATAATGGTTGGTCAGTACTTCCATGCTGCACTAATGTTTTTGATGCCCTTTATAAAGTCAAAGCACTAGTCCCTAATTGCCTGTGATCTTTATCTGGCTCTGCGTACCATTTCATTAAGCTCCTTCAGCCACTCGCAAAATTAATCTTTATGTTTGGTAATGTATTCTCTGCTTGATTTGGGGGGGATGGGCAGGTCCATTACATTTTCTGTCAGCCATCCTGAGTCAAAATTACTCACAGGAATATATAACAATGACAAAAAGAGACTGAAATTGAGAGCACTTGCATTATGTTACACTGACACTCATTGGCTGAGAGGGCAAGTCTAGCACAGACTGTCACACTAGCTCTTATTGGCTGAGAGACTGTGCTAGCACACAAAGCATAAGAGCTACATCCAGACAGCTTATGGTTGGTATATTATAAATGACTAGGTATGCATATCGTTTATTCTTAGAAGAAAAGATTCAGAGACAAATAGCATTATAGCATGCCAGGTCCTTATAACAAACTGGGACACTAAATTGAGCCTACATATATTTAGATGAATAGTTCATAAGATACAATTATATGTTTTTATTTTATGATTGGCAATATTTTTATAGAATGTTAATGGAACTATAATAACAAATTTAGTGCATTTAGGAGAACATGTTTTAGTGCATAAAATACATGAAGGCATTATTAAAGTACTCTTAAAATGGAAGATACTGTTTTATTGCGATCAAAGAAATGACAGCTCCAAGTTGAGAAAAGGTCCTCACTAAAAAGAACTGCACAGTGTCACTCCTGATAACTTCTGTTGCAAGATCTGCTTCTCGAGCTAATAACATTATAATGAGCAAACACAATATGCAAATGTAGTAACTAATAATCAGAGGCAGAGTAACATGTGGTCTTGTGAGATTCACATTGTTGGGGGAAGGGGGTTAAGATATAAGGGCTTTGAATTACGAGAGGACAAAAAGTAAGATTACAAAACAGGGAATGATTTGAGTGATAAATATAAATGAATCTACAGAACCTGAGATGTAGAGGACTTTGTTTTTTATTCAGAACACCAGCTTGTTCATTTTCACTAAATGAACAAACTGTAGACAGGAAGACAATGGAACTCATTTACTTGGCGGGTTTTGTTAACTGGCTTAGACTATAGCAATTGTGGCATTTTCTCCTTTGAATGTTCCCCTTACCCACTGATACCTCCATAGAAGTCCAAACTAGGCAAGGAGAATTAGGATAAGAGAGTCAAGCCGGGGTCATGGGGGGGGGGGCGGAATTGGGGCCTCAGTATGGAGAAGGGATTTAAGAGAGGGCGAGAGTAGACAAAAGGAGACGAAGGAAGAGATTGGGTGGCAGCCTAAACAAGAGAAAATGGTTTCTTGGACTAGGTCATTCCATGTCATGATAAATACTTACAGGTTTATTCTTTTGTCCTGATCCACTGCACAACAAAACTGGGACAATTTCTCCTTGACTCAGCTCCAGATCAAGAAGAAACATCTCCAGGGCACCAGGGTGTCTCCGTGGGTTGAGTGCCTGACTTTGGCTCAGGTCATGATCTCAGGGTTCACGGGTTGGAGCCCCACACTGGGCTCTCTGGCATCAGTGTGGAGCCCGCTTTCGACCCTCTGTCTCCCTCTCACTCTCTGCCCCTCCCCACTCTCTCTCTCACACACACACACATACACACACACACACACATACACACACACACTCTCTCTCTCTGTCTCTCTCTCTCTCTCTCTTTCAAAAATAAACATTAAGAAGAAACATCTGCTTCTTTCCCTGCTCCACACTACTCCTGTCTGTTGCCCTCTGTGGGCCCACATTCTCTACCGACATTTCATTACACTCTTTCCGAGCCGCCTAGCGCTCTCCAGCTCCACTGCGGGTCCACGGGGCTTCAGCTTCGCCCGCAGCCCTCACACAGGTGGCAAGCAACGAGCAATCCTAAACTGCCTCATGGGCACCTTGCATCGTACATTGCTACTTCACACATCCTCACAGTAACTCTCCAAAGATAGCCTTATGCCCGCCGCCTGGATGAAGGCAAGGAGACCCAGGGAAGGCAAGAGGTTTGCTTCAAGTCACACACAGCTGGTCTGTGACTGAGCTGATTTGAACCCAGGTCTTCACGGACCTCAAAGCCCTGGACCTTCTCACAACGTTGTGCTGCCTCCTAGTGGAATATCGGCCCTTGGCCTACTTTTGTAGTTCATAATACCAGATGAGTCAATATTATGTTTGAACTCCTTTGAAAATAAAAAGAATATTGATATCCAGCTCCCTGTATAGGGCATACTGTGGAGCTTAAAAGAGGATTTACCCTTTTCTTAGATTTTCAGTTATTTACCATTGCCAAGGGAGGGTCGATCAATAAGCTGTCTACATCAAGTCTTATGGTTAGTTTTTGTGGGAAATAAGGCTGCTTTTTTTTTTTTTACACAATTTTAAAGGACTCTATTACCTCTGGTGATATCATATGGAGATCACTGGACATGGCTTAATAAAATGAGCATGGGTTGGTAGATACGCAATAAATACAGGATGGAGGAATAAACAGGAGCGCAAAATAGCATATAACTGGAATAATAGTAATAATACCACCTATTACATGCCAGCAATGTTCAACTTACTTTTCAAATATTAAGTCCTTTAATCTCCTGTGAGGCAGTAACTCATCTATTTTGTACCTGAGGCTTAGAGAAGTCAAGAAACCTGTCCAAGGACACACAGTTCATGAGTCGAGAAGTTGGACTTACAGCTCAGGATGGGCTTACTTCAAAACCCCTGCTTTGCCTACTATGCAATTCTATCTCCCCACTGAGAAATCTCTATGCAGTAAATTAAATAATTTTTTAAATGTATTTATTTAAAGTACTATGAGACATACAGTGAAGAAAACAAAGACGGACAAGTCAAAAATGAATTGTGGTGTCTCCCTTCCGAAAGCTCACCATCCAGTAAAAGACCTCTACAATATTTATTAAGCCTTTCTGATATTTTAGTGGTCTAACCATACCTTTAAAAATCTATTTCCCATACGCCAATGAAGGCTGTTTTTCTCATTATGTGCTTTTTCCATATGAAGCTGAACAAGTCATCAGTTCAAAATAAAGTCAGCAATATTTCCAACTTGACCTTTCTATCCATATATCTATGTAGAGATACAGAGACATTTATGTTTGTCCAAATGTATAGATACATATCTACATGCCTATAAGTCCTACATGTAAATATAGATACATGGATCAGAAACTAATTAATTTTCAAGGAATTCATATTTGAAGATAATAACCTTCTTAAAAATATTTATTATTTAAACAAATTGGGAAACCGAGGTACACAGGTGCTTTTGTTTTATATAATCAGCTGAATGGATTCAATGTCATTAACAAATAAGGCATTTTCAGTGTTTTTACTTTTCATTGAATTCTCTAGTCACTGCATCATATTTCACTCAGAAATATGCACAAGTCAATTTGGTATATTCTATTTTTTCTTAATTAAGTGCCAGAACAGTCCCATACACAATTCCATCACACTTAGACTTGGTCCTTTTTACCAAAATGACTATGCAGAAAACAAAAATAACATGTCCTATGTCCAGATATAGATAGTAATTTTAATTACTGATGACATATGTTAACTAAAAATAAGACCAAGATAATTCATTTTATCTTGACCACCAGTTATCACCCAAAAGACAATGCCTGCCACTCCTTGGTGCCTAGTCCTGGATTTGAACTGGTACCCTGAAAGCAACGGGCTTTTTACTTCCCGCTCCTCAAACCAATCTCTTAAATCACACATTTCCCCTAGTCTGACATCCCCAGATTAGTAATTGGACACATAACAAAGCAACAGATGGCCTTTAGATAGTTAAAGATGAAATGTTGAAATGTTTGGTGTTTTCATTTTGGTCTTCCTTTGCCTTGCCTTTTTAGTTGACAGGTGGGGTTTTTTTTGTTTTTTTTTTTAAGTTTATTCTATAGCATTCTGTTTAGATGCTCTAAGTTGAATTTTTGCACAACCGACCATCAAATATGTTTCAAATGGAGGAGAAATGAATCCTTGCAGGAGAGCCTTTGCCGAGTAATGCAATCCCCAGAGAGCCAGAGCAGCACTCAGAGACAGATGCTCAGTGAACTAACTGTCTCCTAACTGCAGGGGTGGCCTACCTCCTGTATAAGTGTAAAGCCCCATGAAAGCTAAAAATAAAGGGAACATAGAAAAGTAATGTAATGTGCTCACCATTTTGGGCTTCAGAAGTGCACGGCAAGATTTCCCCTTGGGATCACTCTACTTTGTAGTTTGTTTCTCTGTATGTCCTACATCATTACCTTCTTTCAGACACCTGAACTATTCATGTTTCCTTAACTGGAGCTATGCTCTTAAGAGCAAACCCCAAAATCCTTCATTGCAAAGAAGGTCATTATATAGTAGTGAGAAGTCTTAAGAGGAAAAATCCTATATCAACTGGTGGTATAATCCCCAAGGGGAAACAGACTTTAGTTGAACAATCAGAAACCTGGCTTGCTTTATGGTGTTTACACTGCTGCGTGCTAATGGATCACCATAAAGGAAGCAAAAGGGCTCTTACACCATTGAGTAGGCTATCATGGGAGTCTTCTGAGTGTGCCTTTTTTATTTGCTGCAGTCAGGTTAATGAGCTCACCAGCCCACTTGATGTTGAGGACTTTGTAACAAAGCAATCTCTCATTAAATGCTGCCTGGCACCACTCTCTTGAAGCAAAGGGACATTCAGATTATTGAATGCCTTTGTACTCCTCATTCCTACCAGGCTATGGAGTCCAGCAGTGGCATCAGTCCCACACACTTCCTGGCAGGCATCCAGTCCTCCGCCTGCCCTCTTCAAACTGCATGGGCATTTGCCAATCTAAGCAGCACTGGTAGGCAAACAAGCATGGCACACGACTCCTTTGGCTGAAAGCCAAATGTGCAGCTGAACAATCTAATTTGTTTCGACTGTGGAGGGAAACATTCTTCCCCATTCTTTCCTATTCAGTTGAATTTACATGTAAAAGTTTTGTTGTGGTACAAAGGAATGTGCATTTATCTACATTTCCTTTCTGCTTTTACACCTTTTTAGTCTCAACAGTGCAGGTCATGATTTTGTCTGTGGCTTTATTTTAAGTACCTCCTGGCTGACGGTTTCTTCAATGAAATGACCCCAGAGTGTTATCAGCTAGCTAGCAGGTGTGTCTCTATTCAGAATCTTGCAGACAGAAGTGCATCCTGGGTAAAGAGCAATCTATGCACAATCCAGCTTTTTTTTTCAACATTACTCATGAGATTTAATGGTTCACTGTCATAAAAAAAGAGCTAAAAAGATTTTTTCTTCATTTTCGATTTTTGTGTAGGATATTGGTAATGCCCTGAGACATACTAACCTAAAATAGGATCACATGATTATTGTTAAGTATATTTGATTATATTTTAATAAACAAGTATCTTTTTGATATTAATAGGTTCTCTTTCCAAGCTATTAAATGCTTACTTAAAATATTTGTGAGGGGCTCCTGGGTGGGTCAGTCAGTTGGGCATCCGACTTCGGCTCAGGTGGTGATCTGGCGGCTTGTGAGTTCGAGCCCTGCATCTGGCTCTGTGCTGACAGCTCAGAGCCTGGAGCCTGCTTCTGATTCTGCGTCTCCCCCTCTCTCTGCCCTTCCCCCACTCACACTCTGTCTCTCCTTCAAAAATAAATAATATTAAAAAATTTTTTTTAATTTTGAGAGCATATAGAACAGTTGCTCAAAAATTAGTGTACTTTTGGCCCAGTGTTACATTTAGGCATAGATGAACAGGTAGGGGCATTTTGAGATAAACAGAATTATAACCAAAGTTATAAATTCTTAATTACATTTTCAAATAATATCTGCACAAAATTTTTCTCATGTTTTAATATGGCTGTTAGAAAAAAAATTTTAAATTACAATAATCTTAAGAAGCCAGAACATTTTGGGAATTTGCATATATTTGGAAGGAGGTTTGTCTATCAAATCAAGTGACAACAGTCCACCTATATTCTTAAATTTGTTTGAGAAAAAAAAAAAACGAGGCATTGGAATGCAAAATGCAAATTAAAATTAAAACTGCTCCCTGAAAAAGATTCAAATTTAAAGCCAAACTAGAGTAAAATGAAGCATAAATGTATAGTTGGCATACACAACAAAAAGCTGTAAGAAAGAAAATGGTCTTAAAATGAGCACACTTTTCTCTCATGCTTTTAAATACTAGGATGGGAGAGATAGTGATGTAATAAAACTAATTTATTTTTTTCCAGCTTGCATGCTATGTCATATTTCCTTTTATACCGTAAGATATTCAGTTTAAGAAATAGCAGCAGTGTGGGGTATAAACCTGAAACCCTGTTCTTGAGATCATTTATACAGCTTATTGCATAGTTTATGTGTACATTTATGGTTTGCTTAAGTGATGTCAATTCAACTACTTCCAAATTTTTACAAGTACCAGCTATGTTCAGGTAACTTGGTATCCAACTACTAGTTATTAAATTTTTTACATGTTTAATTTTGTAATGATTTCCAAAAAAAACAATTTTCATTTCAGATCACTGTACTACAGGTTAATTTTATGCCTGGTCCTAGCTGTTATCAGCTTACATAATAAAGTAAATATTTATTGTAAAAAATCTAGATCTCATCTCAATTCAGTCATTAATTTAACATCATGTGTTATATAGCCTTTACAAATTGTCAGTTAAAAAGGAATACGAACACAAAAAGCATGTTAATAGTCTAAGATGTCTGTGTTCATTATTTTAAGAAAAGAGTAGATTTGGATAAAACTTATATTGCCTACCATAATCTTTTCTACAGGAGAGGATGAAGGTATTATAAAAACAGACTGCTGGCAGAAGAGCAAAAGAAAAAAACCTAAAAACAAGAGGAAACGAGCTGGTGCATAGATCGAGCTTTCTTTCTAGATGAATGTTCTTTATTGTTCTCGAGGATGCTCCAAACTCACAGAAGTTTATTCTGGTGTTCAGGTATACCTATGTATTCATATCGCAGACCATTCTGGATATTTGAAGTCTTGGAAACAAAGTGTTCATTTGATCCTTTAACTAGATTGAGGAGATAACCACATATTTTGGTAAACTATGGACAAAGACTTTCCACAAGGTTTCAAGGAAGTCTGTCTTGCCGATTTGAAATAGTGAAATTCCCTATTACTGTGACCCAGGTAACTTGTTATCGTATTTCCTGGTGCAAAATCTATGAAAAATTGAGAAATGCCTCTTCACAAAACATGGCAATGTTAACCTGATACAAACAGTCTGCAATTTCAGAGTATTTGCAGAGAAACTAATTCATTTAAAAATATAGCCATGTAACTATCTTGAGAAAATTGCACAGAAAAATGTTAGAATATGACTGATTAATATGAAATATGATAAATGAAAATGCATATAAGTTCCTTATCATTTGCAAATATTCATCTCTTTGTTATTACCTCAGCTGATTTTTAAAAACCTTACCATATTATAATTTGATGATAGTCATCTTGTGTGATATGTTATTTGTTCACTAAATTTCCGTAAATAAAATAAGTTAAATTAAAAAATCTATATGTACATGACCGTATATGATCAAATGTTAGGGTATAGCCTACACCATTAGATGCTGGCCAATATCTACTCAGGTTTTTTTTTTAAAGTCATCTTTTTGAAAAGTCAAGTTATAATAAAGATATATACGCACAAGCATATTTTATATGTATGCCAGAAAGATTCTGCTATTAAAATAACAATTTACAATGAAAAATATGGCCAATAACAAGATTTTAAAAACCAGAATCATAACGTATCTTAAATGATTCGGATAAGCAGATTGGTTGACTAAATGCTCCACAACTAGTCTCCAATTTTTTATCTAGCTATTTATAGAAAGCTGCAGAAACAGCTGAGCTGACTGAAATGATGTCACATTTGCTGGCGGAATGGTTTGTTCCAGAGCACGCTCAGAGGCTGCATGAGTCTACTTCAGGTTTGGTGCGCAACCCTCAGCAGTGAGAAGGTGTAAACATGGGCATTTTTCAGCCCCACCAATCAATATTGCATTGATGACTTTCTACTGACCTTTAACCCCATGAGGAATACCAATAGCACCACACTGAATCTTCCCATCTTCAAGGGCTGCCTAGCATAAGCTACCAATTTTACAATCGATCAAAAGTCATCTCTGTGAATAAAGCTTGAGATTTCAGGCAACAGCAAGCAATTTTTGAAAGGTCAGGGCTGGGTTTTTATTTGCTTGACCTGTGCTTTCAACTTGTATCATAGTTCTTTATAACCACTAAAAGTAGTAAGAAAATTTCAGATTTTTTTTCCCCATGTATTTTTAGTAAGCCTTTGGGCATTTTCACTGTCCCTAAAAGAATATGGTTGCATGGCAACCTTCACAGTTGCTATGGAGACTCCATGTGTAAGCAGCTGCTGCAATCAGCATTAACTCCAGGCTTGCAGGTTTGTCATTCCAATACATAGGGAGGGGGAAACAAATAGGACAGCACATTGCCGTAAAGGGGAAGTCACCTAGATAATGTCACTCACAAACATATGTTCCACAATTATTCTTTCCACTGTTTTATTGCTGCAATTATAGCTAAACTAAGATTACAAAATTATATGGTTTTAATTTGCCTCTATTGACTATGTTTCACTTCCATTAAAATTAAGTCTGAACCCATTTACGTAGAAAACTGTTGGCTTTCTGGAAAAAAATTTTTTTTGCTTTCTCATTTAATGTCAACAGGAAAAAAAAAAAAATCAATGCCCATAGGAACCCTCGTAGGAAACAAGCAACTTAGCCAAAATATAAATTAACCTAACATGTAAAATACGGCCTCTGTCCCAAAGTTCCATTTGTATTTCTAATACTTTCAGTTGTGTAGGGAGAGACCACAAAGATGCCTCCGATGACACTGATCCGAGTCTTTAAAATGTAAGCAGAAATGCCAGCTAAGCCATCTTAAGTCTCCATCCTTAACCCATCCCATCAGGCTTAAAAATTGCAGCGTGTGATCCCAGTGCCAGTCCCTAAAAAGAAAACTCAATGGCAGAGATGGTAGGAAAACCATCACTGATACTTCTTTCAAACTAATTTTTAACCTAACCCTGGTAAACCTGGGTATTACAAGAATCTTTGATACCACAGGATCTGAGAAATTTATACATAAAAGACACAAGCACAACATTATTAACTTAGAAATCATTTACAACATAGCATTAGTTGACCATATTTTTACAACCATAGGTTTAGCAACACGAACAAATAATCATTTGCTACTCCTATTCTAATATTTCAATGTCTTATTTGGAGATACGATGTCTCTTCATAGAAAGCTAAGAATTATCACTAAAATCAATACTTTACTTAAGGGCAATTTAACTATTTGCTTTCTAATTTACATGAGGTAATACTCACTAGTAGACAAGAAAGTAAGTAGTTTTTATTGTATTTAACTAGATTTTAGTGGCAGCACAGAATTTTTGCTCTACAACGGATTATGGCCACCTTTTTATTTTCAGCTTTTGGATTTGTTTAAATAGTCATGAATCCACAAAATAAAAGATTTATCAAAGATATCTCTGTCCTTATATATAAATTGCTGAAATGCAGCTGTGTTAAAATGAAGCCCTTCGTAAAACTTTTAGATATAGGTGGTACCAAGTACTAAAGGCAGCTTTCCAGTTGTAATATTTATGCAGAAAACAACCGTTACTATTTTTTATTGTATATCACTTAGAAACCTACATCCCAGACATGTCAGAGAAGATATTTCTTGAACGAAATAGAAGTATATAAAAATCTTTCCGTATGTATGTATGTATAGAGGTATATACCTACATATACATATGTACATATAAAGTATTAGTGGCATTATCTTTATATTAGTAGAATAGTGCATGATAATAAAGCATAATTGCCCATTCTAGAAAGCTTTCTTAGACACATTTAAAAGGTGAAATTTAACAATAGCTAAAAGGCAGCACATTAATATGTTCATGATTAAAATATAACACACACAAATTTCAGAAACTTATAATTACCATTTTAATGGATCTTTAAGTAGATATCTAATTGCACAATTCATAGACCTTTTCAAAAAAGAACCAAATGTTGAGTTATCCAGCGTTAGGATGATTTTGTTAATCTGATGTTTTCATTTTTCATCTCTTAGTGTATATTAAAGCAAAGATTCGTTTTTTAATTGCACTATACTATAAAAATATGCATCCTCCCACAGACCTTATTCACTACCACTTGGATGGAAGTTTATTTAGGTTTAGAGAATCAAAATGCAGTCTACAAACCCTGAAAATGAAAACACTGAGAGACCCTTAAGCACAGCAGCGTTAGCAGGTGCTCCTGTAATACACAAATCCAGATAACATTAAGTGACCTATTTTTAAAGCCTGTCCAAGAAAAGCGACATCAAGAAATTGAATTCTTTGCCCTTTACTTTAATAGTTCCTTGTCATGCAATCTTCAAATCAGAGAGGGTGATCACCACAAAACAAATCCCCAACCTGATACATACAAAAGGGGTATCTTTTGCAGTTTTGTAGACCGGTACTCATGGCCTAGTCATTACAGGTTGCGTTTTGCTAGAATACAGGGCAGAGAACTCACACTCAAGTAAATGCCAACTTACCAACCAGGATATCAAACCACGTCTATCAGATGGTAAGAAAGATAAAATCATATTGAATTTTTAAAAATGTTGATCATTTCTCAACACATTTTACATTAATCTGTGAGATATTACATTTCCATTTGTATAACAAAGACAATTTAGCAACAAAAATTTTAGTTTGCACAATTCCAAACTAAGATTAGGATTTAAGTTTACCATCCCTAAACTAATCAGAATATCGGAGTCTTTAAGTTTTATAATAATAGAATACACCCCAATTAGTATAGTAAAGGATACACCTATAGTTGGAGATACAAAATACATTTCAGAGTGGTTTTCTGATGGACAAGCGATAGAGTGCTATTTTCTGTAAAAGTGACATGAATCCATGAAGCAATTATTTGGACAATTTGAATACTACTCCTCGTGACTGAGATGGGAAGGTTTTATTTGGCTTGAATAATAGGAATTAGCTGTGTACATTGACTAAAGGATGCCAGTTTCAACTAAATTGTGTTTTTATGGCTCACTAAAATAAGACAAAAATGTAATTTTTTTTCTAACTTATATGAAAAGTTTTATAGCTACAGAAGATTTGAATAGTATAACAAATACCCGTATATCCTTTAGTTAATTCAACAATTGTTAACATTTTTGCCATATTTGCTTTCTCTTAGTCAAAAGTTGTTGAATATTGGCAATGTCATGTTTCAACCTGAAACATATCTTCTTATGCTGAACCACTTGAACTTAGCTACCAACATCATGACATTTCTCCTCTAAACACTTTAGTGTATGCCTCCAAAGAGCAACGGCATTCTGCTACATAAACCACAATACCATGATCACACCTAATCAATTTAACATGTTACTAGTAGTATCTATTATAAAATCCATACATAAAATTTCTCCAGTTCTCTGGATAATGTCCTTTATAACTTATTTGGTGGTGGGGAGAGGAATCTGGAATTCAATCAAGAATTATAGACTATAGATAGCATTTAGTTTTAGGTCTCTGTAGCCACCTTTAATTTAGAATTATTTCCCCCGCATCTGTCTTGCATGCATTAAAATTTTTAAAGAACCCATTTTAGTCATTTAAATGTCCCATAATTCTTTTTGTTTTAACAATTAGGTTTGGGTTAAATGTGTTGGCCAAAAATGCTACCAAGGTAATGTGATGTCTGGATAAAAAGATTACCTGCTGTTAAAGTACTATACCTAACCCCTATGCTGGGTGTATTCATTTTTCTATTACTAATTTGAGTGGATTACTAAAAAAGCACAATCATTTGCTACGGTCACTAAAAGTATGAAATCCTACAATTCATTTAAAATCATTTAGTTTATCATGCCTTGGACCTGAATCCCTCAGCCACTTTACTCATGTGACTTATCATGAAAATTTGGGATGCCTGAACACTTTGTGATTAAATTCCCTTCTCCCAACCCACCCACCTCCTGACAGCTGATAGAATGACCAGATTGGAAGTAAAGGAGTTTCATATCAATTTTGTGTTCTAAGGCTAGCACAATGAGTTTTTCTCCCAATATTGTTAAATATATATTTATTACATCAGCATTACATCTTTGGGATACATAGGAAAACAGCAAAAAATGAAAGTTATCTGCAAAAACAATATTGTTTCCCCACTCTATCCCAGAGAGCATATGAAAGGACTAAACATAATTGTTCACATTTAAAAATTTTAAATAACTCTATAATTTAATAATAGTATCAAAAAGCCAAAAAAAATGGGCTTTTCTATCAAATAGATAGAATATAAAAGAACTCTGAAAAAATGTCAACAACATCCAGTATCTGCCTGCTTTCAATCCACCTGGCAATTAACATGTATAAATAAAGTTTTGTCATTTTTTTAGAGCAAAAAATCAAGAAGGGATCTTTCATATCTCTTTTCTAATTCAATTCATTTGCACATTATCTAGTGCTTGGTTCTGACTTGCAAATAGAAGACTATGTTTGAAACACTTATGCCCAATAGGCCACTCATATTGGATAAAGTACGTAGATCCTACAGCCTCTTTCAAGCCTTTCTATGAAATGTAAAATCATATATATTTATCCCTGTCAACTTATCAACTACGGAGCTTCCCCAAATGCCACCAAATTCATTTGCCTTTTAAGCATTTTAGAGTTGTTCTGTTTTGTTTTAGTAGAACTTGTGAGATTGGAATCCTTTATGTCAGGATGCTTTGTAAACTTTAAATCTTTTACAGATGCTGGGATAAAAAGGCCAAGTGGATTCAAATGGACAAGGATAAAAACTCACATGTATTGGTGGCATCACATTTGGCAAGTCACTTAACCTCTCCGATCTTTAATTTTCCTTATAAAATTAGAATGATAATAGCTACCATTTAGGAGTAAACTTATGAAAAATACATGACATGGAGTTGGTGCTTAGTAAATTGTAACTATTTGTAGTCTTGTAAAATCATGATCATAGCCCTAATTTCATATACTATACTACTAATAACAGTTAGACTTGTTTAAACAGGTATGTAACATACATTTACTGTCACCTTTCTTTAGGTAAAGGTCCTCCTCTCTGGAAATCTATGGCTAATTTAGACACACAAATGCACATATACATACACACACATTCACACTCACGTCATTACACATATATCAACAGTAAAATTTGGTGTAACTAAAGTACTGCAGTGATATAAGGAATGTAATCTACCTCAGGGGGAGAAAATAGCCATATACCTTGTTTTCCAGAATCCCAGCATACCTGAGTTTGATGATCCATAAAAGAAATATAAGCTGGAAAGCTGGAAAATTGAAGCTCTGCTTATGTCCCTACAGCCAAGAATTTTGCCCAAAAACATATGTATTATGTATGCTTTTAACATGCTTATCAAACCAAAAGAGATGAGTTATCTAGAACGTAGCAATGCCCACCATGAATTCTGCATAAGTGATGCAAAGCTACAACCAATACTAATGTTTCAGAAGGGCTTTGTTGAATTCAGTGAAGTTTTTGCTTTGTTGTTCTGTATCCTCGTTTTTAATTCAATTTTTACTTTTATTTGCATCATTCAGAACAGTCAGGCAGTATTCTGTTTTGCCATCTAATCTGTTTTGATATTTCTCTTTTAAGTGGAAACCATAAGATTTTCTACTAAAGAGGAAAAAAGTGTGTTTAAATGCTTCCCTTCCTAACAGATCTACATTGGAATAAATAAAAAGAGTGGCACTAAGTAGAGTATGTAAACTATACCTAGTGCAACCTGTATAATAAATATATGTGTCCTAAAAATAACAGAAAGAAAAGAAAATCATAGCTAGCTAGTTTAAAACAAAAACAAAAGAAAACACTCTGTAGGCATTTGTGAGTCTTCTCATGATTCCCATACTAATGTATAATAAAATGTAAATGTACAGTATTCTTGCACAGAAAAGACTCAAAAATTCATCTTATATAATAATCTTTAATAAAAAGCTAAATCACTTATAAGATTTAGCTCTCTGAATATAAACTTATGAATCTCACGGCTTTAGTTTATATTTGGAAAGAAAATTACTCAACTGATACCCCCTTTTACAGTCTTCAATGTCAGAACTGCTAAAGTTACTGCTAAAAGTGCAATGTTATAAATTAAATAATGTTAGTATGATTCTTAGCAATAGGAAAATATAAGCCAATATACAATAGCATGAAATTATAATAGCACAAAGGTTTTATATTTTGAGGCAAAATATAGTGGTATAAATTATATTACTAACTCAAAATAAATGTTTATTTATAGCTGTAAAGCAGCAAGCATTGAAAAGCTGCAATTTTTTTCTAAGACAAAATCGCAAAATCTCTGACTACAGTCAATGTCATCTCTGAGGTCTAAGCAAGCTTATCAGGACTCACAGTCTATATTCCAACCCAACATTATTGTAATTAAGTGTGAATAATTATATACAACATGATTTGTTACTTACAAATCTACATTTATGGCAGTGAAACACAATAGTAATTGCATTTTTAAAATTATTACTTATTTATTCTGCTCTTCAACTTAAAGGCCCCAATCACATCATAGCTTCTTTCTTAATAGGACAAATAGGTTTGGGCCAGAGATAATTCAAATGATGTAACAAATTTTAAAATCAAACAGCTTAAAATAAGCACTTGGAAAGGTTTTTGTTTTTTTTTTTTTCCCAAAAGACACTTTTTCTCCTCTACCCTCTCTAGCAACCAAATTTTTTCCAAGATGGAGAGGGAAAATGTTTACATTATCATCTACTATAACCACAAAAATTTACCAAAGTCTCATATGCTTTTCTAATTGCATGGTTTCCTGTTACTGTCATTTTGGTGCTTTTGTGTTTTACAGAGGAAATCCTCTCTGGTCTTAAAGGCTATAATGCCAACTCTCATTCATGAACAATTCCCTTATTAGAGAGACTGGTGCAAAGTAAATCAGTGAACAGAAATGTAATACTGACCCAAACCCATCAAAATTTTCATGGAAAGAGGATAATCACATTCCAGGCTACTTTTGTGGGCTTTCATGGGAAATTCCTTTTAACAAAAAGTGATATAAAAATGATATTCACACAGCAAGGATAAGAACAGCAACTAAAGGTTTGAAAAGCCCACCAGGAGAGAAAATTCAACCCACTTACAATAAATCAACTGCTATATATTTCTCTAGGTTTAGTACGCAAAAAGAACATGATATGAATCCATTTTTCTGTTCAGATTCTTTTTAATCCTACAGATGAAAAATACCCTACTGTTTCCAAATGCTTTTTCATTTTAATGGTAAAAATAGCTACCCAGAAGATGGGATTTCACTGTGAATCTCTTCCCCAGTACACACTATTGCAAAGTATAAAATATATACACATATTTTGTTAAAGTCACTAATTGCTAACTTGTATTTTTTAAACGTAAAATATTTTAATAATGTCATTAGATTATCAATATTCTCACAATAGTAAAACTTCAAAAAACCAAAATGTCATCAAAGAATTGCACTGTTAAATAGATTCTATGCACATGATACTCTTAAAGCAATATAGTTCTCACAACAAATACCAGCAAACTGCATTTGTTTGGTAAACTCTTAACCTGCCTAATTTCAAATTCTTACTTCTTGAAAGCATGATATAGATTATTCATACACTTGATAAAATGCAACAGAGAAAGAGGCTTTTGACAGACTAATCAAATTGACTTATAATAATCCCTCTATTTGGGAGGATGAGAAAATTATGATAAAAGATTTTAAAACAAAGTTCTGATATTAAATGCTATATTCTAGTGGTATTAATTGCTCTAAACAGGAACTTTTAAAAGAAATGAAATTATATCATCCACCCAATAGCCCATAACTGTCAAAGTATTACTCTATTTTATAGCTCCCATTTTTTCTTGAACACACTTGATTTTTAAATATTTGTTCAAAAAATTTAACTAACACAATTTATTCCCTTAATGGGCTTATTTTATTTATTCTTGTGGGAAAGAGTGACTCATGCTGACACTTTTAAAAGGTAATTATTTTGACAAATATAATATTCATAGAAATCTTACAAAATATATTTTTACTGGAGGTGTTGAATGTAACACTTGCAAAGCTAGTCCTCTAATATGTTGACTTCTCTCACCTAGACTCATACAGCCATTTTGTTTTTACGGTCTCACAAGCACATTTAGCATTTCTGAATGATGATGTGCTTTTCAAATTTTGCATAATTGCAATGAAAATTAAAAGCTATAATGCAGAAGTAAAATTCTTTATATTTTAAAAGACTTCATGATAATCTAAACTGCCAACTCCTAATATTGACTGTTGCTTACATTTTAACGATTAACTCAACCAACAACTATAGACTTTAAGAGTGCAACGATTACGTCACTATTTTTGATTACCCTAAATCATAATTATTAATAGTCAGGTATTACTTTATTCACATAATAGACCTTATCAGCTAGCTGCAGCTGTTTTTCTAAATTGGAAGACAATACTGATTATTAATTATGCCATTGTGCATCACTTACATACATGATCTTTCTGACTATACATCATTCTGAACCAGTTAAAATAGGTGATGGTTTTCAATCAATATTGAATTTCAAAATTCAATAATTTTAAATGTATGCACTCTAAAAAGTTAAAATGAGAAGAATGCTATGAAACTATGGTATTTTAATCATTCTCTAAGTTTAAAGCCAAATATTCCTTCATAATTAGCCAATGTTTGTAACTCAATTTTTATTAAGGAGTAGGAGAAAATTTGGCTAATTGGAAATATGGCACAAAACGTTCCAGTAAGTTACCAAAAAAAAAAAAAAAAAAAACTTGGACATAATGAACTATGTCACTTACTGCCCATGAACATTAGGTATCTTTCTCTCCTGGTGTGTCAGCAAAGCCACACACATTCTTTCTTGCTACAAATCTGTAAATCTGAAAAGGAGTAAAGAACATGAATAGAAAATCTCTTTATAGAATAAAAAAGCATGGGGTGTTATTAAGCAGAACTGTAAGCCCTATTCTATTCATAGTAATTACAGGATCAGATCAGGTTAATGTGCGGACCTAGGTCAATAAAGTACTGTAGGTTCACAGCTTTAATCTCTTTCAATCCTATAGTCTGTGGTGCTGACTGCTCTGCTTGACTCAACAAATCACTATAGGTAACATGGATGTCATGGGAATTTTTGGCAGAGTGGAAATATATATATGCAGTCAGTCTCAAGTTTCAGAAGATGGAAAAAAACCACTAATGTCTCAGAATAATTTGACAAGTTTTTCTCTCTCTCAACTCAAATAATAAAGGCCAAATTTCATTTCTAGGTAATGCCATTTTTAGTCCTCTTTTCTCAATAAAATCTCTTTCCTTATTAAATTTTTCACCCACCCATCATTCACAGAAGATATTACACAATCTTGATAAACATATAAATGAGAACTAAAATAGATTAGAATTTGGCCTATGCACCTTGAGATAATCCCTTTCGATTTCCTACAATTTTCTTTAAAATTTCTGTGGAGGATGAATAACTAAAAATTCAAAACTTTATATGCCCAGAGATAATTTGTTTTTTTCTTTCAAAAGTGTTTTCCAGGTTCCAGTTCTCCACTAATAGTGTGAAATTTTCTGCCAATAAAAGATACAAAGTCCTTTTTGTGATTTGTTAAAGTTATGATGATGGATACTTTTTTCTTTTTTCTTTTTTAGTTTCTTTGAAGTTAGCACCAAGAACATGTACCCTCGGAAAAAATTTAAAGACTATGCTAAATGTACAAGTCTTTAAACACTTGTGTCACTCTACAGTAATCCATGTAATATAATTTAAAAATGGGAGACACTAAAATTTTCAAAATGAAATTTCTCCTTTAAGTTTAATGCATTTGAGTGAAATATACATGGCATTAATTACTCATCCCAGGTCAGTAGTCCTTTAGTGATTCTTTTCTTCCTTCAGGGTTTTGGTGACTGCTTTCGCTACTATTTGCTTGTTAAATTATCAGTCAGTAAACAACAGCTTGTATTCATGCTAGACCCTGGAAGTAGCCTACAGAGAAGAGAACAGTAAATGAAAGAGGACTGGCACATATGTGATTGCATCACTCCTGCACTCCAGTGTTTGAAGATCTCCCTTTCCCTTCAGATATGTAGAGTATTAATGAACAAAACAGAGAATAATCACAATAAATGAGGAATTGTCAAAATACCCCAAAAGGCTATTAAGGTGTTGTTACAATGGAATAGCCTATGGTCATGGTCATGTGTATATGGACCCTGGCCATGTATATTTTCATTTTTAATCCTTAGCTTTTCTACAGGTAGCTAGATAATTATGTCTAATATGGGTGCATAAGTATTTATAACATCAATATTAAAATAGATATGACGTTTGTCTTCTCCTCCCTGTTAGTATGCAAGCACCTTGAAGGTAGGAACTGTGCCTCCATATTCCTTTAAAGTTATTGTGGGCTTACTAATTTGAATCATAATTATTAGTCACTATAGATGTATTCCCAACATTAAACAGGTCAGTATTTGTATTTATTCTAACTGCTTATCACTCAATATAACTAATTTATCCAGTGAGCACAAAAGAATATGTTGAAAGTTAAATTTAAGAAACAATTTAGCATAACTGGCCATTTGACATGACAAAGAAAAAGATGTGTTTAAAACCAGAGGTCATCATAAGAAAGTTTTTAGAAATGGTTAAAAAGCCCAACCTACCAAATATGTTACTACTTGAATGATGTGAGTGGTGGTAAACGCCAGCATGCAATATGGCAAAAACGAATCAATCAGTTCAGCTTAGTTCAGCCTCTGCAACTGGCCATCTGGCACAAAATCAACCGAATGTATCCCTGCATATTCATCTTCATTTTCACAAATACTCAAGAGAATGTCATTCTAGGGCAAAATAAAATTAAATCACCATAATTTTTAAGACATCTTTCCTTTCATACTCTCTGGAGAATACTGTGTTTATATGAGAATACCTATTGCTATAGGGTAGTGGTATAATTCTCATCTGAATGCATTCCCTTGTTTCTAAAGGTTGAAGATGAAACATTTAATTATGAAACTTTTGATTTTTCAAAAAATATTCTTCTGGAAGAGAGAAACTTCTATAAATAGGTCAGTTTACTTTGAGTCGAGTCAATCAATAGTAGATCAAGTGACCAAAGCCACTTGCATAGAACTTAATAATTTCATAATTGCACTAATCTTGAATGAAGTTGGCCTAACATATGATTAGTTATGTTCAACATGGGCAAAATAATACAACATTGGTTCACATTTCAATTTCTATTTGCATGAAATCAAAAACTAAAATTTCATTTGATCAAATGAAAGCTTTACATAACATTATTATACAAAATTAGCCAAACACGTTATCAAATCCTGAAGAGATAAGGCTAGATGTTATTGCATTATTCTGTAATAGATTTGAAATTCTATCAAGTATTTGTTTTTCAGGAGGAAACTATAGTTTATATTTACACTCGTTGGCTCATTTTGAATTAAAATAGACAATAGTTTCATTTACTATTTTTAAGATTAGTATCAAAAAGAGGACTGAATAAGGTTTACTGTTTATTTTATCCATTCGTTTTTGTCCTAGAGCTGAAGCACTAGATTTTAAGCTTTGACTCTTTAAAAAAAGTAAATGAATGTTAATTAAGACACATCAAAACATACTAAATAAACCAGTTTTAAGCAACCTTGTTTCCTAAGTTATGATTATAAGACATATAAAATATTTAATTAAAGAAATGGTAATAATTAAATTCCACTTACTATGATTTTGTTCATTAAAAAGATACTTTGTTAGAAGTTTTTAATTTTAAATGGACGGGAGATAATAACTTAGATTTCTTTTTTTACATTGCTCTTTTTTCATTACTTGAAAGGTTAAATTGCAAATAATAGTTCATTCCGTATTTGAGAAAAGAAGCTTATCAGCAAATAATTTCTGAGCCCAAAGTATTGTTACAAAATGTCTCTTTTGAGAATTATATACTGATCTATATCAATCATAGTAATTTTTCCCATTATTTATCCTGCAGCCTTTTCTGTTTTAAAGTTACACTGTACCTCTGGCAATGTTTCCTGAAATAATTTCAGCCCAGGGCCAGCTAATGGCTTAGGATCATTTCTATAGATCTTGGTTTGCCTTTTTGTGTGTGTGTGGCCTTCAGGGATGTTACAGTTTGCTGTTTAGTAAATTGACTCACAGTTTGAAAGCATTCTTTTGTCATTAAACACACATGAAAAGAGGGACTCTCTCCAGGCAGAATGCACCATCAGATTGAATGGACAAAAACTTGGAACCACCATCAGTATTAAGAATTCCTGGACTCATCATCCTCAATCTGCTCAACTTGAAAAAAAATCCAAGTCAGGTTTACTGTGGCTCATCTCTCTGTTGCATCATTGATTGAGAAATGTTGCCAAGTGCATGCAAATATAAAATAAAATGAATTTGGCTATAAAAGATTTTTGTATTTATTCGTCTACTTTGTGAATCACTGTACCCATATTTATGGAGTCTTTTTAAGGCTTAGAACTTTTTGTTTGTAAATCCTACAGCTTTTAATTTCTGAACATTGTTTTTATCCTAGCTCTTGATGAATAGCGTACATTCATGTATTTTTAATATTTCTTTTAACTAACACACACATACATTATCTCACTTGATCCTTACAATAACTTGCAAAAGAATATAAGTGCTTTCCCCCTTATTTAAAAAGCAAAGAAAGACAGGCACAGAAGTTATACAGCCTGCTCAAGTTTGCCTTCTAATTAGTGGGGGAGGTAGATTTACAACTGACAAACCTGGACTGCTGGGATTTCAGTCCTTACTTCTTTTAAAAGGCCAGCCCCAGGGGCACCTGGGTGGCTCAGTCGGTTGAGCGTCCGACTTCAGTTCAGGTCATAATCTCACAGCTTGTGAGTTCGAGCCCCGCGTCGGGCTCTGTGCTGACAACTCAGAGCCTGGAGCCTCTTCAGATTCTGTGTCTTTCTCTCTCTCTCTCTGCCCCTCCCCGACTCACACTCTGTCTCTCTCGGTCTCTCAAAAATAAATAAACATTAAATTTAAAAGGCCAACCCCAGAAAAGAGCTTCTTTAATTCCAGTGTCTTCAGTTATGCACCTGCTTCTTCTGAAACATCTCTAAACTGGCTACAAAATGAGTGAATGGATAGCATCCAGAGCACTCTTCCCACTCAAGAGCTGCAACAACTACTTCCTGCCTTTTATAACTAAAATTTGGAAAACGAAGTTCAAGCATACTACCCCCATTCTCTGGTCCGATCGCTCGTCAAGCTCCCTCAGTCTGACGCCAGTCTGCAATTCTAGACTGGAGTAGCCATGTCATCTCTGTGCTCCCTCAGTACCGTGCACATCTCCATACATGGCACATCTTTTTTCCCCACAAGACTGAGTTCTTTAAGATGAAGGACCCCATCCTCTTAACCTCTGTGTTCACCATACCTAGCCTAGAGGTTAGCACAGCACACACCTCAATAAATATTTGCTGAATGAAAGTGAATAAAAGAATCATAATAAGATTTAAAAAGGCATTATTTCATAAAAGGAACTGTCTTTGATTAGAAAAGTATCTCAATAAGCTATCTGGGGTAGACAATGAGAACTGAAGGCATGGATTAGAAAGCAAGCATGCAGGGTGCAAAGGAATGGAATTGCTAAATTGTTTTGCACAAGATGAAGAAGAATTTGGTCTTTGCTAGAGAGTTGAGAAAGAACAAATAAAGAAAAAAAAGAGCACATAAAGACAGTGAAAGGCATCCCTGAAGTGGACCAGTTGGAGACCCCTGGTGGTGGTAAGATCCATCCGAAGTTGCCTGCAGTGCTGAACTTGCCTGCCTGCACTCTCTTATCATCCCTCCCCTTGTTTGAATAAAATTTCCCACACTCACAATTATTATAGGTAAGGCTCTTTGAAAATTGTGAAAATACCTGAGCTTCATATCTGGACTGACAATGAGGAAAACAAATCATAGTCACAAGAGTTTGAGGATTCAGTATTCACGACAGCAAAAGCCTATCAGAAATGTGACAACATTTGGAGGTGAGCTTTGAATTTCTAGAAACACAGAAATGTGGGCTCAAGCCAATCTTACATAGATAGATCTTAAGGAGATGAGACACCTGAGCTGATGAAAATTCCCTAATAAAAGAATGAATGAAATCAAGCAATATAAATTTAAAAGGAAAAATTGAATTCATTTATTCATTTAGCTTTCATTAAGCACAAATATATTTCAGTTGCTAGAACTAAACCTATAAAACAGGTATGGCTCACTCCTTATAAAACTTACACTATGGGGGAAATAAAGATGAGCTCTGACAGATGCTATGATAGATGAAGGTGTGGAATATTATGGAAGTATGTAGAAGTGGTGCCTAAACCTGACTCAAGTTATTAGAAAAGACTTTCAGTAACTAATGTCTAAGCTGAAAACTAAAAGCTCCAGTTGAGAAATTGGTAAGATTATTCCAGGCACAGGAAACAGCATATGTGAAGTCCCAGAAATGAGAGGGAGCCTGGCATGTTGAGCACTTGGAAGTACTGCTGGAAGGCTGGAGCCTCGAGAGAGAGCTTAAATTGGCGAAGGATGAGAAGGGAGTGATAAACAGGGGACAAATCGTGAAGGACTTGTAAGCCATGTTAAGGAGCTTGTGCTTTACGCTGAAGCAACGTGGAGTCACTAAACAGTTTTTAGTGCGAGTATTATATGGTTAGATCCTCAAGAATGATCATTCTGGCTGCAGCGTAGAGATGGGATTACAGCAAGGCAGCCTGGAGGTGGAGAAACCAGTTGGATGAATTAGTATGCCCAGTGAGAGAGTGATGACTGAAGTAGGAAAGGGATCATGTGCATAGAGAGGATTTAAACTACTTAGGGATATTTAGAGATAATATTCACTACATGGGGTGGTTAACTGAATATGTACATGGAAAGAGAGAGAGATGTCCAGGAAGACATGCAAGGTTGGGCAACTGGGCGCTGCCCCATCACTGTTATATACAAATCATAGGAAAAGAAACACATTCAGAGAGAAAAATAATAGCTTTTGTGGAGACATGTAGAGTTGGATGTTTATATGAGACTCTAAGTGGAGGTCTCTAGAAAATCATTGGGTGGGCACCAAGGGAAGCTCAGGAGAGAGGTCTGGGATACAGAGGTGAAAGTTATTACCAAATAGACAGTACTTTAGGGCCAAAGAGTGAATGAGACCACCCAGGGTACATGTGCCAGTCAGTATAGAAGATGGGCCTCTAGCCTGACCTTCAAGGAAAACCACCTCTTATCAGTAAGATACACCCTGAAAGGTATTCACAGAATTTTTCTATAAAAAAAGCACTTCTGACTTTCCTGAAGGAGTTTCAGTGGCAAAGTTTGTTAGGCTGGAAACCAACCCAGCATATGAAGGAGTGAAAGGAAGATGAAGATGTAAAAAATAACAGGAGTACGTACATTTTAAAAGATGTATAGCTCTGATAAGGACTGCCTAAGTTAAGGGAAATATGATGATTTTTTAATATATATGAAATTTAAGTCTGCCTCATTGTTGATAGGAAGGGGCCAGAAGGAAGATGGAAGAGAGAGATGGTCGGTACTACAAATATCCTCTTATTAGGCAGGAAAAGATGCAAGAACTCTTCTAGGCAAAGAAGAAATCTTTTATACCGTAGCAGGATGAGGGCAGGAGAGATGGGGCTTTCCTGCCCAATGACTTCTAACCTTTCTATGGACCAGGAGCCCGGGGTCCTCTGCTTACACAAGGGACGGCAAGGGAGCGAGAACATGGGTTTTGGCGGCATGAAAGATTTTTTTAAATGCTGAGGCTTGAAATAACGTTTGCAGAGAATGAGTAAGAACTGACTGGAGGAAGACAGGAGAGCTAGAGCAACGTCAAAAGCACAGGTGAGGCTAAGAACATAAATTTGTGTGTGACTCTATCCAATTTATTTTTAGGATCTTGGCAAGAAAATACGGTGATGAGCGGCGATGTCTCGGTGGAACGAGACATCCAAGCACCTGGCCTTCAAGAGGCTTCAAGGAGAGAGGGAAGGGCTGATGCCAAGATATCCCTGATGCCACACACTCTACTCACTTGGAAACAGCTTTAAATGTGCAAGGGCATTTATTTTTAAGGGGAAAAAACTGCCTCTGGGACACATTACCTAAATAAATGACATCTCTATGACTGTAGAATTTAGTTCAATTTTTTAGGAAATGGACAAAAAAAAACCAAAAAAAACTCAGGGATCAATTTTCTCTTAACTGGTGCATGGAACCAGTTAATCAAATGCACTTCCATAGGCCCTTCATGCACTTGCTTATCACTGTTAAAGGTAAAATAAACAAAAAACTGGGCAGTGTTATAGAAACAAAATTATATTTTAAAAGCATTTATTAGACCTATCACTAGTGATGCCAGTTAATATTGAAGACCTTGAGGAACATTATAATTGCTGGATTCCATGATCCCAATTTTATTTATTCATTAACTAAACAAAAGTGTGTGTCTTGTTGCTGGGGACACAAAGGTGAAAAGTACAGCAGCTCCTGGTCTCAAAAAGCTCACAGAAGGGACAAAGCTAAACCAAGAGTTCCAACAAGTGCAATAATGCTATGAATGAAGTACAAGTAGGACAAAGGAAGAGAGCCTGACTCTGCCTCATTGATAGAATCCAAGAAGGCTTTCACTGTGGTTTTAAATGCAATGTATGCTTAAACTTACTTATTTTTAGTTATACACATAGATATGGACACATCACAAGGATGAGTTGACATCCTATTCTGAGACCCTTACAACAGTAAATACTTGGCAAATCTAGACCTATAATTCCAGTATCCCCATATTCTACATTTTTATACATCTATGATACTATAAATCAATCACCTGAGCCTAACCTGAAATAGGTTTGCAAAAGCTTAGCATTATATTCAAAAATAAGGATTAATCTTTCTCTGTTACATTATTGTTTGATTACAGTCAGCCATCTGGTATTTTGAGTTATAGTCGATAGGAGTGTTGCCAGGAGCTGCAGAATCCATAGCAAATCTACCCTTGCAGAACACTATATGCTAGGATTGCAAGGTGCAATACACATGAACAATGCAAACAGCAGAACTAAGAACAATTAAATAGGATTTTTTTTGCAATCTTTATTTGAAAGCTTATGTTCTAACGCTGTAGGTCAAGGAAGGTACTAAATATATAATTTTCTGTCCATTGTTATTCAGTGCTTTTAAGCTCATCTATAACCAGATTATTAAAAAGTACAAGGGAGATATGAAATGAGCTGGTAGAGCAAATATTATATTGGGAAACATTTATTAAATACAGCATGTTATCAACATAGTTGAAAATACATTGTCAGATTCTCTTGAGTGCTTAAGCACCAGGAGAATATTTGACACTTGATGTAATACATTAACCCTTTCATGGTAATATTTAGTGAGTTATTTCCTCAGCCCTTGTGCATTAGTGAACACACATCATAAAACTGGCTTCATCCTGAGAGACTAAAATCCTCTCACCTTGTAGTAGATGCTACTATTTTGGCAGTGGGTTACGATTTCTGGAAAATAACTAACCCAGTTCCTTGAAGATTTCACATTCTCATTCCTATAACTCAACTTCTAACATTGATGGGAAAATATCATGCAGTTGTATACATTTGGGCACAAAAAAATTCAGAGTATACAACCTCAGTCAGGTTTCCACCCTTCCTAATAATAGTTCTACCTGCTTAATCAGCTTTCCTGATCATTCGTCACAATAACTATTTTTATTAGACATATAATAAGGGATGCATATTTAAAGTTTGGAATCTCATAACTTTTGACATATGTAAACACATATGAAACCATCAACACAAGCAAGATATAGGACATATCCTGCACCCCCAAAGGTCTCCTTGTGACCCTTTGGCATCCCTCTCTCCTAACCACTCATCCCCAGGCAAACACTGACCTGCTTTGCTTCATTACAGATATCTTTACATTTTCAAATTTTATATAAAGAGATTCATATAGTATGTATACTTTTATGTCTGGCTTCTTTCACTCAGCATAATTATTATGAAATTCAATTATGCTGTTCTTTGTATCAGCGGTTTATTCCCTTTTATTGCTGAGCAGTATTTAATTGTGTGAATAAACCGCAACTTATTTATCTCTTAACCTACCAATGGACATTTGGATTTTTTCGAGGTTTTGGCTATTGCAAATATAGCTGCTATGAATATTCATGTACAAGTCTTTGTATAGGCATATGCTTTCATTCTCTTGCATAAATACCTAGGAGTGGAATGTCTGGATCATATGGTAAGTGTATATTTAGATTTTTAAGAAACTGTCAAACTGTTTTCCAAAGTAGTTGTATCATTTTAAATTCCCACCAGCTTCCTTTTGATTAGTGTTAGCATAGGATATCTTTTTCGATCTTTTTTTTATTTTTAAACTATTTATGTCTGTACACTTAAAGTGGGTTTATTGTAGACAGCTTATAGTTGACGCTTTCCTTTTTATCTAGTCTGAGAACCTCTGCCTTTTAGTTGGGGGTGCTTAAACAATTTACATTTAACGTGATTATTGACATGGTGATGTTAAAATACACCATCTTGTTACAGGTTTTCTAATCTATCTCATCTGTTCTTTGTTCATTTTTCCTCTTTTTTCTGCATCTTTTAGATGAATGCAATATTTTTCTGATTACACTTTATTCCCTTTGTTGGCTATAATTCAGTGTGTGTGTGTGTGTGTGTGTGTGTGTGTGTGTGTGTGTGTAGCAATTGCTTTGGTTTTCAGTTTACATCCTTAGCTAATCACAGTCTACCTTCAACTAATATAAAACTTTACATATGGTAGAAGAACCTTAAAATAATACACTTTCATTTCTGCCTTCACAACCACTGTGCTATTATTTCAGACACTCCTAACTGTGTTAAAAAGCTCACACTATTTTGTCACTGCTTTTGCCTTCAATAGTTAATTGTCTTTTAGTGAGATTTTTAAAATGAGATTTATATTGACTCACGTTTTTACCATTTCTGCTGCTCTACATTCCTCTGTGTAAATCTAGATTTCCATCTGCTATCATCTGCCTTCAAACTGAATGACTTTTAACAATTCTTGTCAGGCAGGTCTACTGGTTCTTAACTCTTCCAGCGTTTATTTCTCTGAAAAAGGCTTTATTTAACCTTAATTCTGAAAGATATTTTGGTGATGGTTTTTCTTTCTTTCTTCAGTACTTTAAAGATGCTGTTCCACTGATTTGCAGTGGAATGTTCCACAGCATTGTTTTCAGCGAGATGTCTGTCATTCTTATCTTTGTTCTTCTGTACTTAATATGTCATTTTTCTCTGAAGTCCTTAAAGATTTTTCCTTTTCTTTTTCTTTTTCTTTTTTTTTTTTATTTTAGAGAAAGAGAGACCATGAGTGGGGGAGAGGGGCAAAGGGAGAGAAAGAGAATCTTAAACAAGCTCCATGCTAAGCACAAAGCCTGACATGGGGCTCAATCCCATGACCTGAGCCTAAATCAAGGTCATGATGGCCTGAGCCATCCAGGTGCCCCAAGATTTTTCTTTAACACTGATTTCTTTAACACTTTCTGAGCACTTTATTATGATGTGCTTTGCTGAAGCTTTCTTCAGGTGCCTTGTACCTGGATTGATATAAATTTTCTCAAATTTTGAAAAAATTTAGCCATGGATTCTTCAAATATTTTTATAACCCCCCCTTCAGAAATTCCAATTTCACATATATTAAGCAGTTTTACATTGTTCCACTTCTCATTAATGATTTATTTATCTTTCAGTCATTTTTCTTTTTGTGTATCATCTTGGACAGTCAATTTTGCTTTGTCTTCAAGTTCATTGTTCTTTTCTTTTGTAATTTCTAACTTGTTATTAATACCATCCAGTGTGTTTTTCATGTCAGGCAGTTTTTTTCTTTTATGTCTAGAAGTTTTATGGAGTCTTTTTCATATATATATATATGTATATATATATATATATATATGTATATATATATGTATATATATATGTATATATATATGCATATATATATATATTTTCCATGTCTCTACTTAACATGTTCAATCCTTCCTCTACCTTCTTGAACACATAGAAAATAGTTAAAATGAGGGTTGTAATGTATTTGTCTAGAAAATCTATCATTTGTATAATTTCTGTGTGTTTCTGTTGATTGACTTTCCTCTTTATGTGTCATATTTTCCTGCCTCTCTGCATGCCTGGCAATTTCTGATTGGATGCCACACATTGTAAATTTTACCCTCTTGGGTACAGGATATTTTGTAATCCTATAAATGTTCCTGAGTGCCGAATATTTTTGTATCCCTATAAATAGTCTTAAACATTTTTCTGAGCCTTAGTCAAGTTAGTTAAAAACAATGATCCTTTTGAAGCTTGATATTTTAAGCAAGACTAGAACAGCCTTTAGTCTAGAGTAAATTTTGCCTTACTACTATAGCAACACCCTTTTGAGTACTGTATCTGATGCTCCATCAGTTACAAGTTTTTCCACTAAGGCTTGCAGAAAGAGATACTTTTCCCGATCCTTGATGAATTGCAGTGATTGTTCCCTCTGTTACTTTTAAAGTGGATAGTTCCTTCACATGCGTTGTGATGATCAGTACTCAGCTGAAGAACTAAAAGCACTCTGAGGATCTCCACAGCTTCTTCTTTCTCTTTCTCTTTCTCTCCCTCTCTGTCTCTCTGTCTCTCTCTGTCTCTATCTTTGTCTCTCTCTCTCTCTCTCTCTCTCTACTCTGCAAACTTAAATTACTTTGGCCTCCCTGAAGTCTCACTTTTGTTTCTTTAAATCAAAGACTTTAAGATCCATATGGATTCCCCTTTCCTGTACTATGGCTGGAACATCTCCAGGTAGCCAGCTGGGGCAACCATAGGGTCACCTCATTCTTCCCCCTCTCTCAGGAAAGAGATTACTATCCTTCCTTAACTGATATCCAGTATCTGAACACCATATTTCTTATATTTAGTCCAAATTTCTAATTTTTAAAAGCAGAAGTTCAATCAAGTCCCTATTATCTCTTTTTTTATTTTATTTTTTTTATTGTTTATTTATTTTTGAGAGAGAGAGAAACAGTGCGACAGGGGAGGGCTGGAGAGAGATGGAGACACAGAATCTGAAGCAGGCACCAGGCTCTGAGCAATCAGCACAGAGCCCTATGTGGGGCTCAAGCTCATGAACCACAAGATCATGACCCAAGCCGAAGTCAGATGCTTAACCAACTGAGCCATCCAGGCACCCCCCCCCATTATCTCTTCTTAATCAGAAGAAGTACACAATAAATGTATTAACTCTTTAGCATTTTGAAGTTTCCTATCCACCTTCTTCCTTCCAGTGCCTATTTCAAAAAACAACCTTACTCAAAGCCTTGAGTATAACTTGTTAATTTCCTGTCTCAATACTCTACAATTTATCTAAATCTATAACCACTTTTTAATTTCTTCCTTCCATCCCTTTAAACCTAACTTCTCAGCTCCATCAGGAACATGTTTCCACTTGTCTTCTCTTCACTCTGTATTGTCAGCATTTCCCTCTGTCCTCACTCCTTTTCCTTGGCTGCCCTTTTTCAAATGTAGTCTATCTTCTTTAATTGATATTAGTTTCCCAGAGTTTTGTCTTTATTCATCTTTTCTTCTATCCCTATAGAATCTTCCTGACTATGTTATTCTACTTAGGTTGCTATAACAATACCACAGACTGGACGGATTCATAACACGAATTTATTTTCTCATAGTTCTGGAGGCTGGAAGTCTAAGATCAAGGTGCTTGCAGTAACTTCTGGTAAGGCCTTTCTTCCTGGCTTTTAGATGGACACCTTACCACTGTGTCCTAACATGCACCTTTCCTCTTTGCACACATTTCTGTGTCTCTTCCTCTTCTTATAAGAACACTAGTACTACTGGATTAAGTCTCCTCCTTTAGAACATCATTTAACCTCAATTTAACTCCTTAAAGACCCTATCTCCAAACAGTCACATACATTAGAGGTTATGGTTTCCAAATGTGAATTTGGCAGAAATACATTTCAAACCATAACACAAACTTAATTTATCATTTCCCATTATGTCAACTGTTGACTGCTACCAAATCCAAATCTCCACCCCAATGTCTCTACTGACCCCCAACCCATTTATCTAAATCTCCACTGAACATTCCTACTTGGATTTCGTTACCTACACTTTAGTTATTATGTTCAAAATTAAACTTCACTATCTATCGCCTCCATATCAGGTTTCCTGAGTTCACATTCCCAGTAAATAACATCACAATTTATCTAATCTATCTACCAGAAACTGTAGGAGTCATTCTTTACCCTCATGCCTCTCAGTTGCCAACTACATCCAGTTGTTTGCCAAGTCTTACCAAGTTTGTCTCCTTAACATCCTTAGAATATGCTTCCATCTCTTTATCTCTACAGCCATTGCCTTATTTTAAAAGCTCCAGTTGGGTTGCAATGTATCTTTCCCAGGCACACCTCCTTCTAACCATGTTCCACTCTATTGTCATGATAATACTTTTAAAAGACAAGCCTGGAAATATTACTTGCATGTTAACATTCTTCGAAGATTTCAGATTATCACTGACATCAGGATAAACCAAAAGTCCTTAATGTGATCTATAACTCTTCTGTGACTTATTTACTACATGCCTCTCTAACTTTTCTCTACACTTCCTCTTTTCCCCAACATTTTGCCCCTAAACCCTGTACTCTGTAGTGAATTATTTGTAATTTGTCAAATGCAGCTTTCTGTATTAGAGCTTTATGATTTTGTGTTACTCTCTGGAGCGTTCTTCTCTTGGCTAATAGTTTTCTTCTTTAAAACTCAAAACAGAGGTTATTGTCTCTCAATAGTTACTAAACTGAAACCCATTCTTCTTAGTCTAGATTAGGTGTTCCCTTACAAGCTTCCATGGCATTCCTCTATTATATCTTTTATGATATTTAGCATTTACTTGCCTGGTACCCTATTAGTCATAGTCTCCTAGAGAGTATAGATTCCATCCTTTATTTCTCCATAAGCAGCACGCTAGAATGATAGCAGTGACATATAAAAGTTTGAGGAAAGAAAGCCTTAAGAAACAGAGGTATATAATTGATCTCATTGACCACAGACTTGTTCTATAAAACTATAGGATATCTAGAATATACTTTGACATATTATAAACAAATATATATTTTACATTTTCATATTAGAAAAATGGCTACATCAGAAAATTATTGCTGAAAAACACCACACAAGCTTTAGTCAGATACAAATATGCACAACTGTACTCTCATGCAGGAAATTTTTTTTTATTTTTTTAATCTGAAACCATAGGCTGGAGAGTTATTTACAGGAGCAGATAGTTATAAAGACATTCATGTTAACCTGATGCAGGTTGACATAATATTCAAGCATTAAAAAGGCTATTCATCCAGGTTTCATTTTTCATCCAGCTGGCTCACTACTTGATCCCTACTCGTAAAGTTACAGTGTTCTTTGCAAGCCCTTAAGCTCCCCTAGAATCTTAGCTCCAGATTAGACTTTCACTGTCACTCAATCCCACTTAGTGATACTTTTCCTACCACTCATTTTCTACTCAAGTAACTATTTCTTCTTCCCAAAATTCTGCCCAGATGCTTCCAGACTCAATATTCTCTCCTCTTCCATAGCTTTCCAGATAGTCACAGCCAACATGGGCATTTCTTTACCCATCCAAGCTGTTCTTGTTTGGAGAGAGAACTCATTTTGAATTCCTCACTCATTTTGAATTCCTTCCTCCAGCTACTCCAATTCCTCATATCACCTGCCAACTCCAAAGGTAAAGTTACGGCACTCCAGGTAAAACCATCACTATCACACAGGCTGGATGGCACAGGAGTCCCAAACTGGGAAAGGACACTGACATTCTGAAACCAAAAGAAAACCATGAATATTCCTGATGAGAGAAACTCTCAATCTCTATTCAAATTTTGCAGAAGGACATTTTCAATACACATTTCAATTTGAATGCGTGAGTCACAGTAAAAGTCAGTTGACATCAATTATGCCCTAGTCCTCTGCAATCAGCCTCACACTGATAAGTCAGAATCACATAGAGACTTACATTAACTGTGGCATATCTGGCCTTGCAGCCTTTCTTTTGCCCCTGGCTTCTAGGATAAGTCCTATTACTCAATTTGCCCCTACTTGTCCCTAGTCTCTAAGACCAAACCAGGCCTTCACCTTCAATGCGAAGTTACCTTTGTTGCTTCTCTGACCTGTTCCCTGGGTCTCAGTTTTGATATTTGAATCTGTGGTCTGTCTGACTCATAGCTTGCTGTGATAGTTAAATGTATGTGTCAACTAGGCCATGGGGTGCCCAGATAGTTGGTTAAACGTTATTTCCAAATATGTCTGTGAGGGTATTTCTAGATGGTGTTTCCATCAAAATGGATACTCTCCCAGACCTGCAGCTCTGCCAAAGTCTAACTCATTGTCTGCCCCTTCTAGTCTGTAATGAACGTAAAACATAATTTGGGAGCCTGTATCTATCCAGTCCTCAAGAGTTAAGTAACCTATTTTAACACAAAATGTAAGACCAAACCTTTTACATGAGCATATCTTCAGGAACTTTAAGAGATGTCAGTATAATTTAGTTCTTGAGAATAAAGTATAAGGTATAACAGTTTGCTGAGTATAGTCCATAGTTCAAAAAGCAAATCAAATATTTGACTTTTTCTATTTATAAACCTATTTAATTCTTCCTAATTATTATTTAGTGCTTTATTTTGTGTATTTTTAAGGAATATAAAATAACAAGTCCTAAAATAGGGATAGTTGTTCATCCATGGTAAAGAGTGCTATTTAAAACAATTTTACTTGGGGCACCTGGGTGGCTCAGTCGGTTAAACATCCGACTTTGGCTCAGGTCATGATTCCATGGTCCGTGAGTTCGAGCCCCGCGTCGGGCTCTGTGCTAACAGCTCAGAGCCTGGAGCCTGCTTCAGATTCTGTCTCCCTCTCTCTCTGACCCTCCCCCATTCATGCTTTGTCTGTCTCTATCTCAAAAATAAATTTTAAAAAGTTAAAAAAAAATTTTACTTAACTGTATGAATACATATAAATGAAGTGGTTACACGTGTATACATAACTAATCTAACATTTCTGACATGTTATTCTCTATTTCAATAATATAGTATTTTATTTATGAATAAAAATATATATCTCTATATCACTTAATTAACAATGAATTTTCCATCAAATGATATGTTGGACTTCATTAAACACAAAAGTTCTGACCTGATTTCAAAAAATCACAGAATAACATAAATAATAGAAAAAGTAAACTTCATTAAATATTTTAGTGTAAATTATTTTCTATGATATATATGGTAAATTATGATATGCAAGGACAATGACAAAACAGCAGTTTCCCTGACTGTACTTCTTACCTTCAAATATTTGAAACTCTTTCCTGAATTCTAGTATCAGAGATAAACAGTCCTCTATCACTTTGTACAACCTTTCTCAAAAGAACTCACCAACTGCCGGAAACACTGATGCCAAGTTTCTCGAGTACTTAATTGTAGGAATAAGTGAAAAAAAGGCAGCATGAGAATGTTAGTGAAGGAGAGGAAAGGGAAAAGAAAAGAAACAGGAAAGAATTGCCATTTGTTAAAAGCCTGCCAGAAGTCAGGCTGTATGTTGATTCAGTTATTTTATTAACACACAAAGCTATCAGCATTTATTATCTCCATTTTACAGATAAGGAAACTGAAGCCTAGAGAAATAAACGAACTTCCCACAAATGACATGGCTAGAGAGTCACAGAAGCCAAAGTGCAACCCCAGATCTCTCTGATTGTACTGTCCATGCTGTTTCCATAAAACTGTGTTTTATGTACATACACATATGATTCCAGTGTATATCCAATATACTTATGTATAGTCATATGGATATCCAATAAATAGAGATAAACATCTTTATTAGAAAATAAATTATGTAGGATTGTCAAAATAGTAGATGAGTCTTCCTTACTGATACAGTCCTTTATTCAATACCTGTATGTTTGGCAGCTACCATTACACTGTGCTAGTCTCTGGAAATAAAGAACTGAAAGTGGTCATAGAACTCAAAAAGCTTATAGTCTACAGGGGTAGAAGGCTAACAAACACATAATTTCAATGCAGTTTGATAAGTATTAAGGTGGAGGTGCATATAGAACACTATGGGAATGTCAGTCAGATGACTTGGAAATGAGGATGGAGACAAGGAACGACATAAAATCTTAGAAGATTTCCTAGAGGTGGTGTTCAGATTCACAAAGGACCTGTAGAGATTACCCAAGTGGAGAAAGAATGGAAGGGTGTTCAGAATGCAGGTACAACATCCACAAAGACACTGAGGAGAGGAGTCTGACCATTTGGACAAATGCAAGTTGGTGGATATAGCAGATGTGAAAGCTAAAGGAAATGTAGAAGTATAGGAGGACTCCCACTTTGTTGGTTTGGCTGACTGGCTAGATTATGGTACCATCTTTTTAGAATGAAAAATTGACTTTATGATTCCTCCACTGAAAACTCTTTAATGACGTTGTATTGCCATTAGAATAAAGCCTAAGTCCTAAATGTTGACCTATAAAATGTCTGCCAACATCACCAGTCTCCTCCTCCATCATGTTCCTGTCATTACTATGCGCCCCATTTCTGCTCAGGCCAGGATCTAACACCTATTAGTCTTTCTTGGAACAATCTCTCCCTACCTCTTCACACCCACCCCCTCAGCCTAAATGTTACTTACTCAGAAAAACTGTCTCTGGGCTCCAGATTGGATTATGTTACCAGAGAACATCTTCTCATGACATCTTCAACTTTAGTTTCAGAGTTCTTACTACAACTAAAATTACATAGTTACTCTGATTAGTACATACTCAATACCTGTCTCTGTCAAAATAATGTGTCTATTTTGGTCACTCTTTATCCATATTGCTTAACCCAATAGCACTCATTTATGAGGACACTACAAATATATGGAGTGGTGAATTCTAAAAATAATATGAAAGGTGTTTCATGGTAGGAAGGAAGAGAGTTTTTGACCAAACAAGTGTAAGATATCTGTGAAACACCCATGTGGAAATGCTCATAAGGTAATTTTCTTTTTAAAATTTTTGTTTTAGTATTCAGGTGTGAGTTCTGAGAGAACACAAATCTAAGAGTAGTTGGTAAATAGATAGTACTTAGAGCATATGGGAATCAATAAAGTAAGCCAAAGAGAGGAATAAATGGGAAGAGAAAATATAGAAAAATGAGACCTAACTAGAGCAGCCACAGAGGTGGGAAGAAAACTGGAAAAAATGGCAATAGGTAGTCAAAGTAAGAAAAATTTCTAATAAAATATTGGGATACGAATTACTTTTTTAATTTATTTATTTATTTTGAGAGAGAGACATCTGGTACTGAGTGGGGGAGGGGCAGAGAGACAGGAAAGAGAGAGAACCCCAAGCAGGCTCCGTGCTGTCAGGAAAGAGCCCAACTTGGAGCTTGAACTCATGAAACTATGAGATCATGACCCGAGCCAAAACCAAGAGTCAGATGCTTAACTGACTGAGCCACCCAGGCGCTCCAACGAAATACTTTTATTACCTTTAAAAAAGTTAAGTAATAATGTCCAAATATACAGTGTTGGATTTATGATATTATACTGTTTGCAGTTCTAAGGGTCACTGACCACCTAAAAAGGAGACACACACTTTCACAGAGGGATAGGAGGAACTCTCAGAATGTGTAAACTCATGTATTCAAACATTTGACCCATCTCACTGAGAGTCTACTCTGTCTCACTGGCACCTGCCCTTGTTCATGGAGACACAGTAGTAAATAAAATAGAAATGCTTCCTATCATTGTGGAACTTAATGCACTAAAACCAGGGGATAAATTTAGCTTTTTTGCAATACAAGCAATTTAACCTTTATTTTCTTAGCCCAAAATCTTCAGACACTCATGTTACCTATCTGGCCTTTTTAAGCATGAGTATTGACTCCAAAAAATACTGTAAAAATGTTATAATCTGTTTAAATTGGATATGTACTCTAATAGTACATATAAGAAGAACTATTCCAATCATGAAGGTCAGGGAGGGCTCCCCCAAAAATGTAGCAAGTCAAGAAAATTAGAGATGACAACAGCCAAAAGAAAGTAATATTTTCTATAATTAAATGGCAAAATCTCAAAACTGAATGGGTTTTAACAAGTGAAAACAGCAGAAGAAAAAGTAAGTGAATACTAACACTCACTTCTGTCTATGTGGTTTAAGGATAAAAGAAGGAACAGCTTCCACTTTAGTATTATAGCAATATTGGATAGTAAAGCTTAATATCTCTTAGTACATAAATAAAGAGACTGTTTTTCCCCCAACCACCTCCATCCATCTCTGGATTCCTAATGGGGGGCACTGGTTTCCATTTGCTGAGAACTGAATGGGCTTTTGTGAGGTCAGTTGCTAGACCAAGGTCATAGGTACTCCAATGAAGGAACAACAGAGCTGAGCGGACCACCCATGGCCCTGATCTCTGACTCTGCTTCTATCTATTATTTCTAACTCCTATCTTAAAGAGTTATAGAATGCAAATAAATCTATCATACTTTCTCACCAGTGACCAAATTTTTGCCACCTGGCCCTGAGATACTATGAACACTAAACAGGATTTTCTTGAGATTCCTTTCCAAAATTCAATCCTTGGCAATAAATTGGTATGTTTTAAAACTCGTCATTATGAAATAAAGAATTCCTTTTGCCTATAGTTTTGTTTTATTTCTACATGTTTTATTGATTATTTGAAATAAAAATTTTTGTTTGAGACGATAAACCAGAATATTTATTTAAGGAATCCCATCTGGTACCAAGTTACTTGCCAATAGAAAGGTGACACAGTTATTTGAAAGTTTTAATTCAGTGTATTACTTATTGTGCTTTTAGCAGCAGGCAAAAAAAGTTACTTTTACTTTATCATGTAGTTACTTTTTAAGCCATTAAAAATGGGATT
Organism: Acinonyx jubatus; assembly: GCF_027475565.1. Lineage (NCBI taxonomy): Eukaryota > Metazoa > Chordata > Mammalia > Carnivora > Felidae > Acinonyx > Acinonyx jubatus. The sequence continues at coordinate 67,509,736 of NC_069394.1, read as the reverse complement.
ACCCAACTTCTGAATTATTAGATTCTGTAACGGGTTAGAGTTTGATGTGAAAAATAACAATATTTAAATTAAGAGCAAGAAATACTATTAAATAAAAGCAGAGGACAAGCCAGAGGTCATTGCTTCTTTTTGTCTGGCGCAAAATACTCAAAAGGAAAAAAATATCATCACTTTTTCTTTCAGTGCATTTGCACTTTTGTCTTTCCTTTCTTATCTTTCTTCATTCCTCTGAGTGATCTTCCCTAATCATTCTTAATATCCTCCTTTTCCTCCTATTTCCCCCCTAACCTTCAAAATAAGATTAATTGATATAACAAGAAAATTTAAATTTTGGGATATGTAAAAAATATTTTGTTTCATTTCACATATATCTGTCATCACAGAGCTTTCTTACAGATTTGTTTCCTCCTTACATCATTGTTGGAGATTGGAAACAAGTCCTCTTCTCCAATAATATTGATATTGGACAAGTCAATGCTAAGCCCAGTCTCTGCAGATAAAAGAAAGGACCTTCCCAGGGAAACACAGTCAGCACAGGCTTTTCCTAAGGAAAGGTGAAAGGACATATGAGATTCTTTTTTTTTAGAATGAAAGAAAAAAGTAAAAGTCTAGAGTAGCTTCTAGTAACTATCTCAGTAGCACAGTCAAAATCAGCAAGCATGCTAAGACACACTCAACATTTTCTAAACTAATCCCCAAGAAATTATGTTTGCACTTGAGGAAGAATCAGATGTAGAAAAGTAGCTGGTAAAAGTTCAAATACTTGTTACATGAGCTCTCAATCACACAGTAAGAGCATGAGGCAGCATTACAAAGTAGCCTATGTCAGAGAGGATCCCACAAATGGGGACAGGACTGTTTCTCCATTTGTAGCCAAGGTTAAGCCCAGAATGGAAACAGTGGTGAAACCAGGAGCCAAACCATCCCAGAACCCTCCCTCTCTCTACTGGGGAAGGCAGCAGGCCCCAGTAAGAGCAAGACATCAGGAGCAACGATGGCAGCAGGTACAGGAGAAGCCATGGGAAGAGCTATGCCCACACTGAGCCAGAGAGGGTGTAGGCCACTAAGCAGTGCCCAAGAGGGCTGGTCTTCCAGGGCACAATGGGTGTTCTTGAGCCAGGTGGGAGGAATGGGTGAATGATGTTGTTTTCACAGAGTAAAAGGAGGTAGATCCAGAGAAATCAGTTTGTTTGAACATGACTATTTTTGATTCTGTGCTATGACCATCGGAAACATAGGTTACATGATTAGTTAAGGTTTGTTGTTTTGATTAATCCTCCTGAGGATTGATAATTACAACAGCCAACATTTACAGAGTACCTACTGAAGAGTTGTTTTCAGTCATTGAAAACATTCATTGAGGTATATCAAGAACTTATCATTGTACTTTGGGTGTTATACTAAGTTCATATGCATTATTTCATTTGTCCTTTACAACAGCCCTATGAGGTAAGCAGTAGTACTATCTTTGGCTTATAAATTAAAAAGGAAAAACAGGTTTAGAGAGCTTAAGAAACTTTTCCAAGTTCACAGAACTAATAATAAATCACGGAATCAAAATTCAAATGTGGTCATTCTGGCCAAACTCATAAGCACCTTTTTGCCAGGTGGGTTCCAGAAACTGGGAACTGGAAGAATTGTCATGTATTCGGAAGCCATTTCTGTAGTAGAAGAAATCCAAGACATAAAGTAGAAAGAGGAAAGGAACATAGGCTCACTCCTTAAAGCCTATAATGGAAAAGAAAAATAGAACTTGAGAAAAGGAGCTAGTCCTAAAAATGAACTTCCAAGCTTCTCAGTAGTCAGGCCAAACACTGTCCCTTACTGGCTCCTACCACAATTTCTTTCTGAACGATGTAAACACAAATCCCAACACCCTTAATATGATAACTCAGCAAAGACATCAGCTTCATCAAGGCTTCATTAATAATTAACTATGCTCACAATCTGTCACATCAAATATAAGGCTAGTATGTCAACTGGCAGGCACATGACTGGTAAAACTCTCTTTCTGGATGGAAAGCTCCTTGAGGGTAAGAATAAGTCTCCTGAGCTCAGCTTCCAAGGTTTTCACAGCTGTTTCCAGTCTACATCTCCAACCACAATTCTTACCATTCCTCCATACTATTCCTGAACATCTGGCTTTTTTCTCTCCCTAGAAAACACCCCCCTCCCTCATTTGCACTTGACAAAGTTCTCTCTCACTTTCAAGGGCCAGCATAGATGTTGTCTTTGAGGTAGTGACAATGCCATGAGAACGTGGGGTCCCCAAAATCGCCCTCAGCCTCCCTCTTGAACACAGTAGTAAGACAAGGTCACAGGGCCCTCTGCCCTAACCCCAGACCCCCTACAAGCCTCAGCCCCTCGCATTTAGGAATGCTGGAATAATCACTGTTTCCAGATGCCCTTGCCCCATCTTCAGGGGTGACTTTGTTCTCTGTTTCCATAATACTTTATATATGCCTCCATTACAGCATTCATCACATCAGGTTTTAATTGCTTTTGGCATGCCTGGAGATCAAGAATTAAGAATATGATGGACTTAACATAGTGTTTAGAACAGAACAGTGCCTCAATAAAATATGATTGATTCAAAAATTATCTGTTCTATTTTAGCATATAGCACTTAACAGAACTTTGCAATAGAACTTAATAGAACTGGGCAAATCATTATATTTGTTTAATACAACATACACAAAACACATAAAGAAAAAGTAACCACCATGACCCCATGACTTGTCACAAGTTTTCTTCTTCTACACTTACTTTCCCTTTATATATTTCCATTATTCCTTATTTTTCAGCAAATTATACTCAGTTGTTCATGCCAAAAATCAATAAATCATCCTTTGTTTCTCTATTTCCCTTATCCCGTACAGCCAATCCATCATCAAAATATATCAAATATATCTCAGATATCTACAATTCATCTCCATCACTACTGATCCCATCTAGTCCTATCCACCATCATCTCCTAGGTGGATACTAAGGACACTGAAACAGATTCCTAATGTGTTTCCTTGTTTTGACTCTTGCCTTTATAACTTAGTCTCCATATAGCAGGTAGAAACATCTTGTTTAAAGTCTAATAAGACACCATCCTTCCTAAAATGCTTCAATGACTTTCCACTGCCTTTAAAATAAAATCCAACCTGGCCTCCACAAACTGACTCTTGTTTTCAAAACCAACCTCACCTTCCACATCTCTCTCATTCATTCACTGTGCTCCAATCACTCTAACCTTGCTCTTCCCCAAAAGGTCAAGCTTGTTGGGCCTTTGCACCTGCTCTCATTCTGCCTCTGTGCTTCTCCATCACCAGCTCCTTCCCATCCTTCAGAACTCAGATGAAATTGTGTCCTTACTGAGAGCTCAGAAGTATCCTCTGCTGAGCTATCACTTTGTTTTCTCCACTGCACTTGCTATAATCTGTAATTATCTTATTTGTTGGTTGGTTTTCTTGGCACTATCTGTCCTTTTCCATCCCAGTCCTCCACAAACAATACAATGAAGGTCTGAGAGGAGGACTTTGTATATTCTTATATACTGACTGTCTCTCCAGAGTCTAGAAAATATTAGGTACCCTGTACGGATTTGAAAAAAAGTATGAATATATATATATATATATATATATATATATACACATATATATTCAATATTTGTTGTATGACTTTACATTCATAGCAAACTCCTTCTGGGCAAAGACCATGTCTTATTTGGGAAAAATTTGATATGGTATCTGGAAAGTACCATGTGACTATTGCTGCACTAAATGTTATTATGTATTTTGAAAACTCCATCAGGACCATCATATTTATTTATTTACTTACTTACTTATTTACTTATGTATTTAGAGAGCACAAGTGGGCAGGGGCAGAGAGAGAGTGAGAGACAATCCTAAGCAGGCTCTGCACCGTCAACACAGAGCTCAACACAGGCTTGATCTCGCAAACTGTGAGATCATGACCTGAACCAAAACCAAGAGTCAGACACTTAACCAACTGAGCCACCCAGGCGCCTCTTTCAGAGCATCTTTAAAGTGACTCCAGAGTTTCAGTTTTCAGGGTAGTAGATAGAGTCAAAGAAGCAACAACAAAAACTTCAGACAAATCTGTGCATAAGTCTAGGAACTTACAAAATACATGGCTCCAAATGTTATTAATAAGATGTGAGGATTTTTTCCTGAGAATGCTTCAAAAATCTGAAAAGTTTTAATGCTATTTGCAAAGAGCAGGTCTCTGCTGTGCTCTAAGCACCCATGGAGTTTAGTAGTTCTCTTCTTAAGAGGCTCATGATGCCTAAAGAATCACATGATCAAGAGAACTGAGCTTAGTAATTCCACAAGAAGAAAGTCCAACTGAGGTAATATATCTGAATTTAGTACCTAAATTAAAAGTTGGAGACTCAGCTTTCCCAGAAGTAATTTCTTCTCTCACCGGGGAATGTATATGCTATAAATAAGATCATGTAGCTCAAAAGCTAATTGTTTGAGAACACCTAATTGAAAGTAATAGCTAATGAGAGGGTCGCATTAGTGACTTAATGTTAGTGGTCACATTAGAATCCTGCATTTATACAAACCTGGTTGACTTCCTCTTTCATAGATGGCATTAGGGGATAAGTAAATTATTCTAAGATCACTGCAGCAGCTGATGCATGCTGGACCTGCATCGAAGGACATTAAAGAATATGACAAAAATGCTCCACTCCTAACTCACAGATTCTTAGAACCAGGGTGGAATTATGCCTGAACTAAAGGGAATAAAGTATCTCTGAAAGCAACCAATGAATATGAAGAGGGAATAGTGAGAGTCCATTGTTTTAAACTTAATGTTTAGGAAAACACAGACAAATAAGAAAGCTAGAAAACAAATTAAAATGGCATCTTCTCCCATGGAAGTCTCTGCATGATACTACTGTGTTCTACACAGGGTGGGATTCAGGATTAAAAATGAGAAAGTGTTTCCCTCCATCAACAAACCTGGCCTTGGATAGAGGCATACAAAACAGATTCACACATCACTGTCTGACAAGATGTTCACTGATAATTTTAGCAGTGCTGAGGAACTTATTGATACACTTCTCCCTCTTAGAAAAACATCTTAAACTCATGGAAAAAAAAAAGAAATTGAGTACAAAAAAGCAAATGGTGAATTTGAAACTTTGCAAGAAAGTGGGTGTCTGAAGTAGGACAACTAGTAAAAAGGTCAGATGATATGGTGATGTTTATGAATTGCCTTGTTACCAGCAAATTTCTATCCAAACTTTTGAACATAAAAACTGTTAAATAAAAATAAACTATTTTCAATGTGTTAAGAACAAGCTGACCTTCTTTAGTTTACAAATCACAGAATAAAATGACAAATGTTACAGCTTTAGGTATATAGACACACAGGGATCTCTCACTAGAGACCTTCCTACTCCCTTTACAATGACTATTGAAAAGAAAGTGGAGCCATCAGTGATTGGTTGGGGTGAACTGCATGACTCACAAAAAGCAGTTTTCATTATTTGTTAAATATTTATTACATATAATAACGAAAGAATAGATCTAAACATCTAATTCTTGTGGGCACTGGGATTTGGACTACCTAGAAAAAATATTCCTCTTTTTACAAGAATTTTTAAAATATCTCAATATAGGAGCACCTCAGTGGATCAGTCAGTTAAGCGTCCAACTCTTAATTTTAGCTCAGGTCATAACCTCACAATTCATAAGACTGAACCCTGTATCAGGCTTTGTACTGTCAGCACAGAGCCTGCTTGGGATCCTCTCTCTGCCTGCCCCTCCCCACTCACTCGCTCTCTCTCTCAAAATAAATAAACATTTAAAATAAAATAAAATATCTCAATATGGTTGGTTTATTCACTAATGCACTCATTTATTTAACAAATATTTATGGACTGAAACTATGCAAAAGGACAGAGATAGCCATAAAAGATGATCGGGTATTATATTCATTATATTATTCCTTTCTGTTCAAAAAAAATTTATTTTCTCTCCCAAAATGAGGTTAACTAACATCTCTCTCTCTCTTCCTCTCTCTCTCTCTTTTTGTTTTGTTGTTGTTGTCATCTCTCTCTCTTTTTGTTTTGTTGTTGTCGTTTTTGGTTTTTGTTTTGTTTTCTTTCGTTTTGGTGAGAAAAGGGAGAACTTAGCCCAAACCATTTAAAAGGAAAGAATTATCAACAACAGAACTAAATCTTAATCCATTAGGAAAGTCAAGCTGGGAAAGAAGACTGATGGGTATGCATGGTATCTTTAGCAAGCAAAAAAGCTGAAACATTAGACCCCATATTTAGCACAACAAAATTATTTCCAGATCTCACTTACTTGTGAGGATAAGGCTTCCAATCTATCATTGGACATCTTTAGGACTCTGGTAAAAGTGGGCCTGAGAGAAAATGTTCTCAGTGATGAAAAAAGCTAAGTGGGACCAAGTAAATTAGAGACTGAAACATAAGTTACTCTTGGACCATGGTTACCTGAGACCTTGAAAGCCACTTCCATTTCCACATAAAAGCTACTAGTGGCGTCCATTATTACCTTGGCAGTATTCACATAAGAGCCTAAAAGTCATAATGTTCAGGAAATGTTGAGGAGATTAAAGCTGATCCTTCTTTTTCACATCTAAAAAATTATATGCAAAGTACATTAAACAAACAAATACCTGTGTCTGACCACATCCCAAGAATTTTTTTATGCCTTTAAATATTTATGCTGGACTATTATCACTTAGGCAGAGAAGTCATGCTCTCTAGATATTTTGAAAAATATCTTAAAAATTGTATATACTCTAAATTGTATCATTGATTTACTTGACTGAGTAAATTAAAGTACTGTTTAAGTTTGAAATTTTATACTGAATTATGACAATATAGTACAGATAAATTTAAGAAGTTTGATTATTAAAGAGATATTAACATGAGGCATAGCTTTTAAAAGTTAAATGTCTTAGTTTATATCAAAATGTATTCATGATTCTACATGAAATATTGAAAGCTACAAATACTTGATGAAGAAGAACAGTCCATAAACATTATCACAATAACAAAGCTCTAGGAACAATTAAAAACTAAACAAATAAAAATTTTAAAAAACTATCCTGCAGATTCCAAGATAGTTCCCATAAATAAGTATGGCCCCAAAACCTGTCACCAAGTTTCGTATGCTCCTAAATACCAATCTGCGACTGGGGAGAGGATTAGACCTCCATCATGTAGGCCAATAATACTAAGAGAACATCAACTCCCAAGATCTCGGATGGGAGTATTCTCTTTCTTAAAATGTAAGAAAATGCAGACCTACATTTTAGTAAACTGGATGATTAATAAAAACCATGTACCTAAGAGAATGTAAAACTAAGTACAACATGACTATTTAGGTCAGCTATTTTTCTAACTATTTCAGAATTAAAATCAGTAACATGACCACAGTTATTTCATATTAAAGCAGGCCAGCCCTTCATCATCAAGCAAATTTAAAACTGGCACATAGTATTTATATATACCATTATACAAGACAATATTTTCTCCGCTAGCTGTAGACTGAATGTTTGTATACCCCACAAAAGTCATAAATTGAAGACTATTCCCCAAAGTGATGGTATTCAACTCGGAGTCTTTGGAAGGTAATCAGGTTATAAGGATAGAGACCTCATGAATGGGATTAGTATCTTTATATGAAGAGACATGAGACAGAGGATCTCCCTCCTTGTGAGGATCCTGCAAGAAGATGAGAAGATGGCTTTCTGCGAACCACAAAAGTATCCTCATCCGTCACTGGATTTGCTGATACCTTGATCTTGGATTTCCCATCCTCAGAAACTATATGAAATAATGTTTATTGTTAAGGCCACTCATTCTATGGTATTTTGGATATAGCAACCCAAACTGAGATGCCACCATACCAATATATTTCAATAAAGAAGGTTAATTTGAGAAAATAGTTAAACATCTCTATTTCAAAGAACTGCTACAGACCATACTTATAATGTAACTAATAAGAGTATAGTAAATTTAGATTGCATAAGGGGGAGAGACCAGTATCAAACATAGCTAAATATCTAGAATCTAAAGTCACATTTTTTCTTGTGAAAATAATGGATTCAATTCTCTTTACTGTTCATGAAAAAGAAGATTTTACAGGAAAAATAAGCATAACTTACTCTACTGTGTAGGCCTCCAGTACTATGTTGCTTAGCACCTCCCTACCTTACAATTTCAGAGTATATGGCTAGCTACTACCTTTATTCATACTTAAATTCAGGAAATGTTTCCTGGCTCCTGCCTATGGGCCAAGTACCATTCAAGAAGCTAAGGAATATAGGAGTACAAGTTTCACTCCTTGTGGAGCTTACATAGCAAGGGGAGAGGTGACATTACACATGTAAAAAAATTAAGAGGTAATTAGACTGCAATAAATTTTATGAAAGAAAAGAGGAAAGAATTAAAATTATAAATAATGCCTTTAAATAGTATGGTCAAGAAAAGCTTCTTTTGGAAAATAAGGAATGAGAAGGAGGTAGCTTGTAGACATGCCTGGGAAGACTTTTCTAAGCAGAAAGAATAAGTGCAATAGTTTTAAGGCAAATACTAACTTGATTATGTTTTCTTTTAAAGAACTGAAAAGAAAGGCCAACATGGCTGATGGAAAATTCTGCTCCTGATTTGTGCTTTCAGCAAGCTACTTGATCTCCCATGGTAAACAATTCGAATATTGGACAAAATATATGAGAAAAACTTGTTTTCAGTCATTTAAAAACAAGCAGTGCAAGATTGTTACCCCTAAGAGAAGAGAAACACATAAAGTGATTTCTACCATTGTCACAGCTTTCTGTTTAAAGTTTATAGACCGTTTTTCAGAGAAAGAAAGAACAAAAGCTAAGCAAGGTTGAAGTAGCTGGACTTGGCATAAAAGAGTGTCAGAGAAGATGGAGCTATATGTAAAAAGAACTCCAAAAACCTGAAGAGGGGCCTCCTTGTGTCCTTGTTTGAATACAAAATTGCATTATGTTCAAGTTAAAACTTCCCAAATGCCAAACAATAGTACTTGGGCGGGGGGGGACTCAATGATTTCCAGAGTTCATGCAGAGCAGGGAGACATTTGAATTCCCACAAGCCAAGCAGAGAGAGTTTGTTGAATACCTGGGGCATTCAGCAGAATGGTTCAGTAGAGAAGTGCCATGCATTTGAAATAGGGCTAATAATTAGGCATGTCTTAGAAATAGTCCGAGAATAAAGGTTTCTTTAGATCCAAAAGGATTAAGTTGCACTGCAAATAAATTAACTACCTGGCAAAGAAAGAAAATTGTTAAAGAAAAATAACAATATCCAGGCACTCAAGATAAATGAAGAAGCAGCAAATTGTAAGCCATAGCCAGAAGAAAAATCAGTCAATAGAAGCAGGCCCACAAATATCATAGACAAAGGACTTACTAACCAAGAATTTCTAAACAGCTATTATAAATATGCTTATAATCTTAAAGAAATAGAAAAGCATAGTGAGGAGAGGGATATAAACTATTCTTGAACTTCAAAACTGAAAAACACTATCTGAAATAAATAGATGGGTACATTAGACACTGAAGAAGAAAAGATCAGTACATTTGAAACCATAACATTAAAAATTATCAAATCCAAAGCACACAGCAATAAAATTCTGAGAACAATTCACAGAGAATAAAAGTAAAACTCTCATTGATCTCTATGAAAATATCAAATGGTCTAAAATTCATGTAATTACACTGGAGCTATCTCTGCCAGCAACATGTTCAAGGTAATTCAGAGGTCTGTGGGGCTGGCCAGCCTGAGTCTGCTCACTTTCAAAGTCTATGCATCACCTAAAAATGACCCACCTCACAAAACTTCCATGAAGGTTAGTGAGCTTTCACTCTACTCCATTCCTGAGGGTCAATCTAAATATGTGGAGGAGCCAAGGACCCAACTTGAAGAAAGCATCTCACATCTATGACATTATTGTAAGCCATATATAAGTTGGTGTCAGAAAATATATTCACAAACTAAGCCCATCATACAGAACCTGGTCCAATGGGGGTTAGACAGTTATGAATATCTCCAAAATTGCCTCCTGGATTTTTTCCAAGACTTGGTGTCATTGGTTTTGCTGACATTGCTGGACTTCTTTTGGCTAGTGATTCAAAAATAAAGAAGCTGATGTATCTACCTGGGTTCATGGGATTAACTGCCTCTCTTTATTATCCACAATAAGCCATCATATTTGTACAGGTAAGTGGGGAGAAATTATATGACTGAGGTTTACGAGGATACATAGTTGGAGAAGATTTGTGGAAAGAGAAATTTCAAAAGGCAGTAAATGCTAAGACTTCACCTGGAAACAAGTAAAATTCTCCAGGCTCTGCTCATTTTAATCTGTTATAGGAAAACATTGAAAACTCTATGCAGTAAACCAGTATTTCTGCAGAAAAAAAACATGCTATAGAAGTCAGTACTGAATGCAGTAAATTGGTTTTCTTCTTCAGGAAAAACAATACTAGACTTCTTAATTATCTTGGGTGATGCCAAACTACAAGTGGACTAATTGGAAATCCTTGCATCTAGAGATAATGTCCAGCCATAGGACTCCTTGTTCTCATGTTGTTTTTTATGTACACAATTAAAATTCCAAGTTAAAAAAAAAATCTATGTGATTAGGGACACATAAAGAGGGAAACAGAAAAATACCTCAAAAAATCTGTTGAAAACTTTCTAAATTTGATGAAAACTAAAAATACAGATTCAATAAGCTCATCAAACTCCAAAATAACACAAAATAACCCACAAGAAAAAAACATCATAAAGACATTTGTCTTTATTAAACAAAATTTTAAAAGCAAGTGGAGAAAGAGTAAACACTGCATAGAAGAGAACAAAGATATGAATAGTTGCCAATTTTTACCAAGAAACATTTCAAGGAAGAAGACTACACAGTGACCATCTCTAATGTGCTGAAAGAAAATATGGCAATTTAGAATTCTATAACTAGCCAAAATATCTTGCAAAATGGAAAGGAAATAAAGACATTTTCAGACAAACAAAACCTAAGAGAGTTTGTAGTTAGCAGACCCACTCTAAAATAAATGATAAAAAAAAAATGTTTGGAATGAAGGAAAATAATACCAGATGGAAATTGACACAAATGAATGCGAAAGCAAGGGTAATATATTGGAATATAAAAAGTCAGTTTTTCTTATTTCTAAAAATTTCTTTAAAAGACAATTGACTATTTAAAGCAACAATATACTGTTAGGTATATAGCATGTGTCAAAGTAAAATATATGTAAAAAATACATAAAGTCAACATGTAGAAAATGAATGTTATCATAACATTATACATGAAGTAGTATAATATTAGATGAATATAAGCTGTAATAGGTTACACACATATTGTAAACCACAGAACAACCACTAAAAGAATAAAGGATATAGCTAATAAACAAATACAATGGGTAAAATTGAATACTAAAAATTGCTCCATTAATTCAAAATTACATAAGAAGAAAGAACAAGTGAAATAAATAGAAAATAAGTAATAAGATAGCAGACTTAAACCTAACCATATCAATATTTACATTATTAAATAGTCTAAACATATAATGAAAAGCAGATTTTGAGACTGGTGAAAAAGCAAGACCCAACTATATGCTGACTATAAGAAAGCCATTTTAAATTATAAAGACAGAGATGGGCTAAAAGTAAAAGGCTAGAAATAATATACCATGTAAACACTAAACATAAAAAAGCTGGAGTAGCTATATTAATATCAGACAAAGACTATTAGCATGCTTTAAGACAGTGATATTATTAGAGATAAAGAACATTTCATAATGATAAAAGGATCCATTAACCAAGAATACATAATAATCTTATATGTGACTAATAACACCTTAAAATACATGAAGGTAAAATTGACAAAACTTAAAGGAGAAAGACAAATCCATACCTATAGGTGAAGATTTCAATCCCCCTCTTAATGACTTATAGAACATGCATACAGAAAATCAGCAAGGATAAGGAAAATTTAAGCAGCGTTATCAACCAACTACCTAATTGGCATTTATAGCACAACACACTAAAAAACTACAGAATACACATTCTCCTCAGATGGACACAGGACATTTACCAAGATAAGTCACGTGCTGAGTCATAAAATAAGTCTCAATAAATTTAAAAGTGTTAAAATCAGGGGCACCTGGGTGACTCAGTCAATTAAGCGTCTGACTTTGGCTCAGGTCATGATCTTGCGGTTTGAGGGTTCAAGCCCCGCATCAGATTCTGTGCTGACAGCTCAGAGCCTGGAGCCTGCTTCAGATTCTGTGTCTCCCTCTCCCTCTGCCCCTCCCCTGCTCGTGCTCTGTCTCTCTGTGTCTCTCAACAATAAATAAATGTTAAAAAAAATTTCTTTTAAAAAATTAAAATCATACATAGTGTATCCTCTGCAAATAGAATTAAAATATAAATTAATATTGGAAATATATCTGGATAACCCTACAAATGTTTGGAAATTAAATAAAATACTTATAAATAACCCATGAGTCAAAGAAGAAATCAAAAAGAATATTTTAAAGTATTTTTAACTAAAATAAACAATGACAAAAACAAAATATGTGAAAATTTGTGGAATATAGCTAAGGTAGTGCTTAGAGGGATAGTTATAGCTTTCAATAATTAGGTTAGAAAAGAAAAAAATCTTTAAATTTCCATTTAAGGGGTGCCTGGGTGGCTCAGTCAGTTAAGCATCTGACTCTTGATTTTGGCTCAGGTTGTGATTTCATGGTGGTGAGATGGTGCCCCACATTGGGCTCTATGCTGATCATGGAGTCTGCTTAGGGCTTAGGATTCTCTCTCTCTCTATATATATATATATCCTTTCAGCCCTTCTCCTGCTCACACACATGCCTGCGTCTCTCTCTCTCTCAAAATAAAAAATATAAAATAAAAATAAATTTCCCTTTAAGAACATTAGAAAAAGCAAATTAAACTGAAAATATGTAGAAAGAAGTAAATAATAAAAATAAAACAGGGAATCTTTAAAAAAATGGGGGGTGGGAGAAGAACCTATGAAACACGGAATGGAAACATAATAGAGAAAATCCATAAAATAAAAGCTGGTTTTGAGGGGGGGAGGAACAAAAAAAAAATAAATTTCTAATTACGTTGATAAAAAAAAAAACAGAAATCACTGATACCAGGAATGAAAATGGACACATCACTACAGATCCTACAAACATTTGAGGAAGAGTAGGGAAATATGAATTTTATGCCAATAAGTTCAACAACTAAAATAAAAAGGGAAAATTCCTTGAAATATACAAATTATAAAAATGGACACAGAAGTTGGAGATCTGAATGGATTGAAGGCAGTGAATAAAGGAGAGAGTAGCATCAAATGTAGTCAGAGAAGAGGATAGGGATCGGGTAATGTAGTTCTATTTGACAAGGTCAGAGTTTGGATTTAATTCTCAGTTAAAAGGCCACTGACAGATTTTAAAGAGCAGTGGTACAATCTTATTTCAGTTTTTAAATATCACCACTGCTGTGAACATAATGATTAAAGAAGTACAAGATTGAAAGAAAAACAATTGAAGAAAAAAGAAAGTTAGGAAATTATTTCAGTACTTCAGGCAAGAGATAATGTTGAACTAGAACAACATTAGTGGAGAGGGAAAGAAGTGAACAGATACAAGATATATCCCCAGCATGTGTCACATATCATAGAACCAAATATATATATATATATATATATATATATATATATATATATATATATATATATATATAAACATTACTCAACATAAGAAAAGTCTTCCAGAAAATGTTTCATTAAAGCAAATAGTATTTTCCCATTGATTTCCAGGGATGTTTGTTCTCTGAGAAAAATTATTCCCATATATGTAATAAAATTGCAATGAAGAGTGAAGCAATTAAAATATTCAATTTCTCTGATAAGAAAAAATGGAAATACAAGAAAATATTAATAGTGACTATCTCTAGATTATGGTCTTAATGTCAATTTTGCTTTCTCACATGATGCTTATGATTTTCAAAATGCTATTATATTTAAAAGACTGGACAACATTTTGGGTCATATATTTTTAAATACTGGACTTATTTTTTTAAGTTTATTTATTTATTTTGAGAGAGCATGAGAGAGAGAGAGTGAGTGTGCAAGCAGGAGAGGGGCAAAGAGTCGGGGAGAGGGAACCCCAAGAAGGCTCTGCAGTGTCAGTGCAGAAACCTAAGTGGGGCTAGAACTCACAAACTGTGAGACCATGACCTGAGCAGAGAACAAGAGGTGGATGCTCAACCGACAGAGCCACCGAGGCACCCCTGGAGTTAATTTCTAAAATATAATAGTAAACTACTAAAACATTGGCAATAGTGCTAGTTCTAGGGGAATTATCACTTGATTTGTTCTTCTGAGGTTATAGTTCCCATTGAAGATGTGATTAACCTTAATGCTTTAGCATTTGACTATCTTTTAAGCAGCATTAAGCCATAATAAATTGTGTACATTTTCATAATTTTACCACCACTTGAACTTTTTGGCTTCTGTCCAGTAAGAAATCTTACCAAAGAAATACCTATGCTATTTATTTTGGTATCTTTAGGATGAGTTGAGAGATAAGTAAAGACTAAAATGGCAAGCTATTATTTCCCAATCTATAGCACTAAACAGCCAAAAAAGTCTGTCCCTTTCCTAACATAAATATGAAATTCATCTGAAGGCAGGCTACTAGCTATGAACCTACATAATGCCCTCAGGAAAAAAAAAGGCCTTATAGAAATTCTTGACAGCCTAGAATTAAATAAAAGCTAATGTCTCAGTTCATTTCAACCCAATGTTCTTTTTCCTTTTCCTCTACCTCAAACATGCATATTCTCATTTAGAGCCTAGAATCAAGCTATAATTGAACCAGCTATTAGGAATAAGTTTCATTTCAACTTGAACAAATTCCTACGAACATGTACAAATGGAGTGGATAGAATCCTTTACCTCTATTTTGTGCATGGTAAGAATCTATACACTTTTTTATTCTATAGTTTAAAAATGAATTTTTGGAGTAAGTGATATTCAATTTTGCTCTACTGCCTACTTATGGACTATAATCTTAACCAAGTTATAGTAATACTTATATATATATTTATTGCCAGGATCAGTACCATTCCCGTCACATAATTCAGTTGCTATTTTTATAGATGTTTGTGTGTTTGTTTAACCAAAAATCAAAAATACTATTCTCGAAAATGAAAATACATATACTTTAGATTCATACAGATGTTACATCTGAGTTTATGAATATAATCACCATACATTCGGTTTTTGAATTGACTCTGTTCCTACCGTAACCATCATGTTTTTCCTCACGTCCTGTAAGATACTGCAACTGGTTGATGATCATATTGTAAAGCTATTATGCAATTATAATTAACTTTACAAAACAGCTGATTTGTGTGGTGTATATCCTGTTGACACTGACATTGTCCACATCACACTGCTTTCCTTGTTGACCATATGTATCCTTATTCCTTTCAGTGCTTTTCATTCCTGCTCCCAGCAGGTGTATTCTTCTTCCATAACATTTTCTGCCTTCTTGCTCTAATCACCAATGCCTTGTAGCACAATATATCTTCCATCAGGCCAAAATCAATCCCAAGAAAAGAAAAGTTATGTGGATTTGATAAATTTGAGGACCTATAGCACTTTACAGTACATCTATAGATATGAGTTTCTATAAAATAAGCTCAAGTTTTTCCTTCTCAAATCCAAGTATTTACAACATCAGGCTTTTCTCCAAGTCAACTTGTATCACTGGTTTGCAATTTACTGTGGAATCCCCTAAGAAACCTCTACTTTGGGTTGTTAGTGTATTGTGCATAGGAAAACAAAATCTTATGTAGTAAGTGTGCCACCAAGATTAAACAGGGCTCTTAAGCATGATACAAACAATACTGTGACATTTGCCTAACTAAAAATAGTCTTTAACTTTGTATCAGAAAAATAATGTCAAGAAGTAATATTTCTGCTCAACTACAGCACTTCCAAATTCAACTCTGCATATCTTTATCTTCAATTTTGATTCCTTTTAATTTTCCTTAATTAATCATTTCCCACTGATATCCCATCGAAGAGATTTAACATGCAAAAACTTAATAGACCTACCCACTCAAGTGTTATACCAGGTTTTGACAGTCTCAACCAAAGTAACGATGCTACTTTTTTTTTAACTGAAGAAATTAAACTTGTTTTTCTCTGAAACATTGATGAAATAAACTCATAAAGATGACAATCTTACTTTAGATTACTTATTACCTTGTGTTGTAACTAATGTAAAAAAAAGATGCAAGTTATGTAGCTGAAAAATTATATTTAATAATGAGGCATTGTAGACGACAATAATTTTGTGGCCATAAACTATTTAAATTATTTTTCACAAAGCATATAGCACTCACAAATAGCATTAGCTATTAAATAATGAAACAATTTAATTTAATAAAACAATAGTAAAAATGAATAACCTAAATAAGATTACCCTAATTGTCCCCTAAATCCTTACTACTCAAAGTATGATCCATGCATTTTTCTCACTGGGTAGTCTATTAGAATCTCAGGCCACACCACAGAACTACAGAATCAGAATCTTTAATTTGACAAGATCCCCAAGTGATTTATGTGCATATTAAAGTTTGAAAAACATTACGTGAAATGAAAATCCATTTAACTTAGTTGAAATTGTGGTACCAACTCAAAATATCAGAGTACCAATACCACTGAGTTTCAAAATGTATTCAAAGGCATCAGCTAACTGATATTTTAATTCTTAAACATCAAAAAGCAAACAAGTTTTGATTAATACTGAATAAAGTTCTGCTTTACTTATTAGGATAAGTTTCCGAGAATCTATGGCTTCTATGGTTTGTAAAACTTACATCTCTTTATATTCCAGTATCTTCTGCTGTACAATGTGAATTTCTACTGTTTTGTTAAGAAAAAGATAAAAATCATGAACTACATTAGAGAGTTTATTTTTTTTAATTTTTTTAATGTTTATTTTTGAGAGAGAGAGAGAGAGTGAACAGGGGAGAGGCAAAGAGAGAGGGAGACACAGAATCTGAAGCAGGCTCCAGGCTCTGAGCTGTCAGCACAGAGCCCGACGCAGGGCTCAAACCCACGAACCACGAAACCAAGATCATGACCTGAGGTGAAGTCGGGCGCCTAACCAACTGAGGTTCCCCAAAAGACTTTACATTTTATCATTAGTAATTAGTTTTCCTCTTCAAAATCTAAAAATTGATATTTATCTCCAAAACACAAGCAAATATCTATATTGGATTTTAGAAAACGAAAATATTGTTTTACTTTATTTTTTAGAGCACGAGATGTTAATATCTAGAACCTACAATATGGTTATGTCCTAAAATGTTCACAGGAGCCATCACAGGGCTTCAAGAACACTGAGGACTTTCTCCCTCACCCTAAGAGAAGGTGATGGCTTAAACTGAATCAAAACAATAAAAGAGTCAAGATAAGAGCAGTTAGCCAGACATTTTTCTCTCATGAAACTTTTCCAAATCAATTTAGTTACTTTTGAGAGTAACTAGAACCAAAAAACTAGAAAATTATGCTTCTCACCCCAAATCTTTGCCTCCTCTGAGATTGTGGAGGTAGACCAGTAAAGACAGGCTGATTTGGAGCCCATCATGGCAGAATGGCTCAGGATTGGATTCGTTTACATTGATATATAATGTTACCATCACCACACCAATCCCTAGACAATATGCAAGGGGGCCAAGTCAGAATTATGCTACTTGCAAGAATACTTTTAAAGAGGAATTTTCAAGGAAGCACAGCATTAAAAAACAAAATACACTGCTTTGATGAAAACCTTTCATTAAAAAGTCATTAAAACGATCAGGTCAGTACCACCAACTGAAATAAAAACCACTAGTTGAATATATGGTGCCTTGTGCTCAAATACAAAGGTTCAGTGGCTCTGAGATAAAAATCTAATTGAAATTTATTTAAAATATGGACAAACACATATGTGCATTGCAATATAATGCATTATGTACACATTAAAATACATTGGTAATTAAATATGTTTCATTTTATAGAACTTAATGCAATAACATGCTAACCTTAAGGAGGTCAAGGTTCAAAAGGCCATTTCACGGTAAAAAGTCTCACCAAAAATGACCTTGCAGGATTTGAGACTGACTGGCTCTGTGGAGCTTGCTATTAACTTGTTTTTACCTTTGCTACCTAAATTGGCTATAACTTTCTGTTTTTCAGTGTCAAAAGTGATCAGCATACTTCTGGGCTTAGAGAATTATATTTATATACTAATAGGGTTTAATAAAAAAATATCCACAGCCTGTTGAATACAGTATCATAATGGGAGCAGGGCTATTATTTTAGACACAGGTGTTTTCATAATTCAATGTAAACATCTCACCAAATGGGTGTCCTCTCTCTAATCTGTTTTCTTCGCATCCTTATTCATTCTTGTGACTTCAACTTTGTGTTAAATAAACTACATAGTTACCCTAAAGTGTCGTTATAATTTCCTATTGAAAATGTCCACATGTTTACCCATGGCCACATCTGACTTACTGCCCAAAACAGAACTCATTCTTCATTCTTCCATACAACAATTTTTACTGTGTTCTAGGAACTCTTCTAGACACCGGAGATACATCAGTGAATAAAACAGACAAGATCCCCTGAGCCCATGGGGCTTCCATTACCAAGGGGTGGTAAGGTGATACCCATAATACATAATCACAATATATACTATGTGAGATGCTGGCAAGAAAAATGAAGAAATTAGTGAATCTTGGGAAGAGACTAAATAATATAAAGTGGAGTGAAATTTTAAAGAAGGTTGTCAGTGAAGGACTCACTGATAGTAACTTTTGAGCAAAAACCTGAGTCAGGAAGAGTGGATGAAATCTGGTACACAGGTGGAGGGCTTGGCTATAAACTGGCTATAAACTGGAGCACAAATAGCTCATTTTCAGCAATAAGCTAGAAGGCTGAGTATATGGAGGACAAGTGTGGGTAGGTGGGAAGATGGGTAGTAGGAACATGGATATTCTCTTCCATTTGCCACTATTTCCTCAGTGTATTGGAGTAGTCACTACTAAGAGTGAGAATACAAAAGGATGTCTTGGAAACATGAGGATAAAGGGAAGGAAATAAAATTAGGACTAGGATCACATTTGATGTTAGAGTGCACTAATTGTGCATTTTTCTTTGGCCCATTCAGTTTTGCGGATACAAGCATGGGATAGGTAGATATTTGGATGTGACTAGATTTGAGCTTTTGTCAGGCAAGCACACAAAGTGAGACAGTAGCAAAGGAGTTTAGGGAATGCCCAAGGGACTGATGATAATGATTATTATGAGAAATTATCATGGGTAAGAAAGAAAGTGAGATCCTGAGGGGAGGGAGCTGTGAAAAAAGGGTAGAAGGATCATATGATATAGGTTCCCATAAAACCAATAAATTGTTGGAGTTGGGTATGTGAGGGAGAAAGCTAAAAATTAGAGCTGAGACTTACAAATTAGAATTCCTGAAACTGAGATTATAGACAGGTGCCAGGTGTTGGCAAGTACAAGGTATAGAATATAACCATGTGAGCGAGTGACTGAGATGGGCTGGAGGACAAAATCCTTGGAGAGAAGAAGCTTAAGGAGCTAAAAAACAAAACCAAACAAAACCCAGGATATTAGAGGGATCATTACAGGGTTATTAAGATCACCAAGAATTATGAAATAGTGTTGGGAATAGTGTCAGTGAACCTGGAGTTAAGCACTTCAATGAATGAGGAAAGATGACTTTAGAGTTTGCAGAAGACCGTGGCAAGGACTGGTGGATGGTTTGGTGACATGGGATGTGAAGCTAGTAGGAGTACGAGAGAGGGAGAATGGGCTGGAAGTGGCATTGAGCAGTAAGGAGAATGCTCTCCTTACCTCCATGCCTCGTGGTAAGAGGTTATAGGAGAAAAATAACCAGAACTTGAGAGGGCTCATGAAGAAGCAGTGTCTGAGGGAGAAGCCAGGGCCAAACAAAGCAAGAGGGTGAAGGAAAGAGGTTGCTCAAAATGGACTGTGAGTTCCACTGAAAAGCGTTCAGGAACTGGGGGTGGGTGACAGATATAGTCAGAAAAGAGGATGCACAGAGAAATAGAGAAGTGAGAGACGTGATCCCATGAGGGATGAGATCTGTGGGATCAGATGACCTCAGAGTCTGGATTTTCCTAGAGTGACCTATGTAAACAGGATTGAAGTCCACAGTGAAACTGGTTGTGATCCTCTCAAGGTGGTGGCCAGTGGTGACAGGGGAGGGGAGGGGAGTGCTGAGCGAGAAAGGAAGATCCTTAATAGGGCCAAACAAGTATCCAACCCGCTTTTTCCCTCCGGGGCAGCAGGTGTCTAAACATGGAAAACCCAAACTCCAGCTTCCTCTTGCTTCTGGAACACAAAGTGGTGCTGTAAGAAATTCAGTCTTGCAAACCCACACCTCAGAATCTGCATTCACAGATAAAAGATATTCTAGAGATCAAGAAGCCCTACCCCTTTCATAGAAAGATGA
Source organism: Acinonyx jubatus (assembly GCF_027475565.1). Classification (NCBI taxonomy): domain Eukaryota; kingdom Metazoa; phylum Chordata; class Mammalia; order Carnivora; family Felidae; genus Acinonyx; species Acinonyx jubatus. The sequence continues at coordinate 67,489,120 of NC_069394.1, read as the reverse complement.
AGATATCAAGAGGGGATAAAGAACTTTAGTAAGGTTAAGTAGCCTCAGTCGGTTAAGCAGCCGGCTCTTGGTTTTGGCTCAGGTCAGGATCTCAGGGCTCCTGAGTTTGAGCCCCAAGTGGGCTCTGGCAGTACAGGAGCCTGCTTGGAATTCTCATTCTCTCTCTCTCTCTCTCTCTCTCTCTCTCTCTCTCTCTCTCTCTCTCTCTCAAAATAAATAAATAAACTTAAAAAAAAAAAAAAAGAACTGTGCCTGGGTGGCTAGCTGTTAAGCATCTGACTCTTGACTTTGGCTCAGGACATGATCTCACAGTTCGTGGTTTCGAGCCCTGCATGGGGCTCTGCACTGACAGTATGAAGACTGCTTGGGATTCTCTCTCTCTCTCCCTCTCTGTCTCCCCCTCTCTCTCCCTCGCTCTCTGCCCTTCCCTCACTCATGCTCTCTCACTCAAGATAAATAAATAAACTTAAAAAAGAGAGAGAGAACTTGAGTAAGATCACAAAGTTGGTTACAAGCAGCTGACACTAGGAATCTGAGGCTTTATCCCTGGTCAAATGTTCTTTGTCTTATACAATATTATGATTTAGGAAGGTTACAATTTTAACAAGGAAAGTGATGAGCTATTTGGGAAGATAGTTTTGAATGTTTACATAGTATAAGGAACAATGAGTTTATCTGTCATCTGATAATATCATACAGTATTAATAAGTATTTATGGCTTGCTTACCTCTTCTAGGCAGTGTGATGCTTCTTACGTACATTTTCATTTTATTGACACAACAATCCACGAAGGCAGGCACAGTGTTATCCTTCTCTCACAGATAAGCAAGCACAGTCTGTGTTCCTGCCTGACTAAATGTGCTCAATTCTCTCTGACTTTGTAGACCCGCATAGAGTTAAATCCTCACCAACATGATATTTTGATTGTTCACTGCTCACTTCTCAGCCCTTTCCACACCAGCGGACTCTGCACAACACTTATGGGACTTTTCCCCACTCTTCCATATCACATGGTTCCTTCTCTGCTCCCACTCTTGCCTGCTTGATTGGCAGTGTCTGCTGGACCTGGGGACAGCCAGGGGTCTGACTGGGGCCCTTTTACAGAGTCAAATAGAGGTTCATAGTTGCATTTTCAAACGCCCGCTGATCATATATCCCACACATACTCTTGGTTACTTGTTGAGAAGCAACTCATTGTCTTTCTCCAATCTCAGCAAACCACTCTTTTTTGCAACCTTTGTTTCTAGCACGGCCATTCTTCTAGAGCTGAAACGTGAAACACTAGGGTCATCTTTTCTTTCTTGCTTTCCCTTGTTTTCTTTCCTCCTCTCCTCAACCTACTAAATTAGTTTCAAATTTGTTTCAAAGTTCTATACGTTGTACTCCATATCCATCTCCTCCCCATTCCAACTTCTGTCACACATTCAGGCCTTCATAGCCTGCTCACTACACTTTTGTAAGAGAATAGTCCTTGATCCTATTTTTCTGCATTTCCATCAATCCTGTTAGTTCTACGGTCAATTGACTTTCCCAGAGCTCAGACCCTACTTCTAAAACCTTTAATAATTGCTTGTGCGCAAGCCTTTTCATAATGCTTTTTCCCAGTTTCCTTCTCAGAGTTCACACTTCTATGCATCAGCCAAACTGAACTGTTTCTGGGACATATTCTTGCTTTACTCCATGTTTTCACTTTTTCAGTCCACTCTCCTTGGAAAATCCACCACTCACTTCAGTCTATCTTAATTGTCACATACTCTTGAATTCCCTAAACTGATTTGATCTCTACACACTTTGAAGCACCTCAATAAATAAATCTCTATACCACAATTATGGCATTTCTTCTGTGCTTTGCATTGTAGTTTTTTGTTCATGAGCTGGTTTCAAATATTTGAAGGCCTGTCATGTGGAAGAGAGATTGAACTTGTTCCACAAATCTCTAGAGTAAAACCAAGACTAATGACTAAGTGATACCAACAACAGCAACAACAAAAAAACTAACAAACAAACCAAAACAGCTTTTAACTCTATACAAAAAAGAATTTTCTAACGTTCAGAGTTGTCCTAGGATTTGGATGCCTCTGAAAGAGGACATTCCCTTTCACTGTAATGTTCAAGCATAGTTTCAAATACTACTTTTAGCAGATGTAGTAGAAAAGACACATAAATTGGACCAGATGGTCAGTAATAGTGCCTTACAAGCCGGTGACTTTGTTTTTAATCTTATGTTTCTAAAGGCACTTCAGAAGCCCAAGGTAGATAGAATCTTGTCATATGTTGGTATGTTGGGTCTACTACTACTTTTTAAAAATCTACTATTTCTCAACTCTCCAACATCAGAGTAAAAAGAATTCATCTAGACAGTAAACTTAGAAAGTTGGGAGTGCAACTAAGAGAGGAGAGATCAATCTTCACTCTTTAAAAAATTTTAACAGTACTGTTTTATAAGTAATATCTTGCCCCTTGAATATAAATAAGCATACACATAATAGCCTTTCTATTCCTTGAATAGCCACTTTAAAAATCACTTCTTAAGTGCTTTATAAAATCTATGAAAGGCTCTTTCTTCTATAAAATCTATGAAAGTTTCTCGTATTATTGTCTTTCATAATATGACGACAGAATGCTAAGGACTACAAATATCAACTGTAAAGTAGTTTTACCTCACTTGACTCTTTGCATATCACATACTTAGGACCTGAAATAAATATAGTGCATATGCATACTTTTGACACATAAAGGGATTTTCTAGTATTTCTTTTTATGTAAGTTGATTTGACAACAGTGACAGATGATTATGATAGTCTTGGAACTTTACAGTGAATTCTTTATCAGAAATGTGAATTTCCTTTTAAAATAGAAAGTTAAAAATAAATTAAACCATTGAAGGAAACACTTCTTAGAAAGTAACTGTTTTAATCTTAATAGATAAACAATTTCTAGGAAGAGTCAATGGACACAAGAAAAAACCTAACATGTAAGTAAACACATAGAAAAAATATTCAGCCACACTAATTATTGAATAAATTTACATTAAAATGATGAGGTACCCTTTCACACCTATTAAATTAGCAAATATTTTAAAAACAGTACTCATTATTGGTGTGGCTACAGCGAATCTAATGTACATTGTTGGTGCTATTATAAATTAGCATAATATTTTTGGTAGTTATTTGGCAATACATATTAAGATCCATTAAATTTCCTTACTCTTTGACCTAAGAATGTGAAATTTCAGTATGTATCTAATGGAATGATAAAGAAAAGACTGTTTGCCTTGATATCCATTGCTGTATAGGTAGCAACAGAAAATTTTCAATTGTCAGCAAATGTTTTCAGATAATACTTCCATCGAGTTAAATATTATACAGCCATTAAAAAGTATAATTTTAAAAATTATATAACAATACTGAAAAAAATGATAGGCATGTGATTAACTATAAAAAGCAACATTCAAAATAATACCTAAATGATTACAATTCTGTGTAATTTATTCTATAGGGACAAGAATTAGACAATTTTTTTAAAAAAATTGTTTACCTGAACTTCACATTTATTTTTATTTTTTTAAGGTTTATTTATTTATTTTGAGAGAGAGGAGAGTGCAAGCAGGGGAGGGACAGAGAAAGAATCCCAAGCAGACTCCACATTCTCAATGTACAGCCAGATGCAGGGCTTGAACTCACAAAGCTTGAGATCATGACCTGATCCAAAACCAAGAGTCAGATGCTTAACTGACTGAGCCACCCAGGCATCCCAATAAAGAAAATTTTATTCTTGTAAGGGTGATATTAAAAAAAGAAAAACAAAACAAAAAAAACTGTACCTTTTATGTTTGCTACATTGTCATGCTATTTCTCCGTTAAAGTAAAGTAAGGTCATGCTTAGTCTTACTATGTGGAAGGGATCGGTACCAAGTAGGTTCCTCAGCTGGTCATATCAAACCCCTTGGTGTCAGATTTTTTAGTGTGCATTATAAAGCTTTGGAAATAGGTTCTCTCCAAGCTCTTTCTAGTTTTATTATTCCAAGACTGCAAATGATATGACAGAAGAAGTATATAGGGAAGCCTCTGTTATTGAGGACACTCAGCTTTTCCTAACAGTGAGGCTAAAGTATCAGATCCTGAAAGTACCAGGAAGTGGAAGATAAACTTCATTTCAGGCCACAGTAACAGTTACCCAGTATTAGGTGCCAACAATGTTCCAGACACCAAACTTGTATTTTAGTTTTACTGCCTCATTAATGGAAGCAATCCTATGAGTTTATTTCTCCATTTTCCAGAGAATAGGTGGAAGCAAAAGAGAAGATAAGAAATGTGCTTAAAGTCACACATATCTTATTGGCAGGTTTGGAATTTGATTTAGACCTAGCTCCTGCCCATGCTCTTTGCATTATAATAGACTACTTTCCAGAATCATATCATTGAAGAGGAAATATTCCAACTTCAGTCATTTCAAAGTCAGTTCCTACACCAAGCAACCACTTACAAACCAACAAGGGTATCTGGAGTCACTGTAGCCTAACTGCTGAGTACTGGCCTAACATGCTGTTAAAGCCAACATTTCTGGTGTCCCATGGAATAGACCACTATCTCATGCCCTTGATTATCCACTGATGGAAACCGTTGACAAATTTCTCTTTTCTAAGCACAGATGCAAAGTTTGAGGACACTTATTTTCTCTATTCTCACTCTCTTCATTCTGTATGTACCTCCCTGTGTAGTAAAATGTTAACAGTAGTCAAACAATCATGTCAAAGGAGGAAGTATTTAACAGTGTTTAAGAAAATATAGTTCAATTGAGTAAATTTAAACACTTTATTGGCTTTATTCAACAATCCATGAATCTGTCTAGTAATTAGAAGCTTTGAAGAACTATACAAAATGGAAGACTTTTATCAGCAGAAGGAGGCAACAAGACAATTAGTAACAAAAGTGGATTGTTTGGGGCAAGGTCACCTTCCTTTGGGGGACAGCAGGAGCCTATCAGGCAGATTACCTCACTAGTGCTGACCAGGAAATTTCAGTCTGACTGGTTAAAATTACATTCCCAGAGAGACTGAAATTGCAATTAGGTTAGGTATTAAGTCTCCGTTTGGTGATGCAGGCTTAGCGCAAGTAACTCCATTTTGTGGCTGTTGTCTCTTTTTTAACAATATCCCCTTGTTGAACACTCAGTTAACCAAGAGATGTGATCAAAATTTAAGACATGAGCATCATTCCCAGATACTGCTCTGAAGTTCTCAAACTTTTTGTTTGATCCTCTGTGTGGTATTCACAGATAACATTTTTTGGTTGTTGAATCTCTGTGTTATTCACAGGTCAAAAGTTCAAGTTCACATTTTTTTTTTTTAGTCAGTCATTCTCTACATTCCTTTTTTGATGTTCCAGTTCTAACAGGATCATTTGCATGGTGGTCAGTGGCCACAAACATGCATTTAAAGCTTTTGAGAAAATACAGTGCATTGGAGAGATTACCATGATTATTATAAGCAGGGTAATTCCCAATGTCTGGAGTGTACTTCAGAGCCATGGTCCCCAAGATCCAAACCAATCAAAATCAAATCAGTCAAAGAAAGACTGCATTGAAGGAGTCACTTCCTTAAGCCACTTGGCTTGTTCAACGATCTCATGTAGCTGAGTTTACACTTCCCCAGAAATGTTAATTCAGGTGCAATAAATGGTGTTGGTCACAGCATAGACACCTCCTTGTTCAACTAAAAGATAATCAAGGGCTGTCCTATTATCAAGACGGACCTTGGCCAGAAAGCCTACGAATCTTTTGGGGCAGCTATCACTTTCGTAAAGGATTCTTCCATATTTTCTAGAGTTAAGGAGAAATTCCTGATCATAGCCTCATTTGTACTCATCCCCAAACAGGGAAGTAGGGACTTGCCAAAGGAAGTAAATTCTGAATTATAAATATCTCCTGGTATGACCTTTCTAACTCAGTGATATAAATCCAAGGGAGTTGACCACTGAGGCGTCTCAGTTTGTTTTCAAACAGGCACAAAGTTAGATAACCTAAGAGGCATTGTCTAGTTTTACACCGGCCAACTAGGCATTCATAGCCCCAAGGAGAATGATAACCACCACGACAAACATATATTCTATTGTGGCACAAACCATTCCTGCTAAAGGTGCCACTGTTAACGGATTCTAGCATTGCAGACAGGTCAGTTTTTGATGACAAATCCAGCAGTCCGAAAGGTTATCCCCTTGGCAATGGCCTGAGATATCATTATTTATCTAGGCCAGAGAGAGGCAAAAATGGACAAAAGAGGCATAAAGACTTCCATGGTGTAAGAATTAGGAAAATTATTGGTCAGAAAGAGAAGGAAGAATGAAAAGAAAAATGTTCTTGATATGACATCCAGGGAGGAAGCAGTCTACGTCGATGTCAGCTACATCTCTTCTTTGTCAGTTTGATTTTGAAGCCTATGACGGCACTCCCTTTTTAATTGGTAGATGTGGTCCCAACATTCAAGGCTCTGAAGTCTGTGGGCTATGTGGGTAGTGAGGAGGACCCAGTATAGTCCCTTTCAAGGAGATTTGGGGGCAGTCCGTGTTCTTAATGATTCCAAAACAGAAGGATGGGAGAAAATTCTAAAAGTTTGGAGAGACGTAGCCAGACACTTGAGAAAACAAGAAGAATTCAGGATCCATCCTACTTTATAGTTCTATAAAAACCCCTCAAAAACAATCAACAGGACTAGAACCTAATGTCTACAAAAGTGCCAATATAGTTTTTCTCTCTATAATCACCCCCATTTTTTTAACCAAGATAATTACACTAAAACTAAATTCTTTGAATTAAACTTGACCTAATTATTTACATAAGTGCAGCCAAAATTGTGATTGACCATATGAGCTCTTTTTATAGACTATTTTGCTAGAACTCTTCATAAGGAATCTCAGATTGAATTCTTAAAAGTCCCAGAGGCCAAGAGGACAAACCAGGACTCATCATTGGATTTTAACTGTAATACCTATAGTTTGGGTGAATTCTCTCTTCTGGTAGTCCCCCCAAATATCCTGAGTTTCCTGGGCATGCCAGGAAGTGACCTTCATTACTCATCTGGTAAGGCTACTGGGAACCTTATAAACAAGATACAAGCAAGGCCAATTTTTCCAAGCAGTTCCTTAAAGCTGTCTGGTCATAGGTAAGTCTACATACATGTCTATCAAACGTGATATTTTGACCAAAGCCTTGGTACTATATAGCCAAAGTTTCCACTTGTATCCTGTTACAAGGAGAACAGATTCTTATTGAACGTATGCAAATAAATAACTGTGTTTTCATGAAATTAAAATAGGTATCCTATCCTCTCTGTTTAATTCAGGAAACTTCCTTTCAAATACACTTCTTAAATGAACAATCTTTTCTAATTAGAATGTTCCCCATAATGGCCATTATAATTCTAAGCTTATTTTATTTAGATTTTGCCATTTTTGTAGCTATTTATAGCTTCTGGGACCATAGTTCTTAGACATAAAATAAGTGGGTGTGCTGGAAGGTGACACACTCAACTCTTTGGAATTTAAGGATGTCATCCTTTTTTTTAGCTAAGCCTTTTGGGTATCTCAGAGCTAAACTGATATCTAAGGAGGATGTACTGCTGAGTTAGAGGCTGTGTGGTGCTCACAGTGTACCTCACTGCACAGAAATTTTCTTGAGGTTGGAAGGTGACCCAGTATCAATCTAACCTGTTTCATGACCAACTTATCTTGACACAGGAATCTCAGAGTTAGTGGAGAGCACTCTAACAGCTTTTAACTTCTTGACCCATATCCACCAATTTTGCAGCTTTTGGCCTCAAAGATTCCCATTAACAATAACTTTATCTACACAAAACAAGGGAAACAAACATGTGCACCTTGACACACAACAGTAACCAAGAAAAGCTACTGCAGCCTGGCCAAGAGAAGGCCCTGTGTGTACCACCAACAGTCCCAACGTTGTCTCTGGGACTATGGAAAGGGCTGACAACAGACCCAACAAATGGGGACCACAGACTGAGATTCCAAACTAATGAGAAACAGTGGACTAAACCACCAGCAGTTCCCAACATGGAATCTGGGGACTGAACCAAGGGCTGGGCTTTTCCTATCACATAGGGAATTGCAGTCTGAACTATCACAGTTTCCAACATGAACATTAGATCAGGAGCTCAACTCGAAAAGAGCAGAGCTCAGAACTAAGAGGAACTTACCCATGGCCTTCAGAAATGGCAAGGAAGACAGAACACTCAAAGAGTTCACAGGTATCATGTCTCTGCTTCTTGTTGTCCCCAAAGCCATCAGAAGTTTTTCTTCAGATCAGGACACTGACATCAAACCTGTTAAAAAAAAAAAAAAACAGGCCTTAACTGAGTAAATTTAAAAATCTAGGGGACTTTACGCAACAATTCATGAATTGGCAGCATCCAATCCAGTAAACAGAAAGAAGCTCTGAAGAGCTATACAAAATGGAAGATGTTTATAGACAGAAGGTAGGACAAGGAAGTTAGAAGCAAAGAGTAGATTGTTTCAGACAAGGTCACCTTCCTTTGGGGAATGGTGAAGTGGAGGATATCAGGCAGATTAACTTGCTATCTGTTTACCAGGCAATTCCAATCTGACTGGTTAAGATTATATTATTGAGAGGTGGAAACTACAATTAGGTTAAGTATTAAGTCTCAGTTTGGTGATGTCGGCTTAGCACAAGTGAGTCTATTTTGGGTCTGTGGTCTCTTTTTTAACACAGTGAAATCTCAGGCAGCAACCAATTAATTGGCAAGGTACTAAAGGAAGTAAACTATTAAAATTCCTGAACTCACATAATTTAAGTAGCCTCATACTCTTCCTTGGAGGAACATGGGATGTCAAAGTTCCCTTTTCAAAAGATAAGAAAATATCTTATAATTGTGTGATCATGGGAAAAATATTACCTGAGATATCTCTTTTTAAATTTTTAAAATCAGGGAGGATTAGAGAAAAATGAGAACACATTAATTTGCCAGACCACTAGAATAATGGATTATCCCTGGGAAAATTTTAAGGGATAGCTTTAAGTCATAAAACTGTTAATAAGTGTAAATGTTTAGAACTTGTTACCTATTTGGAAAAGAATCAAATATAAACAGGCTCAAGAAGATCTATGATAAGATAGTAGATAATTATACAGCAGGTTAAGGGTAAAATAAGAAAACTTCGGAGGAATTTTGGATCTCAAAAATTAAGGCAGCCCCATCTTTCCACAAAACATAGTCTGATGCTACTGCTAGAAACATGACTGGTGAGCATAGCGTGGGCCCAGTGCTGCAATTCTCATGCTCATTTATGCCTATGAGTATGCAGATACTAGCAGTTCATATATATGTAGGAATTTACTTTTATGTGTATATTTAAGTCAGCATAAATATGTTGTTTGAAATGCGTGTGCAACCAGGTAACCAGAATGCTTTACTTGTAACCTATAAACTTTTAACACATTCTGTTCCTTTCTATTGCTTGACATAGCATTCTTTGTAAATGTCGACTGTTTCTTTTAGCTGTGAATCTTCATCTCCTCTTTGGAAGCTCACGTAATGTTTTAATTAATAGGCATTATTTTTTTAGGGTAATTTTATGAAACTTGAGCAGAAAGTACAGAGTTCCGGTATATCCTCTCACCCTTCCCACCTCCACACACACTTTTCTCCTATTATTAACATCTTGCATGAGTGTGGCATATTTGTTACAACTGATAAGCCAATATTGTTACATTATCATTAACTAAGATCCATAATTTAAATTAGGGTTCATGTTTTTTATTGTGCATACCATAAATTTTGACAAATATATAATGACATGTATCCACCATTACAGTACCATGCAAAATAGCTTCAAAGCCCTAAATACCCTTAAGCCCACATGTTTTAATGGAAGAATTTGCCTCTCACAGCTGGCTATTGGTTCAGCACGAATGACGACATTGCATCCAAGCAGATAGCATGTTGAACCTTTATAAAGTAATGAAGAAAAGCCAATAGAATTCAAAATATTGGAAAGGTCAATAACTATTCCATGTCTTGCTGGAACAAGTTGGAAAAGATGATGAATGAACCTAAGATCTTCAGATATCTCACTGTTAGAAATGAGAGATTTTTCCTGCTAAAGCTAAGCATGATACCAAGAATTGAACATATCATTTGATAGACTCCAAAGTTCTAAAACATGGTTAGCACCACTCAATGTATAATATAATGTTGCCAAGGGATAGCTATTGTTCAGAATCAGTCTCCTAAGAGATGAAGAAAAATTTTAAATGATCTATTTCAATATTATAGCAACATATACAGGAAAGGCTATCTGAAAAGACTAGAGTAAAATAAAAAGTGAATAGGCATGTTCCATATAGTAGGTAGCCATTAAAAAGTATGATTAGTAAATTTATTTTTATGAAAAATTTTATGTTAACAATTCTTTGCAAAAGAATATGGGACCAATTGTTGCACTTCATTGTGGTTAGTACCCAACAAAAGAATGCTAAGGAGTTGGAAGGAAACAAAATCACATCAGATTAAGCAAAAGAAGGAAAACTTCTTTCCCTATGGAAAAACAGTCCTCCTAACTTGAGAGACTGGTACTATGATTCAATTCCATCGTTTTTTGTTTATACCCCGAGGCTACTTAACATCACCAGAGAAAGCCACAAAATCATACCGCTTGGACTCACTACAAATTATGATAGCTAGCATCAACCATACATCCTCCACTCTGCTCAGAAATCATTTTACTTTTTGTCTCCCTATCTTATAGTACATTACAGCTGTATTAAGCTCTTTCCAATCATTTCAAGACTCCATTCCTGGGATGGTGACATTGTCACTTTACTGAAAAGGTGGACATTATCCAATTGAAGGTTCCCCATAACCTCATCATCCATTTTACCTAGTCCCTATCCCAAAGAGACATGTTTACTCTTCCACCCCAGTGCCCTCTATCTTTGCCCATCTCTCCTTCTCTGAGATTTGTTCCATCTGCCATCACCCCTTTACTGTGTTTTCATTCTCTCCGTCCCCATGTACTTTTTTCATCCTATGCCTAGACATGTAATTGAGTTTCTTTAGCCCCTCAAAAAGATTCTGTTTTTTCATCTTTCAGCTTTCACTGTAGGTTCTATATACCAGATCCTTAAAGAAGCCCATAAGTACTAGTTCAGGCTAACTATATACTACATATAACAAATTACATATTATATATAATATATAAACTTATTGTAGAAGTTTCCTGAAAATAGGCTGGAAATCCCTTTGCCAAACAGAAGAGGAGATGAAGAGAGAGAATTCTAAGGATGTTAAACTGATATAAAACCTCCCATTTTTACTAAGGTTAACTAAATTGAAATGGGTATGCCAATGATTTTCTGAGTTATCTCAGAGCATATAGATAATTCCCCCAGGCTATCTCCATGACCTTGAAATGGAAATCCCAGATCCAGTTCTGACCTCACACCTTATAGTGACAGTTTCTTGAAAGCCTGTTCCAGGTCTCCAGATTAGTGTTTGAGACTCAGGAGAGATTATGTCTCGTACCTACCCACTAGTAAAATCAATATAGAAATTAATTATAGTAAAAGTAAGTTCTCCCATTCCAGATATACCTAAGCATCTTTCCGAGGCAAGTATATTGGCCTGCCACATCCTACAGTACAGACTCAGAGCTGAGATTATAGCCCAGAGGCTGATATAGAAGGTAACAAATTATATAAATGCTCTTTTCATACGTTGAATTTCTCTGCCACTTTGTATTACTCAGAGTAACCCACTGATTATGAGCCTTGCAATGCAGAAAGCCATAAATCAGAGTTATTCTCATCAGTGCCACACACTAAGTAAGGTCTCATCCCAGAAAGGAGGAAATTTGTCCCTACCATCTATACTGGATGCTCACAGCTGGCTTTATCATCTTGAAAATTGAACCAAAAGCAGCAATAACAGTTTGCTATAAGCCACATGCATTATCTCATTTTTAGCTTACAGCCCTACAACATAATTTTTACCCCTACTTTATGGATGAGAAAGGGAAGTTCAACAATAAAGTTGCATAACGAAGGTTCAAATGCAGTCACCTCATACTTGGGCATGCTAAAGCCCAAACGTTTTCAGCAACACATCACTGTTACCATACTATATAAAAATGAGAATGACTAATGAATATTGACTGCTTACTCCATACCAAACACTGAAACTTAATCTTCATAACAACCAAATTTTTATTAAAAATAATTTTAAAAAATAGCAGGTACTATTTTTATTTCCATTTATAGTTGCATAACTTGCTTGAAGTCTGTGTTAGAAGCAAAGCTGTCCGACACCAGAACCCATGCATCTAGCCACTGTTAAATACTTTGATGATCTACAGAATATACATCTTGGGAACATCTTGGGAAAGGTCATCTGTCTGACATGGTTTCTTGAGTATTCAGTACAAACACTGGAAAATGTAAAACCCAGCACAGCAAGTTTTTTTCCCCCAAACCCAAGTATTCCCCTAGAAGACTCAGGATGGCCTAAAAGAGGTTTCATAATATGGACTCTGTCTTGCCTTACTCCTAAACAGGCTCCACCTCAGGCACTATTTCCTGCTTCATGAAGAAGCTCATTTGGTAAAGAGAGCTGTCAAATCACACCTGAACCTACTAACCCTCTTCCCCTTTAGGCCTTGGGCTTCCCATTTCCCCTCACTAGAGCTAAATTCTATATTTGATTTGATTTCTCCCCAAACCCAACTTAAACCACACCTTCATGAGTGGGTCAACACAAATCGAAACTAAGCTCCTCCTCCACACCAGTGACACTTTGTTATGAAGCCTAGAATACTTCACCACTGAACCTGGTAGTAATTATTCAATACATATTGGTGAACAAATGTAAGGACTTCTTTAACTGCTTAAATATTAAGTTTACATCCTTCCCCAGGGTTGATAATTAAATGAAATAAGATGTATTGAAGTATTCCCAATTACCATTCAACATGATTCTAAAACTTACCTATTCTTTGTTTACTATCCCAAACTTCCATATTTCTATGGAATATTTCCTCTGTTCTTCCTGAGTCTCCTAACATGTCCCAGTTTAAACTTACAGTTTCAGAGTAGCACTAGGGCCTCATAGACTCTAGAGAACTTTAGTACTGAGGGATGCACGGAATATAAAAACTTCCCATCATTCTGATGGTGCCAATAGCCCTTGATCTCTCTGCTTCTGCCCATGCCTCAGTGGAAACTGGTGGGGTATGAACACATCTAATAGAGGGAGCCACTTTGGCAACTCATATTACAGGCAAAGTTGCTGCCAAAGTTCTCTGTACGTAACTACTCTGCACTATCATCCCATACTACACCTGTCTAGGTTACTATTAAGAATCATCCAAGATCATGATGTCAGAATATAATCTAAAGCAACAGCCATAATTTTGCAGTGAGAAAAGTACTAAGAAAATCGAAGGACCACAACCACTATCTTCACATTATGGTGCCTGGCAGATATTAAAGAGGTTTAGTTCATGAAGTAAGTTTTTGGAGAACATAAGGATGTTCCAAAAATATTACAGCTGATTATAATGAATAAAAATAGTGCTATGAGCCACTCGTTCCTTATTGCCAATGCAATAAAATACCAATATATTATATATATATATATATATATATGTGTGTGTGTGTGTGTGTGTGTGTGTGTGTGTATGTATATGTGTGTGTGTGTGTGTGTGTGTGTGTTGAAGTTAGCTTAGGCAGCCACACTTTGAGGTATACTAATAGATCTGAAAGTCGGTCAAAAATATGCTTTAAATATTTTATAACTCTCAATTCAAAAGGCTACTGGGGGAAATATTTGTTTATTTAAATACCATACTCAATATATATGTTTACTATGTGCCATGTAAATTCTAAAAGCTTTACAAAGGTTAACTTATTTAATCCTCATAACAACCTTTTGAGATATGTAATAATATTATCTCCACTTAACAGATGCAGAAAACTGAGGCAGAGAAGTTCAATAACTCGCCCGAAGTCATAGAGCTAGTAAATGTTAGAGCAAGCTTTCAAACACTGGCTCATAGGCTCAGAGTCTGAACCTTCTACCACTGCACTATGCACTCCCTTCATTATTCATGCTTCTGCTGGTTTAAAATGACAAATGCTTGAAGTCTCTGAGGACACAAAAAAAGAAAAAAATATCATTTTTTTAGTCACCAAGTGTTTATTCTACAATTATAAAATGACAGGCACTATACTAGACCTTGAGGATATCATGGAGAGCAAGATATATAAAGTCTTTAACTTTAAGGATCTTATCTTCTAGTGGGAAATAAAGCCACTTGAGACAAATATAGACAAATTTTGTGAAAGGGGTAGAATGGGAAGGACATGTCACCAAGACTAAAACTAGTATGAGGCTTCCTGGAGAAATTCCAATATAAGAGGAAATCCAAAAATTGAGTAAAAATTATTTGGGTAAACAAGGAGCAAGAAAGAGCAAAGATGGTAAGGAAAGGGTAAGAGGAGTTAGCGTGTTCCAAGAGATGAAGGAGACTTTTTTTTTTAAACAAATAAATTCATTGTGGTTGGATTATAGGATGTGTGGTGGGGTATGGAGGGAAATAAGGCTGACTAGCCATGAAGGAAAAAAATAGTACAGTGCGTTTTGGGCCTTATAAAGGAATACCAATATTTTTTAGCCTGAGAGCAATGCGGTGTCTTTAAATTATTTAAATCAAGTGAATAACATACTCTGATTTGCATTTTAGAAAGATACTTTGGATGTGATAAACAGATAAAATTTACAACAACTCTGAAAACTAGGAGCAATGGCCTGACAATTAATGTGGAGGCCAATGAAACTTGACTAAGAAGCACAAACATAGGCCAAACCATTCTGGGCCGCTGTGAGAGAGCTTAGGAAGGTGTCTATCTCATCCCACTGCCCATCACTGGTTGCAAAGGTGAATAATGGTGCAGATGGACCTCAACTGCATGCCCGCCATCTTTTGTAGCAGCCGGAGTGTTGCTTTCCCCCTTCCCTGACCATCATCAGTACCTCTCCATTTATACCCACACATTCCATACAGCTATCAGGAAGCAAATGGCAATAAGAGGGGACCAAGGAGGTGCCACATTATACCTTGGGAAGTTAACCCGCCATTAGTAAAAGACGGATGTGACTGAGACAAGGCAATCACTAAAAATAGGTTATTCAGTATCTTTTAGTTTTTCAGCAAGTCAGAAGATTAGATAGCATAAGACACCTCTTGGTCCAGCCAAGTCATATATGTGTATGTATGTATGTGTGTGTATATATATATATATATATATATATATATATATATATATGTGTGTATATATATGTGTATATATATATATATATATCCATCCCACTTTTAAATATGTGCATAACATTTTAATCTATGGTTGTAATATATCAAAGTGTGATTTGCCTGGACTAAGAAGTATACATAAATAAATAGACAAAGAGAGATTCTGATGTGAGATAGATCTATATACTGATATATAGGTATCATATATGTATACTGATATATAGATATACTATGTGTAAAGAAATTCAAGATATATATTTGCAGTACAGTACATTGAACATGATCGGAGGGAGAAGTATTAGTGATACAGGAAAATCTTTCTAAGGCAGTGTTAAACCAAAACAAACAAAAGGCAGATACTCCATTATGTAAAAATACAGAAATAATTCTGTACAAAAATTACATATATTAAGCAAATGTTACGAGCGTCTGCCTTGCGTAAGGCACTGCTCGAGTGCTAGCAATCTAACAGCGAACAAAACAGAAAGCATAAGGATTTATAACCTCTGAGAGCACACATTCTATTAGAAGAAGACAAACAAGAAACATAATAAATAATTAAATTACTTACTATGTTAGATTATGATAAATACTACAAGGAAAAAACAGAGTAACAGGAAACAGAGTTTGGGAGGTACAACAGAAAAGGGGTGCTTAAGGTAGGCCTTACTGGGAAACTGACCATTCAGGAGGCTGGTGGATCTAACTGCTCTATTTCAATCACCAGTAAAATGTTGACGGTGGTTTGTTCTTTCTTTTTTTTTTTTTTTTTATGGGTAATTTATAAGTGATTGTTTTTTTTTAATGCTTTTCTTTATTTTCCACAAAGAAGATATACTATATTTACAATTGGGAAAAAAATGTAAAAAAAAATCTATAGGGTTGACTATAAAATTAGAAATTCTATGCGAGGTCCAAATGGTTTGCTGGGCAAATTTTGGCAACATTTGAAAGAAAAAAATGTCATACCGACTGTATACAAATTTTCAGGAAAATGGAAAAAGAGAAAATTCTTCCCAACTAATTTTATAAAACCAATAAATATTGATTCCAAACTAGGAAAAGAATTTTTTTAATTATAGGTCCATTCATTCATTAACACATGTAGAAACTCTAACTAGAATATTAGCAAACTAAAACAGAGTATATAAAATGATAATATAACAGGACCAAGTTCAGTAAATCCCAGGCATCCAAAGATGATTAGATCTCTAAAAATTTAGAAATATAATTCACCACATTAACAGATTAAAGGGAAAAAAACATTTGATTTTCACAATTAATGCAAAGTTATCATTTGATAAAATCAAGATAACATAGGAATACAAAAAATCTGAGTAAAGTAGAAACAGAAAGGATAGCTTTAGCCTGATAAGGGTATCAATAAAAAACCTACAAAACCTACAATAATGGGTAATCATCCTCAAGAAGGAAAGTTAAAGGGGTGCCTGGATGGCTCAACTGGTTAAGCATCTGACTCTTGATTTTGGCTCAGGTCATGATCTCACAGTAGTGAGATCGATTCCCACTCCAGGGCCTGTGCTGGGCGTGGAGTCTGCTTTAAATTCTCTCTCTCCCTCTGCCCCTCTCATGTTCTCACTCATGCTCTCTCTCTTTCTCTCTCTCAACAACAAAAAAGGAAAAGTTAAAAGAATGTGTGTTAATGTCAGAAACAAGACAAAAATGCCCTCCATCTCCACTTCTACACAATATTGTACTGAAGGTCTCAGCCAGCACAATAAGAAAACCACAAGAAAGTAAAGGCATAAAAATCTCAAGGGAGATAACACATTTTTATTATTTATATGACAGCATTATCTATATGAAAATCCCCAAAAATCTTATGTACAAATTGATTATTTAACATATGGGATAGTTTAAAAAGATGGCTGAATATAAAATCAAAATATAGAAGTCAACTGCATTCCATATACCAGCAATATACAGTCAGAAAACATAAATTAAAAAACATTGTTCTTTCTCGTCCACCTAGGACACTATGAGAAGCCAGCAGTTCTCAAGCCAGGAAGAGAGTTCTCACCAGAATTTGACCCTACTGGCTCCCTGGTCTCAGACTTCTAGCCTCCAGAACTCAGGAGTCAAATGATTTACTTGCAACAACCAGGCTCTTGTCACCCAGGGCTTGTGAGATGTCACCCTCATTCCCACTCGACATGACAGTCTTGGGGATTCCAGAGCAGGGGCTGCAAAGCTGAAGGAAAATTCTGGGAGTCCCTATCTCAGAGAATGTAGAAAGTTCCATCTCTTTTCAAGAAGTTGCATTCATCATCTGTGATTCATGCTAAGCTTAAAATAATGGACTTCTAGGCTTTGTAATAACAACTTAACAGTGTGCAAATATGTTCCAAACATCCTCAGAAACACCTCAGAAGAATCCTACGGGGATGGCATTATCTCCCCTTCACAAAAGAGGAAATTCTGCCTCAAAGAGGTTAAATAATTCATCTTAAACCCCAGAGCCTATAAGCAATACAATCAGAATCAGAATCCAGATCTCCTGAATCCAAATCACACATTCATAACTGAAAAACTAAATGGGAGACTTAGCCCCAAGAAGTAGCTTCTACATGACCCCAGGAGAGATCCAAAATGTCCTGCAGTACACCACCTATACCACTGTTCTTAAATTTCCTGGGATTCTGGAATCCAGGAAGACAAAGGAAGCAGCCAAAGACTGCCTGGATGTCACTCTTTTTCCTAACACAGAAAATAAGGCCACTGGTTCATTTTCATGCAAGCAAACAGCTGGTAGAGGTGTTCCTCTTCTGGCTACATTTTTTTTTTAAACCAACGCTATGACTGATTGATTGATTGATTGATTGATTATGAGAGAATATGGGGGAGGGGCAGAGGAAGAGCAAGAGAAAGAATCCTAAACAGGCTCCACACCCAGCGCAGAGTCTCAACCCAGGGCTCCATCTCATGCCTCTGAGATCATGACTTGAGCTGAAATCAAGAGTCGGACACTTAACAAACCGAGCCACCCAGGCGCCCCTGGCTACATTTCTTAACATAAAATACAGCAACTGGTTACCCTTGTACATAGGAAAATGATGATATTTGTATAATTATTTTGCAATTAGCCACCATACTGTCTTCACTATCTCTAATAATTTTTCAGTTTGTCTACCTTAAAAACCTAAGATAACCATTGTATCCATTTCAAAACATGAATTTTGCGACCTCCTGTCAGACTTTTATTCCTAGCCTAATCACTGGCTTGAATTTCAAAAGTAATAATGATGAGAGGACATGCTGGTCTTACAACTGACTTAAAGGAACTATCGGGGCACCTGGGTGGCTCAGTCGGTTAAGCGTCCGACTTCGGCTCAGGTCATGATCTCACGGGTCGTGGGTTTGAGCCCGCATCGGGCTCTGTGCTGACAGCGCGGAGCCTGGAGCCTGCTTCAGATTCTGTGTCTCCCTCTCTCTCTGCCCCTCCCCTGCTCATGCTGTCTCTCTCCGTCTCTCAAAAAAATAAATAAATGTAAAAAAAAATTTTTTTAAAGGAACTGTCTCTTAAAGCATTGTTTTCTAAACATTATTTGGCCCCAAAATTCTTTTTTGCACAATATCAAATAGGTTTCTGTGTTCCTCAAACATACTCTGGGAAATGCTGCTTCACTATTAGGAATGAAGTCACTACTGACTGAAGATCTTTATCACAAGGAGATCTGTGGCTATCCTTTAGTATCTATGTTTTTAAGAGTAATGGATTTTGAACTTTATCAAATGCTTTTCTGGCATCTACCAAAAGCATCGAAGTCTAAAAACAAGAAAAAAGAAGAGTACACCATTACAACAACATCAAATAATACCAAGTACATATAAATGAGTTGTACATAAGATGTTAAAGAACGTCTGTTCAACCAAAGGTACCTTAAGGAAAGAGACAAGACAGTGACAACTGAGAGATTTGCAACCTGTATAATCACCAAATGATTAGCATCAAGAATATATAAAGAAATTTTGCACATCAGTAAGAAGGGAACACTTGATAGAAAATGGGCAAAAGACATAAGCAGACATTTCACAAAAGAGAAAACACATATAGCCAATAAAGAAATGTTCAATCTTACTGGTTATTAGGGAAAGACACATCAAAACCATAACGACATATCATTTCACATCCAAGCAATTCCAAAAACTAAGAAATCTAACATTACCAGCTGTTGACAGGGTATAGCACATTGACATTGACATTGCTTGTGGAATTACAAATTGACATAATTACTTTGGAAGAACAGTTAAACATTGCCTTGTAATATTAAGCAAGACATGGCCCCAAACCTAGCAATTCTACTTTCGCACATGTACATGAGAGACACGTATAAGAATGTTCACTATAAAAGCGATAAGTAGAAACTATACAAATGTTTATCCACAAGAAAATGTATGAAAAAAGACCATAGTAGATTCACAAAATGTAATATTATACAAAAGTCAGAACAAATAAGCTATAGTTAAAGCAACAAAAATGAATCTTAGCAATACATAATTGAAAAATGAAAGTACAAAGTTACATGAAGGATAAGCATAATACAACATTATAAAGTAAAAACAGCTAAAATTGTGTGTATTTAGGGACACAGATGTAAAATAAAATTATATTTTAAAATGGGCAAGAGCGCAAATGATAAACACAGGATTTCGGATAGTAATTGTGTCCAAGAAGAGAAGCAGGAGGAGGGAGGATCACACATGTAACTCATGCCAGTGTGTTCGATGATAGAGTAAATACTGTGTTTACTGTATTAATTTACATTTTTAAAAATTACATATTAGTTAAAAATATAACACCAGCTATAGGATCAATGATTAGAACCAAGGTTATGATTAAACCTATTTGTTTGCATGTTTTTTGGTGTGATTGTTTGTTTAAATTAAACCTCTTTAGAATTATCTAGGGGAGCAAGTCTGACCATTAGTTTGGAGATAAGGTGGGGGGCAGTTATGAAGTTGACTATATATCTAACAGTTGTCACAACAAAAGATAACTACCATTTGTTAGTTTACTGGAGTTCACAAAGATATTTCACCAATCACTAATCCATTGACTTATACTGCTACAAACTTACTACACAAAATCATACAACTATATGACCTTTACATCTTGAAACTTATATATTAAAACATATATTCTGTATAGCCTAAATTGCCAATCTGTTTTGCTTTTTAGAGCTCTGCTGCAGTTACAGCCTCAGCACCATGTTCCCCAGGCTTTGACTACAAAAGAATCATCTGGTGAAGAGAAGCACAGTATCTCAGCCTCTCTCAGTCTTATGGAAGATTTCAAAGGTGTTATTGTCTTTGGATCAGTCAGGTCTGATAAGATAATAAGGTTCACATTTATATAGCACATATCAGCTTTCAGCAACTGTATCATCTCGTTTGCTTCTCAAAACAATTCTGTGAGGATATCAACCTACCATTATTATTATTCTCATGTTATAGAGAAGGAAACTCAGACTAAAATTAGGTATGTGACTTGCCCAAATTCACACATCCTATAAGTAATAGAGCTAAGAGCCAGACCCAAGTATTCAGATTCCAGGTCTTTACTTCTACTGTAATGCCTGTATTTCAGAAACTTTCGTCACTCTCTTTCCTGAGAAAAGGTAAAGATTAAAAAAAAAGAAGAAGAAGAAGCCATATGAGTTTTGGAGAAATACCACTTGGCAGGACCATCGGCTGGAGTGATGACATTGAGTTTATGAAAACAGCATTGTCTCAGCGGTGTGGAGGAACCCTGTATCTCAGTATAGGAGATGTTCAACCAGCACTAGGAGGAAGTGTCTCATCCTTCTACACAGAACAATAACGATATGCATTTGACAAGCAGTGGGGACCTTGTTAACATGTTACAATGCCAAGACTTCACAACTTGCCTGCCAATCTGAAACTCTGAAATCTCTGAAAGTAATTGGATAGTGCCTACCCCTCCCATGGTTATGAGCACTCTGGGCTCTATAGGAGTGTCTACAATAGATTGGCTATATTGGGAAAGGGTAAAAAAAAAAAAAGGCATTGTCCCCTTATTAAACACCTGCCATGTGTTTTATCCATGTGGCACTCATGATAAGGAAATGTAGGTTCAGGGAGATGAATATCTTGCCTAAGGTCATTCTTCTGGCAAGTGGCAAACCCAGAATTCAAAGCGAAGCCTTTCAGACTCCCAAGTCCATGATTTGTCTACTATAGCTGTCTCCCAAACTCATGGAGTAACAATTTGATCACTAACTCTGGAAACTCCCTTGAGGCCCATCTCTATAGATTCATTATAAACCCAGAGATCAGGCATATGAGTCATAAAAATGGCAATTGATTATCAGCTACTTTGTGTATTTTATTTCTAATCCCTTCAACAACCTTCGGTATCACGTGTTATAACCTACCCATTCCATTTTTTGTTGTGAAGAAACCAAGGGCCAGAGGCAGAGTGCGCTATGTTTCACTACACCACACCTCTGAGTTTCAACATGCTGACCTCTCATCCCCCATAATTTATTTGAATGGCTCTTTCTTCCTTTGCACTTGCCCATTTGTCATATCAACAGCAAACTAAAAGGAATAAATTTGTCATTTTAAAATACAGTATTCTTCATAGATTCCATTTTTAGTTCAGCTGGCTCTTTAGCTTTTCATTAATAAAATGTTTTACTTTTGAACTGTACTTTCAGCTAATTTTATAAAAGCAAAGATTTTACTGTTATGAAATGAAAATAAGCTAATATGTATTTAAGACCATGTTTTTGACAATTACAAACCAAAGGAGAGATCCTAACTCTTACTAGAAAAATGTAACAGCTGAAGGTATCAATAGTTCAGACAATAAAGGGTTGGATTCCCCAAAGGAAAAAATATATATAATTAGGTATTCTCTTTTGTATGTGTTCCTGCTGTAACAAATTACTTCTTCGGATTACTACCAAAAACCTACATAATTAAATAAGTGTAGTAGTTTCTTACTGATCTATGTAGCTTTGTAAATTATGTTCAGGTTGATTTTTGCTTTGCTTTGTTTTATTGGGATTAGGTGGAAGTGGTTTATTGCAAGCAAGCTACAAATTCTGAATTAAGAAGGAATGGATAAAAAAAAATACTGATATTATGTCCAAAGCTTTTCATACAGAAGAAGTCTTTAATAATTTGAGTACTCTAAAAATGGAAGAGCCTTAATAAGTACATTCAATCTTCAAAATACATTCAGATAGAGGATAGATGGTCACTTGGATATTCTAAAGGGTGTTTAAGCATCTGATGGAGAAGAAAAATCTCTTTCCAAATCCAACAATCCATGAAATACTGTGAAATAAGTAAAATTTCAATTTGTAAAGATTTGCATCCCATAATTTTACTAACATTATTAATTGTCTATCTTTAGACAAACAGTTTGTTTGATTTAAAATAACCATACTGAGGACCTCACAGCTGTGGCTGCATATGGGACCAAGACAGGATTTAAAGTAGCTGAGAATTATAGGCTTATTATATCTCAAGAGGATCAATTCGATCCTAGGTTGCATATATGTACAGCCATCCTGTAAAGCATCATATTTAGAAACATGGAACTTTTCTGGAATCATGCCCCAAACCTTCCTTTTATTTATTTATTTGTTTGTGTGTGTGTGTGTGTGTGTGTGTGTGTGTGTGTGTGTGTTGTCAACATATTCACTCTTGCCAGCATTAGAGACAATTTAGCCGCAGGTTCAATACTGCAGCATTTCTGACAGTGAAAGTTGGTCAATACTGGAAGAGAGACTAGGAAAGGTGATGGAATCTTCTAATTTAGAAAGGTCATCTATGTATAGTATGGGGTGGCCTAAAGTGAGAGAAGTGGCCTGAGTGACTTTCCAAGACCCCCTCCAGTCCTATTTCCCTGTGATGCTGTCTCTGCTTTTAACTGGCAGAAGCAGCTTATGGTAGAGAGACCTGTATTCATGCATTTGCTCATTCTTTTCTAAAAAGGCAATGGACTTTATGTGAAAGGAAAGAAAAGACAAAAAGAAGAGAGAAAAAGAAAAAGGAAGAAGAGAGTGAGAGGCAAAATAAGAAGAGAGAGAGAAGATATAAGTATATGATCAAATGGACAAAGATTTTTGATTCCTGAATATCAGAGCAGCACGAGAAGTCTGCACTCCCCTGATCCTGCTTAATTTTTGCCTGAGTATATACTTATGTGAGCCCTGTTGAGATGTCAAGGTCTGCTACTCAGCATATGTGGCACACTAAAAGATATTTGGCGTGAAGACGATGAATTTTCAAACTAGTTCAAGAGTAATTGAAAATGGAATTCTGAGAAAAGCTAACGTGTATCCTTATCTCCACATAAACACATCAATACTCATTTTAAGCCTGCCAGCTATCTATCTGCTAGGAAACACTCAATACTGCTCCTTGTACACTCAGCAGATCATTGAGTTTTCTCTCAAAAACTAATAGTACAATCATTTGCAACAAGAAATTCTTCTTTGTCTGATGAAATAGTACCATCCCCGAGCTGCTGCCTTATATTTCAAGAGACACGGGAGTTTGGTCTATGAATTTCAGACCCATAAGCAAAGCTCAGGACCATAATATCACAGATCCCTGAAGCTGCAAGGAACCTTAGAGATCACCCAGTCAAACCTCACGATTTTGTAGGTAAAACAGCTAAGCTCTTAAAGCCATGTTAATACCCAAGTTGCCTGTTAATTTTATTTTCAAAACCGGATGTTCTCATTTTTCTTAACAAGTGAGTCTCCACAATTCTAAGGGGAAAAATCCCCTTGGGATACCCACATATCTCTAGTTTTAGCCTGATTTTTTTAATCAAAAATATGTTTATACATTCTACAGTTAGAGCATACTGTCTGCTGTTATTCCGGTCC
This sequence comes from Acinonyx jubatus, assembly GCF_027475565.1. Lineage (NCBI taxonomy): Eukaryota > Metazoa > Chordata > Mammalia > Carnivora > Felidae > Acinonyx > Acinonyx jubatus. Next base: position 67,464,894 of record NC_069394.1, on the reverse strand, counting down.
TACTTAGAGCAAAGGTTAATGATTTAGGAGGCAAAATATAACAATTCCATCGCAAATAGCTAAGGCTATGTCACCACAAAGAAGTGGTTGGCAAGACACATATGCACTCCAGTTGGAAATTATAATTTTCTATTTTACAGATGAGAAAACTGAGCCACAAAGTCAAATGACCAAAAAACACAAAAAGTGGTAGATCTGGGAACTTGAACTTGCAAAATGTAAACAGATTCCTAGAGGGATCAGGCAGCAATAAGGTCAAGCACAAGTTGCTGTTATGCTTTTATGGCCTTCTACAACTCGCAGGTTGAAAGCAGGGAATGCAGGTATTTGGGTTGCGTTCAATCCCAGAATTGACACACCAGATCCACAGTAAGATGAAGACAAGGCAAGATTATTGCACCCTCAAAATGTCAAGGTTTAGTCACTGATCGTGGGACTCAGAGGAGATAGGGATTCAAAATAATTGCAAAGTGAAATGATAGCCCTGGGGGAAAGGAGCTTTAAATAACAAATAAGTAAATATTGGGTTACTTGTTTGGTGTGAGGAAATGTTCAAGTTACAATTTATAAAGATTGATGAGAAAAGGAAATACTGAAAATGTTACTGATACTGACCTTAACATATTAGAAGTAAACCCCTCTAGGTGGGATAAGATCCCATGGGAATAATCATACTGATAAAGTGAAGGTGAAGAAATGACGAAGAAAAAAATCAAGTATTCAATAATCAAGTAAAGTTTTTGAAGGACGTTCATAGGAGGTAAAGTAGAAAGGCAAACAATAAACTGAAATTTATTTGAGATGAATGAGAGTCATAGAAATTGGTCAGTGAGTAACACTGAGGATAGAAAGAAGAGAATAAAATGCATAAAAGGTGTTCAAAATACAGTAAAAGGTTATTTATATACAAATTGTGTGACAAAGCAACATCTCTTCCTATTTCAATAAGTAAGTAAAAAGGGAATATGATGGTATCAGGCAAATTTTGATTAAGATTAGATTTTGATTACAGCCTGGTGAGAGGGATGGGGTGCACTCAGAGGAATTACAGTCTATTTCACGACTTCAGTTCTACATCATAATTGGACCAGGCTCTAAGAGCACAGTAGATGCAGTTTCCATTACACTTTTGCATCATCTTCTTCCTTCCTTCATATTAAATATTCCTTAAAAACACTGTACTAGGTGCATGGTATGCCATGGTAATCAAAACAGATATGGTTCTATTTCCCAGCAGCCTAAAGTCTTCACTGTAAAATGTAAAGGTCTGGATGATATTTTATAGCATCAAATTTAAGGATAAACTAATCAGTGTCTCATTTATAAATTAGGAAACTAAAGTACAAATAATTAGCACCAGAGCCACAGCTAGAAGCCAGGTTTCTGGGTTACTAGTCCAGAGCTTTTAGATTAAATTATGTCAAATCACTCTAGTACTGCACCAACCTTAGAAGACATGCTAACAACAACAACAAAGGTGTTGTTTTCATAATTCTGAGACACCTTCTTTACATTTATTGCTTTACAATCTCTTCCAAGCTCTGCTTTTCCCTATATGCCACTTCATTTGGAAAAGGCAAAGAGTGGACTGATTGGAGATGTCCATATTCTCTTCTTCAATTGTTTTCCTACAGTGCAAAATGATCACTCAGTAGATGGTAAAAATAGAAAGTAGGTAAAACAAGTTAAGAATCGGACAAATTCTGGGCATTCTTTTTATTCCTCCATAGTGCCTAACATAGTGTCCTTTGAAGAGCAGTAAATCAATAAGAATTAATGATATTTTAAAATCACTAGTATCCTTTCAGTAATATGTTAATCTGTAAATTAAAATATTAAATGCTAAAAATTTAGTTCATGAAAAATTATAGTAATCAATTTTTAACTTTTACATTAAAGAATTGTTTTTGTGACTTTTAGGTTTCATAAATATTTAAGGCCCATATGGTGCATATGCAGTATGTGTTTCTGAATCACCACTATTGGAATTAATATATCGGCATAGCACATGCTGACATTTCCACAGTTTTGGGTACACACTGTGCCTGACTTTTCCCACCACAGGGCAGCTGTTAAGAAGCAATGGTAAACCACCTATACATGTTATACACTATATCTCAAGACCAGGGAAAATAATTTGAAGGCTAGAAACTGATCTCTGGAAGAAGAGACTGTCTCATTTAAGTTCCTTGCAATGGGAGACAGAATAGAAGCACATACAAAACATGGTCTTTTAATGATGAGAGGCTGAGGCCAGATCACTGCAAATGCCATCAGCTAAATGCCAGGACAGCACAGCATTCCTACAGGGACCCAAACAGAAGATGGCTAACGAAGCCCAAATGCAGGGAGAGTTGTGCAGGGTCTGCCTCCTACACACACGCCACCCCTTATGCAGAGTCATGTGTTCACACACACCATGTTTGACTCTCTCATCTGCACAGACATACAGAATTCTCTCCAACAGCCACTGCAGAAGCTAGAACTCCAGTGGTCTCCCTCTATGCTTTATCTGCAGACATAGACACCTACAACAAAACACACTTCCACAACAAAGAAACTCATCATTTTATCAGCTTAACCATCACAGAAGCTAGGCAACTGCTCACATTGGATCATTTTAATGATAATTGAAAGAGAAGGATATGGTTGAGTTTACAGTTTGAGTGCCTCTTCCTGGTTGATTGAACAGATTATAGTTCTATCCCTAGAATCTTTCTGAGAAAGAACAAGAGTACAGAAACCTCCTTCTTGTTCTTGGCAGTTAATTTCATTCTCTGCCTGGAGAAAATCTCATCCTTCAAGGTCTCTCAAATATACCCTGTTCAATGAAGTTTTCCTTAAAGCCACTAAGGAAGAACTAATTTTTCTGTAACTGTGCTAGTAAACAGTACCTTGCTCATGACACTAAAACACTTATGAGTTTACATAATAGTTTCTGTGTGTTTTTATTCAGTTAGTCATGACTCTTCCTGCACTTCCAAAGTGCCTTCTATTTATATGTAGATATTATATAACCCACTCTACTGTCTGATTTATCTGCTTACACATCTGTCTCTTTCTCTCCCTTCTCCATCTCGCCTCACAGGGTAATCTTCTTGAAACCAGGACAGAGATTGCAGCCAATTTATCTTGGAGTCTGCCATTTGGTCAGCAAACCTTCCAAGAGACTAAATGTCATCATTGCAAGGCCAGTAGATGGGGGCCCCAGCCTCTGTCTCCCACCTGACTTCTGCTAACCAGTCCTAGATCAAACTTCAGTTATCTATTGCCTTTGTTCTTTTCCCTATGGTTTTTGGGGGAAAATGCCTCTTGTTTCTGGTATGGAGCAGAATCTATAAACACTCTGTAAACATCATCCTTCATATCTCCTTCTTAAACATCATGATTGGCATATGTTTTCTGACTTGGGGTCACACTCTCCCGATCAAAGCTTTCAGTGCTCTTTGTTGCTTCTCCATCTTGTGTCCTTTGACTGTTCCACTAGGGTCTATTTCCAAGCCTGTCTGGGGGCTCTGTCCTCCAGGATACACAAGTTTTTGCTTCCTGTCCTTCTCTGTCTCCTAAATTAACCACAGGACTTAAGGGATCTATGGTTCACTCTCACTTCTTTCCTTCCAACTCCTTTTTTATTATTGTTACAAACTTCTGCTCAAAGAGTCAATGAGCATTTCACAACTTTATCCCACTTTATTCTTTCTAGAGTACCTGCCCTCACTTCCAAGAGAACTTTCTCCTCCCTTCACAATAGCCTCATTCACAGATTTATAATGTAAATTTGCATGTCAGAGAAAAAAATAAATCTCTGCTTCCTTTAAGCATTTTAAAATACTTTAGATCCTACACTGACAAATCTACCACCCTTCCAAGATCCTTGTCATGGTAGGTGCAGGGACTTTTGTGTCATGGAAATCCAAGTGGACCCCAGCTTTGCAATCTTGGTTGAGTTATTTACTCTTGCTGCCCCTTCATTTACTCCTCAGTAAATTGTGAGTAAAAACACCCAACTATCATCTTGTGCTGAAGGTTCAAGATTATATGACATCTGGTAGGCATTCAATAAATGGTAACTATTCAGAGTAAGGAAAAAGAAAGCAATTCACTACTTATTGGATGGGATACTCAACTTGTGTCCATAGGAAGTCCAACTGAGGAAAAATATGACATTTAACATCAGTTTCATCATAGTGACTTCCAAATCCAATACCCTGGGTGTTATTTGCCTAAATGTTATCTACTTTCTTTTTCATTTTTATAAAAAACATCTGCATATGAAGAGACAATGTGGACAATGTTATTAAAGACCAGGAAGTCTAGGACAAACTATTTACTGGAACATTCCACGTTTCCCATCCCTGAGCATTGCTGTGTCTCTGTAAATAGTGGTGCTGCCATCACTTCTGCCTAGAGCAAAGATTTAACTGCTCCATAAAGATGGCAGGGCCAAATGAAAGCTATTTCATTAATTCAGAAAATAGATTACTTTTGAGCCAAATCTCTGCCATCCTGATGAGAGACTGAGCTTGAAAATATAGCCACAAATCTGCTGCAAGCTCACAGTGCTTGCTACCAGCTATAGAAACACACACACACACACACACACACACACACACACACACACACACACACACCATCGATCTTATAAATCAATAAAATGAATACTGCAAGTCAATAAAATTAGAATGAAGACAAAGGTCACATTCTGATTCTCCAACTTTTTGTTTAATTCTATCATGTTTCAGCATTCAAACTCAGTCATTTCTGCAAGTAGCACTAAGGGGCAGATGACTGAGGAGATCCCTTACAAGAGGAAGAACTTTGGCAGTCTTGAGTCTTATTGGGTGTACTCCAAGAGAAAGTATTCTGACAATATTACTCCCTAAGGTGCACCTGTTCAAAGTGTTTTATAATTTACACATACTCCCTGCCCACCTCTCATAATTTATTGGTTGTACTAAGTAAACTCCGGACAGATACTTTCAAAAACCTTCTCCCAGCAAGAGCCTCTCATCATTCATTTATTCACTCACTCCTCAGTATTCGTTAGGAATTTTCTAGTTAACTGTATTTGAATTTAAAATTTAAAAGAAAGAGTTCGCTGTGGGTCAGATAGTAAGCTAAAGCTGTGGAAACAATGAAGAATAAGAAAAACTGTCCCTGGCTTCCAATAGGGGCAATGCTATTGCCTACAATAGAGTGCTGGGATTCAGTGAGGACAGAGGGGTCACCAATGAGATACCTGAGAAAAACCTTCTGACATTTCTACTGAAATCTGAAGAATGAACACCAGGTAGCCAAGTGAAGAGGAAGAGCGGAGAAACCGGAATTTTTAACTTATGCTAAGGTGTTTAAACTTTACAATAAAAGTGATGGGAAGTCACTGGAGAATTGGGATTGGAGACAATATGGTAAAAATATTCTACTTTTTTATTGTATTTTCTGATTTTCCTGTTGTAAACATCTATGTTGATTTTATAATAAGAAAGATGTAAGGAGTTTATTTAATTTCTAATTAATAAAGGTAAGAGAAAGAAAAATAATAGCAAGAAAGTAAAGCTGAGCCAGAAGTGAGGGTAGTATATTTTTTAATGTTTATTGTTATAGTCTTACTAGAGATAGACCAGAAATTTAGCTCTAAACCTATTAGAAATCAATTAAAAGAAGGAAACTCCATTAGTTTCATAATACACAGGTCCATGAGAAAAAAAGGCCAGAATGACTGGAAAGTAATGAGTGGGGAGAAAATAGAAGGAAAAGAACTAGAGTGGGCAGGTGGTAGGTAGATCAATGTTGGGCCTTGTGGGTCATTGCAAGGACTCTGGATTTTATTCTGAGTGTGACAGAAAGCTTTGTGTGGTTTTGAGCAGTGGGGCAAAGTGATTTGATTTACATTTTAATAGCTCACGCTGGCAGTTCTGTGGAGGATGGGCTATGGTTGGGGAGCAGGAGGGTCAAGAGCAAAGGAGGGAGACCAGTTTGAAAGCTATTGCAGTAGCTCAGGAGGGAAGTGATGGTGGCTCAGTGTTAAGTAGGTAGGGGTAAAGACAGAGAAATGTGATCAGATTCTGGAAATATTTGAAGATAGAGCTGGTAAGGTTTGCTGACGGATGGGTAGGTGGTGAGCGAGAAAGAGGAATCCAGAATGCTTCCTGGAAGTTTTTCCCTTGCTTGGGTGTGTCGTTTATTGAAATGGGGAAACTGGGAAGATCCGACAGGGAGCAGGTTTGGGAGAGGGTAGAAAACAAAGAGCTCTGGTTTGGACATGTTAAATTTGAGATGTCTTTTTTTTTTTTTCTTTCAGGTAAGTCACATCTCTAAAATGAGATGCCTTTTGCACATTTGTCTATTAAAGAGGCTTATTAACAAAGACAAGTCCCTTTTTCATGGGATGTCAGGAAGCATGGCAAGGTGAAGGAATTTAGCAAGAAAGCTGAATATCTTGATGCTAAAAGGCCTCTGGCTGAGGCGACCGGGTGGCTGTTAAGCAACAGACTCCTACTTTCAGCTCAGGTCATGATGTCATGGTTCATGGGATCAAGCCCCACATCGGGCTCCATGCTGACAGGGAGGAGTCTGCTTGGGATCCTCTTTGGCTCTCTCTTCTCCTAAGTATAAAAGGCTCTTGAATACCCTATCCATTAGCTGCATTTGCCAGAACAGGGCAGAGTACTGGGTTTTACAGACCTAAACTTCTGCAGGGTCCCAAGTAAGGTTCCTTCTCTGCAACCTTCTCCACTCATCTTCATTCCAGTCATTCTAAAATGTGTTAGCTACCTTACTGCCTCTTCCTGTAGCCCTCCTACACTCTCCTGGGCTAAGAACTGGAAACATTTCCTTTTTGGAAACTGGATTCAGCTTTGGCTATCAAGGTAACCTTGGCCCTAAAACTTTAGGGCCTACTATCAGAAAGGAGGATCAGATCTCTGAGAAATAATCCTAAAACAGTTATCTCTAGGCCCCGCCCACTTGTCACATGACCAAATAGATCGCCCATCAGAAATTCTAAGGCGATGAACCCAAGCCCTTTTCATGGATCAAAATTTCAGAGATTACAGAGTTGGGTTTTTTGTGAGAATCACACAAGATAATGAATTAGAAAAACAATTTTAATGAACTGTTACATTATATCTCCTTTACTGAACCCTGAATAGCTCAGGTCCCCAAATTCTTTATTTCCTCAACAATTATGAACAATGTGCCAATCTCTGACATGAGTCAAAGAGGTTGTATTATAGAAAGCTCAGAAACCAACAAGAAAGACATTCATAAAATATACTTGCACAAAGAAGTATATATCTAAGTGCACAGAAACCCAGGGAATGGGGCAGCTCCCTCCTCCTGGAGAGACAACAAAGAGGCAAGGATGTCAAGAACTGTTGAAGAATTTAAACTATGAAAAGTCTGAGTGTTAGGAAACACTGGGGCAACAAGAGAACAGATTAGAAACCAGTGAGAAGGCAGACCAGTGAGGAGGCTACCATAACATTCCACAAGAGAAATGATGATGTCTGAACTGAAACAACTATCCCAGGGATGAAGAGCAGAAGATGGATTCTCAAGATATTTACACAGTAAAATAAAAGTTAAAAAAAAATTTTTAAAATCCTGCCTATTTACACATTCAGGATATGGGAGGAACCATGGGTGATGAGGAAGATTCTGGCTTGAACGTGATCTTGGCTATAGCCTTCAAGATGCGCCTTAGTTTGAGTTTTCTATGAATATCTTGTCCTGCTTGCTTCCAATGCAAACCCATTTGCCTTTATTGAATTTCTTCAAAGGACATCAAGAGGGAGGCTCCAAACAAGTCCAGCACAAAAGACTTTTCCTGAAAAGAATGGCCAATAATACCATAATGTCAAAACACTCCAGGAAGATTTAGATGTGTTTCCTGGATGATTGCTTAAATGAGATATCATATGCATACTGCAAATAGAGTGCCTGACACATTAGAGGTACTCAATAAATTTTAACTATTTTGCCATTAAGGCTTAGTCATCAACATTGATCACAGGCTTTCCCTAGATGGTTAATTAATCATCAAGTATTTCAAGCAATATGTATTTATTGAATATGTGCACAGCTCTCTGCAGGCAATACTCCCTGCCATGTAGTTTGCTTGGAGTTGACTCCCAGCCTACAGAAACACTCTTTGGAAAGATAGTGTAAAACAAGAGGAAGGCTATCAGTGTAGGAATCAAGAGATTAGGGTTGTAGCACTAGAGGAGTATGAGGTTAACCTAGTGCACTCATTCACATTTGAGGAAACTGGCTCACTGCCACATTAGTTGGATAGAGGTAGAGCCAGGCTTAGAAATGGGGGATCCCCCAGTCAGAAATGGGGGATCCTGACTCCTTGTCCAGTGACTTTTCCATGACATCTCACACACATGAGACCCATTCACCCTGGAAGGCCATCATGTGGTCTAACTTACTTCCCTGCATGGATGATACTATTATGATAGGTTAATTCCTGAAAACATAAAACAATGCCTTAAAATTAAGTTAAGCATGTCGGATACAAACAGCTCAACCTACACCCATGTTGCCAGGCCTTGGACACAGCATACATATTAGTAACTAGAAATAAGCACTAGTTTGGATTCTTTGTGATTTGGTGGCTTATTTTCCTAAATATATTTTTTCTACACTTCCATCTGAAAGGCAAAAGAAACTGCATATATTTAAATATATAAAGCACGTGCGCACACACACGCACACAGACACACATGTAAATCTTAAGTTTCATAGGTGAAACTGGTAGAATTTGGTGTTTTCTACCAAAAGTTTGACTGTGATTTGGTTAGTTTAAAGCCAACTTTAAGTTCTCCAAGAAACTCATCCGTGTTTTGAGTCTGCCAGGTACACATTTGAACAACCCAAACATTGAGCTACATTATATTTGAACATAGAACTTCTGCATCGTCAGCATGTCTGAGTTTGTAGCCTTGGAAACCGCATTAAGAAAGGGGAATTTATTAGCAATGTTCAAACTCATTAATTAATTAGTATTCACTCTCTCTTTGGCAAGTAAGCAATTTTATCTCCATTTTGGGGATGAAGAAATTAAATCAAAGTCAAAGAGCTCTACTGGCTCACCTGAGATTTGACTCCAAATAAAACTCAGGATTGAATGATTTGGGGGCCAGTATTTTGGTCACTGACATTGCAGTACTATTCTGAAAGAATCCAAATGAGTATGGGTTCTTACTGCTTCTTTCCCTGTAGTAACTGTCAAAATTTGATTTTGAGCAGTACTACGACAAATAGTATTTCATATCCAAAGGCGTAACTTCAAGGTTATTTGCATCTTTGAAGCAAACACTTGGTGTGATCTCCAATGTCTAGTTCTTATCCAAAAACCACTATATTAAATGTTAATATGCTATCTTTCATATTTCCATCATTATTTACTGTCATTTTAATCAACAAAATATTGTAATTTAAAAAGTACTACTCTATCTTTCTTGACCTAATTTTTCCGGCATTGTTAGCCAAATGAAAAGAATTCTTATTTACGTTAGGGTTTTTGTTTTTTCAGAAATAGTCTTTACGGACAAGTAATAGTCCTTTAAAGATTTTTAACATGAGTCTTGAAAGAAAATTCATGTTTCAACAAAAAAACCCTGAGAAAATAAAAGCATTAATTTAACTTGAAGTTAAAATTTTTCTAGCAGCACTTATATTGTCACTTTTAAACTTGATATTATTTATCATTTTTAAGGTGTTCTGCCAATATTGATAAATTTTTTAAGTTCCCACTAAAATAGGGATTATTACTCTCATGATAAGAAAACTGAGGCAGAGAATGATATTCAATATGCTGAAAGTATCCTCATATCTAGAAAAATTCATGCAATATAGGCATATTACTAACACATTTTTTAAATGTTTATTATTGAGAGACAGAGCAGGGTAAGGGCAGAGAAAGAGGGAGACAGAGGATCAAAGTGGACTCTGAATGGAGAGTGGAGAGCCCCCAGCAGGGCTCAAACTCACAAACCATGAAATCATGACCTGAGCAGAAGTCAGACGCTTAACTGACTGAGCCACCCAAGTGGCCCATTATTAATAACACATTTTATATTTCCTTCCAATATGGGCATATTACTAACACAATATTTTCATATTCCCTTCCTTTGGGAATTGAAAATAAAATATCAGGGGTGCCTGGGTGGCTTAGTCGGTTAAGTGTCCAACTCTTGGTTTCAGCTCAGGTTAAGATCTCACAGTTGAGTCCCCCATATTGGGCTCTGTGCTGCCAGTAGGGAGCCTGCTTGGGATTCTCCCTCTCCCTCTCACTCTTTCTGTCCCTCTCCTACTCATGCCCAAGCTCTCTCTCTTAAAATAAATAAATAAACTTAAAAAGAATACAATATGAAACATTTAATAAGTGCAAAAAGAACTGCAACCAAGGGCTTGAAATAGTTAATTTTGCTACTAAATAATGCCTAAGCTCAATAAAGAACTAACTCAAGCCCTCGAAGTTTGACTCATGATTTAATTGGCTAGATTGTGCACTAGGATGTGAAATAGAATGCGGGAAAAATCCTTTCTTAAAATAAATATTAAAGAACTGGAAAAAGAAAGAAAAAGAATCTTCATGTCCTAAAATTAAATTTCTGAAAAGCAACGTTGCTACTGCCTTTGCCGAATTTCTGTTTCACAATATAATGCAACATAAAACACCAATTCATGTATACCTATGTATATGTATCAGTTCAGTCCAAATTTATCAGTTCACACATCTATGTGGACAAAAGACAGCCCAAATCAATGTCCCAGTGAAGGCACTCTAGGCAAACTGAACAGGGTTGAGTCAAGAATACAACTTTGGGTTAGGGCTGTATGGAAAAGCATAAGGCGTCTGCCCCTATGACAGAAGTATAATATAACCACAGGGAGGAGAGTATCGAGAAAGATCAGTCTGGAAAGATACATGGTGATTAAATACTTACTTCTGTCATGAATGATTATGAGGAAAATAAATCATGTGAGATATTTCTGGTTTAAGAAAAAGAATCCGGATTCTAGAGACAAACTTCTCTGAATCCTAATCTGGATTCCAAAACATGTTAGCTGTGTGACCCTGGTCAAGTTATATAACCCTCCAGAGCTTCTGTTTTCTCCTCTGTAAAATGAATAAAAATTAATTCTTACTTTGAAGGGTTTTGGTGAGAATACATAAAATAACATGCTGTGAAAGAGGCTGGTAGAACATTGACATCTAGTAACCCAACCACATGTCAGTTCTCTTTTCTTCCCACATTCCCTCAGTCTTACTTAAAGATCAAGGGATACAAGGGCCAGCTTCTCTTACAGCCCACCAATTCTACTGGTTCCCAGGCTGTTCAGAGTTTTGAGTCCCCTTAATCTTTTGATCTATAGAAGTACTCTTCCACTCTTCCACACTAGAGACACTGTAAAACTGTACAATTATTTGTCCTGGTTTGTTTGACTTATTTTGATGCTCTAAAAGGTCCTTGATAACCATGTTTATATACGTTTGCTTTCCAACTTTAAACTAAGGCCATTCCCATGTCTCAACTACTACACCTAGCATCAGCTGTCACCCCTCTCTTTCTCCTTACATGCACACACACACATACACACACACACACACACACACACACACACACACACACACACTCCAGAGGGAATGTGAACATACAATTATCCAGAAAGGGTAACCCATTCCTTTTCTTTTCAAATCGAGAAGAGCTTCAAAAACCAGGAGAGTTCCTAAAAGTTTGAGACTGCTTGGGTAGTCTCAGAGATAGGCCTTAGATCTGCAAACCTCAGGCCACCTGAAGCCCACCATAGAAGAAAACCACACCAGTAGTTTGCTCTTCTCCATACCTCTGGCCTGACCTCCAGACTCTGCATTGAAGCTCATGCTCAGCAAGTACACTAATCTAAGATATTTAGCTTCTTTGAAGAGTGGAACACTCAGAAGAAAGAAAGAGAAAAAAATTAAGTACAGACATTTCATTTACGCTCTCACCAGACCAGTTTTAAAGCATAACTAACAAAGCAAGCAAACCCATGGTAGAGTATACATCTGTCCATGGGACTGATTCTGTGTCACTGTAGTCTGAGAAGGGAAGGGAAGGGAAGGGAAGGGAAGGGAAGGGAAGGGAAGGGAAGGGAAGGGAAGGGAAGGGAAGGGAAGGGAAGGGAAGGGAAGGGAGAAGGAAGAGTAGAGAAAGTAGACAAGGGAAAGGAAGAGAAAAGGAAAGCTTCCTCATGAAGCTCATTTTCTTCAAAGCTGTGGGAATCATTAGGATTGATGCTAACAAAGCCAGGTCCTCACCAAAGCATGAATTTGTTATTACTCTTCCACCTTGGAGAAACCGTGCCCCTGCTCCTGAGTGCAAGGCCCTTCGCAAAAATCCCAGGAAACCTGTCATGTCAAAGTTAACAGTCTTCCCAAACCAGGCTCATAGCCCCAACCTCAGTTCCTCCCTGGTGACCCCAGAACGACTTGTCCTGACTAGGCTCTGTGGACATGTATATGTACAAACAAACCGTGTTTATTTCTAGGTCTCTGGGGGTCATTGAATGACCTTGAGATAAAAAGCAGTTGAGATAGAGTGGAGTCTCAGCCAGCTGGTTTTATAAAAGCTCCCTTTCCTAAAGAAGGAAAAACTAGAGTACCTAGAAAAACTCTTGGGATATTCATAATCTTCAGTTAACTGTGGTCTTCAGAAAACTGGAATCTGATTAAAGCTAGCTCCAATACAATGTAATTATATATTTTCATGGCCATGTGTTTTTTCCTTTCCCATAACTAAGACATTTTCCCCTCTAGGCTCTTTTCCCTACAAAATGTGTTCAAGTAAATGTTCTCATTTTTAGGGTTTTAATTTTAAATATGGTATCCATGCATCTACAATGTACGTGTAACTACTGGGAAATAAAACACTGTACACATACATAAAACGTAACATTATATTGCTGCAGACTAGCTCAAACTCCAACGGGCCAATCCTGACGTGAAACCTGAGTCATTCTCCTGCCTCTTGATACCTTTGTCATCAGGTGCAGAACAAATGATTTTTACCAGAGTTTAATTTCCATGGGATCGCCTACTCACTTTGAGTGGAGAGGCAGGAGAATGACAAAGAATGAAAAGCTTGAAAAGTGGATCCTTTCCTGGCACAGGGATCCTGGTTCAGCATCATTAGCATTACCACGCAAACTCTATTGGATCCAGAGATTCCACTGTCCATCCCTTCTCCTCTCTAACACGCCTGGCCCCGGTAGTATTCCCACAAAAAAGTAACAAAATGAGTAAGGGACACTATAGGAGTCCAAGAACTTTGAGCTACACTCTATTCCATAAAAACACAAAAACCAAGCCAACCCAAACCAAAACACCTTAGTTCTTTGCCATAACTTCGACATGGCTAACTTCCTACAGTACCTCCAAATAGCCTCCTTAATTGAAAACAAAAAAAAAGCTGCATCTTTATCGACTCAGTCTCTGAGTACCTAAGTAAAAAATCCAAATACAGAAGTGTACCACTTTATATATTTTATTTTTTAAACATTTCTAAAACTTAGATTTCATTTTAAAAAAACACCATAAAGCAAAGGACGACTGAATAATTCCTTTTAAACTTATAATAAATATCCACAAACCACTGAAATTTAAAGCGTTTAAATACACATACAGACATGTCTTTCCAGACTTTTGTGAAATTCTCTAGAACACTCTGCTCTCTCACAAATGGTTACATAAGCAGATAGATTTCTGGGTGAAAAATTGTTGTGTAAGCCAGAATGGAGTTTACAGTGTATTTATCAAAATGCAGTGAGTTGAAGGAAATAGTAAACTAAGAAGAACTCTGGAAATTTGGGGAGGGAGTAGTTTCATTCAGAAGCTTCATTTTCTTTTGTTTCCAAAAACTGAGATGTCGTGTCATGGTATATATAGAAATACATCAGGGTTCTTTAGATGTAATGCATGTAATCCTAATGAAAATTTTCCATTAAAAATTACTTTTGGTGTACTCATGAAGTATTTAAATCGAAGAATCAAATAAACACATATCGTGTGAGGTTCTAGTTTCCTAAATATAACTTTGAATCTCTAGTGAGGCGGAAGTTTATAAATAAGTAAGTACCAGGTTGAGTCTCTTCACAGAAGTCTCAGATCTATACAACTAACCAGAATTCTCTGGCAACAGGGTAAATCATAGGGGGCAAAGTCAAATTTCTATCAGTTCCTTTGTACCTTCTCTCTATTATGAAAAACTACATTGATTTATTTTTAGATAAAAGAAAAAGTAGTAAGTATTAAAGCAACATTTGCTAGAGTTTACATTTGTACTTCATGATAACCTATTGATATTATATTTCGTCAGATCACGTTGACGTAAATTTGAACTGAATTTGACAAATTCTGTCAAGGTGGAACAATGTCTGAATTATATGCATCTGCTAGGAAGAAAAACAAATGCAAAAATTGAAATATGTTTTAAAATAAACTCACCAGACTACAAATACTTTTCATTTGATAGCCAGAGGCTTTGCCATCTAACTTTCATTTGGATAAAGATGCACGAGGTCTACCAAGATATTTGTTTCCTTTTGTAACTGAGATTTATTTAAATGTGTCATTTTAAAAAAATTGTCCAGATGGATTTTTTTAAGGCGAAAAAAACAATTCTCCAGGATATAGAGGACTAGCTACCTATAAAGTAATTTTTATGTTATGCTAAATTTATCATGTGATTTTTAGGTTTTTGTTACAGATGTAAGTACTTTCTTTTAAAAAAATGCAACAGTATGTATTAGTACAGAATAAATGTACTTTGGAATAACAATGATTTCATAAAGATATGCCAAATTTAATAACTATTGCATCCATGGTAAATAATATAAACAAATAGCATTTCTCTATTTTAAACATTTGCTGAATATACGTTTATGTATTATTCTTTTCTCCTTTGACAAATGTGAAAGCTATTCCAATTTCCATACAAATTCACTGGTATGTTTAAGGGAATGTCATTACCATGCTATTTACTTAATTTCTCAGGAAAAAAGAAAGAAAAAGAAGAAAGAAAGAAAGAAAGAAAGAAGGAAAGAAAGAAAGAAAGAAAGAAAGAAAGAAAGAAAGAAAGAAAGAGAAAGAAAGTATTTGAAGTCTATAAACATGTGTTAAGATGATGTGCTATGTGATGATACATACACACATTCAATGTATTATATATTATGATAAAAGCTTTTCTTGACTCTTTGCTTATTCAGTAGAATTCAGAAGATAATCTGTGAATGATTAGTCCCATTTAGTACATACCTTCATTTTACAAGTAAAAATACACAAAGAGATTATCGTTTCCTTTAAGCAAATTAGGAAGCTAACCAAAATACTAAAAGGAAAAACATGACATAAAATTGTCATGTCCTACAAATGGATTTGTTGAATGAATATATTCTGTGTATCCACACCCCAAACACTTTTCTGAAACAGTAGGGATTTCTAGAGCAAACATTTTCTTTTTTAAAGAATAGTCCTTTAAAAACAATGAATTGTAGGTGACACACTATAATGTATGAAACAGATTCCTACTCTTTTCCTGAATATCTTATTTGCTCATTTGGAAAACGATTTGTAAAAGAATTATTCATTGCTCCCATGCATAAATTTTAACAATAATTCACCACACTTGACCAAATTATTTTCAAAGTATATACAGAAAGAAAAGAATACTAAACTTTCCCCTGCCTACATGTGAGAGCTTGTCAGCATCAACTCCAAGGCCTTTAATCCCAGGCTTTAAATAATTCAGATAACAGTTGATTACTCCATTGCAAGAAGCGTTGAGCTCTGCAAAATCTGAGTAACACAATATTTTCGACATAAAAAAGCCATTCTGAAATAGTAGGCATCTAAGTAAAACACTTCCTGAGACCAAACCATGCAACCCATTTTTGCATTTCCTACATAAACTCTGGTAAATACCAATGTAGTTTACTACCAAGTAATTCTGCCTTCTTGCTTTCATTACCAAGCCAGCTAGTTCTACAGCTCAATTTGCTGAAGTCACAATCCCCATCCATACACCATCCACACGTTTTCTGGGCTTAAAAGGCTTCTTTGAATCATAACAAGGGAAATGGTTAGTTACGTTACACAGGAATCCAAAAGTGCACACAAACGAAATTCTAAACTTAAAAGACTACTGCTTTGACATTCACTTCTATTTCTTTAGGAAAATAATTGTTTTATAGCTTTTGACAACCAAGATTCAATATGTGCTGCCTCTGTTCACTTGTACACATCAGCCATTACAAAAGAGTTTTGCTCACTTGGCTAAATTACAACCTGAGTAATGTAAAACAGACAGAATAACCAAGAAATATTGGCTCCCAACCCCAAATCAAAAAGCAACAAGATTTTGCCATCAAAAATATCTAGCTGAGTTCCAAATGGATTAACTTCATCCATAAAGCTGATATATGTAGCATTTCACTTTGATGTATAGGAGTGTCCATATATGTCTGAGCATGTGTTCATAATTATCATGTAACCAGATAAATGAAAGAAACACAATTAGGTTCCATACATCCAATAAGCCCTTTTAAAATTATCAAAGTTGAGCAAAGAACCCACTGACTTTAGTGGCATGGAACATTTTGAACCGCTTTCTTCTCTAAAACTATTCATCACATTCTTTTCCTGAAATCCTTGTCAAAGCATTAAGAACCAGCAGCGTCCTCTTCGTCCTAGCAAACAAGTTTAGTCCTTTCATATATCCAGACTGAAACATCATGAAGTAGAAAATCTACAGATTGCATTCAGCATCACCAAGAAGTACCCCATTTGACTACTGCTCATACCATTTGGAAACCAGTCCTCACATGACTACTGGCCTGACACCTCATCCATCAGCAGGGTGCCCAGAGCAGAACTGGACACAGTCTTCCTCGCTCCATTTCCAGAGTGGAGGCCCAGCTGGGAAACAGGCTTCTCTTCCAATAGCAATTAGATCTTTAAGATCAGGCCTTAGCAATTTGACCTAAAGCCATCCTTCCTCGCAACAAAGTCTCCAACATCTTCAGAGGAAGAGAAGGGGAGTGAGGCAAATGAGGAGAAATCCAGGTCCCGGTGGCCTGATTAGAAACTTTGTTGTGTCAAATAAACTTGGGCCACTGGAGGAAGGTACCCTATGGTTGCTCTGGCTTTAGAAAGCTCTGTCCAGGGCTTCTCAATCTTCTTTTCACCTCTCTCTCTCTCCCCCTCTCTCCCCTCTTCTCTTGTTTCAAAAGGGGCCTCTGGTCAGCGCTGATTAATAAGTGTTTTTTGTTGTGAAGTGTTGAATAATAGAGGATGGCCGGTGACCCAGTAAAGACTAAACCTTGCTCTGGTTTATTGTGGCAAGCTGAGAAAGGGGCTTTAGGCCCGGGACCCCAAGCACTGACCCGCACACATCCCGCGGATCGCCTATTCATTCTCTCAGCCCCACAGTCGCCCAGGCTCCCATTGTTTGCCAAGCAACAATGGAGATTTCGCAGGGAAAGTAAAGCTCTTTTCAGATTCCTCTCTGATGTTTTGCATTTAGGGAAACACCGACCTCCACTTTTTTCCCCGACATTTTTCCTCGCGGCAGTAAAAGCAGTTCGTTTTCGGGGAAACTTGTGTGAGTTTGGTGCTTGGTCGCCAAACATCAGTGCTATAGAAGGAGGCGAGACGTTGGGAAAAGGAGAGCCCCGGAGATTTCCTTTTTTTGAAACGCATTTAGAGGACGGAAGCGGCCTCCAGGGAGAGAGGGGAAAGGGGGGGAGGGGAGAAGAAAAAGAAAAGAAAACGGATCCTCGTGGGGGTGGCAGGGTCCGCGGGGGCTTCGGGGCGGAGGGGCGAGCTGCCCGGCCCGCGGCTCCTCCAGGCCGGCCGGAGAGTGGCGGGTCCGGCTCGGCCGCGGGCGAGCGAAGCGCGCCGTCGCTGCTAGCCTTCCCCCTTCGCCTGCCTTCCCGCGCCTGTCTCTGCGCCTCCTCCCCCAAGCCCGAGGCGGGCCGTCAGGCCCCGGCGCCCCGGCCCCGGCGCGCTCCGGGCCCGACCCAGCCGGGCGCGGGGTGGGGGGGTGGGGGGTGCGGGGGGAGAAGGGGCGGACGGAGCGGGAGCCAGGGCCCCGCAGGCCTGGGCCGCGTCTCCCTCTCCGAGAGACTTACTTCTGCTGTGCTTTACTGCACCCGGGCGGGGAAGGCTTTCCAATTTTTCCGTCGGCCCGGGGAGCCGGCTCCCTCGGGGCCAGCTTGGGGCGGGCGGAAGGCGGGCGAGGGCGGCGGGGCCAGGCGAGGTCTCGCCGGAGACGTGGCCGGGCCTCCTGAGGCCTGGGCCGCTCGACCGCCTCGCCGAAGCCACCACCGAGCGGGCAGTTGGTGGGCATCTCGCCCCGGGACCAGCCCGGCGGACCCGCCGCCCCCGGGGACACGGCTGCCTCGAGACCCAAGGGCTCGCTTGGCCCCCAAACGCTTGCTGGCCGCCCGACGCGTGCACGTGAGGGTCGGAGGTCAGAGGGTCGGCCGAGAGAGGCCGGAGCAGGGTGGGGAGCCGGCGGCTCCCCACTGCCAGAGTGCAGAATCCGCTGGGGGTTCGCACGGCCCAGGAGGGGCCAAGGGCGCGGTTTTGCGGGGCCCGAGCCGCGGGCGCTGGAACGGGGCGCCGCGTGGGGCCGCCCGAGGCCACCCTCCCCGGCCAGGCCAGGTCCCCGCCCTCGAGGCCGCGCGTCACGCAATACTCGGGTTCCGCATCCCCGCACGCCCTGCCGCGCGCCTCCACCTTCCCCCAGCGCGCGCCTGGACGCGGGGCGAGGACGAGGACGAGGGCGAGGGCGAGGGCGAGGGCGCCGCGCAGGCCGCGCGGCCTGGTGGGCGGCGGGAAGCTTGCACTGCGCCTGCCCGCGCGGCCCCGGCCCGCCGCCCTGCAGTCTCCAACCGCTCCTTGACAGCTCTCGGAGCCGGGAGAGGAAGAAGAGGAGGAGGAAGGGCAGAGAGAGTAGGAGGAGGTGGCGGCGGCGGGCGGCACACTAAGGGCAGAGAAGGGGGAGGAGGGCTCATTGTCCGGTCCCCCCAGTCCAATTGATATGCTAATCCCTTTTCTGATGCCATAACAAAGAACACCTTTGCACTTTTAAAAGACTTTTGTGCCCTGGCTACAGAAGTTTATTATCCACTAATTAGCAACAACTTCTGGCAATGAGTTGGGTTACATTTTCATAAGCTCCAAGCCCGGGTGCTGAGGTGCGCAGGACAGGAGATTTGCGCGCTTGGCAAACCCGAAAAAACCCGAGGCTGGAAAGCGGTCGCCCGCTCGGGTGCCTGGGCCAAGGGTGGGAGGCGGAGATCGGAAGCTCTGTTCTCTGAAAGGACTGAAAGGTGTCCAGAGGAAGGTTTTTTTGGGCGGGGAAATGAGCGAACTAGGCCCAGGGTGTTAGGTGACCTTATTTGATCCGACACTGTGGCCCCTGTCCGGAGAACTGCGCGGAGGCGGCGGCTGCCGGCTGCCTTGCAGGTGTCCTGGCCCGGCCATCTGTTGGGGGGTTGGGGAGGAGGGGTAAAAAGGCCCAGGAGAACGTTCCAGCTTTCGCCTCTGACCTCTCTAGCGTTTTTCTTTGCAGCTTGGACCTAGAATAAACCTCGGGCGAGTAAGCGGCCCATACGTAGAACAGGCACCCGCCGCCTAGGTTTCTTCCTAAGGCCTCCCCATTATTAAGGCTGAAATTCCAGGACCAGGAAGAAGAGGCAAAGCTGGCGTCACCAGAGCCAGGGTGGGGGTGGGGAATTTTCTGTGTTAAGGGCCCACCTGGGGTCGTCTGAAGTCGTCACCCAACAGAGCAGACCCTTCTGGCTAATCAGAGCACAGAGCCGCAGCTTCCCGGCTGCGCGACCAGTGCGCACCGCGTGACCCTGCCTCCCTCAGGCTTTGGCAAGACGTTGCCGATCTTTAACAGTCCCACATCCCAGGTCAATACACTGGAAACAGATAGAATGAGCATCATCTGGTGAAAGATAAAGGGCAGGGGGGACAATGCGCATTCCTTCTAGTGCTTCCTAACAGAACGTTTTTTCTCGCCGCTAATAAAACACCGGTTCAGTGAGGCCTTCGGTCTGGGCGTAACTGCAAAGCTGTTGTTTTATTTTAAGTCATTCGAGACCCCAAACCCAGCATTTTGGCGAACACGCACACGTATGCATATGTATGCATACCTTTTATTTTTTAAAAAACCCCTCTTTCATTTTTGGTTTTCACTTTTTGCAAACGACCCCACTGAAGGTATTGTTGGATTTTTCAAGCAGATGTCAGCTGGGTGCTGGCGGCCTGTTCGTCCTCCTGCGGCAGCAGAGGCGGCAGAGTCCGGTTTGATAAATGTTCAAGGTGAAACATGGCCTTACTCAGAACCCCAGGGTGCTTTACGGTATAAGAGCGAATATTCAGCGACGGGAGGTGGCCAGTGATATTGTTTCATTCCCTTTCGATAGAACTAAATGTGGTTGTCTATAGTCCTAACCTCTCTGATATCTGAATGCAGTGTTTCTGAACAAGCCCTGTTAGAACCAGAAAATGGGGAGTGGGGGTGCTGACGACTTAACGGAATATTGCTGATGAAAATACAAGGAAGATACTGAAGATATTAATGGGGTATTGGGTCCCATGATTTCCCAGACAGGAGTTTCAGAAACAAGGAAATATTCCCAAATCCACCCCCCCCCCCCAAGCAGTGGTCTTGGGTGGGGTGAGGGAGGAGGTGGGTGATGAGGAGGAGGTGGTCTTTCTGTTATCACCCTAGCCCCCTTCATTGAGGAAGAACAATGGCCAGGCCTGGATTTTTTTCTGAAAGAGAAACTGCAGGAAGGCAGAATTGCTCTTTGTGCCCCAGGCCTTTTAGAGGAGGGGGAACCATACACACGGACGCCCCCCCCCACACACACACACACCATTGGGCGGTGTCTTGGAGATCTGGACCCCTCAGAGACTGAGAGCTTTAAAAAAAAAATAGTCGCAAACTCTGTCGCCCAGTAAGGCCCACTCAGCCGCGGGAAGAAACCCTAGCAAAACCAGAGACCTCAGATTTCGCCTGGCAAGAAGGGGTGGGGGGAGGAGGTGAAAACCACACACTCTCACATGGTATGTCAGCCTTCCCACACCCCCTACCACCATATCCTCTGATCACGGTTGATTCTGCTTACGTGTGTATTTCAGATTAAGGATGTTATTTATTTATTTAATCTTTCAGATCTTCCCATACCACAAAAAGGCTTAATTCCTTTCCAAGGTGAAGAGTTGAGAAAAGGGCTCCGTTTTAAAGGGGTGGGGGAATCATATGACTGTGACCTTGACGTGTAAAGGGGGGAGGGGTGGGTAGATTTGGGCCCAAACCTTTGGCCTCACCGTTTCTGGGGCATCCTAGGCCCTTTCTAAGGACACCCACAAGAAAGCAAGTATATTTTCAAAGGTTTCCATTAGCGGTTCATTCGCTAAAGTTGGGAACTTGGTATTTTCATATTACGTGAAATACATGATTTAATTATACTCCAAAAACAAATTAAGGACAGGCTTACTACACAAATTGGAGGCAGCTAAATGCTCTTTTGTGCCTGCAGCCCTCGGGTTGTTATAGAGGCTGCTGATGCATGAGAAGTAAGTGACTGATTTAACTCATTGGGATGCAGGAAGCGACCTGCCCTCTTTTGAAAAAAAGTGAGGGAGAGAGAGAGAGAGAGAGAGAGAGACTTCGAGCTGCAGAAGAGAGAGGGAGGGGACAGGAGAGAAAAGAAGGAGAGAGAGAGAGAGAGGAGGGAGAGGGAGGGAGAGAGAGAGAGAGAAGAGAGAACGCAGAGGGTGGGAGGCAGGGAGGGCGACCAAACCCCCGCTTTACTGCGTTGAACGCTTCTGAATTTCAAGCAGAAAGTAGAAGGAGCCCCACACGGCAATGAGCGTCTTTCCTTGGGCTGCGTGTGCAGAGCTTAGACAATGAAAATCTCCATCCCCCTCCCCCATCCCCGCTAGGCTACAAGATTTCTGTTGTCTTTCCTTCTCAACGGTGGAAGATGTGCAAAATCAAACCTATAGAGATGTGTATATATTTTTTCACAAACAAACCAAACGGGCTGAGACGCGGATTACCTAAACGCGCACCGGCTGTAAGTACTATCTTTTCCTACGTTAGCCGTGCTCTGCGTCGCTGGCTGGGTCGGGAGTGTTCGCTTTGTGAGTCCGAGCGCGCGGGTTGTGTTTTGGTGTTTTTATTCACAGGGGCTTCCTCGAAGCTTGCACTTTCTGCACGTGAGCGGGTGAAGCGTTTCGCCCGTGGTGGGCGTGCAGAACAAGGCACGGGCAGTCTTGGAAGCGGCGACTTGGAGCAGCGGGCGGGGGGCGTCGGGAG